>NW_027362761.1:1018920243-1020120243 GCF_046119375.1 Phyllobates terribilis
CAGATTGAAAAGCATAAACCTGATGATTGATTATGTTTAAGTGTTTTAAACCGGTGTGGTGTAGGAGGAAATGAGCCTGGCTTACCGGGATTAGAGATGTGAGACTGTCTAGTTTAGGTTTATGCGGTCTAAAAAATAGCATTAAAGAAGAGCTCCTCCCATCAAAATTTGCATCCTCTTAAGATATTGCACTCATTATATTAAATAGCACTGTGCACTTACAATTGCTCATTTTGCCCTTCTACCCAACTAATTCTTCTGTTATCCATTAGGTCTGTGACATCACATGATTAAAAACAGACTAGCTAAATCCTTCTATGCTTTATGTAGAAACAGGAGGTCAAATTTCCCTGCAAAAGATACTAGCAGGGGGGAGGAGGAACAAGTTGGGTCAGGAGTTGAAGAGGGGTAATAATAAATGCAGGGACAAGAGACTTCCTGTTTCTACATAGAGCAGAGAAAAGAGAAGAATTATCTGGGTAGAAATGCAAAATGAGCAATTGTAAGCACACAGTTCTATATAATATGATGATTTCAATATAGTAAGAGGATAAAAACTTTGATGGGAGTGCTTCTTTAATAAATCTGCCCCATTATTGTAAATGAGGCCCGACTAAAGAGCTCCATACTGTGGCAATACGATCTCCCTCTGAGCGGTCTGCAGACAGTCACTATTCTATCACAAAGCCTCTGTCCTTATTGATAGTATAAAGGATTCTCTTGCTTCTCTGTTTTCAGAACTTTACATTTTGGAGCTGCAGCAGAGCATTGGCTTTATACAGTAAAGTTCATGCAATTGTGTAATATTACACCAGGGTGGGGTACGGGAAACAGCTGAAGGACACAGGCGGCTGCCAACTGCAGGATTCCAATGTAAACCAGGCAGTAAAAACAAATCCGGGAACTTTTCTGGAAGAGGTGGAATGTGGAGAAACACTCTTGTAGCTGTTACTGGAAAACCATACTGTGTAAGCACCGGGGAAGAATAGCTAAAAACGCAACACTATACAATAGGATGAGGACGGCTCACTACCTTTTTTGGAAGCCACAATTAAGGGCAACTGCTGATCTTAGGATTCTCAAAATGCCAGATACCATCGTATTGGTGAAAACCAAATAGCAATTCCAAATTATTTTCATTAAATTTTTGGGCTGTTTTACATTCTAAACAATTTTTTTATGTTATACTTTTACATAGTACACTTGTTTTTTGCTGAACAACAGTGTGAAGCTTAGCTTTTTGCAGAGACGGAGCAAGATGTGGTACATATAGCGTTTTTGTGGAGGAGGGGAGGTAGAGGGGAGACCAAAGTTCGGGTAGTTATGTGCTGGTACCAATAATGTATATTTTGTTTAATCTTCTGAATAAAAAAGTACTTCATAAGGGAAAGGCAATTTGCATTCTTTTAACTCCCACTAGGAGACTTGGTCTTTGTTCACCTAAATACACTTTGATACTTCTATATTGCAATGTATTATTCTTTTCAGCCCGACAGCCTAGGTCCGGCCATAAGTGCACAATTGTAGCCAAAAGCTGGCACAAATTATGAAGCTTTGGTGTTTTTAGATCTTGTAGTCAGATATTTCTATGGTTACTTAAATACAATTAGAAGTATTTCCTACATTGTTAGTCAAGTTTATGCAGTGCTGACCCTTATTTTTCAAGGCTTTTGCAATTCGCACTGACATGCTGGATATCAGCTTCTGGGCCAAATTATGACTGGTAGAAACACATTCTTGCCTAATAAATCACAATTTTTATGTTTTTGCTTGTCCACATGTTCTTAATGTGGTTGAGATCTGAGTACTCTAAAATTTCAGCATCTTGTTGAGGCATTGACCATCACATTTGCCTTGTGACATGGTCTCCCTCATGCTTTAAAAAGCATTGTTCATCACCAAATGGCTCCTAGATTTAAGAGAGAAGTTGCTCTTTGATTATGTTTACATACCATACTCCTTAGACAAAATTGGGAACGAGACCACTTTTTTACATGTAAAGCAACTCCACGCATGAAGTTATTTATTATTAGTGTTGAGTGTACATGCTCGACACTGCTCGGTACTCGCCCGAGCATCACGCTACTCGGGATGTTCGGCGAGCACCGAGCATTTCCGGGTTACTCGGGCGGGAGCTCAGGTCTCCGCCCTGCACGTTTGGCGCTCTTTACAGAGCCAATGAACAAGCTGGGATTGCCAGACAGTCACAGTAATGCTGCAGCCATGTTGGTTGTGGGCATTACATTGATTGGCTGGCCGCACAGCATCACCTCGAGTATTTAAAACCGGGCGCCGCCATCTTGGACACAGACGGCTGGGATCAGACAGCGTAGGGACAGCGCTGCTGATTTAAGGAGAGATATATACTGCAAAATAGTTAGTGTAGGGTCTGTAAAGGCTGCCAGATCAAACAAACAGTCCTTCTCAGGACTAATATCCATCCCAGATATCAGGCAGGCAGGCTGTATAGGAGACGCAGTGGTTATACCAGCAAACGCTGCATTACAGTCCTGTGTGCTCCTGTTGCTGAAATTGCTGGACTTAGCTCCAGGTCTCGGGGGCCAGGAAAAAGCCTTTTTTTTAAATCTAAATCCTCTTTTTTTTTTTCCTCCTTCACACTGTACAAATACCCGTCTTATTAACCTTTTTGGTGTCCCCCCCCCCCCCCCCACCTCAAAAAAAAAAAAAAAAAAAAAAGTGTGTGTCTGTGACAGCTCAGACACAAATATATCTGTTGAAAATAGTCTGGTGTAGGCCAAAGAAACAGAAGTGTGGTTTTGCAGTTCCACGGTTCAAACCTCTGTATTATCCACTTTTGGGCCATTTGTATAAAAAAACAAAAAAAAAACAGTTTGAGTGTGTCGCTCACTGTTCAGCCGCAAATATAAATATTTAAAAAAGTCTGGTATACATCAGTAAATTATAACTGTGGTTTTGCCGTTCCACGGTAAAAAAAATCTCTATTATCCAGCTTTTGGTATTTTTTCCGTACAGAAAAACAGTAATAGTTTCTCCCTGATTGTTCAGATTGTTTAAAAGAGTCGGGTGTAGGCCAGAGAAATAGAACTGTGGTTTTCCTCTTCCACGGTTCTAATCTACTTTTGATTACCCTTTTTCCATTGATAATGCGAGTGTAAGCTATTTTACTTCCTTTACAATAGGCAAGGCGCGTGGCAAGGGACATGGAACTGAACGTTCTGGTGATGGTGCGTGCAGAGGACGGGGCCGTGGCCAAGGTGAAAATGTGCCACAACCAACAGCCACATCTCGCTCCCACTTCTTGACCAAATTACTAGGGAAGCACAGAACACCACCAGTATTGCGAACTGATCAGTGTGAACAGGTTATTAATTGGATAGCAGATAATACTTCCAGTTACCTGGGCACCACCACCTCCGGTATGTCTTCCACACGGTCAAATCTTAGTAGCCGTGAGTCTCGACCGCATACTCCTCCTCACCCTGATGCTACTTCCTCCCACCATGCCGAGTGTCGTCAGACAGCAACTGATCCCACACTGGGACACTCTGAAGAGCTGTTCACTGGTCCATTTCCAGATTTGTGCCCCTCACCTGCTCCGCTTGAAGTGGTGGAAGAGGAGATCCCATGTAGCGATGCCCAAATATTTGAAGAGCCACTGCCACAGGAAGTCGACGCTGGCAATTTGTCACAAGAGGTGGACGATGACAAGACACAATTGCCAGGAAGTGAGGAGGAGGATCATGGTGCGCAAGTGGAAGAGGAGGAGGTGCTAGATGATCTAGTAACTGACCCAACGTGGCAGGAGGATATGCAGAGCGAGGCCAGCAGCACACAGGGTGAGGGAGGCAGAGTACCCCAACAGGCAGGAAGAAGCAGGCAACAGTTCCCCGTAACACCAACATGAGGGACGTTGCCAGTACAACCTGTAGGTCTTCCAGAGTCTGGAATTTTTTTAAAGCTAACCCCAAAAAGGCCATTCGTACCACCTGCCATGCCAGAATCAGCAAGGGTGACAAAACTACCAGCCTGACCAGCACCAGCATGATAAGGCACATGGCAGCAAAGCACCCGACTTTGTGGGGTGAACCCCAGGGTCCACGACCAGTGTCAGTGGGTGTCACCACTGCTTCTTCCGCTGTTGTGCGTGCAATAGAACCCCCTGTTGTGTGTGCAAGGCAATCCCCTGTCCATACTGCATGCAAAGATGCGCCCTTATCTCAGTCTTCACTTGTTATGGCAGTTTCTCAAGAAACAGCATCAACGTTCACGTCCATGCCCCACCGCAGCGTTCAATTGTCCATATCCCAGACCTTTGAACGAAAGCGGAAATTCGCAGCTAACTCCCCCACAGGCCACAGTCCTAAATTTGCACATTTCACGACAGTTAGCGTTGGAAATGCTGCCTTTTAGGCTGGTGGAGACAGAATCCTTCCGCAACCTTATGGCGGTGGCTGTCCCTTGGTACTCGGTCCCCAGCCGACACTATTTTTGCCCAGTGGGCCATCCCCGCACTACACAAGCACGTGTCCCAAAACATCTGCCGTGCCCTCAACAACGCAATTACTGGGAGAGTCCACCTGACAACGGACACGAGAACAAGTGCTTGTGGCCAGGGACGGTACATCTCCCTGACGGCACACTGGGTAAACATAGTGGAAGCTGGGACCCAGTCGGACCTTGGGACGGAACACATCCTCCCCACACAGAGGATTGCGGGCCCTGTGTCAGTCAGAGTTGCCCCCACAGTGTACAGCTCCTGCGCATCATCCTCCTCCTCCTCATGTTCAGCCTCCATCTCAGATATCACCACATCAGTTACAAGCTGGAAGCACTGCAGTACTGCCTCCGCCAAGTAGCAACAGGCTGTGCTGAAACTCCTAAGCTTAGGTGAGAAACCTCACACTGCTTGTGAGTTCTGGACAGCTGTGAAAGAGCAGGCAGATCTGTGGCTGAGACAACTAAACCTACATCCAGGCATGGTCGTGTGTGACAATGGCCGTAACCTGGTGGCGGCTCTGAGGCGAGGCGAGATCACACACATACCATGCCTGGTTCATGTGCTTAACCTCGTGGTTCAGCGGTTTCTTAAATCGTACCCCGAGTTGCCAGATCTGCTCGTCAAAGTACGCTGCCTGTCAGCTCATTTTCGCCATTTGGCTACAGCTTCCGCCGCCCTTGCTGTGTTGCAGCAGCTTTTGCAGCTTCTGTCAGACCGACAGGTGTGTGATGTCCCCACACGTTGGAACTCTACCCTCCACATGTTGCAAAGGATTTGTGAGCAGAAGAGAGCAGTTGTGGAGTACCAGCTGCAACAAGGCCGTCGATATTCAGGTCAGACTCCACACAAGACCTCAGGAGTGGACCTGGATGTCTGACATATGTACCATCTTGACAAACTTTGAGGAGTCCACCAAGATGGTGAGTGGCGAGGAGAAGGAGGAGAAGGAGGAGGAGGAGAAGGAGGAGGAGGAGAAGAAGGAGGAGGAGAAGAAGAAGAAGGAGGAGGAGAAGAAGGAGGAGGAGGAGAAGAAGGAGGAGGAGGAGGAGGAGGAGGAGAAGAAGAAGAAGGAGGAGGAGAAGAAGGAGGAGGAGAAGAAGGAGGAGGAGAAGAAGGAGGAGGAGAAGAAGAAGGAGGAGGAGGAGAAGGAGGAGGAGGAGAAGAAGGAGGAGGAGAAGAAGGAGGAGGAGAAGAAGGAGGAGGAGAAGAAGGAGGAGGAGAAGAAGGAGGAGGAGAAGAAGGAGGAGGAGAAGAAGGAGGAGGAGGAGGAGAAGGAGGAGGAGGAGAAGAAGGAGGAGGAGGAGAAGAAGGAGGAGGAGAAGAAGGAGGAGGAGAAGAAGGAGGAGGAGAAGAAGGAGGAGGAGAAGAAGGAGGAGGAGGAGAAGAAGGAGGAGGAGGAGAAGGAGGAGGAGGAGAAGGAGGAGGAGGAGAAGAAGGAGGAGAAGAAGGAGGAGGAGAAGAAGGAGGAGGAGAAGAAGGAGGAGGAGGAGAAGGAGGAGGAGAAGGAGGAGGAGAAGGAGGAGGAGAAGGAGGAGAAGGAGGAGGAGAAGGAGGAGGAGAAGAAGGAGGAGGAGGAGAAGGAGGAGGAGAAGGAGGAGGAGAAGGAGGAGGAGAAGGAGGAGAAGGAGGAGGAGAAGGAGGAGGAGAAAGAGGAGGAGAAGGAGGAGGAGGAGAAGGAGAAGGAGGAGAAGGAGGAGGAGGAGAAGGAGGAGGAGAAGGAGGAGGAGGAGAAGGAGGAGGAGAAGGAGGAGGAGAAGGAGGAGGAGAAGGAGGAGGAGAAGGAGGAGGAGAAGGAGGAGGAGAAGGAGGAGGAGAAGGAGGAGAAGGAGGAGAAGGAGGAGGAGAAGGAGGAGGAGAAGGAGGAGGAGAAGGAGGAGGAGAAGGAGGAGGAGAAAGAGGAGGAGAAAGAGGAGGAGAAGGAGGAGGAGAAGGAGGAGGAGAAGGAGGAGGAGAAGGAGGAGGAGAAGGAGGAGGAGGAGGAGGAGAAGGAGGAGGAGAAGGAGGAGGAGGAGAAGGAGGAGGAGAAGGAGGAGGAGAAGGAGAAGGAGGAGGAGAAGGAGGAGGAGAAGGAGGAGGAGAAGGAGGAGAAGGAGAAGGAGGAGGAGAAGGAGGAGGAGAAGGAGGAGGAGAAGGAGGAGGAGGAGGAGGAGGAGAAGGAGGAGGAGAAGGAGGAGGAGGAGAAGGAGGAGGAGAAGGAGGAGGAGGAGGAGAAGGAGGAGGAGAAGGAGGAGGAGGAGAAGGAGGAGGAGAAGGAGGAGGAGAAGGAGGAGGAGAAGGAGAAGGAGGAGGAGAAGGAGGAGGAGAAGGAGGAGGAGAAGGAGGAGGAGAAGGAGGAGGAGGAGAAGGAGGAGGAGAAGGAGAAGGAGGAGGAGAAGGAGGAGGAGAAGGAGGAGGAGAAGGAGGAGGAGAAGGAGGAGAAGGAGGAGGAGGAGGAGAAGGAGAAGGAGGAGGAGAAGGAGAAGGAGAAGGAGGAGAAGGAGGACGACATGGTAAGTCGTCATCTTGGTGAGGACACGGAAGACTTGCCCGTTATCAGTCTGGCACGCATGGCTGACTTTATGTTACGCTGCCTTAACCGTGACCCTCGCGCTGTCAAAATGTTGGGTGACAGTTATTACTGGATGGTGACACTTTTAGACCCCCGCTACAAGGAGAACTTTCACTCTCTCATTCCTGAGGTGGAGAGGTCTACAAAAATGGGGCAGTACCAGAAGACCCTTGCTGCAGAACTGTTAAAAAAAAAATTCCCATCTGAACACGCTAGCGGCAGAGGTCACAGTTCGTTGCCCAACCAAGGCGTACATGCGAGAGAGACGCAACTCCAATCCAGCAGAGGCAAGGGAACACTGTCAACGTTCTGGGACAGTTTTCTCCCTTCGGACAGACCCTGAGGCGCGGGGTACTCTCACAAGGAGTGGAAAGTTTCAAAAGATAGTGAGGGAGTACCTTGCCGACCGTACCAGCGTCCTCCGTGATTCCTCTGTGCCTTTTAATTACTGGGCACTTGGAATGAACTCGCTCAGTACGCCTTGGAGGCCCTGGCCTGCCCTGCCGCTAGCCATAGTCAAATCCACTGTGTTATTTCGGGAGGTGTATTCCCATGCACCGCGTCACACCCACACATGGGTATAAGCTTCCTCATTTTGGCTGTTTTATGTTCTTCTCCTTATCCTCAGCCTCCACCACCACTAAACCACCAGGGTGACCGTGGTCCGTGTTACCAATATTCAAAGTTCCTCCGTCCTTATTTTTGTCAGCTTTTGCTTGGAAGGCATGAGCAAAGACTGTGTGAGACCCACTCCCCAATAATGGGAATAATATTTTTAAGATGCTGTACTGTATGGCTCTTGTAAGGGGCATTAAGACCGTCTTGTTAAGCTACTGTGACCTCCACCACTTTTCCAAGGGGCATTAAAACCGTCTTGTTAAGCTACTGTGACCTCCACCACTTTTCCAAGGGGCATTAAAACCATCTTGTTAAGCTACTGTGACCTACACGTCTCTTCCGAGGGGCATTGCATTTCCTCCTAATTTTAGTCAGCTTTTGCTTTTCAATGCAAAGGCGAAAACTAAGGGAGACTCATTCCCCAATAATGGGTAGAAGGTTTTTAGTACGCTGTAATCCACGTCTGTTTCAAGGGGCATTGCAGTTCCTCATAATTTTTGGAAAGCCTTCCATTCACTGCTTAGGCCAACAGTGTACAGGAGACCCAGTTGTTATAAATGGAAAAAAAGGTTTAGTTAAGGCCCTCTGACCTCCATGTCATTTCCAAGGGGCATTGGAGTGCCTCGAAATTTTTGGTAGGCATTGCACTCACTGTATGCCCTATAACTGTGTAGCCGAACCGCTCCTTTTGTTACAGAAACATATCCTACAAGACATATGTGGTTGACTGGCCTGTTATTGATGTGAATGATCCCTGTTCCTCCTGCTCTTTCTCCTTTGCCACCACCTCATCCATCATTTATCACCTGAAGCTTTGTTTTAACGGGAGTCATAGAACTGGGATAGTAGCAAGAAAACATCCAGCAATCCTCGGAGGAGGTAGGATATGCGCCAAAACGCTGACCACCTCAGGCCTAGCCGCTACTACATATATGCGCTTGCATTCCAAGAAAACAAAGCAGATGCTAACTTCTATCATCATCATGTTCCTCACCTTGGCACTCTCAACTCCCCTGATGGAGAAGCCAGGGCCCACCGGAGGAGTCTGGTTCTCTTGTGGGCTTGTCCAATGCTGCCCTAAAGCAGGCCGGGCTAAGAAAAGTGTGTGGGAAGTTGACAGGAGAAATAGGGGCGGCTGGGGACCATTTATGGACACCCGACCGCAGGGCGGCTGGGGACTGAGTATGGATACCAGGCCGCCAACGCAGCCATGACGTGGTGGCCAGATTCCGCCTCCACATGCCTAAAAGGCCCAATTTAAAGTGCAAGCAAGCAAGCAGTATAGTATTGCAGCCTGGGGGTGGGTGGGTGGCAGGCTGCATACTTGCGCTTGCATTGCAAGGAATGGGAGAGGTACAAATGAACACTGCCCTGGGACAAGGACTTGAACGGGGATAGATGCAAGTCTGCAACGACAGGTGCAGGGTGGGAGGCATCTTCGCATGTACCATGTAGAGGGGTTTGGCATGCACACTCTACAGCAGAATAGGCTGTCCTTCCCACTAAATGCACTGGGGAGGGCACAGGTAAAATTTGGTATGCGCGCTTAATCTTATGTATAAGGCACACCGGGACAAATAGGGGCGGCTGGGGACTGAGTATAGATACCTCGCTGCCGAAGCAGCCATGAGGTAGTGGCCAGCTTAGACCTCCTCCAAACTAAAAGGCCCCATTTCAAGTGCAAGCTAGCAGTATGGCATTGCAGCCTGGGGGTGGGTGGGTGGTTGGCTGCATATTTGCGCTTGCATTGCAAGGAATGGGGGAGGTACAATTGAACACTGCCCTGGGACAAGGACTTGCACGGGGATAGTTGCAAGTCTGCATCTTCTGATGCGGCAAGGATCACTTCTGATGTGCACACTTTTAGGCAGTGACCTGGGTGTCAGAAATGCTTCCAGGGGTCTTCCCCATGCTGTTCCCATGTCTTTTCAGCACTGTATGCATGTGTCACACAGCACATGGCCAGATAAGGTTGTAAAATGTTAAAATGACATTTCCCGGTGAATGCATTTGTCATGGTTGAAAGCAATATAAATGTGCAAAAACGCATAAAAAATGCCACTTGTGAACATAGCCCAAAGTGTGGAGGAGTATTTTTTTGGGGGGTTATTTATTTTACCTTATACACAAGTCTTTACCCTGGAAAGGAACTTCCTTAACATATTTCACAGGAAAGCACTTTCAGTTTAGTTTTTGAACGTTTTATTGTGAGCCTTTAAAAGTGGCTTAATACCTCTGACCACGTTGTTGACAGCAGTGACCTGGAGCTCAGAAATGCTTCCTGGGGCGATCCCCATGTTGTCCCCATGTCATTTGAGCACTGTCACTATCGTTTTGGGCTCTTGTTAGGCTTTTAAAAGACTGCCGGGGGAGCCGCCGCAAAAATGCTCGGGTCGAGCACCCGAGTATCACGGCAAGCTCGGCCCGAGCTTCGAGCACCCGAGCATTTTAGTGCTCGCTCAACACTATTTATTATGCATTGCTTATATAGAGCTATCATATTCCAGCAGCGCTTTACATACATTATTATTGTGAAATGTGTTACCACTAATATAATTTAAACCCATGGATTGTGATGGTTCACAATTGCACCATCTGTGTCATATCTCCCCCTTTTGCCCTATCTGTCCTATTAACTATGATTATTATGGTCTGGACCCTGTGTTTTATATATGATCAACCATTAAAATTTTGTAATTTGCATATCAACACGTTTTTTTTCTATATTTATTTAGGGTACGTTAAACAGTTTGTGTTCTTTTGTATTTAGTGAGTTAATTAAGTGGTGTACCCTTCATTACATATGAGATCCACAAACTCCCCTACTAACTTTGTTTCTGGTACATTATTATTGCTGTCCTCATTGGGGCTCACAATCTACATTCCCTATCAGTAAGTCTTTGTAAGTGTGGGAGGAAAAAGGAGAACCCGGAGGAAGCCCAAACAAACACGGGGAGAACATACAAACTCCTTGCAGATGTAGTCTTTGGTGGGACTTGAACCCAGGCTAACCACTGAGCCATCGTGCTGCCTCTGAATGGTCTCCGGATGCTTTAGTGTTGGCGCAACACAGGGACTCATGGTAGCGCTCACCTTTTCTTCTCCGGACAATCATTCTTCCAGATGTCCCAAACAGTCTGAAGGGGGATTCATCAGAGAAAATAACGTTACTTCTGTCTGCTGCAGTTCAAACCTTTTACTTCCTGCAGAATGTCAGGTCTGTCCTGTTTTTCTTGGGGTGAGGTGGCTTCTTTGCTGCCCTTCTTGGCACCAGACCAGCCTCCAAAAGCTTCCGCTGCACTGTGCATGCAGATGCACTGACACCAGCCTGCTGCAATTCCTGAACAAGCTCTGCATTGGTGTTGAACCGATCCCGTAGAAGAATCCTCTTTTAGAGATGGCCCTGGCACTTGCTGTCTTGGGCACCCTGAAGCCTTTTTCACAGCAAATGAAGCACTCTTTAAAGTTCTTGATAGTCAGCTAAATGGCTGATTTAGGAGCAATCTTACAAGCAGCAATACACTTGCCGATAAAGCCCTTCTGATGCAAAGCAGTGATGACTGCATGTATTTCTCTGGAGGTTTCGATGGTTAAAAGAAGATTACCATGATTTAAAAACAGCAGCCACCTTTTAAAGCAACCAGTCTGCCCTTAATTCATTTAGCATGACAGGGTGATATTTGCTGCCTTTTTCTTGTTAATACTTTCTATAAAGAAGATCACTGAAATTATATACCGTATTTTTCAGACTATAAGACGCACCGGACCATAAGAAGCCCCTAGGTTTTAGAGGAGGAAACTAAAAAAAAAAATTTTAAGCTAAAAATGTGTTCATGATGCACTTTTAAGGGGGAGGGGGTCCTCTGCTTGCTGACACTGGTATAGAGGTAATGTTCCCCAATTCTGACAATATCCCCCATCCTGGTATATATGCCCCCCCCCCTTCCTTTTATATGTGGTCCCCATCCCCGTCCTGGTATGCATGGCACCCCTCATCCCCATGGGCGTGGGGAGCAGTGAATGTTCATTTTCTTTAGCAGCGGGGACAGTGTAGGCTGCAGCGGGTGGCTGCTGCCTCCTGTGCCCCACTAATAAATATAAATATATATATATATATATATATATATATATATATATATATATATATATATATATATATATATATATATATATATATATATATATATATATATATATACATATACACAGTACAGACCAAAAGTTTGGACACACCTTCTCATTTAAAGATTTTTCTGTATTTTCATGACTATGAAAATTGTACATTCACACTGAAGGCATCAAAACTATGAATTAACACATGTGGAATTATATACTTAACAAAAAAGTGTGAAACAACTGAAAATATGTCTTATATTCTAGGTTCTTCAAAGTAGCCACCTTTTGCTTTGATGACTGCTTTGCACACTCTTGGCATTCTCTTGATGAGCTTCAAGAGGTAGTCACCGGAAATGGTTTTCACTTCACAGGTGTGCCCTGTCAGGTTTAATAAGTGGGATTTCTTGCCTTATAAATGGGGTTCGGATCATCAGTTGTGTTGTGCAGAAGTCTGGTGGATACACAGCTGATAGTCTTACTGAATAGACTGTTAGAATTTGTATTATGGCAAGAAAAAAGCAGCTAAGTAAAGAAAAACGAGTGGCCATCATTACTTTAAGAAATGAAGGTCAGTCAATGCAAAAAATTGGGCAAACTTTGAAAGTGTCCCCAAGTGCAGGTGCAAAAACCATCGAGCGCTACAAAGAAACTGGCTCACATGAGGACCGCCCCAGGAAAGGAAGACCAAGAGTCACCTCTGCTTCTGAGGATAAGTTTACCCGAGTCACCAGCCTCAGAAATCGCAGGTTAACAGCAGCTCAGATTTGAGACCAGGTCAATGCCACACAGAGTTCTAGCAGCAGACACATCTCTTCAACAGCTGTTAAGAGGAGACTTTGTGCAGCAGGCCTTCATGGTAAAATAGCTGCTAGGAAACCACTGCTAAGGACAGGCAACAAGCAGAAGAGACTTGTTTGGGCTAAAGAACACAAGGAATGGACATTAGACCAGTGGAAATCTGTGCTTTGGTCTGATGAGTCCAAATTTGAGATCTTTGGTTCCAACCATCGTGTCTTTGTACGACGCAGAAAAGTTGAACGGATGGACTCTACACTGTGTTCCAAATTATTATGCAAATAATATTTTCTCAGATTTTCCAAATTACTTTTATGAATTGCAGTCATTGTAATTTTCCAGTCAAATAACTATTAGAGTATTGAAAGGTTTTTGTACAAACTGCCTATGATAACACTATATTTTTAAAAAAATAAAAAACTCAAACTGCACTCAAAATGCATGTTCCAAATTATTATGCACATCAGAGTTTTCAACCTTTTCATTTTGATAAAGAACAAAAAAATGGTCATTTTTGAAATTATAAGCATTAGCAGGTTACTACAAACTGAAATTAAACAGTTTTCAACTCAAAACTTTATTCTAGGTGATGTTACATTTGCACATAGGACCCCTTGTTCGAAAGGAGCTTCTGAACTCTCTCGTCCATTGAATTTGTCAGGTTTTGGATGGTTTCTGCTTTAATTGTTTTGCATGAGGACAGAATACCCTCCCAGAGCTGTTGCTTAGATGTGAACTGCCTCCCGCCATCATAGACACTCCTTTTAATGATGCTCCAAAGGTTCTGAATGGGGTTGAGGTCAGGGGAGCATGGGTGCCACACCATAAGTTTGTCCCCTTTTATGCCCATAGCAGCCAGAGATGCAGATGTGTTATGTGCAGCATGAGACGGGGCATTATCATGCATGAAATGATCTCGATGGTCCAGATGGATGGAGTGGAGGATGGCTGGTTGACGGACACCCCATGCAAACACGGCTACGGCGCTAACAAGGAGGAGGTGGAGTAATGTTTTGGGCTGGAATCATGGGGAGAGAGATTGTCGGCCCTTTTAGGATCCCTGAAGGGGTAAAGATGAACTCCATAATGTATGTTGAGTTTCTCAAACAGCACTTCCTTCCATGGTTCAAGAAGAAGAACCGTGCATTCCGCAGCAAGATCATTTTCATGCATGATAATGCCCAGTCTCATGCTGCACATAATGCATAATAATTTGGAACATGCATTTTGAGTGCAGTTTGAGTTTTTTATTTTTTAAAAAATATACTGTTATCATAGGCAGTTTGTACAAAAACCTTTCAATTGTACTCTAATAGTTATTTGACTGGAAAATTACAATGACTGCAATTCATATAGGTAATTTGGGAAAATCTGAGAAAATATTATTTGTATAATAATTTGGAACACCGTGTACATGCCTGGTTCCCACCGTGAAGCATGGAGGAGGAGGTGTGATGGTGTGGGGGGTGCTTTGTTGGTGACACTGTTGGGGATTTATTCAAAATTGAAGGCATAATGAACCAGCATGGCTACCACAGCATCTTGCAGCGGCATACCATTCCATCCGGTTTGCGTTTAGTTGGACCATCATTTATTTTTCAACAGGACAATGACCCCAAACACACCTACAGGCTGTGTAAGGGCTATTTGACCAAGGAGAGTGATGGGGTGCTACGCCAGATGACCTGGCCTCCACAGTCACCAGACCTGAACCCAATCGAGATGGTTTGGGGTGAGCTGGACCGCAGAGTGAAGGCAAAAGGGCCAACAAGTGCTAAGCATCTCTGGGAACTCCTTCAAGATTGTTGGAAGACCATTTCCGGTGACTACCTCTTGAAGCTCATCAAGAGAATGCCAAAAGTGTGCAAAGAAGTCATCAAAGCAAAAGGTGGCTACTTTGAAGAAACTAGAATATAAGACATATTTTCAGTTGTTTCACACTTTTTTGTTAAGTATATAATTCCACATGTGTTAATTCATAGTTTTGATGCCTTCAGTGTGAATGTACAATTTTCATAGTCAAGAAAATACAGAAAAATTGTTAAATGAGAAGGTGTGTCCAAACTTTTGGTCTGTAGTATTAATTATATATATATATATATATATATATATATATATATATATATATATATATATATATATATATATATATATATATATATATATATATATATATATATATATATATATATATATAATCCCCCATTTTCCTCCAACATTTTGGAGGAAAAAAGTGCGTCTTATAGTCCGAAAAATACGGTAAGCAGATGATTTTGTGGCAGGACTGAGAATCAGTAGAAATGGGTTAAGTTAAAAGGTGTTGTCCACTACTAGGACAATCCCTTCTTGTTCTAAATGTCTGGTGCCGATAAAATAAAAAAAAGCTTATACTCACCCCCTGTGCCGGCATCGTTCCAGCGGAGTAGTCACTCGCGAACACAGGGCTCTCGTGCGGTTGTTATGACATGTAAACCTGGCGCCCAATCAGTGCTGGCTTCACTGTCTCCGCCTTCAGACAAATCGAGGAAGGTACATCAAAGACAGAGAGATAACACAAACGGATAGTCAGGGTCAAAGTCCGGGGTCTGGTAAATTAAGTCAGAATGTATCAAGGGCAAAAAGTTATTCAAATGGGTAGTCAAAAAATAAATCCAAGGTCCGGCAACAAAAGATGAGCATATCAAAATACAGAGCCCAGAGTAAACACACCACTGAGCAGAAGCTACAATTGGCAATGATCTGACGTTGCCAGTCAGTTAAATAGCCTGGCATTTATCTGGAACACCTGGAGGAACACCAAACCCAATTTGACCCTACTATCCATAGTGTGGCTGAGCAGTCCCTCACAGCGTCCCTAGGACACAGCGAGTGGCGGGAACCTGACCCTGAAGCGGCAAACTTTGAGAAAACCAAAATATGTGTCAGTCTCAGACCTTATGGCCACAACTTATTATTAAGATGACAGACCTTTGAGGAAGGGAATGGGTATAGTTAGGCCTCTAGATTGTAAGTAACCAACTGACACCTCACGATCACATTGCGAGTGGGGTGGAAGTGCCTCCTAAACCCACTTCATCCTTGTGAGTCAGCAGAGCGTGAGCAGAGTCAACATTTATACTGTTAGCATTTCTGAAGCCACAGTCATACAAGACATTAACCAGATGACTATGTGGCAGAGAGCGGAGAACATTTCCCTGTTAGAAGAAAACGTGCAGATCCATATCTTGTCTGCCAGATAACAACAACAACCAATTAACTCTCAATGGGGAATTGTTCACAGACCAACAGTACTGACATTAGTGCACACAATTAACATAAGAGGATTATATATGTGCAGCTCTTCTGTGAACTCACTATCTAAAATTACATATCAAGTCACTTAAAGGGAACCCGACAGCTGATACATGCTGCCTGGAGCACGGTATCCCATCCAGCCATAAATCCTTTACTTTTTGGTTCCCATAGACATATGAGGGCTTATTTTTGCAGGACAAGTTGTAGTTTTAAATGACACCATTCATTCTACCACAAAGTGTACTAGAAAATGAGAAAAAAAAATTCAAACTGCCTTGAAATTGTGAAAAATGCAATTCTGACATTGCTTCCTGGATAGTTTCTACAGCATAGATTGAGCGGTAAAAAGGATATGGCAATATGATTCTTCAAGTCAGCACCATCACGGCGATACCAAGTCAAGTCAAGTCCCTCCCCCCATCTCTAAAATAACACGAAAATTTCTTTAAAAAAAAAAATTTGATTGTGTCGTCATTTTCCACGACCAACGTTTTCATTTTCCGGTTGATAGAGCTGTGTGAGGGCTTATTTCTTTTCGATTAAAAAAAAATGCATTTTTTTAACATTTTACATTTTTGTCTGTTTACGGTTAATTTTATATCTTGATAGACAACAGTTATGCATGCGGTGATAGCAATTACAGTTATATGAAAAAGTTTGGGCACCCCTATTAATCTTAAGCTTAATGTTTTATAAAAATTGGTGTTTTGCAACAGCTATTTCAGTTTGATATATGTAATAACTGTTGGACACAGTAATGTTTCTCCCTTGAAATGAGGTTTATTGTACTAACAGAAAATGTGCAATCTGCATTCAAACTAAATTTGACAGGTGCATAAGTATGGGCACCTCACCAGAAAAGTGACATTAATATTTAGTAGATCCTCCTTTTGCAAAAATAACAGCCTCTAGTCGCTTCCTGTAGCTTTTAATGAGTTCCTGGATCCTGGATGAAGGTATTTTTGACTATTCCTCTTTACAAAACAATTCCAGTTCAGTTAAGTTTGATGGTCACCGAGCATGGACAGCCCTCTTCAAATGATCCCACAGATGTTCAATGATATTCAGGTCGGGGGACTGGGATGGCCATTCCAGAACATTGTAATTGTTCCTCTGCATGAATGCCTGAGTAGATTTGGAGCGGTGTTTTGGATCATTGTCTTGCTGAAAGATCCATCCCCTGCGTAACTTCAACTTTATCACTGATTCTTGAACATTATGGTCAAGAATCTGCTGATACTGAGTGGAATCCATGCGTCCCTCAACTTTAACAAGATTCCCGGTGCCGGTATTGGCCACACAGCCCCAAAGCATGATGGAACCTGCACCAAATTTTACTGTGGGTAGCAAGTGTTTTTCTTGGAATGCTGTGTTTTTTTGCCGCCATGCATAACGCCTTTTTGTATGACCAAACAACTCAATCTTGGTTTCATCAGTCCACAGGACCTTCTTCCAAAAAGAAATTGGCTTCTCCAAATGTGCTTTTGCATACCTCAGATGACTCTGTTCGTGGCGTGCTTGCAGAAACGGCTTCTTTCGCATCACTCTCCCATACAGCTTCTCCTTGTGCAAAGTGCGTTGTATAGTTGACCTATGCACAGTGACACCATCTGCAGCAAGTTGATGCTGCAGCTCTCTGGAGGTGGTCTGAGGATTGTCCTTGACTGATCTCATCATTCTTCTTCTCTGCCTTTCTGATGTTTTTCTTGGCCTGCCACTTCTGGCCTTAACAAGAACTGTCCCTGTGTTCTTCCATTTCCTTACTATGTTCCTCACAGTGGAAACTGACAGGTTAAATCTCTGAGACAGCTTTTTGAATCCTTCCCCTGAACAACTATGTTGAATAATCTTTGTTTTCAGATCATTTGACAGTTGTTTTGAGGAGCCCATGATGCCACTCTTCAGAGGAGATTCAAACAGGAGAACAACTTGCAAGTGGCCACTCTAAGTAGCTTTTCTCATGATTGCATACACCTGGCTATGAAGTTCAAAGCTCAATGAGGTTACAAAACCAAAAAAGGGCTTTAGTAAGTCAGTAAAAAGTAGGTAGGAGTATTTAAAACAAGAAAATGATAAGGGTACCCATACTTATGCACCTGTCAAATTTTGCTTGAATGCAGATTGCACATTTTCTGTTAGTACAATAAACTGCATTTCAAGGCAGAAACATTACTGTGTCCAACAGTTATTACATACATCAAACTGAAATAGCTGTTGCAAAAAAAACAATTTTTATAAAACATTAAGCTTAAGATTAATAGGTGTGCCCAAACTTTTTCATATAACTGTAGGTCTTTAATTTTTAATGGGGGGAAACATGAGGATTTTTATACATTTTTTTTTTTTAAAAAAACTTTGGTAGTTTCGTTAAAGACATGAACCTACGATTGTCTGATGGCTTGTACTATATACAGCAATACTACACTATTGCTGTACATAGGAAAAATCATGGTCTCCTTGGAAGCCCGGCCATAGGCTGGGTTTCAACTGAGCTCCATGATGGGAGGCAAGGAGGTCTTAAAAAAAATGAAAAATGCAAAAATTAAAATTAGCCGTGGCAGGAAAGTGTTAAAGTTTTGACACCTAGAAATAATTTGTCTTGCAAAGCTGACTACAAAGGGCAGAGTAAGCATTAGAGCTGATGTTTCTATTGCAGACATGTATGCAATAAGTATCACTAGATATACAGTAACTCTGGAACGGCATGGCTGAGGCTCACACGTGAAGGTCTCACAAATCAGAAAGGTCCATAGAAGCAAATAATTCAGGCAGGCTGTGGCAATGAGCTGGGCTGTAGAAGGGAAACCTTTTGTTGGTCCTGGAGATCCAGAACACTCCCCATTTCTAACGAAATGGATATGGATACTATACATGTAGTGCTAGTTATAGAGAATTAAAATGAGCATCATTTACCAGATAAAAGAAATACGCCAGTAACAAATACAGAATTTCCTTAATTGCAGTCTTCCTTTTGAAGATTACTACCCTTTGATTTCAGAGTCAGCACCAAAAACATTTCTCTAATTTGAGAGAAAGGGAAATGAATATTCATTCTGGTTAGATCCAGCATCATAGGAAGTATCCCAGAATCGAGTGAGCAATCGGAGCAGCAGTGCAGGAAAGAAGCAGGTCACCTGAGTTCCAATGAACCTCATGCCACTAGATTTAATAACACGGCCATTAAAATCCTTTAAAGTCATAGCACATTAAGATCCTCGTAACGTCACGTGCTAGGGCATCACAGCAGTAGCCCCGGGTATAACCCGGAGATGTTGCGGCTTTACAGTGCAGGGTCAGCTTCTATTCACAGCGGTGCAGTGCGGAGGCGAGGAGGAGGCCACAGCTGCCATGTCATGGCAAGCCTCATTCAATATTCTGACTCCATGTACTGGGACATTTCCAGACAACAGTTTGCACCATTCCCACATCCACTTTAGAAGTAATGGCACACTGTGGCCAGCACAGCACTAATAGGGTCATGACTTGCAATAGTAATTACATACAGCTCTCCCTCTCCTCCAATAAAACTGGAAGTGCTTCTACACAAGGTCACAAATGCATCAGGACTTATTCTCAGCAACGTAATGAGTGTAGTTGGCTGCGTGCACATGGAGCAGATGTCTATTATTTCCTGTGGGCATCACAGCCACGACCACAGACTATCCCGAAAGTGCATATTTTCAATGAGGATTTTCCCCTTTGCAATGCAACAAAATCTACAGTGTCCCGTGTGCACATAACCTTTGGCTAAAATTTTACAACCCCACTAACTCTGAAGGTTAAAATGATTGTTCAGGATTAGAAAAGCATGAATATTTTCCTGACAGCGCCACACCTGTCTATGGGCTGCATTTGATAGTGACGTGGATAGGGCAAAGCTGCAATACTTATCCATCAAGTTAGGACTCAAAACTTTGTCCGAATCATAGTGGTGGTTTTAGGGTCCTTTGTAGAACTCCACAGGATGCAGGTGCTTTCATTTACGTATTATGCAAGTTAAGAGGGGATTTCTAGAACAAAAACCAACACAAACCTGGAGCAAACGATAATCTGAGGTATAACATCAAATTCTCCTAGTGATCAGCAATTATTGGGGGCGCTGCAACCATAGGCCTACATTTAGATGGTTGACTATGTAAAACATGATCAGACCAGCTCCAGCATAGCCAGTAGCGTTTCTGATAAAGTGGTACCCCAACAGGGCACATGGAAAGATGCAGATGTAGGGAAAATCACTTTTAATTGTGTCAGTTTTGCATCAAAGTACAAGGTGTAACTACAACCCTACAAAAACGAGTGCCCTAACAATACATTGTGAAGGACAACTGCTACACTTCCCGTCTCTGCTGTTCTATGAACTGCACAATACAAACAAGGCTATAAGATATGAAGTCCAATACAAATGACATTTCTAGGGACACAGAAGACTGGGTTAGATGTGTCCAGATTTTTCCACCTTATTCCTGTGAAGGCTGACTGGGAGTCTAGAGAAAGCAAACACTGACACCACACCCCGAGAGGCACAGGAAGCCGGTCATAAAGGGAAAGAAATAGGAATCGTACTGTAGATAGAAAAGCTATCAGCAGTAGGAAACTACTCAGTCTACTGTGGATTTAGTGCAATAACTGAGATCAATCTAACACATCATTCATAAGAAAGGAGAATGGGAATTACCTGTAAACATAGCATGGAAGTAAGGACTGCACGCGGCCAGAACCACCTTGTGAGCGGCTATCTCCACATCTTCCGCTACAATCGTCACATCACATAGCAGGTTCTGACTGTGAAGAATAAGAACAGGGAATTGTAATAAACACTAGATCAATATATTTCATACACATCTATATATGTCACATGTTAAAAGGAGAACTACTGGAATGGCTGTGTAGAAAAGCCATGGGTGGTGATCCCATAGTGACCGAACTGCCAAGAACACAAGAAGCTTTGTCATAATTACACAGAAGAAGATGGCCCCATACCGTCATTCACGGAGAAGAATTATGGCATGAAAGAGGTTAGTGTTTAAGAGCCACGGAAATTTATAGTGCAGTTTCGCCACGCATTTCTCAGCTGTGCCGAACACGACCACCCCACAGCCAACGCACCGAGTCTGGGCACCTCAGGCTGGATTCACACATGCAGTTTTTGCAACATTATATTGAGCCAAAACAAGGAAATGTATACACTCTACTAGATTTGTATCACTGCTAAACTTGTCTCGAAAAACTGAGAAACTGTATACACAGGTCCATCCTAAGGTTATGCACACACAACTTTTTTTTTCAAGCGGCTAGAAGTAGTAACCTAGCTGTTCTTCAGGCATCTTCCACCAGAAGGCTCAATAAAAGTCAATGAGAAGGATCAAGAGACACCCAGATGTCTTTTTGAGCATTTTCGCTTAAAGGGGTTGTCGACCACTTTATATGATCCCCCAATGTATTCCCCCAGGGCCCATAAGTGTTTCTCTAAATACCTTGTGGTGCCTTTTCTGCCTGTGAGCGGCGCTATCGCTGGCCGCTCACAGGCATCACGTGACCCCCGGCTGCAGCCGGCTCAGACATCCGCTGACGTCACGACAAATCCAGGCTGCAGCCGAAGGTCCCTCTTCCGCGTTCCACCGGTGGCTGCTGGGTTGTGGGCGGGGTTACCCCGCGCGTCACACCCAGCATCTACCGCGTGCTCTCCCTGTCCTCATTCACTGGGAAAACGCACGGTGGATGCTGGGTGTGACGCAGAGGGTAACCTTGCCCACAGCCCAGCGTCCACCGCAGGGAGCGCGTCACTGATGTCACGCCTCACTTGACGTGAGATCAGTGATGGGTCACATGATGCCTCTGAGTGGCCAAGGATAGCGCCGCTCAGAGGCAGAAAAGGTACCGCAAAGTATTTACAAAAAAACTTCTGGGCCCCGGAGAGATACATTGGGGGGGGGGTTCATATAAAGTAGTCAACAACTTCTTTAAGATACAGCTAGTGGTCTTTAGGTGTTTTTTTTCTCTCAGAAATAGTATTTGAAGCAATTTTCATGTGGATTACAATTTGTGTATTTTTAACCACTTCACTACCTGGCGATTTTGTGTTTTTTTCTAATTCGCTTTTCCTCCCCTTCTTCTAAGAGCCATAACTTTTATTTTTCTGGCCATATGAGGGCTTGTTTTCTGCGGGACGAGTTGTACTTTTGAACGACACCATTCATTTTACCACATAGTGTACCGGAAAACAGGAAAAAAAATAAAATTCCAAGTGTGCTAAAGTTGCAGAAAAAGTGCAATTCCACAATTGTTTTTTGTTTTTATTTACCATCTTCACTATTTGGTAAAACTGACCGGCCAATATGATTCTCCAGGTCAGGACGAGTACGCAGACATCACACATGTATAGTTTTTTGTTTTATTTAGGTGGTGAAAAAAAAAATTGGAAATTTGTAAAAAAAACTAAATTTTGTTTGCTTTTGTCGTCATTTTCCAAGACGCTTAAAGTTTTCATTTTTTGGGAATGTGAGGGCTTATTTTTTGCACCAGAACTGACGTGTTTGTACATCATCATCCATTACCCATACATGTACACTTAGCGTGCTGTTTTTGAAGAATGTATGTACACACGTAGTGTATTTGCAGTGTTTTTTTCTGCACTAAAATCCTTAGCGGTGGCAGGAAAAACACTACGTACAACATGATTTTTGATACTGCAAATATGATGAAAAAATTGACATGATGCTTCTTGGAAAAACGCAGCAGGGCTCAAAATACGCAGCAAAAATGCCACGTGCGTACATGGCCTACTATTAAACATGTTGATTACTGCAGAAATCAACTTTTTTTGTGCCTCATTTATGCACTGTTCATGTCTACCGCAGATTAAATGTTACTGACTAGGTTACTGCCTGGGAAAACATTTGGGCCACACAGAGATGGCAGTTTCTGGAATAAAAGATGGTGGATGTCACAATATTCTCTGCATTTGATTATTTCTAGAGATCTACATATACTCTCCCCTGACATCACCTCTAATGAGGGACACATATAGATTTGTGAAAAAAGGCGTCTTCATTCCTGTGAAGCGAGATCCTCGCGGCAATCACACCCAGACATCAGCCTCCAAACAGGATAATTACATTAGGAAACTAAAATCAAAGCGAGGGGTGTGTGTGAGAGCAAGCGGCTTTACTCTGCCGCAAACATGACCGCTCTTGTAATAAGATGGCATTAATTAAAGGAAATTACCCTCAGTAATATTATGACATTTTAAAGCTCCATTACAAGGTATGATTTCCATATTCTCAGTAATGCGTTCATCATCGCCTTCTGCAGTAGTGATTAACTATACATCTTTATGGCTTCCTTTACATTTCGCCCATATGATAAGCATGGCTGGTATGTCAACTCTGGCTTCTTACACTAGATTTGTACCTGAACCCCAAATATACAGTTAAGTTACAAGTCCCAGTCCTCCTTCACAGATCGCCTAGAATGACACAAAAAGGGTCAATGTTGCTTTCCTGCAAGGATGTGACCTGGAAACAGTCAGGACACCGGCTCGTCATGGAAAATGTGCACTGATGACCAAGGGATTTCCCCTCCCAAGTCATTTCCAAGCTGTACTTTCACTCCCCGTGTTAAACTCCTCAAATGCACATACTATCTGGCATCTCAGCCGTCATCGCATGGATCTCAGCAGAAAGATGCTTTAGTTTTCGCTGACGTCATCCCCTTCCTGAACAGCAGCAGAAGGCATGCTGAGAAGTGTAGTGCCATTCACAAATTCAGTCCAAGCGACTGAAGTCAAGCAAATGATACTGTGAATAGCTTTCCGTCAGCCCCACAGGACCCCCGCTCTCATTAAGGTGGTCAGTTTCATCAGCAGTGTGTATCCACTAGCTATACATCATATGTGCACCATATTTTACACAGCACAGCATTACTAATAGGGGCTTTTCCAAGCAATCTTGGGATAAAGTCACTTGGAGCTTCTCTTCGTGAGGAGCAGATGTCACAAACCGATTC
This sequence comes from Phyllobates terribilis, assembly GCF_046119375.1. Lineage (NCBI taxonomy): Eukaryota > Metazoa > Chordata > Amphibia > Anura > Dendrobatidae > Phyllobates > Phyllobates terribilis. The sequence goes on from NW_027362761.1 coordinate 1,018,944,099, forward strand.
AGCCTGCGTTCATTGTGAAATCCATACTGCAGTTCATACAGCTGCAGGAAAGGGCTTCAATACGTGACGGCCACGTGAGGATTAGCCACACTGCATGGGATATTCTACAAGTGGGCAGACACGTCAAACTGCAAAGCCACAGCAGAAACCTTACGGTCAGAACTGATTTTCTGTCGTCTATCAAACCAGCAGAGGATTTTTCCCCAAGTCTCTATGTGACTGTGCCCTAAGGATTTGTCAGCATGGAGGATTATTAATGTGGAAAAAAATCAGATTTGTATTTGCCCAGGAATCTAAGGCTGCGTGCCCACGATGCGTTTTTCATGCGTTTCCGCTGCGGAAACTCATCAAAAACGCTTGGTAATCCGCACCACATGGTCCCCAATGGCATTCCGCAATGTCAATGCACATGCTGCGGATTATTACTCAGCGTTTCTGCAGCACAAATAAATCCGCAGCATGTTCAATAATTTTGCGGAAGTGCAGCGGAATTGCCGCCATTGACTTGCATTGAGACGCATAGAATCCGTGTCAGTACATTTGTACACGCAGATAATATGCGTTTCAATGTGCTGATGGTACCCAGTTCAGGAGGAGAGGAGACTCTCATCCAGACCTGGGTACCATTGTACCTGTGAAAAAAAGAATAAAATAACAAATAAAGTTTAGATTCACCTTTCCGACGGCTTCTCTCTGCATGCTGGCATCGCTGAAGGACCTTCAGTGACGTCACAGTCATGTGACCGCAGGCCATTCACCGCTGTGTCTCGCGATATGCCGGCAGCCGGGAACCAGACAGGAACGAGCGCTGCAGCCACGCCGGGGCATCGGGGGTGAGTATAGCTTTATTTTAAGCATTGTTTTACGGTCACACTATATAAATCCATGCCGGTTGCATGGATTTATATAGTGTGACCTAGTTGACAAGCACTTTCCAAGTGATGCTAATCGCCTGGAAAGCGCTTGTCAATCTGCATGCGGAAATGCATGTGAATCCGCATGTATTCTTGCAGGAAAAACGCATGTACAATCCGCATGCGTTTTTTCTGCCAGGGAGATGCAGAAATGCTGCAGAAATTTTCTGCTTCATTTCTGCATCGTGGGCACATAGCCTAAAGTAAAAGTCCATGAGCATGAAGATACTTGGACTATCTTCACACTTTTGTACGTTGGGATGTATATGTATGCCAAACCCAGAAGTGAAACAGAAAAGGAAAATACAAACATAGTTAGAATATCAAAAGAGAATATGGGCAGCACGGTGGATGAGTGGTTAGCGCTATAGAGGTTAGCAGTGTTGCTTTGCAGCGCTGGGGTCCTGGGTTCAAATCCCACCAAAGACTACATCTGCAAGGAGTTTGTATGTTCTCCCCGTGCTTGCGTGGTTTCCTCCCACCCTCCAAAGACATACAGAGAACTGGGAATTTAGACTGTGAGCCCCACTGGGGACAGTGATTATGTACGTAAAGCACTGTGGAATATGATCGCACAGTATAAGCGAGGAAAACAAACAGAATAAGACATAACACACATAACAGAAGGACTTGCACTTCTTTGACCCAACTCCTGGCTTGCCTTTACAAACAATGATGCAAAGTACGGCCCCCATTCCATCCTGGTATGCATGTTCCTTATCCTGCCCCAATTTTGGTATATATACAGTAGTGTTCAAAAACATGAGTTAAGCACAAAAATCTTTATACTAGTTTTTATTTCCAGGCATTGGGAACATTGCACACTGTTTTCTAATTCAAAACATTAAGAGAAATGTATATCATTTTTAAACTACTTTTACTGAAAAAAACATTGGGCTGTTCTAAAAAAAAAATAGTGTCAAAATTTGTCTTTACAAACTCACAATATATACTCTTTTTGAGGATTTAGCATTCCTGTGAATCACTAACCTAATATTTAGTTGTATACCCAGAGTTTTTTAGAACTGCTTCACATTTATGTTGCATGGAGTCACCCAACTTCTGGCACCTGTCACCTGTTATTCCTGCCCAGGATGCTTTGACTACATCCCACAATTGTTTGGCATTTGTTGGCTTTGCCTCAGAAAGTGCATTTTTTTAGGTCACCCCACAAGTGTTCTATCAGATTAAGGTCCAGGGATTGGGCTGGCCACTCCATAACCTCAATTTTGTTGGACTGGAACCACGATTTTGCTAGTTTCGGTTGTGTTTAGGGTCGTTGTCTTGTTTAAACACCCATTTCAAGGGCATATCCTCTTCAGCTTAAAGCAATATGACCTCAAGTATTTTAAAATATGCAAACTGGTCCATGACCCTTGGAATGCAGTAAATATGTCCACCACCATAGTAAGAGAAACATGCCCATATCATGATGCTTGCACCAGCATGCTTCACTGTCTTCAGAGTGTACTGTGGCTTGAATGCAGTGTTTGAAGGTTGTCTGACGAACTGTCTGCCACTCTTGGACCCAAAAAGAACAAATTTCACCTTCCTCAGTCCACAAAATGTTTCTCCATTTCTCTTTAGGACAGTTGATGTGTTCTTTGGCAAATTGTATCCGCTTCAGTACATGTCTTTTTTTAACAGTGGGACTTTGCGGGGACTTCTTGCTAAAAGATTAGCATCACACAGGAGTCTTCTAACTGTCACCGTACTCACAGGTAACTTGAGACTGTCTTTGATCATCCTGGAGCTGATCACTGGCTGAGCCTTTGCCATTCTGGCTATTTTCCAATCCATTTGAATGGTAGTCTTCCATTTTCTTCCACATCTCTCTGGCTTTGCTTTCCATTTTAAAGCATTGGAGATCATTTTAGTTGAACAGCCTATCATTGTCTGACCTCCTTTATAAGTTTTACCCTCTCCAATCAACTTTTTAATCAAAGTACGCTGTTCTTCTGAACAATGTGTCAAACAATCCATATTTCTCCGGCTTTCAATGAGAAATGCATGTACAACATGTGCTGGCTTCACCCTTAAATAAGGCTCACTTGATTCACACATGTATCTTCACAGAATGATTGACCTCACTAATTGAACTCCATACTGCTATTATTTTGAACACTTCCCCTTTCAATTAATTATTCAAATACACAGACTCAAAAACATGCAGATCATAAATGCGCTGATTGTCTGTTGATTTTCTTAGAATCTACGGCACCATCTGGTAAATTGTTTTACATGTGGTAATATAATTTATAGCAAAAACAGTGATTAATCTGGTTAGTCATATTGGACTGCTATTATTTTGAACACTATTGTACTCCCCATCCTGGTACGTGACCCTTGTCCTGGGCCCCATCCTGGTATATATATCCCCCATTCTGGCGCTGTTCTTTAATGGATAGATAAAAAATAAACCATTATACTCACCGGTTAGTACATATAAGTCATGGGCCCCATAGCAGAAATATGATCCACAGCCCATAGTCCTCCATACAGTACAACGCACAGCCCATAATCCTCCATACAGTATAACGCACAGCCCATAATCCTCCATACAGTAGTATGGTCACCGTGTACTGATTTATTTAAAAAAAAAAAAAAAAAAAAAACTCACCTTCTCTCCGCCTGGCAGGCGACTTCAGTGTGCAAGCGATGGGAGCACACGACGTCACTGCCATGCGCCCCCAGTCACGTGCACGCTTACGTCAGCAGCCGGCCTCTGATTGGCCAGCAGCGTGTATTGCCACGCATGGACACGATGGGTCTGAGGACGCACATCCAGCTGAAGTATCTGCTGCCGTCGTTAGGCCCCTCACCCGCACGGGCCTGGTCGCGACCTCTGCAACTGCGGTTGTTACGTCCCTGTCCTATAGCCATATCAGTCAACTCTCCCATACACAGGATGGCCTTGGCCGAGCACTCCTGTGTGCTCTATGAGAATGCTGCTGGCCGGCATGTCAGCTGGAGAACAATGTGATCATCTGTCTGAAGTTGAACATGGTTGGGCGAGATGTCGACCAACCATCAGTTGGCCGCAGCCCCCATACTCAGATAAACCAGTCAATATCGGCTGGTTCGGCCAACGGCCTAATGTGTATGGGGCCTTTAGGCTGTTGCTCACATCTGTGGTCAGCTTCTACTTCTGTTGTGTCTCATGTGCATGACCAACTCTTCCTGTCCTGGGAGTCAAGACCCAGATGTGAACACAGCCCAAGTCTAGCAGATTTTCCTACGCTACAGGCAGACGGGTACGTAGGCATCACTGGAGAGAGAAGGAAAATAAAAAGGGACCATAAATATTTAGCAGTAGCTCATGCAGTACTGATTCACTGATTGTACAGAACCAGGAAAAATTGCTACACAATTATGATAGGTGTAGCGCCGGCGTCCCTGCCCTCTGCTAGGCAGGGACGCTGTTCCCCTCACCTCCCTGCTCCGTGCCCGGCGTTCTCCTCCCGCTCTGCTGGCAGCGCGCGCTCCTTCCCGGCCACTGTGCTTAGGGCGCGCGCGCTCTCCCTCCCTCTTAAAGGGGCCGCGCGCGCCGTCCTAAGGAGTCCCCGGCCAATGGCCGGAGGACTTCACCATATATAAGGCACCTCCTCCAAAATGGAGGTGCCCGAGCAATGTTGTTGCACTGTTCACTACTCTGCTTCAGCCCTCAGGTCCCGTTGCCAGTTACCTGCCAGATTCCTGCCAGCCTGCTGTCTTTTCCTGCCTGATATTCCGCTACCTGCCTGCTAGCCTGAGGTCCGACGGTCTGCCTTACAAACTCCTGTCAGTCTGTCTAAGGACCTGCTTGCCCGCTCACCTGGGAGCGCACTTCAGCTACCTGCCTGCTTGCCTGAGGTCCGACGGTCTGCCTTCCAACTCCTGTCAGTCTGTCTATGGACCAGCTTGCCCGCTCACCTGGGAGCGCACATCTGCTACCTGCCTGCTAGCCTACCTGGAGGCTCCGCCGTCACGTGCTGTGACCACCTGCCTGTCCAGTGACTCCTGTCCGCTCACCTGGGAGCGCTCATCTGCTGCCTGTCCGTTAGCCTACCTGGAGGCTCTGCCGTCACGTGCTGTGACCACCCGCTTATCCAGAGACTCTCGCCCGCTCATCTGGGAGCGCTCATCTGCCGCCTGTCTGTTGGTCTTCCTGGAGGCTCCGCCGTCACATGCTGTGACCACCCGTTTATCCAGAGACTCTCGCCTGCTCACTTGGGAGCTCAAGTCTACCATCAGCCGCCACAGGTCGTACCAACCCTTTACCCAGAGACTGTCCCGGTCACTTGCCGTGATCATCTGCCCGTTCACCCAGAGACTGCCCCAGTCACTTGCCGTGATCTCCTACCCGTTCTTCCAGAGACTGTCCTGGTCACTTGCCGTGACCATCTGCCCGTTCACCCAGAGACTGTCCCGGTCACCTGCTGTGACTGCCTGCCTGGTCGCCACCCGCTCCCTTACAAGGACCGCCCCCTTGTATAGTAGCTCAGAGGTTCCGCCTCCCAGACCCGTTACAATAGGATTTCTAAAGTTCCCAGCTAAGTCCTAGGAGCGGACATTTCACTACACTGCAGTTGCTTTTTCCTTCAGTATATACAATAGCAATATCTCCTAGGTTAGGGTACTTTGCCAAAGCCATCAATTACACAACACAGGAAACCATGTCATGAGACATTCAAGTGTCCATGAACGTTTTAGTAGACCTGCCATAAAAAAAAAAAAAAAACCTGTAGATAGTACAAGGTAAAAGAGAAAGAGAAGAAATAGAAGCTAAAACAGCAGAACTTGTGCTCTCCCTACACAGGTCCTACACCCCTAATTCACAACACGTCCATTTAATATTTAGGTGAACTGAAAGATTTTGCAGCTGTGAAACCTTGGGATAAAAGAGATGTCTGCCCACATTGAAGGCCCTGTATGACCATAGATTTAGTCTAGGAAAAGTAGTAAAATGCTAAATTAAAGACATAGAGATTAACTGTCTACAAGCAAAAACAATACCTGCGGAGCTCATTCATAACCTTGAAAGCCTTCCTGGTGTGCCGCGGGTTCATAGTCACTGGACAGAACTTCTCTGTGTTCTCCTTCACTTCCACAGGCTTCTGCTGGCATGTCTTACCGTTCCTGTGCACAAAACATACGAGATATTACCTTATTACAGTAACAAAATCCATTGCTCCATTGTTAGGCTCTGTTCATATTATCATTTAACGTCTATGTGGTGAATTTTGTTACATTGACTCTAGGGCCGGCTCCAGGTTTTCGTGGGCCCCAAGCGAATGTCTCAGTGTGCCCCTTTAACATATACCACGATTCATGATGCACAGATACCGCAGAGAAATATAGGTATAGTACAATGCCAAAGATTTCACGTACTTCTTACATTACATGAGTGATAACTATTGTAAATTTTACAATACCATACGTATAGTATAATGCACAGCCCATAGTGACCCATGCGGTAGTATGGCCGCCATGTACTCACATCCAGCTGAAGAATTTGTTGGCATCAGCAGGCCCCTCAACCTCCTGTTCCAGGCGGTCTCAGAGGCAACCGCCACGGCAGTTACGCCCCTGCCGAAGGCGAGTGGGCCCCCCCCCCCCGTTTGTCCAGGGGCCCGACACTTGCCTGGGTGGCGATGCCGGCCCTGATTGACTTACACCAAAAACAACCAACCAGCCTCACTGGCTATAATGGGGTCTGTATACATGCTCGCATCCTGCGCTATTCAGCAGTCAACTTCACAAAATCAGCAACAGAGCCTCCAATGCAGATGTGAACACAGCCTAAACAGTGACAACGGATTTATAGTCAGTAGGTCTCAGTCTGCTAAGTTTCCTCCATTGTATGGAAACAATACCCTTGTAGAGACCTCTAAGAGAACAGATCTTCAAAATAAGCAGATGTTCATAGATCTATTCTCACACTGCACATAATAAGTACTGGCGAGAAATTTTGAAAAATAGGATTAAAGAAAAAAAGTGATGAAACACTAAGAAAGCAGAAGAATTCTTTAAATATATTTTATAAATAGCAACATAACAATAAGAGCAGAAGAAGGTGAGGATATTAAAGGGAACCAGACAGCGGATACATGCAGCCCAATCCACGGGCTGTTGCGTTTCAGAGAAAAACAGTTTAATAGCCTCCTGAGCTGTCTATATGGGCATGTAGTTCATAGGAAGGTGAATAAATTATAAACTTGTTACTTGCAATCCAATGTCTTATTCCAGGGATATCCACGTTTTTCTTATATGTAAATGAGCTGTTCAGGACTATGGGCCGAACACTGGTCTGCATGAGAATCTGCCTCCAGCCTCCAGAGATTATTATACATGAAAGTGGACATTATCAGTGTGAGCCATGTAATGGTTACCAGTGTGATGTGTAATGGCCGCTCTCTGCTCTCCTGATCTTACTGCTGTGTGTGATTATACCTGACACATCTGCAGGTGCCTCTCAGCTTCAGCTTCCATCTCACAGGCAGACAGGGCTGTAATATCGTTAAAATACAGCAGAGCTGTGAGAGCTGCAGCAAATGTTTGTAAGGAGACAAAGTTCAGTTCTCCGGTATTACATGTCTCACACTGGTAATGGTCCCTTTCATTTATAATAATGTATGGAGAAAGATTTCCATACTGACCAGTGTCCGGCCCATAGTCATTAACAGCTCATTTACATGTAAGAAAAAAATAAATTCCTCTGTAATAAGACAGAAAGCAGATGATATCAAGGCATCATTTTATTCAGCTTCCTATGACTTGTATGCCCATATAGATGACTTAGGAGGGTTGATCCTACTGAGAGATACCCTTTAAGCAGAAAATAGGAGCAGACTGTTCTCTCACTTAGAAAAAGGTTTTCTTTTCCAGCTCCGCTAAGATCTAATTTTGGCAGAAAATCTAGGAACAGAAAACCATCCATATGAAGATGTAAACAGTTCCTTCATGTTGGTAGAGATGCCCTCTGATTGGGTCAAGAGCCTTATTTGAGGATTCCATAAGAACGCAGATTGATTTACAAATGCTACACATATAGATAACATCCATGCTGTAAATTCACATATGTAGTAAAGAGAAAATATCATGGGCATTGATCGCAGGTAACAGGCCGGTCTGATATTTACTGCAGTCTTTTATACCCTCTACATTACTAGGAGTCAATCATTAACAAGCTGACTGTTTTCTAACCTCTTGACAAACAAGCCACTAAAACCTGCACTATATGAAGTAGTGATCTGAGCAATGTACACCTTTTACACCTATACACAATCCCATTAATATGGAGGCTGGCAGATTTTCCTCGCCAACCCTCCACTGTCTTAGGCTGTGTGCCCACTATGCATTTTTTAAGCGTTTCCGCCACGGAAACGCTTAAAAAAAGCTTGGTAGAAGGTCTGCAATGTTCCCCAATGATAATCCGCATGTGCTGTGCACATGCTGCGGAAATTTCCGCTGCAGATTATCATTGTGGAAAAAAAATCTGCATCACTACCAATTATTTAGCGGAATCGAGGCGTTTTAGCCGCCATTGACTTGCATTGGAACGCATAACATCCGCATGACTACACGTGCACATGCGGATATCATGCGGTTCAATGTGCGGATGGTACCCGGGTCTGGAGAAGAGGAGACTCTCATCCAGACCCGGGTACCATAGTACCTGTAGTTAAAGAATAGTCTTATACTCACCTTTCCGGCGCCCTCCGGTCTCCTCTGAGCGGCGTTGCTGTCTCCTTGGCTTCCGGCGGTGGTCTGTCAGGACCATTGTAATTAGCAAAGTAGGCGAGGATTTCTTCTTCCAAGAGCCATAATGTTTGTTTTTCTCTAGACTTAGCCATATGATCGTTATTTTTTTTTTGCAGAACGTTTTTATCGCCACCATTCATTTTGCCATTCAATTCAGCCATTGTTTTTTGGGGTTTTGTTTTGACGGAGTTTAATGTTCCCGGGTAATTTTTACCGTAGACTATTGTCCAGGTCAATGCAATTATGGCAACACCAAACTTTTTCTATTTAACCCCTTAGTGAGTGCCAATACATCTTTTTACAGACCTGAGATACAAGAGAATAGCATCCCCCGACGGGTGACAACGCACCAGCCGTCAGCTGTATACTATAGTTCACACCCCACGGCATCCGCCACAATCAGTGTTGGCAACTGACTCCTTAGATGCTGCTGGCAATAGTGACTATGGCATGTACATGGTTAGAGTGTGGAGGCTCCCTATTTAACCACGTCGGCACCCTGAGATCATGATTGTGTGGTCATGGTGGTTGCTATTTCAATTCACAGCCAAATAACGGCCTTAGAGTCTGTCGGCTATAGTGACCTGTTCAGAAGTTACCAGCATTTAGGTGGTAAAAATAATTTTTTCTATCCGGTCATGCCACTTTGCATTAATTCCTGAAAAGCACCTGAAGGGTTAATAAGGGTTAATCAAGAGAATGCCAAGAGTGTACAAAGCAGTCATCAAAGCAAAAGTTGGCTACTTTGAAGAACCTAGAATATAAGACATATTTTCAGTTGTTTCACACTTTTTTGTTAAGTATATAATTCCACATGTGTTAATTCATAGTTTTGATGCCTTCAGTGTGAATGTACAATTTTCATAGTCAAGAAAATACAGAAGAATCTTTAAATGAGAAGGTGTGTCCAAACTTTTGGTCTGTACTGTACACAAGAGTGTTTTACATAAAAGAATATCTGCAACAAATTTGCTGTCTGGGACATTCATCCCAAGAACCGCATTGTAAACTAAAGCACAAAAACAGCTAAATGAACCTCACGCGAACAGAATGGAGAATAATCACCCTTGTCCTATACTTACACATATAAAGGTAATGTATGATGGCAATAAATAGTTGCACATAAGCGCACAAACATAAGTGATTGAGATTTCAGAGCAGAGTAATAGACAAGGTGTTGCTATCAAGTTGCATAAAATCCCAAGCAATCACAGTGCTCTAGTGATAAAAGGCAATATTTAGTGCTTTCTACCCCACCCCCCACCTTGTAAAATGACGGTGTATGGCTGGACGTTCCCAATCATCCAGGCTGTATATAGGGAAGAGCCGAGGCGCTGCTGGGCAGAAGGAAACCCTACACCAGGTCTATCTACTCTTACAAGCCAAATGCAACACAAAGTGTTCCCACGGAGGGACTGAGAACTATAAGGAACAGAAATAGGATTCCAGTACAATCTTGCTTCTTTTCATCATACAACGATGACACTTACCAAGGTAATAGCAGACAACCTCTAACAAAAATCTGTAAAAGATGTTTCCTGAAAACTATTTACTGAAATAGCTTCCTGCCCAAGAATGCCCTAACAGTTCTGAGTTTTAGTTACACCCTACATTTTTAAGGGGTTACTCCTATCTGAGCAGTCTGAGACAATGGCGCTATGAAATGCCCTGTCACAGTCCGGCAGTGGTGCCTGTGCCATTCATTGGCTATGGGACTGCTGAACGCATTCCAGATCCTTATCTGGCTAACTCTATAGACATTTTGCCGGCATTTTTGAGCACGTTCCTAGAATTGAGGCCGATAAGTAGAGGTCAGCTATGTATGCAGAAGTCAGGTAAGGTAACTATATAACAGCCCCCACTAATGACAGTGTTATTGCTTGCCTTGTATTATTGTGACGGTCGGCGTCAGTTTTTGTTCTTCTCTACCAATAGGTCAAGAACACAGATCATGAGTTTGTATCATTGCTGGGATGCATCTTATATCATAACAAATCCCAGACACACAACCTCTGCTGTAACCCTGCACACAACGCATTTCACATTGTACACTGCACAGCTGAGGAAGACTGATTCACATCCTACTTCTCACAAAGCAGGAAAGGCCGATGTATTGTAGCCAGCCGGAAGCCATGGCACATCCGGAGTAATGCTCGGGCAATGTTACATCCCGAGACAAGAGTCAGCAGATGGTCAGGACTGGAGCCATACAGAAATGTATACACTCCTCGGCAAGAAGGAAACGTCATGGAGGTCTGGAAATCACTGGATGGGTAGACATATTAAAGCACTGCTCCAGCGCTTTGTTCTTACTTTTAACCCCTTTGTCAGGGATCACGTGTGTAATTGTACTATGTAGTCACATATCACTGGCAGCCATCTTCACCCTTTTTCAGTTCTGCTCCGGCCCCATCACACAGCGGGGCCGTCTGAAGCAGAGGTCGCCGTTTCTGATCTTCTTAACACAAGTGTATGGCATTCAGGCCGAGGTGCTGAGTCCCATATACTTGTATTGAGAAAAGTGACTTCCAGAGCACACAGTGATCCGGCGGCTTACTAAAGCCGTAGCGTGGTGCCGAAGCGACTGGAATTGGGCTGAAAACAGGTGAAGACATTGACTGGGGAGTAGAACTACATACATTACACTTACATACATGATCGAAAAGAAAAAGGCTACAGCGGTGCTTCAGGGCATGAGTGCCACGTGCAGAAATGCACACATGCCTTGGCAAGCCATCAATTAGGTCATTAACCCCTTCCCAACATCTCCGTACACGTACAGCACAAGTCAGGAGCGGGGAAAGAGGCCGAGCTGGCTTATACCCGGCAGATAATGGCTGTGATACACAGCCAGCATCTGCCTCCAAGAGCCATAGGAGGAGGAATCTATGACAGCAGCATTAACAGAATGCGGGCCGGGAGAGAATTGTTCTAAGCACCCATCGGCTCACCCGAGATGCCAATATAGGGTGCTGGTGGGATGCTATGAAAGCCAGGGGTCTAATGAGGACCCTTGTATCTGTGATCACAGCGCTCCATTGAAACCCAGTCTGTAGCTGGTCTTCATAGAAGACCATGATTTCTGCTATATACATGTATTAGTGTATATCGTACAAGCAGATGACTGTTAATCTTAACGGGACTACCAAAGTGTAAAATAAATAAATAAATGGTTGACTCTCTCACCCAACTCCCTCCTCACCCCCATTTACAAAAAAAAAAAAAGTCAGATCTATTAAAATTAACTCAATCAGTAAACACTATAACGAGAGAAAACCCTAAAATCCAAAAGTTGCAGGGTTTGTTTTTTTGGTTACTAAAAAAAATAAAAAACATCATAACAGCCCAAAATGGTATAAAAAAAACGTTGGCCTGTCCAACAAAAAAAGCAAGCCCTCAGTTCTATCAACCGAAAAATTAAACCATTTTGCGTATCTAAATATGACGACAGATGAATTTGTTTGTAAACAGATTTTAGCTTTTTTCATTACGAAAATTAAAAAATAAATAAATTAAAAGTTTGATATCGCAATAATCATGGCAATGGGGGACACGTTTCAGCCACGCTGGCGGCTCACAGTAGCAGGAGAGACTTGAAGCCTGGCACTGTAGTGTCGAAAAATGGCTCCTGGGATGATCTCTCACTTCCTTGTGAAGGCCTCTATAGCATTGGTCTGGAAACCATGTATCTCTAGCCATCAATGCTTACAAGACGAAAGCAGGAATCATCGCTGAAGAGGATATTCCTCCATTCCAGCTTCCATTGCCATTTTGCTCTGCACCATGATATAATCGTTGAGCGATCGTGTGAGGTCAATGAAGCACCTGTAGCTGAAGATCTGACTTGTAGCCCAATCTCATGCTAATAAATGCAGATGGTTAGTGATGCATTAAGGCCCCGTCACACTTCGCGACGCTGCAACGATCCCGACAACGATACGATCTGTCAGGGATCGTTGCTGCATCGCTATGTGTTCGCTGGTGAGCTGTCAAACAGGCAGGCTCACCAACGATCAGGGGAGCAGCGACATCATGGAAAGAATCTTTCCACGATGTCCTGTTCCTGGTTACCAGCCTGCTGAAGCAGGAGCAGGCTGGTAACTATGGTAAACATCGGGTTACTAGAGGCACACGAGCTCCTAGTAACCCGTTGTTTATCATGGTTACCACTCTGCTACGGTGAGCGGGAGGTTACCGCTCACTTTAGCAGGCTCGCAACCATGATAAACAGCGGGTTACTAGGTGCGCGTGAGCCCCTAGTAACCCGATGTTTACCATAGTTACCAGCCTGATCGCTGCTCCCGCTGGTCACACACAGCGATGTGTGCTGACCAGCGGAAGAGCAACGACCAAAAAATGGTCCAGGACACTTTGCAGCGATCAGCAACCTCACAGCAGGGGCCTGATCGTTGCAAAGCGTCACACATAGCGACATCGCTGGTGAGGTCGCTGTTGCGTCACCAAAACCGTGACACAGCAGCGATCTCGCTATGCGAGACGGGGGCTTTAGGCATGGTAAGTGATGTCTAATTTCACTCAGAACAAAATGAAGATTGCTGACAAGACCACATGGGCAACACCATGAAGATGCCTTCTTGAGAGAATATCAGACCGGTCCTACTCCAGGAATTATAGGGTGACATAATGCATGGTAGCTGGACCCCTACAGTCTTCATTCCAGGTACACTAACAGCTCAGTGTTAAATTGATTTAGTCGTGTAAGCAGCGTTACGGTCATTTCTCCAAAGCGTTCCAGGGATATTTTTTAACACAAGAACGCATGTCCTTCTGGGAGCAGTATGCGTGACCTAAACGTGCTATTATGGACTGCAGCATCTCCAGACTTGTCTCCCATTGATCACATAAGCGGTGTCATTAGTCGGCAATTGCAAAGAGAGTTGCCAGCAGTGGCTGTTGATTTGCGTGCCCAAGTGTATTCAGCATGGCAGAACATTCCTCAGACAACCGTTAAAAGGGAATCGGTCACCAGGTTTTTACCACTTAATCTGAGAGAAGCATAATGTAGATACAGAGACACTGATTCTAGTAATGTATCACTTATTTGGGTGCATGGCAGTTTCAGTGTTGAGAAGTATATGCAAACTAAAGCGTAAGCTGCAGTAGCTTCTATCACACCTTGCACCCACTGCGGCTCATTATACATCCATACAGTTATACCAAGACACCACTCTACCATCAGGCACTGCCAGTATGTGCCTCCAGGCCATCCACCTAATACTAAGCAACACTGCCAGATCCACACCAAGATATGGACAAGACATAATAGATTCCCCTCACATAATCAGAGGGAGAATCCCCCTACAGCAGATTACCACAGTGTGAACGCCGCTCTGCACAGATCCAGAAGCCCCTCGCAGAATACAGACACTATGGTAGCCAAAGCTTTCCACTGGATGTGTGAGAAATAGATTGTTGGGCATCCAAAAGCGACAATCACCAACTACTGGAATGGAGACTACCCAACGTGGCCATTTCCGTAACATTTAGCTCATCAGAAGGAGTGATAGCCCCCCTCAACCAAAATTTGACCATCTAACCTATGGTTGGTAATAAATCCCAGTAAACATTTTCTGACATGTCAGAAGGTGCCATCACTGGTAGTCTGTGCCTTGTGGTCCCACCAATCAGTTTGCAGTGAACAGTAGATTTCCTCTGACAGCCTATCTCGGAGTCTAAGGAAGCAAAGGCCAGAGAAGATGCCGTCAGCCCTTCTTTATGATGGGCGAAGGCCACAGGGTAACGTCTCAAATGCAGCCCGAAACTGAATGTCTGATCATCAAGTGTCCAACTGATGGGACTCCTACCATTCCAGGTAACGGGTGTCTGATCCCCGTTTCTTGGTGGAGAGGTGCTGTTCACCATGCATCTATTCGGGAAGCAGGAATGGCTCAGTGCCTACAGGTCAGATACCACTGAAATACCAGAAATAATGTCCCTAATGGGAAAACCATGACCTCCAGATGACATAACAATTGTGCGGCAGCCTCGGGCAGATGAGACACGATGGTACAATACACACAATGCAGATATATATACAGCGGTGATCGACATGATGCAGATAAAGTGTGTGTGGGGGGGGCACACTGGCATTATACACAGGATATGTGATCCACACAGTGGGAACATGTGATACCAGGGTGTCGTACACTTGATATAGATGTGATCAGTGGTGGACTGAGGTGTCAAGATCCCACCAGTGACATCGGTTCTGAGGGAACACGCTAATTTGCTAATGCTTCTATGATAAACTGGGTGTATATATGTATGTATGCTGCCTTCTCTGTACAAGTTGCATTAAATGTCCTGTGCCAAGCACTGCTCATGTAGGAGGTGTGGGGGCCATGCAGGCACAGGGATCCACTGGGGGATTCACCTGTTCCCCTGTGGAACAGTCTTAGCCTGAATGTTATGTAGACAGAGACACATGACACAGTGGGTGGCACGGACAGGACCCCTGGCATCACACATGACACAGTGGGTGGCACGGACAGGACCCCTGGCATCACACATGACACAGTGGGTGGCACGGACAGGACCCCTGGCATCACACATGACACAGTGGGTGGCACGGACAGGACCCCTGGCATCACACATGACACAGTGGGTGGCACGGACAGGACCCCTGGCATCACACATGACACAGTGGGTGGCACGGACAGGACCCCTGGCATCACACATGACACAGTGGGTGGCACGGACAGGACCCCTGGCATCACACATGACACAGTGGGTGGCACGGACAGGACCCCTGGCATCACACATGACACAGTGGGTGGCACGGACAGGACCCCTGGCATCACACATGACACAGTGGGTGGCACGGACAGGACCCCTGGCATCACACATGACACAGTGGGTGGCACGGACAGGACCCCTGGCATCACACATGACACAGTGGGTGGCACGGTCAGGACCCCTGGCATCACACATGACACAGTGGGTGGCACGGTCAGGACCCTGGCATCACACATGACACAGTGGGTGGCACGGACAGGACCCTGGCATCACACATGACACAGTGGGTGGCACGGACAGGACCCTGGCATCACACATGACACAGTGGGTGGCACGGACAGGACCCTGGCATCACACATGACACAGTGGGTGGCACGGACAGGACCCTGGCATCACACATGACACAGTGGGTGGCACGGACAGGACCCTGGCATCACACATGACACAGTGGGTGGCACGGACAGGACCCTGGCATCACACATGACACAGTGGGTGGCACGGACAGGACCCTGGCATCACACATGACACAGTGGGTGGCACGGTCAGGACCCTGGCATCACACATGACAGTGGGTGGCACGGACAGGACCCTGGCATCACACATGACACAGTGGGTGGCACGGACAGGACCCTGGCATCACACATGACACAGTGGGTGGCACGGACAGGACCCTGGCATCACAAATGACACAGTGGGTGGCACGGACAGGACCCTGGCATCACACATGACACAGTGGGTGGCACGGACAGGACCCTGGCATCACACATGACACAGTGGGTGGCACGGACAGGACCCCTGGCATCACACATGACACAGTGGGTGGCACGGACAGGACCCCTGGCATCACACATGACACAGTGGGTGGCACGGTCAGGACCCTGGCATCACACATGACACAGTGGGTGGCACGGACAGGACCCTGGCATCACACATGACACAGTGGGTGGCACGGACAGGACCCTGGCATCACACAATACATAGACGTGGCACGGACAGCTGTTGGTGAGGGCACAGGTGGAGCTTACACTGTGGTGACAGGCGACGTCTCCATGCTGCTGGCGGAGGGAGCGCTGCGGGCAGATGTCAGCACCATTCCACGGGCTGGTAGAGCGGAGTCCCCGCAGCAGCAGTGCTCGGCTCTCCCGCTCACTCCATGCCCAGCTCCGAGTGGCTGCGTTTCTCCCGCACGTAGTCCCACACGCCGGCTCTGTGTCCCGGGTCCTAGCAGCTGCCGTCCGCCCTCCGCTCAGCCGGCTGTCTGCTCTCTGTGTGAGCGGGTTACTACGAGCCGCTGTGCACTCTGTATCAACATCCTGATCTCACATCTCGTGAGCCAATTAGGACGATGTTATCAGAAAGCAGTGGCGCCCTCTGGCTGTGGAAGACCTACACTGCGCTTACATTGACCGGATGCTGTCATATGCCCTGTACGGGCCGGCGGGACTGGTGTGTGCTGGGAGCAGTGTGCGACTGATGGCGCAGGGGCCGAGCTGTCTGTGTCTTCTTATTATTGCCACATCTTCTGTGAGGAAGCTCCATAGAGGCGACCAACACTCATAAAGCACTGACACCTAGACATGCTTTCTTCTGTGATGATGAAGACCACCACTACTGACCCCTAGACATTGCTTCTTCTGTAATGATGAAGACCACCACTACTGACCCCTAGACAAGGCTTCCTCTGTGAGGATGGAGACCACCACTACTGACACCTAGACAAGGCTTCTTCTGTGAGGATGGAGACTACCATTACTGACACCTAGACATGGCTTCTTCTGTGAGGATGGAGACCATCACTACTGACACCTAGACATGGCTTCTTCTGTGAGGATGGAGACCACCACTACTGACACCTAGACATGGCTTCTTCTGTGAGGATGGAGACTACCATTACTGACACCTAGACATGGCTTCTGTGATGATGAAGACCACCACTACTGACCCCTAGACATGGCTTCTTCTGTGAGGATGGAGACTACCATTACTGACACCTAGACATGGCTTCTTCTGTGATGATGGAGACCACCACTACTGACACCTAGACATGGCTTCTTCTGTGAGGATGGAGACCACCACTACTGACACCTAGACATGGCTTCTTCTGTGAGGATGGAGACCATCACTACTGACACCTAGACATGGCTTCCTCTGTGAGGATGAAGACCACCACTACTGACACCTAGACATGGCTTCCTCTGTGAGGATGGAGACCATCACTACTGACACCTAGACAAGGCTTCCTCTGTGAGGATGGAGACCATCACTACTGACACCTAGACAAGGCTTCCTCTGTGAGGATGGAGACCATCACTACTGACACCTAGACATGGCTTCTTCTGTGAGGATGGAGACCATCACTACTGACACCTAGACATGGCTTCCTCTGTGAGGATGGAGACCATCACTACTGACACATAGACAAGGCTTCCTCTGTGAGGATGGAGACCACCACTACTGACACCTAGACATGGCTTCTTCTGTGAGGATGGAGACCATCACTACTGACACCTAGACATGGCTTCTTCTGTGAGGATGGAGACCATCACTACTGACACCTAGACATGGCTTCTTCTGTGAGGATGGAGACCATCACTACTGACACCTAGACATGGCTTCCTCTGTGAGGATGGAGACCATCACTACTGACACCTAGACAAGGCTTCCTCTGTGAGGATGGAGACCATCACTACTGACACCTAGACAAGGCTTCCTCTGTGAGGATTGAGACCATCACTACTGACACCTAGACAAGGCTTCCTCTGTGAGGATGGAGACCATCACTACTGACACCTAGACATGGCTTCTTCTGTGAGGATGGAGACCATCACTACTGACACCTAGACAAGGCTTCCTCTGTGAGGATGGAGACCACCACTACTGACACCTAGACATGGCTTCCTCTGTGAGGATGGAGACCACCACTACTGACACCTAGACAAGGCTTCCTCTGTGAGGATGGAGACCACCACTACTGACACCTAGACATGGCTTCCTCTGTGAGGATGGAGACCACCACTACTGACACCTAGACAAGGCTTCCTCTGTGAGGATGGAGACCACCACTACTGACACCTAGACATGGCTTCCTCTGTGAGGATGGAGACCACCACTACTGACACCTAGACATGGCATCTTCTGTGAGGGTGGAGACCACCACTACTGGCACCTAGACATGGCATCTTCAGTGAGGATGGAGACCACCACTACTGACATCTAGACAAGGCTTCCTCTGTGAGGATGGAGACTATCACTACTGACCCCTAGACATGGCATCTTCTGTGAAGATGGAGACCACTACTACTGACACCTAGACATTTAATCTTTAGAATGTCCAAATACCTGTTTAACCACGATTGGCACTTCTCAAATGCATATATATAACCACAGACTCCACCAGGTGTTCTATTTATCCCTGGGGATAACTAGAAGTGACACATGTTAGTTCAAATAAAATATTATTTTTATTAAATATCTTAAAATTGTTAAAAAACAGACAAGGTGCTGGAAAAAAGGTACAGGAGCTGTAATACCCAATAATGAAGGCGATCTTATAAAAAATTCAACACTGATTATAGTTCCAAATCAAATAAAAATACAAATGCATGATTGTATTTGTCATTTAGCACCTTGCTTTTTAGTACAATTGGTTCAGATGCTATATTATTCTACTTGATATTCCAATGCAAGGTGACAAAAAATATATATAGCAAAATGCTAATACACCTGTAGATACGAAGCATTTAGTATCTCATATTGCACACTGCCCTTTAGCCTAAATACTTGAAACACATGCCCTAAGGTCTATAATGTTTTTATCAAAGCAAGGACTTCATATGTGGAATCAAATTCTTGAAATTCACAGGTGCACTTAATGGTATACTGGTGAGGCTAAATGCCACAGGATTCAACTATGTCAAACAAATCCTCAATGGTCATGAAATTTTAGCCTAGTATCCCTCAGAATGAAAACCATCATACACATGTATTGAAAAAGCTGGTGGAACTTAAGGTTGTTTTTACCTGTTAAAGAACGCTGTGGTATCTAAGTGGGAGCTTCTGTACTCAGCCCCATCTTCTGTGAGGATGAAGACCACCTCTACTAACCCCTAGACATGGCATCTTCTGTGAAGATGGAGACCACCACTACTGACACCTAGACATGGCATCTTCTGTGAGGATGGAGACCACCTCTACTGACACCTAGACATGGCATCTTCTGTGAGGATGGAGGCCACCTCTACTGACACCTAGACATGGCATCTTCTGTGAGGATGGAGGCCACCTCTACTGACCCCTAAACATGGCATCTTCTGTGAGGAGGGAGACCACTTTTACTGACCCCTAGATATAGCAATCAGTACAGTCTCCTCATACCCCAGCACTCCAGCTGTTTTCATTGTTTCTGGTGCAGGTTTTCATGCTGCTTTTTGTACTTGTGTTTTTCTAGCCATTTCTCAAATCTTATCAACAAACCAATGTAAAAAAAAAAAAGACAGAAAAGTCTCAAAACTCCGATCCCCTGCTTGTGAAAACCAGAATTTAGGTCAGTGTGGTTTCAAATGTGCACACATGGTGGCTGATAATGTCGGTGTGCTGGTGCACGGGTGATTTTCCACAGAGACTGACCCTCCATGTGGTTATAAAGTGCATTTGTCAGTTCTGTGGTAATGACAATGCTGGTGTCACTTGTGGTGAAATAGCACGTAGCTTGTGAGCCGATGAGCACACCAGGTAAGACCGTCATGTCTGTATTTTGCAGATGTGACTGGTCCCTGAATTGCCACAATGAGGTGCATTTACATGGCACGATTATCAGGAATGAGCGTTCCTAGGAATGGCTTTACAAACAGGCTGCTGATCAACTGACAAACAAGCAAACACTCGTTTGTCAGGTGAAATTACTTTTAAAGGGGTTGTCCGGTCTAAATTGATAAGTCTGCAGTCCTTGTGTGTACAGTCACACTTGCATGGAGCAAGGCTGCGCCCACTAGTTGAGCTCTGGCCGGGAGTATGCATAACACATACATAACCGCCGGTCCCAACTCAGAGACCGGCCAATCCAGAGTGACTGCAGACATCAATTTAGACCAGACAACCCCTTTAAGGCCGGTTTCACACGTCCTGATTTTTCCTGTACCAGAGCTATGTCCGTGTGTGGCAACCGTGTGCCGCATCAGGATCACACATATCGGCGCCTGGGAATCAGTGTACAGTTAGCGCTGTTCCCAAGCGCCAGGTGCTGAGCGCTGCCCTCATCATCGTCCCTTGCTCACGCAGTGTCCATGTGTGAAAATAAGAATAAAATAACATCCTTATACTCCCCTGTCCAGATATGTCCCCCGCTGTAATCCTCTGACCGCTGACGATGAGGAGTCAGCGAGTGGGGCCCTGCAATGAGCGGAGCTTATGGAGTGACAGGGCTCCACTCCTGAGCTCAGCGCAGCTCCGGGTCGCGCTCATTCTCCCAAAAAAATGTTTATAAAAGTTAAAATCACCCCTTTTTGCCCCATTCAAAGTAAAACGATAATAATAAAAAAAATACACATATTTGGTATCACTGCTATCGGTAATGTCTGATCTATCAAAATATAAAGTAAATTAATCAGATCAGTAAACGGCATAACGAGAAAAAAAATCAATTGGTCGCCACAACATTGCAATAAAATGCAATACCAGGTGATCAAAGCATCATATCTACCCCAAAATGGTATCAATAAAAACGTCAGCTCCACATGCAAAAAATAAGCCCTCACCCAGCCCCAAATCACTAAAACTAGAGACTCTACGGCGCCATTTTTATATTTTTTTTTACAAACTGGATTTGTTTTTCACCGCTTAAATGAAAAATAACCTATACATGTTTTGGTATCGGCGTACTCATAATGACCTGGAGAATCATAATGGCGGGTCGGTTTTAGCATTTAGTGAACATGGTAAAAAAAAAAAAATTGTGGAATTTTTTTTTGTTTGCAATTTCACCGCACTTAGAATTTTTTCCAGTACACTATATGGTAAAATCAATAGTGTCGTTCAAAAGTATAACTCGTCCCGCAAAAAACAAGCCCTCACGCTTCCATATTGACGGAAAATTAAACGAGTTATGGCTCTGGGAAGAAGGGGAGCAAAAAAAAAACAAAAAGGCAAAAAACTGGAAATTGCGAGGTCGTAAAGGGGTTAAAGCGCCTCACCAGCACTGAAAAAGAAAAAAAGGCTGGACTGGTGCTTCAATAACGGCCATTCACTTTCTATGTAGCTGATCTGCGTTTTTTTATAGCTGTAGTTCAGCCAGTGTAAACTAGCCCTTAGTATGAAAGTAGCATTACAATTATCACAGCTTCCCAAAATAACATTTGGTCCTACATGTCAAACCACGGCAAAACAACACTTAAATCAGACAATTAAGACATATATTTAACCTCTTAGTAACAAAGCCAATTTTGATCTTAATGACCAAGCAAAATTTTACAATTCTGACCACTGCCACTTTATGAGGTAATAACTCTGGAACGCTTCAATGGATCCCCCTGATTCTGAGATTGTTTTTTCGTGACATATTGTACTTCATTATAGTGGTAAAACTTCTTTGGTGTGACTTGCGTTTATTTGGTGAAAATTTTGAAAAATGTAGCAATTTTTAAACTTTGAATCTTTATGCCCTTAAATCAGAGAGATATGTCACAGAAAATAGTTAATAAATAACATTTCCCACATGTCTACTTTATATCATTATCATTTTTGAAACATATTTTTTTTGTTGTTAGGAAGTTATAAGGGTTAAAAGTTGACGAGTGATTTCTCATTTTTCCAACAAAATTTTCAAAACCATTTTTTTTAGGGACCACATCACAATTGAAGTGATTTTGAGGGGTCTATATGACAGAAAATACCCAAAAGTGACACCATTCTACAAACTGCACCCCTCAAGATGCTCAAAATCACATTCAAGAAGTTTATTAACCCTTTACGTGCTTCACAGGATCTGAAGCAATGTGGAAGGAAAAATGAAAATGCAACTTCTTTCACAAAGAAGGGTGAAATTTCTCCTGAGTACACCGATCCCCCTTATCTAGGGGAAAATTATTGTTTGGGCGCACGGCAGGGCTCAGGAAGGAAGGAGTGACGTTTTGGAACGCAGATGTAACGCCACGTGTGAGTGCAACACAGAGGGGAAAGGGGGAAGAGGTGACCACCTAATCTGGACTAGCGTCACCCTGTCTCCCCCTAACGTCCCTATACAGCCTCCGCAGCTGTCGCCTATCACGTGCCTCGCCCTACTATCCCTGGTGTAAGGCTATAGCTGGGGGTGGAAGGAGATGAGCACTAGTCAACCTCCGCTAGCACTCTAAAGACAAAAGGGGAAGACAACACAGGGGAATAACAACTTAGCTTTAGAAGAAACTCCAACAGGGCACATGGCCTAAAGACTCCAGAGAGGACGTGATGCTGCTTCAGCCAAGTTCCAAGTAGAAATGAGTATAACCGGCGATGCCCACCTAGACACACCAGGTATATATACACCCAGACTAAAGGGAGGTAGTCGCTGGGTCCTAAACACAGCCTCCTATCTGGGCAGCTGTCTGCACTGCCAAACGTGGAGGCCTCCTGCAAACCACTGCAGGGCGACTGTCTGTCACCTCTGACACACCCGTTACAGTACCCCCCTCTACGAGTGGCCTCAGGACCAGGTTTCGCAGGAAAAGAGGTGTGAAAAGAGTGAACCAATTTGGAAGCATTAACCTCTGATGCTGAAACCCACATCCTCTCCGTACCATAGCCTTTCCAGTGCACCAAGTATTGTAGAGAACGACGTTGGAGACGAGAATCTACAATCTTCGAAATCTCGAACTCCAGGTTACCATCAACCATTACTGGGGGCGGTGGTAGAGGTGAAGGCTCAAGAGCCTTTTAAGGCTTTTACCTTTTGAGTAAAGACCTATGAAACACATTATGGACCTTAAGGGCCCGAAGAAGTTCAAGACAAAACGCTGCTGGGTTAATGACGGCGGTTATTTTGTAGGGACCAATAAACCTAGGTCCCAGCTTCCAAGAAGGAACTTTCAATCTTATATTCTTGGTAGACAACAACACAAAGTCATTCACATTCAGGTCCGGACCTGGCAAGCGTTTTCTGTCAGCCATACTTTTATAGCTGTCAACCATGGTCTTTAAATTACACAGAACACCCTGCCATACCGAGGAGAGTGACGAAGCAAACCGTTCCTCCTCAGGAACACCTAAAGCTCCACCCCCACTGAAGGTACCAAACTGTGGATGATAACCATATGCACCAAAGAACGGTGACCTGCCAGTGGATTCTTGACGATGATTATTGATGGCAAATTCTGTCAGCGGTAAGTAGGATGCCCAATCCTCCTGATTTTCGGAGACGAAACACCTGAGGTATGTCTCCCAAGTTCTGATTGACACGCTCGGTCTGACCATTCGACTGAGGGTGGAAGGCAGAGGAAAAGGACAGCTGCACCCCCAGTCAAGAACAGAATGCCTTCCAGAACTTGGAAACAAACTGGGTCTCCCGATCAGACACCACATCGGAGGGAACCCCATGAAGCTTCACAATCTCATTTATGAACACCTGGGCATGTGTATTAGCATTGGGAAGTGCAGGTAAAGCGACGATGTGAACCATTTTACTGAACTTATCTACTACTACCAAAACCACCATTTTGCCTGCAGAAACCGGTAGGTCAGTAATAAAATCCATGGACAAGTGTATCTATGGCCTGCTAGGGATAGGTAGCGGAAGGAGAGTACCAGATGGACAGGTGAGCAAAACCTTAGAACGTGCGCAAATACTGCAATCAGCTATGTGTTCAATTACATCCCCATGCAACCCCAGGCAACCAAAAACGACGAGAGAGGAGGTCCGCAGTTGCCTTATCACCTGGATGACCAGCAAGCACAGAGTTATGATGTTCCTTGATTACGGCGCAGATCAGGTGGTACAAATAACTTTCCTGAAGGGCAGGAGGCAGGGGCGTCCCCCTGAGCCTCCAGCACCTCCCCCTCCAGTTAAAGAAAAAGAGCCAAAATAACTACCCCTTTCTGTAATATCGGGGCAGGGTTCTCATGGTCACCACCAC
The DNA here is from genome assembly GCF_046119375.1 of Phyllobates terribilis. Classification (NCBI taxonomy): domain Eukaryota; kingdom Metazoa; phylum Chordata; class Amphibia; order Anura; family Dendrobatidae; genus Phyllobates; species Phyllobates terribilis. Next base: position 1,018,968,613 of record NW_027362761.1, read on the forward strand.
CAGGGAAGCTCCGGAACAAAGCATCAGCCTTGATGTTTTTGACCCCTGGACGAAAAGTGACAACAAAATTGAACCTAGTAAAAAACAGGGACCATCTGGCTTGCCTAGCGTTGAGACGTTTAGCTGACTGGAGATATGACAAGTTCTTATGATCAGTAATAACAGTAATAGGATGGACTGCCCCCTCCAACCAGTGCCGCCATTCCTCGAATGCCAATTTGATCGCCAATAGTTCCCTATTACCCATGTCATAATTTCTCTCAGCCGAAGACAATTTTTTAGAAAAGAAGGCGCATGGATGCCATTTACCAGGGGACGAACCTTGAGACAACACAGCCCCAACCCCGACATCCGAAGCATCGACCTCCACAATAAAGGGTTGAGAAACATCGGGTTGACTGAGTATAGGTGCAGTGGCAAAGTGATTCTTTAAGGAAGAAAAAGCCTGGAGGGAAGCCTCCGACCATTTGTAAAAATCAGACACCTTCTTAGTCATTAGAACCACAAATCTCAAATACATAGTCAGTGAAAAAACATCTGCAGCGAGTTACAGATGAATAGCACTGAAGCAACCACTTCAAAAAACATGAGAACATACAAAAAATTAAGTCTTAAAGGTTGGTACAAAAATACAACAACTTTATTAGTACAAAATGTACACGTAACATCTACAAATACAAAAAAGATGAATGGTATGTGTGAGAGGGTGGAGATAAAAAAATAGCAGCACGGGCACAAAGAGACCAAGACCCAAATGGTGATTATTGGAATAAATAGATGTTAGTATCAGACAAAAAAAGGGGGGAGGGGAGGGGGAAGACAAGGGAAATAGTTATCAAACAGTGCTATGGATCTCCATGATGCCCCATTACCTAGTGGTATAGCACAAGAATTTGGGCTACAGAGCCACTCTCAATAGCCTTATGCATAGTGGCTATTCTGTAGTCTCAAACGGAATCCCCATGCATCCTCAATGAGTAATAAAATAGCCAAATGGTTATACCTCAAAAATGAAATTGCGCCCAGACAGGTGGTGAGGAAGGCAAGTGCCTCTTCCTTCCCTACGCGCGTTTCGCGAGGAACAAGTCCAGCTTTCTCAAGGGAAAGTGAGGAAGATGCTCTGTAAGGACCTTAAAGTACCCATGTGATCGATCATGTGGTGTACCACATGATCCGATCGCATCCAATGAAAATGTGTGGGTGGCGTATGCGCACATCACGCGACAGTTCCTGCGCCGTAAGTCCAGCAGTCATGCCACAAGACGCCGGACCGCGGGCCAGGAGTGCCGGAGCGACGGGCGCATGCGCGCAACAAGATCACAGGAGGGTAAGTATGACAGACCAGAGGGACCTAAGATAACGGTCTAGATCAATAAACCACCGTAGGAAGAGCACCAACATATACTTAACAGAGGAGTAATTGTTATACAACCAATCACATGTCAAACAGTACACTGTAATAAAATTGTTGATGATACAGTTCCAGTCTCCATACAGATACGTCATGAGGGTGCCACAATCTTCAATGAGGCCGTATCCCACACAGATGGAATAACATATTCAAACGGGATTGATAAGAAAGGTGTAGAGACAGATTTTCACATAGGTCTACTCTGGGGTAGTTCAAATCTAAGCACATGGGAAAACATAGAAAAAACAAATATGATTAATAACAACGCAAAGAAAATTAAAACCACAAATATACTGCACCAGCAAACAACTGGCCATGGCTCGAAATAACAAGATTTAAAAAGGGAATTTTTTTTTTTTCTTAGTCTAAGGGGTTTCACTACAACAGAGTAATTTTGGATGAATTTCCTGTAAAAACTAGTAAAGCCCAGAAAACGTTGTAAGGCCTTTAGATTCTCGGAACGTTCCCAGTCAAGGACTGCACGGATCTTCTCCGGATCCATCCGAAAACCTGAAGATGACAACAAGTACCCCAAAACCTGCACCTCCTGAACAGCGAAAACACATTTCTCTAATTTGGCATAAAGTTTGTTATCCCTTAATATCTGGAGCACCTGCTTAACATGCCCCCGATGAGTCTCAAAATCAGATGAGTAAACCAAAATATCATCCAAATAGACCACCACAAACCTCCCCACCAAATGATGGAAAATGTAATTTATGAAATGCTGGAATACCGCAGGTGCATTGGTCAAACCAAAAGGCATAACCAGACTATCGAAATGACCTTCCGGGGTATTGAATGCTGTTTTCCATTCGTCCCCTTCTCTGATTCTAACCAGATTGAAGGCTCCCCTTAAATCCAACTTGGAGAATACCTTAGCTCCCACAACCTGGATGAACAAATCAGGAATCAGAGGAAGAGGGTATGGATCACAGACAGATCATTTAAACAGGGACGTAGACCGCCATCTTTTTTCTTCACAAAGAAGAACCCTGCCGCCACAGGCGAAGATGAGGGTCTGATATGTCCCTTCTCCAGACTTTCCGCAATGAAATCCTTCATGGCTTGTCTCTCAGGGCCAAAAAGATTATACAGTCTGGACTTGGATAGTTTAGCTCTGGGGGTCAGGTTAATAGGACAGTCATAAGCACGATGAGGAGGCAAATCCTGACACCCCTTCTCAGAAAAAACGTCTTCAAAACCAGACAGAAAAGCGGGCAGTATCTCCGCAGAGACAGCAGCAATGGAAACATTCAGACAGTTCTCATGGCAGTTATCTCCCCATTCAATAATCTCCCCGGATTTGCCAATCCACCAATGGATTATGTTTAACAAGCCAGGGGATACCTAAGACAATCGGAGTAGGGAGATTCCCCAAAACATAGCAAGGAATGATTTTACAATGAACTGACCCCACCCACAGTTTCACATTATGTACAATCTGAGTTAATGCTTTCTGTGCAAGTGGCGCCGAGTCAATGGCAAAGATGGAAATAGGTTCAGCTAAAGCATAGCAAGCGAGACCATGAGTTTTCACAAACTCAGCATCAACCATGCTGACCCCGGCTCCACTGTCAACAAACACAAAAAAAATTTTGATTTTGCTCTCTAGCTCCACCTCCGCAGTCAGGACAAAGCGGGAACTGCAGTTTGGCCACAAATGCACCCCTTGTTTATCCAACTCCAGACTACCGAGAGTTTATCAAGTCTCTTTTTGTTTAGGAATTGAAGGACAGGTCCCAACAAAGTGTCCCTTTTTCCCACAAAAAAAAATGCGCTTTTTTTCTTGCGAATCTCCAGGGAGATGTATGATATAGAGACACCCCCTAACTGCATAGGTTCCTCCACCTCTCCCAGTACTGGTTCACCCCCAGACCACTCCCTTGGCAAAGGTACATAACCCCTACAAGAAGGCCCCGGAGAAGGAGGTCACACCCGTCTATCCCGAAGGCGCCTATCCAGACGTATGGCCAAAGACATGGCAGCCTCCAAGGACTGAGGAGTATCATATAGAGCCAAGGCATCTTTCAACCTTTCCTTTAGCCCCTCACAAAATGTACTTTTTAGGGCTGAGTCATTCCATTTGGAATCCGTTGCCCATCTACAGAATTCCGAACTGTATGTTTCCACTGACAGAATCCCCTGCTGAAGGCGACGTAGCTTAGACTCAGCCAAGGCAACTTGGTCAGGGTCATCATAGATGAAGGCAAGAGCTTAAAAAAAAACCTCCACAGATTGGAGACAACCCGAATCCTGCGGTAACGAAAACGCCCATGACTGAGGATCTCCCTGCAGTGGAGAGATCACAATGCCAACTCATTGCTCCTCATTACCGGAGGAGTAGGGACGAAGCTTGAAATACAATTTGCATGCCTCCTTAAACACAAAAAAACTGTCCCTACCTCCTGAAAACCTGTCCGGGAGGGCAACCTTGGGTTCAGGCTGGACAGGCCTACCTGCAGAGACCCCCACATTGGCGGCCTGTAACCGCTGATACTGCTGCTGAACCTCACAGCGGAGGTCATTCACCTCCAGAGACAGACAGTGGAACTGCTCTGTGAGCTCTGCAACTGATCCCATACTAAAGGGAGTAAGAAAAAAAAAATGTCAATCTTGTGTCGTTTTTTTTTCTTTTTCAAAAACGTGCTCGGCCGGTTATAATGACACGCCAGGTGTGAATGCAACACAGAGAGTCACGCCAGGTGTGAGTGAAATACAGAGGTGAAAGGAAGCCCAGACACTAGGAAAAGGGGGAAGAGGTGACCTACTAATCTGGACTAGCGTCACCCTGTCTCCTCCTAACGTCCCTATACAGCCTCCGCAGCTGTCACCGATCACGTGCCTCGCCCTACTATCCCTGGCATAATGCTATAGCAGGGGGTGGAAGGAGATGAGCACTAGTCAACCTCCGCTAGCACTCTAAAGTCAAAATGGGAAGACAACACAGGGGAATAACAACTTAGCTTTAGAAGAAACTCCAACAGGGCACACGGCCTAAAGACTCCAGAGAGGACGTGATGCTGCTTTAGCCAAGTTCCAAGTAGAAATAAGTATAACCGGCGATGCCCACCTAGACACACCAGGTATATATACACCAGACTAAAGGGAGGTAGTTGCTGGGTCCTAAACACAGCCTCCTATCTAGGCAGCTGTCTGCATTACCAAACGTGGATACCTCCTGCAAACCACTGCAGGGCGACTGTCTGTCACCTCTGACACACCCGTGACTGCAGACTTTGATGGAATGGTCTGCTGGTGTCATGTCGCATTTTAAGCCCCTGATGTGCCTAAACAGTGGAAACCCCCAATAAGTGACCCTATTTTGGAAACTAAACCCTTCAATGAGTTTATCCAGGAGTATAGTGAGCATTTTGATCCCATAGGTACTACACAGAATTTGATAATATTAGGCTGTCATATGGAAAATTTTAATTTTTTTCACGAAAATGTTGTTTTAGCCCCAAATTTGTAATTTTAACAATAGATAATAGGTGAAAATGGACCACATAATTTGATACACAATGTCTCCCGAACACGATGATACCCCATATGTGGTCAAAAACTTCTGTTTGGGCATATCGCAGGGCTATGAAAGGAAAGAGCGCTATTTGTTTGGAATAAATTGTAAATGCCATATCGCATTTGGAGAGCCACAGACATGCGAAAACAGCAGAAACCCCCCAGGTGACTCCATATTGGAAACTTCACTGCCTAAGGAATTCATCTAGGGGTGTAGTGAGTATTTTGAACCCATAGGTGCCTCACAGAACTTTATTACATTGAGACATGGAAATATGACATTTCATTGGTAAAAATGTAATTATTGTATTTGCTGCAAATTTTCAGGTACACAAGGGTTAATAGGTGAAACTGGACCCCATAACTTATTGCGCAATTTCTCCTGAACATGGTGACGCCCCATATGTCCTCAGAAATTACTGTTTGGCCACACGTCAGGGCTGAGAAGGAAAGAGCGCTATTTGGCTTTTGGAGCACAGATTTTGCTAGAATAGTTTGCGGGTGACATATGAGGAGCCCAAAAGGTGCCAGAACAGCAGAAAAACCCCAAAAGTGACCCTATTGTAGAAATTGCACCCCTCAATGAATTAATCTATAGCTGCAGTGACTATTTTGTAACATCCATGCCATGCTTTTTTCTGGAGAATTGCAAATATGCCAGTTTAGCGCCCATACATTGTGCCCCCATACAGTGTAGTGCCTCAATACATTGTGACCAGCCTGTGCTTCTGGTGATTCCCACACCGTAAATTGTTAAGTGCTGTCTCCTCACTACAATAATGATAAACATGTGGCCACTTAATGCGGTTTAGGCACAGTGGGGCTCAGAAGGAGGGGGGGGGGGGGGCATTTGGATTTGGGAGCGCTGAATTCACTGGATTTTATTTGACGGGTCGAGAGCCAAGTCTCTTTTCTGAGTTTTTTCTACCAGTAACGTGGGAAGCCCCTATAGTTCCAGTGACAGATGACGGACCTGAGTGGGGACTGGTTTTGTGCGGGATAAATTAGGGGTTTCCGTGTAAATTCCACAAAAATGTGATTTAGACGAAACCCCCGACGGAACTACCCACCATAATGAGGCAGATGGAGACACTTTAGAGTCCGTTTTGCTTCTGCTCCGGTGGAATCCATCTTTTTAGGCGAGCGAAGATCTGTAGTCACACACATTTATGCGCTAAAATGACGCCTAAAATGATGGGACAAGGCCCTCTAGAGACCAGTCCAAAGTGACTCCATCTGCTCATAAGTGAGTGGTTCCATCGGGGGTTTTGTCTGAATCACGGTTTTGGGGAATTTACAAGGAAACCAACGTAAGCGCACAGCGGAGAGTGCAGGATAAATGTGAGCCGAGCCTTATTCCGATTTTTGGGAGGCAGAATGAACATATAGACAGCAGTACAAGAATAGTCCTTATTTTTATTTTTGTGCGGTTCACCGGGCGGTATGATTGATAAGGTGGATTGATTCTTCTGGTCGGTGTATTACAGCTATACCAGATTTATATTGTTTGTTTTTTTTTAGGTTTTCCTGCTATCACACAGTAAAAATGCTTTTTTTATAAAAAGTAGTTTTTTTGTCGCCATATTCTGAAAGCTGTAACTGTGTTATTTTTTGGTGATAGAGCTGTACGAGGGCTTATTTTTGTGGGACGAGTTGCAGAATTTTTTGGTACCATTTTGGGGCACATAATATGTTTTGATCACTTTTTATTCAGATTTTTCAGACACAGAATGAACAAAAATCTATCTTATACCGTTTTAGTAAACATATCCAAAAAGACTCCCTTCACTGATGAATCATTACTTATGAAGTCTTGTTTCGTGCAAGTACTCCAAGTAAATGCTTTACGTTTTTCTAGACTGTGTGCCCACGTATGCAATTATTATTTCAGTCAGCTAAAAAAAAACATTGAAACCTTGATATACGCCCACATATTAATGTGTCTTAGCAGATATTTTTATTAACTTTTTTCGTTGTCTTTTTATGTACCAAACCAACCATGTATGGAGGGTCATGGTCTTATCAGTGAGTGACACACACTCTCTGTATGCACACTTATGCAAAAAACTGTCAGTCACTGATAGGACCGCTCACTGGATCAAAAATCCAAGAAAGAACAAAGGAATAAATGATTAAAACATAGGTTATACTGAATCTTTTTTTCCACAAAGCTATATATCAGTCTACTCCACACCCCTTGCTCTATAACATCCTGCGTGCAGATTTACTGCTTTTTCATGGTGACAGGTTCCTTTTAATCAATATCTCATTGAACACATGATCAATTTCCAAAATTTTGACAATATTGAGTTTCATAGAACATTTTTTAACCCATAACAGGAGGTCCGTCAGAGGGGCTGCTATCAAGGCAAAGTTAGGGACAAACTTTCAGTAGTAGCCCATGATTCCTAGGAATGCCTTGACCTGCTTCTTCAAGTGGAGTTGTGGCCAACTCTGGATCACCTCTACATTATTTATCTAGGGTTTGTTAAACCTGGTAGGTCTTCCTGGCTGGGGAATTTTGTATTTGACCTCTTCAACCTTTTCCACCAAGTCATAGGGGCCTTGCCACTGGGCCAGGAATTTGCTCTCCATCGTGGGCACGAGCACAAACACCCGATCCCCAGGATTGAACTGTCTGACTTTGGCCTACTTATTATACACCCTTGACGGTGCCTCCTGTGCCTTCAGGAGGTGCTCCTTCACAAAGAGCATCACGTTGGCAATCCTCCCGTGCATCTGAGCCACATGCTCTATCATTCCTGTAGGGTATGGTCTCAGTTTCCAAGAACTGTTTTGCCACATCCAGGAGTCCACAGGGGTGTTGGCCGTCCAGTAGTTCAAAAGGGGGTGAATCTGTGGAAGCTTGGGGAATTTCCCTGATGGAGAACAGAAAATAGAGTAGAAGACAGTCCTAGTCCCAGCTGTCCTTTTCTACCAATTTCTTTGGCTTTTAAGGGTTTTTTTTAACCTTTCCACCAAGCCATCCATCTGTGGGTGATATGTTGAGGTCCGGAGCTGCAAAACTTCCAGGGCCTTATATAACTCCCTCATGACCATCGATATGAAAGGTGTCCCTTGATTCATTAATACCTCTTTCGGCATGCAAGCTTGAGAGAATAGACCTTCGGGTACCATGTAGCATAATCAAGGACCACCAAGATGTATGGATCCCCCCTGGCGGACTTTACCAGGGGTCCCACTAAGTCCATAGCTATACATTCGAATGGGACGTTGGTTATGGGCAACGAAACTAAGGGACTACGGAATTGGGCCACCAGGAAGGTTAGCTGGCACGTGGGACAGGACCAAAAATAGCTTAGGATTTCTCTATAGCACCTGGGCCAGTAGAACCGCTCGAGGATCCATTTCTGGGTCTTGTCTACCCCCAGATGTCCACCCAACACATGAGCATGAGCCATATCTGACACTGTGTGTCTATAGGGCTCTGTTACCAGTAACTGCTGTGTTACCTCACCCGTTTGTTTGGTCACTCTATATAAATGATCCCCATTCATTGCAAAATGTGTCGGCCCCTGGCTCATGAGGAACACCGTTCAATACTAAAACATAGAAATTGTTCCAGCTTTAGATAAAAAGTCCATATTTATTAGAAAATATTAAAAATTCATAATCATGTCCTATAGTCAGCAACCTGACCCAGAATATATATTATACGCAGACGCGTTTCGAACTGCTGTTCTTATTCATTGCATGCATAAGAACAGCAGTTCGAAATGCGTCTGCATATAATATATATTCTGGATCAGGTTGCTGACTGTAGGACATGATTATGAATTTTTAATATTTTCTGATAAATATGGACTTTTTATCTAAAGCTGGAACAATTTCTATATTTTTGTTTGGATCCCTGCTGCACAGCTGATTCTGTGCTTTGGACATTCAAGTAGATGATCTGATAGAATTGGTTTTTGTTCACCATTCAATAATGTTACATTTTCAAGGGCACCTTTCTGAGTTGGGCAGTTTCAAAGTTTTCCATGGACACCTCTAGCTCAGGGACATTGGATTCTGTGGATGCTTCCTCATTCCCCTCGCCAGCAAGCACACAAAATTGAAACTCATCGGCCACAACATGCAATCAGGTTTCTTGACCACCCCGACTTCATGAGACGCGGTACCAGAATTCGTGCTTATATCGACCCGGGACACAGGATAGTTCTTTGCGTCCGCATGGATACACCTTACACCCACCACCTTCCCAGGGATAAGCCAATGCAGAAAAGTGGTCCTTTCCAGGATCACCAAACTGTCACAGGTGTGTCAGAAGTGACAGACAGTCGCCCTGCAGTTGGTTGCAGGAGATCTCTTCGTTTGGCATTACAGACACCTTCTTAGAAGCTGTCTCTCTAGGACCCAGCGACTACCTTCCTCTGGCTAATTAACAACCTGACTTGGGTGCATAAATACCTGCTGTTTGCTGAGGGAGGTGCTGGTGATATTCACATGACCCCTTGTGAAGGCTCAGAGCAAGTGCTTTACTTCTTCCTCTCTGGTGTTATGAGGACTGGTGTTCATTTCCCCTAAGTTGACTAAAAGCTAAGCTATCTTCCCTTGTTTATTCCCCCTTTGTTGTCCTTAGTTGTCAGTGGGGATCGACTAGCGCTCATCCCCTTCCTTCACTAGCCAGGGCCAAACGCCAGGGAAAGACAGAGCAAGGTTCTCGTGCGGCGATTGATGAAGAACCAATATAGGGACATTAGTGGAGACAGGGTGATATTAGATCAGCTTAGGAGGTCTCCAACCCCCCCTTTCCCTAGAGACTGGGCTCCCTTTCCCTCTTCCCTCTTGTGCTTCACTAAGTCTTTCCCACACTTCGCGTGACATTATCGCCGGCCGTGCACATTTTGAAAACAAAAGCAAAAACTGAAATTTTGGGTTTGTTTGTGTGCGCGTTTTGGGCGTGGACTTTTTTTTCCTTTTCTCCCTTAGTATAGTTTCAGTTGCAGAGCTCGCAGATCGGCTGCGCTGTCTGTCTCTGGAGGTGAATTACCTCCGCTGTGAGGTTCATCAACAGCAGCAGCGGCTACAGGTCGCTAATGTAGGGGTCTCTGCAGGTAGGCCTGTCTAGCCTGAACCCAAGGTTGCCCTCCCGGACAGGTTTTCAGGAGGTAGGGACAAGTTTTTTTGTATTCAAGGAGGCCTGCAAACTATATTTTAAACTTCGTCCTTACTCCTCTGGAAATGAGGAACAACGGGTTGGTATTGTGATCTCTCTACTGCAGGGAGATCCTCAATCGTGGGCGTTTTCTTTACCGCAGGATTCGGTTTGTGTCCAATCTGTTGAGGGTTTTTTTGGGGCTCTTGCCCTCATCTATGATGACCCTGACTGAGTCGCCTTGGCGCAGTCTAGGCTCCATTGCCTTCAGCAGGGGAATTGGTCAGTGGAGACGTACAGTTCTGAATTTCGTAGATGGGCAACGGATTCTAGCTGTAATGACTCAGCCCTTAGAAGCCAATTTTGTGAGGGTCTTTCTGAAAGGTTAAAAGATGCATTGGCAGTATATAAAACCCCTCAGTCCTTGGAGGCCGCCATGTCTTTGGCCATACGTCTTGATAGACGCCTTCGAGATAGACGGGTGAAGCCACCTTCTCCGGGGCCTTCTTGTCGGGGTTATGTACCTCTGCTGGGGGAGCGGTCTGGCGGTGAACCAGTGCTGGGGGAGGTGGAGGAACCCCTGCAGTTAGGGGGTGCCTTTACATCATACATTCCCCCGGAGATTCGCAAGAAAAAAGGTTTTGTTTTTTTTTGTGGGAAAAAGGGACACTTTATTGGGACCTGTCCTTCAATTCCCAAACAAAAGGAGACTCGATTAACTCTTGGTAGTCTGGAGTTGGATAAACAAGGGGCGCATTTGTTGCCAACCTGCAGTTCCCGTTTTGTCCTGACAGTTGAGGTGGTGCTAGAGAGCAAAACTGAAAAAATTTCTGTGTTTGTTGACAGTGGTGCTGGAGTCAGCATGATTGAGGCTGAGTTTGCGAAAGCTCATAGCCTTGCTTGCTGTTCTTTAGCTAAGTCTATTTCCATCTTCGCCATCGACTCCGCGCCACTTGCACAGAAAGCATTTACTCAGATTGTACATAATGTAAAACTGAAGGCGGGGTCGGTTCATTGTGAAATAATCCCTTGCTATGTCCTGGACAGTCTTCCCACGCCAATTGTACTGGGTCTTCCGTGGCTGGTGAAACATAATCCGTTAGTGGATTGGCAAGCCACGGAGATCATTGAATGGGGAGATTACTGCCATGAGAACTGTTTAGATATTTCCCTTGGTACTGTCTCTACTGAAATATTACCTGCTTTTTTGTCTGGTTTTGGGGATGCTTTTTCTGAGAGGGGGTGTCAGGAATTGTCTCCTCATCGTGCATATGACAGTCCTATTAACCTGACCCCCGGAGCTAAACTACCTAAGTCCAGGCTGTATAATCTTTCTGGCCCTGAGAGACAAGCCATGAAGGATTTCATTGCAGAAAGTCTGGAGAAGGGACACACTAGGCCCTCATCTTCGCCTGTGGTGGCTGGGTTCTTCTTTGTGAAGAAAAAAGATGGTGGTCTACGTCCCTGTTTAGATTTCCGGGAATTAAATCAAATTACCATCCGAGACCCATACCCTCTTCCTCTGATTCCTGATTTGTTCAGCCAGGTTGTAGGAGCTAAGGTATTTTCCAAGTTGGATTTAAGGGGAGCTTACAATCTGGTTAGAATCAGAGAAGGGGACGAATGGAAAACAGCGTTCAATACCCCTGAAGGGCATTTTGAGAGTCTTGTAATGCCTTTCGGTTAGACCGATGTGACGCGACCCCTGGGCCAGTGCTGTTTGGGGGATACCCGGAGCCGGATCAGATGGGGGTTGTAGTCTCCGAGTGGCGGCGACCCGGTCCGTGCCCAGGGTGTCAAACTCTGTGTGTGGCAGTCTTGATAGATGTTATTGATGTTCTTAGTGTCGACTACGCCACCCGTTGATTTGCGGTCAGTAGGCCGCCGCTGCAGAAGGGTCCGCTGAGGCTGGTGGTATGTGTGCAGCTGTGGTAGTATAACCCCCAACGGGAGGGGTATAGCCTCAGGGGGTCAGATGTAGAGGATGGTGGTTGTGAAGGTGCAGGATGATCAAGCAAGAAGACTCAGAGTCGTGCTGCGTCCACCAGGTCCTGGACTCGGCCAACCCCCAAGCAATTCTGGAGCGTGGTCCTGAGCTCCTTTCTGACTGTCCTTTCTACTGGCCGTTCCCACCAGGGATCCACTTATGTCCGGCTCCCTCGGGTCTCTTGTTGGTCAAGCCTCCTCTGGGCTCCCTGACCCTATGCTTGGTATGCCTTTCTCGTGGATTTGGTGAGGGTCGTGGCAGATCCTGCCCACGACCTCCGGTTCCTGGCTAAGGTGTGCTTTTCTCTCTGCCAGCTTGGGATCCGGTACCCTGGGTGCCAACCCTTCACCCTGCTGTTTGTATTCTGGGGTCTTGGGGTTCCTTCTTCTCTCTGGGTCCTTCTGACTCCTCTCTCTCTCTCAGACTTGGCCTTGGAGCTGGGCCCAGCCGGAACCACAACTCCCTGTCAGCCCTTCTGGCTGAGCTTCTCTGCTCTGCTCCTCAGGCTAAACTCTAACAGACTGACCCTGTTCTAAGATGGTGCCCACTTTATATACTCCCTCTATGTGTGAGCTCAGGTGACCAGCACCCAATGAGCTCCTAGCCTTACCCAGACTGCTCCCCCTATCTGCCCCTACACTACTGGGATGTTCCACCCCCCTCCCACTCCAGCCAGGGACAGACACTGTCGTACCTGCACATATACTGGTGGGAGTACCGTCGGTCTGTCCCCCGGAAATGGGATGTATGTAGTGTATGCAGCTATCTGAGCTCAGTCCCACACTCCATCCTTACCCGGGAGTGGAATACCACACCTCTGGCTTGAGGTGTAATACCCCTGTAGCAGCCGAGTCCTCAGGGTGCTACAGATGCACCTGTGGTATTCCAGCATTTCAAAAATCATATTTTCCATCATTTGGTGGGGAGGTTTGTGGTGGTCTATCTGGACGATATTTTGGTTTACTCACCTGATTTGGAGACACATAGGGGGCATGTTAAACATGTGCTCCAGATATTAAGAGATAACAAACTCTATACGAAACTGGAAAAATGTGTTTTCGCCATTCAGGAGGTGCTGTTTTTGGTGTACTTGTTGTCCTCTTCGGGTTTTTGGATGGATCAGGAGAAGATCCGTGCAGTCCTTGATTGGGACCGTCCCGAGAACTTGAAGGCTCTACAACATTTTCTGGGCTTTACTAATTTTTACCAGAAATTCATCCAAAATTACTCTGTAATTGTGTAACCCCTTACTGACATGACTAAGAAGGGGTCTGATTTTTCCAAATGGTCGGAGGCCTCACTCCAGGCTTTTTCTTCCTTAAAGAATTATTTTGCCACTGCACCTATACTCAGTCAACCCAATGTTTCCCAGCCCTTTATTGTGGAGGTTGATGCGTCGGATGTGGGGGTTGGGGCTGTATTGTCTCAGGGTCCATCCCCTGGTAAATGGCGTCCATGTGCCTTCTTTTCTAAAAAATTGTCTTCAGCTGAGAGAAATTATGACGTGGGTAATGGGGAACTTTTGGCGAACAAATTGGCGTTCAAAGAATGGCGACATTGGTTGGAGGGGGCTGTCTATCCTATTACTGTTATTACTGACCATAAAAACCTGTCATATCTCCAGTGAGCTAAACGTCTCAACCCTAGGCAAGCCAGATGGTCCCTGTTTTTTACTAGGTTCAATTTTGTTGTCACTTTTTGCCCAGGGGTCAAAAATGTCATGGCTGATGCTTTGTTCCGGAGCTTCCCTGGTGGTGGTGACCATGAGAACCCTGCACTGTATCCTGAACTGGAGGGTGACGTGTTGGAGGCTCAGGGGGACGCCCCTGTCTTCTGGCCTCCAGAAAGGTTATTTGTACCATCCAATCTGTGCCGTAAGGTTATTAAAGAACATCATAACTCTGTGCTTGCTGGTCATCCAGATGGTAAGGCAACCGCGGACCTCCTCTCTCGTCGTTTTTGGTGGCCGGGGTTTCATCGGGATGTGATTGAACACGTATCTGCTTGCAGTATTTGCGCGCCCATCTGTCTGTCTGGTACTCTTCTTCCACTACCTATCCCTAGTAGGCCATGGACACACTTGTCCATGGAGTTTATTATTGACCTACCAGTTTCTGCAGGCAAAACGGTGGTTTTGGTGGTTGTAGATAGGTTCAGTAAAATGGTTCACTTCATCGCATTACTTGCGCTTCAAAATGCCACGACACTTGCTCAGGTGGTCATAAATGAGATTGGGAAGCTTCACGGGGTTCCCTCCGATGTGGTGTCAGATCGGGGGACCCAGTTTGTTTCCAAGTTCTGGAAGGCATCCTGTTCTCGACTGGGGGTGCAGCTGTCCTTTTCTTCTGCCTTCCACCCTCAGTCGAATGGACAGATCGAGCGTGTCAATCAGAATTTGGAGACCTACCTCAGGTGTTTCGTCTCCAAAAATCAAGAGGATTGGGCATCCTACTTACCGCTGGCAGAATTTGCCATTAATAATCATCGACAAGAATCCACTGGCAGGTCACCGTTCTTTAGTGCATACGGTTACCACCCTCAATTTGGTACCTTTAGTGGGGAGGAGCTTCAGGAGTTCCTGAGGAGGAATGGTTTGCTTCGTTGCTTTCCTTGGTATGGCGGGGTGTCCTGAGTGTAACATCCCTGGCGGTGTGCTGGCATGGTTTACCACCTCCCACCATGCAAGACCGCCATCTTACCTATCAGTCCAGGCTGCATACTTTGCTCCAGTACCTGCTGTGTCTCTTGTCTGATTGCTTAGGGCGGCGTGGTTACTGCCTGATTCTTATAGTTACTGTGTGCGCACTCCTAATGCCTCCCCAGCCTATTGCTGTGAGTCACTGGATACTTAACCCCCTCCACCCAGTAGGAGGGGCCTGAGCAACAGTGTGTTCTGTGCAACTGAGTTGCCAGGTCCTGTCCTGTATCTTGTCTTTTTCCGCCACCCTGGGGGCTGTATACCAAGGCCTGTTACCTGTATCTGTGACTTCTAGTCTGTTCCGCCACCCTGGGGGCTGTATACCCAGGCCCGTTATCTGTATCTGTGACTTCTAGTCTGTTCCGCCACCCTGGGGGCTGTATACCCAGTCCCGTTATCTGTATCTGTGACTTCTAGTCTGTTTCCGCCACCCTGGGGGCTGAGTTGCCAGGCTCGTTCCTGTATCTTGTTCCTGGTTCCGTTCCTGTCTGAACTGTGTCCTAGCCCGTTACCTGTTTGTCTCTATGTCCGAACCTTCCCTTTTCCTGCAGTGTCTGAACCTGCACCTGACTCCAACTCGTTGTCTCTGTACTTCTGTTTGTGAGTTTTGTGTCCACTCGCTACTTCATTGTAAGTACCTTGTGTGTATCTGGTTCTGCTTGTAATGTTTCCCTGCCTCTGTATCTACCTCCTGTGTTCTAACTATCTTCCTGTATTTTCCAGTCTGTTCCATGTGAACAGAGCACTGTCGTGTCTGCCTGCACCTTCTGCTCTGTTCTGCTCTGCTTGTCCACTGCACCTGCGGTTTCGCTCTGCTCTGCTTGTTCACCGCATCTGCTGTTTCTCTCTGCTCTGCTTGTTCACCGCACCTGCGGTTTCGCTCCCTACTCTGCTTGTTCACCGCACCTGCGGTTTCGCTCTGCTCTGCTTGTCCACCGCACCTGCGGTTTCTCTCTGCTCTGCCCCGCAGAAAACGCTTGCCAGGTCCGGACCTGAATGTGAATGACTTTGTGTGGTTGTCTACCAGGAATATAAGATTGAAAGCGCATTCTTGGAAGCTGGGATCTAGGTTTATTGGTCCCTATAAAATAACCGCCGTCATTAGCCCAGCAGCGTTTCGTCTTGAACTTTCTCAGGCCCTTAACATCCACAACGTGTTCCATAGGTCCTTACTCAAGAAGTATGTGGAACCTCTTGAACCCTCACCTCTACCACCGCCCCCAGTAATGGTTGATGGAGATTCTTGTCTTCAGCGTCGTTCTCTACAATATTTGGTGCACTGGAAGGGATATGGTCCAGAGGAGAGGATGTGGGCTTCAGTATCAGAGGTGAACGCCCCAAGGTTGGTTCGTTCATTGCACACATTTTATCCTGATAAACCCGGTCCTGACTGTCCAGAGGCCACTCATAGAGGGGGTACTGTCACGGGTGTGTCAGAAGTGACAGACAGTAGCCCTGAAGTTGGTTGCAGGAGATCTCTTCATTTGGCATTACAGACACCTTAGAAGCTGTTTCTCTAGGACCCAGCGGCTACCTTCCTCTGGCTAATTAACACCCTGGCCTGGCTTTATAAATACCTGCTGTTTGCTGAGGGAGGTGCCGGCGATATTCACATGACCCCTTGTGACGGCTCAGAGCAAGTGCTTTACTTCTTCCTCTCTGGTGCTATGAGGACGGGTGTTCATCTCTCTGAAGTCGACTAAAAGCTAAGCTATCTTCCCTTGTTTATTTCCCCTTTGTTGTCCTTCGTTGTCAGTGGGGATCGACTAGCGCTCATCCCCTTCCTTCACTAGCCAGGGCCAAACGCCAGGGAAAGACAGAGCAAGGTTCGCGTGCGGCGATTGGTAAAGAACCAATATAGGGACGTTAGTGGAGACAGGGTGATATTAGATCAGCCTAGGAGGTTTCCACTCCCCTCTTTCCCTAGAGTCTGAGCTCCCTTTCCCTCTTCCCTTTGTGTTGCACTAAGTCTTTCCAACACCTTGCGTGACACTAACTCCCGAAGTCCAGAAGTGCTGTCACTTGCACCTTGTTTACAGATACCAGGCATGCCTGGGGCCCCTTGCCAGGACTAGGAACAGTGTTGCAGGCAGGGTAGGCGAAGTAGGAGCAGCGCCGGCCTATACTGCAGTCCATGGGCTCCGTAGTCATGGGATATCTGGGGATTATATAGCCTGAGGCATGACACCTCCAACAGAACATGACACGGGACTGATCTCTCGGAAGCGGATTAGACGCCTCCTGGGCTTTTGGATGCCCCACAGGTGAGGCTTTAGTCCCCTTCTTTTGAGTGTCAGCCCCCTTTGGGGATTCAAATAAGGTGACTTTAAAGCCCCTTGACTTCCCAAGGAACTCTCGACTGCACGGTATCTCTCCACGAGGCTCACCAGGTCATCGGTATTCTGAGGATCTACCTGGGCAACCCAGCCTTAAATTGGCCTTGGCAGCAAGTGTATGAACCGGTCCATCATCACTCTCTCCACCATCTGCACTGGGGAACAAGTCTCAGGCTACAGCCATTTTTGCACCATGTGCAGGAGGTCAAATAACTGAGACGAGGGAGGATTGTCCCTACTGGGCTAGATGTTGCTGCTACCATTGCTGCTGTATATTGGCCTGTATCAGCTGCCTAATTAGCTCTTCCATAGCTTCAGACCGTTCATGGACAGCCGTGGCTGCCTTCACCCAGGACATACAGCCTTTATACGGCAGTCACCTCTGCTTCCTCAGCTTCTTGAAACTTTTGCCCGCATTCTCCACCAATTGTAGGGATTCCACTCTTTGGCAGCGGTTGAAGTAGGACGCAAGCAGAAAAGTTCTTCATCAAATAGGAAGATTTATTTAACTTTATAAATTTTCAAATGAAAACAAATAGCCAGTCACCAGCAAAACAGTATAACAAAGTAAAACAGCCTCTCAGATGTACCGGCTCCTCCCGTTTACACTGGTGTCCAGGCTTAGTCGGTCTTAGCTGTAACTGACCAAGACAACAGAGGTGTTTCCTCCTCTACTCCCAGACAATAATTGAAACAGCTCAGCTGCCTTTAAAACGAGTTGCACAGCCTGGATAGGAGAATGGAAATGACCAGTCCCATCCAGCTCATCCAGTCATTCCTTCAAACTCAGATTCAAAATCCGGGTCCGTTAAAAAAAAACTTTCAGCATTATCTGTGATGGAGCCTTTATCTCTGGGTACTACATCACCAAGGTTAGCCATCTCGGTGACACATACCTTCCATCCAGGACTGGCCTGGCTGCAACCTTATAACATATACAGTACAGACCAAAAGTTTGGACACACCTTCTCATTTAAAGATTTTTCTGTATTTTCATGACTATGAAAATTGTACATTCACACGGAAGGCATCAAAACTATGAATTAACACATGTGGAATTATATACTTAACAAAAAAGTGTGAAACAACTGAAAATATGTCTTATATTCTAGGTTCTTCAAAGTAGCCACCTTTTGCTTTGATGACTGCTTTGCACACTCTTTGCATTCTCTTGATGAGCTTCAAGAGGTAGCCACCGGAAATGGTCTTCCAACAATCTTGAAGGAGTCCCCAGAGATGCTTAGCACTTGTTGGCCCTTTTGCCTTCACTCTGCAGTCCAGTTCACCCCAAACCATCTCGATTGGGTTCAGGTCTGGTGACTGTGGAGGCCAGGTCATCTGGCGTAGCACCCCATCACTCTCATTTTTGGTCAAATAGCCCTTACACAGCCTGGAGGTGTGTTTGGGGTCATTGTCCTGTTGAAAAATAAATGATGGTCCTACTAAACGCAAACCGGATGGAATAGCATGCCATTGCAAGATGCTGTGGTAGCCATGCTGGTTTAGTATGCCTTCTATTTTGAATAAATCCCCAACAGTGTCACCAGCAAAGCACCCCCACACCTCCTCCTCCATGCTTCACGGTGGGAACCAGGCATGTAGAGTCCATCCGTTCACCTTTTCTGCGTCACACAAAGACACGGTGGTTGGAACCAAAGATCTAAAATTTGAACTCATCAGACCAAAGCACAGATTTCCACTGGTTTAATGTCCATTCTTTGTGTTCTTTAGCCCAAACAAGTCTCTTCGGCTTGTTGCCTGTCCTTAGCAGTGGTTTCCTAGCAGCTATTTTACCATGAAGGCCTGCTGCACAAAGTCTCCTCTTAACAGTTGTTGAAGAGATGTGTCTGCTGCTAGAACTCTGTGTGGCATTGACCTGGTCTCTAAACTGAGCTGCTGTTAACCTGCGATTTCTGAGGCTGGTGACTCGGATAAACTTATCCTCAGAAGCAGAGGTGACTCTTGGTCTTCCTTCCCTGGGGCGGTCCTCATGTGAGCCATTTTTTTTTGTAGCGCTTGATGGTTTTTGCAACTGCACTTGGGGACACTTTCAAAGTTTTCCCAATTTTTCGCACTGACTTTTCTTAAAGTAATGATGGCCACTCGTTTTTCTTTACTTAGCTGCTTTTTTCTTGCCATAATACACATTCTAACAGTCTATTCAGTAGGACTATCAGCTGTGTATCCACCAGACTTCTGCACAACACAACTGATGGTCCCAACCCCATTTATAAGGCAAGAAATCCCACTTATTAAACCTGACAGGGCACACCTGTGAAGTGAAAACCATTTCCGGTGACTACCTCTTGAAGCTCATCAAGAGAATGCCAAGAGTGTGCAAAGCAGTCATCAAAGCAAAAGGTGGCTACTTTGAAGAACCTAAAATATAAGACATATTTTCAGTTGTTTCACTTTTTTGTTAAGCATATAATTCCACATGTGTTAATTCATAGTTTTGATGCCTTCAGTGTGAATGTACAATTTTCATAGTCATGAAAATACAGAAAAATCTTTAAATGAGATGGTGTGTCCAAACTTTTGGTCTCTACTGTATATATATATATATATATACACATATACAGCGGGTGAAATAAGTATTGCACACATCAACAATTTTCTAAGAAAATATATTTCTAAAGGAACTATTGACATGAAATTTTCACCAAATGTCAGTAACAACCAATCCACACAGGCTGCATCGGCGTCTCTGCCTCCCTCCAGGCAGAGACGCCGTCCCTCTCACCTCCTCTCTCCCCGCGCTCCCCGCTCTCCTTCCCAGCCTGCTGTCGGCGCGCGCAGTCCTGTAGCATCGGCGTCTCTGCCTCCTGCCAGGCAGAGACGCCGTCCCTCTCACCTCCTCTCTCCCCGCGCTCCCCGCTCTCCTTCTCAGCTTGCTGTCGGCGCGCGCTCCCTCCCTCTTAAAGGGGCCGCGCGCGCCTTCCTAAGGAGTCCCCGGCCAATAGCCGAGGGTTCTCCCATATTTAGGGCACCTCCTCCAAAATGGAGGTGCCCGAGCAAAGTTGTTGCACAGTTACTTATCTCTGCTTCAGCCCTCAGGTTCCGCTGCTAGCCTGACTCCTCATCCTGCCTGCCAGCCTGTTATCTGCCTGTTACCTGCCGAGCCTGCCAGCCCGCTCACCTGGAGCGCTCACCTGTCACCTGCCTGTTACCTGCCTGTTACCTGCCTTGTCTGACAGCCCGCTCACCTGGGAGCACCCGCCTGTTACCTGCGGTGCCCGTCAATCCGCTCACCTGGGAGCGCTCACCTGTTACCTGCCTGGCCTGTCAGTCCGCTCACCTGGGAGCACCAGTCTATTACCTGCTGTGTCCGTCTGCCCGCTCACCTGGGAGCACCCGTCTGTTACCAGCTTGCCTACCAGGAGGCCCCGCCGTCACTTGCTGTGACCACCTGCCTGGTAAACCTGGAGACTACTACTTGCTCTGCTATCACGTACCGTGACCTCCTGTCAGCTAACCAGAGACTTCTGCCTGCTTGCTGTGTCCATCTGTCATACCGGTCAGTCCCAGCCATCTGACCCGTGGGAGCCCCCAGAGTAGCACCTGGTCCCTCTGCCCGGATCCTCCCTGGTCACGAAGTCGTTAGCCGCCATCCGATCAGGGTCGGTTCGGGTTGATACTTAGTCACACCCCTCTGGGTCCCTCCTTGCACCGCGGCACAGAGGTTCCACCACCCGGACCCGTAACAGTTTGCTCGGGCCATGGAACCCGGTGGCCCCCAGATCTCCGATCTGCACCACGAAGTCTTACGTCAGAGAACTCAGCAGGAAGTGGTGCTGTCCTATCTACGGTCCGTTAACTCTCGTCTAGGCGAATTGTGTGACTCATCTGTGTCTACATCTGGCCCAGCCGTGCCTATTCCTGCGGCACTGCAATCCAGTCCCATTATGGCACCCGGCTATGGACATCGGCTCCTGGCACCTCCACGCTTTGCCGGCAACCCCGCTTTAGCTCGGGGTTTCATAAAGCAGTGCACCCTGCACTTTGAGCTCTTGGCATACCAGTTCATCTCCGACCGGGCCAAGGTGGCCTTCATCATGTCCCATCCCACTGGGGAGGCTCTGGCACGGCTAAATCCCCTGTGGGAGAGAGGGGACACCCTGGTGTCCGACCTGTCATCTATCCTCGCTGATTTCCGGAAAGTCTTCGATGAACCTGGACGGAAAACCTCTTCTGCCTCCTCTCTGCTACGTCTCCGCCAAGAGAGTCTCACTGTGGGCCAATATGCCATACGGTTCCGCACCCTCGCTTCTGAGCTTGCCTGGGATAACGAGGCCCTGGTGTCCGTCTTCTGGGAGGGCCTTTCCAGTCGGATTAAAGACGAGCTCACCGGTCGGGACATTCCTACCACCCTGGATGACCTGGTGTCGCAGGCTACCCGGATTGACATCCGGTTTCAAGAGCGCACAAAGGAGACCACCCGTGAGAGAAGGTTTCCCCGCCTTGCTCCTACTTTCCAGAGACCTGTGTCCTCATCTGTCACTCCCCGGGCGCACTCACCCGAGTCCATGCAGATCGACCAGACCAAGATGGTCAAATCTCGCCAAGAGTCACGCCGAGCCGAGGGGAGCTGTTTCTATTGTGGCAGTAAGGAGCACCTGATCCGTTCCTGTCCAGAGAGGCCTGGAAACTCCAGTGTCTAGGACCGCTTGGAGAGGTCGCCCTAGACAAAAGTAAGCCCTCTCCATCCCTGACTTTGTCTGTCTCTATCTCCTGGGGAGAGATCCGTCACTTTGAACTCGCCCACCTGGATTCTGGAGCTGCTGGAAACCTCATTTCCCAGTCCCTGGTTGAGAAATACCGTATTCCCACCAAGTCTCTGGCTGAACCATTGTCAGTCGCCTCCGTGGATGGAAGACTCCTTCCGGTGACCATCCTGCTCGTCACGGAACCCATAACCCTGCAGATGGGAATGCTGCACTCTGAGAAAATCTCCTTCCATGTGCTACCCGGACTCTCTCACTCCCTATTGCTAGGCCTACCTTGGCTCCAGACACATGAACACGTGTTGAACTGGCAATCCGGTGAAGTACTCCGGTGGGGACCGGACTGCCACAAGACCTGCCTGGTTCCGGTTCGTCTGGTTCGTTCACCACCTACCCCAGCTAATTTACCCGGTCTTCCGGCTCCTTATTGGCACTATGCTGACGTCTTCGGTAAAAAGGAAGCAGAGACATTGCCACCTCATAGGCCATATGATTGCCCGATCAACCTGGTACCTGGCGCCACTCCACCCCGTGGTCGTATTTACCCGTTGTCTGCGGCCGAAACCCGGGCCATGTCTGAGTACATTGAAGAGAATCTGGCTAGGGGATTCATACGGAAGTCTACCTCCCTGGCTGGAGCTGGATTCTTCTTTGTCAAAAAAAAGGATGGCTCGCTACGCCCCTGTATTGACTATAGAGGACTCAATCAGATCACGGTAAAGAATAAATACCCCCTGCCACTCATCTCCGAGTTGTTTGATCGTCTTAAAGGCGCCAGGATCTTTTCCAAGCTGGATCTACGTGGAGCATATAACCTGGTCCGTATCCGGCAAGGAGACGAGTGGAAGACGGCATTCAATACCCGGGACGGTCACTATGAGTACCGTGTGATGCCCTTTGGTCTCTGCAATGCTCCCGCCGTCTTCCAAGAAATGGTCAACGACATCTTCCGTGATCTTCTTTACTCATGTGTGGTGGTATACCTGGACGACATCTTGGTCTTCTCTCCGGATCTTCTCACACACCGGAGGGATGTTCGTCAGGTCCTGCTTAGGCTCAGGCAGAACCACATCTATGCTAAATACGAGAAGTGCCTCTTCGAGCAGACCTCTCTTCCATTCCTGGGCTATGGTATCTCCCAGACAGGCTTACGAATGGATCCTGAGAAGCTCTCTGCTGTCCTAAAGTGGCCCCGGCCGGAGGGGTTGAAGGCGATTCAGCGATTCCTGGGCTTCGCCAACTACTATCGTCTCTTCATTCCGCACTTCTCTTCTCGGACTGCTCCCATATCTGCGCTCACCCGTAAGGGAGCAAATCCCAAGGAATGGTCACCCAAAGCTGAGGAGGCCTTCCTTTCCTTAAAGCAAGCCTTCTCCTTGGCCCCAGTGCTGCACCGTCCGGATTGCAACAAACAGTTCTACCTGGAGGTTGATGCTTCCTCCTCCAGAGCCGGAGCGGTGCTCACCCAACAGTCTTCTTCCGGGAGAATGGTAACCTGCGGCTTCTTCTCCAAACTCTTCTCTTCCTCGGAGCGCAACTACTCCATAGGAGACCGAGAACTG
Source organism: Phyllobates terribilis (assembly GCF_046119375.1). NCBI lineage: Eukaryota > Metazoa > Chordata > Amphibia > Anura > Dendrobatidae > Phyllobates > Phyllobates terribilis. The sequence continues at coordinate 1,018,991,972 of NW_027362761.1, forward strand.
TTAGCCGTTAAATTGTCGCTGGAGGAGTGGCGCTATCTGCTTGAAGGGGCTCTATACCCGATGACCATCTATATGGATCACAAAAATCTGGCATATCTCCAAAATGCCCAAAGACTCAATCCGCGTCAGGCCCGGTGGTCTTTGTTCTTCGTCCGCTTCGACTTAATCTTAAATTTCCGCCCGGCGGACAAGAATGTCAAAGCCGATGCCTTGTCCCGATCCTTCCTGTCCTCCGATCTAGAGGAGGAGCCTGTGCACATCATCGATCCCTCCAAGGTGATGAATGTGGCCCCCTTGGATGTAACTCGTCTTCCACCCGGTAAGACGTTTGTAGCGGTGCCAGACCGTGAGAAGGTTCTTCGCTGGGGCCATTCTTCTAAACTAGCTGGCCAAAAGAAGACCTTCCAGCTCATTACCCGGCATTACTGGTGGCCTACCCTGCGTAAGGATGTGGTAGACTTCATCTCAGCCTGTTCATCTTGTGCCCGCAACAAAGTTCCCAGACATTTACCAGCCGGTCATCTCCTGCCTCTTCCCGTACCTGCTGCCCCATGGCAACACATTAGTATGGACTTTATTACCGATCTCCCTGTTTCTGCCGGTTGCACAGTCATCTGGGTGGTCGCGGACCTCTTTTCTAAAATGGCCCACTTCATTCCTCCGCCTGGCCTCCCGTCTGCATCTGAGCTAGCTAAGGACTTCTTTCACCATATCTTTCGTCTCCATGGCCTACCCCTCCACATCGTGTCGGATCGAGGGGTTCAGTTCACGCTTTTGAAGAGCTACCTGTAAGCTGCTGGATGTCACCCTGGATTTCTCCTCCGCTTACCACCCTCAGTCCAATGGTCAAGTTGAGCTGATCAACCAGATCCTTACCAGATACCTCCGGCACTTTGTCAATGCCCACCATACTGATTGGGTGGACCTCCTACCATGGGCCGAGTTCTCTTATAACAATCATGAGAGCGAATCCACTTCCAAATCCCCGTTCTTTATTGTCTATGGCCAACACCCCCGGATTCCGTTTCCCGTCTCCGCTTCTGTGGACAACCCTACTGCGGAGTCCCTGGTCAGTGAGTTTTCCACTATTTGGGAGAATACTAGGTCCGCACTTCTTGAGTCTTCAGAGCGGATGAAGAGATTTGCTGACAAAAGACGTCTGGATCCGCCTCAATTCTGTCCGGGAGACAAGGTTTGGCTCTCCTCCAAACATGTGCTGCTCAAAGTACCCTCCTACAAGCTGGGTGTAACATACCTGGCGGCGTCCTTGCATAGTGGTCCATCTCCCACTGTGCAAGAGCGCGCACTTGATCTCCTGTCCAGAATGTCTCTCTGGCTTCCCTCCATGCTGTCTGTTTGTGTCTGTTTCTGCTGCTAAAGGGCGGCGCCCGATCACTTCCTGCTTTTTGTACCTGCTGTGGGTCACACCCCTTGTGCGTCCTCAGCCTATTGCTGTCTGTCACCTGCTATATAGCTCAGCTGCTCTAATCAATCCCTGCCTGAGCATAGTGTTTCTTTCAGTGTGTGCTCGCACTCTGAAGGTGCCAGGTCCCGTTCTGTGTTCTCTTGTCTGCCTATCCTGGAGGCTGTATTTCCAGGCCTGTCTGAACACGCTCCTAGCCTGTTCCTCCTGCCTTCTAGGGGCTGATTACCTAGACCCGCTCCTGTATCTTGTCTGTCCTGTCTGAACACGCTCCTAGCCTGTTCCTCCCGCCTTCTAGGGGCCGATTACCTAGACCCGCTCCTGTATCTTGTCTGTCCTGTCTGAACTCGCTCCTTGCCTGTTCGTCCCGCCTCTCTGGGGGCCGTATTCCCAGACCCGCTCCTGTATCCCGCTGCAGTGTCGGTCTCCTCCGTACACTCAGTTCCAGTCTGAACTCTCTCCTATCCTTTACCTGTTTTGCCTCTATGTCCGTTCCTTTCCTTTTTCTGCAGAGTCTGAACTTGTACCTAACTCCTGCTTGTTGTCTCTGTACTCCCATTTGTGAGTTTGTGGTCCACTCGTTACTTCACTGCAAGTACCCTGTGGGTATCTGGCTCTGCCTTTCTCTTCCTGTCTGTTCCGTGTGAACAGAGCCCAGTCCCCCCTTCTCTGCCTTGCTCACCGCTCCAGCGGTTCTAGCCTGCTCTGACTCCTTTGCTCACCGCTCCGGCGGTTCTAGCCTGCTCTGACTCCTTTGCTTACCGCTCCGGCGGTTCTAGCCTGCTCTGACTCCTTTGCTTACCGCTCCGGCGGTTCTAGCCTGCTCTGACTCCTTTGCTCACCGCTCCGGCGGTTCTAGCCTGCTCTGACTCCTTTGCTCACCGCTCCGGCGGTTCTAGCCTGCTCTGACTCCTTTGCTCACCGCTCCGGCGGTTCTAGCCTGCTCTGACTCCTTTGCTTACCGCTCCGGCAGTTCTGGCCTGCTCTGACCCTTTTGCTCGCTGCTCCGGCAGCCTTGCTCCGCTCTGACCCTTTTGCTCACTGCTCCGGCAGTCTCGCTCCGCTCTTATCCTTTTGCTCACTGCTCCGGCAGTCTTGCTCCACTCTTGCTCACCGCTCCAGGCGGCCTCGTCCTGCTTTACTCTTGTTCACTGCTCCGGCAGTCTCGCTCAGCTCTGACCCTTTGCTCACCGCTCCTGGCGGCCTTGTCCTGCTCTGCTCTTGCTCACCGCTCCAGGCGGTCTTGTCCTGCCCTGTTCTCGCTCATCTCTCTGGGCGGCCTCACTCTGCTGTGTTTGTCCGCCACATCTGTGGTTCTGTTCCTGAGTCCCAGTGTGTACTGGGTCCTATCCCGCCAGTGTCCCTACCTGCTAGTGCCTTCCTTTCTGTACTCTAGCTGTGCTCGCCTGTACCCCTCTGCCTGTATTGTTCCTGAGTCCCAGTGTGTACTGGGTCCTATCCCGCCTGTGTTCCTACCTGCTAGTGCCTCCCTGTCTGCACTCTAGCTGTGCTTGCCTGTACCCCCCTGCCTGCATACCCGCCTGCCTGCATACCAGTCTGTGCGCCAGCCTAACCAGTCTGTTCCTGTATTCCCCTGTGTGGGTCAACAGCCGTGTCCGGGGTCTGTCCTGGAGTAGCACCTGGTCCCTCTGCTCGGTTCCTCCTTGGTGCACTGGCGTCGTATGCCGTCGTGCGACCCTGGTCGGATCGGGTGAATACCTAGTTACGCCCCTCCAGGCATTCACTCTCCGGCACGGTCCAGTGGAATCACACGCACACGCCGCTCAGCCCGGGCGTGTGCATTACAGCATGCTCAGGCCATGGTTCCCGTTGAGCCCCACGGCCTTCGCTCTCTGAGAAGTTTTCCAGCGAATACATGCATTAAAATAAATAAATAATTTTTTTTTTCCCTTTAGCTGAGTTCCAGGCGAATTACGCACCCGTCCAGATGGATCTATCTGCTCTCGTTCCTGCGGATCCGCTACGTTATTATGGGGATCCAAGACAAAGTCGTGCATTTGTGGAGCAATGCTTGCTACACTTCAAGTTCTACCCTCTATGTTTTCCCACCGATCGGGTTAAGGTGGCATTCATTATGTCTTACCTGGCGGGTGATGCCTTGGAATGGATCAACCCCCTATATGAAACACAGGATCCGATCCTCCTGGACCTAATGGCCTTCCTGGTGGCCTTTCTAATGGTCTTCGATGATCCTAACCCGGAGGCTCCTGCTGAAGCTTCACTTCCCAATATCCCGGAGCAGCCCCAATGGGTAATGTGTGTGGGTAGCGCAATAGTCCTCCAGCCTAATGAGACTACTGCCCACCCAGAATCCTCTCAGGGTGACTACGCTTTCCGGAATACTTCTCCCAACCTCAAGAGGCAGTCCAGACGTGCTAGGCGTAGAGGCAAGCCGTCACGCCAGGGTCTGTCCTCCCTGAGACCTCCTGACCCCAACCTTGAAGTCCCTACTGAAGCTTCATCTCCCTGTATCCCGGAGAAGCCCCAACGGGTAATGTGCGTGTGTAATGCACCATCTCTTCTGCCCGAAGAGACTTCTGCCCATCCAGACTCCACACAGGGGAACTTCCTGCACCCGGCATCAGATGCTTCACCCACTTTAACCGGTGTGCATGTCCAAGGATGCTCCAAAGCTGTGGTTACCTCAGAGTCTGTGCACCTCTACTACCTGGCGGAGGACCCCCTGTTGCCTCCTGAATCCTCCGGGATACCACTCGATGACAAATGGAGAGAGACTTCTCTACACCCGGTACTCGATACTTTGTCCGCTTCGTCCTGTGAGCCTGACAATGGGTACTCCGAAGCAGAGGTTACTCCCGAGTCTCTACACCCCTCCGACCAGGCGGAGGACCTCCAGTTGTCTCCAGAACCCTTCGGGGTGCTACCTGGAAGCGAAAGGACAGAGACTCTCCTATACTCTGTACCTGATACCTCGCTCGCTTCGTCCACTGAGTCCATCCTAGTGTACTCTGAAGCAGAGGTTACCCGTGAGTCTCTACACCCCTCTGACCAGGCAGAGGACCGCCAGTTGTCTCCAGAACCCTTCGGGCTGCCACCTGGTGGTGAAAGGACAGAGACTCTCCTATACTCTGTACCTGATATCTCGCTCGCTTCGTCCACTGAGTCCAACCTAGTGTACTCTGAAGCAGAGGTTACCCATGAGTCTCTACACCCCTCTGACCAGGCGGAGGACCTCCAGTTGTCTCCAGAACCCTTCGGGGTGCCACCTGGTGGTGAATGGACAGAGACTTTCCTATATCCTGGATCTGATACCTCGCTTGCTTCGTCAAGTGAGTCCGACCTAGTGTACTCTGAAGCAGAGGTTACCCGTGAGTCTCTACACCCCTCTGACCAGGCGGAGGACCGCCAGTTGTCTCCAGAACCCTTCGGGGTGCCACCTGGTGGTGAATGGACAGAGACTTTCCTATACTCGGTACCCGATACCTCGCCTGCTTTGTCCAGTGAGTCCGACCTAGTGTACTCTGAAGCAGATGTTTTCTCTGAGCCTCTGCACTCTTCTGACCCGGCGGAGGACCTCCAGTTGTTTCCTGAATCCTCCGGGGTACCACCAGATAACAAAGAGACAGTGACTTTTCCTCATTATGTACCTGATAACCCGTCTATTTCTTCCTGTCAGTTTGACAAGATGTACCTCGAAGCAGAGATTACCCCCAAGTCTCTGTCCCCCTCCAACCCGGTGGAGGACTTCCAGTTGTCTCCTGTACCCTCTGGGGTGCCAACTGAAAATATGTGGAGAGAGACTTCCTTGTGTGCTGTTCCTGGTACTCCACCCGTTTCGTCTGTTGCTAAGGGTGGCTGGATGGGAGGTAGCATCCTAGCTACCCAGAGGAGACCAGTTTTTCCGGTGGACAGTGGAAGTGATCTCTTCGAAGTGAAGAATTGGCCCTCGAATTCCCTGCGGAAGATTCTGGCAGGCCTGAAGAAGAGGGGGCGTAAGGGGGGGGTACTGTAACATACCTGGCGGCGTCCTTGCATAGTGGTCCATCTCCCACTGTGCAAGAGCGCGCACTTGATCTCCTGTCCAGAATGTCTCTCTGGCTTCCCTCCATGCTGTCTGTTTGTGTCTGTTTCTGCTGCTAAAGGGCGGCGCCCGATCACTTCCTGCTTTTTGTACCTGCTGTGGGTCACACCCCTTGTGCGTCCTCAGCCTATTGCTGTCTGTCACCTGCTATATAGCTCAGCTGCTCCAATCAATCCCTGCCTGAGCATAGTGTTTCTTTCAGTGTGTGCTCGCACTCTGAAGGTGCCAGGTCCCGTTCTGTGTTCTCTTGTCTGCCTATCCTGGAGGCTGTATTTCCAGGCCTGTCTGAACACGCTCCTAGCCTGTTCCTCCTGCCTTCTAGGGGCTGATTACCTAGACCCGCTCCTGTATCTTGTCTGTCCTGTCTGAACACGCTCCTAGCCTGTTCCTCCCGCCTTCTAGGGGCCGATTACCTAGACCCGCTCCTGTATCTTGTCTGTCCTGTCTGAACTCGCTCCTTGCCTGTTCGTCCCGCCTCTCTGGGGGCCGTATTCCCAGACCCGCTCCTGTATCCCGCTGCAGTGTCGGTCTCCTCCGTACACTCAGTTCCAGTCTGAACTCTCTCCTATCCTTTACCTGTTTTGCCTCTATGTCCGTTCCTTTCCTTTTTCTGCAGAGTCTGAACTTGTACCTAACTCCTGCTTGTTGTCTCTGTACTCCCATTTGTGAGTTTGTGGTCCACTCGTTACTTCACTGCAAGTACCCTGTGGGTATCTGGCTCTGCCTTTCTCTTCCTGTCTGTTCCGTGTGAACAGAGCCCAGTCCCCCCTTCTCTGCCTTGCTCACCGCTCCGGCGGTTCTAGCCTGCTCTGACTCCTTTGCTCACTGCTCCGGCGGTTCTAGCCTGCTCTGACTCCTTTGCTTACCGCTCCGGCGGTTCTAGCCTGCTCTGACTCCTTTGCTCACCGCTCCGGCGGTTCTAGCCTGCTCTGACTCCTTTGCTCACCGCTCCGGCGGTTCTAGCCTGCTCTGACTCCTTTGCTCACCGCTCCGGCGGTTCTAGCCTGCTCTGACTCCTTTGCTCACCGCTCCGGCGGTTCTAGCCTGCTCTGACTCCTTTGCTTACCGCTCCGGCGGTTCTGGCCTGCTCTGACCCTTTTGCTCGCTGCTCCGGCAGCCTTGCTCCGCTCTGACCCTTTTGCTCACTGCTCCGGCAGTCTCGCTCCGCTCTTATCCTTTTGCTCACTGCTCCGGCAGTCTTGCTCCACTCTTGCTCACCGCTCCAGGCGGCCTCGTCCTGCTTTACTCTTGTTCACTGCTCCGGCAGTCTCGCTCAGCTCTGACCCTTTGCTCACCGCTCCTGGCGGCCTTGTCCTGCTCTGCTCTTGCTCACCGCTCCAGGCGGTCTTGTCCTGCCCTGTTCTCGCTCATCTCTCTGGGCGGACTCACTCTGCTGTGTTTGTCCGCCACATCTGTGGTTCTGTTCCTGAGTCCCAGTGTGTACTGGGTCCTATCCCGCCAGTGTCCCTACCTGCTAGTGCCTTCCTTTCTGTACTCTAGCAGTGCTCGCCTGTACCCCTCTGCCTGTATTGTTCCTGAGTCCCAGTGTGTACTGGGTCCTATCCCGCCTGTGTTCCTACCTGCTAGTGCCTCCCTGTCTGCACTCTAGCTGTGCTTGCCTGTACCCCCCTGCCTGCATACCCGCCTGCCTGCATACCAGTCTGTGCGCCAGCCTAACCAGTCTGTTCCTGTATTCCCCTGTGTGGGTCAACAGCCGTGTCCGGGGTCTGTCCTGGAGTAGCACCTGGTCCCTCTGCTCGGTTCCTCCTTGGTGCACTGGCGTCGTATGCCGTCGTGCGACCCTGGTCGGATCGGGTGAATACCTAGTTACGCCCCTCCAGGCATTCACTCTCCGGCACGGTCCAGTGGAATCACACGCACACGCCGCTCAGCCCGGGCGTGTGCATTACACTGGGTCCTCGGTTCATTGGTCCATTTGAGGTCCTTAAACAAATCAATCCAGTGGCCTACAAGTTGAAGCTTCCACCCACCCTACGCATTCCCAACTCCTTCCATTTATCTCTCCTCAAACCTGCTGTCTTTAACTCTTTTTCCAATAATTCAGGCACTCCTCCTGCTCCCGTTGCTGCTGAGGACGTTTTTGAGGTAGAGAATATTCTAGCCACCAGGAGGGTAAGAGGGAGAACCTTTTTTCTGGTGGATTGGAAGGGGTTTGGCCCAGAGGAGAGAACTTGGGAACCCAGGGAGAACATTCATGCCCCGCTTCTCCTTGAAAAATTCCTTTCTGGCATAAAAAAGAGGGGCCGTAAAGGGGGGGGGGTACTGTAGCATCGGCGTCTCTGCCTCCCTCCAGGCAGAGACGCTGTCCCTCTCACCTTCTCTCTCCCCGCGCTCCCCGCTCTCCTTCCCAGCCTGCTGTCGGCGCGCACAGTCCTGTAGCATTGGCGTCTCTGCCTCCTGCCAGGCAGAGACGCCGTCCCTTTCACCTCCTCTCTCCCCGCGCTCCCCGCTCTCCTTTTCAGCTTGATGTCGGCGCGCGCAGTCCCCCGGGCACTGTACTTAGGGCACGCGCGCTCCCCCCCTCTTAAAGGGGCCGCGCGCGCCGTCCTAAGGAGTCCCCGGCCAATAGCCGAGGGTCCTCCCATATTTAGGGCACCTCCTCCAAAATGGAGGTGCCCGAGCAAAGTTGTTGCACAGTTACTTATCTCTGCTTCAGCCCTCAGGTTCCGCTGCTAGCCTGACTCCTCGTCCTGCCTGCCAGCCTGTTATCTGCCTGTTACCTGCCGAGCCTGCCAGCCCGCTCACCTGGAGCGCTCACCTGTCACCTGCCTGTTACCTGCCTTGTCTGACAGCCCGCTCACCTGGGAGCACCCGCCTGTTACCTGCGGTGCCCATCAATCCGCTCACCTGGGAGCGCTCACCTGTTACCTGCCTGGCCTGTCAGTCTGCTCACCTGGGAGCACCCGCCTGTTACCTGCTGTGTCCGTCAGCCCGCTCACCTGGGAGCACCTGCCTGTTACCTGCTGTGTCCGTCAGCCCGCTCACCTGGGAGTACCCGTCTGTTACCTGCTTGCCTACCTGGAGGCCCCGCCATCACTTGCTGTGACCACCTGCCTGGTAAACCTAGAGACTACTACTTGTTCTGCTCTCACGTACCGTGACCTCCTGTCAGCTAACCAGAGACTTCTGCCTGCTTGCTGTGTCCATCCGTCATACCGGTCAGTCCCAGCCATCTGACCCGTGGGAGCCACCTGCTCTATACAAGGTCGTCCCCAGAGTAGCACCTGGTCCCTCTGCCCGGATCCTCCCTGGTCACGGAGTCTTTAGCCGCCGTCCGATCAGGGTCGGTTCGGGTTGATACTTAGTCACGCCCCTCTGGGTCCCTCCTTGCACCGCGGCACAGAGGTTCCACAACCCGGACCCGTAACACAGGCAAAGAAATCAAACCATAGATGTCCATAAATTATGTGTAACAATGAGAAATGACACAGGGAAAAAATATTGAACACATGAAGAAAGTGAGGTGCAAAAAGCCATGGAAAGTCATGACACCAGCTGATATCTAACAGTAATTAGAAAGTAATCCAGCCACTTAGTGAAAAATAATATCCAGCTGATGACCTATATAAAGGTGTCTCATTACTAAGGTGCCACACAAGAAACATCTCATGATGGGTAAAACCAGAGAGCTGTCTCAACACTTTTGCAACCTTATTGTTGCAAAACATACTGATGGCATTGGTTACAGAAGAATTTCTAAACTACTGAAGGTTCTAGTGAGTACTGTTGGGGCCATAATCTGGAAATGGAAAGAACATCATTTCACCATAAACCGGCCATGACTAGGTGCTCCCCGCTAGATTTCAGACAGAGGAGTGAAGAGAATTACTAGAAGAGTTGTCCCAGAGCCACAGAAAGATCTGAATCAGCAGATACAATCATTTCAAAGAAAACAATAAGTAAAGCACTCAACCTCCATGGCCTGTATACACACTTGCCACCAAGACTCCATTGCTGAACAAAAAGTATGTTCAATTGCATTTAAAGTTTGTTCAACAACATTTAGCCTGTGAAATACTGGGAGAATACATTCTGGTCAGATGGGACCAAAATTTAACTCTTTGGATGCCATAATACACATATTTGGAGGCCAAGAGGTACTGCATATGACCCCAAAAACAATATACCAACAATGAAATTTAGAGGGGAAAACATCATGGTGTGGCACTCTTTTTCAGCATATGGCACGGGCAAACTTCATATAAGTGAAGGAAGGATGAATAGACAAATGTACAGAGACATTCTTGATCAAAATCTGCTGTCATCTACCAGGATGATGAAGATGAAACAAGGGTGAACATTTCATCAAGACAGTGATCCCAAACACATCCAAGGAAACTCTCAATTGGTTTCAGATTAAGAAAATAAAGCTGCTAGAATAGGCCAGCCAATCACCTGACCTGAATCCAATAGAAAATTTATGGAAGGAACTAAAGCTCAGAGATCATAGACCCCAGGGAAACATTAGGATATGAAGAGAGTTTGTGTGGAAGAATGGGCCAAAATCACACCTGAGCAATGCATGCGACTAGTTTCTCCATATAGGAGGCGTCTTGAAGCTGTCATCACCATCACTTTTGTACCATAAACTGAAAAAAAACGATGATCAAAAGAATCCCAATTGACATAGAGTATCATATAAAAGATAAAGTCTTTATAAAGGCATGTTTAAAATCTACATGTTACAGGTAGGTGGAAATGGCGACAGGGATTGTGACATGTAAATGATAACAGGACATGCGAATCACCCAAAGATCACACAGGAGATATTTGTGTAATACATACAGTTATATGAAAAAGTTTGGGCACCCCTATTAATCTTCAGCTTAATGTTTTATAAAAATTGGTGTTTTTGCAACAGCTATTTCAGTTTGATATATGTAATAACTGTTGGACACAGTAATGTTTCTGCCTTGAAATGAGGTTTATTGTACTAGCAGAAAATGTGCAATCTGCATTCAAACAAAATTTGACAGGTGCATAAGTATGGGCACCCTTATCATTTTCTTGTTTTAAATACTCCTACCTACTTTTTACTGACTTACTAAAGCACTTTTTTTTGTTTTGTAACCTCATTGAGCTTTGAACTTCATAGCCAGGTGTATGCAATCATGAGAAAAGCTACTTAAAGTGGCCACTTGCAAGTTGTTCTCCTGTTTGAATCTCCTTTGAAGAGTGGCATCATGGGCTCCTCAAAACAACTGTCAAATGATCTGAAAAGCAAGATTATTCAACATAGTTGTTCAGGGGAAGGATACAAAAAGCTGTCTCAGAGATTTAACCTGTCAGTTTCAACTGTGAGGAACATAGTAAGGAAATGGAAGAACACAGGGACAGTTCTTGTTAAGGCCAGAAGTGGCAGGCCAAGAAAAACATCAGAAAGGCAGAGAAGAAGAATGGTGAGATCAGTCAAGGACAAGCCTCAGACCACCTCCAGAGAGCTGCAGCATCAACTTGCTGCAGATGGTGTCACTGTGCATCGGTCAACTATACAACGCACTTTGCCCAAGGAGAAGCTGTATGGGAGAGTGATGCGAAAGAAGCCGTTTCTGCAAGCACGCAACAAACAGAGTCGGCTGAGGTATGCAAAAGCACATTTGGAGAAGCCAATTTCTTTTTGGAAGAAGGTCCTGTGGACTGATGAAACCAAGATTGAGTTGTTTGGTCATACAAAAAGGCATTATGCATGGCGGCAAAAAAACACAGCATTCCAAGAAAAACACTTGCTACCCACAATAAAATTTGGTGGAGGTTCCATCATGCTTTGGGGCTGTGTGGCCAATGCCGGCACCGAGAATCTTGTTAAAGTTGAGGGACGCATGGATTCCACTCAGTATCAGCAGATTCTTGACAATAATGTTCAATAATCAGTGATAAAGTTGAAGTTACGCAGGGGATGGATCCTTCAGCAAGACAATGATCCAATTCACCGCTCCAAATCTGCTCAGGCATTCATGCAGAGGAACAATTACAATGTTCTGGAATGGCCATCCCAGTCCCCAGACCTGAATATCATTGAACATCTGTGGGATCATTTGAAGAGGGCTGTCCATGCTCAGCGACCATCAAACTTAACTGAACTGGAATTGTTTTGTAAAGAGGAATGGTCAAAAATACCTTCATCCAGGATCCAGGAACTCATTAAAAGCTACAGGAAGCGACTAGATGCTGTTATTTTTGCAAAAGGAGGATCTACTAAATATTAATGTCACTTTTCTGGTGAGGTGCCCATACTTATGCACCTGTCAAATTTTGTTTGAATGCAGATTGCACATTTTCTGTTAGTACAATAAACCTCATTTCAAGGCAGAAACATTACTGTGTCCAACAGTTATTACATATATCAAACTGAAATAGCTGTTGCAAAACACCAATTTTTATAAAACAATAAGCTTAAGATTAATAGGGGTGCCCAAACTTTTTCATATAACTGTATAATTATAAATATCAAAATGTTAATTTAGTACTTAAGTCCTATTACCACATTTGTCTTAATAAAGACTTCATCTTTTATATGATACTCTATGTCAATGGGGATTCTTTTCATCATTGTTTTTTTTCAGTTTGTGGTTCTGATGATTTCCAGCGATTTTATCCCCTTACACCGTAATCCACAAGTGCACCTAATAAGAGGATTTTTACTGTACAATAATTATTATTAAATACTAATGTCCAAACAACAAGTCACTATACCACTCTTTAACAGAAATGTATCAACACTGCCCCAGGTCATGAGAATAATCAAAAGCATAAATAAGAGAAAGGAACATATATGTAAAAATATTATAATCTTTATTGAAAAATAATTAAAAACAAGTATATAAAAGGCAACCAGAAAACCGCATGCACATCCATAGACCGTTAACTGCACAAATGAAAATACTACCAGCTGGAACTGTTTTAGGTTTTCACCAATGTCAATTTAAAACTGTGTATCTGCTCATTCAATAATAGCTAAATGGCACCTTAAATAGAAATCAATGAATGAACAAGCAAAAAATCTATAGGTGGGTGCAGAGCCTCCCTGGCAAAGATCAGACCATCCAGATAAGAAGTAACAAATGGAGGCAACACACTAAGCAATATGGCAAAGAAAACGGTGGTTTAGTAGCTCATAGTGGCAGTGGCAAAGTTTCGGTTCTGAGGTATGAACCTTTCTCTTGGCTTGAGAAACGTTCATACCTCAGAACCGAAATGCTGCGACTGCAACTATGGGCTAATAAACCACCATATATACAGTATATAGGTATAAAAGTTGGGTATATGCACTCCACCTTCATGGGCGCTGTGCTTGCCCATGAAGATAGCAGTGACACAGTGTTACGCTCGCAGGTGGCACACGTGGTTTGTGGACCCACTGTGCCACGGACCGGACTTACACTGAAGGGGTGTAACTAAGCAGCTACCTTGGTGTTCACTGGAGTCTCTAGTTGTGAGGTCAGGCTTGTGTGGCAGGTAGCTGCCAGGTGCCACTCCAGTCTGGCGTCCAGCAATAGCAGCTGACCCCAAGGGTCAACGGCATTAATTCAGAGTCCTAGACAGGGCAGGATGGTCACTTGTGACAGGAAAAGACTGTGCAGACAGGACGGCCACTGGGACAGGTTCAGACTGTGCAGACAGTATGGCCACTTGGGAAAAAGTTCAGGTAATGCCGATGCAGCCACGGGGTACAGATACCGCGGAACGTTTCAGGATAACATATAGCCTAGATATGAAAAAATGGACACTACAGGATAGGGAAATACTATAATAAACTACGAGAACACAGCACACGGGAATAGCTTTAACAAACTAGGGACGGGGGACCTGGCAACATACAGTTGCACACACCAAACCACCTAAGTAACTATAGGGGTTGCTCAGGCACCTTATTATTGGGGAGGGTACCTTTCATACAAGATGCCTCCCAGCTGTTGGCTGGGAGACATTTTGCAGGTAAACAATTTAACTAAATGCCTCCTAGCTATTAGCTTAGGGCATTTACCATGTGCACGCGCTGCTCCTTTAAGAACAGGGGAGCACCGCCATGCAACGTGCACAGGAGAAGACAAGGAGCACGCCAGGACCACGCCGGAGGGCCGTGGAGGTGAGTAAGCTGGGGTTCCTACACTTTATAAGGGTTCCCATAGTAGTCCCTATAATGTATGAGTCCCCCCAGTATCAGGGTCCCCCTTTGTTTATGATGCCCCCACAAGTTTTAATCAAAATAAAAAACATCATGTACTCACATAATCCAGGAACCTAACGAGTCCTCTGGTGAGGCTCGGGAGGACAAAGGCGCTGTCATAGTGCCGGCACACACACTCTGACGTCCTGCAAATGCATAGGCCCTTCCGTAGACCACAGGCTTAAAGAGCCCTGTGGTCTATAGAATGGAGAGCGGTAGTGCAGGGAGAGTGTCGCCTCCCTCTACCGCAGAGGTTAACTGTACGTCTATACAGTTAAGGGTATTGGTGGACCCCTCTGAGCGCGGGGCCTGGGGCGGCCACACTCTCTGCCCTCCAATAGCTACGCTACTGCCCCAATGCCAAGGGAGAGTCATGTATTTTCATCTGTCCTAATTATTGCCCAAGGAAGAATTTTCTTATTTTCACCTATTGAGTGCAGGGGTGTCCCAGTTGCAAGTGATAATTTGCTACCTGTGTCTGTGCAGAGGTGGCTCTGTATCATCTAGCAGAAGTGTGAGTTGCTTGGAAGCTGCAGGTGTCTGTGTGCCATGGGCTTTCCTGGAGTAATCTGTCTAGATTGCATGCCGCTCCATCATACACCCAGAATAATAAACATGCTGTCACGGGTTTACCACGACAGAGAGGAGCAAGAAGACCGCAGCGTCTGAGTTCATATACTCCTGCATTGAATAGAAGCACTTCTCCCTTTTATGAAAGGGTGCTGGTTTCTTTCAGTAGTGCAGGATTCTAGCAAGGATTCGGTGTCTGGGAGAGGTGGTTAAGGAGAGTTGTTCTGTGACTGTTACTTGGTGTTTTGGCTGTGTGCATAATCCCTGTAACGGGTCTGGGAGGCGGTACCTCTGGGCTACTATACAAGGGAGCGGTCCTTGTAAGGGAGCGGGTGGCGACCAGGCAGGCAGTCACAGCAGGTGACCGGGACAGTCTCTGGGTGTACGGGCAGGAGGTCACGGCAAGTGATCAGGGCAGTCTCTGGAAGAACGGGCTGGAGGTCACGGCAAGTGACCGGGGCAGTCTCTGGAAGAACGGGCTGGAGGTCACGGCAAGTGACCGGGGCAGTCTCTAGGTAAAGGGTAGGTACGACCTGTGATGGCTGAACCTCCAGGTAGGCTAGCAAGGCAGATGGAGGATGTGTGCTCCCAGGTGAGCAAGCGAGAGTCTCTGGAATAGCAGGTGGTCACAGCACGTGATGGCGGAGCCTCCAGGTAGGCAAGCAGGCAGGTAGCGGAGAAGCGCTCCCAGGTGAGCGGGCAAGAGTCTGGAATAGCTGGTGGTCACAGCACGTGACAGCGGAGCCTCCGGGCAGGCAAGCAGGCAGGTAGCGGAGAAGCGCTCCCAGGTGAGCGGGCAAGCTGGTCCATAGACAGACTGACCGGAGTTGTAAGGCAGACCGTCGGACCTCAGGCAAGCAGGCAGGTAGCTGATGTGCGCTCCCAGGTGAGCGGGCAAGTTGGTCCTTAGACAGACTGACCGGAGTTGTAAGGCAGACCGTCGGACCTCAGGCAGGCAGGCAGGTAACAGGAAATCAGGCAGGATTAGGACAGCAAGCTGGCAGGAATCTGGCAGGTAACTGGCAAGGGACCTGAGGGCTGAAGCAGAGTAGAACGGTGCAACAACATTGCTCGGGCACCTCCATTTTGGAGGAGGTGCCTTATATATGGTAAAGTCCTCCGGCCATTGGCCGGGGACTCCTTAGGACGGCGCGCGCGGCCCCTTTAAGAGGGAGGGAGGGCGCGCGCGCGCGCCCTAAGCACAGTGGCCGGGAAGGAGCGCGCGCTGCCAGCAGAGCGGGAGAGGAACGCCGGGCACGGAGCAGAGCGGTGAGGGGAACAGCGTCCCTGCCTAGCAGAGGGCAGGGACGCCGGCACTACAATCCCATTCTCTTATATTTTTGTTTACCCTCCTAATCCCTTTGGTGTTGTCTGTGAGTGTATATTTTGTATGTTTGGTATTTTCGTTTATCCCTGTATGTCCTTTCCTTGTTTGTCTGGTTTGTGTATTTACATACACTATTCCTCCCCACTTCCCTGGGTGGGGGAGGAGATAGAAAAGAACTGATCCAGGAGTACAGCAAGGTATGTGGCCCCAGCATCTTCACCATCAGAAGTAACCTGCAACAGTATCGTGACACATGCTTGCGTGTTTCTCTAGTGCACATGGAATATAAACACTGGAAACTATCCTCTGTGCGTCTGTCTATTCTACCACATGTGCACCAGCTTCACATAATCTGGCATAGCGTCCAGACTTGAATACTGCAAATGTCCGAGCTTTGTTTGGTGCCACTTAATGTTTAACTGTGGTTAGCAGTGGTTTGTGCTCTGACACTTGCTGAACAGCTCTCCTGTTGTAATAATTATAATGGATACCACAGGTGTCTCTTTGCGTGGAACAAAGATACAACAGAACACAACTTATAGGTGTCAAAGAGTATATTATAAACACACGGTGTTTCAAACAAGTGCAGACGAAAACACAAAGTCCATAAACACTCAGGGGAAAATGCAATTAGCAGAGCAGTTTGTAAAGCACTGTTCACACTAGAGGATGCTAGAAAACAAGGAAGTCCTAATCAAGTCCATGCAAGGAAGTCCATACAATATTTAGATAATCCAGGGAGGCCTGGGTAGGAAGTCCCTGATAGTGCAGCACAGTCCCGTGCTCTGCAGCTATCTAAAGCAGGTGAGTCAGAGCAGAAACCAGCTTACTTGTTAGCAGAATGCAGGTGAAGACTGAGGCTCAGAGGTAGCAGCAGGAGCAGCCAGGAGAAGGAGGAATACTGGTAACAACTAAATGCGGCAGAGTCTCTGAGAGCAGGTAACAGAAGATCCAAACAAGTCTGCAGGGCAGAGCAGGAAACTAGGAAACCACCAGGAGCAGATCACAGGCAGAATACTCTAGTACTGATTAGAAGCTGGGGTGGAGTTATAAAGCAGGAAGACAAGGGGCACATGAGACAAAAGACACCATCTTGAAAGAGGGCAAAAAGGGCCAAAATGTAATTAAAAATATTTGCAGTCCTGACACCTGTGTATTTTCTCCTCCTGTGTGTGTTCTCCTCCTGTGTGTGTTTTCCTCCTGTGTGTGCACTTCTCCTGTGTGCTCCCCTCCTGTGTGTGCATTCTCCTCCTGTGTGTGCGTTCTCCTCCTGTGTGTGCGTTCTCCTCCTGCGTGTGCGTTCTTCTCCTGCGTGTGCGCTCTCCTCCTGCGTGTGCGCTCTCCTCCTGTGTGTGCGCTCTCCTCCTGTGTGTGCACTTCCGTGTGTGCTCCCCTCCAGTGTGTGCTCTCCTCCTGTGTGTGCGTTCTCCTGGTGTGCGTTCTCCTCCTGGTGTGTGTTTGACTCGCCCCCTGGGCCGTAGGGTACTCAAGACCGGGTCTCTAGGTTGCGCGGTGCTGATGGGGGTAGTAGTGACAACCCGGTCCCGTGCTCAGGGTGTCAAGCTAAAATGGTGGCAGTCTCTTTATATACATATATATATATATACATGTGAAAGTCCGACTACGCCACCTGTGGATTGCGGTCAGGGATAACCGCCGCTGCAGGACAGGCCGCTGGGGCTGGTGTTGGTGAGCAGCACAGGAATGGTATAACTCCCCACGGGAGGAGTGTAGCCCCAGGGCAGTGTAGGTGGATGTTGGGGGTGATAGTTCCGGCCGCGATAGTCAGTATGCAGAGTCCGCTTAAACAGTTCAGGGTCTTTATTGTAACAGATGGTAATGACCCAACAACAGTACCGGCTAGACGGGGGCCTGGATGTCTGAGAACACTCGGGATGCCCCTCTGGTCAGGGTGAGGGTGTAGGCCTACCGTGCTCTCTATGCATTTTCTGACTATTCCCCTCTTCGTGGTATAATAGCCCACGTTCCTGAGCGTGCCGTGTATTCTCGCCCGTATGGCTTGCGACTTGGGTTCCTTTTACCTTTGGCCTCTCTTGGCCTTGCTGGTCCCTTCTGCTGTGGCGGAGCCTCCAGGCTTCTTAGGCCGAGAGACCTGAAATCCCTCGCGGGTTGGTTCTCTGCTGTGGGACTTAGAGTCTTCACAACCTCGGACCCCAATGTCCGGTTAGATGGTTCTCTATCTGCCAGGACAGGCTCTCCCCGCCGTACGTCCCTGGCTCGTGGCTTCTCCACTGCCTCACGACCTCCTCAGCTACAGCTGAACTGTCCCTCCTTCTCTGGGACTAGTCTCACTCCTGAGCTAGGTCGTCCAGTTCTCTCTAACCCTGCCCCCAGTTCCAGCTTTTATAGGGGCAGCCAGCTCCCCCCTACTGGCCTGGGACAGGAGGTGCTGTATGCTAATTGTCCCTAATCAGGGAACCTTCCTCCTGCTCTCAGACACAGCCTTTATTATTTGTGGCATCCAGGCCTGGGGTGACACATTTCCCCCTAGTAAAAGTTTAGTACAAAAACAAACAGGGTATTTATACATGACCATGAAAACACTACAGGGAAGGAAATAGCAAACAACTTCACATATTGAGTTCTTAGGGTCACAGTGTGGTCTGTGACCGGGTGTCCATATCACCAACAAAAGGAGAGGGTCACAGTATGATCTGTGACCGGGTGTCCATTTCACCAACACAAGGGGAGCCTTAACCAGGTGGGGGTCTGTCCTTGCCCCAAGTCCTTGACAGTCTTTATTCATTCCTTTGGTTAAGCTCCGAACATATTTTACAAGAAAGTCCCGGTTACTCAAACTGAAGGAAACTGAAAAAACATAATTACTGGTCATGCAATTAACTGTTTAAACATTTGACAACTATTTATAAGGGTTATTTACAGTTCTTTACACACCCTATATTTTCCAGCGAGCGGGTATCTGCCCCCTAGTGCTCCGGGTTGACCTGCGTAACCCACTGTCTGGTGGTGGTCTAACCTGGCTTTCCCCACTAGCATTAAGGGTACAGCTACTAGCTGGGTCTACAGGCAGTGCAGGCAGCTGTCTGCGGGTCCTTTGGCTTACCGCAGGCATGGCAGGCTGTCAGCAGAGGGTTGACTCTCCTGGGCTGCTGGCATGGGTTCTTCTGCCTCTGGGGCTGCTCGTTCTTCTGATTCTTCCT
This sequence comes from Phyllobates terribilis, assembly GCF_046119375.1. Lineage (NCBI taxonomy): Eukaryota > Metazoa > Chordata > Amphibia > Anura > Dendrobatidae > Phyllobates > Phyllobates terribilis. The sequence goes on from NW_027362761.1 coordinate 1,019,010,725, forward strand.
GCTCTCCTGTAGGTTCCTGCTGGGTTGGTTGAAGGAAGTGTAGGACGGGTACCACTATTGCGTCGTTTATCCGAGTCCAAGACCGGGGAAACTCTCCAAGAACTGTGCTGATCATTTCTTCCTTGTCCTCTGCGGGTTCAAGGTCATCTTGATCTTCTCCTGCACTCTGTAGTTGCTCGGGGCACCTTTTTAGGTGGTCTCTGGAGACGGTGCTAGTGGTTTCTCCTCCATCCTTGGTAATTACGCATACCTTCGGGTTGTTGTGGTTGGACTGCAGTACTGTGTACGGGTCTCTTTCCCACTGGTCATCTAGCTTGTGAAGCCTTCTCTTCCGCTTAAGGACCTGCTCGCCAGGTTCCAGGGGACCAGCAGGGGCATGTTGGTTGAAGAGCCTCTCTTGCTTTTCTCTCGCTTGAGCCAGACTCCTCTCCACACTCTCCTGTACCTTCTTGTACTGTAGCCGCCGTTCCGTATCCCAGTCCGCGTCTGGGGAGGTGTCCTCGGGTGTCAGGACTCCCATCTCCAGGTCTACCGGCAGCTTACCTGGTCTTGCTCACATCAGGTAAGCCGGGGTGCAACTTGTAGCATTCACCGGGATATGGTTGTATAAGTCTATCAGGTCTGGCAGCTTCTCCGGCCACAGGCTGCGTTCTTCCAGGGGCAACGTCTTGAGGAGATCAATGACGATATTATTCATCTTCTCACACAGCCCGTTGGTTTGCGGGTGGTAAGGCGTTGTCCGAATCTTCTTACAGCCGCAGAGGTTGCAGAACTCCTGGAAGATTTCCGCCTCGAACGCTGAACCTTGATCTGTCAAGACCTGTTCCGGATACCCGTGTGGACGGCAGAAGTGTTGTTGGAAGGCTCTGGCCGCTGTTTGGGCTGTCAAGTCTTTAACAGGAACCACCACCAGGAACCGGGAATAGTGATCCACTATTGTCAGGGCATAGACGTAGCTCAACCGGCTTGGAGCCAATTTCACATGATCCAGAGCTACCAGCTCAAGAGGTTGCCTGGTGACGATGGGCCTCAAGGGTGTCTTCTGGCTGGTACGGTCCTTCCTTCTGAGGTTACATGGGCCGCAGTCCCTGCACCACTTCTCTATGGCCCCTCTCATACCAATCCAGAAGAACCGCTCTCTCAGTAGGAACTCCAGTTTCTTCCACCCGAAGTGTCCCGCTCTGTCATGGTAGGCCTCCAGGACCATTGCTGCATCTCGTCTTGCCAGGTCAGCTCGTGCGTCCGGTGGTTGACAAGCCTTCTGCACAGCTTACCTTCGTAGAGGAATAGCCTGCTTTTCTCCTTCCATAACTGCTTGGCTTCCTCTGGAGCGTCCGGGCCAGGGCTAGCGTCTGCCTGGGTTAACATGTCTTTCACCAGGCGAATTGCAGGGTCACTATCTTGCGTTTCAGCCCAGCCGTGGTGGGGTAAGGGGTTGAACATGACGGTGGTTAGGTCTTTGTCTCTTACTCTGTGAGAATACTGAGTGGCCCCATACCGGTGGAACGCAGGGAGCTCTACTTCCTCCAGCTCTTCTGAGTCTTCTTCTCCTTCGGGTAGGTGGGGCATTCTTGATAGGGCGTCTGCATTGGCGTTGGTTCTGCCTGCCCGGTATTTGATTGTGAAGTCATAATTTGATAGCCGGGCCATCCACCGCTGTTCTAGGGCACCAAGTCTTGCATTATCCAGGTGTGTCAATGGGTTGTTGTCCGTGTACACAGTGAACTTTGCGGAGGCCAGGTAATGTTTAAACCGTTCTGTGACGGCCCACACCACTGCCAAGAATTCTAGCTTGAAGGAGCTGTAATTCTCCAGGTTTCTTTCAGTGGGCCTCAGCTTCCGGCTGGCATACGCTATCACTCGTTCCCTGCCCTGCTGGTTTTGGGACAGTACGGCTCCTAGCCCCACATTACTGGCATCGGTGTGGAGGATAAAAGGCTGGCCATAATCAGGGTAGGCCAGAATTTCATTCCCCGTGAGGGCCATTTTCAGCTGGCGGAAGGAATCCTCTTCCAACTTATCCCACTTGAAGGGTGGCTTGTGACTTCTGGATTTAGACTGACCTATCAGGAGGTCCTGCATTGGAGCTGCCATCTTAGTGAACCCGGGGATGAACCTTCGGTAGTAGCCTACCAACCCGAGGAATTGCCTCACTTCTTTGATGTTAGAGGGACTTGGCCAGCTCTTGATGGCTGTAACCTTGTCGGGGTCGGGGGCTACTCCCTCAGCACTCACCACGTGCCCCAGTTACTGTACCTTTGGTTTCAACAGGTGACACTTTGAGGGTTTCACCTTCAGGCCATAGCCTGCCAGGGCTTCGAACACCTCTGCCAGGTGTTTTAGACGGTCCTCGTAGGTCTTCGAATATACAATCACGTCGTCCAAGTAAAGTAGGACTGTCTCAAAGTTTCGGTGCCCTAGGCAGCATTCCATCAGCCTCTGGAAGGTCCCGGGAGCGTTGCAGAGCCCGAAGGGCATACAGTTGAATTCGCTTAATCCCATCGGGGTGGTGAAGGCGGTCTTCTACTTGTCAGCCTCTGCCACAGGAACCTGCCAGTACCCGCTAGTAAGGTCCAAAGTAGAGAAGAAATTAGCTGATTTTAGGTCTGCTAAAGACTCCTCTATTCTAGGTAACGGGTATGCGTCTTTGTGGGTGATACGATTGATTTGTCTATAGTCCACGCACATTCTCATGGTACCGTCTTTCTTTTTTACCAGAACCAAAGGGGCTGCCCAGGGGCTACAGCTGTCCCTGATCACTCCCGCCTCTTTCATCTCTCTTAGCATGCCCTTTGCATTCTGATAATGTGCAGGGGGTACCGGTCTGTGTCTCTCCTTTATCGGTGGGTGGTTCCCCTTGGGGATTTGGTGTTCTACCCCCTTCACTTGGCTGAAGTCTAACGGGTGCTTGCTAAAAACTCTTTCATATTCGCGCACCACCCGATAAGACTCCTTGTTTTTGATGCAGGGGAGTGGAGTCAGCACCCACGTGGAGTTTCTGGCACCAGTCCTCCTTGTGTTTCTGGGAGCCATTACCTTCCGCCTGGGAAGATGGAGGCAAGGGTTCCACGGCCCTGACAGCATTGTGTTCAACAGTATACAATTTGGCTAGTGTAGCGTACCGGGGCAAGTGTACTTCCCTTTCCTTAATGTTTAAGATCCGGACGGGCACCCTTCCATGGCGGACATCAACCACCCCCCGGGCTGTCAAAATGGTGGGCCTGCTGTCTGAGTACACGGGTTCTACCATGGCTTGGTAGTCTCTCCCTCTTAACCCAATTGCAGTCCGACACCAGATCATCATTTCACTTTTGGGAGGCATGGCAATGGGGAACGGGTTGCTTATCCTCACGCTACCGATCTCACCACCAGACAGTTCTACTTGTTGCCGTCTCATCAGGGCTCTTATCTCTTTCTGGAGGACCCTCTGTTGGCTGGAGCTAGCATTCATCGCCACCTGCTGCAAAATTACAATTACTTCTGAAAGACAATTTTCAATCACGTTAGTACCCAAGGTTACTTTAGGGTGACTTTCTCGACGGTCAATGTCCACAATGATCACTCCCTGTGCCGGCAGTTCAACTTTACCTATCTTAATGGTCATCTCTCTGAACCCCACCTGCGGCACGGGTTGGCCATTGGTGGCTATGATGCTCAAGTCATCGTCTGGATAACGGGTTATATCAGTGTCACTCCAGTACTGCTTGAAAAGTACGTAGGGGATGGTAGTCACTTGAGACCCGGTGTCCAGCAGTGCACTCATGGGGATACCGTCCAGCACTACGGGTTAAACCGGGCGTCCCCCCACGTACTTATCGCGCCAATTAGACGGGCCTGGTGACCTTATGCCTGGGGGTTGGCCCTCTGCCCCAGGTCGGACCCATTTAAAGTACAGTACCTGGCTATGTGTCCTGGCTGGTTGCAACGGCGGCCAATCGGCTGTCCATCCTCAGTGTTAAGGTCTGTGGGCCTCCCTCTGAACGATGGGATCTTCCTCCGTCGACGCCACGGGACATCCTCCGGACTGGACGCCAGCTTGATTGGTCCTGATGGGTTCATCTGTAACGACTGAACAGTCCTGGTCAATGCAGCAACACTCTTGGTTAGTTCTTGGACCTGATGGTGCAGGTTTGCAGGTGGGGATGGGTTTAGGGCCTGCGCATCAGCCCCCACAAGGTCTGCAGGGTAGGGCGCCGCCTCCTGGTGGTACGTAATGGCAGGACGCCGGGAAGCTACAGCGCCACCGGGTGTGTGTTCTCGGAGCACCCGGATGGCCCTCTCTTTAAACTGTGAAAAAGTCAAATCGGGGTTCTGTAGGGCCATGAGGCGCAGCTGGGTTCTGTGGGCACTGGACAGCAGACCTTCTATGAACTGGTCAGTCAATAGTTTATCTGTATCCTGCACGCTGCCAGGGTCAGCTTGTTTGATTGCTCCCAAGGCTTTCTGTAAATTTAGGGCATAATCTCTGATGCTGTCCTGTGTCCGCTGCTTACATCCGTAGAACCGCATTTTAATTTCAGCTGAGGTGCGGGTGTCAAAGGTACCCCGCAGCCGGGCCAAAATGTCCTTTACAGTCCTTTTCTCCTCAGCTGGCCATGATTTTACCTCCCGCTGCTCCGCACCAGTTAACTGCCCGGTCAGTATGCTGATTTTCTGTTCTTCTGTTATGGGATAGACTTTAAATAAACTGTGCAGTCTTTCCTTAAAGTCACTTAATGTATGGGATTCCCCTGAGTACTGGGGCAGCCAGGCCGCTCCGGGTATATAGGACATGGAAAACAGCATCACCGCTGCTGCAGTCACGCTGGTGGTAGTGGGCCCCTCCGCTTCCGACATCTTCCTCCCCCCTAATTAACCGTGGCCTACCTTCTGTTGATCCTTTTCCGTAGGCCGCGGTTCCGCTAGCGCTAGCGCTTGCGTCCTGGTGACGTCAGCGTCGCTCTCTCTCCTTCCAGGACCTTGCGCAGCGTCCGGACGTAGGGCGGGGCTTCAAGTCTCGCGCGGTTTTGGTGTCCACACCCCTCTTCTTCCCGCGCGGCGTCCCGAAGATGGCGCCTTTTGGCGAGAAACGGCCCCGAATGGCGGGAAACTTCGCTCAGGTAAGTATAAAGTCTTTTCAGGCATGCAATACCTGTTTGTGGCGGGTAGGTCACAATCCTGCCGACTACGCCAAAAAGCTGAGTCGCCCCCTGGGCCGTGGGGTACTCAAGACCGGGTCTCTAGGTTGCGCGGTGCTGATGGGGGTAGTAGTGGCAACCCGGTCCCGTGCTCAGGGTGTCAAGCTAAAATGGTGGCAGTCTCTTTATATATATATATACATGTGAAAGTCCGACTACGCCACCCGTGGATTGCGGTCAGGGATAACCGCCGCTGCAGGACAGGCCGCTGGGGCTGGTGTTGGTGAGCAGCACAGGAATGGTATAACTCCCCACGGGAGGAGTGTAGCCCCAGGGCAGTGTAGGTGGATGTTGGGTGTGATAGTTCCGGCTGCGATAGTCAGTATGCAGAGTCCGCTTAAACAGTTGAGGGTCTTTATTGTAACAGATGGTAATGACCCAACAACAGTACCGGCTAGACGGGGGCCTGGATGTCTGAGAACACTCGGGATGCCCCTCTGGTCAGGGTGAGGGTGTAGGCCTACCGTGCTTTCTATGCTCTTTCTGACTATTCCCCTCTTCGTGGTATAATAGCCCACGTTCCTGTGCGTGCCGTGTATTCTCGCCCGTATGGCTTGCAACTTGGGTTCCTTTTACCTCTCTTGGCCTTGCTGGTCCCTTCTGCTGTGGTGGAGCCTCCGGGCTTCTTAGGCCGAGAGACCTGAAATCCCTCGCGGGTTGGTTCTCTGCTGTGGGACTTAGAGTCTTCATAACCTCGGACCCCAATGTCCGGTTAGATGGTTCTCTATCTGCCAGGACAGGCTCTCCGCGCCGTACGTCCCTGGCTCGTGGCTTCTCCACTGCCTCACGACCTCCTCAGCTACAGCTGAACTGTCCCTCCTTCTCTGGGACTAGTCTCACTCCAGAGCTAGGTCGTCCACTTCTCTCTAACCCTGCCCCCAGTTCCAGCTTTTATAGGGGCAGCCAGCTCCCCCTACTGGCCTGGGACAGGAGGTGCTGTATGCTAATTGTCCCTAACCAGGGAACCTCCCTCCTGCTCTCAGACACAGCCTTTATTATTTGTGGCATCCAGGCCTGGGGTGACACACGTTCTCCTCCTGTGTGTGTTCTCCTACTGTGTAAGTTCCTCTTGCTTTGAGTATGTGTTACTAAAAAGCAGTCCTTCATTCTTTTCCTAGATATGGAGCCAACCTGTACAAGGGAAGAGAAAGAGGTAATTCAGACATGCTTTAAGTACTAGGTGTCACCAACTACTTCCCGAGGAAAAGTCCACTGGCTATTGTAACGTACATCTGACATAGATAATCTTGCAGGGGAAGCAGGTTTCTTTAAGTGGTTTACAGGGGAACTGACCAATATTTTTGAGGAAGCTAAAAATAAAAAGAGAAAGAAAAAAGAATAGCCTTGTGTCATATTCCTCAAGCTCTGATGCTGTCTGAAGATGAAGTCTCTGAAGCTAAGCCTGATTTTTCATGCAATTTTATTTTCTTCCAAAGGATAAAGCTATGACTTTTGATATGTGAAATATATAAAAGAAACATGTTATGGGCTAACTTGGTGAGCCATAGGTCAGAGGGAGCAACAGGGACAGAAAGAGCTAGCACAGCAAGCAAAACATGCCAGATGGTCCATGGATCAGAAATGTCCAGAACAGCAGGTTATGCAGGATGGTAAGCTAGCAAGCGTAAGAAGATATACCAGAAGACACAGAGCCAGAATATCCACAAGAACTGAAGAAGTATAGTCAGTCCAGGACATGCAGCAAACATATAGTTAATGGCAGAGTTACTTGCTATTAGGAGACAGATAGTCAATATCAGGAAAAGAGAAAACCAGCAAACAAACGGATACCCACAGGTAGAAGTGATGAATAGGCAAACTGGATACTTGCTTGAAGATAATATTACACACTGGTGCAAGCAGTGTGGTAGTGTGAACAGCACCAGAGTATGTTAATGTAATGCATAGAGCAAACAAATGTTTTTTTCCACAGGTCTAAGCCAGAAAGTAAATGCATACATGATAAACAAGCAGGCGTTTGCTGAAGAGATGATTAGCCAGTCTCATAAAAATGCTGTGAATAAAAGTGTCCTGTTCTATTTTTCTAAAGCAAGAAGCTAGGTTTTTTCCTAGTCACTTACAGTACATCTAAAGCTAATCCAGATTCAGTTTCTTCCATTTCTTCTCCACATACAAATCCTAAGGAGTCAGAGGAGAGGTAGTCGCCACCAAAGGTCTACCTATCTGTGGCCAGATTGGCTAAAAAGTCAATGTTCCAATGTTCCCAGAAGAACGATTTAGTCTTAAGGATCCTCTTGACAAAAAGTCTGATATCATCTTGCATAGAAATTATCAGGTTGCTGCTTCATTTTTTTAACTCCTTCCTGACCTTAGACATATTCATACATCCTGGTTGGGAAGGACTGCCCAACCTTAGACATATGGACACGTCATGGCGATTTTAGGAGCTGTGAGTGCACGATCGCCGCTGGGTGTTCAGCGAATCTAACAGCTGACACTCGGCTCTTACTGCCAGGAACCGTGCCTGCACCGCTCATGGCAGTTACACCCCCTAAATGCTGCGATCGATATAAATCGCAGCATTTAGAAGGTAGGAAGAGGGAGGGAGCTCCCTCTCCCCTCTGCATCATCGTGAGAGCCCGATCATTGCCATGGTGACCCGAGGTCGTCATGATGACATCGGGGTCACCAGGCTAGCCAACTTGTTAGACCATACTCAGAGCAAGCTAGTGTGTCAGTGCAGAACTGACAGTTTATAAAGCATTGTAATGCTCATGTATTGCAATCCTTTATAACAGCCATAAGACTGCAAAAAGTGAAAGTCCTATAGTCCGGAGTGCGGAACACAAGGAACCACTCGCACAAATAATCCAATAGAAGGGAAAAGTTCCAGCTCCGAAGATAGTCCAAAAATCAATCTTTATTCCATAAAATCAGTTTCCAATCATATTGCACATACAGGTCAGGAGCAACGCGTCTCGAACGCCATAGTTTGCGTTCTTTGTCAAACTATGCTTATCCATCTTAGAGCGCCGGATAAATGTAATCCCAAACATTATGTAAAATGTTCCCAATAAAAGCTTCAATCATCAATCCACAAAATAAGCAAGTCCCCACTCAGGTCCATCATCTGTTAACGGAAATATAGGGGGCTTCCACGTTACTGGTAGGACAAAGGCTCTGGAAAAGCGCAATGGCTCTTTGCCCCCGAAGGAAATCCAGCGAATTCTGCACTCACAAATCCAAATGCCCTCTCCCTTCTGAGCCCCACAGTGTGCCTAAACCACATTTAGCATTCACATGTTTGGCATTTCTGTAGCGATGAGAGCCCGCCTAATTTACAGGTGCATATGCCCAGAAGCATGAGCTGGGCATAAGGTAGGGGACACTACATCATACTGGGCACTACAATGTACGGGCACTATAAGAGCAGATTTTAAATTTTCATTCAGCAACATCCACTGCTGCTTGTTTCTGGAAAACACCCATGGAGTCAAATCGTCAGTACACCTGTAGATAAATTCCCAAAGGGGTATAATTTCCCAAATGGGGTCACTTGGGGGGGGGGGTATTCTGCTTTACTAGCACTTAGGAGCTCTGTATTTGGAGTCTACAAACTATTCTAAGAAAATCTGCGCTCCATACCTCCCGAGTCCTGCGGTGTGGCTAAGCAGTACTGTACAGTCACATATGGGGTTTTGCCCCTGTCACGGATAAACTGCGACAGAGAGGGACAAGAAGATCGCGGTGTCTGGTTAAAGGAACTCCTGCACTTATTGGAACTGCTTCACCATCCTATTAAATAGTGCAGGTTTTCCTTGCTCTGTCATGGCAAGGGTTAATCAGTTCAGTTGATCTCCTGGAGCTCTCCATCCTGAATTGTCTCAGCTGTTCTGTGTTGGCCACTTCTCTCTGGTATATATGCGTGCCACTGGCACTTAGGAGTTGCTAGTGATCGTTCTACTTCCAGATTTTGTGGTGAAGGAGAAAGTTCAGGGTTTGTAGCTGGCGGATGGAAAGTTTTTCTGGAGATGGCTGCGTGGAGTTGGTTTGCGTGTTTTTCCTTATCCTCTCACATTTGATTTCCCCTTCCTATACCTTCTCTGTTTCCTACTCTGTTATTTTGTGAGTATATTTGTATGATTGTAGTTTTATCCATATCTGTTAACCCTGTCTGTCTGGTTAGTATTTTCCTATACTCTTTAGCCCTACATTTCCCTGGGTGGGGGAGGGATCAGATAATGGTTAAGTTAAGAGCATATATAGGTATGAGAACCCGGCATCTCCACCTTCAGGAGTAATTCGAGAGGACAGAAATAGACTAGGGGCCCCTAGTTCGAGGGATCGGGTAAGTTCCCACAGTCCCTTGTCACTGTGTGACAACCACATTCAGCAGAAATTGTGTGACAAATTTTTGTGCCATTTAACCCATTTTCCCCTATGAAAATGTAAAATGTGAGGCTAAAACAAAATTTTTTTGGTAAAAATGTCATTATTTTTCTTGACTGGCCAATGGAATAAAATTCTGTGACATACACGTGTTGTCAATATGATCACTACAGGCTTACATCAATTCATTGAGAGGTGTAGTTTGTAAAATGAGATCACTAATAATGGTTCTGCTGTTTTGGCACCTCAGGGGCTCTTCCAGTGGGTCATGGCACCCGCAAACCATAACAGTAAAATCTGCACTATAATACAGCGCTCCTTCTTTTCTGAGTTTTGCACTGTGCCTCAAAAGTAGGTCCCGATTACATGTAGGATATTGGCGTACCCAGGAGAAATTGCACAACAAAGAGATTTGGAGCTAAAACAACATTTTAGCCGTAAAAATGTAATTATTCTTTCTTCACCGCCCAACTGTATAAATTTCTGTGAGGCACATGTAGCGTCAACATGCTCACTGCACCCCTAGATTAATTAATTGAGAGGTGTAGTTTGTAAAATGACATCACTTTTGGGGGGTTTCTGCTGTTCTGGCACCTCAGGGGCTCTGCCAATGTGACAAGGTACCCTCAAACCATTTCAGAAAAATCTGATCTCCAATGTGGCGCTTCTTCCCTTCTGAGCTTTGCACTGGGCCACAAAAGTAGGTTTCGACCACATATGGGGTATCGATGTACTCAGGAGAAATTGCATAACAAAATATATACTCCATTTTGCTCGTGTTACCCTTGTGAAAATTAAAAATTTGGGGCAAAACCAACATTTATTTATTTTTTCATTTTCACTGTGCAACGTCATAAACTTCTGTGAAGCACCTGGGGGTTCAAAGTGCTCACCACATGTCTAGAAAAATTCCTTGAGGGTTCTAGTTTCCAAAATGACATCACTTGTGGGGGGTTTCCACTATTTAGGTAAATCTGGGGCTCTTCAAACGCGAAAAGGCGTTCATTAATGATTCCAGCAAATTTTGAGTTCAAAAAGTCAAATGGTGCTCCCTCCCTTCCGAGCCCTGCCGTGCACCCAAACAGCAGTTTTCCTCCACATATGGGCTTAGTCAGGAGAAGTTGCAAAACAAATTGTACAGTGCATTTTCTCCTGTCACCCTTGTGAAAATGCAAATTTTGGGGCTAAAAAATATTTTTGTGGGAAAAATTTATTTTTTATTTTCACGGCTCTACGTCATAAACTTCTGAAAAACACCTGGGGGTTCAAGGAGCTCACCACAAATCTAGATACATTCCTTGAGGGGTCTAGTTTCCAAAATGGGGTCACTTGTGGGTGGTTTCGACTCTTTAGACACATCTGGGGCTCTCCAAACACTATATGGCGTCCGTTCTCGATTCCAGCCATTTTTTAGTTCAAAAAGTCAAATGGTGCTCCTTCCCTTCTGAGCTCTCCCATGCGTCCAAACAGTAGTTTTCCCCCACGTATGGGGTATTGGCGTACTTAGGAGAAATTGCACAACAAATATTGTAGTCCATTTTCTCCTGCTACCCTTGTGAAAATAAAAAATTTGGAGCTAAAGTAAATTTTTTGTTAAAAAAAAGTAAAATGTTAATTTTTTCCTTCCACGTTGCATTAAATCTTGTGAAGCAGCTGAAGGGCTAATAAACTTTTTGAATGTGGTTTTGAGGACTTTCAGGGGGTGCAGTTTTTAGAATGGTGTCACTTTTCTGTATTCCCTGTCATATAGCTAACTCCACCAACGTCACTTCAAATGTGATGTGGTCCCTAAAAAAATGGCTTTGTAAATTTTGTTGGAAAAATGAGAAATTGTTGATCAACTTTTAACTCTTATAACTTCCTAAAAAAAAATTATATTTAAAAAATTATGTAGATGTAAAGTAGACATGTGGTAAATGTTATTTATTAACATTTTGTGTGACATAACTCTTTGGTTTAAGGGCATAAGAATTAAAAGTTTGAAATTGCGAAATTTTCAAACTTTTCACGAAATTTCTGATATTTTCACACATATACGCAAGTCATATTGAACAAATTTTGCCACTATCATGAAGTACAATATGTCTCAAAAAAACAACCTCAGAATCACTGGGATTTGTTGAAGTGTTCCAGAGTTATTACCTCATAAAGTGACACTGGTCAAGCACCGCAGGTAAGCACTTCCTGCCGGCGGCCACCGCCGCCACCACCGATACCAACTGACCGGCGGGGTTGCTGGGTGCGGGACGCCGGCTGATCATACATTGATGCCCTATCCTATATGTGAAAGTAGTGGACAACCCCTTTAAAGACAACAGGGGATTTCCCCTGTAACTTTTCCCTTAGACATAGGCTATGTGCCCACGGTGCAGAAATGAAGCAGAAAATTTCTGCAGCATTTCTGCATCTCCCTGGCAGAAAAAAACGCATGCAGATTGTGCATGCGTTTTTCCTGCAGAATACATGCGGATCCACATGCGGATTCACATGCGTTTCTGCATGCAGATTGACAAGCGCTTTCCAGGCGATAGCATCACTTGGAAAGTGCTTGACAACTAGGTCACACTATATAAATCCATGCAAATAGCATGGATTTATACAGTGTGAACCGTAAAATTTAAAACAAATAAAGCTATACTCACCCCCGAGGCCCCGGCGTGGCTGCAGCGCTCGTTCCTGTCTGGTTCCCGGCTGCCGGCATATCGCGAGACAGAGTGGTGAAGGGCCTGCGGTCACATGACTGTGACGTCACCGCAGGTCCTCAAGCGATGCCGGCATTCAGAGAGAAGCCGCCGGACAGGTGAATATAAACTTTGTTATTTTATTCTTTTTTTACAGGTACAATGGTACCCAGGTCTGGATGAGAGTCTCCTCTCCTCCAGAACTGGGTACCATCCGCACATAGAGACGCATAGAAGCCGCTTGTAAAAATGTACAGTCGCGGTTTCTATGCGTCTCAATGCAAGTCAATGGCGGGAGTTCCGCTGCGCTTCCGCAAAATTAAATGACATGCTGCGGATTTTTGTACGCAGCATAAACGCTGCGGAAAAATCCGCAGCATGTGCATAGAACATGCGGAATCCCCTTGGGGACCATGGGGTGCGGATTACCTAGCGTTTCACAAGCGTTTCCGCTGCGGAAATTCCGCAGCATAAACGCTTGAAAAACGCTACGTGGGCACACAGCCATACTGAGTTTCTCTTCCAATAATTTTTTATTGTATTAGGGTATGTGCCCACGATGCATTTTTAAAGCGTTTTTGATGCGGAATTTCCGCAGCAGAAACGCTTTAAAAGCGCTTGGTAATAAGTGCCCCATGATCACCAATGAAAATCTGCATGTTCTGTGCCCATGCTGCGGATTTTTCCGCAGCGGATTTTCCTTGCGGAAAAATCGGCAGAATGTCCATTATTTGTGCGTTTCTGCATGCGGATTTGAGGTCCCAATGGACTTGAAAAACGCAAGTCAAATCCGCATGTAAAAACGCGTCAAAAACGCATGTAAAATCCGCAAGCGTTTTTGACTGCCAAGACCATGCAGAAACGCTGCAGAAATTTTCTGCATAGTGGGCACATACCCTAAGTCTGCTCACAGAACATTATGAACTAAACTCCGGACTGGTGACGTTGCATCAATTTTGTTCATTACCTTTATGTAAATGAGGGCTTTCACTAATCAAGGGGACGTTAGTATTCCCAGAATAGTCGGCCCAATTGGCGTGATAACATAACTTACAAATGCCGGCATCATCGCTAGCGCTATACTTACCACACGCATGCACGTAGCTTCTTCTCCTCTCATCATTGATCCTCTAAAGCTGGGTGTACGTGTGCTGGCATCAGAGAGGCACACTGCTCATGATCGGAAGTTTCTTCATGTTCAATTCGTCACAAGTCTGGGACAGTGACGCCAGCACTGATTGGCCACTGGGCTCACGTGTCATAATAACCGCACGGGAACCCCGGGACCGCGAGCGCCAACACCGCTGGCATGGGAGATGAGTATAAGCTTTTTTATTTTATTAGGACCAAACATTTAGATCAAGAAGGTTTTCCCTAGTAGTGGACAACTCCTTTAAAGCGCACCTGTCAGCAGGATTGTGCTAAGTAAACTACATACACTGTCAGGTGGGCGACATTACACTGATTAAAATGATACCTGGTTTGATGAAATCCGTCCTGTGGTTCTTGTGTAATCTTTACTTTCAGTTTGGAGATTGTCAGGAAAACTTAGTCAGACCTTGCAGCCCTCTGGCGCCCCCTTATCCTGCTGGTCAAACACGGTATTGACCGAGGATATGCAACAGGGCGCAGCTGCTCTCATTTATGTCGACTATTGTGGCACGTGATGTGACAGGACGTATATATACCACCAGTTCCTTCCAGGAACGTATATATACCTCAATCCAGCCACCCTCAACCACAATATCACATAAATACACCGTATGCTGCCACCACCGATCTCTTAACAGGTGGATCGGGTACCCGCTAGGTAACGTGAATTAGTGGGTGAGGAACGTGTTTGCTCGACATAGGACAAGAAGAACGAAGCTGGTAAATAATAATTTACTCCCGAAAGTTGGCAGTGTTAACAAAAGATATACAAGATATTATAAAAGAGACAATTTACATATATGCATAAAACAGTTATTAAAATAAAAGGGGTAAATAATAGCAAAACCTGCGCCACGAGGTGATGGTCTCAGATTCTGTGGGGGGGACGGCTCCCCGGAAATTAGGTGTGATTCCTCCACGCAGCGAGGAGTGCTTGCATCTGACGTCCCTGGGTTGGAATGAGCCAACATGGACGTTCTGGTTTTTAGTAAGGAGGCAAAACACTAGGACACACCCATGTTGTTTACCTCACACAGGGGCTCGGTTTTGTGAACCCACCCAGCTGCACAAGACATAAAAATCCTTCATCTTTCATATCTTGGTATGGGGGGGCCCCACATCCCAGATGGATACATCATGTTTGCCGTCACCAATATTCACGAAGATTGATATCAAATCTGATATTTCTATGACGTTCAGAAGCTAAGAACCCGTTTCCTAGGTTTCTGGTGGTTTCCCAGTTATGAAAGATACACCATCATAACTGGAAAAAGGTGAGCATCCCAAAAATGTGGTCCATGTGTTTGTGACAGTCATATGCGTTATTAAACTCAACATTAAAAGTTTGTACAGTTACACAATAGGACCTTGGAGGGGAAATCTAGTGTAGACCAGTATGCTTGCTTTTGGCTGAGGTTTATGGCGGTTATAAAAATTCCTTGTTTGGGGGAAGCAAGAGTAGAGTTCTATGGAGGTCCCTTCCAAGTGAACAGGGGGTGGAGATTTAAGACATCTCTGGCTGTCCTTTCAACATTTTTAAAACTACGACAAAAATACATTTTGCCTGAGAGAGATAATGATATGCTCGTGCTTTGGGGCAGCCTGTGGGGGGCGCTGTACCTGGTATTCTGCTTACATATTCATCTGTATGCTCTTATGACAGCACCAGCACTTATAAGCAGAGCACCAGATAGAGCGCCCCCCCATAGGCGACCCCGAAGCACAAGCATATCATTATCTCCAAACTGAAAGTAAAGATTACACAAGAACCACAGGACAGATTTCATCAACCAAGGTATCATTTTAATCACTGTAATGTCGCCCACATGACAGTGTAGTTTACTGAGCACAATCCTGCTGATAGGTGCGCTTTAAAGTCTATCCTCATGGCTTTGTGCCCACGGTAAGTTTTTAATGCTGGGTATTTTCACCGTTTTATAAATGCAGCGACTTACAGTCCCAGCACAGTGGACACAATTTTTAGAAAGCTCATGCCGTCTGTGCTTTTTTCTTACTCAGCGTAAACTGACCCTGGTGCAAGGTGGATACAAATCTTCTTTATTATTCACAAAAACTGAATGCACAACGTGTTTCTGGGCTCAAAGGCTCCTACTTCACTTGAGAAAAGGGTCTTTGAGTTCATAAACACATTGTGTATTTGAGATTTTATGAATGATAAAGATTTCTATCCACCGTGCGCCAGGATCTGCTTGTTTGGACAGCGTTCTGCAGTTTATTAATCCCTTCTCGGATATGGATAGCTATGCCTGGACTGACCATGAGGCAGTCAGCTCAGGGAGACCTGCAGTTAGTTTGGTTCTTATATGGACTGTGAATCAGACGTCTAAATTCTACCTAAAACAGAAGAAAGAGGGTTTCCAATTATATTTTTCCGTGTGTTTTGGATTTACGGGTGGTTTTGGCTATATGAGGCCTAAAACCTAAAAGTAAGTGCACTCAGAGGGGTTTTGGATCAGGATAGCTTAAAAAAATGCTTGAAAAATCACGTCAAAACCGCTTGAAAGATTCGCAGGTTTCTTAATTTATCTTGTAAATCGACTTTGCTGTTCACATGTTCAGTCTTTTGAGCATTTTTTTCCAATTTTAGGATTTGAAAAACACTGGTGGGAATAAAAAGAAATGCGCAAGTCACGTCTGTGATAGAAAACACTCCAGACAAGGCTCCGTCCAATCACACGGCTGCAAAATACCTCAGGGACAAAAAGGGCCCAAAAGAGAATTTCCTGAGGTGGTTTTCACTGGAAAACGCATGCTACTCACCTCAGGAAACCTCTGTGTGCACAGCGCCTTATAGGACATGTCTTTCACCAAAGCACTATTCTTTTCCTCATAAATTCATATCTATGTGAAGGACATTATAGGGCACAAGACGGGCCCAGAAATCACTGCAGTACAGCCCGGCCCGTAACATGCAAACCTACAGCAGTCACTCAGGGGCTCTGATGTGGCCGGAGCACACGTGGGGGCTGCGCCCTGTCACCACCTCTGTATTTCGCGGGTCTCACCCCCAACTGGAGAGAAGCGAATGAGGGAAGAGTTTGCCGGGGACAGGAAGTGTGAGGAGGAGGAAGGGGAGGGCTGCGCCGGCGGATTATAGCGGCTGCTCAGCGCCCAGTGAAAGCCATCGTGACTGTAGCAGGAGGATGGAGCGGAGCCGCAGGCTGCTGCTGGATGTAGGTGCACGGTACAGGGGCACGAGGTAACGGGTGTAGCCGGGTATACCGCTCTCGGCGCGGTCCCGGGGAGAGCAGTGTACTGGACACTAACACTGAGGGACTGGGCTCTGTGTCATGTGACCATCCCGTCATGTGACCGCCAGGGATTTTCCTCCCTTTATATCGTCCTGGTCCAGAATGCAGGAGGTTTGTGGTCACGTGTTCCGTGTTGTGGCGCTCCGTGTGCCATCTCCGCAATCGGGAGGCCAGTATATATACAGGGCTATAACCGACCAGGGGCGTCCCACACTGGTCGGTTATATCCCTGGTGTCCAGACTTGGCCGCAGCAGTCCTTGATGTTGGGGTCGTGGTGAGCCCTTTATAGGGGCCCCTTCCTCCCCTGTCATGTGGGGGCACAGTGCTTTGTGGTGAGGCCTTTATAGGGGCCCCTTCCTCCCTTGTCATGTGGGGGCACAGTGCTTTGTGGTGAGCCCTTTATAGGGGCCCCTGCCTCCCTTGTCATGTGGGGGCACAGTGCTTTGTGGTGAGCCCTTTATAGGGGCCCCTGCCTCCCTTGTCATGTGGGGGCACAGTGCTTTGTGGTGAGCCCTTTATAGGGGCCCCTGCCTCCCTTGTCATGTGGGGGCACAGTGCTTTGTGGTGAGCCCTTTATAGGGGCCCCTGCCTCCCTTGTCATGTGGGGGCACAGTGCTTTGTGGTGAGGCCTTTATAGGGGCCCCTGCCTCCCTTGTCATGTGGGGGCACAGTGCTTTGTGGTGAGGCCTTTATAGGGGCCCCTGCCTCCCTTGTCATGTGGGGGCACAGTGCTTTGTGGTGAGGCCTTTATAGGGGCCCCTGCCTCCCTCGTCATGTGGGGGCACAGTGCTTTGTGGTGAGGCCTTTATAGGGGCCCTTTCCTCCCTCGTCATGTGGGGGCACAGTGCTTTGTGGTGAGCCCTTTATAGGGGCCCTTGCCTCCCTTGTCATGTGGGGGCACAGTGCTTTGTGGTGAGCCCTTTATAGGGGCCCCTGCCTCCCTTGTCATGTGGGGGCACAGTGCTTTGTGGTGAGCCCTTTATAGGGGCCCTTGCCTCCCTTGTCATGTGGGGGCACAGTGCTTTGTGGTGAGCCCTTTATAGGGGCCCCTGCCTCCCTTGTCATGTGGGGGCACAGTGCTTTGTGGTGAGGCCTTTATAGGGGCCCCTTCCTCCTTTGTCATGTGCGGTCACAGTGCTTTGTGGTGAGCCCTTTATAGGGGCCCCTGCCTCCCTTGTCATGTGGGGGCACAGTGCTTTGTGGTGAGGCCTTTATAGGGGCCCCTTCCTCCCTCGTCATGTGGGGGCACAGTGCTTTGTGGTGAGCCTCTCTGTATGTCCCGTTCCATCAGCCATGACAGTGGTCTGTGCCTGCTGTACAGGAGAGGGAGAGCTGTCAGTTACGTGCTGTCGGACACGTCCTTGTTGCATTGTGACACCATGCCAGGCTGGCTCATCTAAAGTGGGGCCGCTGGGTAAGAGGAGGGTCCCAGGTACTCCTGTCCTATGTCATGCTGATGTCCCATAGATGAAAGCTTAGTCTGTACTAAAGAGTCTTTCC
Organism: Phyllobates terribilis; assembly: GCF_046119375.1. NCBI lineage: Eukaryota > Metazoa > Chordata > Amphibia > Anura > Dendrobatidae > Phyllobates > Phyllobates terribilis. Next base: position 1,019,028,858 of record NW_027362761.1, read on the forward strand.
TGCCGTAACCCCTAAATGTACCTAACAAATCAGATGTGATAGTGACCAGAGGGGCCTTATTGCTTCTGAAAAGGCTTTCCATGCTGTAGACATGTGCGCAGCTTGGGAAGGCCCTTGTGTGCAATGTGTGGGGGTCCTGTAGATCGTTTATTTTTAAAGCACCATTAATTTCATGGTGCTGTACATGTGAAAAGGGTCACATATAATGTTACACTGACTGGAATGGGAAGGATCCTGTCCTCATGGCTTGCAATCTACAGGATATTGGTAAGGAATTGGTAATTTGGAGCAGCTTCGGTGGTATTGCGATTGCATCAGGTTACTGCAGGCTTTTCTGAAGAGGTGAGCTTTAAGGTCTAATGGTGGAAGTCAGACATTCTGATGTGCTGAAGAATGGAATTCCAGAGGATGAGGAATACTTGGTGATAATCTTGGAGGTGAATGAGGGAGGAACATTTGAGAGTGGAGGAGAGAAGATCTTGTGAGGACTGGAGATAAGTTTGGAGAAGTGTGGGGGAAACTAGTATGTAAGCCAATATTAATCATTTTCAACTGGATTCTCTGAGGAATTAAAAGCCAGGGGAGAGTTGGATTAATTGGGCTGTGGAGTTAAAGGGAACCTGTCACGTCCTAGTAGCTATATTAACTAGCCCCATTGCGTTGTTAGTGATGCAATGTGCATCACTAATGCGCTTTTTTCATTAAAATTGGTGCTAATATCATGAGTCGATAACATTTTATATACTTGTATCATACCTGCTCGTTTAGTCATAGAGGTGTGATCCTCTCATTCAGTAAGGGGTGGCGCTGCTTACAGTCAGGGTTGGGGCCGGCCACGCAATTGATGTAGGTGCGCAGTATATGGCCAGCCGCAGCTCCCTGCGTCTGCGCAGTGAGGCTGCGTAGTTCCCAGCTTCACAGTGCATGTGCGAGGGAGCCGTGGCTGGACATGTCATACTGCGCAAGCGCCCCACTTACATCAAATGTGTGGGCGGCGCCAGCCCTGACTGAATACGAGGATCACACCCGTATGATTAAACGAGCAGGTAGGATATCAGTGTATAAAATGTTAGACTCATATTAGCACCAACTTTAATTTAAAAAAAAAACATGTGTTAGTGATGCACATTGCATCACTAACAACGCAATGGGGGCAGTTTACATAATAAGACGTGACAGGTTCCCTTTAACGATGGACTGGAGAGTGTTAGTGAAGAGGCCATAGAGGAGGCTACTGCAGTAGTTGTGGCAGGAGATGCTGAGGGCATGCACTAACATTTTAGTCTATTTGGTGAAAGGATGGATTTTTGGAAATATTGGAGGCAGCAGGATGTGGTAAAGGCTTCGATGTTTTAAGGACAGAGGAGAGTCAAGGATTACAGCCAGGTTGCAGTCTTGTGATACAGGGGAAACTGTGATGTAATTTATTGTGATGAATAGTCCTGGTAGGGGATATTGAGTAATATGGAGGAAAGATCAGGAGTTCAGTTTGTTCACATTAAGTTTTAGAAAGCATGATGAGAAGGCGGATATGGCTGATTGACCCTATGGGGTTCTGGACAGCCGAGAGGTAAATGTGAGTGTCGTAGACCTATTGCTGGTGATGGAAGCCGTGGGACTTCAAGTGTAGACTGTTGAGGGAGGGGACCAATGTACAGACTTGATCACCTCTGCAATATTTGCAAGCCATTTGGTTGATTTTTTTTATTTTCTTTTTGGTAAAGAGCGAGGGGGTTTTGTAATCCCAATACAAGTGTACTCCATATGTGTACGGCACTTTCTGCAAACCTCCTTACATGTATGGTGCTGTAGATTTGTGCGATCAAGCCACAACACAATGATTACTCTGATCCCAGACATTTGACTCCTTAGATGTCAATAGGAACCATGGTGTCTAAGTAGTGTGGTGATCTTTCAGTTTATTAACCCGCCCCTGCGAGTTTACATCTTTTCTTAGGACTCTAAAAGATGAATATTCTACAAGAGCTGTATCTTGGGTGTAGCTTTTTCTGCACCTATTTAGATGACCAAACTACGGGTTTACCTGCCATAAAATTCTTAAACACGTCTTTAACATGGTGAGACATGAATGCATGCAAGAGTAATAAGTAATCTCTAGTCTCTGCCAGTTTAGCATAAAAGTTACTAATTAACAATTGAAGTAATGGATATAATTTACAAGCTTTTTATAGGAACTCTGGCTAGCAAGGCATGCTGAGAGTTGTGGTTTCCCAGGCATATGTTGGAGAGCACTAGTCAGTTTTAAAACATTGAAAATTCTAGAGTCCCTTTCTTTTTCTGTTGGTGTTTTCACTGTCGTGTTTAGCTCTTCAGTAGTATTTATGCACTTAGACCGATGTCGCACATTTATATTTCGCTGGCATGAGAGCGGACCGTGATGCACGGACTGGCTGCGAGTTTCCTGACATGAATTCGTTGGCCTCCTATGAGGCTAAGAGTTCAGATCAGGAGAGTCTCAGACAATCCTTGCAAATGAATTCACTGACTAAGGTGGACAAACGCAATAAAATGTAACCTTTATTAAAGTTTCTTAAAATAAAAAATGCCTTTCCCATATCCACTTTACTATGTACAGTCTATCCGCTATAGTCCGGCTATACAAATCAGGGTCATATGGCTACTAATAGAGTAAAAAACACCCATGTGTCCTATCCTCTTCTGTTTGCAACAGTCATTCTACCCATGCCACAAGTGATAACATATGTAAGGGTTCTTTCACATCGCGTTCTGTGTCCCCGTCGAGGCATACATCTGAATTCCCTTGCAAAATGGGGTCTGGACCTATGCTCCGACGGCACTAGAGCAAACGTGCGCTCTGAAGTGCATCATTTTCGAGTCGCAAACACCCAGATACAGTCTACTACAGTGTCCACCTCCAGCAGGCATACACGCTCCAAAATGTTGCACGGCAAAGCACACATTCGCTCTGCCTGCATTATTAGTCTATGGCCCCATCTGTGCATACTTCCTGACCCCGTTTTGCAGGGGATTTCGGTTTTATGCCCCGACGGGGACACAACGTAATGTGAAAGCAACGGAATACTACAGCATTAAGGGATTTCTTATGCGTTTTATTGTCCCAGTGTGTCTTATTATTGTCATGGTTAACCTAAATTATATTGCACTAGATAGAAGAAATTTCCCAATACTGCAGTAATATTTGGTACCTGAATTGTATTTTAATATTAATAAGATATCAGTGATATTATTGTACCACTGCCCTCTAAGGTACATTAATAGGTATATTTTACTATGCCCTTTTAACTTGGTAAGCACAGGAGCATCTTATCTTGGGCTGGAGTGTAAACCGCAATGCTCCTGTGCTTACATACAATGTATATGTGTAGCACACATATAATAGGCTGTTGGCCTCCTGATGTGCCCACTGAATGTCTTGTGGGGGAGGGGGGGTGAAGCATTAAGACAAAATACAAATGATTAGATTAGCTCAGGGAATAGTTGCACAATAAACCCTGATGATAGGAGTGTTTACATGGGCCGGCTAATAGGTTCACATCTGTTTGGCTGGTCAATTCATGACTAGGAGCAAGCATTTCTAGGGGAAATTCCTAAGATCGGGATTTTCCATAATCTGGTTGTGCTCCAGTGTTAAAAGGTCATAGTGCAATATTGCTATAAATATACCTTGCGGTGCTTTCACATTGCGTTCTGTGTCGGAGCATACATCTGAAATCTCCCACAAAACAGGGTCCGGATGCATGCGCCAACGATAGACTTCGATAGACTGTATTGGTGAGCGAATATGAGCTCTGCTGTGCACTTTTTTGGGAGTGTACGCCTACAGGAGACTGCGTCTGAGTGTCCACTCCTGAAAATAATTCATGTCAGAGCACACGTTCGTTCGTTCTGTCTGCATCATTAGTCTATGGCCCCCGTTGGCGCATGCGTCCGGAACCCGCTTTGCTGGGGATTTCGGACGTATGCTCAGGTGGGGACACAGAACGCAATGGGAAGGCACCCTTAAAGGGCAGTGGTGCAATAAGATCACTGATCTTATTAATAGTGCAATACAATTCAGGTTACATTTTATTGCGTTAGCCCACCTCAGTCAGTGAATTTGTCATGTTAGTGGACTTTTTGAGTTCTCTAGGTCCTCACTCACTGATTTCTAAATCCTTGCAAAAGGACTGCAAAATACAAATGTAGAAACCTGCCTTAGGATATGTTTTACACCCAATCCCCAATTCATGTTTTTTTTTTTGCCAGATTGCTGGTGTAAAGCGCTTTGAGGCTGTGTGCCCACGATGTGTTCTTTAGAGTTTTTGCAGAGGCAATTCCGCTGCAGAAACGCTTAAAAAAACGCTTGGTAGAAGGCCTGCCATGTTCCCCAATGATAATCTGCATGTGCTATGCACATGCTGCAGAAATTTCCGCTGCGGATTATCATTGCGGAAAAAAACGCAGCACTACCAATTATTTTGCGGAAGCGCTGCATTTTCGCCGCCATTGACTTGCGTTGGACCGCTTGGATTCCGCATCACTGGATCTGTACATGCGCATTCTATGCGTTTCAATGTGCGGATGGTACCCGGGTCTGGAGGAGAGAAGACTCCTCCGGACCCGGGTACCATAGAACCTGTAAAAAAAATAAAAAATAAATAAATATTATACTTGCCTTCTGATGGCCTGCGGTGTGCTTGTCTTCGCTTGCCGGCAGATCGCGGTGGACTAAAGGACCTGAACTGACTTCATTTAGTCATGTGACGGCAGGTCCTTCAGTGTACCGCGAGCTGCCAGCAAGCTGAGACTCATCGAATCAAGACTCCGGGGGCCATCAGAAGGTAAGTATAGATTTATTTTTTAACATTCTTTACGGTCACACTATATAAATCCATGCCGTTTGCAAAAAATGCTTTTTTTGGGATGGGTTTAGTATGGCATTGTGGCCCTTGGAACGAAAAATGTTGTGCAGCCCTGTTTATATCTTTCCTAACTTACCCCTTTTCATGGCTTACGGTATTTGATTTTAGGCATATTCAAAAAAAAAAAATCTTATAACTGGGCTTGTAATATGCTTATTAAAGTGAGTGGTTGTTGGGGTGCTGTCACCCCTCTTATTACACTAATGCCACTGTAGGTGTAAGTGACTTGATTTGTAAGTGCGATGTCACCAATGGCTCCTAGCAAATCTTTGCAGTGTGCAGATAAGTCAGGCCGCATACACCAGGCTTACTACGCATTGCCAGGTAGGCAGATATTTGCCAAGAGCTAGTAGTGACTCTGCTTCTGCAATTCATGTTACTCACACTTACGGGGGCATAACATGCTTAGTGGGATGAATAGTCTGGGGAAAGCAACACCCCCTCGACTAGACATCCACTAAATATATCACAAGCCCAGTTATACAGGTGACTTTAGGCATACTCAAAAATCAATAAGGCAAAAAAGGGCTTGTTAAGAAGTGTACAAAATAAGTAAATACATGGTGGCGGTTTGGAGGCATCCTGTGACTACGGACTTGTGAGTCCTCATATCGGGTGCGCTTCGAGGGTTCTCCGGTAAGTAAGGCGGGAACGGCTGTCATGTGACCATAAGTATGCAATATGCATATTAGCATATTCATCAATACCATATTCAGCCCAGGAGAGGAATCGCTTTAGGCGAAAGCGAGTGCCCGAACTGAACTCTGGACGGGTACTAGAACTCTAACTTCCACGGGCTCGCTCATCCCTAGTTAAATTCCCAGAAAGAAGATCGCCTTATCATGGCTGCTGGGCACACATGAATTGGCCAATTTGTACGCTAAGTATCTTCGTTTTAATCTATTTTCTAGACCAGTAATGCAATTCCAATTTCATGTTTACATGCTATAGCAGCTTTATTTGTTGCATATGGAGATGGCTACTCTTAGCTTACACCTGTACACACCTGTTCTGTTTGGAAGTGACGGTCAGTCTTTTGATATTTATACATGGGCCCTCTGACCGAGCACTCCACCCGTCAGCTTATGGTGTCTTTAATCAGCAGGATCCTACCCATATAACTGTAGGCTATTGAGCCCAGGAGAGGAATCCCATTAGTTTAGGTTCCAAGCAAAGAGAATCGCCTTGTCATTGGCTTCAGGGCACACATGAATTGGCCAATTTGTGTGCTAAGTATCTTCATTTTAATCTATTTTTCGCCTTACCCATGACAGCACACCTTGAGAGAGGGATCCGCGCCAACAAGGACCGGAAACCATCTGAAATAAAAGGGCGCTACCTCTCCCTTGCTTCAGTTGGTTTCCTGTCCTTGATAGGAACCTGTCTGAAAGAATATGTCCATACTTAACCTGGGCCTGTTCCGGTGTGGAAGAGCGGGCACCAGCCTGTGCACCGGGTTCCAGAAGCGCTGTCCGTGGTTCCCTGGAGCAGTGTCCGAGCGTGCGCAGGCGGTGAGGAGGGCTCCGGCTCCCCGCAGACCGCTGCGCTGTCCTCTCCCTGTCGCCGGCTCCTGGCTGGCCGCATGCCGGGAGCGGCGTCTTCCGGGTATGACGCGCCTGACGTCACGGCGTGGTGCACGTTGGGAGAGGCGTGCCCGGTGACGTCTGAGGGCGGCACCTGGATCCATCATGGCGGCGCCCTGTAAGCGCTTGCCGACCGGCTTTTCAAACTTTGGCTGGCGGGCGTCAGGAGGGGGGAGGACGCCTGAATCGGAGGAAGTTCCGGATGTGCCCTATTTAAGGTGTGTGTGTGGGGGGGGGGGGGTCCTGGTCAAATGCTGCCTATACTCGTGCTTGTGGTATAGCAGCTATGGCAGACCAGGACAGCCAGGAGCAGCAGCTGCAGCTGACCCCTCCATCTCAACGCCAGCGGAAGAAGCAGTCGGACGCCTCTCACACGGACAGCTGCTCCAGCAACCGTAGCGGCAGCAGGAGAGGTAAGGTGTCGGACGCTTCAGGGCTATCCAGAAGGGATTCATCTTATGTCCCGCTACAGCCTCCAAAACCGGTACCCTTTTGTGACTTCAGGGGTGAGTGATCTTCGTGAATGTCATTTAATAATTATGGAAAGCTATTATGTGCTTCATTCTTTAGGAGCCGAAGAAGAGTAGCGCCAAACAGAAGCACAGGGTTTGCGCCTTATGCCAAGTCCCCCTTTCCATAGATTGTCAGAAAAAGCTTTGTGCTAGCTGTATTAACCAAACTATAGCGGAGAGCTCCCCGGATTTTGCTTCTAATTTGAGGTCCGTAATCCGTACAGAGGTTCAAGATTCCCTGAAGGACTTGCATAAGGGGAAAAAGAGATCTCATAAGGATATCTCGTCCGACTATGATTCATCCTCCCAGTCAGAGGATCCATGCCTCAGTGATTCATCATTCTCCTCTTCATCAGACAGTGGTAGGCCCGGTTTCCCTATTGAGGGTACTGACAAGTTGGTCAGATCTACCATGGGGTTGAGGGAAGAGAAGGCAGCCAGGTACCTGGAAGACATTATGTTCGCAGGCCTGGAGGAAAAAGAGACTCTCCTTTCCTGTGAATCCTAAAATTCAGACCCTTATAGACCGAGAATGGAGGAAGCCTGAGAAATCGGGAATGTTGCCCTCATCCTCTAAAAGAAGGTAACCCTTTTGAGGATAGGGTCTCTGGGTCCTGGGATAAAATTCCTAAAGTTGACGGGTCTGTCGCCCGATCATCCAAAAAATCGTCCCTACCCCTGGAAGATTCGGTCAGTCTAAAGGATGCTCTAGATAAGGCAGATTCCTTCCTGCGTCACACCTGGGAAGCGGCGGCAGGGGGCCTGAAACCAGCGGTTTGCAGGCACTTGTGTCGCTAGGTCACTCATGGAGTGGCTTCAACAATTAGAAGTCCAGCTCAAGGATCAAAAGATATCCAGAGATAAAATCCTCTCCAATCTACCTTTACTACAAGCAGCGTCCGCTTTCCTTGCCGACTCCTCAGTGGATTTGGTTAAACTTGCTGCCAGGTCTGCTAACTTATCTAACGCTCCCAGACGAGCCCTGTGGCTCAAGGGTTGCCCAGGAGACCTGCAGTCTAAACATAAACTATGTTCCCTTCCTTGTGATGGTAAACTCTTGTTTGGCCAAAAACTGGATGAGCTTTTGGAGAAGGCTGGCGACAGGAAGAGAGGTTTCCCAGGGTTCACGGGGGACACAAAAAGGTCCTACTTTCGGAGGAAAAGATTTAACCGGGGTAGCCCTCCAGGAGAAAGGAAAAGATGGGAGTCCAGATCTTAAAAAACCTCTGGTTACATGTTTGGGGGGCCATCCTTCAGTACCAAAAAATCTCCCCTATGACGCAGGGCTAGAGGTCGGGGGAAGGCTTTCCCATTTTATCCCAGCTTGGGAAGCCTTTACTTCAAATCCCTGGGTGTTGAGCATCCTAAATATGCGCTTCAGTCAAGTCCCTCACCGAACCTTCATGATCACCTCCAGGAGGAAGTCCAGGGAGGAGCAGATAGCCCTAGAGTCGGAGGTGCTAGATTTAGTCAACAAGCCGGTCCTTCACGAAGTTAAAAAAAAAAAAAAAAAGAGCATGGACCGCACCTCCAAAAATCATACATTTGATCTAATGCCTCTCAGCAAAAATATATATAACTGAACATGAGGTTTTGTGCTTGCGGGGCGGTGCGGCCTGGAGTCATGGGGACTCGGCCTTGCAGCATGGGTGCTGTGAGGCACCAGGCCGCCCGCCCTGCTGGTGCATTGTCGCTGCCTTGGTGGTTGGCGCACGGCTCCGCTCCCGTTCAGGCATGAAATGTTAATACCCACTACGAGGTTTGCCGTGACGTGGCAGTGGGCTTCATACAGTCTGATCAGAATGTTAAATGAAGAACCTCCTGTTCAGTTTTATATATTTTTGCCAAGAAGCATTAGATCAACGTATGTTTTTGGAGCTGCTGTCCATCCTCTTTTTCAGCTTAATGCATGATCCTTCACGAAGTATTCACGAGGTATTAAAGCTCATTCAACCAGAACTGTAGCGACCTCCTGGGCAGAGAGAGTAGACGTCTCAATTGACCAGATATGTAAAGCTGCTACTTGGTCTGCACCATCCACCTTCTGCAAGCACTATAGGTTGGATCTATCCTCCTCTGACCTCACCTTTGGGAGAAGGGTACTTCAGGCGGTGGTCCCTCCCTAGGGTGCTCATATTCTCCAAAATTCTCTCAAGGTGTGCTGTCTATATACTATATATATGTGTGTGTGTGTGTATATGTATGTATGTATGTGTATATATATATATATATATATATATATATATATATATATATATATATATATATATATATATATATATATATATATATATATATATATATATATATATATATATATATATTACTTATATGAAAAAGTTTGGGCACCCCTATTAATCTTAAGCTTAATGTTTTATAAAAATTGGTGTTTTTGCAACAGCTATTTCAGTTTTATATATGTAATAACTGTTGGACACAGTAATGTTTCTGCCTTGAAATGAGGTTTATTGTACTAGCAGAAAATGTGCAATCTGCATTCAAACAAAATTTGACAGGTGCATAAGTATGGGCACCCTTATCATTTTCTTGTTTTAAATACTCCTACCTACTTTTTACTGACTTACTAAAGCCCTTTTTTGGTTTTGTAACCTCATTGAGCTTTGAACTTCATAGCCAGGTATATGCAATCATGAGAAAAGCTACTTAAAGTGGCCACTTGCAAGTTGTTCTCCTGTTTGAATCTCCTCTGAAGAGTGGCATCATGGGCTCCTCAAAACAACTGTCAAATGATCTGAAAACAAAGATTATTCAACATAGTTGTTCAGGGGAAGGATTCAAAAAGCTGTCTCAGAGATTTAACCTGTCAGTTTCCACTGTGAGGAACATAGTAAGGAAATGGAAGAACACAGGGACAGTTCTTGTTAAGGCCAGAAGTGGCAGGCCAAGAAAAACATCAGAAAGGCAGAGAAGAAGAATGGTGAGATCAGTCAAGGACAAGCCTCAGACCACCTCCAGAGAGCTGCAGCATCAACTTGCTGCAGATGGTGTCACTGTGCATAGGTCAACTATACAACGCACTTTGCACAAGGAGAAGCTGTATGGGAGAGTGATGCGAAAGAAGCCGTTTCTGCAAGCACGCCACGAACAGTCATCTGAGGTATGCAAAAGCACATTTGGAGAAGCCAATTTCTTTTTGGAAGAAGGTCCTGTGGACTGATGAAACCAAGATTGAGTTGTTTGGTCATACAAAAAGGCGTTATGCATGGCGGCAAAAAAACACAGCATTCCAAGAAAAACACTTGCTACCCACAGTAAAATTTGGTGGAGGTTCCATCATGCTTTGGGGCTGTGTGGCTAATACCGGCACCGGGAATCTTGTTAAAGTTGAGGGACGCATGGATTCCACTCAGTATCAGCAGATTCTTGACAATAATGTTCAAGAATCAGTGATAAAGTTGAAGTTACGCAGGGGATGGATCTTTCAGCAAGACAATGATCCAAAACACCGCTCCAAATCTACTCAGGCATTCATGCAGAGGAACAATTACAATGTTCTGGAATGGCCATCCCAGTCCCCAGACCTGAATATCATTGAACATCTGTGGGATCATTTGAAGAGGGCGGTCCATGCTCGGCGACCATCAAACTTTACTGAACTGGAATTGTTTTGTAAAGAGGAATAGTCAAAAATACCTTCATCCAAGATCCAGGAACTCATTAAAAGCTACAGGAAGCGACTAGAGGCTGTTATTTTTGCAAAAGGAGGATCTACTAAATATTAATGTCACTTTTCTGGTGAGGTGCCCATACTTATGCACCTGTCAAATTTAGTTTGAATGCAGATTGCACATTTTCTGTTAGTACAATAAACCTCATTTCAAGGCAGAAACATTACTGTGTCCAACAGTTATTACATATATCAAACTGAAATAGCTGTTGCAAAACACCAATTTTTAATTAAACAATAAGCTTAAGATTAATAGGGGTGCCCAAACTTTTTCATATAACTGTGTGTGTGTGTGTGTGTGTATATATATATATATATATATATATATATATATATATATATATATATATATATATATATATATATATATATATATATATATATATATATATATATATATATATATATATATTTGTGTTGGTTATGTGGCTAACCTTTTCTGGAGGTCCTCTCAATAATCTGTAATCCCGCTGAAGCGAGGGAGAGGTACCGCCCTTTTATTTTAGAAGTTTTCCTGTCCTTGGTGGGACGGATCCCTCTCTCAAGGTGTGCTGTCATGGGTTCAGGAAAAACCTCGGTGTTTCTAGAGCAGTAATGCAATTCCAATTTCATGTTTACTTGCTATAGCATTACAGAATGCAGCTTTATTTGCTAGTGCGATATACATACTCCTGGCCACATTGCGACTAGACGTGTGCGGCCTCACTTAATACAAGTGTATTGAGTGATGCTGGAATGTGGCCGGGAGTGTACATGGCGTGTACTTGCGGTAACATGACTGCCGACACTGGAGAATCCTCACAGCACTGCCCCATGTCAGGATTCACAAGTCTGTAATCACATAGTGAAAGCAGGCCTCTAGTTTAAAACCGGACAACCCCTTTTAAGGGTATGTGCACACAATCCGTACTGTCAGTGCTTTGATGCAGTATACTTTATGCTGCGTCCAAAGCGTTGCACACAGGTGAATTCACCGCAATCAATACATTGTATTGATCTAATTTCTCTTGCGGACGACTAGCAACTCTGCTAGAGAAATTGACATGCTGCGGTCTGGTAAGACTCGCCGCATGTCCGTGTCCGCGGGTGATCCGCAGGTGCACGGAGACTCATAGTGGACATGGGATTTCTTGAACATCTCATCCACTTTGCTTGTAATGTAGAATGCTGCTGTTTCGTCCAATCCGCAGCGTTTCCTGACAGTGTGCACTTACTTTAACACGTTACATTTTTACAATAGTGTTTTTTTTTTTTGTTTTATATAATTCTTTTTAAGTGTGGTTTAACCTGCACTTTTTAGGAGAGCACTGTCTCCAGTGTTTTACCATAAATCTGGTAATCCTGACGTTGGTCCCTTATACTGGCACGATGCTGGTTAATATCTAACTCCGTTTTAGAGAACATTGGAAACCTGACTGTTCTGTTGCCTGACAAAAATTGAATTTTTCTGAGAACTAGTTTAGGCGGTCCGCTCTGGATTTGGCAAACCTTAATATGACCGTCTGTAAAGGTCTCCACGGTGCAGAAGGAACATTTTGAGTAAATCTGTAATAACCCGGCTCTGTTTTATCTCCTGCATCACAATCCGTACAAATGTTATCAGATAGGGCGACCTTTTCTAAATGCCTCGTAAATGGGGATTGATCCATTCATCAATTATTTATTCTTTTTATTTGCTTCCAGTGCAGAAGTATCTCGTATACATGAGGATGACAGTTGTATCGCCTTATAATGTATACAACATAAATGGCTTGTGATGTACGAGGAATGTCGCTCGCGTGCTCCGGTGACAGCTGTAATTCTTTTCTGACATTTGTGTACTAGAACAGTGTTTAAAATGTTTCACACTCACTGACGTCTCGAAAAAATGTCATGTGCGTACGTGAATATGGCACAAGCATATGTTGCTTCTTATTAGAACTAATAGTCTCATTTCTCTATGTAAGGCTATGATCACACATTGCGTTTTTTTATGCAAATTTTCTGCTGCGTTTTACAGTACCAGCAAAGTCTCTACAAGATTCCAGAAGTCTCATGCACACAACTTGGTTTTGTTTTATCAGTATTTTGTGCTTTGCATGTGTCAGTTTTTCAGCATTTTTTTTTTTTTTTTTTTTTTTTTTTTTTTTTTTTGTGCCAAAACCTGATGAAATAGAATAAGTTTTTTTTTTTTTCTTTTCACTGAACTTTATGTACATGCATAAAGAGACAAAAGGACGGTGAAAAAAATAACGCCGCAGAAACCAAGCAAAATCAAACCTTCCTGGCAAGAGATCAGGTTTTGCTGCAGAAAAAAAAAAAGCCTAAAGTTGGATGTTTTATGAGAGCTTCCTAGATTCTTAACTTTGCTTAGCCTAAGACTGAGTCAATTTGATAAGTTAAGAATCTAGGAAGCTCTCATAAAACATCCAACCTTGGGCTATGTTCACACAGGGCATTTTTTCAGCCTGATCTCTTGGCAGGAAAGAAGCTGCGTCAAAAACGCAGGTTTTTGTGTGTTTTTTCAGGATCCCAAAGTTCAGCTTTGCTTCCACCACAGAAGCATGAACACGGGTCACTAATGCAAGACCTATGTGAAACCAGAATTACAAATGTAACAGTGGGGAGTTGAAATTGTTCAGGAATAGTTTACTTAAGACACTGGCAGTGCATTGAGTTTGTAGGACACTATTTATTTTACACTATGGTCTGCCATTGAATTGCTCAGGGATTGTTAAATTTCACACCTCCCGTGGTCCACAGGTATTTTTCAATCTCACACCTAGGTGAGCCAATGTTTACATTGTAAACCGCACTGATTTAAACTGTCCTAATCCAAACTGCCATCTCGGGTGACAAAGACAATAAGGTAAAATCATTAAATTAAATGAGATTCACATACTGCTGTACTTGCTTTTCTTCACTGAGAACTGCGTGAACTGTACCGCTGATTCCCAGGCGCTGGTACGTGTGCTCCTGATGCGGCACACGTATGCCACACAGGTGCACACGGACACTGCTATCTCGGGTACTGTTTTTTTCCAGGACGTCCTCCTAATCCTTCCAGGGCCAGTAAACACGAGACGTTAAAAGCCCCCCAACCACCTCTCCACTCTCCAGTGTTTTTCCTGTCCCTGGGAGAATAGTAACAGGAGAGGAGCAAGGGGTCCGTGGACCCGAAGAGCTTACCGAAAACGGCGGACCCAGGGGGGATCGGGCGGCCTAGTTTCTGCAGGCTGACTCCACCTGCCCCCCCTTCCCCTCCTAAGGGGGGGTTCCTCAGCCTGGCCAGTGTAGCGCTGCTCCTGGCCTCGGAGCCGCTTCCTTCCGGCGAGGGCTCTCGGCTCCAGCGCAGCCACCTGCACGCAATGCTTCTGGACCCGATGCGGCCGCACTTCTGGTGACTACTTCCGGAGTGCGTGCTTTTTTAAAATTTAAAGGCGCAGTTGGTGTGCTTTCCAAGCTGGAATGCATGAAGCACAGAAGACTGCAGGACAGATAGTATAAAAGGCTTGCCTGTGTATCTGCTGTGCTGGTGACTGTTGAAGATGGAGGACTCTGGTAAAGCTGAGACCCCCCCCCCATCTGAGCCTTCCGTGGTGCGCGTGAATAGAGATGATCCTATTGAACAGGGTATTCTGGTGATACTAGCTATAGTTTTCCCCCCATAAATAAATGTCCCTCTGTGTCTTATAGGACAGGATTCACACTAATCCATCAATGACAGTTAAGAAGGTTAATAAAAAGGATACTGGGAAGCCTAAGAGATGTCATCTGTAACACCAAGTTGCCTCTAGCATGCGGAAAATACTTATGTGAGAGTTGCACTTCCAAAATCGTTCGGGAGGAGCAGCAGTCCATCCTTGCAGACATGAGGTGCATGATAAGGGAAGAGGTTCAAGCCTCCATTTCTGGCCTAGTTTCATCCCAGAAAGTCTAACCAGGGCCCTGAGCAAAGAGGCCAAGGTGGGAGATGGAACTTAGTTCAGAGGATGAGCCACAATCCTACGGGTCTGAGGACGATGAGGAAGATGACACAGCTTCTTACCCGTCAGAAGAAGGAAAGAGATACGTTTTTTCGTCAGAGTATACGGACGAACTCTTGAAGTCTGTCAGAAACACCATGCAGGTGGAAGAGACTCTGAAATCTCATTCCATACAGGATGAGATGTTCACAGGCTTCAGGTCACAAAGAAACAGGGTTTTTCCGGTTAACAACCATATCCGGGCTATGATCCTGGAAGAGTGGGAAGACACTGAAAAAAGGCTAGTCGTCCCACGGTACTTTAGACTCTGTCTACAATTTGACCCTGAAGACATTTAAAACATTGGAGGAGATTCCCAAGATTGACTTCCCGGTAGCTAAGATTGCTAAGAAGTCTGATACCCTTTGAGGACTCCTCTAGCCTGAATGACCCGATGTAGCGTCGGCTTCCCTGCCTCCTGCTAGGCAGGGTCTCCGTTCCCCTCACCTCTCCGCTCCGTGCCCGGCGTCCTCCTCCCGCTCTGCTGGCAGCGCGCGCTGCTTCCCGGTCATTGTGCTTAGGACGCGCGCGCGCTCCCTCTCTCTTAAAGGGACCGCGCGCGCCGTCCTAAGGAGTCCCCGGCCAATGGCCTGAGGATCTCACCATATATAAGGCACCTCCTCCAAAATGGAGGTGCCCGAGCAATGTTGTTGCAAAGCCTTTCAACTCTGCTTCAGCCTTCAGGTCCCGTTGCCAGCTTGTTTTCCAGTGCTGTCTACCTGCTTGCAATCCTGCGGTCCGACAGTCTGCCTACCAGCATCTGCCAGTCTGTATGGATCAGTCCGCCTGCGGACCAGGAAGCACCTGCCAGATACCTGCCCAGAGACTCTTACCCGCTCACCTGGGAGCGCTCACCTGCTACCCGCCTGCTAGCCTACCTGGAGGCTTAGCCGTCACTTGCCGTGACCACCTGCCTGTCGAGAGACTTACCCTGCTGTCACTTGCCGTGACCACCCGCCTGTCTAGAGACTGTCCCCGTCACTCGCCGTGACCTCCTACCCTTCTACCCAGAGACTTTCCCTGTCACTTGACGTGACTGCCTGCCCGCTTTCCCTGGGAGCCACCCGCTTCCTTACAAGGACTGCCCCTTTGTATAGTAGCTCAGAGGTTCCACCTCCCAGACCCGTTACAGTTGGCTCGGGCCATGGAACCCAGTGGCATCCAAGCTCCCTCGCTCTCGGACCTATGTCATGAACTATCCCGTCAGCGGTCCCAACAGGACTCCATCTTGGGCCACCTGCGTAGTGTTAACTCCCGCCTGGACACACTGACCGCCTCATCGGGAGCTGCTTCCACCCGCACAACTACTACTCCGGCAACGCCGCTGCCCATCAACACCATGGCGTCCCTTCCCGGTCCACGCCTTTCTGCCCCGCCTCGTTTTGGTGGAGATCCCGGCCTGGCACGAAGCTTCATTAACCAGTGCACCCTGCACTTTGAACTTTTGGCATACCAGTTCACCACTGACTGAGCCAAGGTGGCCTTCATCATGTCCCATCTCACTGGGGAGGCACTGGCTTGGCTAAATCCTCTATGGGAGAGAGGAGACCCCCTGGTATCCAACCTGCCAGCCTTTCTCACGGCCTTCCGGAAAGTCTTCGACGAACCAGGACGTAAGACCTCATCCGCCTCATCTCTGCTACGCCTCCGTCAAGGGAGTCTCACCGTGGGCTAATATGCCATACGGTTCCGTACCCTTGCTTCCGAGCTTGGCTGGGATAATGAGGCACTGGTTTCCGTCTTCTGGGAGGGCCTGTCCGGCCGGATTAAAGATGAACTTGCCGGTCGGGACGTTCCTACCACCCTCGATGACTTAGTGACACTTGCCACCCGGATTGACATCCGGTTCCAGGAGCGCACCAAAGAGGTCACCCGTGAGAGGAGGTTTCCACGCCTTGCTCCTACTTTTCTGAATCCCGTCTCTTCCTCTGTAACTCCCCGGGCGCACTTGCCAGAGCCCATGCAGGTCGACCAAACCAAGATGGTCAAAACCCGTCAAGAGTCTCGCCGTGCCGAGGGGAGCTGTTTCTACTGTGGTAGTAAGGAGCACCGGATCCGTTCCTGCCCGGAGAGGTCGGGAAACGCCTGTGTCTAGGATCGCTCAGAGAGGTCGTCCTAGACAAAAATAAATCCTCTCCTTCTCTGATGCTGTCTGTCTCTATCATCTGCGGGGAGAACCGTTCCTTTGAACTTGCTCAAATTGATTCTGGAGCTGCCGGAAATCTCATTTCTCAGTCCCTGGTAGAGAAATACCACATTCCCAACAAACCTCTGGCTGTACCCTTATCTGTCGTCTCCGTGGATGGGGGTCTCTTACCGCATCCCATCCAACTCATCACCGAATCCATAACTCTGCAGGTGAGAATGCTGCACTCTGAGAGCATCTTCTTCCATGTTCTGCCTGGACTCTCTCACGCCCTCTTGCTAGGCCTGCCTTAGCTCCAGAGACATGCACCCGTGCTTGATTGGCAGACCGGAGAAGTCCTTCGTTGGGGGCAGGACTGCCATAAGACTTGTTTAGTTCCCGTTCATCCTGCCCATCCTTCTCCTACCCCAGCCAATCTACCCGGCCTACCGGTTCCCTATTAGTCTTATGCGGACGACTTTAACAAAAGAGAAGCAGAGACATTACCCCCTCATAGACCATACGATTGCCCAATCGACCTGATACCCGGCGCTACTCCTCCCCGTGGGCTTATTTACCCTTTGTCTGCTGCTGAAACCTGGTCCATGTCTGAATATATCGAGGGGAATCTGGCTCGGGGATTTATCCGGAAATCTACCTCCCCAGCGGGAGCAGGATTCTTCTTCGTCAAAAAGAAAAACGGCTCACTCCGTCCCTGTATAGACTATAGAGACCTTAACCAGATCACGGTGAAAAATAAATACCCCCTTCCGCTCATTTCTGAATTATTTGACCGTCTGAGGGGTGCTAGAATCTTCACCAAGCTGGATCTCCGTGGGGCGTATAACCTGGTCCGTATCAGTCAGGGGGATGAATGGAAGATGGCATTCACCCGGGATGGCCACTATGAATACCTCGTAATGCCCTTCGGTCTCTGTAACGCTCCTGCCGTCTTTCAAGAGTTGGTCAATGACATCTTCCATGACCTTCTCTACTCCTGCGTGGTGGTGTACCTGGACGACATCTTGGTCTTCTCTCCGGATCTTCCCACACACCGGAGGGACGTTCGTCAGGTCCTGCTCAGGCTCAGGCAGAACCACCTCTACGCTAAATATGAGAAGTGCCTCTTTGAGCAGACCTCGCTTCCGTTTCTGGGCTACATAATCTCTCAAACCGGCCTACGAATGGATCCTGAGAAACTGTCTGCCATCCAGAAGTGGCCCCGACTGGAAGGGTTGAAGGCTATTCAGCGGTTCCTGGGCTTTGCCAACTACTACCACCTCTTCATTCCGCACTTCTCTTCCCGGACTGCCCCTATCTCTGCGCTCACCCGTAAGGGCGCTAATCCCAAAGAATGGCCGCCCGAAGCAGAGGAGGCCTTCCTTTCCTTGAAACAAGCTTTCTCCTCCGCCCCTGTGCTGCATCATCCTGATGGCAACAAACAATTCTTCCTAGAAGTAGACTCTTCCGGAGCCGGAGCGGTACTCACCCAAAAGTCGTCTTCCGGAAGAATGCTAACCTGCGGCTTCAAAAACATCAAAGCTGATGCCTTGTCCCGATCCTTTTTGGTCTCTGATCTAGAGGAGGAGCCTAAGCACATCATCGACCCCGCCAAAGTAATGCAGGTGGCCCCCGTGAAACTAAATAGTCTTCCACCCGGTAAGACGTTCGTAACAGTACCTGATCGTGAGAAGGTCCTACACTGGGGACATTCGTCTAAGCTAGCTGGCCATGCTGGTCAGAAAAAGACCTTCCAGCTTATTACCCGGCATTACTGGTGGCCCACCCTGCACAAGGACGTAATAGACTTTGTTTCAGCCTGTGCGTCCTGCGCCCGCAACAAGGTTCCTAGACACCTGCCAGCCGGCGGCCTCCTGCCTCTTCCTGTACCTGCTGCCCCGTGGCAGCGTATAGCCATGGACTTTATAACGGACCTCCCTGTCTCTGCCGGTTGTACGGTCATTTGGGTGGTCGCTGACCGCTTTTCTAAGATGGCTCACTTCATTCCCCTGCCGGGCCTCCCGTCTGCATCTGAGTTGGCTAAAGACTTTATCCATCATGTCTTCCGTCTTCATGGTCTTCCTCTCCACATCGTATCCGATCGAGGAGTTCAGTTCACCTGTCGCTTCTGGTGAGCCATGTGTAAATTGCTGGGGGTCACCTTGGAATTCTCTTCTGCTTATCACCCACAGTCCAATGGTCAAGTAGAGCGGATCAACCAAATTTTAACCAGTTACCTCCGGCACTTTGTTAATGCTCACCATTCCGACTGGGTGGATCTTTTACCGTGGGCCGAATTTTCCTACAATAATCACAAGAGCGAATATTCCTCCAAATCCCCTTTTTTTTTATAGTCTACGGTCAGCATCCTCGGATCCCGTTTCCCGTCTCCACCTCGGTGGACAATCCGGCTGCGGAATCTCTTGTTAGCGAATTTTCCACCATTTGGGAAAGTACCAGATCCGCACTTCAGTCATCCGAGCGGATGAAAAAACAGGCTGACAAAAGACGTCTGGATCCGCCACAATTCCGTCCTGGAGATAAGGTCTGGCTCTCGTCCAAATATGTCCGGCTCAAGATTCCTTCCTACAAGTTAGGGCCTCGGTTCATCGGCCCACTGGAAGTTATCAAACAAATCAACCCGGTGGCCTATAAATTGAAACTCCCGGCCAACTTGCGGATGCCTAACTCCTTCCATGTATCTCTACTCAAACCCGTTGTGCTTAACTCTTTTTCCAAGTCTATAGGTACGCCTCCTGCTCCGGTTTCCGCTGAAAACGAGTTTGAGGTAGAGAACATTCTGGCCCCACAAAAGGGTAAGAGGAAAGACCTTTTTTTCTAGTGGATTGGAAGGGGTTTGGTCCTGAGGAGAGAACGTGGGAGCCCCGGGAGAACATCCATGCCCCTCTCATCCTTGATAAATTTCTCTCTGGCCTAAAGGGGGGGGGGTACTGTAGCGTCGGCTTCCCTGTCTCCTGCTAGGCAGGGATGCCGTTCCCCACACCTCTCCGCTCCGTGCCCGGCGTCCTCCTCCCGCTCTGCTGGCAGCGCGCGCTGCTTCCCGGTCACTGTGTTTAGGGCGCGCGCGCGCTCCCTCTCTCGTAAAGGGGCCGCGCGCGCCGTCCTAAGGAGTCCCCGGCCAATGGCCTGAGGATCTCACCATATATAAGGCACCTCCTCCAAAATGGAGGTGCCCGAGCAATGTTGTTGCAAAGCCTTTCAACTCTGCTTCAGCCTTCAGGTCCCGTTGCCAGCTTGTTTTCCAGTGCTGTCTACCTGCTTGCAATCCTGCGGTCCGACAGTCTGCCTACCAGCATCTGCCAGTCTGTCTATGGATCTGTTCGCCTGCGGACCTGCCAGATACCTGCCAGCCTGTCCAGAGACTCTTACCCGCTCACCTGGGAGCGTTCACCTGCTACCCGCCTGCTAGCCTACCTGGAGGCTTAGCCATCACTCGCCGTGACCATCCGCCTGTCTAGAGACTCTTACCCTGCTGTCACTAGCCGTGACCACCCGCCTGTCTAGAGACTCTTACCCTGCTGTCACTCGCCGTGACCACCCGCCTGTCTAGAGACTCTTACCCTGCTGTCACTCGCCGTGACTGCCTGCCCTTCTATCCAAAGACTGTCCCTGTCACTTGACGTGACTGCCTGCCCACTTTCCCTGGGAGCCACCCGCTTCCTTACAAGGACTGCCCCTTTGTATAGTAGCTCAGAGGTTCCACCTCCAAGACCCGTTACACCCGATAGACAGAAAGGCGGATGGCCTTGTAAAGAGGACCTGGGAGACTTCAGCAGCTATCATTAAGGCTACTATTGCGGCAACATTTGTTGCCAGGTCTAGGTACATGTGGGTCGACTATCTTTCTAGAGCAATTAAGATCTAAGACTCCCAAGGATACTATCCTAAAATCACTAACCTTACTGAGACTGGCGACAGGTTTCAAAGCTGATGCTTCAGCAGAATCCATCATATTTGCAGCCAGAAACACTTATCAAACACAACTAGACGAGCTATCTGGTTAAAGACATGGTCGGGGTGATAGTTGGTCAGAAAAACAAACTCTGATCAATTCCATTCTTAGGAGCTAGTGTTTTGGGCCTGTTCTGGATGATATTCTAGAGAAGGCGTCAAACAAAAAAAGGGTTCCCCTAGGAAAAATCAAGCAAATATCAGCCTTTTCGTAGAACTCTTCCCTCCTACCGGCAAGAGTATAAAGGGAAAGGAAAAGTTGGTAGATGGAGTTACCCCAAAGGAAGTAGGGGTAGACGTCCACCCTTTGTCTCTGGGTCTGGAAAACAATGATGCCATGCATGTGGGGGCGGGGGACTGAGTCAGTTCATCTCAGGCTGGCAGACCATAGCTCAAAATCAGTGGGTGTTAGATATTGAGTTTAGGGTACAGGATAGAGTTTTTCCAGCACCCACCTGAAAGATTCATTTTAAGAGTCCCATCCTACAGTAAAAATTTACCCCATGTGGTCAGAAGTTCAGAACCTTCTGCGAATAGGAGCAATAGTTGCGGTTCCCCAGAGTGAACGGTTTCGGGGTCACTACTCGAGACTGTTTTCCATACAAAGAGGCATCATGGGAAACGCAGGTAATTATAAATCGAAAACAATTAAATCAGTGGGTAACATTCAAGCGTTTCAAGATGGAGTCGATCAAGTCGACTATCCCTCTAATAGACAAAGACGCAGTGATGTGCACCTTGGATCAAAAATATCTTTGTTTCGCTATCCGATCTGGCGATCATTTTCATCACTTCCAATTCTGTTGCCTAGCCTCTGCCCCGCGGGTCTTTACCAAGCTAGTAGCAGAGATTGTAGCCTACTTGAGGAAAACAAGAGTCATCGTGGTCCTTTACCTAGACGACTTTTTACTTGTGGCCGGTTCCCATCTGGAGCTGCAGCAACACATAAAGTTTACAGTGTCCACCCTCAAAAATCTAGGTTGTTTAATAAACTGGGAAAAGTCGGACCTATTCCCGGGAACCAGAAAAATCTTAGGGGTCACTTTAGACTCCCGCCTAAGAACCCCTTTTCTACCCACCGTGAAACAAAAAGCGATAATAGACAAGGTATTTAAATTCTCAAGAAGTCGTTGCTCAATCAGGTCAGCAATGAAGATTCTCGGATTGATCGGCCTGCATTCCTTGTGTGAGGTGAAGTCCATTTCATTCAAGGGAACTGCAAAAAAGCGATTGTTTTTTTTTTTTGGAACAAAAAGCCATTGTCTAGATAAGTTAATGCCCCTGTCATGGATAACAAAGAGTCTGGGGTGGTGACAGTCCCAGAAAATCTTCAACTGGGGGTAGATTGGGTTCCCTCTCCAGTTGTCATCATGACCGACGCAAGTCAGTCAGGTTGGGGTGGCCACACAGAAGGAAAATATTTTCAAGGGGCTTGGTCTCTAGAGGTTCAGGCTATGTCATCAAACTACCGGGAACTTTGCGCCGTATGGGAAATTCTTCGGCGCAATGGTCACATGGTTCGGAACAAACACAAAGGTACTGTCGGACAGTACGACAATGGTAACTTTTCTGCGACATCAGGAAGGCCTAAGACACGCAATACTTCAAGGTCTCGCGTAGAAAATATTTGTCTAGGTAGAAAAGTTGGCCTTATCAATCTCGGCAGTCCACTTAAAAGGGGCTCCCAATCGGGTAGCAGATTTTTTGAGCAGACAGGAAGTTCTACCTTCGTAATAGGAACTAAATGGGGAGGTTTTCCACACTGTGTCGCCGATGAGGTGTCCCTCAGACCTGTTTGCGGCAAGAAAAAAAAAAAAAATGCAAAGGCCAAAAAAAATTCTACTCCTTAAATCCCCAGGACAACCCGAAGGTAATCAATGCGTTATCCCAGGCATGGTCAAAGTCTCTTGCGCCTTCCCTCCCTTACCCTTGATTCCAAGGGTCTTAAGGAAAATACAGGAGGATCAGATAGATAATTCTGATAGTCCCTTTCTGGCCAAGAAGGAGTTGGTTCCCCCTTTTGTCCAAGATGGCCCTGGGGGATCCAATATTGCTTCCCTTAAGGAAGGATCCTCTTCTCCAGGGACATGTCTTTTATATCAGAACGTGGACAGACTAAACCTCTCGGCTTGGATCCTGTGAGGCAGATCCTGAAATCCCAAGTGCTATCAGGTTATAACTATGTTACAGGCAAGTCAAAAAAACAGTTACCTCAGCTATGTATAGGAAAATCTGGAATATGTTCTGTTTAGAAAGTGTAGGTTCGGCAGTGGATATAACAAGTCCTAATATCCCAAAGATCCTGTATTTTTTGCAGGCGGGGTTTAACAGAGGTCTGAGGCCAAGCACTCCTTAAGAGTTCAGATCTCGGCACAAAGTGCACTCTTTGACGCCCCTCTAGCTTTGCATCCATAGATAGCCACTGAACTGCCTTTGCAAACCTGGCTAAGGCCTTTTGTAAAAAGATCTGTTCCACCGTGGGATCTTAATTTGGTGCTCAATGCCTTATGCAAACAGCTATACAAGCCAGCCAAGGAAATAAACATCAGTAGGCTTACCCTTAAGACAGCTTTTCTAGTTGCTATCATCACTGCTAAGAGGGTGGGGGAACTACAGGCATTATTCATGGGAGATCCATACATAGATTTATGACGATAGAATCGTGCTGAGGTTAAAACCAGGGCTTCTACCTAAGGTAGTCTCTACAAAAGATATCAATCAAGAGATTGTCTTGCCATCATTTTGCCAATTCCCCAAAAATCCGAAAGGGCAGTTTTTCAATTCCCTAGACTTGAGACAGTCGGTCAAGGCCGGCGTCAGCACCCGGGCAAATGCCGGGGCCCTGAGCAGGCAGAGGGGCCCACTGGCGGTCGCGCACCCCGCTGGGCTATGGGCGGAGGAGAGCGGTGTCAGCGCCCGCCCTTCGCCGCCGCTTGCTCAGGGCCCTGGCAGCTGGATACTTACCTCTCCCCGTGCCTCCGCAGATCAGCTGTCTTCCTGTGACGTCTCAGGTCAGAGGGTGCGGTGACGTCTTTACACCGCGCCCTCCCCTGAGCCGTCACAGGGAGCGCTGAGCGGGAAGACGCTGACAACGCTGGAGTTCGGACCCGAGCAGCGGGCAGCAGGTAGCAGGTGAGGAGAAGGGAGGTGAGTATTTGATTTTTTTTTTTTTTTTAATGTATGGAGGCATGGGTCAGTATAAAGAGAAGGGGGAGGGGGGGTGGCATCCTCCATTGAGCATTATAAAGAGAGGGGGGGGGCATCCTGCATGGGGCATTATAAAGAGGGGGGGGTGACATCCTGCATGTGGCATTACAAGGTGGGGAACAGCCTGCATGGGGCATTATAAAGGGGGGACAGCCTATATGGGGCATTATGTGGGGGGTAACAGCCTGCATGCAGCATTATATGGGGGCCAGTATTCTGTATGGAGCCTTATATGGGGGCCAGTATTCTGTATGGAGCCTTATATGGGGGCCAGTATTCTGTATGGAGCCTTATATGGGGGCCAGTATTCTGTATGGAGCCTTATATGGGGGCCAGTATTCTGTATGGAGCCTTATATGGGGGCCAGTATTCTGTATGGAGCCTTATATGGGGGCCAGTATTCTGTATGGAGCCTTATATGGGGGCCAGTATTCTGTATGGAGCCTTATATGGGGGCCAGTATTCTGTATGGAGCCTTATATGGGGGCCAGTATTCTGTATGGGGCCTTATATGGGGGACAGTATTCTGTATGGGGCCTTATATGGGGGACAGTATTCTGTATGGGGCCTTATATGGGGGACAGTATTCTGTATGGAGCCTTATATGGGGGCCAGTATTCTGTATGGGGCCTTATATGGGGGACAGTATTCTGTATGGAGCCTTATATGGGGGCCAGTATTCTGTGTGGGGCCTTATATGGGGGACAGTATTCTGTATGGAGCCTTATATGGGGGCCAGTATTCTGTGTGGAGCGATTCACCGGTTTCTGAGCTATTGTGGAATTAACAATAGATATCACTCATGTAATGTAAGAAGTGAAATCTTTGCATTGTAATATATATATATATATTTATAATATATTTCTCCGCCGTATCTCTGCATCATGAATCATGGTATGTGTTAAAGGGGCCCACTGAGACTTTCGCCCGGGGCCCAGAAAAACCTGGAGCCGGCCCTGCAGTCGGTCACCAGTTATCTTGAGGCCGCTTGTGATTGGAGAATAGATCATAACCTGTTCATCAAGTATGTGGGTAAGAAAGGGGGGGGGGGGGGCATTTTAAAAAACCATCACCAGGTGGATTAGATCCACGATAGGTCTCGCCTATTCTGCAGAAGGGAAGAGTCCCCCGGAAGAGTTGAAAGCCCACTCCACCCATTCAGTCTCTACGTCCTGGGCAGAGAAAGGTGGAGCCTCTTTAGAACAGATATGTGCTGCTGCTACATGGGCAAGTTTGAGTTCTTTTTCTAGGCACTATAAACTAGATGTCCTGGCAGGGCAGCGAGTAGCGTTTGGCAGGAAGGTTCTCCGTGTGGTAGTCCCACACTAGGAAAATACTTTGGTATTCTCCATGAAGTTGTCAGGGGGACATCCTGGAACGCGGTAATTAGACTTACCGGTAATTGTATTTCCAGGAGTCCATCCTGACTGCACAGCTAGTTTCCCTCACTCATTGTTGTCAATGCATTGTGAAGTAACATGTGTATGTAGAAAATGAAGAATAAATATGTTGCATCCATCCTGGTTTGATACTTAGAAAAAACATTGGAGGGGTGAGAGTGGGGAGGACTTTTAACCTCTCGCATTTCCTGTTAGTGGAAGGATTAGGAGGACGTCCTCCGTGGTGCTGTCAGGATGGACTCCTGGAAATACATTTAGCGGTAAGTGTAATTACCGCTTTCATGTACCGGAAATATCTGGACTTGTGAAACCGGCCTAAGAGATTGAGCCTGCAGAGGTGAAAACTGGTAAAGTGCACCTTTTCTATGCGGATTCCGCCCAGAATCAGCCTGAAGTGCCTTGCACACTAATTCCGCCCACAAGGTATGTCTTCATGCTAGCACTGGCCAGCATGGCATGAGGATGTAATCTTTGATTGCATGTGCCAGTATTCAGTAGTGAACGCTGTGTGCGCGTACTGGCAGAGAGGTAAGAAATGCCTGCAGCTGTCAAAATATGCACTGCGGTCCCTGGGAATCTGCCCAGGGGCCAGAGAAAAGGTTGCTACGGCCTGTGGGCCTGAGGTTCCCCACGCTTGTCTTAATATATTGCAATCCTATTATGCAGCACTGTGTACTTAGAATTGCTCATTTTGCCTTTCTACCCAGTTAATTCTTCTTTTTGCTCCTTAGAAACAGGAAGTCTCTTGTCCCTGCATTCATCATTCCACTCTTCAACTCCTGCCCCCCCCCTCCTCCTTGCAGGGGCTTTTGCAGTGACTCATATCTTGTGCAAAGAAAATTGACCTCCTTTTTCTACATAGAGCTTAGAAGGTTTCAGCTAGTCAGTTTTTAACCATGTGATGTCATAGCTAATTCTTCTGTTTTCCATTAGGTCTGATTAAAAAGGCAAAGTGAGCAATTGTAAGTACATAATCCTCCATACAGCATAATGGGGCCCCCCATAGTCCTCCATACAGTATAATGGCCCCCACATATGGGTGGTGGTTCTGGTGTCGCGGGCCAAATATAAACAACTTGCGGGCCAGATTTGGCCAAGTTCCAAAGTTTGACATGTATGGTTTAGAGTTAAAGACAGCACAACCGTCAGCAAAGTTGCTTCAAGAAAACAACCGCCGCCATTTTTGTGCTATGACTTCGCTTGGGAAAACTCAGTGGTTGAGTCAGCATCTAAAAGATGCTGTGTGCACAAGACTTATTGGTTTTCCCACCGAGTCTTTTTGGAGCTGAAATTGTACAGAAACTCTCCAAAAAACATCTCATTTCTGCTCCCAAACGTGACAGCAAGATAGTGCACATGGAATCAGTTGTAATGAATGTATTTTGGGTCAGTGTGTAGTCCACATGTGCAAAAAAATAACTTTTGTATGAGCTTGTCTAGTTTGTTCTGTGGCCCAGACTGTGATAATTTAAATGTTAGGCTGTTCCAGAACTCGCCCGGATTACTGATGAGTACACGGGAGCTAGTCACCTACTCCCACAATTTGTCAGGGACTGTTCTGAGAACTTTTGCACTCTGCATTTACATTGTAGGCCAAGTTCACACAAATGTATTTGCTGTTGAAAAGGTGCAATATCAGCGAATGTAAAATTCCACATGGAAAATCTCAAGCAGAATACGTAAATTTTGTGGATTTCACCCTTTGCAATGCAAAAGGTGAAATCTACAGCAACATTCAACATGATGGACTTGAGTTGTTTTTTTTTTTTTTCAACCCGTGTAACCATATATCCACAAAACACGTGTATATTACCTTAGTGCCTCATTCAGTCATCATTGATTTTTCTCATACGCAAAATCCATGGTTCACTTTTCATCAGTGTTTTGGATAAGATTTTTAATTATCTGAATAAGGCCTAAAAGGGGTTATTCCCAAAGAATAAGAAAAAAACTTTTATGGATTGCTGAGGGTTTTTGATCTCTAGGACCTCAAGTGTTCCCAAGAAGCTGGCTCTGCAGTGCCTGGTCTTGAATGGCGGTCAAGTGTGCATGCTCATCAAATGCTCTATTAATTCTGTGGACTTGTGGAGAAGGCAGAGTACAGCGTTCAGCTGTTTCCGATCGTCAAACAGACAATGAATGGAACCAAGGTCAAGCACGTACAACTATCCTGTTTCTTGGGGCTTTCACCTGTCCGTGTGTCTGGTACTTGTGGTGACCGTTTCCACACGTACTGGAGACACTGACACACACAGACCCATTCAAATCTATGGGTCTGTGCACATGTCAGTGTGTTTCCATGGACCGTGTCTGTGTGCTTCACACGCGGACATGTCCGTTTTTTACACTCTGCACGGTCTGCAAAATGTCTCACGCTGAACATCCACGGATTACATCCGTGTGTAATCAGTGTGATACTTACTGGAGCCTGGGAATCTGTGTACAGTTGGTGTTGTTCCCAAGCGCCGGGTGCTGAACGCTGCCCTCCTCATTGTCCCTTGCTCGCGCTGTGATCAGCACAAGCAAGAGACAATGTTTGGAGTAGTAGTCTGCTCCCGCAGTGCCCATGTGTAAAAATCCTTATACTCACCTGTCCGGAGATGCCCCCTGCTGACGCCAGGAAGAATAAGCCACTCTGGCGAGCGGGGCTTTGCTCTGAGCGGAGCTCACGGAGTGACATTACACCATTCCTGAGCTCAGCGCCAGAGCCCGCTCGCTGGAATGGCTCATTCTTCCCGGCGTCGGCAGGGGACATCTCTGGACAGGTGAGTATAAGGATTTTATTCTTATAAACCAGGACACAGCGGAAGCAGACTGCTACTACCAACATTGTCTCTTGCTCGTGCTGATCACAGCACGAGCAAGGGACAGTGATGAGGGCAGCTTTCAGCACACGGCTCTTCGGAACAGCGCGAACTGTACACTTGTTCCCAGGCGCCGGTACGTGTGCTCCTGATACGGGACATTGATATCTCCAGTACGGGTTTTTCCGGTACCGGAAATATCTGGGTGTGTGAAACCGCCCTTAGGGATGTTGGGTATTCCAATGATTGAACCCCCATGGATTAGCAAGTTATCTTATACTCCATAGATAAGGATTAAATTTCAATTCTGGTAATACCCCTTTGTGTTCACATGTGGCAGATATATATATATTGCAAAAAGAAAATGTTTGAAAATCCATTCCATACATTTGAGAAAGTGGTATTTTGCTTTTTTGTTTGTTTTCTCTGCATATGTTGCATGGGTTTTTACAAATACATTTAGCTGTATGGAAATGTCTCAGAAACTTCCGCAACAAATCTGCCATTTGTGAGTTTACTGTATTACTCCTGAAAAATTACGGTTTCACTTGTCTGAGCTTGGTTACTTGCATCTTAAAAACTTTTTTCCAAAGGAAAAAAGTCTCTATCGTTATTTCTAAATGCTGTATGTATGAGTATTTCTTCCTTCAGATCAGTTGCCATAAATCCGAGAGGCGAGCAGGCTCTCCGGGTCCTCAGACCCTCACCAATGGCTGAGAGAACTGTTCTGACTTGCGTCACTCAGCAGGTCAGATCGCTAATCTCCTTACTGTATATTGAGCGTGTACACCTATCAGAAAACCTCTGCTCCAGCATGAGCGTGCATGGTATAATTGAACAGTTGGAGTCAGAAGCTCCTATTATTGGGGCACGCCGATTAGAAAACTTGTCTGATAACTAGAGTGGAGGTACTTGCACATTGTCCGTAAGCTCACAAGACAGACTGGTCAAATAGGATCAATGGTCCATTTTCAGTTTTGTGGCCGACAGATGGAAGCCACCAAAAGCTGCAAGACTAACTTGACCGGTCTCTGAGATTGATGGGTACACTTAAATGTTTCTTGTACTTTTAGACAACCTTTGATAGATAAATGTTTTTTTTTATGGTTGCTTAGCCAGCACTTTTTTTTTTTGGGGGGGGGGGGGGGGGAGTTTGCTTATACCTTTTGATATGGAGTCAATGGATAAATATAGAGCACCCCCTAGTGGGTGCAGGCTGAGTAGGCATCAGCTGTATACTACCCTTCTGCATCAGCCACAATCGGTGCTATAGCTGATTGTGCTTGGTTAACCATCTACATGCAGCTGTCCATAACATCTAGATCAGGGGTGTCAAACTAGGCTGGGTATATTATTTTTTTTCTATACACCAATAGATAATTTTTGGGATATTTTTGGCTTGCTTTTTATTTTATTCTCTTAAATGGCATTCATCTTATGGGTTATGGAACAGTTTTATAGCTTGGGTAATCACGGGTATGGAGATGACAACCGTGCACTTTTTTTGTTTACATTTAGTTTATACATAAAACAGCATTTTTAGTGTCAAAAAGATGTATTTCCTTTTTGTGTCCTCTAATTGGCCACAAACAGTAATTTTGTCTTAAAATTAGCACCATACAATAATTCTCACAAACATCTTATAGTAATGTCCCCATCCAGCATCTTGGCAGAATTGAGGAAATGACTGTGTGATCATCATGGGCACTCCAGTGCCCGCGGGCCGCATGAAGCCGCCTCAGGGGCCGCACACGGCACTCGGGCCACATGCTGGAGACCCCTGATCTAGATGGTTAACGCAGATAAACTGGTTCCCTCTTTAACCCAAGCATCACATTATCGGAATCACTGTCTGAAACTATCAGCGCTATAAAACGATCACGCTGTCTAATCTGTACAGTGAAGTCTATAAAAAACACAGAAAAAAATGCAGCTTTTCATCAGACTGACACACAAAAAAAGGAATATAAGTTGATCAAAAAGTCACCAGTCATCTCTCAATAAACAAGCCCTAATACAGCTTGGTCAGCGGAAAAATCTCACAATATGGTGATGCGTAAACCAAATTATTTTAATGAAAAATATTGCTTTTAGTGTGCCACACTAGCAAAGCATTAAACCTACATACATGTGGTATCACGATGATCATACCGACTGGAAGAATAATTTTATCAATTATGCCACATGAAAAAAGCCATTAAAAAATGAAATCCCAAACTGTTTTTGTTTCGTCTGAAAAATCAGCATAAAAGGCAACTCCAAAAAATATTATGTAGCTGAAATTGGTACCAATAAGACCATGCAAAAGCAGTTTAGAAAAAATTGTGTGCAAAAGTGGCAAAATATAATAAAACCCTGTATAAATCTTGTATGCTGTAACCTGATGGGGGGGAAAAAAAGAATAGTTGTCTATCACTTGTACTGTACAGTGAACAACTTTTTTTTTTTTTGGATGAAACCTAACAGGTGGTAAGGTGTATATAGATGTTTGACCGCGCCATGAAGCACCCAGCTCCTGTACTGGCAGTCCCATAATCTCTGCTCTGGCTGTTAGAGAAAGACACTGGTTGTTCAATATAGCCGGTACCTGCTGCGTGTGGTGATGAATAAGCTCCTGAGCCCCCTCAACACACGGACACGCTTACAATCTCGTACATTTGTGATTCTTGTGCTAAAGGGTAGGGGTTTAAAAATGCAGTTTGATAGGTTATACATAGTTCATGAAAATTTATTGACCTAAATGTACCACTAATGTAAAGTACAATGTGTCACTCACTGGGCTATGCAGAAGTATTCCAGATTTACCACTTGAAGTGACATGTCAGACTTGAAAAATGGGACTTTGTGACCAACACCAGTACAAGCTGTCAGTAAGGGGTTGTAATTTGTTTTGTATGAGTGTTCAGGACCATACTTCTCTATTGGTTTTCAGGGAACCATTGCCTTTTCCAGTGCAATAAAATTGAATCTATATTCGACCATTCTTATTCTTTTGGAGGAGCTGAAGACTTAGTCTGCTACAGTGGTGCCTCCATGTCCATGCTTGAAGCTTGTCTTGGGGGCAAGTAAATCATTCAAGTGTATTCTATCAGAGCAGATAGAAACCAGTTTCCCCTATGGTTGGTCTTGCTGCTGCCTTCTGGTCAACTCTGGTTACAAAATGCAGGTGTAATCCGATAATCTTTTAAAGGGGTCTGGTGATGACAAGTTATCACCTATCCCACTGTGACCCCCACCGATCTGTATAAAGGGGGACTTCTTTCATGTTGGAATGGAGCGTTGTTTGACTACCGTGCTATTCCTTCTCTATGAGGCGGCTGAGCACTGCACTCAGCTTCTATAGACAACCTCATGGAGAATGATTGAAGCAATGGACGGGCGTCCGACCTACCGTGCCATATTGTAAGGCTATGTGCCCACGATGCAGAAATGCTCCAGATTTTTCCTGAGCATTTCTGCATCTCCCTGGCATTTTACATGCGGTTTCCTGCCAGGAACAAGCGTATGTCCCACGTTTTTCACATGTGATTTCGCATGCAGGTTGTCAAGCGATTTTTAGCATCACTTGGAAAAGTGCTTGACAACTTGGTCACACTATATATAAATCCATGCAACCGGCATGGATTTATATAGTGTGACTAAGTTAATAGTAAATACAAAAATGGAGAAAACCATCAGGGTATATGTAAGATCAAAAACCCAATGAAGGACAGGTGAGTTTATATAGTGGACCAACAAAGCAGAATATGTATAGAAGAAAACCAGAGAGACAGAACTTCGAATCAAGATCCACAGGAATATATAAGATTGTAAACTTTTATTAATTCATAATCATAGACAGGAAAAAGGGAAAATCACAGTTACAGGGAACAAATAAAAATTTAAATGACAGAAAACACAGGGGCACGAGCAAGGGACATAACAGTGCAAAATCTACATTGGATAATAGCACCCAGGCTGCCAGCAAGTAGTCCAGAATGGATCTAAGGATCCATACTTAAAGTGCAAATGCTTAATGAACAAATAAAGACTACAAAATAGCTGTATAGTCATTAGACTATATAAATATATAAACAGTAATCAGTACAGCCAAACATACAAATGATGGACCCCATAAAATGCACAGACAGGATTAGTCCAAATGTGCAAAGAGGAAAAACTGCCTGGGAGGTCAGAAGGAATATCGCATGGTTAATTACACCGGGAGCAGATGCAGTTTCTTGCTGGTGCTCACCCCGACGCGCGTTTCGGCACTGCTGCCTTCGTCAGGGGGTCAAGTTGATAGTAAAAGAATGGTAAAAAATAAAAATTATACACTCCTTCTGATGACCCCCGGTCTCCTGCGGTGTGTTGGGCAGCTTGCGGTGGTCTAAAAGGACCTTCCATGACATTATTTAGTCATGTGACAGGTCACGCGACTTCCGACGTCAGCGGTCGCTTAACCTCTCACATGACTAAAGGACGTCATGGAAGGTCCTTTTAGACCATCACGAGCCGCCGGGAGGCCAGGACGCACCATAGAGGAGACTGGGGGACATCGGGAGGGGAGTATGTTTGTTTATTTTTTACTTTATATACTTTTTTTTTTTTTTTTTTTTTTTTTTTTTTTTTTTTACTATGGTACCCGGTCTGGATGAGAGTCTCCTCTTCTCCAGACCCGGGTACCATCCTCACATTGAATCGCTTAATATCTGCATGTGCACATGTAGTCATGTGGATATTATGCGATTCAATGCAAGTGAATGGCGGCAAAAACGCCGCGATTACACAAAATTAATGTTAGCGCTGCGGATTTTTCCTCAATGATAATCCGCAGCCCAAATTTCCGCAGCATATGCACAGCACATGCGGATTATCATTGGGGAACACTGCAGACCTTCTACCAAGCGTTTTTTAAGCGTTTCTGCAGTGGAATTGCCGCTGCTTAAACGCATCGTGGGCACACAGCCGAATGGGGATAAAATTGCAGTTGGCCACCTCCACCAGCAAGTTATCACCTATCATATATGGATGGGTGGTAATTTTGTTTTCTCTGGATAAACCCTTTGTTTTAGCTTGTCTTCAGATGTGAAATGAACCGATAGAATAACCTCTGAATGGTCACCCATTATTCTGCACGACGTACCAAAAATGTTTTCGTGTGAGATGTCTATAATATGTGGAAGCTTAATTCCATGCGTGATGGCTTTGGCTGTATTGTCCAGTGTGTTTTCAGTTGCCCGCAGATGTATTTAGTAATCACTGTATATGTTTGTTCTGATGCAGAGTTCTGGAGAGCTGACCCAGAGTACAGATATTGAATATTTGCTGAATGCCCCGCTTCTTCCGTCACACAAACTGTATGTTGATACCCGGCCAAAGTTCCGCCCTGTCCCTACAGTCTGTGTAAGCGTTCTCCTTCTGCTAATACAGGTAAGTACTTTCATAATATAGAAATGCTGGAAGAATCGAAAATGTTGATCTTCTGGCCGCTGTGCTCAAATGTAATACAAACAACATCATTTTGTCATTAAAACAATTGAAAGTTTAGCAGCCGTCTGAAATTTAAAGTCACATGGCAGATTTATTGTGTGCCGTGTCCTTTCCTCCAGCGGTTTGCTTTTACATCAGTAAGTACCGTACTTAAACAGGTGTAGAAATTTCTGCTGCCTGTAATGTTTCCTGATATGCACAGTGTGTTGTAAAAAAAAAAAAACCCATACACACTGTGCTTTACTTGCCCTCCTCCGGCACAAGCCACTGAGCTCAGTGATGTCACCTCTGCAGCCAAACGCCTGAGACGGGACACCGGCAGACACACAGCACTGGACCCGGGGAGGGTAAGTAAATCTTAGGTGTGTTTGTTTGTTTGTTGTTTTTTTTTTTGCTAGAAAATGCATGGGTTTTCTGAAAGGGGACAATCACTTTAATGAAAACTTACATTACTTCTTCGTGGCACCTGGTCATTCATAGGGGCCTGGCAGCACCCTCATTCTAGTCTGTCCTTTCTCCTTGCTTTTTTTTTTTTTCTCCCTCTTACTATGCTGAAGTTTCCTTGATTTGTAAAGTGTAAAACAGGTTGATTCAATCTGGTGTCCATGAACAAATGTGCAGTATCATTTAAAGGGGTTGCCCGGACTAAATTGATAAGTCTGCAGTCACTCTGTGCGACCACAGACTGCACGCTGGCATGCTCAATACAAGTGTATGGAACAAGGCTGTGCCCACTGGCCGGGAGTATGTATAACTCGCACATCTCTGCTGTTCCCTGTTCAGAAACTGGCGAATCCTCGCAGCGCACACTGCGTATGCTTGGGGGATTTATAAGTCTGTGGTCGCAACTGGACAACCCCTTTAAAGACAGGAACTTCACCTTCATTCATGAGAATATACTTTTTTTTTTTTTTTTTTTTATACTGTCCTGCACAACGGCAAATGAGCATTTGGTCCGACTTGTGACCACCAGCACTGAACATATTGGGGGAATGCTCTGAAAGAGAATAAACGGCGAAGGTTTAGGAGAGAGTGCTATGTAACAGCCGAGTCTAGGCACAGGGGCATTTGACTTTTTTTTTTTTTTTTTTTTTTTTTTTTTTTTCCCTCAACTTTAAAAACGTATGCTAGCAAACATTTTGTACAACCACTAGAAATCAATTAAAATAAATGGAATTAAAAAAAAATCATGTAGGTGATCCTAATACTAGACAATAGAATTAAATCTTGCTGCCATTGCTACTATATATCACATAGGTGGGTGATTGTGCTAGTGACTTTGGAAAGTGTGACATCTGCTGGCTGCATGTTGGTATTACAGATGAGGAGGAGGCAAATAAAATGAGTGACATTAGAGAGGAGTACAGGAATTTTCTCAGGAATTGCTACTACATTAATTGAAAATCCCATTTTCATTTTGCAGATATGTTCTGGGGTACCAGCTTTTTAATATTAGAGGTAGATCATTGCTTCCTCCCCTACTGAATAACTATTGAACTATACTTCCCAACATTTTTTGTTTTTTGAGCTTCTTTTTCAATAAAGCCATACATTTTGTTTTCTGGAGAGGATCTGCACGTGTTTATTACATATAGCTACTCAGAGATGCTCACTTTTTCCATTTTGACTAGTGATGAGTGAGCATGCTCGCTAGTCCTCGCCCGAGCATCTCACTGCTCGAGATGCTCGGCGCTCGCCGAGTATTTCCAGGGTTGCTCGGCGGGAGCTCGGGTCCCCTCCCTGCATGTTTGGCACTCTTTAGAGTGCCAATCAACATGCAGGGATTGCCTGCCACTCACTGTAATGCCGTAGCAATGCTGGTTGTGGCATTACAGTGATTGGATGGCCGCACAGCGTCGTATATATCAGACCTGGCGCTGCTGTACTCGTCACAGTCACTCCGGAATCAGACAGTGTAGGGAGAGGTGCTGCTGAGCTCGGGAGAGATTTGCTTGTGTATTAGGTAGTGTAGGGAGAAAAACCGTACATTACACATATCCATCTTAACAAACAGTCCTTTTGAGGACTAACTAATCCATCTGCAGAGATATCAGGCAGGCAAGGTATATAGCAGACTGCAGTGCATATAGCACAAGAGGCTTCATTCCTATTCTGCCTTCTGCTGCTGTTAGATATTTCTATACAAAGGCCCAGGTCTCAGGGGCCAGGAATACTTTTTTTTGGATCTTAATCCTCATTATTTGCTTAAAAAACAATCCTGAGAACACCGTTTTTCTGTGCCATTTGCTTGTTGGTACTGCAGAATACTGCCAGGTCCCTTCCATATTACAGCGCTAGAAATCCAGCTATTTAAAACTGTGTTTTCTCCGTCACACGGATCATGTATATGTTTTCAGAAAATACTGCCATTTTTGGCCTCCATTCCAATTTTTTTTTCACTGTCAGCGATATTTTTGACACCAGTTTGCTGTTCAAACTAGTTACCTACAGGCCAGGTATTTAAAACTGTTTTCTCCATCACACGGATCACATATAAGTTCGCTCCAAGCTCAGTCATTTGTACTGAGCGTGGAAGATACTGTCCTCCATTTAAAATGGGCAAGGGACGGGGAACTGGACGTGATGGTGATGGTGCATGCCGAGGACAAGGCCGTGGGCAAGCTGAAATTGTGCCACAACAAACACTCACATCTTCTCGCCTGACCTTCCTGTCACATTTCCTAGGGGACCTCAGCACACCACTATTGAACCCAGGGCAGTGTCAAAAGATTGTTGGTTGGATAGCGGATATTGCTTCCAGTCACTTAGCCACCACCACCACCACCACCCTGTCTTCCACATGGACAAGTCTCAGTAGCTGTGAGTCTGGACCGCATATTCCACACCCTGATCCTCCTTCCTCCCACCATGCCGAGTGCCCGGAGACAACTGATCCTACACTTGGACACTCTGAAGAGCGGTTCACTTTTCCATTTATAGATTCGGGCCTCTCGCCCGGTCCACTTGAAGCGGGGCAAGAGGAGATCGCGTGTAGCGATGCCCAAATATTTGAGCAGCCACTGTCACACGAAGGCGACGGTGAGAAAGTGTCACAATAGGTGGACGATGATGAGACACAATTGCCAGAAAAACAGGAGGAAGACCAGGGTGCGGAAGTGGAAGACTAGGTGGTGGATGATAGAGTAACTGACCCAACCTGGCAGGAGGATAGCAGCACACGGGGTTCTCTGCCTCCCTCCCCCTAACAGGCTGGAAGAAGCAGTGTGGTGGCCACAGACGGAAGGCAGGCAACCTTTCCCCGTAACACCAACATGAAGGAAGTTGCCAGTACAACTGTTAGGTGTTTCCGAGTCTGGTTGTTTTTTAAAGACACTGCCGATAACCCCAAAAAGGCCATTTGCACCACCTGCCAGGCCAGCATCAGCAGGGGTGGCAAAACGACCAGCCTGACCACCCCCAGCATGATCAGGCACATGGCAGCAAAGCACCTGACTTTGTGGACCGAATCCCAGGGTCCAGGAAAAGTGTCTGCAGGTGGCACCATTGCTTCTTCCGCTGTTGTGCATGCAAGCCAATCCCCTGTCCATGGTGCATGCGAAGATGCCTCCTGCCCTGCACCTGTCGTTGCGCACTCTCAAGTAGCAGCATCAGGAAGCGCGTCCTTGTCCCAGCGCAGCGTTCAGTTGTCCATACCCCAGTCCTTGGCATGCAAGCGCAAATATGCAGCTAACACCCCATAGGCCACACTGCTAACCTGATGACGGCGGCCGTCCCTCGGTACTCGGTCCCCAGCTGCCACTATTTCTCCCGGTGTGCCGTCCCCGCATTACACAAGCACGTGTCCCAAAATATGAGCCGTGCCCTCAACAAGGCAGTTACCGGGAAAGTCCACCTAACCACTGACAGTGCTTGTGGGCAGGGATGGTACATCTCGCTGACTGCACACTGGGTTAACCTAGTGGAAGCCGGGACCCAGTCAGACCTTGGGATGGAACATGTCCTCCCAACGCCAAGGATTGCGGGCCCTAGGTCAATCAGGGTTGCCCCCACAATCTGCAGTTTCTGCACCTCATCCTCTTCCTCCTCCTCCTCTTCAGCCTCCATCTGCGAAATGACCACATCCGTCACAAGCTGGAAGCACTGCCTCGGCCAAGCAGCAACAGGCTGTGCTGAAGCTAATATGCTTAGGTGACACACTGCACAATGCTGAAGAGTTGTGGACAGCTCTAAAAGAGCAGGCAAATCTGTGGCTCACACCGCTGAACCTACAGCCAGGCATGGTCATGTGTGACAATGGCCGGAACCTGGTGGCGGCTCTGAGGCTTGGCGATCTGACACGCTTACCATGCCTGGCCCATGTGCTTAACTTCGTGGTTTAGCGGTTTCTCAAATCCTACCCGGAGCTGCCGGATCTGCTTGTTAAAGTACGCCGCCTGTGTGCCCATTTTAGAAAGTCAGCTACAGCTTCCTCCACCCTTACCTTGTTTCAGCAGCGTTTGCCGCTTCCGCCTCACAGACTGGTGTGTGATGTCCCCACGCGTTGGAACTGTACACTGCAGATGTTGGGAAGGATTTGTGAGCGGAAGAGGGCAGTTGTTGATTACCAGCATCAATAAGGCCGTCGGTATTCAGTTCAGACTCCACACGTAAGACCTCAGGAGTGGACATGGATGTCGGACATATGTACCATCCTCCAAAACTTTGAGGACTCCACCAAGATGGTGAGCGGCGATGACGTCATAATTAGCGTCTCCATCCCGCTACTCTGTCTTCTGGAACGCTCTCTGCTCAGAATCAAAGAGGATGCATTGCAGGCAGAGCACGATGAGATGGAGCAAGAAACCATACAGGGTGATTACACACAGCCAAGCCTCATCTCATCCCAACATGGATTGGGTGACAATGAGGAGGAGGAGGAGGAGGGACAGGAGCTAGTTTCATGCACTATAGACGGTACTTCCTGCACAGCTGTCATACCGTCTGTTCAGCGTGGATGGCCAGAGGACAGAGAGTGGGGAGGAGGAGGAGAGCATGGTCAGTCATCCTCTTGGTGAGGACACGAAAGTCCTGCCTGTTAGTAGTCTGGCACGCATGGCTGAGTTTATGTTACGCTGCCTTTCCTATGACCCTCGCGTTCTCAAAATTTTGGGTGACAGTCATTACTGGTTGGTGACACTTCTAGACCCAAGCTACAAGGAGAACTTTATAGCTCTTTTTCCTGAGGCGGACAGGTCTACAAAAATGGGGCTGTACCAGAAGGCCCTTGTTGCGGAACTATTAAAAAAAAATTCCCATCTGAAAACGCTGGCGGCAGAGTTCACACTTTGTTAGACAACCAAGGAGTACAGGCGAGAGAGACACCACTCCAATCCAGCAGAGGCAGGGGAACACTGTCAAAGTTCTGGGAGAATTTTCTCAGCCCCTCCCATCACACAGGCCCTGAGGCGCGGGGTACTCTCACAAGGAGTGCAAAGTTTGGGAAGATGCTGAGGGAGTACCTTTCCGACCGTACCAACGTCTTCTGTGATTCCGCTGTGCCTTATAATTATTGGGTATCCAAGCTGGATACGTGGAATGAACTGGCTCTCTATGCCTTGGAGGTCCTGTCCTGCCCTGCCTCCAGTGTTTTATCAGAGCGGGTTTAGTGCCGCTGGTGGAATTATAACTGATAAGCGCATCCGCCTGTCAACTGAAAATGCTGACAGGATGACTCTTATAAAAATGAACAAGGGCTGGATTGGGCCAGACTTCTCAACACCACCGAATGACAGCAGCGTAACATAAACTCAAATCCAGTGTCTTTTCTTGGGAGGTGTATGCCCATGCACCTTTTCACATCCACACATGGGTATACGCTTCCTGATTTTGCGTATTTGCTCTTGTCCTCCTTCTCCTCATCCTCCACCACCATATCACCAGGGTGACAGTGGTCCGTGATGCAACACCCACATAATTTTTTTAAAGGGTGTTTATGATGCCCGTAAAAAAATAAATAAATAAATTATACAGTATGTTCATGTATACTTCCCCATGGGTAAATGTTTGTCAGCCCATACACTTAGTGCATGGGCATTACAAGTATAGGAGGCCTGCTCCTTTCTAATGGGAACATATTTTTTTTTTTTTATGAGGCCCTCCTCCACGTGTCTTCCAAAGGACATTGAAGTGCCTCCAAATTTTAGGCAGCCCTTGCATTCACTGCATAGGCCAACACTATGGGAGACTCCCTCCTTTCTAATGGGAATTTGTCGTTACTGTGGCCCTGCTCCATGTGTCTTTAAATTCTTAGTGGGGTTTTTCCTAAAATTGTCAGCCGTTGGACTCACTGCATACTTGCATACTTGTTACTGTGGCCCTGCTCTGTGTCTTTCAGAGTCCCTCCATCATCAATGAAACAGGATGTGTCTGATGTGTCACACACCACATTGCCAGATAAGGTTGTAAAATGTTAAAATGACATTTGGATCTTTCTTTAGTATAAAAACAGTCACCAATGTAACCTCAATGTAATCACATTGTTCAGCTCCTGCACCTCCTCCTCCATCTCTGAAATGACCACATCAGTCATAAGCTGAAAGCACTGCAGCACTGCCTTGACCAAGCGGCAACAGGCTGTGCTGAAGATAACATGCTTAATTGACAAACCGCCCAGCGCTGCAGAGTTGTTGAAAGCTGTAACACAGCTGCTTGATCTCTGGCTCTCACTGCTGAACATACAGCCAGGCATGGTCGTGTGTGACAATGAGCAGAACCTGGTGACTGAGAAATGACATCCGGAGTAGATACGGTTTCCCTCTATGCCAGTCCTTTCACTGAGCTAAAGAATATGGCTGTGGTGAAATACAACTCCCACTGAGAACCTGTTTCAGATTGAAAAACATGGGGCCCACCAGAGGATTTGATTCTGAGGGCTCACCTTTCTTCCCCCGCTCAAGTGTCTCATAGCAGCTGCAAAGTTAGCGCTATCATGAACTCTCCTGAGGTAGAAGCCAAGGCACACCAGAGGATTCTCTGGTGGGACCGTCCAACCATGCCGAGAAGCAGTCCTGGCTAAGAAAAGTGTGTGGGAAGGTTCCCGGACACTCTATGGCTGCTTTTTTACAGAGATGGAAACCCACGTAAACACGGGGAAAACATACAAAATCCTTGCAGATGTTGTCCTTGCTGGGATTTGAACCCAGGATCCCAGCGCTGCAAGGCTTCATTGCTAACCACTGATCCAATGTGCTGCCGTTCACCCTCTAATATCTAACAGGCTGGAGAAACTTGCACCTACTGCCACTCTATCTTCAGCACCTTTTTGAGAAACTAATGTATTTGGGCAGCCACTCCATCTACCAAATAAAATTCCTTAGAAGGAAATTGGGGAAGGCTTCGCTACTGGTACTGGGGGCAGTGCTAATACCATGGCGTCGTACCATAGTTTACTGGAAATATTCCAGGCTGGTAGGAGGCAAGCAGATTCCCAAAGAAAAGTACCAGCAGTAATGTTCAGGGACACGCACTTGTAGAAGGCGGAGACAACACCGGGAGATGTAGTGGTGGCTGGGGACAGAGTATGGACACGAGGCATGAGGTTGTGAAAATCTTCCGCCTCCACGAGCCTAAAAGGCCATATTTCAAGTGAAAGCAGCTTTAGAGGACTTCCTGGGAGAAATCACAGCTGGAGTAGATATGGTTTCCCAAGTCATTTCACCAAGCTAAAGAATGTCTGTGGTGAAATACAACTCTGCAAAAAAAGCTGTGGACTGGCTCCGTACCGTCCCTGGCCACATTCACGTGTTTGTGGTTAGGCGGTCCTTCCCAGTAAGTGCCCTGCGGAGGGCACGGGTAATGTTTTGGGACCCGTGCTTGTGGAAGGCTGAGACGACACCAGGAGAAACAGTGGCGGCTGGGGACCGAGTATGGACACCACGGCCGCCGCCGGCATGAGGTTATGAAAAGCTTCCTCCTCCACGAGCTTAAAAGGTCCCATTTCAAGTGCAAGCAGCTGTCAAAAATTTGGCAGTATAGTATTGCAGCCTGTGGGTGGGTGGCTGGCTGCATACTTGCGCTTGCATTCCAAGGAATGGGGTAGGGACAATTGAATGCTGCACTGGGACAAGGACGTGGACGGTGATTGTTGCAAGTCTGCAACGACAGGTGCATGGCGGGAGGCATCTTCGCATGCGTCAAGGATCACTTATGATGGGCACACTTTTAGGCAGTGACCTGGGAGTCAGAGATGCTTCCAGAGGTCTTCCCCATGCTGTTCTGATGTCTTTTCAGC
Organism: Phyllobates terribilis; assembly: GCF_046119375.1. Taxonomy (NCBI): domain Eukaryota; kingdom Metazoa; phylum Chordata; class Amphibia; order Anura; family Dendrobatidae; genus Phyllobates; species Phyllobates terribilis. Next base: position 1,019,070,759 of record NW_027362761.1, read on the forward strand.
ACTGTATGCATGTGTCTGATTGTGTCACACACCACATGGCGAGTTAAGGTTGTAAAATGTTAAATGCATTCACCAGGAAATGTCATTTTATCATGGTTGAAAGCAATGCAGAAGTGTGAAAACGCATCAAAAACGCTACGTGTGAACATAGAGCAAGGTGTGGAGGAGTATTTTTGGTTATTTATTTTGCCTTATATACAAGTCATTACCCTGGAAAGGATGTTCCTTAACATGTTTCCCAGGAAAATCCATTTTGGTTTTGTTTTTGTATGTTTTATTGTGAGTCTGTAAAAGTGGCGTAATGCGCTGACAACATTGTTGACAGTAGTGACCTGGGAGTCAGAGATGCTTCCAGGGGTGTTCCCTATGCTGTTCCCATGTCATTTGAGCACTGTTCCCATATATTTGTTAAATTTTTAGGCCCTCTGCAGACTGCCGGGGGGAGCCGCCTGAAAAATGCTCGAGTTTTCCATAGACTTACATTGGGCTCGTTGCTCGAGTCGAGCACCCGAGTATTCCAATGTGCTCGACCCGAGCAAGGAGTACCCGAGCATTTTAGTGCTCGCTCGTCATTAATTTTGACAAATCAACATTACACAGCATTTTTTTCCAATTGATTATTTGCTGTTTTACAGGTGGTGTTTGTAGCTCTGACGTGTGTCGCTGTGTTTTTTTGCGTCTTTAATGGTGAAGAAGAAATATGCAAGCAGTACATAGCGCCATTTAATCTGAGCACTACTGTGGTCATTGCTAAGGTTCTCCTGTGGCTACTTCACGTTGTCAATGAGCGTTACATTCAGCACCAGCACTGCAGAGCCAAGGGCCGAGGATATCTGAAACTGTACTGGTCGGTCAGGCACCTCAAGACGGTTCCCCTGGTCACTCTCTCTACAGGTAAAGGCGCCATACGTTATACATTGTAATGCAGCAATGCTGTAAATGGCAAGATTTAATTGTGCTGTTACTTGGTAAGAAGTTGGTTATGAATTGCATTACTCTTACAGTTACGTTCAGTTTATGCGCAGACAGACACGCGCAGACACAGAGTTTGACATTCATCAAGACCGGCACGATTTTATCTTATTTTGCCCCATTGTTTGTTCCTCCCCCTTCTTGTAAGAACCATAACTGTTGATTTTTTTCATCTATAGAGCCTTGTGATGTCTTGTTTTTTTGTTTTTGTATTGTTGTTTTGTGGCAAACTTCTAGTTTTGAATGACATTATGCACATTAACAAATGGTGTACTGAGAAATGAAGGGGGGGGGGGCGATCAAAACATCATATCTGCTCTAAAATGCTATTAGAACCGTTGTCTCAGGGTGCAAAACACAAGTCCTCACACAGCCCCATCATCTGGAAACTAAACATTAGGGGTTTCGGAATATGGTGGCCTAAGCCCTTTTTTTTTTTTTTCCTCCCCCTTCGCCGCTTTACCTTTTCATGACATTTGACGTAAGTTTACGTCCTGGTTGGGAAGGAGTTCCCACAAAATGACGAACATTTATGTCATGGTGATCATGCGTGCACAGGAGCAGTACCCGCACTATCACCGCCAGAAGCGCAGCATAAGTGAAAGCAGAGCCTAGGCTGTCGCTGCCAGGTGGAGTGGTGCCCGCACCGCCCCGGGCCATTTAATCCAATAAATGCCTTGATCTATAGCGAATGCAGCATTTAGAAGAGAGGGAGGGGGCTCCCTTTCCCTTCAGATCAGCACCCACATGGCGTCATTGTGGGGGCACAATCGTTGCCATGGCAACCCGAAGTCATCATGACCGCCTCTGGGTCAGGCCTCTTCTGTCAGCGCAACACTGACAGGTATGATGCATTGCAATGCATTATACCAGAAATCAGATTAATAAGTTAAAGTCCAATAGAGGGACTAAGTAAAAACAAATAGTTGTATGCTTTTTTTATAAATTATTACTAATGCCCCAAAAAAAAAATTAAATGTACCGTATATTTATGTAAAAAACACATATTTGGAATTGCCACGTCCAGAATGACCCGACCTATAAAACTGTCAACTATTTAATCCCTTCAGTGAACTCCGTTAAAAAATAAATAACGTGGCAAAAATCAGCTTTTTCTCTAATAATCCCCCACGACAGCACACAGGAGGATGTAACCCCACCCTAATAGGGACAGGAATCCTCCCTCCAGTGTTATTTCCTGTCCCTATCTGGGATGAAGACGTCATCCCCGGTGTGCTGGGCCGGCGACAGGCACCAGGGGAAAGCTACTAGCTGTGCAGCGGAGGATCGAGCACTCTTTACCTCTCCTCCTCAAGGCGCTACTCCCGTCTCCTCTGGATTCGGGACCCCCCCCCCCCCCCTGCAGTCTGCGCTCTCGGGCAAGGTCTTCAGGGTCTTCCGACCGGAGGCCTCTCTGAGCTCTCCGGTCCATCTCCTCCTCCTCCTCCCCCCTGCTGGCTCCAGGATGTGGAGCGCACGCCGTGTCGCCTGAAGTGACGTCATCATCCACCGCCCGGCGTCCGACGTCACTTCTGGCAGCTTGCGTTCCACTGTGGACCGCCTCAAAAAGCTATGGGGGAAAAAGAGCGGAATTCCGCCGGTGATCAGAAATCTTCACCTTGTCACTGGGGGAGGAGCCCTCTAAACAGAGGGAGGTGCTGGTCTGGTCGCCCATAAAAGGAGCCCTGGACAGGAAGACATCTACAGGTAGGACAAAACCATGTCTGTTGAAGCTTCTCGCTCTGCATCTATCGAGCCCAGTGCCGGTCCCATCCCAGTAAGTATGGCACTGGTAGTCCATCTCCCAGATGCAGGAAGTAGTGATTATAGCTCCCCTCCCCTTCTCCCCTTTCTTGTAGGGGGACAAGGAACCTGCATCTGGAGAAAAAGTTAAACCGTCATGTGGATGCCCCATCTGTACAAAAAAACTATAGTCTTCCCATAGAAAGCCCCTATGCAAGGACTGTACTGAGAAGATTATCAGGCAGGAGCAACCTTCCTTAATGGAGGAGATAAAGGGGATTGTATGTCAGGAGATCAAATCCTCCTTAGCCTCGGTCACTCTCCCTATGCCCTCACCTAGTCAGGGTTCTACATCTACTTCCTCAGCTGCCAAAAAGAGGAAAATTAGCCCGCCAGAGGGAGGGGAGGAAGACTCTCAAGAGGAGATATATATCTCGGAAGATCTTCCAGAGGAAGGTGAACGAAGTCCAACCCCTGATAACTCCCAACGAGAGAGCTATTACTTTCCATCAGATAGCTTGGAGGAACTCCTCATGGCAGTAAGGATAACTATGGAGGTCGAGGAAGAAAAAGTGGCCCAAACAGTACAGGATCAGATGTTTGGGGGGCTACGTTCCAGGAAAAAATTAGTGTTCCCTATACACCAGAGTATTAGGGACTTAGTCTTAGAGGAGTGGGAATCTCCAGAAAAGAGATTAAATACCCCTACAGAGTTAAGGGATAGATTTCCTGTAGACAATGAGATGGCAGAATGCTGGTCTGAAGTCCCAAGAGTTGATATCCAAATTGCACGAGTAGCAAAGAAAACCACACTGCCCTTTGAAGATTCCTCTCAATTAAAAGACCCCTTGGAACTCAAAATGGAGGGACTACTCAGAAAATCCTGGGAGACCTCGGCAACACTATTAAGCACCAACGCAGTCTCTACGGGCGTAGCTCGATCAATGGCTTTTTGGCTAGATCAACTGGAGGAACACCTAGTTTCAGGCACCCCCAGAGAAGACATCTTGGCATCCCTACTGCTTCTACAGAAGGCTATGGGGGTTTTTAGCAGACTCCTCTGAAGAATCCGTGAGAGTGGCGGCAAGAGCATCTGGGCTATCAAACTCTGTAAGAAGGGCCCTATGGTTGAAATCCTGGAACGGCGACATGGCATCAAAAATGGGGAAATACTTGTTCAGGCCAGCCCTAGATGATCTTCTAGAGAAGTCCTCCGACAAGAAGAGGGCCCTCCCCAAAGCTAGGAATGTGAGGAAGAGGCCTTTTCGTCCCTCCCAAGAGCATACCTCTCAATATAGGGGTAAAGGCCAAACAGGACGATGGGGCTACCCAAAAGGTAGAGGAGGCAAAAATCTTTTTCCCTCCCAAAACCAACATCAGAACAGACCGTGATGTCAGGACAGTCAGGGGCCGCATCTCGAGTTTTCTCCCTCAGTGGAAAGAAATCTGCTTAGACCCATGGGTCCTGAGGGTTGTCGAGTTCGGAGTAAATATAAATTTCTCCTCCTATCCTCCAGAGATAAGGTTAACACCGCTCTCCTCTCAGAGTAGTCAGGCCACCCTGATATCCGGTCTTACAGACCTATTGTCCTCAGGGGTGATATCCCTGGTTCCTACAAGAGATGGCCACAGGACATTATTCCAGACTCTTCCTAATGAAAAAGACAAATGGCTCACACAGAGTTATAATCAATCTAAGGCCACTGAATCAGTATGTCCACTACCAACGATTCAAGATGGAATCCATCAGGTCGACGGTCCCCCTGATAGGACACGACCATGTCATGGCCACAATCTACCTCCAGGATGCATATTACCACATTCCCATACATCCACTTCACAGGAGGTTCCTAAGATTTGCAGTGGCTCAGGGGGATCAAATAGTCCACTATCAATTCAATTCCCATTTGGAATTTCATCAGCCCCACGAATATTTACAAAAGTCATGGCAGAAGTCATTGCTTATATCAGGGGTCAGAACATTTCAATGGTACCATACCTCGACGACCTGTTATTAATCGGGACCTCAGTAGCAGTACTCTGAGAACATTTACAGTTGACCACTCAGATCCTATAGTCTCTGGGCTGGTTAGTGAACCAGAAAAAATCAGATATGGTTCCCTCCATGACAAACATTTCTAGGAGTACTATTGGATTCCCACAGCCAGATGTCATTCCTGCCCAAACAAAAACAGGTCATGATAAAAGCAAAAATCAATGTCCTGTGAGGCAGTGACCGGGATCATATACGAGGGACGTTATATATCCCCCAGAATGTGTACAGAGACCTATTAAATCCATTGGAGTGCATTGCAGTCACAGACACAGCTGCGGCTGCAATGCAGGAATGAAGGTGAGCAATGACCTGGTCAGACTACCTGGCTAAGGCAGATTAAGTAAAACCTGGCAGGGCCTTCATTTCTTGGAGGAGGTCACAGGAGGCAGTGGGATGGCCTCCTCCCTCCAACCCGGGTTTTCCAGTGGCTCTTGCCACAGGTGCTTTAAAATCCCTGCACTAAGGATTAGTGGTGTTCAGTGTTGGAACCTGCTAGGAGCATAGCAGGAAAGCTGAGCAGGATTGAGAGTGGCTGAACCACCGCCTGGGAAGGCTCTGCACCTGTCAGGCTCTGAGCGGCCCGGCGTGGCCGTTGCCCCCGGCAACCGTTGTTTATGGACTCATGTTAACCCGGCTGCGAACCGGAGGACTTTCTGTTTACCCGTGAGGTGCTGAATAAAAGCTGTTTATGTTGGACTTGCTTGCGTCACTGCCTCAGTTACTGCATGGTGTGAACACCGCCGCCTTACAGCTTGGTGGAGAATGCAGGCATTGTGACTGAGGCATACCCCCACCGGCAGCTGCATGACCACAATTCAGCCTGCCACCTTTCAGTTCCACCCCATGGACAAAATGGAGGAGCTGTTAAAGCAGCTGGTACTCACCCAGCAGCAGCTGATGCAGTCTCAGCGGCAACAGCAGGAGCGGCAACAGCAGGAGCGGCAACAGCAGGAGCGGCAACAGCAGCACAATCTGCAGCAGCAACTACTGTACCAGCAGCAGTAAAAAACAAATGAACTGATGCTGCAACAGATTGCTGCCCTGCGGGAAACTGTCACAACACCGATTCCGGAACGTTGAGAGGCCCAGGACAAGGTTCGCTCAGCGTTGAGGAAGATGGGTCCGGAGGACGACGTGGAAGCCTTCCTGACTGTCTACGAACGCACAGCAGAGCGGGAAAACCTACCAGCCGGCCAGTAGGCGGAAGTGGTGGCTCCGTTTTGGTTGGCGATGCCCAGAAGGCCTATTTCAACCCTGCGGAGGTAGTTTTGTCCACGCCATGTGGAGATATAAAACATGTGGTAGGGGTGGTAAAAACTCTTCCCTATGGGACTGTGTTGGGAAGAGACTTGCCCCTGTTCTGTACTCTGTGGAAAAACAAAATCCACTCTCCCCCGGTAAAATGTATTACAGACGCTGTACCCGACGAACCTGCAGTAGGGGTGTCCAACCTAGGGACAGAGTGTGACCCCGATAGGTTTCCCTTAGAGGTGCTGGCAGGAGAGGTTGAGGAGACCCCATCGATCCCCGAGCTGGAAGTATCCCGCGACACCTTTGGAACGGCTCAGCTACAGGATCCCACCCTGACTCAGGTTTGGGAAAGGGTGGTAGAGGTAAACAGCGTAGCCCAACAGCCCAATGCAGATACTGTATTTCCATGCATGGTAGTAAACGGTGAGTTGCTCTATAGGATAGATAAGATCAGGGACGAGGTCGTGGAACAGTTGATAGTACCTCAGTCGTACCGTCGGGTGGTTCTAGATTTGGTGCGCGCACACACACACTTGCTGGGTGGACACTTAGGGGAAAAAAAAAAAACGCAAGAACGTATGCTACAGTGGTTCTTTTGGCCTGGGGTTTACACGGAGGTCAAAAGGTACTGCGAATCCTGCCCCGAATGTCAATTGACCTCACCCACCGCAAGTTTCCGTAGCCCATTGGTACCCCTGGCAGTGATAGTTACCTTTGTGAATGGATTGCAATGGATTTGGTAGGGCCCATTGTAAAATCCGCCCGTGGCCACCAACATATACTGGTGGTCGTCGACTGCCACCCGGTACCCGGAGGCTATACCACTACGCCACACCTCGGCAAAACTGATTGCACGGGAGCTGTTTGCCATGATCTGTCGCCTTGGACTACCTAAGGAGATCCTGACGGATCAGGGGACCCCTTTTATGTCCAAAGTGACAAGGGAACTGTGCAAATTGCTAAAAATTAAACAATTTTACCTGGTTCCCCCCTGGGACCTTAACATTGTTCTGAAAGGGTTAACCCTTCCACCCTTTGAGCCCTTATCAACCATAAGACTGGACAGGCTGACCTGGAAAACGGCTTCTCTGGTGGTAATAACTACAGCCAGAAGAGTGTGTGAACTACCGGCCCTTTCGGTCAACGAACCCTACCTGAGAATCCTGGAAGATCGTCTAATTTTCCAACTTGACCCTTCATTTCTACCTAAGGTCTCATTTCCACAGATCTCAGGAGATGATCCTTCCATCTTTTTGTGACAACCCAAAAGACAAAAAAAGAGATGGAATTCCACACTCTGGACGTTCGGAGAATAGTACTGCACTATCTTCAGGAAACAGAAGAAGGAAGGAAAGACAAGAACCTATTTGTCCATACACAAGGTCCAAACAGAGGGTAGAAAGCGGCAAAATCCACAATAGCCAACTGGATTAAGAGGGCGATTACGGAGGCTTACCAGATCCAGGATCTACCTCCTCCAGTAAAGCTCAAGGCCCATTCTACAAAAGCGATATCTGTCTCCTGGGCTGAAAAAAAAACAGCGCATCCATCAAAAAAATTTGCAGAGCTGCCACATGGTCCTCAATTCATACGTTCTCCAAACACTACAGACTAGACCTAATGTCTGTTGGAGATTTAGCCTTCGGAAGGAAGGTCCTTCAGGCTATTGTCCCTCCCTAGTATATCTTTGGTATACCTCCTGTGTGCTGTCGTGGGGGTTATTAGAGAAAATAGAACTAGCCTTACCGGTAACTCTGTTTCTAATAACCCACCACGACAGCACGGGTAATTCCCTCCCTCTCGCTTATTGTTTCTACGACAGCTTGATCAGTAGAAATAAAAATTAATTTGAAGCATCTATACTCTTGTGGTCCTTTGTAATAACACTGGAGGGAGGATGTGGGAGGGGCTATTTAAACCTTTTCGTATTTGCTGTCAGTATTAGGGTGGGGTTACATCCTCCTGTGTGCTGTCGTGGTGGGTTATTAGAAACCGAATTACCGGTAAGTCTAATTCTATTTTCATCATACCGCCAAAAAAAGTGGAATAAAACACAATCAAAAAGTTGGTCGTAACATTGAAAACATTATCTTGTCCTGCAAAAAAAACATGCCACCACACGGCTCCATCAGGGGAGAAATAAAAAAGTTCTAGCTCTCCGAATAAAGCGTTGCAAAAATAATTATTTTTATTCTATAAAATGGTTTTTATTGTATAAATGTGGTACTGCTGTAATCATACTGACCCGATGAATAACTTATTACTTTTACCACATGCGGAATGACATTAAAAAAACAAAAAAAAAAAAAAAAAAACATTCTGCCTCCAAAAAATCGAAATAGAAGGCGATCAAAAAAACGTTATGTGCCCGAAAATAGTACAAATAAAAATGTCAATTCGTCCCGCTAAAATCAAGCCCTTACATGACTGTCGGCAGAAATATGGAAAATTATAGCTCTCAAAATATGGCAATTCAAAACTTGCTTTTTTTTGTAAAAAAAAAAAAAAAAAATCTTCTAGTGTGTGAAGGAGGCAGCCAAACATAACAACCCAATATAAATCTGATATCACTTTAGTCATACCGACCCGAAAAATAAAGTTGTCTAATCACTTAGGAATGACGTAAAAAATAAACCCAATTATTCACCTGCTGTTTTGTTCATTCTGCCTCCGAAAGATCCCAATAAGCCGCTTCCACATTTATCCTGCGCTGAGCGTTTACACTGGGGTTTCCATGTAAATCTCTGAAATACATGATTCAGAAGGAACCCCGGTGGAAGATGTCCTGTAATGAGGCAGATGGAGGCACTAAGGACTCTGTCTGGCCTATTATCCGGCGGTGTCCGTTTTTTTTAGGCATGCATAAAAGTGCCGTTGGCCACAGTTTTGTGCACTTCTGAAAAGGACACTGCTGAATAGAGGCCAGACTGAGTCCAGAGTAACTCTGCTGCCTCATTATAGTGAAAGGATCTCTCGGCGGTTTCATCTGAATCACGTCACTCGGAGATTTAGGTGGAAACCCCGATATAAGGGTTCAGCGTAGAGCGCAGGATAAATGTGATCTAAAATGTTATGTAAAATGCTCCCACTCAATCCACAAAAAAAACAGCCCCCAATCATGTCTGTCATCTGTCAGTGGAAATATAGGGGGCTTCCACATTACTGGTAGCAAAAAGGCTCTGGAAAAGCGCTATGGCTCCTTGACCCCCAAAAGAAATCCAGCAAATTCTATACTCCCAAATCCAGATGCCCCCTCCCTCCTGAGCCCCAGTGTGCCTAAGCCACATGTTTGCCATTTCTGCAGTGATGAGAGCCACCTAATTTTACTGGTGCATGTCTCCAGAAACACGAGCTGGAATGTCAGGTTTGCAATTTTCTCTCAGCAGCATCCACTGCTGCTTGTTTCTGGAAAGCACCCATGGAGTCAAAATCTACACCTGTAGGTAAATTCCCAGAGTGGTGTAATCTTCAAAATGGGGTCACTTGGGGTCTTGGGGCAAATAGCGAGCTGTCTCTCCAGAGTCTCGCCGTGTTTCTAAGCGGCCACATATGCGGTATTTCTACATTCAGCAGAAATAGTGAGACAGATTTTGGTGCAATTTTTACCCAATTCCCCATTTGAAAATGTAAAATCTGAGGCTAAAAATAATTTTTTGTGTTGTAAATGCAATTTTCTTCACTGCCCAATACAATTGTAAAATTCTGTGACACGCCCGTAGTGTCAATATGATCACTGCACCCTTAGAGAAACTAATTGAGGTGTACCTATTTTTCGGACTATAAGACACACCTAGGTTTTAAAAGAGGAAAATAGAAAAAAAAAAAGTAAGCAAAAAATATATGGTCATGATGCCCTGTTAAGGGGGAGGGGGTCCGCTGCTGAGACTGTTAGGGGTAATTTCCCCCAATTCTGTTAATATCCCCCATCCTGGTATATATGGTCCCCCTCTTTCTATTATATGTGGTCCCCATCTCCATCCTGGTTAATCATGGCACCCCTGATCCCCCATCGTGGTATGCATGGCACCCCCTAATCCTCATCACGCTGCACACACAAATACACGTCTACTCTCCTTTCTTCCCTGTGCTCCAGCGCTGCATCCTGCTCTGCTGCCAGCACTCATCTCGCCTTGTGAGCCGAGCATAACTTTACTGTCATGCGCCCTTACAAGGTGAGATGATCTGCCGAAATAGTCACTGCGCCCCACGCCAGGACTGTGTGCTTGGGGAGCAGTGACTTCACTCACCTTAATAGCCGGCACACAGTGTAGTCGCAGTGCGGCTCCTGCTGCTGCTTGGCGATCGCGTGTGCCCACTATTAAGGAGCATGAATATTCACCCCTCTCCACGCCCTTGGGAGTGGAGATGGGTGGATATTCATGCCCGGGAGCAGCTCTGTGGCTACACTGTGTGCCCGCTATTATCTTATAGTCTGAAAAATAGGGTAAATTTTAAAATGGGTCACTTATGGGTGGGGTTCTGCTGTTCTAGCATTTCTGGGGCTTTCTCAATGGGTCATGGCGCCCGCAAACCATAACAGTAATATCGGCACTATAATATGGCGCTTCTTCCCTTCTGAGCTTTACACTGTACCTTCAGAAGTAGTTTTCAACCACATATATGGGGTATGGGCGTACTCAGGGGAAAATGAATGGTACAATTTGTTATGCAATTTCTCCTATTATCCCTTTTTGAAAATGTAGAAACTTTAGACCCAAGTAACATTTTAGTGGAAAAAATGTTAATTTTACATTTACTCAGCCTAATGTTACACAGATCTGTGCATTGCCTGAAGGTTAAAAATGCTCACTACACCCCTGGATGAATTCCTCGAGAGGTGTAGATTCTAAAATGGGGTCGCTTGTGGGGGTTTCTGCTGTTTTGGCTTGTTTAGGGGCTTTTCAAATTTGACATGTCATTCACAATCTGTCTCAACCAAATTGAACTCCAGAATTCAGTTAGCTCTCCTTCCCTCCGAGCTTTGCCGTGTACCCAAACAGTAGTTTTCCACTGCATATGGGGTATCTGAGTAGAAACTTCACAACACAATATATGGTCCACTATCTCCTGTTTACCCTTGTAAAGATGAAAAATGTGGGGCTAAATCAACTTTTTGTGGGAAAAAGTAAATATATTGTGGAAACTTCACACTAGACCTCAAGCAGCTTGGATTGTGCGCCTCTCCACTCTTCTTCCTGACTCTGGGACCTTGATTTCCAAATGAAAATTGGAACTCTGGGACCTTGTGGAGTGTGTCAAAGACTGCCTTCTGGACATCTGTCAAGTCAGCAGTCTTCCACATGATTGTGGAGCCTATTGAAACAGACTACGGAACATTTTTAAACTCTTAAGAAGCCTTTGCAGGTGTTTTTTTGTTAATTATTGTAATTTACTGAGATAATGACTTTTGTGTTTTCATTGGCTGTAAGCCATAATCATCAACATTAACAGAAATAAACACTTGAAATAGATCACTCTGTTTCTAATGACTCTATATAATGAGTTTAACTTTTTGTATTGAAGAACTGAAATTAACTTTTTGATATTCTAATTTTTTGAGAAGCACCTGTATATTTTTTATACATTGCTCGAATTTCTTTGAAGCCCCTAAAGAGTCAACTTGAATGTGTTTTTCAGTACTTTGATGGGTGCAGTTTTTAAAATTGTCACTTTTGGGTATTTTCTATCACTTAGGCCCCCAAACGTCAATTCATATAGGATGTGGCCCCTTAATAAACTTTATTTTTTGAAAAAAAAAAAAAAATAATAATTTGCTGATAAATTTTTAACCTGTGTAACTTTGACAAAAAAAAGTAAAAAAAAAAAAAAAATTATGCAGATGTACAATAGATGTGGTAAATGTCAATTTTGTGACATTGGTTTAAGGGCTTAAAATGTCAGTTTAAATACTGCAAAAAAAAAAGTTTTAAATTTTCGTAAATAAACGCAAATCATATTGACCTAAATTTACCACTAGTATGAATTATATTGAGTCACGAAAAAACAGTTGGAGTCCGTGAGATACATTAAAGCGTTCCAGAGTTATAACCTCTAAGTGCCACTGGTCAGAATTGAAAAAATTGGCTTGATCAGGAAGGTGAAAACTGGCTCAGAGGGGTGACTGGGGTTAAGACTGCTGCATGAATCCAGTTTAGCAGAATACATATGAAGGCAATCTAGGCGTGTGAAGCTGCAATCTCCTCTTCAACCACCAGATGTCAGACTAGTTACACTGAGGGATAAGTTGTCCAGCGCTGGCATTATGGGTTACGTAGTTATAAAACAAGTCTCACGTCTCCAGAAGGTAATTTCCACATTTTATATAGCACCAACATATTCCACAGCAATGTAAAGAATAGACTCGCATTGGTGTATTTTCCCTCCACGGAACAAAATCTTAATTCCTTATGGCAAGCACTTTGACAGCACTAAGGCCGGTTTCAGCTGAAGTGAATATACAAGAAATAGAAAACGTCAACATTTATAGACCCTTTTTTTTTTTTTCTTCCTTTTCTGTTCTTATCGTCAAAGGTAAACAAGTTGTTGAAACAGGAGATGTTTGGATATCGTGGCCGCCACAATTTTGGGTGCCAGCATAGACTGGTAGTGCCATGCTCAGGTATACCTGTTCTGCATTGCTGGATTGCAGCCACTTGTGTCCAGATGTATAGAAGGAACGTTAGTTCATATTCGACCACGGGTGTAATATTGGAAATGCCATAGATGACTCAGAATAACCTTTTTAAAGGAGAACGGAGTAGACTGATGCTTTGTTACTCCTCCTGGCAGAGAAGCTGTCCTGTGAAGGATCCGAAGTTTCCATTTAAACTGTCTGAGGATCACATGGAGCTTAGCTGGTCCGCCTATCCCCCAGATACAGGCAGGCCTGTCTGTGTCTTTATGGTTGAGGGCTGCAAAGGTCTGTTTGTCTGCTTATAACCCATGGGCTGTAGGTTGTGAATGAACAGTATCTCCTACATATTTAATAATTTTAACCACAATCTCTATAGCGAAAGAAAAAAATCTAAACTATATGGACTGCCCACTTTGCATTTCATGTCCCTGCAGAGGACTGTTGCATGGAGGATCTTGCCCGCTCTAGATGGGCTCAGTAAGACCTGGGGGGATTCGTCCTTTTCTTGCTCCCGTCAAGAGGTCTGTGGCCGAGACCTCTGGGCAGTGGTCCTTCAGCTTTTCCATAATCCTATAATAATCCTATCAGAGCTAAGATCTGGAAAGAGTAGGAGGATGCGGCAGGGGGAAAAAAAAGGCTTTTCGTTCAGAGATTTTAAGATTCTCCTTCCTATTGACCCATGGGAAGAGATCCCGAAAATTGCTATTCCTGTTGCCAAACTGGTAAAATAAAAAAAATAAAAGTCTATTCCGTTTGAATAATCTTAAAGTTTAAAGGGTCCAATGGATAGGAAGGCGAGTGGCTTACTTTTCCCTTGTGTTTTTTTTCAGGCCCCACATAGAAGCGTATAGAGAGGAAAAAAATCACAAAAATCGCACAGTTAATCAGCGTCTTTAGACACACCAAAGGTGTAATGTCATGAAATCACACCAACTTTGCTTGGGCATTTAGATCATGTCCGCATGTAGCATAAATGCGGCATATTTTCTGCTGTTTAACTGTCCAAGCAAAGTGCATGTTATTTCATGAAATTACGCCCTTGGTGCGTCTAAAGACACCACTGAACTGTGCAGTTTTGGTGGGGTTTTTTTTGTTTTTTTTTTTCCCCTCCTTTTAGAGCTTTCTATGTGGAGCCTAAAAAAAAGCATTTAAAAACCTGCAGTTACTTTAAGGCTGCATGTCCACTATGCGTTTTTCAAGCGTCTTTGCCGCGGAATTTCCGCAGCGAAAACGCTTGGTAATAAGTGCCCCATGGTCCCCAATGATAATCCGCATGTGCTGTGCACATGCTGCGGAAATTTCCGCTGCGGATTATCATTGCTGAAAAATCCGCAGCACGTCCATTAATTTTGCAGACACGCAGCGTAATTACCGCCATTGACTTGCATTGAATCGCTTAATATCCGCATGACTACATGTGCACATGCGGATATTAAGCGATTCAATGTGCGGATGGTACCCGGGTTTGGAGAAGAGGAGACTCTCATCCAGACCCGGGTACCATAGAACCTGTAAAAAAAAAAAAAAAAAAAAAAAAAAGAATTTAAAATAAAAAAAAGATTATACTTACCTTCTGATGTCCTCCCGATGTTTTCTCCGCTCCGTCTGGTCTGCTGTATGGGTCGCGGTGTTCTGAAGGACCTGCCATGACGTCATTGAGTCATGTGACCTGATACATGACTGAATGACGTCACCGCAGGTTCTTCACACCACCGTGAGCCGCCCAAGACACCGGACGAAGCGGAGAAAACACCGGGAGGACATCGGAAGGTAAGTATAAAACTTATTTATTTTTTACCATTCTTATTCATTTTTTTTTTTTTTTTTTTAACTAACTTGGTCACACTATTATAAATCTATGCCGTTTGCATGGATTTATATAGTGTGACCAAGTTGTCAAGCACTTTTCCAAGTGATGCTAAAATCGCTTGGAAAGCGCTTGACAACCCGCATGCGGAAATGCATGTGAAGAACGCTTGACAAACGCTTCTACCTGGCAGGAAAAACGCATGTACAATCCGCATGCGTTTTTCTGCCAGGGAGAAGCGGAAAAAATATGCAGCATTTCTGCATCGTGGGTACTTGGCCTAACAGCAGAATCAAAACTTTTCTGTACAAAAATCTCATTAGAAATTTCGCCTCACATCTGCAACAAAACCTCATCAAATAAGGGGGAAAAGGCATAAAAAACGCAGCAGTAACCAGAGAAGATTGCTATTGTGTAGGTTGGTGCTGACATTTGCAGAAAACAAAAACCGTATGAATGTCCCTCACTGCCGCCACACCGGACATCTCCTCCTGCCAGGGTAGAAGGAAGAGTCAAATGGATGTGCGTTGGGGTGGGGCCAGGGGCGTGATCTCTTGGAAGCATGTACTCATACCTCCCAACTTTTGAAGAAGTTTTCATAAAAGAATCACTACATTTAGTTCATACAGTCTTGATGGCAGATTGGTAAAGCAGAGATGTGGCTGATTTATTTAGACTGGCGTTTCATACACCAGCCTTATTGAAGGGTGCACTGGCGTACGATGCGTCAATTTCATTGAGGTACACGCCACTTAATGAATTCAGTCCATCTTCTCAGTGGCATGTGCCTCCGTTGCCTGTCTCCAGAAATGCTACTCCAGTCAGGGATTGGAATAGCGTTTTTGGCGTTAAAAAAATGCCCTCACTTTTACAGAATTTGACGGCTGTGCGTAGCCGTGTCCCAGCTCTTCCCTAACTACAACCATTTTGGCAGAGCTGCTTTTAACTTGGGTGAAAATGCCAAAAGTTGCAACAAATTTTTTCAACTCCGATATGCTAGAAAAACTTTGAATCGCCCCCCGATCTACTCTAATAAAATGACTGACATGAGTGATCTATGATTCTACAATGTCTGCATGTCAATCAGTAATATTCTATATATGTGGGGTTTTTTGTATATATTTCTCTATCCCGTGCCAGAAGTGTCACTAGCTAGGAGAGGTGTAAGGGTCCGTTTACACCTGCCGCCCCATGACACCAAAGGACCACCGATAAGCTACTTGTTTGCTGATTGGCGGATGTTAAATATTCTCTTTACATTCAGACTGCATTTCTGAGGCACACTTAATAATCTGCGATCCATCACTGCCATTGTTCTTGCAGCACAGGTCTTGTTCACGCAGGGTAATATGCTGCCAAGAATTATGAACTTTTTTGCGCAAACCTTAAAAAAAACAAAACAAAACAAAAAAAAAAAAAAAAAACACCCGAACGATCTTCAGACGGTTTATACCGCACAATTGCCGTGAAGCAGTCGTTCCTTGGAATGGACGTTTGCCATAATCGTGCAGTGTAAATGGACCTCGAGTCTTTCCTTTAGTATTTTTTTTTAATTCTTTTTGAATCCATTTCTGACTTCACACATGCAGTCTCTATTCCTTTTGGCTAAAAAGAAAAAAAAAGGTAAGCTCTTTCTATGTATGTGATCAAATAAATGCTTGGATGTTTAACCTGTTCCAAATGGACTTTGCAGCCATGAATAAAAAGTGGACATCTGGTTTTTGAAAGTCAATGAGCTGATGGTTTCTGTTTCTCCCTTTTCCCCAGGAGCATTGTTCTTAACTTATCTTTGTTCCTTTCTTTTAGGCAATGCGGCTGTACTCCTGATAATCTCGGCTGAGGATTCTTTTGGTTTCAAAAATCTCTATCTGTATCTCATCCTGGGTGTCCTTATATTGGAGTTGATCCTGTCTGTGATATTCCTCCTGATGTATGCAGGTGAGCACATGCGCCAAAGACAAGCTGTGGAATTCCTTTTTACTGTAGTTACGAAACCTTCACGCCACCATTGTAGACCGCCCCAAACCTGAGCTCTGTGACATCTGCCCTTCACTATTGTTGAGACTTTTTTTTTTTTTTTTAAAGTGTGGGGAGGGGGATGTAAAAGAGACCGGAAATGTTAACAATTGACAGTGGGGTCATTAAAGTTTCAATGTTTGCGTAAAACTAAAATATCCAGGATCGGGCAGGGGGGGAATGCAGGAAAAATGTGCAACCATTGGAACCTTTATAAGGCTGAGACCTGGAGGAAGGTGCCATTAAATAATTTTGTGGAGTGGGCCAAATCTGTTCCCTGCCCAGCCTCCCTACTTTATTCTATTTTTTCTTTTCTAGAGGCCCTCTTCAACAGCTCCTTGGCCTCCTTTACTATTCCAGGAATGAGAAGTGTTTCCTCCCTGATCAGTGTTTCTTTGATGTACGTTTATGCCCTCTCATGGCTGTTATCTGTAGAGATGGAGATTTCTACTCTTACCTGCTAAGTGTGTGTCCCTCAGGCTCATTTATATGGCCCTGAAGCAAGCTTTGCACAGGGTGTTGACAGATCCAGGGCCATGTTTCCTTTGCACACTTTAACAAATCCCTTTCACCCTTGTTTCTGGAATTGGCAGCTTTCTAAAGAGACTCTCAATGACTAGTTCACTAAATATAGATTTGTTAAAATTAAGGTGTGTGCTTTCTAGAAAATGGCAGAAGAAATCCTTGATTTCAATTCTGGGAATCTATCTATACAGTAGTACTTTAACCCCTTAAGGACGAAGCCAATTATGTCCTTAATGACCAAGCCAAACTTTACAATTCTGACCACTGTCACTTTGGGGTAAAAACTCTGGAACGGATCCCACTGATTCTGAGACTGTTTTTTCGGGACATATTGTACTTCAGGATAGTGGTAACATTTCTTCGATATCACTTGCGTTTATTTTGTGAAAAAAAAACAAACGGAAATTTGGCAAAAATTTTGCAATTTTTTTTTTAACTTTTAATTTTTATGCCCTTAAGGGTATGTGCCCACAATGCTGAATTGATGTGGATTTTTCCTGAGTGTTTCTACCTCTCTGGCAGAAAAAACGCATGTGGATTTTACTTTTTTTTTTTTTTTTTTTAAGCGTTTTTTGCATGCATTTTCACATGTATTTCTTCAAGCAATTTGGTGCATCACTTGGAAAAGTGCTTGACTGCAACTGGCATGGATTTATATTGTGTGACCAACTTATGCTGCTTTAAATGCAGCATCAATAGTAAAAAAAAAACAAACAAAAAAAAAACCATTATACTAACCTCTCCAGCGGCCCCCCGGTCTCCTCTCCGGTGGTGTCCTCTGTCCTCGGAGTCCCTCGGTGTTCTGAAAGGACCTGCAGTGCTCTTTACTGCGGTGCTCACTTTACTATTCTCATTCCTGAAATAGTAAAGGAGGCCAAGATTCTGTTGAAGAGGGCCTCTAGAAAAAAAAAAAAAAGTAGGGAACAAAGGACCTGCCATGACTTCGTTTAGTCAGCTGACAGGTCACGCAACCGCTGACGTCAGCGTTACTGTGACCATCACATGACTAAATGACGTCACCGCAGGTCCTTTCAGGACGCCGAGGAGACCGAGGGCCGCCAGAGAGGTTAGTATAATTTTTTTTTCTTTTTTAATTCTTTTTTTTACGAATGGTACCTGGGTCTGAAGGAGAGTCTCCTCTTCTCCAGACCCGGGTACCATCCGCGCATTGAACGCGTTGTATACATGCGGATGTTATGTGGTTCAATGCAAGTCAATGGTGGCGATTTCGCCGCGATTACACACAAGAAATGGTTGTGCTGCGCATTTTTCCGCAATGATAATCCGCAGCGGATGTTATCATTGGGAAACATGGCAGACAACTTAACCAGCGTTTTCGCGGCGGAAGTGCCGCCGCGGAATCGCATTAAATCCTCATCGTGGGCACACAGCCTTAATCAGAGAGATAAATCGCTCAAAATAGTCAATAAATAAATTTCCCGAATGTCTACTTTACATCAGCACAATTTTAGCAACAACATTTTTTTGTTTAGAAGTTATAAGGGTTAAAAGTTGACCAGCAATTTAAAATTATTCAAACAATTTACAAAACCTTTTTTTTTTTTTTTTTGACTACACAACATTTGAAGTGGCTTTGAGGGGTTTGCATGACAAAAAATCCCCAAAAGTGACACCATTCTAAAAACTGCACCCCTCAAGGTGCTCAAAACCACATTCAAGAAGTTAATTAACCCTTCACGTGCTTCACAGGAACTGAAGCAACGCGGAAGGCAAAAATTAACATTTAACTTTTTTCACACAAATTTTACTTCAGGCCCCAAATTTTTTTATTTTCACAAGGGTAACAAGAGAAAATGGGCCACAAAATTTGTTGTACAATTTCTCCTGAGCACTCTGATACCCCATATGTGGGGGAAAACGCAGGGCTTGGAAGGGAAGGAGCGCCATTTGACTTTTTGAATGTAAAATTTGCTTGAATAATTGCTGGACGCCATGTCGCTTTTGGAGAGCCCCTGATGTTCCTAAACAGTGGAACCCTCACCCCCTCCCCCCACAAGTGACACCATTTTGGAAACTAGACTCCTCAGGGAACTTATCTAGATGTGTGGTGAGCACCTTGAACCCCCAGTCGCTTCACAAAAGTTTATAACATTGAGCCATAAAAATAAAATTTTTGCTTTTTTCCCACAAAAATGTTTTTCAGACCCCAATTTTGCATTTTCATAAGGGTAACAGGAGAATTTGCATCATTCAATTCGTTGTGCAATTTCTCCTGAGTAAGCTGATACCCCATATGTGGGGGAAAACTACTGTTTGGGCACCCGGCAGGGGTCAAAAGGCTTTTTGAACGCAAAATTGGCTGGAATCGAGAACAGACTCCATGTCGCGTTTGCAGGGCCCCTGATGTGCCTAAACAATTGAAACCCTCCCCAAGTGACTCCATTTTGAAAACTACACCCCTCAAGGATTTTATCAAGTGGTACAGTGAACATTTTGAACCCAGAGGTACGACTCACAGAATTTGATAACATTAGGTCTTCATATTGAATATGTTGTCATTAGTCTTGAGCGCAACCCTAACAAATCCCCTAACTGCAAAGAATGAAAAAAATATATATTTTTTTATTTTATAATTTTTATTTTGCTAAGGTGCGGACAAAGGGGGCTTTGATTTTATTTTTTTTTCTTTTGATCACGGTGATAGTTTATCACCGTGATCAAAAGGGAAAATTCCCTATTGTTGCCGGGCTCCGGTTGGCAGACCTCGGCAGGTGCTCTGTTTCTATTCTACAGGAAGATGCCGGGGGATAGTGGAGGTACCTGGTGGGCTTGGGGGGCTTAATTTCTCTCTCCTCTGACATGACAGGAGAGAAATAATTGCAACCACAGGTACACTTTTTTTTTTTTTTTTTTTTCATCCTGATTGCCATTATTCACTGAATAACGGTGATCCTGTGATTGGGAACCAGAAAAACCGGCCCTGATCATATTCTCCAGGGTCTCAGCTACTCCCGGTAACTGAGACCCCGGAGAATTTCCGACTCTGGGGGGGCGCTACAGCCTTATTCCTCAGCGACGCCTTTTCACGGTGCTGATGAAAAAGTACCCTTAACTGCCGCCGGTCATTAAGGGGTTAAAGAAGTTTCTACTACTTGGACAACCCCTTCTCATACCTCACGCTTGGCCACAATAAAATAAAGTTTATACTCCCCTCCCATGGTGGCACTGTTTCTTGCGATGTCAGCACTCGCTCTCCCGGGGGCTCCTGTACTGTAGTTGTGACACCGGCGCCAAATCAGCGCTGGCGCCACTGTCCCCGTCTCCTGTCGAATTGAACATGAAGAGGAAGTGAGATCAGCTGCAGCCCGGACTTCGTCTTCATGCTCAATTTCTCCGAAGGCGGGCACAGTGACTCCAGCACTGATTGGCACTGGGGTCACGTGTCACAACAGCCACACGAGAGCCCGGGGACCGCGAATGCTGACACTGCTGGAACTGCGTGAGCATGGGAGGCGAGAATAGGCTTTTTTATTTTATCGGAGCCAAACATTTATATTAAGAATGGATTGTGCTAGTAGTGGACAACCCCTTTAAGCCTTTAACGCTTTTATATATCTGTCATGAGTGAGTATATCCATATTTCCACTCAAATAACCCAAGTTGTATGCAAATACCTGTTAGGTGCCATCTTTGTTTAGACTGGATTCACACAAGTATATAAAACAGGTCAGTTTTTCTTCCGGAGAGACTATTTTTCCATCTATAATCTCATCCGCATTCATGTTTGGTAAATTTTAACGACAGGTGATGTACAAAGAAATTAGTTTATGTAAAATTGTATAAAAGTAATTGCTTTTTTAATTTGGGGCCACAATGGAGCATTGTGACCTCGTATATTAATAAAGTCCCCTCCCATATAGTATAATCCCCCACCACCCCTCTTCATTATGGTGGCCACAGTATATTTTCCTCCTCCTTACAGTATTGTGACCCTCATATAATTTTGTACACCTCTTTGGCCCTCATTTAGTATAGTGCTCTTTACATGGAAATTTAAAAAAAAAAAAAAAAAAAAGCACCTTCTGTTTAATCGCACTTTTCAGGTGGCGCAATGCAGTGATGTCATTGCACCGTCCGCGATGTTGCCTGATGCCACGACCTCTGATAGTCCGTCAATATGTTTAGGTATCTCGAGTTGGGGAGCTGGTGGTTTACTGCTCCGCAATACTTTTTCCACTGGATGCATCCTTGTACGCACATCCAGCTTAAACTGACACTGTGCGACCACAGTAGCGCGAGAACCAATCTGCAATCCCTCCACCCCAGTGAGCTAGTCTGAGCCTGGATAAATGTCCTGCTAATCTTGCTGGTGGTGTTGCTGTACATTGAGATCTGCATCAGAAGCCTTGGTAACGCCGCCCTTAGCTGAGCCCCTGATGAAATTTTAGGGATCTGTGGAAATAATCCCCAAGATGCTGTGGTTGTTATTGTGGATAGACAGAAGGGGTGGCTCGCTGCAACACAATGAGTGATCAACGTCTGATCACTGTGCAGCTTACTACTTTATGATGGCAAGCATAATGCAGTGCAGTACGATAGTATTGTAGTGCGTTGTACGAGCAACCCAACTTCACAAAGACCAAGCCACTTCTTTTTTTTTTTGTTGTTTGTTTTCTTTGTTTAATTGCTATCACAAAATCTGTAATGAGCCCTTTCTATAAAAGTATCACATCGTGTGTGTGTGTGTATATATATATATATGTATATATGATATTTTGCCGTGGTTGAGGGGCACACATGAATTGACCAATTTATGCACTAAAACTACGTATAGTTGCTGAGCAAAACAGTTTAGATCTAATATTTTCATTGTTAAGGGAATATCTTGGCCACATGGAGAGATGCTGCATTCTTTCGATATATTTTATAGTTACCACAGCTGGCACCAGTTCACATTAGGAGGTGCTGGTCAGGTTTCTCTGGTGTGTATGATAGATAGATAGATCGAGATATACATACCTACCGTATTTTTCGGACTATAAGACGCACCTAGGTTTTAGAGGATGAAAATAGGAAGAAAAATATTTAAGCAAAAAATGTGGTCATGATGCCCTGTTATAGAGGAAGGAGTCTGCTGCTGACACTGGTATTGGGGTAATGTCCCCCAATTCTGTTAATATCCTCCATCCTGGTATATATGGCCCCTCCTTCCTGGTATACGTGGCCTTCATCCCCATCCTGGTATGCTTGGCACCCCTTGAGACCCCATCCTGGTATGCTTGGCACCCCGTGAGAGCGCGCACACTGTACCGCAGCGCGGCTCCTGCTGCCTCTCTGCGATCAGTGTGCCTGCTATTAAAGACCATGGATATTCATTGCAATCCATGGGAGTGGGTTGTAGTGAATATTCATGAGCTTTAATAGCGGGCACACAGACTGCAGAGCGCAGCAGGAGCCGCGCTGCGGTACAGTGTGCCGGCTATTAAGGAAAATGAATATTCCCTGCTCCTCACGCCCATGGGCGTGGGGAGCAGGGAATATTCATTTTCTTTAGGAGCGGGCACAGCGCAGGTTTCAGCAGTTTTGTGCCCCGCTGATCCCCTGCTGCTGCTCCCCCAGATCTCCTACCACGCGGAGCCACAGTATATACAGGGAGATAGTATTCGAACCATAAGACGCACCCCCCACTTTCCTCCAAAATTTTGGAGGAAAAAAGTCTGAAAAATACAGTACATGCATGCATGCCCTTTTTCATTTTCCTCTCCACACCCCTCCAAAAAGTTATTTTCAACATGTATACATATCACTCACAAACACAGTCCTCATGTGGCTACATTGATGAAACAATGACCTTGCTAATGCTCTAAGAACTTTAGTTTTTATTTTTTGCCTTTTATTTAATACAATGTCCTAAAGGAGTTAAAGGCTCTCCATTAAGACTGCCTTTAATGGTTAAAAACAAAATTACCAAAGTCCCTGGTACAGTGAGATGTTTCTTACTGTACTTGGTATGGACAAGGCTGCCGAGCCACAGCCTTGTTCTTCTAGTCGTTTATAGTGAATCCCAAGCTTGTGACGAGCCGGTATCCTTATTAGCGTGTGTTATGCTATGGACCTGGGAGTCTCCCTTTATTACATGTGATAGTCCTGCACTTATCTTTGCAGAAAAGATCCTTTTCTGTTTGAAGCTGACAAGTGATAGACTGTTACATATTCTCCATCACATTCTCTTGCTGCTTGCTTGCAGTGTTTGCTAATTTCAGCAGCAGATGGAAGGAAGGGAGACAGTCATTACTAGTGGGTAGGCGGAGCCCACATAGGATAGAACACCTCAGATTAAAAAAGAGTGTTGTCCGGCCCCTCCAGCTTGGGCTCCTCCTACTCCAGCTCTCCAGTCTAAAATTTGAGGTCACAGAGGATGGTCGCTGCTGGAAGCAGCTCCTCAGAAATTTTTTTTATTTTTATCGGACAGAGATTTGGACCCCCGTGGTCTTGAGGTCTCAGGGGTCTCAGCGCTGCTGGACCCCCACCCCTCCCTTGGCGGATCTGCATTACCCTTTGAGAGAGGTCCCTGCAGAACCCTGCCGGCCCCGGGGGATGAGGGATGCTTCCCTGGCGGGGACGCAAACCGCGCATCTGGGGTCACTGCGTTCTCCGCCCTGGGGGGAAGCTTGGGCACAGCGCCACAAATCCCTGGGGGTCCCTGTGGCGCTCAGCTGGGTGAGTACTCAGCATGTTAATGTGTTTTGAGTGCTTCAGCGGCTGCTGCGGCAGATGCTGCTACATGTATTCAGGTGGTGACTTGTGTTTTTTTGTCCGCAGGTGGATGCCTGCAGGACATGGAAGCGGGGCAGGAGCGGAGAGCGGAGGAGTCGCACGCGCTTTTTTTTGAAGCCGGCGGGGGGCGTGGCTTCGCGCCTTCCCGGTCTTTCGCGGGCAGGAAGCGCTCTGAGCGCGCGCTTTCTCCTGCCCCTCCTCTTCCGGCTTCTCTCTCCTCACAGCGCGGCGGCCATTACTGAACGGCTTCCATCGGGCTCCTCACTCTCCTCTCCTCCCGACAGACCGAAGGAACACTGCACCGCGGCCAGCTGGGTGAGTCGCTTCTGCCTGTCAGGGCAGAAGCTTAACCCCTCACCCCCTCAGCGCAGGGCACCTTTCTGAGGCACAATAAGGTGGCAGACTGTGCTGTCCTGCAGCTATTACCTCATATAGAGGTTCCTTTTTTTGTCTGGGGCTCGCACGTCCTTTTCATTTCACAGAGGTTGTGGGGAGTCTGCGACATTAACCCCTTATTAAGCGGTTATCCCTTAATTGGGGGTCAGCTGGGGTAGCTCTCTCTTTAAGAGCTTTAACCCTTCAGCTTTCTTTTAAGAAACCACACTGTCCTACTTACTGACAGGTTTAACCTGCCATATACTGTGTGAGGGCATGTCAGATCAGGGTCCAGGAGGTGCGGACAGTCTCCCAGGTCCGCTACAGCAGGGTTCCCCAACTCCAGTCCTCAAGGCCCACCAACAGGTCATGTTTTCAGGATTTCCTTAGTATTGCACAGGTGATGGAATTATTGCCTGTGCAGGTGATGCAATTATCACCTGTGTAATACTAAGGAAATCCTGAAAACATGACCTGTTGGTGGGCCTTGAGGACTGGAGTTGGGGAACCCTGCGCTACAGGATCAGTCTCGCGTGTCTGACACGCAGGAGTCCTCGACGGCGTCAAGCGCAGCGGTCGGGGGTTTCGGTGATGGGGCAGTGGTCAAAATGGAGGCCCTCACTCGTTCTATTGATGGCCTGTCTGACCTTCTAGGTTATTGGGTGTCAGCTAGATCCTCTCATGGCAGGAAGCGCCACAGGCCGGTACTGCCCTCCCCGCGCAGCGACTCGGAGATCTCTGTTATGGAGGGTTCCCCTTCAAGCTCAGATGGGGAGATGTCCAATTCGGATAAGGAGGATCGGCAGGGGCACTCTGCCTCTTTTTTGGGCCGTGCAGAGGCTTTTATTGGAGCCATGAGGGAGGCGTTACAGTTTCCGGAGGAGGTAACTAGACGTCCTGGTAAGTCGGCCCGGATGTTTCAGGAGTCGCATAGGTCGCGCTTGGCATTACCATCTCTGGATGAGCTTAATGGGGCAGTGGAGAAGGAACGCCTGTGTCCAGATAAACGTTTTCAGGGGACACGGTTTTTTGAGGCACTGTATCCGTGTTCCACGGAGTTGATTGATAATTGGATTCCTTCTCCTGAAGTGGATGTCCCTTTATCCCAGCTTAGCAAATCCTCATTACTGCCTGTTAAAGGGAAGGCGAGTCTGCAGGATCCGCTGGACAGAAAAACGGAGATGGCGGCGAAATCCATCTACGAGGCCGCGGGTCATGGATTCAGAGCGGTGCTAGGATCCATGTGTGCTTGTAAAGCTTCCCTAAGCTGGTTGGACCGTCTACGGACGGCGTGGCAGGATGGATCCCCGCTATCCGAGGTAGATGGGCTTTTCAAGTTGTTGGAGGATGCGGCCCGATATGGCAGTGATGCAGGTTTGGATACCGCGTCACTGCTGTCCAGGGCGCAATCCTCGGCGGTCACAGTCAGAAGAGCACTGTGGCTCAGACAGTGGACTGGGGACGCGGTTTCCAAGCAAGGTTTGCTATCTTTAGCTTACAAGGGTGGTCAGTTATTTGGATCTGACCTCACGGAGCTGATTGTCAAGGCAAAGGCAAAAGAAGCGGCCTTACCACAGCGAAGAACTGTGGCTTCTGCGTCGGGCAGGCCTAGTGCCGGTAGTAGTCTGTGGCCCTTTCGGTCCAGGGGACGGTCCGGTCAGCCCTCTTGGGGATCGGGTCGTCCCTCTTTTTCAGGAAAAAAGGCTTCTCCGAAATCCCGCACTCCCTGGAAACAGAGCTTCCGTCAAGACAAGCGGGAAGCTGACAAAAAGCCCGCTAAGGCGGACTGACGCCAGGTTTTCTCTCGAGTGGGGGGTCGCCTGCTCCAATTCGAATCGACTTGGGCGTCCTGCGTTTCGGACGCCTGGGTGACGCGGGTTGTGTCAGCAGGCTACTTCATAGAGTTTCTTTCTCGACCCCCGGACAGGTTTTGCCAATCTCGCATTCCGTCAGAGCCCGAGCTAGTTGCCGCTCTACGGCAGGAGGTCGATTCCCTTCTGCAGAAGGGTGTGGTGGTACCGGTTCCGCCGGAGGACCGGGGAAGAGGGTTTTATTCAAACCTCTTTGTGGTCCCCAAAAAGGAGGACAAATTTCGCCCCATTCTGGATCTCAAAAGATTGAATCGGCATGTCCGCACCCGGAAATTCCGCATGGAGTCGCTTCGCTCGGTCGTGGCGGCCCTGTCGCAGAACGACTTTTTGGTGTCAATCGACATTCGCGACGCTTATTTGCATGTTCCCGTCGTAAGGGCCCACCAACGCTTCCTTCGTTTTGCCATAGGTCAGGACCATTTCCAGTTTGTGGCCCTACCATTCGGGTTGGCCTCGGCGCCCAGAGTTTTTACAAAAATTCTGGCACCTCTCATGGCGATCCTTCGAAGACAGGGGGTTACGGTTCTTCCCTACCTGGACGACCTTTTGATTGTGGCGTCCTCAAAGGAGGAGGCGGTGACGGCTCGCAATCTATCCCTTCAGCTCCTGGAGGACTTCGGGTGGCTGGTCAATTGGAAGAAGTCGTCTCTGGAACAGTCGCAGTCAATCCTGTTTTTGGGGATGCATTTCGACACGGTACGAGCAGTGGTGTCCCTGCCTCCAGACAAGCAAGCAAGTCTTCTTCGACATGTACAGGTTATGAAGTCTTCGACAGCAATGTCCCTTCGAAGGTGTATGCGCCTTTTGGGTTTGATGGTGGCGTCAATGGAGGCACTTCCGTTTGCCCAATTTCATTCCAGGACTCTCCAAATGCTCATTCTGAACCGTTGGGATCGATCACAGGCTTCGCTGGATCGCAGTGTCATCATCTCCCACAGGGTGCGAGAGTCTCTAGAATGGTGGTTACGTCCGGAAGCGTTATCCCTGGGGAAGTCCTTCCTCCTTCCGAGGTGGTCGGTCATAACCACCGATGTCAGGCTGGGGGGGTGTCTGAAACGATCTCTGGATTCAGGGAGTATGGTCGTCGGAAGAGTCTGTCCTGCCGATCAACATCCTGGAATTGAGGGCGATTTTCCTTTGCCTCCAACACTGGACGGTCCCTTTAAACGGTCTGCCAGTCCGAGTGCAGACAGACAACGCGACGGCGGTCGCGTATATCAACCATCAAGGTGGAACGAGGAGCTCCAGGCTCATGATGGAAGTGTCTCGGATCCTGGTATGGGCCGAGGCCAAGGTGCCAGCCATCTCTGCGATTTACATTCCGGGAGTTCAGAATATCACGGCGGACTTCCTCAGTCGCGAGAAGGTGGATCCCGGAGAATGGAGTCTTCACCCAGAAATTTTTGCACAGCTGTGCTCCCGTTGGGGAACTCCTCAAGTGGATTTGATGGCATCAAGGTTCAACACCAAGTTACCGACGTTCATGTCCAGGTACAAGGACCCGAAGGCTGTGGCGGTGGATGCTCTGGTGGCTCCGGGGGACCAATTCGAGCTAATCTATGTGTTCCCGCCGATATCCTTACTTCCTCTGGTGTTGCGTCGGATCAGACTGGAAAGAGTCCCGGCTATGTTAGTAGCCCCAGACTGGCCAAGGAGGACGTGGTTCTCGACGCTGGTGTCGCTTCTGGCTGCGCCTCCACTTCCTCTCCCTCTTCGCCCGGACCTGTTAACCCAAGGGCCCGTTCGTCATCCGGACCTGAAGTCTCTGCGTTTGACGGCGTGGCTCTTGAGACCGAAATCTTGACTCGTCAAGGTTTTTCAGCCGAAGTCATTGCCACTCTGCGAGCTGCCAGGGGTCCTGCCACTACTAGGATCTATCACAAGACTTGGGAGGCCTTCTTTTCATGGTGTTCGGGTTCTTCAAGGAACCCGAGGATTTTTTCCATTCCCAATTTGTTGGCCTTTTTGCAGTATGGCCTGGACAAGGGTTTGGCAGTTAGCACTCTGAGGGGTCAGGTTTCTGCTTTGTCCTTGCTGTTTCGGAAGGCTATCGCCTCGCGTAGGGACGTTCGTTCCTTTTTTCGCGGGGTAACCCGTCAGTTTCCGCCGCGGAAGGCGCTTGTGTCCCCTTGGCGGCTCAATCTGGTCTTGGAGGCTCTTCAACATGGGCCTTTTGAGCCTATGGACTCCGTTAGCCTTTCTTTGCTTTCTTGGAAGGTTGCCTTTTTAGTGGCAGTCACCTCTTTGAGAAGGGTTTCTGAACTGGCGGCTCTTTCTTGCTCGCCTCCTTTTCTGGAGTTTCTCCCGGATCGCGTGGTGCTTCGCACACGGGGCGACTTTCTACCTGAGGTGGTGTCACAATTTCATGTTAACCAGGATATTGTGTTGCCCTCGCTCTGTCCGGAACCGAGGAATGCGAAGGAACGGGCCTTGCACTCATTGGATTTAGTGCGGGCTTTGAAGTTCTATTTGTCTATTACTCAAGGTTTTCGGAAATCGGACTCTCTGTTTGTGATTCCAGCAGGTCGTCGGCGTGGTCAACGAGCTTCCAAGGACACTATAGCTCGATGGATTCGGTCGGCCATTTTAGAGGCTTACCGACTCAAGGGCGAATCTTGTCCAATTAAGATTCGAGCTCACTCCACGAGAGCTGTGGGTTCATCGTGGGCTTTTCATCAAGGGGCCTCGGCAGCTCAACTCTGCCGGGCGGCTACCTGGCGCTCCGTCCACACTTTTACAAAGTTTTATAAGGTGGACGTCAGTGCTTCCGCTGATGCAGCCTTAGGACGTAGGGTCCTGCAGGCGGCTGTAGTTTAAGTTATCGTTAACTTGTATTTAGCGCTAGTTGCGCATTTTTCTAGGTTGTTGGGATTCTGCCTCTGTTGGTTTTTTCCCACCCTTAATTTTTGGACTGCTTTGGGACGTCCCACTAGTAATGACTG
This sequence comes from Phyllobates terribilis, assembly GCF_046119375.1. NCBI lineage: Eukaryota > Metazoa > Chordata > Amphibia > Anura > Dendrobatidae > Phyllobates > Phyllobates terribilis. Next base: position 1,019,099,689 of record NW_027362761.1, read on the forward strand.
TGTCTCCCTTCCTTCCATCTGCTGCTGAAAGACGGATTTTGGTAAGACCTTACCTGTAAAATCTTTTTCAGCGAGGGAAGGAAGGGAGACACGGCTCCCTCCCATGGCAGAAGTGTGTTGTTGTGTTTTCAGATGCAGCGTGACCCTTCTCTGATAGCGATTATCTGGGCTGAGGTCGGCGCGCTAAGGCTCTGTTCCAGCATTGCCAGCTCATCGCAGTGGTCCGGTCCAGTGAGTAGTACCTGGGACTGTGTGGTTTTTCTGTTATATGCATAACCTGTCTCTTGTTTTTTCTCTGAAGTTCTTCAGAAGGGGTTATGTTGCTCCGCTGGTGATATTTGCTCTTCCTTAGCTTGTGTACGGACTGCAGAGCTGGAGTAGGAGGAGCCCAAGCTGGAGGGGCCGGACAACACTCTTTTTTAATCTGAGCTGTTCTATCCTATGTGGGCTCCGCCTACCCACTAGTAATGACTGTGTCTCCCTTCCTTCCCTCGCTGAAAAGGATTTTACAGGTAAGGTCTTACCAAAATCCGTCTTTATTTTCTCCAGCTATTTGAGCAATTAATAAGATCAAAGGATATTTTCTCAGTCTAGATCAAACACTTTGGTTAGGCTATAGGGATATAGCCATGGCTCACATACAGGTTTTTTTCCTCCGTCTCAAATTTATTTAGAACCAGTTAATTTTTTTTTTATTATTATTTCTGCACAACTTTCTCGGTCCGGTGTCTTGTGCCCTTCAGTCATATTGATAATGACCAGTTTATAGATTGGTTATGTTATTAGAAAATATTTAAATATCAATAAAGTGGCAAAACTATTGTGACCAGCCCATAGATTTCTATAGATCGAATACGTCTCCTTTTGGCAAGTAAAATCCTACTTTTCCCATAGCAGTAAAATAGCTGAAAGTCTAAGATTTTTAGAAGCCAGACCTGTAACAATCAGCTCATCTCTGGCCTAATTTCAACATGAAAAAGTCTACATGAGGCTGCGTTCACACATTGCGTATTTTCGCGCGCTTTTTGAAAATACGCAATGTGCTTTGTGTCTGCCAGCAAAGTGAATGGGAAATTCACTTTGCCGTTCAGACACTGTGTAATTTTACGCAGCGGGAAAGCGCAGCTGCGTAAAGAATTGGCATGTCAATTATTTACGCAGCTGCGTCCTGCGCTTTCTCTCTTGTGCCCATTGTAAGCGATGGAATTACGCAGCGGTGTTCACACACTGCTTAATTCCATCGCTTTTTTACGGAGGCGCAGGATGGATACTCACCCGATGTCAGGGGAGAGGCGTCCGGTCCGCTCCAATCCCGCGCTTCCAGCATCTGCCGGTGAGCCGATCAGCTGTTGGCTAACCGGCTTGTAACCGGCCGGTCAGCTGACAGTCTGCTGATCACTTCACGGCAGATGCTGCAAGCGCGGGACGGAGCAGACTCTTCTCTCATCCATCGGGTAGGCGAGTATCCATAGTCTGTACATACACTGCTAGGGACACACACAGTACACACACACAGTACACACACACAGTACACACACACAGTACACACACACGACACACACAGACACTTGTCACACTGAAATGAAGTGTGACCTTACACATGTCACCCTTCATTTTCACACTGCTTTTTTTTGCTGCGCTTTTTTACGCAGTGTGTGAATGGAGGTGCTTTTTTTACCTGCTTAAAAAAACAGGAAAATACGCAGCGTAAAAAAATGCAGGGAAATACGCAATGTGTGAACGCAGCCTTTGACTGCTCTTTTAATGTAGAAGTTTTGCAGAGAAGAGATTGAATTTCCTGACTAAGGGTATGTTCACACTTCTTGTTTTTTGCCACAGAAAATGCAGCATTTTACTGTCCCAGCAAAGTGAGATTTCTGAAATCTCATGCACATGCAGCTTATTTTTTCCTTTTGTAGATTTGAAACCATTTCAAATCTGAAGCATGTTAATTTTTTTTCAGCATTATTCACACATTCTAGTGAATGGGGGGGAAATGCACACAAAAAATGAGCTTTTTTTTATGCAGAGTTTTTCTTGCCAGGAGACTAGTATTTGCTGCTGACATCTCTGCATCAAAAACTTAACGTGGGAACATGGCTCAACTCTTGCATGTTTGGATGGTAAATATGGCAAGGATGGCTTTGCCAAGATGTCCAGAGCCTGTGAATCATGCTGCCCAAACAACGATTCTTGATTGGGACTGTAAAACCCGACCCGACCACTGGGTCTCCTGTCCATAGCAAACTACCTCATAGGCATATATGAAGCAGTTGGCTTAGGTCGGGAGACTCGGGCCTCGTCGTAGATCCTAGATCTGGTCAGGAGACTTGGTGGTCCGGCCCGGTCATGGATCCTAGCGAAGTCCATATTTCACAGATATATAAAACCCGGCCTAAGGCTTAAATACTACTTAAAATATCACAATGTCAAAGCAAAGCTAAAACAAGAGAGGATTCGTAATACAGAAGAGTTAATAATCTCTACATTTTGGTATTCCTATTTGCAAGCCAAAACTAGGGAGTGAAAGTACAAATGCTAAATACTAATCAGAATACTACCATGCGAAAGGGACTTTACTTTGATAACTTGTATTTACGTTCCATCCCTTTTAATTATCACCGATCAGACTAAGGCTGCGTTCACACATTGCGTATTTTCGCGCGCTTTTTTGCGCGCGCTTTTTGAAAATACGCAATGTGCCTTGTGTCTGCCAGCAAAGTGAATGAGAAATTCACTTTGCCGTTCAGACACTGTTATTTTACGCAGCGCGAAAGCGTAGCTGCGTAAAGAATTGGCATGTCAATTCTTTACGCAGCTGCGTCCTGTTCTTTCTCACTATTGTGCCCATTATAAGCGATGGAATTACGCAGCGGTGTTTCCATCGCTTTTTTACGGAGGCGCAGGATGGATACTCACCTACCCGATGTCAGGGGAGAGGCGTCCGGTCCGGTCCGCTTCAATCCCGCATCTGCCGGTGAGCCGATCAGCTGTTAGCTAACCGGCCGGTCAGCTGATTACAAGCCGGTCATGTGACAATCAGCTGATCGCTTCACGGCAGATGCTGGAAGCGCGGGACGGAGCAGACGTGTCTCTCATCCATTGGGTAGGCGAGTATCCATAGTCTGTACATACACTGCTAGGGACACACACACGACACATAAACACACAGGACACATAGACACAAACAGTACACATGTCACCCTTCATTTTCACACTGCTTTTTTTGCTGCGCTTTTTTACGCAGTGTGTGAATGGAGGTGCTTTTTTTTACCTGCTTAAAAAAACGCAGGGAAATACGCAATGTGTGAACGCAGCCTAAATGGAGTGACTATCCTACAGGCATTCCATTGCTCAGTTTATTCTGTGGGACTACCCGAGATGGCTAAGCATGGAGTGGTGGTGCATGGAGGACTATTGCTCTTTCCAAACGGGGCATGCCGGAACCCTGTTCTCAGAATTGGAGAGAGTCCCAAATGTTGGATCCAAGCATTCAGCAAATTATCTCTTAACCTGTGGATAGGTAATAATTAGCATTTATAGCCCAATGCAGCCTGTAGCTTGATGTGCAGTTCCTATAATATTTACTAGATTTCCTAGGATCTTTCCTGTAACATTGTAAGAGGAGAACATCTTATCTCTCTTGTGTCTTTGACCCCTATTGTTCTATCTAATTTTGTTTGTGTTTTGTGTTCGATTCTCCTTGAGCCTCTGCAGGTTACTTTGATGTTATCCCCTTTCCATGGTTGTTTTCAGTTTTTGGATTTGAAGGTTGTATTTTGTTTTGCAAGTGAAAACCCATCCAAAGCAAAGAGGTTTTCTTTTCTATACAATCCCTAACTTCAAAGGCTCAATACTTTTTTTTTTTTTTCTTCACATCCTTGGTGATTAAAAGGAGAATTGATCATCCTTTTTTTCTGATCAGTGTCCTTTACCATTTAATTGGACAAACATTTCACTAAGTAGTTGGCTTTTGTCCTTTTTAAAGGTGTTTGAAGTTGAGACTGGCTATCCAATCCGTGCTGTGCTTGAATGAAATAAGCTTTTTAAAACTGGGTTTTCACACCTGCTTTAAGATAAGACTCCCTACTTGTTGTTCTTAAGCCAACCTAATATAGCTTGAGCTGTGCAGCAAACAAGATTAAATGTAGACTGATGAGGTGGAATAGAGAACACCAGCATAGGATAGTACTTGTAATAAAACACTATCTCATATTCTTTGGGGTTGCCTTTAGATTGTATAGTCTTCTGAGCCATCTTACTACTTGGAAGAGTTGCCTTAGGGTGCATTTAGACCGGCCGACCCCCAGTCATTAAATAACCGCTGATCAGCTACATAGCAGCCCATTATTTGTCGTTAAGTAACCTGTTTGGACAGGTCGACCACACTTTCACGCACACAGCAAGATCGTTAATATGATTGGGTGCTTTAAAATATCATTGTTCTCGGCAGCACGTCCTCTTTACACATGATGCTATTTTGCCTAGAACGATTCTTTTTCAACCAAGCTTAATTATCACTGGTTCTTTAAGTGATCGGCAGCCAGTTTAGACTGGCCAATTTATCGTGGAAATGAGCTTTCTGTATGATCTGCCTGTGTAAGTGCACCATTATTTTATCTTTTGAGAATGGGATTATTAGGGAAATCAATGTCCTGATTGCTAATTCTCCTGTGGATAGACGTGTCCGGTTATAATCAGGGCTGTGGAGTCTGAGTCGGTCCATTTTATACAGACTCAGATTCCAACTCCTAAAATATATAATAAATTGGGTACAGTATTTCAGTGCAGTTTGTGAGGAATATTTTTTTCATAAGAATTTTGGAAAGTTATGAAATGTCCTATTCCTGATCTAAGGGTCTAGACTTTTAGCTGAGATGATCCTGTGATACAGTAAATTCATCACTTAAACATGAGCCGTGTATGAGGGAGTCGGAGTTGGAGTCTGTGTCAGGGAAATTGAGGAGTCGGAGTTTTAGCTTACCGACTCCACAGTCCTGGTTATAATTGTCAGGGGCTGCACTATGTGGCCACCACAGAACAGTCAGCATGCCGCCTGATGTCTTTTAATCACTTACTACAGGTCAGATGAGCCTTTAGTCTCCTATCTTCATCTCGTTGGGTACAGCAGTACAGACCAGATGATATAAAGAAGCAGTTTAAGAGTGAATTTTCAAAAATATTCAAACCTTGGACTATAAAAACCATTCCAGAAACTTTGACTTCTATTTGTGGTTGAAAGTAAATTTTTATGGTACTGGATCAATATCTGATTTTGTGCTTCAGTTTCTTCAGTCACTGGGACTTGGTACCAAGCATCAACAAGTCCAAGGAGGCCAATTGGTTCCCAATGACTTTAGTGCATTTGTGTCCTCCATGTGCTGGACAGCCGTGAGATCCCATGAATGGACTGTTTGTACAGATGTGATTGTAGAGTGAAAACTATAGCCCTATAAAATGGGTGTTGTAAACGGGGTCACCAGTTTGTGTAACTAAAGCTTAATCACTGTTCAAACTTTTATAGAACAGTGTCTGCTCCTCAGCCTTAGATCTCTGCTTGCTGTTATAGTAACATGGCTTGTAAAATATCCTAATCATCACATTTAAATTGGTATTCCTCCAGAAGAAGGTAAAGAAACCCTTATGTGGCAGTTACTAAATTATTTTTTTCTGAAGGAGCAGGTGACATTCAGAATAAGTCCTCAATGACTCCTCAAACTATGTGTTAAAGGCAAAGCTAAAAGGTCTTTCAAAAAAGAAATTCAAACCTTACAGGTCAACAAGCATTTTAAAAAAAAAAAAAGCCAAAAAAACACTTTTTACTCTGATTCAACCTTTTGGAAAAAATAAATTGCTCATCTGCCTGCTCTATTGAATAACATTGGTCTGCGTGCTGTCCATTTTTGCCACGGACAGCACTTGGACCAAAAATACTGTCGTTTGAAGAACTTTGGCCCTAAAGACAAAATTGTTGATTTGCAGCAATTGTGTTGCTGATGTAGGATTGCCTACAATGGATACGGAAAGGTTGAACTGAGTGGACCTAGGTCTTTATTCAACCTTCATTACTATAAGGCTGCGTTCACACATTGCGTATTTCCCTGCGTTTTTTTACGCTGCGTATTTTCCTGCTTTTTTTTTACCTGCGTTTTTTTAAGCTGGTAAAAAAAGCACCTCCATTCACACACTGCGTAAAAAAGCGCAGCAAAAAACGCAGTGTGAAAATGAAGGGTGACATGTGTACTGTCTGGTGTGTCGTGTGTGTCCCTAGCAGTGTATGTACAGACTATGGATACTCGCCTACCCGATGGATGAGAGACGCGTCTGCTCCGTCCCGCGCTTGCAGCATCTGCCGTGAAGCGATCAGCAGACTGTCAGCTGACCGGCTTGTAATCAGCTGACCGGCCGGTTAGCTAACAGCTGATCGACTCACCGGCAGATGCTGGAAGCGCGGGATTGGAGCGGACCGGACGCCTCTCCCCTGACATCGGGTAGGTGAGTATCCATCCTGCGCCTCCGTAAAAAAGCGATGGAATTACGCAGTGTGTGAACACCGCTGCGTCATTCCATCGCTTATAATGGGCACAAGAGAGAAAGCGCAGGACGCAGCTGCGTAAAGAATTGACATGCCAATTCTTTATGCAGCTGCGCTTTCCCGCTGCGTAAAGTTACACAGTGTCTGAACGGCAAAGTGAATTTCCCATTCACTTTGCTGGCAGACACGAAGCACATTGCGTATTTTCAAAAAGCACGCGAAAATACGCAATGTGTGAACGCAGCCTTACATTGTAGCAGATTATCAGAAATGAGAGTATCAGTGCATAAGGCTTCAGCTGTGAGAAGTCACTCTGCAAAATTTCTGCTGTGGATAAATGGAGAATCTGCATGTAATGAGGCTTTCCTGACCCCAGCTTCCTACAGCTTTTCCACTCTTAGTGAGCCGTATTATTTTGGCTTTTTCATTTCCATTTTCCTTCTTGACTACATTCAAAGTATCAAACACCCATGTTCTAAAATGTAATGTACAATGGAGGAGGTGGGAAGAGACCACCAGCGACCGATCCGATGGTGGCCTGTCTGATTGCTTTACAGCCTGCTGTTTGATATTCGTGTGCTTCTGTGGGAGTCATTGTGGGGCTCACAGGTCAGCCATATACTCTGCTCCTAAACAAGCAGGTGGTCCAGATGAACAATGGTGGCAGAATGTGCTACTATTACAGAGGAAGACAAAGGAGGTTTAATGGGACGTCATGTGGGATCCAATGCTGGGGAAGTGCTTACTCTATTGACAGTTGTCCTTTTTTGGATGAGTATAAGCTCCTGTGTTGAATGTGGTTCATGTGTTACGGAGGAGGGGTCGTGTTTTTTTTTTGTTTTTGTTTTTTCTTCACTATTAAGAATGCCAGTGAAAGGGGATTTTAAACCCGTTGCTTTAATGTCTCAAAAAATTTTTTGGGGTTAATATTGCTCAAAATGTTGCATAACCTACATTTAGATCAAATATCTTTTTCAAAACTTTATCCCGAACACCTTGCAGTACTCTTATTTTTGTATAATGCTGAAAAAATGTGATCATTTGTATAGTTGTACCTCACAAATGGTATAATAAAGCCAAATAACTTGTGTGTTTTATGATGGATAAGGGTATTAATCATTAATGTGGAGTGAACTCTGCTTAAATTATGTGTAATATACATAGTGAGTGTATAATATGTACACTAATATTAGTGTGTGTATATAATATATTATACAAATATGCATATTATCATACGCTCACTCTGAGAAGAGTGTCTGCTAGGCAGTATACACACCATCTTTAGTTGTGTACTTGTAGATAAATCCAGCAATGGCTACATTACACTGTGGATAGGCTATATGAAAAGTTGAAGTCTGATCATTACAATATTTATCCGTAACATCTGGTCCCAATGATGAGACCAAATTACTGAACATAACTTACCTTGTTTTTCAGTGAAAATATACAGGTTCAATAGAAGCATGCCTAGACCAGACATTATTGAAGAAGAGCATATCCATTCATATAAAGGTCACATCTTGCCAGGAATTGGATTTAGGTAACTTGTGTTTTTTTTTTTTATATTTGATTTCTTTTTTTTGCCTTGCTTATATAGCACAATCCTATTCCATAGTGCAGTACTTTAAAGGGAATCTGTCAGCGGGGTTTTGCTACCTTATCTGAGAGCAGCATAATGTAGGCAAAGAGAATCTGAATCGAACGATGTATCACTTAGATTACTGGGTGCAGCAGTTCTGAGAGTTTAGATTTAGCAATACAGCAGAGCTGAGGAAGCTGCCCCCGCCCACACCAGGCTCTGTGTACACAGTCCATAGACAGTGAGCTGCTTATCACAGGAGGGGGTGTGCTGGACTAGCATGCATGCGCGGCTGTGTCCTGCAATGATAAGCTCCTGGTGCTATGATAATAATTGCAAGCAAACAGAGCTTTAGAGAGGCATCGCTGAAATCTGTGTTTTAACCCCTACAGCATGCTGTCTTCAGCTTACATGGCAAAAAACCTGTTGACAGATTCCCTTTAAGTTGTCACCACTCACGATCAGTCCTTGTCCCCAATTCCTATCAATATGTTTTTAAAATGTGAGATATGGACATAGTACTGTGATTGTACCAGGAAGAAGAGATCACCACAGTGACCACACTTTGCTCTCCTGGCACTGCTGTTATCCATGGGTTGTCTGGTACTGCAGCTCAGGTCCAGTTGTGCTGTTTGCAGTATGTGTGTTTTCGGCTTTCTGTAGCCTCTCTAGTACACATGGACACTAAACTTGTCTCCTCTACATAAATGGTAAAATTGTGTTTAACTTTCCCACTGTTGCCAATTATCAAACTCTTACAAGGACACAATACTATGTCATGCTGCATTCCTAGTTCGCAGTAATGGCCATCACAGCACAGAGGTCACCAAAGGGAATTGGTAAAATCTCAGATTGGCCATAAATTTCTAGTCACAACATATATGTCTGTGTCACAAAGCCTTATAACTAAAGGATTTTTTTTCTGTTTTGTATTGAATAAAAAGAGGTCAAATGGCATGGTGAATCCCGAGCCATTGGTATGTGTAGACACATTTGTAGGTACCTGTAGACACATTTTTCATTCTTAAATGAATGCAATGTTACAGGGCTTGTAAATACCTTTACAGAAATGCCCGTGTGGAAATCTGCATCTTTACAAAAGGGATTAAAGTAAGGTTAGAACACCCACTTTTATCCAAGAGTTATGGTCGCTTAACCTCATGCATGCCCACTCTTCTGTGGTTGTGGTCCTGCTTCACATGACCATGCGCTGAGCCAGATGTCAATCAAGGAAGAGTAGGCCAGTCACTGCTGTAACTCTGCCTAGAGCTGCATGTGGTGGTGTTACAACTGCACTTTCTCATAGTTGAGTTACTTATTTCCACAGGGTCACGACACTAATGCACTGCCGGATGCAGCAGGCCCCCATGGTAAAAGGCAGAGGCATCATAAGTGTAAAGTACTGATGAACGCCAACCATTCATGGGGGAGTGGAGCATTTGCTTAATATTACAAATCCACACTGATGAGGCTAGTATAAGGTGCCAGTCTTACAAATATTTAGTGCACCATGCCAGTTTACAGCCTACTAGTCACACCCATAGTATTAGATCAGGACGGCTGCCAGCACTATATAAGTGAATAAAAAACCTTCATTTCCCACACCAACACTGCACTGCCTGGCTGTCATAACTCTGTTGTCTGGTATCCCGGGGCCAAGGGCACCTTTCCTGTCTCTTAACACAAGGGGAGCCCTAGCTGGCCCTGTTCCCCAGATTACTTCTGAAGGTGAAGATGCCAGGGCCACGTATCTTGTCTGAGCTCCTCAATCCACCCTCAGTCTGTTCCCTCCCGACCTAGGGAAGAGGGGAGTAGTAGTGTATGGCAGTACACCTACCAGACTAACAAGGTAATACAAACAGGGCTAAAGGAAAATACGAATCATACAAACAGGTTTGCATCGGGAAGTGGAGGATAGGGAAAAAAACAAAATGGGAGAAGAGGATTACACACTACCTAAACCACGCAACAGTCTTAGCTTAAATCCAAATGCCTTCTCAAACAACAACTCTCCACCACACTCCTAGCAGCATGAAGCTATCTCTGGCAGTGACTCCAAGCCAAAGCCCAGACTATATAGGAGTGGGGAGTGGCTAACACTGGACAGCTGAGAGCCTTATTTTAGGTAAGATTCCAGGAGCTCACAACCACGCAAACACGGGGAGAACATACAAACATCTGCAAGGAGTTTTTATGTTCTCCCCGTGTTTGCGTGGGTTTCCTCCGGGTTCTCCGGTTTCCTCCCACACTTTAAAGACATACTGATAGGGAATCTAGATTGTGAGCCCCGATGGGGACAGCGACGATAATGTATGTGAAGCGCTGCGGAATATGTTAGCGCTATATAATAAAGAAATAAAGAACTGAGCAGATTAACCCCTGCACTGCTGAAAGAAACCGGCACCATTTAATATGAAGGTGAAAGACTTCTAGTGAGTGCAGGAGTGGGAGGAATCAGACACTGCGCTCTCCTGGCTCCTCTGTCGCAGTAAACCCGTGACACTGGCTGCATCCTTTCAAAATACAAAGGATCCCTACATGCATTATTGCATTGCGAGTCTCTACACTAAAAAACAAAGCCATTCACGAAATGCCTTAAACCCATAAAAATCAACGTCCTGCAGGATGCAGAAGACGCCAATGATAAAGGTGAAGGCTGTGATGTTCTAGGGATTTGTCCTTTTATGTGAATTGACTTCCACAGTGGCTTTTCTGACAGTTCAGAATACAATATGAAATTAATTATAGCTGACACAATATGAATTCGAGCTTCTACCACTTGGACAATACACAGAGAGCCTAAATCCAGTTCAACATGGTTTTCTATGTGCCCACGATGCAGAAATGCTCAGGATTTTTTCCTGAGCGTTTCTGCATCTCCCTGGCAGAAAAAAACACATGCGGATTGTAGATGCGTTTTTCCTGCCAGGGACAAGCGGAAGTGAAGCGTTCTTCACATGCATTTCCGCATGCGGGTTGTCAAGCGCTTTCCAAGTGATTTTAGCATCACTTGGAAAGTGCTTGACAAATTGGTCACACTATATAAATCCATGCAACCGGCATGGATTTATATAGTGTGACCGAGAGAATGTAAAAAAATAAATATATACCGTATATTCCGGCGTATAAGACGACTTTTGAAGACTGAAAAATCTTCTGTCTAGTCTGGGGTCGTCTTATACGCCGGTAATGCTTTTGAACTTTCAGAAATTGACATGCGGGGATACTCTGGGGGTGCTAATAAGCTGCCGTGGCCGTATCCCTGCCATGTCGGAGTTAACATAAGGTGGAGGGAGTTAAAATACGGCGGCGGTAGGTCCAGACAGTCAGCGCTTCTGTGCTGAAACTGACACATCGCTGCGTATTCCCAGCTCCGGACACAGCGCAGGGCTTCTGTGCCGACAGCTTTCACTTGTCACAGAAGCGCTGCGCTGTGTCCGGAGCAGGGAAGTTCGCATCGCTTCTGTGACAATATATGAAAAGCCGGCAATTCAGCAGCGGCATAAGCTTGCACCCGACAATTTAGAATAGAAAGAATAGAGCTTCACACATAGATTAGATAGATAGAAACATGTCAGTCACATATATATGAAGTACAGTGACAGTGTTGCTTACTGTACTTGTCATTTAGTGTAAAGGATTTATTAAAACAAATAATAGTGTTTTCATGCACCGTCTCTTTAAAAAAGCCGGCCGGCAATTCAGCATCTGTACCCGACAATTTATAACAGACAGAATAGAGCATCACACATAGATTAGATAGATAGAAACATGTCAGTCACATATATATGAAGTACAGTGACAGTGCTGGTTACTGTACTTGTCATCTAGTGTTAAAATAACGGATTTATTTAAAAAAAAATTGGCGTGGGGTTCCCCTTAATTTTAGTCTCTAGCGGAGGTTAAGCAGACAGCTGGGGCAGATGTTTGAAGCCTGGGAAGGGGGTAATACCCACGGAGCTTCCCAGGCTACTAATATCAGCCCCCAGCTGAATACATAGCCTTTACTAGCTATTAAAATGGGGGACCCCCCAAAAAAATGACGTGGGGTCCCCCCTAATTTAATAGCTAGCAAAGGCTAGGCAGACAGCTGGGGGCTGATATTAATAGCCCAGGAAGGGAGCCATGAATATTGGCCCCCTCCCAGGCTAGAAACACCAGCCGTCAGCCGCCCCAGAAATGGCGCATTCATAGGATGCGCCAATTCTGGCACTTAGCCTCGCTCTTCCACGCTGCCCTGGTGCGGTGGCAGGGGGTAATAGGGCTGGGGTTGATGTCAGCTTATAATGCCAGCTGACATCAAGCCCAGGTTAGTAATGGAGAGGCGTCTATAAGACACCCCCATTACTAACCCCATAGTAAAAGTTAAAAAAAACACAAACACCCAGAATAAAGTCCTTTAATTGAAATAAAGACACAATTCTTTATTGTTCTAAATTAAACCATACTTACCATCACGCCCATTCCAGCTGAAGCCAACGATCTCCTGCAATAAAAGTAAAATAATAAAGCAACCTCATCCTTACCTTTCCATGGTTCCCAGGACAGCTTCAGCTCTGCTACATCGAGATGACAGGCTGGACCACAGCAGAACGCTGCCATCCAGCCTGTCATCCCGCAGACACTGAGAAGCGCAGGCATGCTTGCGCTCCTCAGTGTCTCGCTGTGACGGCATAAAGATGAGACGACAATGAACTCCGCTCACCTCCTGGACGTCCGTCACTGACAGCGTGGGAAACTTCTACTGCGCATGCGGGGAGCAGGAGAATTTTCCCACGCTGTCAGTGACGTGCATGAGGTGAGCCGAGTTCATTGGACATGATCTCGGCTCATCTGGATGCCGTCACAGTCAGACACTGAGGAGCACAAGCATGCCTGCGCTTCTCAGTGTCTGCCGCATGGCAAGCTGAACGGCAGCGTTCTGCTGCGGTGCAGCCTGTCATGTGAATGTAGCAGAGCTGGACCGGTCCTGGGAACCATGGAGAGGTAAGGATGAGGTTGCTTTATTATTTTACTTTTATTGCAGGAGATCGTTGGCTTCAGCTGGAATGGGCGTGATGGTAAGTATGGTTTAATTTAGAACAATAAAGGATTGTGTCTTTATTTCAATTAAAGGACTTTATTCTGGGTGTTTGTGTTTTTTTTTAATTACTTTACTAGAAATTCATGGCGGTCATGTCTAATATTGGCGTGACCCCATGAATTTCGGGCTTAGGGCCAGCTGATAATGCCAAGCTGGCCCTAACCCCTTTATTACCCAGTGAGCCACCGCACCAGGGCCCTGGATGAGTTGGGTACAGCGCCAGAAGATGGCGCTTCTATGAACGCGCCATTTTCCGGGGTGGCTGCGGACTGCAATTTGCAGCGGGGGGGGGGGGGCCCAGAAAGCTTGGGCCTCCCTGCGCTGCAGATTCCAGCCCCCAGCTGCCTAGTTGTACCTGGCTGGACACAAAAATAGGGCGAAGCCCAACGTCTTTTTTTTTTAATTATTTCATGAAATAATTTAAAAAAAAAAGGGCTTCCCTATATTGTTGTGTCCGGCCAGGTACAAATAGGCAGCTGGTGGTTGGGGGCAGCCCGTTCCTGCCTGCTGTACCTGGCTGGACACAAAAATATGGCGAAGCCCACGTCAACATTTTTGGGAAAAATTAATTACAAAATTAATAATAATTTAGGGACTGCATCTTTATTAACCCCTCAATAGTCATTTAGTGTTAAAATAAAGGATTTTTTAAAAAGAAAATTGGCGTGGGATCCACCATCATTATAGTCTCTAGCGGAGGTTAAGCAGACGGCTGGGGCAGATGTTTGAAGTCTGGGAAGGGGGTAATACCCACGGAGCTTCCCAGGCTACTAATATCAGCCCCCAGCTGAATACCTAGCCTTTACTAGCTATTAGAATGGGGGACCCCCCCAAAAAATGACGTGGGGTCCCCACTATTTTAATATGTTTATGAGTGACAGTTTTCCTGCTATATACCTGCATGTCATAAGAATTTAAATTAAAAAAGGACCATGTTAAATTCAAATCTGTTATTTTTTAATTTTTACCGGTGTTTGGTATGCGTTGGAAAAGGGGTAGTCTTATACGGTGAATATATCCTAAACTCTATATTTTAACAGGAAAGTAGGGGGGTCGTCTTATACACCAGGTCGTCTTATACGCCGGAATATACGGTACTTACCCTCCGATGGCCCGTGCGGTCTTGCTTCGCTCGATCCCGGCTGCCGGCAGCGGTAGAGTGAAGGACCTGCCGACGTCAGCGTCACGTGACCCATCACATGACTCTGACGTCAGCGCAGGTCCTTCATTCCATCGCAAAGTGCCGGGAAGTAAGGAGGAGCGCACCGCGGGCTGCCAGAAGGTAAGTATACATTTATTTTTTATTTTAATTTTTTACAGCTTTTAATGGTACCTGGGTGTGGATGACTCTCCTCTTCTCTACACCCGGGTACCATCCGCACATTAGAACGTGCCAATTACGCAAGTACAGATGCAGTCTTGTGGAATTGGCGCGTTCTAATGCAAGTCAATGGCGGCGAAAACGCAGCATTTCCGTAAAATAATTGGTAGTGCTGCGTTTTTTTCCGCAATGATAATCCGCAGCGGAAATTTTCGCAGGATGTGCACAGCACATGCAGATTATCATTGGGGAACATGGCGACCTTCTACCATGCGTTTTTTAAGCATTTCTGTAGCATTTTTGCCGCTGCGGAAACGCTTAAAAAATGCATTGTGGGCACACAGCCTTTATTGCACAAAATTCAAACTTGCCAGAGTTACGGAATAAGATCTGTGCTCAGTCCTCTGAATAGTTTCTCTTGGCTTCCTCAAGAGTTTCAAGAACCCTTGATAAAGCTGAAATGCAATACTGTTTGTTCGTCATCTTTTAATTTATTCTACTCTGCTGGTTTGCAAGTTTTAGATTTAGTAAGTGCAAGAAAGAAGCAGGAATATTTCTATTAGATTCCGTTTGTCTCATGCTTTAATACTCACCAAATGAACTATTTTGTTAGGCTGCCCTTCTGAGGGTACATTGTTGTGTAGTATAGTGTTTCTTGTGATGTTACTTCCCTTTTTTTTTTTTTTTTTTTTTTTTTTTTTAATAGGGAACGATCCAGCCTAGAAGATGTGATTGAAAAGCAGGGGGACACTATAGAATATCTAAAGCAACACAATGCAGCTCTTAGTGTAAAGATTCTGGCTTTGATACCACAGCAGACATAGCAGCAGTGCAAAATATTGGAAGAACAAGGACTGCGGTGCTGATAAAGGCTAATGGTTCTTAATTAAATTTTTGGGTATTGTTTACCATCGTAAAGTTGACTTTCAAGACTTATTACAACTAATCTTTCAATCTTATGGTCTAGACATCAATCCTGTGAAATACTTGGTGCCCTCTTTTATCCTCTCCAAAAACTCTAGCTTTGTGGGGCTTCTGTTTACCAATGTAACCAGTTTTCTATTGCTTCATTGCCCATGTGTTTTCCATGGCTACAGACAAACCCTGTGGCTACTGATCCTGTAGTCATACATGCATACATAGACATTCATATTAAAGGTATGACAGCAGGGTGAGACAACAAAAGCTTTGTTTCTATGTAACCATGGAGAACAAAGGGAGTTGTAAATGCCAAACAGTGTGATATTTGTTACCAAGATTTTTGGATTGAAGCAATGCAAAAACTGCGTTTTCTGGTAAATACAAAGGATATTCCAAATCCCTGCACCATTTTCCATTCACATATATAAAAACAATAATTTACAAAATTTGGTTTTTATTGCTTGAATAGCTATTACTTTAAAGCCATATAAAAGCGGTCATGGTAATACATCACGAAACTCTCCCATTAAAAAAAAAAAAAAAAAAAGATTAATCTACTCCTAATGGTTATGTGCAAAATTATTTGTGTTCACTTTGCATTTCTTTTATCTTCTACAGCACATACATTTTGGTTCCAGTTTTTTTTTTTTAGGACTTTTGTATTAATGGCCATTAGACTAGAGCTGGGTTTTTCCCCTTCCCCCACACCCCACAGCACTACAGAAGAAGTAACAAAAATATATATATTTTTTGTTGTTGTGCATTGCAGAGACTTTTTAGAGGAAACCTGTCATGTTGAAAATGGTCTCTGATCTGCACATGGGATGTTATAAGGCAGGAGGAGCTGATCAGATTGCTGTTCCTTTTTTTGTGGGAGAAGTTTCAGTAAGGCTATGTGAACATGGACTTTCTGCTCCGAAAACTGTGCAAAAAAAAGTCCATATTTTGAGGAGGGTTTGTAAAGTTTCCGCTCAGTTCCTTCTCCAAAACCTCCTCCAAAATACTCATTGTGCGCATAGCCTAAAACTTGCATTGTATTTGTTGAGATCCCTGGTGTTTGTAAGCATATTAGTCCAGTGGGCGGACCTACTAGTGATTTTGTATGCACAGTTGTACAGGGAAGACTGTCAGCTGTCAATCACTAGTAGGACCGCCCACTGGACTCTTATGAGTAGAAACGCCAGGGATTTCAATGAATACAAGTTATACTGAATATTTTCCAACAAGCCTATAACCTTCTGCTTAGCTGCTTCTTCTCTGTACCCTGCTGTCCACAGATCTCACTGCCTGTACAGCATGACGGCTTACCTTTGTAAGATGCTGTGTAATTCCAGTTAATGTTTCAGTCTCCTGACAATAAGTTTATATCCTGAAATGATCCTCCTGGCTCAAAAATTTAGTTGTTTTTTTTTTTTTTTTTTTGCTTTTTTCATAAATTGTATAGTTGTGTGTTGTTGGTATGCATTTTTTTCCCCAGTTTAAGAACGGTATTGAATTGTTTGGTTTGTTTTTTGGTTTGTTTTTTTCACTGGTTCTTCTAAATTGTTGTTATTCTAACTGTGAAATCAATGTGTGGTAACTTTTCTTTTTATTATAGTTGCACTTTATTTTACAAATTGTTAATGCAACTACTACTCCTTTCAATGTCTGTGTGTTTAAAAGAGCAGTATATAGATATAAGGAAGAGATCACCAAGCTACATGTTACATGGCACTGTAGAGCTGGTCTGCTTCCAGATACATATGCAACATTTAATAAAATAAGATTGTAAAATTATCTGTTAGAGCAAATTATGATTACATATGCCAAATAGGAATTCAGACCGTATGGACTCTCAACCTGTAATTAAGCCTCCAGATTGGCTAAATACCAGCAAAGTTTGGCCTATATTCTGTATATCTTACTGTACTACCGGTATATATAACGTTATTAATTATTTTTTTTTTTATATAGATCACACCTCCTTCCAAATAATACTTTTGTCTTTACTTTTAAATACAATACGTAAATGTTCCGCATTTCATAAAAAAAACTGTGACTTGGTACTATGGTAGGACCAGAGAACCTCGTACACTGGACATGTAGCACTGTTCATTTCTTTGCTGCCCACTCGTAGGAGCTGAGCAGATTAACATATTGACAAAGAAATCCATATAACTTGTATTTATTGCAATAACATTTCTGCTCTTATGTGTAGGAGTCCAGGAGGCGGTCCTTTTTAATATCCGCCTTCACTGTGTGACTGTTGGACTGCCCTCTGGACTCAAGTATAAAATGAGCTGGGATTGAACAGTTTTTTTTTTTTTCTTTTCAAAAATATATCTGATCATATTCTCGTGTATACAGTGCTACCCAGAAGGTAACTAAACAGGTAGATGTATAATTGTGTGAAAAGCTTCCGTGCGCATTCTATAATTGGGAGTCCAGTATCTCAGTATGTATAGTTAAGCAGGAAAGGCTTTTAAAGGGAATCGGTAAGTAGGATCTACCCTCCGCAATTTATATGAGTATAAAAGTCATAGAATGCCTAGTAATATGGTACCACGATATCTGTGATCCGATGTATTATTCGAGAGAAATCCATGTTTCTCTTGTATGTAAATGAGCTGTTCAGAGCTGTTTGCCAGACACTGATCTGCATGAGAATCTGCCTCCAGACATCATTTATAATAAAAGGGGTGTTACCAGTGTGAGACATTTAACTATCACAGTATAGTAGAGCTGAACTTTTTCTTCTTACAAACATGTTAGCAGCTGCAGCTCTCACAGCTCTGCTGTACAGCAACAATGACTGCCCAAGGGAAACCTGCTGATGTGTCAGATATAATCACACACCGCTCTGCCGTGAGATCCGGAAAGAGCGGCCATTACACATCACACTGGTAACGGCCCCTTTTATTTACAATAATCATTGGAGGCAGATTCTCGTGCAGATCATTGTATGGGCCATAGTCCTGAACAGCTCATTTACTTATCGGGGTAAAAAGTGGATTTCTCTGGAATAAGGCATTTGGATTGCAGATATCAAGGTATCATTTTATTCTGCTGCCTATGACCTATATACCCATATAAATGGCGGGAGGGTTGATCCTACTGACAAATTCCCCTTTAATCACTGTTTAGGAGTCAAGTAAGTGGTCCTATTTTACGGAGGAGTAGGAGTTTAAAATATTATGTTTAACACCAACTGGCCCAAACCTGTAGATAACTCTGCGTTGCTCCTTCTGCTCTATAACATGCTGCTGGTGGATCATACAGAGACTGTGTGACAGGGTCCCTGAAATCGTTATTCTCCGTCACGTATAAATAATATGCATTACACATGGAGCCAGCTCATACGGTACTTGGCGGTATGTACATCATTGTGTACTGGTGTAATTGCATCTCCAGGCTGATGGGCCAGTGCTAGGGCAGAAGCTGCACATATATATGGATGGAAATTAGAACATGCTTGTCTTTTCTTTTTATGATCTATCCATGATATTAACTATCTGTTTTTAAATACATATTTTGTGCCCACGGGGAAGAATGTTGTGAAAGCTGCTTGGATTCATGTGCCCTAAAAACATATTGCAGGGTAATTGAACTAATCATGGTGTGTATTGCTGATTATGCTGAACCTACAGGTATTCAAGACTCTGTCTCCGATATTTGTCAAATTTCCATTTTGTGTGTTTTTTTTTTGTTTTGTTTTAATTCTACAACTCCTGATGTCTGTGAAATTTCTATTTATCCTTCTGTTATATTGTATTACTTTTTTTTTACTATATTTGAAATTGTCTTTTCTTACAGGATGTCCACTTCGGTATTTACAAAAAAAAAACTTATGTATTCTGTCCACTTATTAAAGCTGCTTAATATGATAAATTTGTATTAAATGCGTGGTCTTGCATTAGAGAATGTCACTGTGCAGATTTGCCTTTTGTAGAATACAGCATAGTGTTTGGAAAAACATGGTCGCTTTCTTCTTCTAATCTTTCACAACCCTTTTAAATTGATGTTGGTGAATCTTATGAAACATCTTGGAATTAAAGTTCGAAGTCTCCTGAAGAAATTGACCGCGAGTGAGAATGGCACCGTAAAAATCATAGCTATGTAACTTGTGCCCTAAATGGTTGCATATTTAAGTTATCGAAGAGCTGTGAGACTATTGATCTTGTATTACGATCCATTTCAATACGATCAACAACCCGATGTTCTTATTTATGTTAGATGTTATAATTGACCTACAATGCCTGTTCTGTTCTGGACATGCCATTTATGATCAGTTACTTTGTATTTTAGTGGTAGTGCAGTGATTGTGTTCTGTACAAGATAATTTTGTATTGCTTTAATAGAAGCAAGAACTGATTTATAAAATATATTTTTGCACTATGTATATTCATGTTTTCCTTACAGTACATTAAGGTGTGTGTTTAATAAAGATTTTTGAGATTTAATATTGACAATTCCTATAAATTTATATAGATAGGAGTTCGGGGAAGGCTGTCTAAAAATAAATTTGCTTTGACATTAAGCTAAACTGCCCTTTTGGAAGGACAACATTGCAACTATGAATGGGGATCCGGCTGCCCTCCTGTCAGCCAAAATGTCACAAATGATTGTGTTTTAATTAAGTCTCTCCTAATGTGTACAGTGGTCTTCAAAAGATTTATCAAGCTAAATTCAGACATAAATTTTTTTTTAATTTGCCCCACACAGTTTATAATAACTTAAGCCTTTATATATGTGCTTAGACAGCACACTTTGTATGGCTTGCCCATCAAGGGACATGGCCTTGCTAAAAAGGGAGTGATGCTTAGCAGAAGAGGTATGGTCTACTGTGCCTCAAAATTGTAGCTCACATTTTTGTAGCTCACTAAGCCACCTAATAGGTGGTGTGAACCTAGACTAGACAGATTACATCAGATTTACCAAACTATAAGTGTTGCACATTTTGAAACACTTAGCTGGCCATATACATTAGATGGCGATCGGCTGAAAAAATAAATTCGGCTGACAGCCATCTCCTCCTGTTACTCCCATACACAGGCATGCTCGCTCCAATTGCTCTTGTGTTCTCTACTTGAAAGCCGCCGAAATCTGACAACTTTCCCGACAAACGTTTGTCCCGCACCCCCATACACAATAGATGGGTTCGACTGGTTCAGCCGATTTTAGTTTGTCAATAGGGACATTAATGGTGCTTCTACACTGAGCAATTATCAGGGCTGAGCGATCCTAAGAACACTTGTTTCCTGAAAGCCTCTTTAAACAAGCTGATCATCCAACGAACAAGCTAAGTGTTCCTTTGGGTGAGGAGATTTTTTTTTTAAGCTTGCTTAAAACTCCTGGCTGTCAGAAGAACATCGTCCTTTGTTCTTCGCAACACGTCCTAATTTACAAAGATGTTTATATGAACCTTCTGTGCTTAAAGATTGTTCTGTGCATATGGAAATGTAGTTGGCCTGTCCTTTTTAACCCATTAGTGACCAAGTAAATTTTGATCTTGCCCTACCTCTGCTCCTTGCACTTACTTGGTACGTCATTCAGCTTTTCCATCCTATAACTCAAAAATATCTCCCACGTCCGTACATTCCTTAATCAAGAATATGCAAAAACACTAGTGTACGCCCTCATCTCACGCCTCTACTACTGCGACCTCCTGCTTTGTGGCCTCCCCTCTTAACATTCAGATGATGATGGTTGCACTAGTGTTTTTGCAGATTCTTGATTAAGAAATGTACGGATCCCTCCAATCTATCCTAAACTCTACTGCCCAACTAATCCACCTATGCCCACGCTATTCCACAGCCTCTCCTCTCAATCTCTTCACTAGCTCCCAATTGCCCAGAGACTCCAGTTCAAAACCCTAACCTTGGCATACAAAGCCATCCACAACCTGTCTCCCCAATACATCTGTAACCAAGGCCCCCGGTACTTGCCTGAATGCTACCTCTGATCCTCAAAAGATTTCCTTCTCTATTCCCCTCTTATCTCCTCTTCTCACAATCTCATATAAGATTTCTCCCACGCATCACTGCTGCTCTAGAACACTCTACCTCAACATATCAGAATTTAGCTTCCCGTGGAAACCTTCAAAAGGAACCTGAAGACCCACCTCTTCCCACAAGCCTACAGCCTGCAGTAACCATCGCTCCACCATTCGCTGCATGACAAGCTCTGCCCTCACCTACTGTATCTTCATCCATCCCTTGTAGACTGTGAGCCTTCACGCGCAGGGTCCTCTCTTCTGTACCAGTCAGTTATTTGTATTGTTAAATATTATTGTACTTGTTTTTATGTAGACCCCTTTTCACGTGTAAAGCACCATGGATTAAATGGCGTTATAATAATAATTAAAGCCAAATTTTACTATTCTGACCACTGTCACTTTATGAGGTAATGACTCTGGAACGCTTAAACGGATCCCACTGATTATAAGACTCTTTTTTTTTCGTGACATATTGTACTTCATAATAGTGGTAAAATTTCTTCTATATGCCTTGCATTTATTTGTAAAAAAATAAAAATGGAAATTTGGCAAATTTAGCAATTTTCAAACTTTGAATTTTTATGCCTTAAATCAGAAATAAGTCGCACATAATAGTTAATGAATGACATGTCCCACATGTCTACTTTACATCAGCACAATTTTTGAATCGAAATATTTTTTCTTGTTAGGAAGTTCTAAGGGTTAAAAGTTGACTAGCGATTTCTAATTTTTCCAACAAAATTTACACCCCCCCCCCCCCCCCCTTTTTTTTTTTTTTTAAATATTTTTATTTTGGGACCACATCACACTTGAAGTGACTTTGAGGGGCCTATATGACAGGAAATACCCAGAAGTACCATTCTAAAACCTACACCCCTCAAGGTGCTCAAAACCACATTCAAGAAGTTTATTAACCCTTCACATGCATCACAGGAACTGAAGCAGCGTGGAAGGAAAAAAATGAACTTTTGCCTTTTTTTCACAAAAATTTTACTTCAGACCCCAGGTTTTTTATTTTCACAAGAGTAACGAGAGAAAATTTGTTGTGCAGTTTCTCCTAAGCATGCCGATGCCCCATATGTTGGGGAAAACCACTGTTTGGGGCACGGCAGGGCTCGCAAGGGAAGTAGCACAGTCTGACTTTTTGAAAGCAAAAGAGGCTGGATTCGAAAGCGGACGCCATGTCTGATTTGGAGAACCCCTGATGTGCCTAAACAGTGCACATCCCCCACAAGTGACCCCATATTGGAAACTACGCCTCTCGAGGATTTTATCCAGGATTATAGTGAGCATTTTGAACCCACAAGTACGACACAGAATTTGATAACATTAGGTCATCGTATTGTCACATTTTCACAAAAATGTTGTTTTAGCCTCAAATTTCTCACTTTCTTACGAGTGCAGCAATATCCCACATGCAGTCAAAAAGTTCTGTTTGGACAAATGGCAAAGCTCGGATTGGAAGGAGCAATATTTGAATTTTGGAACACAAATTTGGCTGAAAGATGGTGAGCACCATGTTCCATTTGCTGGGCCCCTAAGGTACCTAAACAGCAGACACCCCCCCCCCCCCACAACTGACCCCATTTTGGAAACTACACCTCAACGATTTTTATCCAGCGGTATAATGAGAATTTTGAACCCAAAGGTACTACACATTTGTTAACATTAGGTCGTTTATATTGAATACGTCGTCATTAGTGTTGAGTGCAATTGTTCACTACTTAAGTTTGCACCGGGTGCTCGGGTATGCACCGATTATTGCGGGTGCTCGAGTGACATGCTCGGGTCTCCGCCCTGCATGTTTAGCGTCTGTTAGCCCCAAAAAATGTGGTACTGGCAATAACCGCTGCGAAACATGCAAGCGGGACTATCTCGTTCGTGCACCCGATGCAAACTTGAGTAGCGAGCACTTGCGCTAGCTGTCATATCTGCTTTTTTTTTTTTTTTTTTTTTTTTTTTTTTTTTTTACTTTTGAAAGAAAAAAACAATCCTAAGCCTAACACAACCCTAAGCCCAACCCTACCTGCAAAGATTAAACAAAAAAAATTAAATGTATTATTTTTATGACAAAGGAGGATTTTATTAACGAATTATTGGCTTTTGATCACGGTGATATCTCAATGATCAAAAGGAAGCAGTAGAATAAAATGATCTGCTGTTGCCGGCCGACAGATCTCAACTGGCGCACTGCACATGCACCCAGCATTCTTTTTTAAGAAGATGATGCCAGAGACCAGGGGATGGATCAGGAGGGCCCTGTGATGGCGGAGGGCTCAGGGGACATCCTTTCTCCTCTGACATGTATATCATGTCCGAAGAGCGAGAAATGATTGTAACAAAGGCACTTCTTTTTTTTCTTGATTTTTTTTTATTTTTTTTAAATTTATTTTACTTCCTTATATAGCGCTGTTAATTCCACATCGCTTTACAGACATTATGGGCACTGTCCCCATTGGAGCCTATAATGTTCCCACTGTCCCCAATGGGGCTCTCAATCTAAATTCCCTATCAGTATGTCTTTGGAGTGTGAGAGGAAACCCACGTAAACACAAGGAGAACATACAAACTCCTTGCAGATGTTGTCCTTGGTGGGATTTGAACCAAGGACCCCAGCGCTGCAAAGCTGCAGTGCTAATCACTGTGCTATCATGCTGTTATTCATTGAATAACGGCAATCACATGATCAGGGACAGGAGAAACCAGCCCTGATAATTTTATGCAGGGTCTCCGCTACCACCGGTAGCTGAAACCCCGGAGATTCTCTGACTCTGGGGGGTGCTATACCCTTATTTCTCAGCAGTAAAAAGTGGCTCTGAGCTATAAATACCCTTAACTGCTGCGGTTAAAAGGCTTGTCTTTCTTTAAAGCATGCCATTTTTCTTCAGTATAGTCAATCGGTAGTCATTAACGACCACAGTTAAGAAATTGCAGAGGGCAAGCAGATGATACACATTTAAATTTCTGTATAATGTTATTGGTCCAAAACATCCACAAAATCAAACAGTATATCTCTGCTGACTAGATTGGATAGACCAATCGGAAATGATTGAAAACAACCTATGATAGAACATCCGACACGGAGGCCATATATAATCAATTAAAAGAACCTTTATTGTGACAAAGTAGGGTATGTGGTGACAAAGAAAACAGAGCATACACTAATGCAAAATGCCTTTAGAAACATTAATTCATTAATTTGCAGAGAACAGAGCAAAAATGACATGCAGTTTCAGTGCACTACCCATCAATACATGGGTCAAACCTGCAGCAATGGCAGGATGTCAGTGTAAAGTAATATACACCTATGCTCAAATAAAGCACTATCTTAGGTATAAAGAAGTGTAATCGGCAGTGTATGGACATGACATATTAGCCATTAATTAAAGTAGACATTAAACATTGAATGCATGTACATGGCTAAGTATCCTCATACCTGCAGATAATGATATACACCTATAGTGCAGGCTCCTGGCTGAATGTTCCTGCAGCGCGTGTGACGCTCACTCCGACGCGCGTTTCGGTGCGTCCTTCCTCGGGGTGGCAGGTGTAAACGCATCCCAAGTCTGCACTGTCCAAGAATTGGACAGTGTTGATAAATATGCCATAGGTTTGCCCTCCATTAGACAGACTATCCTTCATAGTATCCTGCTGCTACGTAGGGATGCATAGTACCTTAACAGATTTTCTTTAAAATGTTAAACACTATGCACATACCCTCTAGTCAAATTCTAGGCAGGTTTATAAATTGTAAATGTTAGAACATTTAATAGTCCGGACACCAATGGGAATAATATATACATGACTAATTCAAGATGAACTAAATGGTGGGCTTCTCTTAAGAAATTATTGTTGTGACAACTGGAAATTTTATTGCTAGAATTTCTCCAATAAGTGTAGCTTTGTTTGGATTACTTCTCAAATGCAGTACAAGGCCTGAATTTCATTCCCAATTTGGGTTTCAGAAGGGAATCCCCAGTATTCCTTGTTGTCAACTTATCAGCAAGCTTTGCACCGATATTGTATCATTAATTCCCAGAATGTAAGCTTCACTTTCTTTGGATTGGGCCATTCTAAGGTTACTTTCACATGTCCAGTATATATTTGTTTTTCTGCATTGTTGAGTTTGCCATGGTTGTGATAAGCGAAATGAAATCATAAGTACTGTTAATTTTTGGTGTCGAGTCATAAATTGGACTGGTTGGCATTGAAGTTGGTTAACCATTTAGGTTCCAGGTTATCCTTCTAGTGGGATTTGCAGGTTAGGCATGGCTAAGGTGAACAAAACCAGTATAAGTCCAGTTGATCCTCCTGATCTGGTGTCATAAGATGGACTGCTTTACTTTTTAAACGCATGGCTGCGTTAAGCTGAATAAAACCACTGTATGTCCAGTTAAGACTCCTATTTGGGAGTTACAGGATGGTCTTCTGGATGCTAAGTGATTAAACTTTTATTAGATCTGGTGAAAATATTCCAATGTTTGAATTGTATTATTAGCATCCATTTAAGTTGCAGAATTGAAGAGGATAAATTCTGTCATCTCTAAATGAACATTTGATCGTGGCTCTACTTCATATTGAATAGCTCAGATCTCTTTTTTTTTGCATGTACTAGTTGTATCAGGTCTTAGAGAATCTCTGGTAACTGCATCCTGTCCAAGTACTAAGATGGACATCTCGAACTAGAGTTGTTCATTTTGGCTTAAATGAATTTCTTCGGGTGTAACGTGTAAGTTGGATTGAAATAAAGTACTAAATATTTGTGCTGGTTTCTGAAACCCCTTTGGCATTCTGGAATGCTCAGTCTACATTTGGTAGCATAGAATTGGGTAGGTATTTTGAATCATTAGGTGATAATTGACACGGTAAGGGTTTCTTACGGCCCAGATCTTGGTCTTAGTGGCCTTACTTCAATGGAAAATATCAATAATATTGGGTTCTTTGTTAAGCAATATTTTAAGCCGTTGCAGTTGCTGGGTGCATCGGCCACTAGGGCCTTGTTAAGGTTACCAGGTTCTTTGAATCATTTGACCTCTGCTTCCATTAACATGCTAAGTCTTAGTAGCAGTTCTTACATACTTCAGTTGTTGGTTAGGTGATTTAAAAATTACAGATTATCTAATTAAGTCGAAGAAAGCTCGCCAACCAAGTAAAGTCTATAAATATAGACACACTCTGGAAAATAAAGTTGTTGTAACCAGTAAAAGAATTTTTTTTTTTTTTTTTTTTTACTCTTGGTGCTTTTTTGTTTGAGTTTCTCAATCAACATGTCTATTGATTTTGGATGTTTTAGATATCCTTCAATCTACCTTCCTTTCTTCCTGTCCACTACTAGGTACCATTCCAGCGGTGTCGGCACTCACGTTCCGGGAGCTCCCGTGCGGTTGTTTTGACACGTGAGCCTTGCGCCCAATCAGCGGTGGCATCACTGTCTCAGCTTTCGTACAAATTGAACATCAAGAGGAAGTAAGAAAGCAGCCGCAGCCCGGACTTCCTCTTCATGTTCGATTTGTCTGAAGGAAGGGCCAGTGGTGCCAGCGCTGATTGGGCACCAGGCTTGCGTGTCATAACAACCGCACAAAATACCAAGAATAATGCCTATGAACCATGGCATGAGTCCATGAAGGCACGAGAGTCATTTGTTTGCTCATACGCCCCAATATCCACAGCAATGAAATGATACTTTGCATCCACTATGGCCATCAAAAGAACTGAGAAAAATTTCTTGCAGTTGTAAAACTGATCCGACACGTGAAGGTTTCTGAATGCGAATGTGCTTAGGAAATTGTGAGAAGAGTTTAAAAAGCACCACTGGCTATAATAAACATGATTAAACGATATCTCCACTGTTCTTAAATACATGTATAATAACTAGTGATGAGCGAGCACTAAAATGCTCGGGTACTCGTTGTTCTAGTCAAGCTAATTGGAATGCTTGAGTGCTCGGACTGAGTAACGAGCCCAATGTAAGTCTATGGGAAACTCGAGCATTTTTCCGGCGGCTCCCCCTGGCGGTCTGCAGAGGGCCTAAAAATTGCCCAAATCGATGGGAACAGTGCTCAAATGACATGGGAACAGCATGGGGAAGACCCCCTGGAAGCATTTCTGACTCCCAGGTCACTGCTGTCAACAGAGGTATTATGCCACTTTTACGGACTCACAATAAAACATACAAAAACAAAAACAAAATGGATTTTCCTGGGAAATATGTTAAGGAACATCCTTTCCAGGGTAATGACTTGTATATAAGGCAAAATAAATAACCAAAAATACTCCTCCACACCTTGCTCTATGTTCACACGTAGCGTTTTTGATGTACTTTTGCATTGCTTTTAGCCAACACAAATACATTCACCAGGAAATGTCATTTTAACATTTTACAACCTTATCTGGTCATGTAGTGTGTGACACATCATCAGACACCTCCTGTTTCATTTATGATGGATGGACTCTGAAAGTCACAAAGCCTATTTTTATAGGGCCATCTGGCGGCCCTTAATATTCTTAAAGGGCCAGCAGTCGGCCCACGCTATTGTTAGAGAGCCATCAGCCGGCTATGCTTTGTTGTTTCCATTATTAACAAGTGGGTCTCCTAATG
This sequence comes from Phyllobates terribilis, assembly GCF_046119375.1. Taxonomy (NCBI): domain Eukaryota; kingdom Metazoa; phylum Chordata; class Amphibia; order Anura; family Dendrobatidae; genus Phyllobates; species Phyllobates terribilis. The sequence continues at coordinate 1,019,127,700 of NW_027362761.1, forward strand.
TCCCTTGCAAGAGACGTTGATATGGTACATATGGTGGTGGAGGATGAGGATGCGGAGAAGGAGGAGGACAAGAGCAAATAGACAAAATCAGGAAGCGTATACCCAGATCTGGGTGTGAAGACATAGGTACATGGGAATAGAGTTAGACCTCCCAAAAAAAAAAGACATTGTATTTCAGTTTGTTACGCTCCTATCATTCGGTGGTGTTGAGAAGTCTGGCCCAATCCAGCCCTTGTTCATTTTTATAAGAGTCAGCCTGTCAGCATTTTCAGTTGATAGGCAGATGCGTCAATCGGTTATAATTGCGCCGGCGGCACTAAAACCCCACTCTGACAAAACGCTAGCGGCAGGGCAGGCCAGGACCTCCAAGGCGTAGAGAGCCAGTTCATTCCATGTGTCCAGCTTGGATACCCAATAATTATAAGGCACATAGGAATCACGGAGGACCTTGGTACGGTCGACAAAGTACTTCACCATTTTCTGAAATCTTTCATTCCTTGAGAGAGTACCCTGTGCATCAGGGCTTGTGCGATGGGAGGGTCTGAGAAAACTGTCCCACAACTTTGACAGTGTTCCTTTGCCTCTGCTGAATTGCATTTGTGTCTCTCTCGCCTGTACTCCTTGGTGTCCAATGAACTGTGACCTCTGCCGCCAGTGTTTTCACATGGGAATTTTTTTAATAATTCCGCAACAAGAGCCTTCTCGTACTGCACCATTTTATTAGGCCTGACCTGCAAGGGAATAAGAGACAGAAAGTTCTCCCTGTAGCGTGAGTCTAGAAGTGTCACCAACCAATAATGACTGTCACCCAAAATTTGGACAACACGAGGGTCACAGGAAAGGCAGCGTAACATAAATTCAGTCATGTGTGCCAGACTACAAAGAGGCAAGATTTGCGTGTCCTCACCAAGAGGACGACTGACCATGCTCTCCTCCTCTTCCTCCGCCTCCCTGTTCTCAGGCCAACCACGCTGAACAGGCGGTATGGGACAGTTGTGCAGGTAGTACCGCCTATAGCGTAGGAAACTAGCTCCTGTTCTTCCTCCTCTTCCTCATTGTCACCCAATCCACGTAGGGATGAGATGAGGCTGGGCTGTGTGGAATCACCCTCTATGGTTCGTTGCTCCATCTCTTCATGCTCTGCCTGCAATGCATCCTCTTTAATTGAGATCAGAGAGCGTTTCAGAAGACAGAGAAGCGGGGTGGTGACGCTAATTATGGCGTCATCGTCGCTCACCATCTTGGTGGAGACCTCAAAGTTTTGGAGGATGGTTCATATGTCTGAATACCTGACCTGAATACCAACAGCCTTGTTGATGCTTGTAGTCAACAACTGCCCTCTTCTCTCAATTTTTTCCCAACATCTGCAATGTAGAGTTCCAATGCGTGGGGACATCGCAGATCAGTTGGTGAGCTGGAAGCTGCAAATGCTGCTGAAGCACAGCAAGGGCGGCAGAAGCTTCAGCTGACTTTCTAAAATGGACACATAGGCGGCGTACTTTGACAAGCAGATCTGGCAGATCCAGGTAGGTTTTAAAAAACCGCTGAACCACAAGGTTAAGCACATGGGCCAAGCATGGTCACACACAACCATGCCTGGCTGGAGGTGTCTGCCACAGATCTGCCTGCTGTCCACAACTCTTCAGCATTGTGCTGTTTGTCACCTAAGCAAATTAGCGTCAGCGTAGCCTGTTGCCGCTTGGCCGAGCCAGTGCTGCAGTGCTTCCAGCTTGCAACTGATGTGGTCATTTCGAAGATGGAGGCTGAAGAGGAGGAGGAGGTGCAGGAGCTGTAGAATGTGGGGTCGACCCAGAGCCCACAATCCTCGGCGTTGGGAGGACATGTTCCGTCCCAAGGTCTGACTGGGTCTCGGCTTCCACTATATTAACCCAGTGTGCCATCAGCGAAATGTACCGTCCCTGCCCACAAGCTGTTATGATCTGCAACAAGAACTAAGGAAAGATAGGGGAAAGCTGTCCCTACAGTAAGACTAAGCTGAATCCCTACGATGTAGCGGGCTGCCTGTTCCTAGTGAACAGACCCGGCTTCGTCCTTGGATAGTCTGAACAAAGACCTATAGAATTAAGGGAGGGGTCCCTAAAAGAACTAAGGACTGGGACAAAAATGGGACACCTCCTAAACAGAAATTGTTGTAGAGCACAAAAGACAAACTGACAAAAAGTACTAGAGGTCCAAGAGGACCAAGCAAACTGACAGAGATAGGCACCGAAGCACCAGGCTAGCAAAACAGTTAAACAACACTGAAGTCCAGCAAAGCCATAAGGGCGGAGCTGGAATATATAGGCAGATGGTCACGTGACCGCAAAACACAAGATAGAAAAAACTAACAGGAGGGTTCTAACAGTACCCCCTCTTTTATGAGGATCCTCCGGATCCTCCAGGCCCAGGACTATCCGGAAACCTCCTGTGGAAAGCTTTAACAAGCCTAGGAGCAGAGACATCATCCGTCCTTACCCAGGAGTTGTCTTCGGGACCGAAACTCTTCCAGGAGACAAGATACTGTAATCTCCCTCTATGCCATCTAGAATTCAAGATACGCGAAATTTCAAATTCGCCGTCTTCCACCACAGGAGGAACTGTGACAGTGGCATTCCTATCAGATACGTCAGCCTTTTTCAACAAGGAAACATGAAACACAGGATTAATCTTCCAGGAAGTAGGAACATCCAACCTAACAGCAGACGGTTTAACAACCTGAAGCACTTTAAATGGACCCACAAACTTAGGACCCAGGTTTTTAGAGGGAATCCTCAACCGCAGGTTCTTCGAGGACAACCAAACCATGTCACCCACAGTAAACAAAACCTCTTTACGTTTCCTGTCAAAATACTTTTGGACTTCTTGTTAGCCTCTTGAAGGTTCCAACGTACATTAGTCCAAACTCTCTCCAAATCACCAGAAAAATTCTCCTCCGGCACCGCAGACCCTAATTTGGAGAATGAACCAAAAGACGGATATCTCCCAGTACAACTAAAAAAAGGAGAACACCCAGCAGAGGAGGATGTATGATTGCTAAGAGCAAATTCTGCGAGAGGCAGAAACACAGACCACACCTCTTGATTGTCTGCCACAGAACAACACAAAAACTGTTCAACATCCTGGTTCTTTCTTTCAGTTTGTCCATTAGACTCAGGATGATAACCAGACGAAAATGACAAATGGACTCCCAACCTATCACAAAAAGCACGCCAAAAGCGAGCCACAAACTGAGGTCCTCTATCAGAAACAATATCTGTGGGAACGCCATGGAGTTTGACAATCTCCTTAACAAACGCCTTAGCGAGTGTCTTGGCGCAGGGCAACTTAATGAACGGAACCAAGTGACACATCTTACTAAAACGGTCCACGACCACCCAGATGACAGTAAAACCCTCGGACAAAGGAAGATCCGTAATCAAATCCATAGTGAGATGCATCCAAGGCGCACTAGGAACTTCCAGAGGGCAAAGCAACCCCGCAGCAGGAGTATGTGAAGCCTTTGACCTAGCACACACAGTACATTGACGCACCCACTTGATGACTTCCTTCTGCCATCCAGGCCACCAAAAACTGCGACTGATAGGTCTTAGTTTCCGAAATTCCTGGATGACCTGCCAACCGAGACTCATGACACTCCACAAACAAATCTCTCATAAAGGCTCTAGGCACGAACAACCTCCCATGGGGAGTGTTAGATGGAGCATCATCTTGAGCTTTCAGAATCCCATTCTCCAAAACAGAGTCCAAAGCAGCCACCACAGCTCCTTTCTGTAAAATGCTCTCCTCCTCCTCTGCACCGACCGTAGGAGAGAAGCTGCGAAATAAAGCATCGGCTTTAACATTCTTAGTACCAGGGATATAGGTAACAGAAAAATGAAACCGAGAAAAAAAAAGTGCCCACCTAGCTTGATGGGCATTCAAGCGCTTGGCAGCATCCAGATAGATCAAATTCTTATGATCTGTGAAAACCTGAATAGGAAATCTAGCGCCTTCCAAAAAATGATGTCAATGTTCAAACGCAAGTTTAATAGCCAGCAACTCCCGATTTCGAACATCATAATTCAGTTCGGTTTCCGAAAATTTCCTCGAAAAGAAGGCACAAGGATGCACTCCACCCTTGTTCTCCTGAGACAAAACTGCTCCGACCCCACCGATGAAGCATCGACCTCGACCAAAATAGGCTTGGTCTCATCAGGCTGCATAAGGATAGGGGCAGAATTGAACCTCTCTTTGAGATACTCAAACACTTCAATGGCCTCAGTAGTCCACTGTGCCGTATTCGCACCTTTCTTGGTGAGATCGGTTAGAGGTTTAACAATTACAGAAAAATTCTTAATGAATTTCCTGTAATAATTGAACCTTCACGGGGTCCATCTCAAAACCCTCGCTGGAGACTATGTAGCCCAAAAAACTAATTTTCTGCACAGCGAACTCACATTTCTCCAGTTTAGCAAAGAGTGAATTATCACTCAATAATTGCAAAACTTCACGTACATTCTGCCAATGGGACTCCAGATCTGTTGAATAAATCAAAATGTCATCCAAATACACAACCACATTCTTACCAATCAAAGGTCTCAGGATGTCATTAATAAGGTTCTGAAAAAATGCAGGTGCATTGGTAAGACCGAAGGGCATCACCAGATTCTCAAAATGACCTACCGGAGTGTTAAAAGCAGTTTTCCATTCATCATCCTCCTGTCACGCTGTCTCTGTATACTTGAGGTAGGGGGCCTAAGCTGACCCTAAGCTGGGGCCCTGACTAATCCCTCAACCTGGAGGTACTGTTAAAGGTACAGAGGTCCAGGCCGCCAGCGTAACCCCTACCTCCTGAAGATCCCTGCACCTCAGTAATCTAGTCCTGAGAAGGACCCCGATCACAACCAAAGGGAACAAGAAATAATATGCCCACACACAGTATTTAGACGAACGAGACAGTACAAGGGAAAAACCAAAACCACCTTGCATACAAACAACTTCTCAACTACAACAGAGGGAAAACCAACGGGAAAGGAGATAAATGATAAAGCGAGGAAGGGAAAAAAACACTTATCTCAGCAACTCCAAACACCACGATCCGCTCTGTCAGTCTGAATGAAATGCTTTCACCGACACCTCCCAAACAGACCAGCAGGTATATGAAGGAGTCTCACTACGGAAGTATCGATTGCAGCTGGGCGAGGCTGGACCTCATCTAGCCCAGAGAGAGAGAGAGAATTAACTCCCTCACTGCCGAGAAACACAAAGCACCAACAAGTCAGCTGCGAGAAGTCAGGCTGTGTACTCGTGACGATCTTCGTGGCAACACACCCGTGACAGTACCCCCCCTTCTACGAGGGGCCTCCGGACCCTCAGGGCCAGGTTTATCCGGGTGAGTCATGTGGAAGGCCCGAACTAATCGGTCTGCGTTAATATCCGACGCAGGAACCCACATCCTCTCCTCAGGACCATACCCCTTCCAATGAACCAGGTACTGAAGGGACCGGCGATTAAAGCGTGAATCAATGACCCTCGATACCTGGAACTCCAAGTTACCATTGACAACCACTGGAGGGGGAGGTAAAGGTGACGGTACCACCGGCGCCACATACCTCTTAAGCAACGATCTGTGGAACACGTTGTGAATTTTAAACATAGGGGGGAGGTCAAGACGGAATGCCACCAGATTAATAATAGAACTGATTCTGTACGGCCCGATGAACCTGGGACCCAGTTTCCAGGAGGGAACCTTAAGTTTTATATTCCTGGTAGACAACCATACCCGATCGTTCACACTTAGGTCCGGACCAGACACTCTCCTCCTATCAGCCATACGTTTGTATCGGTTCCCCATAGTATTCAGATTCTTCAGCACCCCTCTCCATACTGAAGCGAGTGATGAGGAAAATCGTTCCTCCTCAGGAACCCCCGAAGAGCCCCCCCCACTGAAAGTACAAAACTGGGGGTGAAAACCATATGCCCCAAAAAACGGGGACTTACCAGTGGACTCGCTCCGCCTATTATTAAGAGCAAACTCTGCCAGAGGTAAAAAAAAAGCCCAGTCCTCCTGGTTCTCTGACACAAAACACCGGAGATATGTCTCCAAGCTCTGGTTCATACGTTCCGTCTGACCATTGGTCTGAGGATGAAAAGCCAATGAGAATGACAACTGCATCCCCCGCCGTGCACAAAACGCCTTCCAGAACTTAGACACAAACTGAGACCCCCGATCAGACACCACCTCGGAGGGTACCCCGTGAAGCCTCACAATCTCCCCAATGAACACCTGCGCAAGAGTTTTAGCATTAGGGAGAGCCGGAAGAGCGATAAAATGTGCCATCTTGCTGAACCTGTCCACTACAACGAGTATGACCGTTTTACCCGAAGACGGAGGGAGGTCCGTAATAAAGTCCATAGACAGATGAGTCCAAGGACGCTCCGGGATCTTCAAAGGTAAGAGGGCCCCAGACGGACGGGTATGTGAGGTCTTAGAGCGCGCACAAACCCCACAGGACGCGACAAAAGTTACCACCTCCTTATGTAAGTTAGGCCACCAAAACCGACGCGAGAGGAGATCCACAGTTGCTCTACTCCCCGGGTGTCCTGCAAAAACTGAGTTATGGTGTGCCTCGATCACCTTTTGTCGCAACTGATCTGGAACAAACAATCTCCCTGGAGGTCCAACAGGGGCGTCCCCCTGAGCCTCCAATACCTCCTCCTCCAGCTCAGAGCATACTGCCGAAACCACCACCCCCTCCTGAAGGATAGGAATCGGGTCGTCCGTATTCCCGGCCCCCGGGAAACTACGAGATAAGGCATCCGCCTTTACATTTTTTGACCCAGGACGATATGTAACGACAAAATTAAACCTGGTAAAAAACAATGACCACCTAGCTTGTCTGGGATTCAGACGTTTCGCGGACTCCAGATATAGCAGGTTCTTGTGATCGGTGATGACGGTGACCGGATGAACAGCCCCCTCCAGAAAATGGCGCCACTCCTCAAAAGCTAACTTCATGGCCAAGAGTTCCCTATTGCCGACATCGTAATTCCTCTCAGCGGACGACAATTTTTTAGAGAAAAAGGCGCACGGATGCCACTTACCAGGGGACGAACCCTGTGACAATACTGCTCCCACCCCTACCTCGGAAGCGTCTACCTCTACAATGAATGGCTGAGACGCATCAGGTTGAATGAGTATGGGCGCCGAGGCAAAACATTTTTTCAAGGAGGAGAATGCTTGACAAGCCTTGTCTGACCACCTAGAAAAATCCGTCCCCTTTTTAGTCATGTCTGTGAGAGGCTTAACCATGGACGAGAAATTACGAATGAACTTCCGGTAATAATTAGCAAACCCCAGGAAACGTTGTAGTGCCTTAAGATTCTCTGGCCGATCCCACTCAAGAACTGCCCGCACTTTCCCAGGGTCCATACGAAAACCGGACGCTGAAACCAGGAAGCCTAAAAACTGAAGTTCCTGTACGGCGAACACACACTTTTCCCACTTGGCATACAGTTTATTATCCCGCAAGATCTGTAACACCTGCCTAACGTGCTCCTGATGAGACACCAGATCCGGCGAGTAAATTAGGATATCATCCAGATATATGACAACAAACTGTCCCACCAAGCGGCGAAAAATGTCATTAACAAAGTGTTGGAACACCGCCGGGGCATTAGTCAGACCGAATGGCATGACAAGGTTCTCATAATGCCCCTCCGGAGTGTTAAACGCCGTCTTCCACTCATCCCCCTCCTTCATCCTAATCAGATTGTACGCCCCCCTGTGATCCAACTTAGAAAACCATTTGGCGCCCACGATCTGATTAAAGAGATCGGGAATAAGTGGGAGCGGATACGGATCTCGGACCGTAATCCGATTAAGTTCACGGAAATCCAGGCAAGGGCGTAGGCCTCCATCTTTCTTCTTAACAAAGAAGAACCCCGCAGCCACCGGTGAAGATGAAGGTCTAATATGCCCCTTAGCCAGACTTTCTGAGATATAATCCTTCATGGCCTGCCTCTCAGGACCAGAAAGGTTATACAACCTAGCTTTAGGTAACTTGGCCTCAGGGAGCAGTTTTACAGAACAGTCATACACGCGATGAGGAGGTAGTTCCTGACACCCTTTCTCCGAGAATACATCCTCAAAGTCCGCCAGAAATGGAGGTAAGACCCAAGGAGTAACCGCACCGATGACCGTGTTCATGCAGTTTTTATTACAGAATTTACTCCATTGGCTTATCTCCCTGGTTTGCCAATTAATAACCGGGTTATGCTTAGCTAACCAAGGAAGGCCCAACAGAATAGGAGTGGGAAGACCCTCCAACACGTAGCAAGACAACAGTTCTTTATGTATTGCCCCCACTTGAAGTTTTACGTCATGCACAACTTGCAAAAAACTTCCCTGCCCGAGAGGCCTGGCATCGATCGAGAATATGGGGATGGGTTTAGCCAACTCACTCAACCGCATACCTTGAACCCGGGCAAACCGAGCATCAACCAGATTAGCCCCGGCCCCACTATCCAGAAGAACAGATATCCTCTCAGTTCTCGTACCCACCACCACCTCCGCCGGTACGAGAAACTGAGACGAACCTAGGGACGAAATACCTACTCCCAGATTGCCGTCCACCACACAACCTGGGATCAACAGTTTTCCGACGACTCTTCACTCTGCAAGGGACGGGATGGACACCCCCCAATAAAATGTCCCTTTCTCCTGCAGAAGAAACACCTTCCTGCCTTATGGCGCACCACCGGTCCCCTCCCCCGAAATGATGTCCCTCCTAATTGCATAGGCTCCTCTGGACTGACCAGGGGAACCACCATATGAGGGGACCTTGTAGGAGGTGGAGTCATCACAGGGGGTAGAGTTATCCCGCACCTCTCCCGAAGCCGTCTGTCCACGCGAATAGCGAGGGCCATAGCGGCTTCCAGAGACACGGGAGAGTCATACTGTGCCAACACATCCTGCAATTTGTCGGATAAACCATGACAAAACTGGCTCCTAAGAGCCGGGTCATTCCACTGGGTGTCCGTGGCCCACCTACGGAACTCCGAACAGAATTCCTCCGCCGGACGATCTCCCTGCTGGATCCTACGTAACTTAGACTCAGCAAGGGAGATCCGATCTGGGTCATCATATACGAGTCCCAGGGCAGCGAAAAACCTATCCACTGACTGGAGAGCCGGGGAACCCGGGGGAAGAGAGAACGCCCAAGATTGTGGGTCCCCTTGTAGGAGCGAGATGACAATTCCCACCCTTTGTTCTTCACTACCCGATGACCGAGGCCGCAGCCGAAAGTACAATTTACATGCCTCCCGGAAAACAAAAAACTTGTCCCGCCCCCCAGTGAACCTATCAGGGAGAGCTACTTTAGGTTCTGGTCCGGCTTGCTCCTGAGGATGCCAAACCTTGGACCTAACGTCCGCCAGCTCCATGGACAAACTCTGCAATTGCCGAGCTAGACCGGCTACTGGATCCATAGTAGCTGGAGAAAAACTAAGTGGGTCGGTGAAAATGTCACGCTGTCTCTGTATACTGGAGGTAGGGGGCCTAAGCTGACCCTAAGCTGGGGCCCTGACTAATCCCTCAACCTGGAGGTACTGTTAAAGGTACAGAGGTCCAGGCCGCCAGCGTAACCCCTACCTCCTGAAGATCCCTGCACCTCAGTAATCTAGTCCTGAGAAGGACCCCGATCACAACCAAAGGGAACAAGAAATAATATGCCCACACACAGTATTTAGACGAACGAGACAGTACAAGGGAAAAACCAAAACCACCTTGCATACAAACAACTTCTCAACTACAACAGAGGGAAAACCAACGGGAAAGGAGATAAATGATAATGCGAGGAAGGGAAAAAAACACTTATCTCAGCAACTCCAAACACCACGATCCGCTCTGTCAGTCTGAATGAAATGCTTTCACCGACACCTCCCAAACAGACCAGCAGGTATATGAAGGAGTCTCACTACGGAAGTATCGATTGCAGCTGGGCGAGGCTGGACCTCATCTAGCCCAGAGAGAGAGAGAGAATTAACTCCCTCACTGCCGAGAAACACAAAGCACCAACAAGTCAGCTGCGAGAAGTCAGGCTGTGTACTCGTGACGATCTTCGTGGCAACACACCCGTGACACCTCCTTCACTCGTAACAAATTATATGCCCCCCGGAGATCAATTTTGGAGAACCACTTGGCTCCCACTAACTGGTTAAACAAGTCAGGAATTAACGGCAGTGGGTAGGAATTGCATACGGTAATCTTAATTGCACGAAAATACAGACATGGATGTAAACCACCGTCCTTTTTTAACAAAGAAGAATCCAACTGCCACAGGCGACTTAGAAGGTCTAATGTGACCAGCAGCCAGGCTAGTCTCTATGTACTCCTCCAAAGCCTTTCTTTCAGGGATAGTCAGATTAAACAAGCGACTTTTGGGAAGAGTAGCACCCGGAACAAACTCAATGGCGCAATCATAATCCCTTTGAGGAGGTAAAACTTGCGACTCCTCCTCCGAAAAAACCCTCCAAAAATACTGAATAGGTACAGGTAATTCCCCTTTTTCCACAGTCACAATGCGACCATTACAACATTTATCATAGCACTTCGGACTCCAAGACTTAATCACATTAGTAGACCAGTCCAATAAAGGATTGTGCAGTTTTAACCAAGGCAATCCTAGAACAACTGGAGGGGACAAATTATCCAAAACAACCAAGTCCAAAATTTCTTGGTGAACTCCATTGATAGTGAGGGAAAATGCAGCAGTCTTGTGAGTAATACATTTCAAAGGAGTGTTCTCAATTGCAACCACAGAAATAGGTGATGACAAAGGTTTGGATTTCAATTTAAGGTTTTCCAAAAACCCTTTATCAATCACATTAAGTGCTGAACCACAATCCACAAATACCTGAAATTCAATCAAATCTCCCTGCAGAGTAGTACTCCCAGAAAGAAATACTCCTGCAGAGCGTAAACAAGCTATTCGGGCGTAACTGACCTTTTTTTTTCTTTACTTAAACGACGCTCACAATACTTAATCGAATGGTCAGCTTTACCACAATTGAGACATAAACCCTCGGCGAATCTCCGGTCTCTTTCCTGAGAGCGGAGTGACATTTCCCCCTCCTCCATTTGTTCTCCGCTGTCAGAGCAGAATTTCTGGGAACTAGGACCTGATGTTACAGGAGTTTTTACATCATTCACCCTGAACTTCAGTCTCCTGTCCACACGAACAGCTAACTGCATAGCTTCCTGCAGAGTCTCGGGTGCAGGGAATACAATTAGTTAATCCTTAACCCTTTCACTCAGACCAGCAAGAGATAAACATCTCAGCGCAGAATCATTCCATTTAACTTCTGAAGCCCATCTCCTGAAGTGTGTGCAATAATTTTCAACATCATCTGACGCCTGATTCAAACGTCTAAGTTCTGATTCAGCAGATGAGATTCGATCAGGATCGTCATATAATAGCCCCATAGCAGAAAAAAATTCTTCAACAGAACTTAAACACGGATCATTAGGCTGGAGAGAAAAGGCCCAACCCTGTGGTTCTTTGCGCAAAAGTGACATAATAAAACCAATGCGCTGTGATTCATTCCCAGAGGATCTTGGTCTCAAACGAAAATATAACAAACAAGCATTTTTAAAGGAAAAAAAAATCTTGCTGTTTACCATAAAAAACATCAGGCAGTCCTACCTTCGGTTCGACAAAATGCGCTCCAGGACAGTTACTCACGTGTTACTGAAACTCGGCCACCTCCAGAGACAATCCCTGCAGGCATTGAGCCAAATCCTGGATGGAAACCATACTGATCCCCGAATTTCTTTCCTTTAAGTTTTTTGGGCTGGACTTACTGTTATGATCTGCAACAAGAACTAAGGAAAGATAGGGGAAAGCTGTCCCTACAGTAAGACTAAGCTGAATCCTTACGATGTAGCGGGCTGCCTGTTCCTAGTGAACAGACCCGCCTTTGTCCTCGGCTAGTCTGAACGAAGACCTATAGAATTAATGGAGGGGTCCCTAAAAGAACTAAGGACTGGGACAAAAATGGGACACCTCCTAAACAGAAATTGTTGTAGAACACAAAAGACAAACTGACAAAAACTACTAGAGGTCCCAGATGACCAAGAAAACTAACAGAGAAAGGCACCGAAGCACCAGGCTAGCAAAACAGTCAAACAACACTGAAGTCCAGCAAAGCCAGAAGGGCGGAGCTGGAATATATAGGCAGATGGTCACGTGACCGCAAAACACAAGATAGAAAAAACTAACCGGAGGGTTCTAACACAAGCACTTGTCCACGTGTCCGTGGTTGGGGGGAATTTCCCACCAACTGCGTTGCTGAGGGCACATCTAATGTTGTGGGACACATGCTCGTGTAATGCGGGGATGGCACACCGGGAGAAATAGTGGCGGCTGGGGACCGAGTACTGAGGGACGGCCACCGCCATCAGGTTGCGTTAAGCTTCCGTCTCAACAAGCCTAAAAGGCAATATTTCGAGTGCAAACATTCGCGAAATGTATGAATTTAGTATTGTGGCCTTTGGGGCATTGACTGCGTATTTGCGCTTGCGTTCCAAGGACTGGGGTAGGGACAACTGAACGCTGCGCTGGGACAAGGATGTGGACGTGCTTGCTGATGGTCCTAGTTGAGAGTGTGCAACGACAGGTGCAGCGCGGGAGGCATCTTGGCATGCGCCATGGACAGGGGATTGGCGTGCACGCATAACAGCGGAACAAGCAGTGGTGTCACCTGCAGACACTTGCTGGACCCTGGGGTTCGGCCCACTTAGTCGGGTGCTTTGCTGCCATGTGCCTGATCATGCTGGTAGTGGTCAGGCTGCTAGTTTTGCTACCTCTGCTGATGCTGGCCAGGCAGATGGTGTAAATGGCATTTTTGGGGTTATCTGCAGAGTCTTTAAAAAATAACCAGACTCGGGAGGACCTAACAGTTGTGCTGGCAACTTCCGTCGTGTTGGCATTACGAGGAACTCTTTCCCTGCCTTGTGTCTGTGGCCACCACGCTGCTTCTTCCTGCCTGTTGTGGTGCTATGCCTCCCTCCCCTTGTGAGCTGCTGTCCTCACTCTGTATGTCCCCCTGCTAAGTTGGGTCAGTTACTATATCATCCACCACCTCGTCTTTCACTTCCGCACCCCGTCCTCCTCCTGACGTTCTGGCAATTGTGTCTCATCATCATCCACCTCTTGCGACAGTAATTGCACTTTCCCATCGTCGCCTTTGTGTGACCGTGGCTGCTCCTATATTTGGGCATCGCTACACGCGATCTCCTCTTGACTCGCATGAAGCTGGCCGAGTGAGAAGCCCGAATCTACAAATGGAAAAGTGAACAGCTCTTCTGAGTGTCCAAGTGTGGGATCAGTTGTCTCCGTGCACTCGGCATGGTGGGAGGAAGGATCAGTGTGAGGAATATGTGGTCCAGACTCACGGCTACTGAGACTTGACTGTGTGAAAGACAGGGTGGTGGTGGTGGTGGTAGTGGTGGTGGCCAAGTGACTGGAAGCATTATCTGCTATCCAATAACCTTTTGACACTGCTCTGTGTTCAATTGTGGTGTTCTACGGTCCCCTAGTAATTCGGACAAGGTCGAGCGACAAGATGTGGGTGTTTGTTGTGGCACAATTTCAGCTTGCCCACGTCCTCGGCCTCTGCATGCACCATCACTATCACGTCCACTTCCGCGTCCTTTGCCACTCACCTTGCCCATTTTTAATGGAGAACAATATTTTCCACGTTCACAAGAAATGGCTGATTTTGGAACGCAGTTATATGTGATATGCCTGACATAGAACCACGGTTTTAAATAGCAGGCCTGTTTTTTGCTAATACTATCCTTCACAGACACCTAGTGTGAATAGTTTGACCGACACACTGCAACTGAGTGAAAATGGAAGAAATGTCTGATTTCTGAACACTCTTATAGGTGATATGTCTGACAGAGAACCAGATTTTTAAATAGCTGGCCTGTAATTTACTAATATTATTCTACACAGAGACCTAGTATGAATAGCTTCACCGACACACAGCAACGGAATGAAAATGGAAGAAATGTATGATTTTTGAACAGTCTTATAGGTGATATGTCTGACAGAGAACCACGGTTTTAAATAGCAGGCCTGTAATTTACTAATATTATTCTACACAGAGACCTAGTGTGAATAGCTTCACTGACACACTGCAACAGAATGGAAAAGGAGGCCAATATTTTACACGTTCAGTTTAAATTTCTGGATTTTTATCGCTGAAATATGGAACAGATCTGGCTTTATTCTGCAGTGAGAACAAGCAAATGGAGCAAAAAAATGGTGTATTCTGGATTGCTTTTTAAGCAAATAACCAGGATTAAGATTAAAAAAACATTTGCCTTTCTATGTATAGAAATATCTGTAATTATAACAGCAGCAGCAGACAGGATGTTCAATGGACTCTCTTGTGCTGTATCATACACTGCAGTTTGCCACATACACTGCCTGCCTGCCTAGCATTTATTATATGCAGCTGGATTAGTCCTCAGAAGGACTGTTAGTTCAGATGTGTGTGTGTGTGTATGTATATATATATATATATATATATATAAATATATATTGTTGTGGAATACCTATACTAACAGGACGTTCTTTGGACCCTCTTGTTCTGTATCATGCACTGCAGTCTGCCACATACACTTCCTGCCTCCCTAACTCCTGCTATCACCACTGAATATATGCAGCTAGATTAGTCCTCAGAAGGACTGTTAGTTCAGATGGATATATATATATATATATATATATATATATATATATACTGTATATATGTTGTGGAATACCTATACTAACTGTAAACAAGCAAATCTCTTCCTGACGCAGCAGCAGCTCTCCCTACTCTGCCTGATTCTGGGGTAGACTGTGACGAGCATGGCTGCGCCCGGTCTTATATACACCTGATGATGCTGTGCAGCCAGCCAATCACTGTAATGCCCACAACCAACATGGCTACGGCATTACAGTGCATGGCAGGCAATCCCTGCATGTTCATTGGCTCTCTAAAGAGCGCCAAACATGCAGGGAGGGGACCCGAGTTCCCGCCCGAGCAACCCGGAAATACTCGCCAAGCGCCGAGCTCGTCGAGCACAGTGATGCTTGGGCGAGTACCGAGCAGTGGCGCGCACGTTCTCTCATCACTATTAATTACACCTTAATAAAAGACACCCCCTAAGATACCACATGTCACGCATGAATTCATATGGGTGCTCTATAGAAAAGGTAGACTGTCTGAACTGCAGTAAAGAAGACACAAAGAAACAATAGTAATATGCACAACATTAGAAAATGCTGATATATATATAATAGCATATAATAGCAAATTAGCATCTACTGTTGGCATAAAGAGATAGCCACCTATATGTGGGTGTCAAGGAGAATAATGGCAAATAAGCACCTATTGTAGGAATAAAAATATAGTCACCTGTATGTGGGTGTTAAAGAGAACAGTGGGGAGGAAAAACCCCTACGTGTATCGCCACTAGAGTTGTGGCCTCATCAGGGGTGACAGCCAGTCACACAGTGGAGATCTCATTTATAATGATCCTATCATGTTTATTATAGCCAGTGGTGCTTTTAAATGGTTTTAAATGTCTGTTTTTGCTTGTTTATTTTTCTAAATAAAGATTTGTTACTTATTATTGGTTGGTGATCCCTGAATTCGCAAACTCTTTTTGTGTCTATTGTCAGTTGGTATGCGATAGGTTGATCCCTGTAATATATTAGGAGTGGTGCCCTCTATCCAAAGCCCTTGCTTTGGAAATTGTGTTATTTCCCAAAAGATGTCTGCAATTTCTTTCCATTGCTAACTGCAGGAATGTAGTAATCATTAAAAAATCACTCTCAGAGCCTTTCAAGTGTCCTGCACCATGTTTGATATTGTTGATATTCCAAAACGGTACTGGTAATGCAGTCAGAAAATCTATCTCCTGTTGCTAAAAATCTGGTGTATTGTGTGAAAATAAAAAAATGTCAATGAAACCTAAGAACACATGGAGGGACATGACATAATTTATGAACCTTACCCTAAGGTCAACATGAAATGTTCTTCTGGTGAAACACTACTTTGTACTGTGTTCAGACATTGAATCCGCTGTGATATACGATGCAGCGAGTCATCAAAGCTGGCTTCAGACATCCGTGTGTAATCACAAAACTTTTCTGGGTGAAGATGAAGTTAATGGTACAGGGTAGTGTAGACCCCATGGGTCATTCCGGCAGCTGTTGGGTGAATCCATATTTGTCTTTGTCTACAGTTCTCTCTCTCTTTTCCCTTCTCCATTTCTCTTTCAGAAATATCAAGTTCAATCTCAACAAAATTGATGCTGGTAGCATTTTATGAGCTGTACACATCAGTACTAGACTCTTCAGTTGTAGGATTGCAAATGATGGTTCACATATTCAGGCGTCTCCTGCTGTCACTTTTCTATATGGTTTGGAAAAAGACAGATCCATTAAAAACAGATTGAAACTGACAGCAAAATGCAATCCGTTTAACAAAGGATCCATTTTAAATGCTAACGGGTCCGTTAAAATGCAGTTTGTTTTTAACGGATCCATTATCATTTACATTATCATTTACTGGATCTGTTGTCAGAGGATTACTGGACATGTGAACACAGCCTTAGTTTACATTGAGCTTTTGGTGAGTTTTTGATGTTCCAAATTTTCTGCACCCATTAAATAAAATAGGTTACTTGCATTTTACACAGCGTAAAAAAATCAACAAAAGCTCATAGAGTTGTTCAGAAAAAACATGACTGAATTCTTCTCAAATCAGCAGATCACTGGTTTGTGTTGTCTAGTATTGCTGCCTAGTGACAGTGAAATGAATGTTAACTAAAATTCTCTTTCATGGTAGCACAATATTCACAGAATTTATTTTAATCATATATACACTTATTCCATTTATTGTGTATTATGCTATATCGTACTACTAAAATTATGTTTTGGATAGAAGCTTAAAAAGATAATAATAATAGTCAAGAAATCTATAAAAACATACATTTATTAAGGCATCAGAGTAATGCTTTTGGAAGTGCATATTATCTTTAAAAACAATTTATTGTAGAGATATGAACAAATATGAAAATGAAGAGGTTTATCACTTTGTACAAATGTCGCAGTTTTCCATAATACCATGTACATTTTTAAAGAGGTTTTTATTCCTGAAAACGCAAATTCCTCTAGTTCAAAAATTGGTACATAAATGGAAATCAAGGCAGGAGATCAAAGCGATCATATCCTGTCACATGTCAGCTGATCTTATGTTGGCGGTAGATAAAATGCGGCCCTATGGTCAATGTGTAACAAATGAGAAGCTTCCAATCTCTTTAGAGGGTAAATACCATGGGAATTATTCTAGATTTAAATGACACACATGACAAATTCACATTGGTGAAGTCTGATTTATAACATAGAGCAGTGTTCCCCAACTCCAGTCCTCATGAGCCACCAACAGGTCATGTTTTCAGGATGTCCTTAGTATTAACATGGGTGATGGAATTATTGCCTGTGCAGGTGATGGATTTATCACCTGGGCAATACTAAGGAAATCCTGAAAACATGACCTGTTGGTGGGCCTTGAGGACTGGAGTTGGGGAACCCTGATTTAGAGTGAAACCACTCTGTAGAACATTTTATATACATTTGCCACTGACTTATTAATTTAATCACTGAATGACTCCACGCTTGTAATTTCCATCAACAAATCTCAGAGTAGTGCCAAAGGGGTTTAACAAAAGCATCTATGATCTATAGAGTTAATCCAGTCAAATTGATCTTATAAAAGAAAGATTTGGGCAAATTGCGGCCCATGTGCCACATCCAGCTCTGTTGGCTGACCCTGTTTCAGCCTGCCGAGAGGGACACCCAAATGGACGGAAAGCAAATGCTGCCGTGGTTTATAGGGGATGGTGTGCATCTGACCTTACTGCCGCACACTGTGTGAGCCTGTCTGTAGACGCCCCTCTCAGTATATGTCCTTCTGCCTGAGAAACACGGTGAATACCTGAAACCTGTGAGTAAAGGCCATGGCAAGCTACTATGTAAAAATTGATTCCTCACTCAATGGCCAAAATATCTTCACCCGGCCCTAAGTGTACTTTTGGAAGAGGAGACTCATTCTGTTCCAGAAGAACTCTTTGGAACTGGTGCAAAGATATTTGGAACTCATGCACATGTGACATGCGGATCCATGTGTTTAGAATCAACATAAGTTATGAAGATCCATGCATTTAGAATGGATATAAGTCTTGTGTTGAGTTCCAAATGAATGGATTGGCATGTCACATGTGCATGGGATGCAAATATCTTTTGTTGAAAATTGCACATCAGTTACATACAGTACAGACCAAAAGTTTGGACACACCTTCTCATTTAAAGATTTTTCTGTATTTTCAGGACTATGAAAATTGTACATTCACACTGAAGGCATCAAAACTATGAATTAACACATGTGGAATTATATAGTTAACAAAAAAGTGTGAAACAACTGAAAATATGTCTTATATTCTAGGTTCTTCAAAGTAGCCACCTTTTGCTTTGATGACTGATTTGCACACTCTTGGCCTTCTCTTGATGAGCTTCAAGAGGTAGTCACCGGAAATGGTTTTCACTTCACAGGTGTGCCCTGTCAGGTTTAATAAGTGGGATTTCTTGCCTTATAAATGGGGTTGGGACCATCAGTTGTGTTGTGCAGAAGTCAGGTGGATACACAGCTGATAGTACTACTGAATAGCTGCTTTTTTCTTGCCATTGTACAAATTCTAAGTAAAGAAAAACGAGTGGCCATCATTACTTTAAGAAATGAAGGTCAGTCAGTCCGAAAAATTGGGCAAACTTTGAAAGTGTCCCAAAGTGCAGTTGCAAAAACCATCAAGCGTTACAAAGAAACTGGCTCACATGAGGACCGCCCCAGGAAAGGAAGACCAAGTGTCACCTCTGCTTCTGAGGATAAGTTTATCCGAGTCACCAGCCTCAGAAATCGCAGGTTAACAGCAGCTCAGATTAGAGACTAGGTCAATGCCACATAGAGTTCTAGCAGAAGACACATCTCTACAACAACTGTTAAGAGGAGACTTTGTGCAGCAGGCCTTCATGGTAAAATAGCTGCTAGGAAACCACTGCTAAGGACAGGCAACAAGCAGAAGAGACTTGTTTGGGCTAAAGAACACAAGGAATGGACATTAGACCAGTGGAAATCTGTGCTTTGGTGTGATGAGTGCAAATTTGAGATCTTTGGTTCCAACCACCGTGTCTTTGTGCGAGGCAGAAAAGGTGAACAGATGAACTCTACATGCCTGGTTCCCACTGTGAAGCATGGAGGAGGAGGTGTGATGGTGTGGGGGTGCTTTGCTGGTGCCACTGTTGGGGATTTATTCAAAATTGAAGGCATGCTGAACCAGTATGGCTACCACAGCATCTTGCAGCGGCATGCTATTCTATCCGGTTTGCGTTTAGTTGGACCATCATTTATTTTTCAACAGGACAATGACCCCAAACACACCTCCAGGCTGTGTAAGGGCTATTTGACCAAGCGGGAGAGTGATGGGGTGCTATGCCAGATGACCTGGCCTCCACAGTCACCAGACCTGAACCCAATCAAGATGGTTTGGGGTGAGCTGGACCGCAGAGTGAAGGCAAAAGGGCCAACAAGTGCTAAGCATCTCTGGGAACTCCTTCAAGATTGTTGGAAGACCATTTCCGGTGACTACCTCTTGAAGCTCATCAAGAGAATGCCAAAAGTGTGCAAAGCAGTCATCAAAGCAAAAGGTGGCTACTTTGAAGAACTTAGAATATAAGACATATTTTTCAGTAGTTTCACACTTTTTTGCTAAGTATATAATTCCACATGTGTTAATTCATAGTTTTGATGCCTTCAGTGTGAACGTACAATTTTCATAGTCCTGAAAATACAGAAAAATCTTTAAATGAGAAGGTGTGTCCAAACTTTTGGTCTGTACTGTATATAACATGTAAACCCACCTTAAAGGACACGCTCTTTTTAAAGCCCCCCAAACTGCTGCATTGAGTAAAAAAGAAAAGTGGAGGTGATGTGTTCCCACTGTTCCTGTGACATAAACAAAAAATGTCATGTAATGGCTGCAGCTGTCAAGTGATATTATCCAACCATCGGTCCTGTGCCATAAACAATCTCGCACGACAGCTACAGTCATTACATGATTTTTTTGTCAAGGGTAATGGTGGGTTACAAAAGGCTCTTAGCGGGTGACCAACACAGGTGAATATGTGCTTTTTTTTCTTTTTTTTTTAAGGTTTTTAGTTAGTTTTCTGCCCAAATCTATCTTTGTCTTACTACTGCTGCTCCAGTCTCTGTTTCCTGGCTGCAGCACTAAGCTCAGCCGCTATGCTAATGTGGACCCCGAGAGCCTCTGTGATTGGCTGCAAAGATTATGCACACTGTAGTCATGACGTTGATTAAATGAACAAAGTACCTTTTAATCAATAGATCTTGGAATCAAAATAAGTTCCATAGATGGATATGTTTAAAAAAAATAAAATGTTCCTGTGCTGAGATAATCTTATAAATGTGCCCCTGCTGTGTACTGTGTAATGGCTGTGTCTGACCATGCAGGAACATGGTCTGATCATACCACATCTCCTGAGCAGGGGAGGAAGTAAAAGAGTATACAGACATTACAGCCGGAATCACAGCTGATTCTTTCTGTGAGGTAAAACATGTTAAAAAAAAAGGCACCAAAAGCTTTGCATCAGAGAAAGAATCATCTGTCCTCCCCTGCCCAGGAGCTGTGGTATGATCAGACCATGTTCCTGTATGGTGAGACACAGCCATTACACAGTACACAGCAGGGGCACATTTATAAGATTATCTCAGCACAGGAACATTTATTTTTTTAAACACATCCAATTGTGGAACTTATTATTATTCCAAGATCTAGTGATTAAAATGCTTTTTTTTTGTGGGAAAACCCCTTAAAGCCTGCAGCCAATAAACAGCTGCTGATAGACTGCAGCGCTCACATGTCATTATTTGTCATAAGGTCGCCAACTGACCCTGGGCTCAGAGCAGTGGAGTGGCGCCGGTCAGGAAGGTAAGTGTGCATTTTTTTGTTTGTTTTGTTTTTGCAGCTCCTTGGGGACATTCATAAGTGATTGCAGAGCACAAGCGCAATTCAATGCACCTTCCCTCTACTTTTTTGGCTTCTTTAGAGCCAGAATTGGAACCAAAGCAGCATTTCTTGGGAAACATAATTGATACATTTCTTTGTTCTTTGTTCATGATATGCTTTCATTTATCATATTATTTCATTTCTTTGGCACTCAAATGATAATACAGGAGAATATGCTGCCTTGGTATTTTAATACTACTGTCTGGGAGAAAATCTGTTGGTGGCATGCTTGACATTAAGCACATTGACAACTTTATATAAGAAGAGAAAACTCTATTCAAAAGGAATGTCATCTACACAATAATTACAATATGTATAGCCCTAGACTGAATATTTACAAGTACACTTTCAGCGGTAGATTTATTCTGGTATATAGGAAATCTAGACATTGTCCTCTTGAGTCCCATATGAGCGAATGCAGCCCTTACACTTGTACAACAAAGCAATATTCACTCTGCCTATCTACAAGGATTAAGTATTGCACTTAAATGAATTATTCAATCTCTTGCAATTCGAGACCACCATTCTCAATCAGATTTTGCAGTCATTGTGAAATCTGTATGTCCACAATGGTTCAATACATGGGATGAAGGTGGGTGGCTCTTTAAGGCAAAGGGCATATATTTATGGTATTTTAGTGATTCCTTTATTGTAGAACATTTCCTCACTGTTCAACCTCCAGAAGAAACCACAATCCACGTTTCTCATAGATGAACACTCCATCCTATGTGTTTCATGCCGGGTTTGTGTCACAGTGATGGCTACATCTGCTTGTACTTGTGATGTTTCTTTATGCTGTAAGGCCGTAGGAGAAGTCATCCTGTTCCAGTCCAATGCTTTCAGCACTTTTAAACGTTGGCTCTGTCCAACTTCTGCCATGGATGACCGAAATCCATGGAGATGTTTCTTTATGTACAGAATACCTTTTAATAAATAACATATTGTCCTGTCTTACAATCACATCTTCTCGAAATACTTTCCAACCTGAAAAGACATTTAGGATATTTAAATAGTTTTGCATCGTGAGTATATTCTCTAAGTTAGGCCACATTCACATTTCAGTATTTGGTCAGTATTTTACATCAGTATTTGTTCCACTCCTGGTTTTGGCTTACAATCAGAGAAAAAGTATAATAGAGACACGTCACCACTTCTGTATTTATCACCCACTCCTGGTTTTGGCTTACAAATACTGATGTAAAATACTGAACTTGTGAACGTGGCCTCAATAACATTATCTGTTTAATTGTTTATTGGTCTTACAGGAATTTTCCACTTTCATGTCTATTCAGCCCATAGGCTTGTATTAGCAAGCTAAAAATGCTAGAATTAAAGATTAAATTATTTTTTTTATTAATAATACACGTGAAAATAAGAAACATTGTAATATATCTTATCAGAGAAATCTGCTTATTTTTCCTCCTGAACTGATCCATCATTCTTAAAATTCTCAATTTACGGTAAAATGTGTCTTCAATGAATACAGACTTTGCCATTACTGAGATAGGAGATGACAGTTGGTGCTAATGTCTGTCTTCTCCACCCACCTCCACCATAACATTTTAAAAGCACTGCCATCTCCTATCTCAGTAATGTGAGTCTATCTTTACTGAATACAGATTTTACCTGTGAAATGTGAATAAATGATCAATCAAGGAGGTGAAAGAAGCAGACTTCTCTAATAAGATATATGGTACAGTGGCTTATTTTATGTGAACTATTGGTTTATTAAACAAAAATTAATACGATGGTTATCCTTTATGTAGGGGTCAGGCAAGAAAAAGTGATTGGGCTAATAAGCTGCCAAAATTATCAAATGACTCACATCCAATCTTAAATTATTTTTTTAATGTCTGTTTCCATCTTTTCTAGCTTTTTTTTTTTTAATTGTTTTGACAACCCACTTTATTGCAGCATTTGTTTGGCCAAAAATCCATATCATACATTTTAGTACCTGTACTTATGGCCAGCTTTCTTTATTCATTTTCTACATTATCTACAAACCACATGGTTTGTGACAGTAATAAAAGGTTCCTCTAAGGGTCCATTTACACGGACCAGGTGACGGCACTAGGCAGCCGCCGATCAATACACAGGCAGACCGCAGTAAATGATGCGCACTGAACTATTGTGCAGACGACCATATTTTTGGATCAAGTGTGATCTAATAAGCCATCAGATTGCACTTGGACTAATGTTAGCCTAAGGGGCTGTGCACATGTCCCATTTTTTTTTTTTTTTGCTCAGACAGAGTCTCTGCAAGTAAAAGTATCGGAATCGGCCATGCAAGTCAGTGGGTCCATTCAAAAAACTAGTCCGCAGGCGAATGACATCTGAGTATCCAATCTTCATGGATTGACAGAATGGAAAAGATGGAGAATTTTTTTTTCTATCTTCTCCACATCCGAGAAAATTGGATCCCACTATGCTCACGCTTTGATCAGGGTGTTATTAGCATAATTGGACCAATTTTCTCGGATTAGAGAAAATACGGTTGTGTGGCCATAGCTGCCATAGTTTACACAGGATGATGCACCACAGAGAACGATGGTCTTTTGCGCTAAAAACAAAAAAAATCATTTCACTCAGTGAACAAGTGTTTTGCTCATTCATTGTGTGATTAGCAGCCTGTTTACACTGAAAGATTATTGAGAATGAGTCTTCTTTTTAGTACAGATGCAACTTTAGATCTGTCATTTAGAAAATACAACAAAAAAGATAAAAAAAAACAAAACATTAACACATATTTTCCAAAAAAGTTAAAATGCAAGAAAAACTGTAAAAAAAAAAAATGCCCTAATGTGTCAAGGCAATATATATATATATATATATATATATATATACATATATATATATATATATATATATATATATACATATATATATATAATATTATATATATACCCAATTTATCATTGGTGACTTTGTTTTTTTTTTTGTGGTGAGTGGTTGTTGGTACACATCTCAGAATTATCAGGTACATGTGTTTAGTGATTGGCTTTATTATTATTTTATTTTTTATTATTATATTGGTTCCTAAGTGTTCCTCTCTTTTAGCCTTTTTTGTCACATTCCTTTAATTCTGTTCACAGAGTAGCTGATAATGCAGACAATAGGTTTTGGTGTAACAATGATTTCTTTCTGCGGGCTATTTTATTTAGCCTAATGGGGCGGTACGTTTACAGTGCAAGTTAAATACCCTTATATGCAACTGATACTCCGTTGCACCTCTTCACTTCAATGGGGGCTGATGGCAAATATTTTTTTGTTGAAATCAGTGAAATTATCAGGTCACTCATTCATCATCTCTTTCAGAGCTTCAATAGGGTTGCGGAAGCCCTTGAGATAGTAATGTTTTAATAGGCACACTATCAGTCAATTAGTGGTCTTGATATTCAACAAACAGAATGCTATCTTTTCAATCCATTGCAATAATGTATCACTTGAACTGGTGCCTAGAATGCTCTACTCACCAGATAATGTCATGGTGCGAATTCTGGTTTCTGACTTACTGCTGGCAGGGAAGAGAGCAATGTTTTGTTAACGTTCATGACTGCTTTTATAACTAAATACACATTGGAGAAGACTTGGCCAAATCTAAAGATTTCAGCGAAACTTATCCTGACAGATGTTGGGGGAGAGAAGGATCGGTTATGTTAAAATTCAACTCCTGAGTTTTTTTGTTTCTTCCAGAGATAAGCCACCGCCACAGGTGTCTGGCAGCAGCTTGCTCCACTCTCCCCATTGAAAGCACATAAACTTTCAGCCAAGCTGATGTTTTTAACCAGTTGGCTCAGTAACTGATGCTCCAGATGACAGGTTCGATCCCGTAAAAATACATTAGCATCAGTTCTAGCATCGGTTTCCTTTTGTAATGAACTACTTTGTCGGAAGGAAAATGGTCAGTAGATGGCCATGTTTATGGGATCAAGGCCTTATATATATAAGCCCTAATATTCTGAAATTGCTTGTTTGCAGACCTCCCTCCTTTCTCAGTCCTGCTTTGTGATTGATGTATTCATAAGCTGTAGCATGGAATAAATGTTTTCCGAAATTGATCTTTTTTTCAGCTGAGCACAGGCTGGCAAAACTAACCATGATCATTTATCTTAGGATAATTTAGAGATAAAGATCTGATTTTTTTTCACAACAATTATTTTTCCATTTATTCTTGGCTAAATAACATATTTCACCTTGAATAATGATGGCTCACGGCATAAGCTTTTACATCTGGTGTAAAGAGGAAATATTGTTCTGTGGATAAATGAAACTTGGTCTCCTGTTACTAATTTATGGAGGAGCTGGTCTACAAATATTATGTGCTCCTCTGATATCTATCTCCAGTCTAGTTCACTAGTATAAAATGTGTTTGTCTAGATCGTAAGCTTGTGAGCACGGCCCTCACTTCAAGTTTGATATGTTGAATAATGTATTGCTGCGTAATGTCTTATATAGTTCATACATGTCCCCCCTGGTTTGTGAAGTCCTGCAGAATATGTTGGCTCTGTAGAGAGAAAATTATTAGCTTACAGGTTTTGTTTCTGGGACAGAACATTTCTATTTATGGGAAATGTGGGTGATGATCAGTATTTTTATCACTATGACTTTCCAGGCTTAATATTTCCTAATAAGGTTATATTTGCACATGGCAGGTTTGTTACAGAAACCGCTGCAACTGTCTGCTAGATCTAAATACGTTTTCAGGCATCCATGATTATAAAACAACCTGCTGTATGTGAACACTGGTTTCAAAATCTGAACTAACAACAACAAAATTATGTCTGATGGTGGCAATTTTGTAATAATATTCTAGAAAGTATGGTGATGATCTCCCATCGAAAATGTAAAGTCTTCATTCACTTAAGGCTGTTGTTCACATTAGATGGCTGTTGGCTGAACGATGCCTTGCCCTATTGTTCGGCCAATGGCTATCTCTCATTTGGCTGAGCGCTCCTGTGTTCTCTTTGAGAGAGCTGATGACAGACATCTTTTACCGGTGCCTTATCTCCAGGAGAACAATGCAATCGGCTGTCCAAAATCGAATATGCCCAATCACCATCTTCCCCAACGATCAGTCGGCCAATTAGTTTCATCTGAACCTGTAGATATCGGTGGGTTCAGCTGACATTAGTCTAATGTGTATAGGGTCCTTTAGGATGCCCAAACACTTAACTCTACTTCCCCTCACACATGAAAGTTTGGCCTGGCTAATTGATCATATGCTTGTAACAGGAAAGGTGGAGAAGCCACTGCCAGAAATGAGAACAAAAAGATTGAGGGGTTTAAATTATTGCCTAATCCATATGGTCGGCCAGTCCTGTAAAAATCTCTGGGCACAGTCAACTTTATTTAATGCTTATGGTGGTTTTCCCATTGTACTGTGATTTGAAGTTCCCACATTTCTAGTTTGGGTGTTTTTTGATGACCAGTATAGGGTTGTAGACTTCAAGACAAAAGTGTGAACTTCACCCAAATATAATTTTAAAAGTGTGTGTATATTTTACAACATTTTATATTTCTATTGTACATAGATCACAAACACAAATTTGTTCTTTGGTGTATGTAAATCCACACTTTTTTTCCCACTCACTTTTCATAATGTCACAATCAGTAAACCTTCTAAATTGTAACTTGGTATTATGGTGATGCTCAGCCCTGCGACATCTCTAGATGGGTGACTTGTGTGGTATGTTTGGAATGCAGGGGTGAGGTGAACGCAGTATTTTTGTAGAAGACCCCTCATAACCTGTTTTCCTCCTTCATGTGAACGCTTCATTAATTTGTTTTGTGTGTGTCCATCTAACTGGTAAATGTGCAAATGATGCTCAGTTTGTAAGCCTGTGTAAAACGATTGCAGGATTAGATATCCTGGACAATACCACTCCTTAACATCTTCTGTGACAAGGTGCTGGTATTTATGTGCTTCTGACCTGCCCACATTCATTATTTGGAGCCCTTTCCTGAGCTTAGACTTCCCAGGAGTCCAATTTTACTTAATCATGTGGTTCCTTTGTCATGTGGACATGTTCCCATTAAGGATTTAAATGAAACCACCAACTCAATTTCAACTGGAAATCCAAACCACATTGAAGCAGGGATTATACAAATGTCAGAATGATAGCTTTAGGTTCCTGTAATTGTGATGCTACATTATAGTAGATGCTTAAAACAGCTGATAATCATTGTATTATGTGCGTCAAATGGTGGTGGAACTATTGCTGTCATCCTGCTGTGGTATTTGTGTGGCCCTATCCTCATTTTTATCAGCAAACTCCCATTTTGACTAATAATTCTACGGGAATGATTTTAAACATCTCTTGCAATTTTTAAAATTTTCCCATTTACTCCAAAATTAATAGTTTGTTCAACATAGTAAAAATTGAGTTGTAAAAAAAACCCTTAAGGCCCTTATACACATTATAGTCTACCGAAAACGCCTATTTCTGCAACCAGATGGCCATTTAATGTCCCCTTTTATTTTCAAGGGACATAAGCTGCCACAAGAAGTGTCTGACTACAGCTTTCTCCCTATTGAAAGCAGATGAAAGCTCAGTCAAGCGTTCATCTGTATGGGGGAGTGAGGAGAAAAGACTTTCAGCCAACAAGCATTGGTGTATAGACGTGTTTGAGGTATATCATGCATTGGGGAAGATTGTAGAACTACTGGACATTGCCCCCAGGCCTTTCTTCTTGTTGCTTTATTGCCATCTGCCTTATTAATTAGCTATTAATTGTTAAAACAAACACGATAATATTATCTCCATCACAACTGAATTTAATCTCCGATCCTGTCAAGACCTCCATCTCTCCTCCACACTCGTATGTTCCTCACCCAGTCGCCTCCAAGACTTCTCCTCAATATCCCTCATCCTCTGGAATTCTATTCCTTAACACATCTGATTATCCATCACATTCGGAACTTTCAGACGGAACTTGAAAACCCATCTCTTCAAGAAAGCTTACAGCCTCTGCAATGACCCCGCTGCCACCTCACCGCCATGGAAGCTGCCACAAACCCCCCAACTTACTGTCTTCTTTCCCATTATCTCGTAGACTGTAAGCCTGCAAGGGCAGGGCCTTCTCTCTTATTTACCAGTCTGTTATTGTTAATTTGTTTATTGTAATCTATATTCGTATTTTGTATGTAACCATACCCGCTTAAAACCAAAGATTAAAACATAATAAGCAAATACCCTGCAGTAAATAAATAAATTGCAATGGTGCATGAAAATAATATAGGGTGCTTAGTTAACATAATTTTGATCAAAAACGTTTAAAAGTCATCCCACCACGTCACAGTAACCCTATTCGGGACAGTCCTAACCTCTAGTATTAAAACCTTACCATTTATCAAGTGACGTACATGTGGATAAGGGCTGAGAAGGACTGAGACGCGGCTAATGGCCACCCAGCCATAAGGAACTACATGAATGTAATGTCCAGCTCAAAGAAAAGGGAGGCCACACCCTTATTAACACAGAATGCAAATATTCAATTTTAGGATTGGCGCTAGAGTTCAAGACCTCTTCCTCTCTGGAGAGACAATTTGCCCATGTAAAATAAAAATAGCCTGTATTCGTCACCGGTGCCAGTTCTCCTGCGGCTCGCTCGATGTCATGTCACGCAAGGCTTGCAACCAATCAGTGGCCACTAAAGGGCTGCTTTACTCTCACTGGCATCCAGAGAAAGTCAGGGGGCAGCAATTCTCACTACTTTTGAAGGTTAGCTTTTTCCAGAAGAAGTGAGAGTGAAGCAGTCCATTATTGGTCGCTGATTGATTGCAGGTCTCATGTTACATAACATCACGGTAGACCCGGCCCTGGTGTTGCTGGAATGGCGCTGACAATGGATGTGAGTACAGGCTGTTTTTATTTTACATTTGGGGATATAGACAAACATAGACAACCATTAAAAAGTGGAAAACCACAAGGTGGCGCCACAGCAAAAGTCTAAACTTGTAATGGCTAATGTGAGATACACTAAACAGATGGGATTCAAAGGTAAACCCTTACCAGCCAACAACGCATGTACCCATATGAAGTATAGTAACCAATGAGGGATATAGCACCATTGTACTACAATTTATCTAGTTAATTTTGCGACATCTGTGGACTCCATTAGAAATGTGGATAAAAAATATATATTAGCTTTGTGTATGTATTATGAGATAATAGATACAGTATGGTAGAGCTCAACAAAATAGACAAGTTGTCTTTTAAAAAAACAAAACCTCATTGGTAATAGTTTTCATGGGTATTACTATTTCAAATCTTTTTTGCTTATCACTATATTTGTGTTCAATATAATATACATGTTTTAAAGTTATCTACTGTATATATAGAAGTTAATGGCGATTTCTCCTGAGATCTACTCAATATACAGGGTGGGCCATTTATGTGGATACACCTAAATAAAATGGGAATTGTTGGTGATATCAATTTCCTGTTTGTGTCACATCAGTATATAGGAGGGGGGAAACTTTTCCAGATGGGTGGTGACCATGGCGGCTATTTTGAAGTCGTCCATTTTGGATCCAACTTTATTTTTTTCAATGGGAAGAGGGTCATGGGACACATAAAACTTATTGAGAATTTCATAAGAAAAACAATGGTGTGCTTGTTTTTAATGGAACTTTATTCTTTCATGAGTTTTTTACAAGTTTATGACTACTTATAAAATGTGTTCAAAGTGCTGCCCATTGTGTTGGATTGTCAATGCAACCCTCTTCTCCCACTCTTGACACACTGATAGCAACACCGCAGAAGAAATGCTAGCACAGGCTTCCAGTATCCGTTGTTTCAGGTGCTGCACATCTCGTATCTTGATGGTATGGTGTGGTATATGGGGTACAAAGATAGTGGGGCCATTCTTCATCAATGGAAAACTCAATGCCACTGGATATCTGAAATTCTACATGATGATGTGTTGCCCTCTTTATGCAATGAAGATGGCACGTTCCCTGAGTTTTTCCAACAAGATGGTGCACCACCACATTATGGGTGTCAGGTCCAAGCATTCCTACTTGAACAGTTTCCTGGAAAGTGGATTGGTCGTCGTGGGCCAGTTGAATGGCCACCAAGGTCTCCCGA
This sequence comes from Phyllobates terribilis, assembly GCF_046119375.1. Lineage (NCBI taxonomy): Eukaryota > Metazoa > Chordata > Amphibia > Anura > Dendrobatidae > Phyllobates > Phyllobates terribilis. Next base: position 1,019,157,967 of record NW_027362761.1, read on the forward strand.
TCTGACCCCCTTAGACTTTTATCTTTGGGGTAATCTGAAGGCAATTGTCTATGCTGTGAAGATATGAGATGTGCAGCATCTGAAACAACGGATACTGGAAGCCTATGCTAGCATTTCTTCTGCGGTGTTGCTATCAGTGTGTCAAGAGTGGGAGAAGAGGGTTGCATTGACAATCCAACACAATGGGCAGCACTTTGAACGCATTTTATAAGTGGTCATAAACTTGTAAAAAACTCTTGGAAGAATAAAGTTACGTTAAAACCAAGCACACCATTGTTTTTTTATGAAATTCTCAATAAGTTTGATGTGTCACATGACCCTCTTCCCATTGAAAAAAATAAAGTTGGAGCCAAAATGGCCGACTTCAAAATGGCCACCATGGTCACCACCCATCTGGAAAAGTTTTCCCCCTCCCATATACTAATGTGTCACAAACAGGAAGTTGATATCACCAATCTTTCCCATTTAATTTACGTGTATCCATACAAATGGCCCACCCTGTATAACTGAAGGTTGAAAACTGAAACTTGAAGATATTTCTGGTGCCATCCTAAGGGGGCAAACATGGCTACCTGAACAATCCACCATGGTTGAATTACTTTCTCCCATGGGATCTAGCAGCCCTTGTGATCTGGGAATTGTAATATATTACAGTTTTTAGTAGTAACAGTTTTGTCTATAGTTTATGCTATATTACTATTTTCTATTACTATTGATAGCCTTTGTACTATTGATAGCCTTTGTACTGTTCAGCTTTATAGCATTAATGTGATATCAATATATTGCCTGTAAAGCGCTGTGGAATTAATGGCGCTATTTAAGTGAGTAAAATAAATAAATAAATATAGATAATGATTAAATCACGAGAACACTTAGTAGAATTAATATTATATCCTCCCCTCCTAGTTCTGACCTCAGACATGACATATAGGTGTACTGAATGTGGAAGTAGCTTGCAGGTTATTACTCATTACCTTAGAGAATACATACTCTTCTGTTTAAATGAAACTTCAATTAATCAAATAACCTGATTAGAGCGAGGTCATAACCTCTCTTATCCAAATTGACAAATACCTTAGGCCTGATATATGTCCATGTGCATCAGACTTACAATCCATGACCAACCGCTTTTTAATCAGAAGATCTTAATGGAAGAATGAAACATTACAAGTGGAGAGTTGTATTTGTCATACTGACTTATGACCCATTTTAGGTTATTAGTGACCATGCTTTTATATTTGGTGTAATTAGTGCTATTTTTGCGCTTTTATGTTTATGTGCAAGTTTTCAATATACCGTATTTATGCTGTTTTATTTTTTAATGTACTATAATATGCACTCAAGTTTAGAAAAAGAGCAAAACATGTTTATGATGACTGGCATTCCACTATAATCTGTATAAAGCCTCATGCACACAGCAGAGCTCTCCTACAGAGATACAGGGACTTTTTATTGTTCCATCTAGATCAGGGGTCTCAAACACGCAGCTCGCGGGCCGCATACGGCCCCTGAGGCTGCTTTATGCGGCCCGCAGGCACAGACCCCTTGACGATCCCGACCAGGTCCAGGAGGAGCCGCCGACAGCAGCGCTTAATTGCCACACAGAGACCGGCTCCCAGCAAAGCATTTCCAATGCCAGCCGACGACCAATCAGAGGCCAGCAGCTGATATCTGCGTGTCGGCGCAGCAAGTATGACGTCATTGCTATACGCAGATGTCAGCTGCTGGCCTCTGATTGGCCGGCGGCTGACATTGGAAATGCAGTGCTGGGAGACAGTCTCTGTGCGGCAATTCAGCGCTGCTGTCGGCGGCTCCTCCTGGACCAGGTCGGGATCATCAAGGGGTCTTACTCTGTGGTGCCTGCGGGCCACATCTGCAGGAAGGATGCCGAGGGAACGGAGGACATGTGAGAATCATCTTTTTTTTTTTTTCTATTTTATGTGTGTGAAGAACAGCACAGGGGGCACATAGCCACAAGATGGGGACCTGGATGGGGCACATAGCCACAAGATGGGGACCTGGATGGGGCACATAGCCACAACATGGGGACCTGGATGGGGCACATAGCCACAAGATGGGGACCTGGATGGGGCACAGTGCCACAAGATGGGGACCTGGATGGGGCACATAGCCACAACATGGGGACCTGGATGGGGCACAGTGCCACAAGATGGGGACCTGGATGGGGCACATAGCCACAAGATGGGGCACAGTGCCACAAGATGGGGACCTGGATGGGGCACAGTGCCACAAGATGGGGATCTGGATGGGGCACATAGCCACAAGATGGGGACCTGGATGGGGCACATAGCCACAGGATGGGGACCTGGATGGGGTGCATAGCCACAAGATGGGGACCTGGATGAGGCACATAGCCACAAGATGGGGACTTGGATGGGGAACATTGCCACAGGATGGGGACCTGGATGGGGCACAGTGCCACAAGATGGGGACCTGGATGGAGCACATAGCCACAAGATGGGGACCTGGATGGGGCACATAGCCACAGGATGGGGACCTGGATGGGGCACAGTGCCACAAGATGGGGACCTGGATGGGGCACATAGCCACAAGATGGGGACTTGGATGGGGAACATTGCCACAGGATGTGGACCTGGATGGGCTACGTAGCCACAAGATGGGGACCTGGATGAGGCACATTAGTACAAGATGGGGGCAAGGATGGGGAACATTGCCACAAGATGGGGACCTGGATGGGGCACATAGCCACAAGATGGGGACCTCGATCGGGAACATAGCCACAAGATGGGGATCTGGATGGGGCAAATACCCACAGGATGGGGACCTGGATGGGGTACATAGCCACAAGATGGGAACCTGGATGGGGCACATAGTCACAGGATGGGGACCTGGATGGGGCACATAAGTACAAGATGGGGACTTGGATGGGGAACATTACTACAAGATGTTTGCCATTATTACTATATGATGCTAATTGTAAGACAATATTACTGTATGTGGCCAATTGGGGAAAACAAAATTGTAAAAATAAAAAAAATAAAAATAAAGCATGAAAAAATATTGGGCACTAAAAATGCTGTTTTATATGTAAACTAAAGTAAACACAAAAAAGTGCACGTTTATTATCGCCACATTCATAACGACTCAAGCTATAAAAAAATAAACACGGCAAAAATGTTCAAAAGGTGTATACAAAAAAAATGGTATCACTAAAAATATCACATTGAACAAAGAATGTGGTCCCCCAAATTCAAATTTTTTCCATGTGCGGTCCATATACCCAGCCGAGTTTGAGACCCCTGATCTAGATGGTGCTTTATTTTTCCAAAATTCACTAAATAAAATCAATAAAAAAAAATGCTGCACTATATTTTTTCTCAATATACACATCATGTACACACGTCTACTTATAGTGGTTGGGGCTTGGTACTGCACATCTGTCTCCTATTCAAATCAATAGGAGACAGATGTGCAGTACCCTACTGCGGCCACTACAAGTAGATGGAGCAGCTCGGCAAGTGAACACTTCCGGCTGTCGCCCGCTGCCGCCGACACCGGTAACAGCTGATTGGCTTGGGTGCCAGGTGTCGGACCCCGGCCGATCAAACATTGATGACCTATCCTGAGGATAGGTCATCAATGTAAAAGGAGTGGATAACCTCTTTAATTACATAAATTGTGTCTTGTATACGTACATCAAGGGAAGGGCACTCTGGAATGGAGAGACATACATCTTTTCAGGAAACAGTTGTGCCTGTGGGGTCGTCTCCGTTGTCCAAGATTTACTGCAATAAATACACAGTTGAAAATATTGAAAATTGTCATTTGTGTTTTTATTCTAGATTAACAAAAATGTCATATTATCTTGAAGTGCTCTGTGATTGCCCTGACTCCTGTCCAGCACTCTGTTGCCATGTCATTTACAGTTATATAATTGATCAATCTAGTCTACGGAGCGAATGGAGCAATCACACGCTTTCACACATTTCATTAATTTTACATTTTGCAGTCAATGATAAGTGTGTATTGTGCACTCATCTGTTTCACCATATAATTACTTGTATTAATACTTTCATCTGTCTGGAATACAAAAATATAACTAAATGCAATGATGAAATATTCTTGTATGTTCCAAACCATCCTACATTTACATTTTTTTCATTGATTTCTCACATTTTTAAAAAAGAAAAATCATTGACTATATGTATCTAAATGTATATAGAAAAGCATAAATAGAAAAGGTACCAAATGCATCAGATAAAAGTAGGGTCTACGTTGCACAACCATCAAGTCAACGAATGGAGAACAATATTTTTTTTAATTTTACAATCGTACACATTTTTATCCATATTGTCCAATACAGTTGTAACAGCAATACGATCATTGGGCAAAGAATGAGCAATCTTTTTGGAAATGAAACCCAGGTTAGGGCGAAAAATTCAAAGACAACCAATTTTATTTCAATCGGTAGACTAGAACGATTGTCCTTTTTCTAAATTCCACCCAAGGAACATAGTTACATAGTTACATAGTTTATAAGACCGAAAAAAGACAAGCGTCCATCCAGTTCAGCCTATTTCTTGTGCACTGCAGCTATTCCGCAGCGTTGATCCAGGGGAAGGCAAAAAAAACCCATGCGGTATAGGCCAATTTACATCATTGAGGAAAAATTCACTTCCCGACTCCAATCTGGCAGTCAGATTAAATTCCTGGATTAATTAACTATCACTAAGCATAAGATGTAATTTTATTGTTCTCAAGAAAGGCATCCAGGCCTCTCTTGAACTCATTGAGTGAGTTGGACATCACCACTTCCTCTCTCAGAGAGTTCCAGAGTGGAACCTCTCTCTTATGGTTGTAATCGTCCTCTTTAATCTTCTTTAGGGTGAATTTACACAGCAAAACTTGCGGCTGGTAAATGACCGCCAATTGGCTGCATTTCTCATAGACTTCAATGGTAAAAAAAAAAAACGATCCGGTTGAAATCAAAGTTTTTTAGCTGAATAAAAACTTGTGTCTGCACAACTTTTTTGTTAACGGATTGCTGCTGGATCCATTTGAGCTGATGATTAGTGGACATGTGAACATAGAGTTCCCTCTTACTAGAAAGGCTTTCAGTTAGGTTTGTCATTTGCATTCTCTTGTTAAAAGCTTTGTGGGGACATTGCATTTGAACAAAAGATCTTTCCTTGAACAATTAGCAGAATTTCTGTCCATTGCATATAGAAGGCAGGGTGGCATGGTGGCAAAATGATCACATCTGTGTGTGGTAATTGTAACTGAAATGAAATGTTTACCTATATTACAGTGATACATATGAAATAACTCATGCATGACAAACTAATTTGTTCTACTGCTGGAACACTTCCAATGGCCAAAGTTGGACTTTTTATAATTAGTGTAAACAGGTGCACTGCTGCCTGCCACCAGAAGTCCCTGCATACAAGCAAGCATTCATATTCTGCTACACCCAGGATTGTCCTTTAAAATAATTCTACTAGCTAGGTTCTGAGCTAAAGTAAGAGGAAATTAACAAAGTTAGATTAATGGTCTCTAATAATAATAATTTTATTTATATAGGGCCAACATATTCCTCAGCACTTTACAATTCAGACAATTTACAGACATTATGGGTGCTGTCCCCACTGGGGCTCACAATCTACATTCCCTATCAGTATGTCTTTGGAGTGTGGGAGGAAACCCACGCAAACATGGGAGAACATACAAGCTCCTTGCAGATGTTGTCCTTGGTGGGATTTGAACCCAGGACCCCATTGCAGCAAAGCTACAGTGCTAACCACTGAGCCACCGTGCTGCCCCTAGGCTGAAATGCCCCTAAGCTGGCTGTATACTTTAGATAGCTGATGTCTATACACTTATTCAGTAAACAGCAATACTTCTTGACTAGGAAGGAGTGAATAGCTTGAAATTCGAATTTACCGGATTCACCAAATTTTCCAAAAGAATTTGATTCACGGTTAATCAATTTGCCTGAATTTCAACACTAAAGGGGAGAGAGAATTTTCAATATGACCAATATATTCCACTTACTTAGTGGAATCTGAAGATGGAAACCGATTCTGCTGTAGAAATAGCCAGTCCTATGCGGACTATGCTCTACCAGCAATGCTGATTTGTGACTGACCACCAATGTAAAAGTATGATAATCCACTAAATGTCATTATGGGGAAGCTAGCGCAGCCATACACAAATAGAAATTAGCCAAGTTTTTTTTTGGGAAGTGTGAATTGAATCTGCAAGTTTTCTAGTCCGCTCGAACTTGATCCTCCATGGATCCGCTCATTTCTACTCCTGACCCTTCACACAAGTGCACACTCATCTCTGCCAAGTGTGCATGTGTTCTAAATGTATATATCTGGTGGTAGCTTATTTCTCCTAAGAACAAGGAGAAATCCAATAGCCCAACATCTGCCATCCGGTGACACTTCCATACTCATTAAATGGTCTGCCAGTTCCACTAACAGCGACAGACGGATCTTAGATATGTCTGGTGTCTGTTGTATTTTTTTCATGACTAGTATTTTTTGTTTCACCATCATTTTACATGTCAACTTAGATATTCTTGCTCTTAGTTCAATGAAAAGTGATTGCGTTCCTGCAGTCAACTCTCGACCCTAAACAGTGGACTCGGCATCTCCTGTTGGCCCCTTCCAACTGATATGCCAAAATATAAATCATAGGAAAATTGCCTTAATGTGGTGATGTGATATTATGTACATACTGTACATTTTATGATCGTAAAATGAAAATTAATTTAAAGCACCACTCCAGCGTTTTTTTTTTTTATTACACTGCTGGAGTGGTGCTTTAAATGTAATTCACCTGACCCCTGTCTCATACTCACCTGCCGCTGCCTTCATCATTCTCCAGCATCGCTCCCATCAGTCTCCGGTGAAAAGTGACCTGCCGGCAGCTCCAGTGTTTCATAGAGCTGTGCGGAGGTCACTTTTCAATAGAAGTCTATGAGAGCCTTGTTCTGACTCTCATAGACTTGTACTGAGAGCTTGTGACGTAGCTTCTGACTTCTGGCTAATTAGAAGCAGCGCTCACGAGATGCCGTCGTGGGACCGGAGCAGCAGCGAAAAATGGTGAAGGCGCTGGAGGGTGAGTATATGACCGGAGACAGGGGGCTTACATTTAAAGCGTCACTTCAGCGCTGAAAAAACCCCAAAAATGCTGGAGTGGTGTTTTTAGGACGAACCTGTCATAGGGATTTAATCCTATAATGTATTATGAGCTCTTTACAATAACATTACAATAACATTTTTAATAATCCTTTCAAGGAGGAAAAGTCCCTTTTCTCTTTATTCTTGAATACACTAGTTTTTCAATCACGCTGCTGTGCGTATGATACCAGCAAACTGCAGGGGTGAGTGAGGGAGCTCCCGGACTAGTCTGGGTACATGCGTAGCTGGATTAAACATTGTTTCCTCACAGACCACACTTAGTAGTAATAAAGTTATCATTATAAATGTAATTATGAGACTGATAATTCACTCCTAATACATTATAGGGGTTCCCTTTAACTTTAGACTTTGTTTCAATTCCTCTATTTTGAAGATCTCGATTTGCTTTAAGTAAATAAGAACATTGTTCATTACATTTAGGGTCTGGAAACTCTGAGCTGAGGGTTTGCTGTATTTGTGCCCAGCTTTATTTTTCCAGGTTATATTAATGTAGGTTTGATATTGAATGACGGATGATTACTTGAACTGGGTACATTGTGGAAAGTAATAACTCGTGAGTTTTTAGCCTGTGGATATCAATAAGGATGCTCCTATTGACTGATATTTTGTTTATGGCAGAGCAGAGGAGCGGTGCTTGACACATGGATTGGATTCCCTCTTAATTCCTTGGGGGCTCTGCATTAAACATAACACTTAGACATCACTTTTGCCAAGTGTATTCCTTTAAAGATGTTATCTGGGATTTTCAAAAAAGTGTCCAAAAGCAGGAATAGTTTCAAAATAATAATAGAACTATGACTGGTCAATCCAACTCTACTGAAGCATCACTGTTCTGGTGATCCCTGCTTGTCCTGCAGCAATAATATCTCCATCAGTTACATGACAGCTGCAGCCAATCATTGCCTCAGCGGTCACACTTGCATGTACAGCATTTAACCACTGAGGCCAGTGATTATCTGCAGCTATCTGATGGATGTGACTGAAGGATTTGTGGGCTTAACCAAGGAAGTGGCACTGAAGCAGGAGGGATTGAACAGGTAACTGTTGCATCTTTATTATTTATAATAATTACCGCTGTTGGGCAATTTTTGGGAGATCACAAAGAGACATATTTAAGTGTATTATCTCCTGTGGGAATAAACTGTTAAGCATGAGTTTCTCTTTTTAAAATCAGACAATTTTTACTGACCATACGGCCTATTCCAGCAGAACCATGTAGAAATGCAACATTATTTTATTATCTCTATTTATCATCGGTATACCACATGCCAAATACCATATATCAGCTTTTCCAAAGAACAAGAGATTATGTGTGGCCACGAATGGGCAATTATTTTGGGACTTCAAAATAATTGAACAATGCATGGGTTATTTTATGAAAATACATTTCTATAGTGTGGCAATGGTTCTTACTTTAGATTTTTACACTTCGGCTACATTCACACTTCCAATCAGGCATTCTGTTTGTCTGTTCTGGTTTGAGTAATAGAAAAATGGAACCCTTGCATAACTCATGTGCACAGAAACTGAGGAGACCTATTGATTATTATTGGGACTCTTCTGGGTTCTGAAGAAAAAAACAAGGAGTCAGCTCACCCACTCTGAAGTATGAAGCTTGGAGACTGGCAGTGCCACAGGATGTTTAATCAAAAACAAGGATTTCAGCATCAAGGATCTTCTTAAAAACATCAACTTTATTGGGTAAGTATAAAAATCAGGTTATAGCATAGAAGTCACAACCCCATTGGGGACTTGGTAGGGCAGACGCATTTCAGACAGAGAGGTCTTTAGCCATTGCATATAAGATATATGGAATGACTGAAGACCTTTATGTCTGAAACGCGTCTGCCCAACTAAGTCCCCAATGAGGTTGTGACTTCTATGCTATAACCTGATTTTTATACCTACCGAATAAAGTTGATGCTTTTAAGAAGATCCTTGAGGCTGGAATCCTTGTTTTCGATTAATCTTTTGGTTCTATTATGTGTCCATTTTTAGAACAGAAAAATAAACACATCACGCAAAACTTTTTCTTCTGTTATAAAAACAGACACATAAAGGAACCCAGATTTACCCCAAAATAATCAATGAAATTCCTCAGCCCCCCGTTTACATCAGTTATATGGACATTCAATTTTAAAAAGCAAAACAAAACGAAGTAGACCATGAAGTGTGAACGAAGCATAAAATAGGAAATATAAAATGAAATCTTCTCTTCTGCATTGCGTCAACTTTTTTTTTTTTTACCAAATGAATAAAAATGTGTTTTAGAACCTCACTTGAGGCCTCCTCTATAAATTTACAAAGGTGCAATAGAACTTTTATTGACCAGGTGGATTGCAGACTTCTTTGAGCTGCTGATTTAAATCTATGTTGATCTCCTTCTATTGTGCCTGGCACCCGTCACCATTTGATATGCATTTGTATTCTACTGAACCTTTGTTAGGCAACAGGCTATATTCCACCCATCCTAGAGAACATTGTTGTAATCTTCTTCTATAAACTCCTTCCTCCATGCTCTCCATTTTGTTATGCAGAGTGCAGTTCCTTGTAAAAAGACATGGCTTCTAGGCATTTACTCCAACAATATAGTCAAGTGTAAATTTAAAGCTTGTCTTAATTGTTTTATATATTTGTGCTATAATTCCATCTCATGTGCTGTATGTACACGGTAGCGTCACTAAATCTGGCATTTAATTGGTGAATATATGCCTCAGTTCTATGAAAGTCCATAAACACATAATATCATCATAGTTTACTACATTAGAAAACTCAGCTTCATTATATCTGTACCGTGCACTACTACTTAGCAGAGCACTAGGTATGTACTATACAGTATATATAAGTGAGTGGAACTTTGTTATGGAATATATAAGAAATTTTTGTTAGAAGATTTATAGCTGTAATGGTTTTTGTGCATTTTTGCTCCATGTGATCTATTTGATCTAGTCATGTAACATGAGGATGTACAAGAAGTCTAAAGATGTTAGACATGGAGCATTATTTTGACTAAGTGCTGGGTCATATGTAGTCTAGCCAACTTAACTACCTATTCATAAAACCAGCAGAGGGGTCTTCTACACCTACATCTTAGATGAATTGAAATGGGATTTTTGAAGGGTTGAAAAGGGAAGTCGGAAAAATATTAAATAGATCTGTATAGGGGTATTTTCACTTAACTCTACCAGCATGATTTAAGACTGTGACATCAGGTTTTCTCTATACAGTAATAAATATTCCACTCCTAATCATATCCCTTGCTATGTATAATAAATGTCACTGTTCTCCATAGTTAGTATAGAGAAGTAAATGATTAACTTTAGTATTTGGCCAAAATGATACAGCGCTAGAAGTATTTCACATTCCCCATGCATTATCTATTCTATTAGGTGCATAGTCACTCAAACAGGATTGCTTTTTGCAACTCCAAATGTCCATAAACGTCACTCTTCTGCAACGTATACCTGCCTTTCTTTAGCCGTATTACATTACAATCTCAAATCATCAGAAAATAAACATGCAAATCGCAGCAAAAAAAAGGTCCAACGCTTTTACTACATTAACAAAACTAGTAAAAAGTAGTAAACAAAACGTGATGTATAAGAACACTATAGTATATAGTTTACTATGAGTCTAAGTTTCTGTTTCATTGTATATACAATTAAAATCTATGTATATAAAACAATGAATAATCTCTACTCTATACCCAAGCTCTACAGCACTATAAAGTTTGGGAATAGATGCAGACAAAAAATCTAGAAGACATCAACATTCAATATAAAATATTTATTTTCCTTTTTTTTTGGTGAAACAATGCTTGTATAAGAGGATGGTGCCTAAATACTGTGAGAAATGTCTTTAAAAGTGTGAAACAAAAGAATGCTAACTTTCGAAGTCTTTCTTACCATTAAAAAATGTCAAACTAAAAAAAAAAAAAAAGTTGTCTTACCTGGTCTCTGTCCAAGAGTAAGAAGTAGACTTATCAGGATAATAAATAGAATGTAAAATAAGTTCTGAAATTTCATTTTTCCTTTTGGGAAGGGAAATCCCTGTGAGATGTCGAGTTGATATATCAATTCCTTGATGCTGCTTTCAACTAACTCAGCTCAGAGTGAGGTGATTGCCGCATATCCCTGCAAGGTTAATGATCACAGAAGACAAGGTTAAAGTGCCTCCCACTTTGCCTTTCCCTCTCTACAAGACTTCGGCTCTTCAAGCCCTCTCCCCTGGTTTCTCTCCATAAATACTGGTTCCAGAATAAAAGTAAACAGTAGCCACTGCCAATGTATAGGGTTTAGGAAACAAAGAGAGGTCTACCTTTAAATACCACCCATCAAGGGAGACCTAGGAAATGTGAGGCATGATGCTGTTAGAATTGCAACTGTTTAAACTTTGCATCACCCATATTGGTCCCATATGCAGCAAAGCAATGGAAATGACAGGAAGTCCCTTTTATTGTCCTTTGAAGGAATCCTGAAGAACACACTTAAAACCCCAAAATGCTTCTTTGTGAGAAAACTTACTGCTCCACTGATTTATCTTTTATTGAACTAGCTACAAAGTGGCATCCATTGAAAATCTGTAGACTGCTAAACCTAATCCCGCAGCATTGTGTTCTTGAATGGGTGTTGGGTCCAGCCTATCCGGAGCTGAGTTGTGGATTCACTGACCCAATGATGCTGTCTTCCTTCTAGATTGACATTTTCCAACCAACTTAAAAAACAAATTTGTTTGGCTCTACAGCTAAGAAAATAACTCTTGACAAAAATGGTGATGGGAGATATGTTTTTGGGGTATTCCGCTTCCACATTGCCATATATCATCACAAATGCATGTGTAGGCTGTATATTTGACTTAAATGCAGGTGCTCAGTGTCTATTTACCCTGTTTTGTCCCCCACAGGACGTTTAAGTGGTCAGTGATTTAAAGGCAAATGGCCTTTTGGGCATTGACATTAAAATCTAGGAGGCTTCCGATGCTTTCAGTAAAGAACACAATGGCTTTAAGGTTACATACAATTTAATTATGATACAAACATTGAAGTCTTTGAGCTACCCTTGGCACTTTTAGTATATGGTCTTGATGCTCTGTTCAAGAACCCCAGAATCTAATTTAGCTTACAGGTCAGCAGATACCACACACAGATATCTGAAAAATAGTAACAACACAGAAAAATAAAGCAAATCCGCATTTCCCTGCAGCCTAGCTTTGCCATAAACAGTTGTGCCCGAGGCTCTTATGTTAAATACAGCCCTGAGGATGACCTAGAGGGCAGGATTGTATGCCTGTCTATGCTGATCTTGATTTATACACCACTTTCAAAGTCTTGCTTAGATTTTAATGTGCCTTAGGCATTATGAGTCAATATACTTTAAATGGCGACCCCAGAAATTTACTCTTTGACTTTGAGTTTTGTTTGCAAAAATGCCTGACCTGTAATGAGTTGTTACCATTTCATACCATAATGGCCAATGACAGACTTGCGATTGGTGATATCTGTGCAGGTGCACGGGGGGCCCATTTCCATCCCCCAACTCTACAAATAAAACTCATTATGGTGAACTATTGGACTTCAAAGGGCCCACATACTATTCTTGCACAGGGGCCCTCTTCTGTTTCTGTATGCCCCTGGTAATGGCATATTACTAAGATATCATTTTATGATCAGTGTAAGTCTATTTTTTGGGATCCCCACCACTATTGAGAATGTTTCATTCCCTTTAATTTGTCCAGAACAGCAGCATATAACAAGGGAAGAAAGCTTCTCTAAAGACAAAGCAAGAAAGCAAAATAAAATAAAAATAATTAAAAATAAAAGATTTACTATGTTTTATTGCAGCATTACTTCAGTCTTAAGCTGCCCTTAGACATAAATTAAATTGTCGATTTACCACATCAATATACAAAGTGTCAGCCTGGCTCATTGGTTGAAGCTCATCTTGAAAAGTAGAAGTCTAATCAAATTCAATCTGTCGGATGTATGTTAGTCTGAAAAACAGATCTCAGGCAAAGGACAAGTTCTATTACCTAAGGAGAACTATGCAGAATAGACAGCTGTTGGCTGATCAATGGTTCGGCCAGCAGTCATCTCTCTTGATTCTTCCATACATAGGAAGAGTCACTCTGTGAGGGCTCCTGTGTTCTCGAGAGTGCCACTGCCAAACTTCTTTGGTGGGGGCTTATCTTACCACAAACAAAAAGATCTGCAGTCCGAAATTGGACATGCTGGATCCTTTTGATGTCGGGGGATAGTTGAGAGATCCCCATACACATTAGACAGTCGGCCAAGTCTGCCAACATTGTCTGATTGAAATGACGTTAGTCTACGGTGCATGGGGGCCTTAAGACTGGAAGCCATTCCTGCTTAAATTAGTAGTATCTTTTAAAAATTCTAATTGGTATGTTTCATTTTTGCAACTAAAACTATTGCTTGAGTGATCTTTTCTTAACCTTTCAACAGAGATAGAATTGTTCATCATAAATTTCCTTTGTATATTAATAATATATTACTAGATGACACTCATTATATCACAGGATTTAAGCACCGTAATCGACTATTATTTCTAATACCAAGGATTCCATAATAACATAATATACCATAGGGAATATACTGTACTAAAGGAAATGTGGTGCCAATGTTCATAAAGTGTTAAAAACTCAGCCTGGAAACTATAGACCTGTAAGTTTAACCTCTACTGTGAGAAAAATCTTTGAGGGTTTCCAAGGATGCTATCCTGGAGTATCTCAGTAAGAATAGCCTCATGACCCAAAGTCAACATGGGTTTATTAAAAAATGGTCCTGTCAGACTAATCTAATTAGCTTCTATAAGAAGGTAACTAGACCAGGGAAATGCAATGGATGTTGTCTATCTTCATTTTTCAAAAATGTTTGATACAGTGCCGCTTAAAAAGTTGGTACATAAAATAAGAACAATGAGACTAGAGGAAAATATGTGTCATTTTGATATGTGGCTCAGTGATAGCAAACAAAGAGTGGTTATTAATGGAACATGCTCTAATTGGGTCACAGTTAACAGTGGGGTACCATAGGGATCAGTATTGGGCCCTCTCCTTTTTAATATATTAATAGCCTTATAGATGAAAGAGTAGAATTTCAATATTTGCAGATGATACTGTACTCTACAAGGTAGTCAACGCAAAGGATGATAATTTAACATAGAGGGATATATGTAATCTGGAGGTTTGGGCTGAGAAATATCAATTGTTTAATAAAGATAAACTGTCACTGAAAAAGACTTGAATGTATGGGTAGACAGCAAACTCAACTTTAGCGACCAGTGGCTGGCAGATGCTGCAAAATAAAATGTGGCATAAAAGAAAGTAAAAACATGGGATGCATTAACCCCTTTACCCCCAGGCCAATTTTCCGTTTTTGCGTTTTCGTTTTTTTCTCCCCTTGTTCCCAGAGCCATAACTTTTTTATTTTTTGGTCAATATGGCCGTGTGAGGGCTTATTTTTTGTGGGACAAGTTGTACTTTTGAACAACATCACTGGTTTTACCATATTGTGTACTGGAAAACGGGAAAAAAAATTCCAAGTGCGGTGAAATTGCAAAAAGAGTGCAATGCCACAGTTGTTTTTTGGATTTTTTTTTTACCACGTTCACTGAATTCTAAAACTGACCGGCTATTTTTATTCTCCAGGTCATTACAAGTTTGTAGACACCAAACATGTATAGGTTCTTTTTTATTTAAGTGGTGGAAAAAAAATCCCAAGTTTGCTAAAAAAAAAAAAAAGTTGCCATTTTCCGAGACCTGTAGCGTCTCCATTTTTCGTGGGGCCGGGTGAGGGATTATTTTTTGCACGCCGAGCTGACGTTTTTATTGTTACTATTTTGGGGTAGATCTGATGTTTGATCACCCGTTATTGCATTTTATTGCAATGTTGCGGTGACCAAAATTTTTTTTTCTCATTATGCTGTTTACCAATCGGATTAATTATTTTTTTATATTGATAGATTGGTCAATTCTGAATGCAGTGATAACAAATAAGTATGTGTTTTTTTTTTATTGTTTTATTTTTTTTGGGCGAAAGAGGGGGGATTTAAACTTTTATATATTTTTAATTTTTTTTAATATTTTTAAAAACATTTTTTTTTTTTATTTTGCATG
Organism: Phyllobates terribilis; assembly: GCF_046119375.1. Lineage (NCBI taxonomy): Eukaryota > Metazoa > Chordata > Amphibia > Anura > Dendrobatidae > Phyllobates > Phyllobates terribilis. The sequence continues at coordinate 1,019,173,290 of NW_027362761.1, forward strand.
CTTCTATAGTCTCCATGGGAGACTAAAAGCAGAACTTGCCTGATCTCCTCTGCTGCATATGACGCGCCCCCTGGGCCTGTGTCGTGCGTGCATGTGTGTGCGGGGAATACCCAGAGCCGGATCGCTGGGGGTTGTAGTCTCCGTGGCGCTGACCCGGTCCGTGCCCAGGGTGGTCAATTCAGTGGCAGTCTTATTAGTGAGATAATAGTCCGACTACGCCACCCGTGGATTCCGGTCAGTGGGGACCGCCGCTGCAAGGCAGACCGCTGAGGCCGGTGTTGTGTGTGCAGCTAAGAACGGGATGACTCCCCACGGGAGGAGTATAGCCTCAGGGCAGTTAGTGTGGATGATGGGAGTGATGGTGCACAAGCGCAGCAGGAATAACTCAGAGTCCATGCAGTGCAGTTCAGGGTCTTTACTGATGTTATAAAGCAGACCCTCCCGGGAGTACTGGCTAGCAGTAGAGGCCTGGTCAGTCTGAGAGCTAGCAGGATCTCCCCTGGACAGGTGGAGTTGTAGGCCTCCCCGTGTATCTGTACTCTTTCCTGGCTACCTTGCTGTGTGCGGGTAGAAGTAGCCCACATCCCTGAGTATACCGTGTGGTGCTCACCCGTACGGCCGGTGACTTGGGGCCTTCTGTTAGCCTCCGCTTCACGATGGCGGTGCTGGTCCCTTGCTTGTGACCGTGCCTCCGGGCTTCTCTGGCCAGAGGACATGGAATCCCCTGCCGGTTGGATTCTGCTGCTGGACCTGGATGTCCCCACAGCCTCGGACTCCGTGTCCGGTCCTAATGTCTTCAGCCAGGGCGAGCTATCTAGCTTCCAGCCCCTGGCACTTGCTCCTACTCCTACAGAGCTCCTTGCTGACACTTTCCCTGTGTCTGGAACTGTCTCCAGGCTCTGACTGACCTAATCCCGCCCCAGACCCAGTTTATAAGGGCAGATTCCTCCCCTCCCAGGTCTGGGCGGGCGGTGTTGCATGCTTAGGGCTCCTGACCAGAGAAACCTCCCACTTGCTCTCAGACATAATATTTCTATTACTGTGGTAACCAGACCCCTGGGGTGCCACATTCCCCCCTAGTAAAATTTAGTACTCCGGGACTAAACATATTTTTAAAGAAACATAAATGCAGGGTATAACAATAACAAGACAACATGAAAAAGTACATTTTGTGGTCACTGCGTTTCCGTAACCGGGTGTCCATATCACCCAAGGTGAAGTTTTAAGCGAGGTAGGGGACCTGTCCAAAGAAAACCCCTTGCGTTTGCCTTGGGCGTGGCTGCAAGGCTGAAGCTAGCTACTTTGGACCGCAAGGAGGCCACGCCAGACAGGTTTTCTCTTCCGCGGCCGTCTTTGCAAGAGGCACAATGTGCAACTATCTACAAGATTGTTCAGGTTATCCAGCGTCCATAACCTGTTAGTCCATAGAAATCTGCAGGGTAACTGAGAAACATAATTAATAACAGGCAACAACAAAAACCGTAAACATTTTCAAGAAACAGGTAAATTTACAGTGCATTACTTTATATTCTCCAGCGAGCGGGCATCTGACCTCTAGTGACTCTAGTGGACCTACGGAGCTCACTAACTGGTCCTGCCCTACAGGGTGTAGGAGGTGTTATGGGTAAGCTGGGCAGCTGTCTGCGTACTCTTTGGCTCACTAGGGGCACGGCAGGCTCACTACTAGCAGAGGGTTGATCCTCCTGCGCTGCTGGTGTGGACTCTTCTGCCTCCTGGGCCGGCTGCTCTTCCTGCTCTACCTGGTCTTCTGTAGGCACTTGAGGGGCTGGCTGGAGAAAGGTGAGGACGGGCACCACGATAGCATTGTTTACTTGTGTCCAGGACTGGGGAAAGTCTCCGAGTACGGTGCTTATCATTTCCTCCTTTTCCTCTACGGGTTGAGGGTCTTCCTGATCTTCATCCGTGCTTTGCAACTTCTCGGGGCACTTTTTCTGGTGGTCTCTGGGGACAGTGGCTGTGGTCTCTCCTCCATCCTTGCTAATGACGTACACCTTTGGATTATTGTGGCTTGAGGGCAGTACGGTGTACGGGTCCTTTTCCCACTGGTCATCCAACTTATGGAGCCGCCTTTTTCTTTTCAAGACCTGCTCTCCAGGTACCAGGGGAACAGCGGGAACATGTTGGTTATAAGTCCTCTCCTGCCTTTCTCTTGATTGACAGAGACTTCGCTTGACGCTCTCCTGTACTTTCTGGTACTGCTGCTGCCGTTCTGTATCCCAGTCTGCCTCTGGCGAGGTGTCCTCGGGTGTCAGGACTCCCATATCCAGGTCAACAGGCAGCTTACCCGGTCTTGCTCGCATTAGGTAAGCTGGGGTACAGTTGGTGGAACCTACCGGGATGTGGTTATACAGGTCCACCAGATCGGGCAGTTTCTCAGGCCACAGACTGCGTTCTTCCAGGGGCAATGTGTTTAGCAGATATATCACCACCTGGTTCATCTTCTCGCAGAGTCCATTGGTTTGGGGGTGATAGGGCGTTGTTCTTATCTTCTTGCAGCCATACAGGTTGCAGAACTCCTGGAAGACCTCCGCTTCGAAGGCTGGTCCTTGGTCCGTCAGCACTTGGTCCGGGTGGGCGGCAGAAGTGCAGCTGGGAGGCTCTGGCTGCTGTCTGAGCCGTCAGGTCTTTGATAGGGACCACCACCAGGAACTGGGAGTAGTGATCCACGATGGTTAGGGCGTAGACATACCCGCTTCTGCTTGGAGCCAGTTTAACATGGTCCAGAGCGACCAGTTCCAGCGGCTGCCTGGTGAGGATGGGCTGCAGGGGAGTCCTCTGGCTGGCATGGTCCCTCCTTCTTAGATTGCACGGGCCACAGTCTCTACACCATCTCTCAATGGCTCCTCTCATGCCTATCCAGTAGAACCGTTCACGCAACAGGAACTCCAGCTTCTTCCATCCGAAGTGCCCTGCCCCATTGTGGTAGGCCTCCAGCACCATAGCTGCGTCCCGTCTCGGTACCACAACCTGCCAGATCAGTTCATGTGTCCGGGAATTGACCATTCTGCGGCACAACTTCTCCTTGTAGAGAAACAGTCTGCTTTCTTCCGTCCACAGTTGCTTGGTCTCTTCCGGAGCATCTGGGTCCAGGCGGGCGTCAGCCTGGGTCACCAGACGTACTGCGGGGTCACTGTCTTGCGTCTCCGCCCAGTTGTAGTGGGGTAAGGGGTTGAACGTAGCGGATCGCTGGCCCCTCACACGGTGGGAATACTGGGTAATCCCATGACGGTGGAACGCAGGGAGTTCGACCTCTTCCAGTTCTTCTGGATCTTCCCCTCCGTCCAGTAGGTTTGGCATCCTGGACAGGGCGTCCGCGTTGGTATTGGAGCGTCCTGCCCGGTATTTGATCGTGAACTCATAATTGGACAGGTGGGCCATCCATCTCTGCTCCAGGGCACCCAGTCTTGCAGTGTCCAGGTGTGTCAACGGGTTGTTGTCTGTGTACACGGTGAACCTGGAAGAGTCAAGGTAATGCTTAAAACGTTCGGTTACCGCCCACACCACTGCCAGGAACTCTAGCTTGAACGAGCTGTAATTCTCAGGGTTTCTTTCCTTGGGTCGCAGTTTTCGGCTGGCGTAAGCAATTACCCGTTCTCTCCCCTGCTGGATCTGGGACAGTACGGCTCCTAGCCCGATGTTGCTTGTGTCCATGTGGAGGATAAAGGGCTGGCTGTAATCAGGGTACGCCAGGATTTCATCCCCCGTGAGGGCCATCTTCAGCTGGCGGAATGACTCCTCTTCCAGCTTTTCCCATCTGAAGGGTGGCTACTGTTTTTTGGCCTTCCTGGACTGGCCTATCAGGAGGTCCTGCATAGGAGCTGCCTTCTTGGTAAAACCGGGAATGAATCTTCGGTAGTAGCCTACCAACCCGAGGAACTGCCGCACTTCCTTTATGCTGGATGGTCTTGGCCAGTCCTTAATCACGGTGATCTTGTCAGGGTCGTGGGCTACTCTGTCAGCACTCACCACGTGTCCCAGGTACTGTACCTTTGGCTTCAGTAGATGACACTTTGAGGGTTTTACCTTTAGGCCATAGTTTGCCAGGGCTTCAAACACTTCTGCCAGGTGTTCCAGATGGTCCTCATAGGTCTTGGAATAGATGATGACATCGTCCAGGTATAATAGGACCGTCTCGAAGTTCCGGTGTCCCAGACAGCATTCCATCAACCGTTGGAAGGTTCCTGGTGCGTTGCAGAGCCCGAACGGCATACAGTTAAATTCGCTGAGTCCCATCGGGGTGGTGAATGCGGTCTTCTCCCGGTCCGCCTCTGCTACAGGAACCTGCCAGTACCCGCTAGTGAGATCCAAAGTAGAGAAGAAGTTAGCAGATTTTAATGCAGCTAAGGACTCTTCTATCCTTGGTAACGGGTACGCATCTTTGTGTGTGATACGGTTGACCTTCCTGTAGTCTACACACATTCTCATGGTGTTGTCTTTCTTTTTCACTAGGACTAGTGGAGCTGTCCAGGGGCTACAGCTGTCCCTAATTACCCCAGCCTCCTTCATGTCTTTTAGCATCCCCTTGGCGTGTTGATAGTGTGCAGGGGGTACGGGTCGGTATCTCTCCTTTATGGGAGGATGGTCTCCCGTGGGGATGTGATGTTCTACCCCCTTTACTCGCCCGAAATCCAGCAGGTGTTTACCAAACACTCTTTCGTACCCCTGAACCACCCGGTAGACTCCCTGTTTTTGGTGTGAGGGAGTGGAGTCAGTACCCAAATGCAGTTGCTGACACCAGTCCTCCATTGGTTTCTTAGAGCCGTTACCTTCCTCTGGTTGAGATGGAGGCAAGGGTTCCACGGCCTGTACAGAGTTCTGGTTGATGTTGAACAATTTGGCTAGCGTGGCATACCGGGGCAGGTATACTTCTCTCTCCCCGATATTTATGATGCGGACGGGCACCCTCCCATGGCGTACATCGGCCACCCCCCGTGCTGTCAAAATGGTGGGCCTACTGTCTGAGTAGACGGGTTCTACCATTGCTTGGTAGTCTCTACCTCTTTGACCAATAGCTGCCCGGCACCAAATCATCATCTCACTTTTCGGGGGCATGGCAATAGGGAACGGGTCACACATTCTCACGCTACCTATCTCACCACCAGATAATTCCACTTGTTGCCGCTTCATCAGTGCCCGGAACTCTTTTTGGAGCACACGCTGCTGGCTGGAACTGGCGTTCTTGGCAACCTGTTGCAAAATAAGAATCACCTCTGCAAGACAGTTTTCGATTACGTTAGTACCTAGGGTTATTTTTGGGTGACTCTCGCGACGGTCAATGTCCACAATGATCAGTCCTTGTGCCGGCAGTTCAACCTTACCGACCTTGATGGTCACCTCTTTAAATCCTATCTGTGGCACGGGCTGACCATTGCTGGCGATAATGCTCAGGTCGTCATCTGGGTAGCGGGTTATGTCCGAGTCATTCCAGTACCGCTTGAAGAGCACGTACGGGATGGTAGTCACCTGTGACCCAGTGTCTAGTAGGGCACTCATAGGAATGCCATTCAGTACCACAGGCCAGACCGGACGTCCACCTATGTATTTATCACGCCAGTTCGATGGGCCTGATGATCTTATGCCTGGGGGTTGGCCCTCTACCCCAGGTTGTGCCCGTTTAAATGACAGTACCTTGCCATATGTCTGGGTTGATTGCAGCGGCGGCAGATGGGTTGTCCGTCCTCGCTGTATCGGTCGCTGGGTCTTCCTCTGGCCGGTGGGGTCCTCCTCAGTCGGCGCCACGGGATGTTCTCTAGTCCGGATGCCAGCTGGATCTTTCCTGGAGAAGAGACCTGTAAAGACTGCACAGTTCTGGTTAGCGCGGCAACGCTCTTAGTCAGCTCTTGGACCTGATGGTGCAGGTCTGTAGCCGGGTTATTGTTGAAAGCCTGCGCATCAGCTCCCACAGGCCCTGCAGACAAGGGGTCCGCGTCCTGGTGATAAGTGATAGCAGGGCGCCTGTGGGTCACAGCGCCACCTGGTGCCCGTTCTCGGAGCACCCGGATGGCTCTGTCCTTGAACTGTGCAAAGTCCAGGTCAGGGTCCTGTAAGGACATTGCCCGCAACTGGGTTCAGTGGGCATTGCACAGTAGACCCTCAATAAATTGTTCTGTCAACAGCTTGTCTTCATTCCCCACGCTGTCAGGGTCTGCCTGCTTAATGACTCTCAGGGCCTCTTGTAGGTTTAGAGCATAGTCCCTTATACTTTCATGTGCCCGCTGTTTGCACCCGTAAAATCTGAGTTTTATTTCAGCTGAGGTGTCAAATGTGTCTTTCAGACGGGCTAGTATTTCTCTGACAGTCCTCTTCTTCCTAGGTGGCCAGGACTTTACCTCCCTTTCGGCTGCCCCGATTAACCCCTTCCCGACCCGTGTCACACCGTTTGTGACATGGAAAACAGTTCCTTCCCGACCCATGTCACAGCGTCTGTGACATGGAGGGAAAGAGCCCCTGCAGCGCCTGCGAGCGGGGTCGCTCAGGTTTCACAGTTGCTACTGCAACTGGACATCCTGAAGTCGACCCCCCGGGGGGTGGATTAACCCCCCCGTGCCTGGGACCCCTCCGATTGGCTGTTTCATTTTCACTTTTAATGAAACTGCCAATCGGTATGAATTAAATATTTCACCAATGAAAATTGGAGTAATATTTAAATCTGGGCATGGCCTGATGCTTACAGCATCAGCCATTGGCTGGGGGGAGTGTCACCTCTGTCCCCCCCCCCTCCCCCCAGATCTGATTGGGGGGCTAGCGTCACATGGATACTAGCCCCAATCAGATGTGGAGGGAGTTTTTAATGATGCCGGCCGTTGTGGACCCTCTGCTGCTGCCCCCTGTGGACCCTCTGCTGCTGCCCCCCCATGGACCCTCTGCAGCTGCCCCCCTTGTGGACCCTCTGCAGCTGCCCCCCCGTGGACCCTCTGCTGCTGAGCTCGTGGATCGCTTCTGCCGCCGCTGATCGCCTGCTGCCGCCGCTGATCTGCATCAGGTAGTATTGCCCCCGCTCCCCCCGACCCCCCCTCCACTCCACCCTGCTGCCGGCTCCTGCCCCAGTGATCACCCCCCTTGCTGCAGCTGCTGGCTCCTCCATCTCTTCAGCCCCCCCCTACGCCTGACAGCCCCCTACGCCTGACAGCCCCCACACGTGACTGCAGAAGGTTACACCAAGCACACACACACACACACACGTACACTCACACTATAATAAAGTTTCGATTTTTTTTTTTTTTTTTTTACACACGCACACAGCACACAAAATGTCCCGCCCGTCCCACTCATCCCAGTCTAGGGCGTACTCAGCTTAGGAGGCTATGTCAGGTTGGTGTGTGTGTTGTAGTGTGTGTGTGTGTGTGTGTGGTGTATACACTACAATATACCACACCGCACACCAACCTGACATACACTACACAATGGTGTCCACTAACAAATTGGAACCATGTTGCGTTTGGAGAGTCCCTGTGTGCCCAAACATTGGAGCTCCCCAACAAGTGACCCCATTTTGGAAACTAGACCCCCCAAGGCACCTATATAGATGCATAGTGAGCACTTGAAACCCCCAGGTGCTTCACAAATTGATTCATAAAAATGAAAAAGTGGAAAAAAACCCACTTTTTTATTTTTACGGATTAATTTGTGAAGGACCTGGGGGTTCCAAGTGCTCACTATGCATCTAGATAGGTGCCTTGGGGGGTCTAGTTTCCAAAATGGGGTCACTTGTGGGGGAGCTCCAATATTTGGGCACACAGCGGCTCTCCAAACGCAACATGGTGTCTTCTAACAATTTGAGCCGACAATTTGTTAGCGGACACCATGTTGCTTTTGGAGAGCCGCTGTGTGCCCAAACATTGGAGCTCCCCCACAAGTGACCCCATTTTGGAAACTAGACCCCCCAAGGCACCTATCTAGATGCATAGTGAGCACTTGGAACCCCCAGGTGCTTCACAAATTGATTCATAAAAATGAAAAAGTGGAAAAAAAAACACTTTTTTATTTTTACGGATTAATTTGTGAAGGACCTGGGGGTTTCAAGTGCTCACTATGCATCTAGATAGGTGCCTTGGGGGGTCTAGTTTCCAAAATGGGGTCACTTGTGGGGGAGCTCCAATATTTGGCCACACAACGGCTCTCCAAACGCAACATGGTGTCTTCTAACAATTTGAGCCGACAATTTGTTAGCGGACACCATGTTGCGTTTGGAGAGCCGCTGTGTAGCCAAACATTGGAGCTCCCCCACAAGTGACCCCATTTTGGAAACTAGACCCCCCAAGGCACCTATCTAGATGCACAGTGAGCACTTGGAACCCCCAGGTGCTTCACAAATTGATTCATAAAAATGAAAAAGTGGAAAAAAAAACACTTTTTTATTTTTACGGATTAATTTGTGAAGGACCTGGGGGTTCCAAGTGCTCACTATGCATCTAGATAGGTTGTTTGGGGGGTCTAGTTTCCAAAATGGGGTCACTTGTGGGGGAGCTCCAATGTTTGGCCACACAGCGGCTCTCCAAACGCAACATGGTGTCTTCTAACAATTTGAGCCGACAATTTGTTAGCGGACACCATGTTGCGTTTGGAGAGCCGCTGTGTGGCCAAACATTGGAGCTCCCCCACAAGTGACCCCATTTTGGAAACTAGACCCCCCAAGGCACCTATCTAGATGCACAGTGAGCACTTGGAACCCCCAGGTGCTTCACAAATTGATTCATAAAAATGAAAAAGTGGAAAAAAAAACACTTTTTTATTTTTACGGATTAATTTGTGAAGGACCTGGGGGTTTCAAGTGCTCACTATGCATCTAGATAGGTGCCTTGGGGGGTCTAGTTTCCAAAATGGGGTCACTTGTGGGGGAGCTCCAATGTTTGGCCACACAGCGGCTCTCCAAACGCGACATGGTGTCCGCTAACAAATTGAATGGAAAATCGGCTCAAATTGTTAGCGGACACCATGTTGCGTTTGGAGAGCCCCTAATGTGCCTAAACAGTGGAGCTCCCCCACAAGTGACCCCATTTTGGAAACTAGACCCCCCAAGGCACCTATCTAGATGCATAGTGAGCACTTGGAACCCCCAGGTGCTTCACAAAATGATCTGTGAAAACAAAAAAGTACTTTTTTTTTCACAAAAATTTTCTTTTAGCCTAAATTTTTTAATTTTCACATGGGTAACAGGATAAAATGCATCCTAAAATGTATTGGTCAATTTCTCCTAAGTACACTGATACCTCATATGTGGTCATAAACCACTGTTTGGGCGCATGGCAGGGCTCAGAAGAGAAGGAGCGCAATTTGACTTTTGGAGCTAATTTTCCATTCAAAAAGTAAAATGGCGCTCCTTCCCTTCTGAGCCCTACCGTGTGCCCAAACAGTGGTTTATGACCACATATGAGGTATCAGTGTACTAAGGAGAAATTGACCAACAAATTTTAGGATGCATTTTATCCTGTTACCCATGTGAAAATTAAAAAATTTAGGCTAAAAAAAAATTTTTGTTAGAAAAATAAAAATGTTCATTTTTTTCTTCCATGTGGCTTTAGTTCCTGTGATGCACCTGAAGGGTTATTAATCTTCTTGAATGTAGTTTTGAGTAGCTTGAGGGGTGCAGTTTTTGGAATGGTGTCACTTTTGGGTGTTTTCTGTCATAAAGACCCCTCAAAGGGACTTCAAATGTGATGTGGTCACTAAAAAAATGGTTTTGTAAATTTTGCTGGAAAAAAGATAAATTGCTGATGAACTTTGAACCCTTCAAACTTCCTACCAAAATTTTTTTTTTTTTCCAAAATTGTGCTGATGTAAAGTAGACATGTGGGAAATGTTATTTATTAACTATTTTGTGTCACATCACTCTCTGGTTTAGTAGAATAAAAATTCAAAATTTGAAAATTGTAAAATTTTCAAATTTTTTCCCATATTTTTGATTTTTTCACAAATAAACGCAAATATTATCGACCTAAATTTAATACTAACATGAAGCCCAATATGTCACGAAAAAACATTCTCAGAATCGCTAGGATCCGTTGAAGTGTTCCAGAGTTTTTACTTCGTAAAGGGACACTGGTCAGAATTGACAAAAATGCCAAGGTCTTTAGGGTCAAAATAGGCTGGGTCCTGAAGGGGTTAACTGGGCCACCAGGATGCTCACTTTTTGCTCTTCCGTGAGGGGGTATACCTGGAAGAGGCTATCCAGTCTTTCCCTAAAGTCACTTAGGGTATGTGACTCCCCTGAGTACTGGGGTAGCCAGGTTGCCCCCGGGATATAGGGCATGGTGAATGGCATGACCGCAGCAGCGGTTGCGCTGGCGGCCGGTGTGGCGGTGGAGCTCCCCTCGGTATCCGACATCCTCCTTCCCCCCTAGTGGACCGTGGCCTACCTTGCGATGCTCTTCTTCCGTAGGCCGCGGCTCCGCAGTCGATCGTCGGGGCCGAGGACCTTGCGTCGCGCTCCTGTGACGTCAGCGTCACTCCCTCTCCCTTCCAGGACCTTGCGCAGCGTCAGCGCGTGGGGCGGAGCTTCGGATCTCGCGCGCTTTCGGCGTCCACGCCCCTCTTCTTCCCGCGCGGCGTCCCGAAGATGGCGTCCGATGGCGGGAAGCGGCTGCGGATGGCGGGAAGATGGCAGAAGATGGCGGGAAACGACCCAAGATGGCGTCCAATGGCGGGAAATGACTCCGGACGGCGGGAAACTTCTCTCAGGTAAGTGCAAAAGTCTTTTTTTTTTTTCAGGCACGCAATACCCATGGGGCGGGTTGGTTTGAATCCTGCCGACTACGCCAAAGTTGACGCGCCCCCTGGGCCTGTGTCGTGCATGCACGTGTGTGCGGGGAATACCCGGAGCCGGATCGCTGGGGGTTGTAGTCTCCGTGGCGCTGACCCGGTCCGTGCCCAGGGTGGTCAATTCAGTGGCAGTCTTATTAGTGAGATAATAGTCCGACTACGCCACCCGTGGATTGCGGTCAGTGGGGACCACCGCTGCAAGGCAGACTGCTGAGGCCGGTGTTGTGTGTGCAGCTAAGAACGGGATGACTCCCCACGGGAGGAGTATAGCCTCAGGGCAGTTAGTGTGCCCCAGACCCAGTTTATAAGGGCAGATTCCTCCCCTCCCAGGTCTGGGCGGGCGGTGTTGCATGCTTAGGGCTCCTGACCAGAGAAACCTCCCACTTGCTCTCAGACATAATATTTATATTACTGTGGTAACCAGACCCCTGGGGTGCCATACATACAGGCGATGAGCAGATTGCCTGTATGCAGCAGATGTGCTCACTTGCTATGAGCGACGACCACTAAGCAATCATAGCAATCTGGTCATGACCACCACAGGGGTCTGCTGCAGACCCCGGGTTGTCATGCCAACCCATCGGTGTCCTGCGATCATGTGATGGGGTCACCGATGGGCGGGGCCAATACCGCACTTCCGGCGCGGCAATGTTATATGCCGCTGTCAGAGATTGACAGCGGCATTCAACTTGTTAACAGCCGCGGGTGGATTGCGATTCCACCCGCAGCTGTTGCGGGCACATATCAGCTGTATAAATAAGCTGACATGTGCCCGGTTCATTGCGGGCTCAGCGCCGGAGTACTCCTACGTGGTGCGTACTATTACGTACCACGTCAGAAAGGGGTTAAAAGAGGCATAGATGCTCATGACAAGAACATAGTTTTGCTTCTATAGAAGTCACTAGTGCGGCCACACATAGAATACTGTGTACAATTTTGGGCTCCAGAAGAACATAGCTGAACTAGAGCGGGTGCAGAGAAAAGCAACCAAAGCTATTAGGAGGAAGAATGAACTGCAATACCAAGACAGGTTATCAAACTTGGGGTTATTCAGTTTAGGGCGACCTTATTGCAATGCACAAATATTTGAAAGGACAGGACTTTTTACACCTAACACTGAAACACTGACAAGGGGGCATCTTCTTGAGGAGATTTACTAAAAAAGTTCATGGAGGGCCTGAATGCCTTTCTTGAAAAATATATTATTATTGGTTATGGGTACAAGATTCTGTGATAGGAACTAGTCTGATTGTGATATGTAAATCAGTAAATCATTTTTTTCCCTAATGTGTGGCAATTAGCATTTGCTTTATAGGGTTTTAACATTCCCGTGAATCAAAATGTTATGTTGTAGGTTGAACTTGTTGCACTTTTGTCGTCTTTCAACCTTAAAATTGAAATGATGGCACTGATACACGCAGCTGGGACATTGTATGTGCGTAAAAGGCAACTGTTTTTGGAGCCTTTAGAGCAGTGTTTCCCAAACTCCATTCCTCATGGCCCCCACAGGTCACGTTTTCAGGATTTACTTAGTATTACACAGGTGATGGAAGTATCATCAAGGCATCAGGAATTCTCTCATCTGTGCAACACTATGGAAATCCTGAAAACGTGACCTGTGGGGGCCGTGAGGACTGGAGTTTGGGAAACACTGCTTTAGAGCATAAATGTCAAACGCCAAACGCTGGCCCGTCGGCCAAATCTGGCCCACAGGGTGGTTATATTTGGCCCGCGACACCAGAACATCCACCCTTATGTGGGGCCATTATTTTGTATGAAACTATGTGGGGCTCATTATACTGTACGGAGGACTGTGTGGGGCCCATTATACTGTAGGGAGGACTATGTGGGCCCATTATACTGTATGGAGGACTATGAGGGGCCCATTATACTGTACGGAGGACTATGTGGGCCCATTATATTGTATGGACGACTATGTGGGGACCATTATTCTGTATACTGGTTGGCCCGCTACTTTGTTCAAGTTTTTCATTTTGGCCCTCTGAGTGTTTGAGTTTGACATCCCTGCTTTAGAGGAAGGATGTGATCACAATTTACAGTACTCCGCCTTTGTATAAATGCCAATAGACTGTCCAGTTATCTTCCTATCCCAGAGCAGAACACACTTCATTGTAATCAGGCAGCGCAGTGCTGTACGTGGCCTTCTTCCAGGGGCCGCTCCTCCTGTTCAAATGAACAGCCCCTTGCAACCTATTACCTTTCAGCTCCTTGCTGTATGCTGCTGCACAGGGACATCACGCTGCTCACGCAGTGTGCAATAATAAAAAATCTGTATGTGACCACCAATGGAAGTGACGATGAAACTTTCTCTAGTAAGCACACCAAAAGAAAGGAGAGTACAATATATAAAATCTCACTTTTAATGATACTAATGTAAAATGAGCTCTGCTCACACAGACAAAAAAATACAGTAATATCAGAAAATGGGACTATACGTGATAAAGTGTCTAAGACTAAGAGTCCTAGTCAGGGGTGGATTAAGAGTAGCAAGGTCCCCGGGCAGTTTAGAAGGCGCGGCCTCCCCCCCCCACACACACACCTGATGTATCACGTGACATGTCACATGATCCCCTGTGATAGATCATGTGATAGTTCACGTGAAATTAATTTGGCATTATATTAATTATAATATTTTTTGTACATTAATTGTATGACTTAATATTGAGCACAATTAAGTATGCTAACATCCCCTATATACAGTATGAGACCCTACACACAATATGAGCTGCCACAATCCTCCTATACACAGCAGGAGGCCGCACGCAGCCATCTATACACAGCGGGAGGCCACACGTAGCCATCTATACACAGCAGGAGGCAGCACATAGCCATCTATACACAGTGGAAGGCCGCACGTAGCCATCTATACACAGCGGAAGGCCGCACGGTGCTATCTATACACAGCGGGAGGCCGCACGTAGCCATCTATACACAGCGGGAGACCGCACGTAGCCATCTATACACAGCGGGAGGCCCCACGTAGCCATCTATACACAGCTGGAGACCGCACGTAGCCATCTATACACAGCGGGAGGCAGCACGTAGCCATCCATACACAGCGGGAGGCCGCACGTAGCCATCTATACACAGCGGGAGGCCGCACGTAGCCATCTATACACAGCGGGAGGCCGCACGTAGCCCTCTATACACAACGGGAGGTCGCACGTAGCCCTCTATACACAGCGGGAGGTCGCACGTAGCCATCTATACACAGCAGGAGGCTGCACGTAGCCATCTATACACAGCAGGAGGTCGCATGGCGCCATCTACACACAGCAGGGGGCCGCACGGTGCCATCTATACACAGCGGGAGGCCGCACGGCGCCATCTATACACAGCGGGAGGCCGCACGTAGCCATCTATACACAGCAGGAGGCCGCACATAGCCATCTATACACAGCAGGGGGCCTCACGTAGCTATCTACACACAGCGGGAGGCCGCACGGTGCCATCTATACACAGCGGGAGACCACACGTAGCCATCTATACACAGCGGGAGGCCCCACGTAGCCATCTATACACAGCTGGAGACCGCACATAGCCATCTATACACAGCAGGAGGCCACACGTAGCCATCTATACACAGCGGGAGGCAGCACGTAGCCATCTATACACAGCGGGAGGCCGCACGTAGCCATCTATACACAGCGGGAGGCCGCACGTAGCCATCTATACACAGCGGGAGGCCGCACGTAGCCATCTATACACAGCGGGAGGCCGCACGTAGCCATCTATGCACAGCGGGAGGCCACACGTAGCCCTCTATACACAGCGGGAGGTCGCACGTAGCCATCTATACACAGCAGGAGGCTGCACGTAGCCATCTATACACAGCAGGAGGTCGCATGGTGCCATCTACACACAGCAGGGGGCCGCACGGCACCATCTATACACAGCGGAAGGCCGCACGGCGCCATCTATACACAGCGGGAGGCCGCACGTAGGCATCTATACACAGCAGGAGGCCACACGTAGCCATCTATACACAGCAGGGGGCCTCACGTAGCCATTTATACACAGCGGGAGGCCGCACGGTGCCATCTATACACAGCAGGGGGCCTCACATAGCTATCTATACACAACGGGAGGCCGCACGGTGCCATCTATACACAGCAGGAGGCCGCACGGTGCCATCTATACATAGCAGGAGACCGCACGTAGCCATCTATACACAGCAGGGGGCCACACGGCGCTACCTATACACAGCAGGAGGCCGTACGGCACCATCTATACACAGCAGGGGGTTGCACGGTGCCATCTATACCAGAGACAGTGGGAGGCCGCACCGCGCCCCCCCCAGAGACAGCGGGAGGCCACACGCAGTCTCGCACACACACACAAACATATACAGACATATACATGCATACACGCATAAACACATTTGAAACACAAAAATATATATAAACAGACATCACACAATGATATCTACACACACACACTCACACACACATACTCACTCACTCACCATCCCCCGGCTCCCGTCGTCCAGCTCCTCTCCGGTGGTAAGTAGCAGTGCAGGGCGTGACATCACACTAGCAGACACGGCCACGCACAGGGCCGTGTCTCCTAGCTGTGACGCGGCCGGGCCAGCACACAGGGAAGTTAACAGGTGCAGTGCTGGCCCGGCCGAAGAAGAAGCAGCGGCAGTGCGCTGCTGCTGGGGGAGCGTACCGGGCCCCCCGCCTCTGACTGCCGGTATGTGCTGCGGCGCCGCACATATTATAATGAGGGCAATCTGGCCATGGACCCCCCGGGCCCTTTGGAGCCCCAGGGGCCCCGGGTGGTAGCCCTGATTGCCCTCATTATAATCCGCCTATGGTCCTAATTCAAGGTAATACGTTTAGATCGTACTTATTCCTTACCTTAGGGCTGGTGGAGAACTTTTGGGAACTAAAATCCCCTGTCATGCCCCATGTAGTGGAAAAACCTTGGCTCTCAGATTAGATCAAGTAAAAGAAATTTTAATGCAGTCCAAAAATTAAATAAATGACAAACGTTTCGGTCAATCCGACCTTCATCAGTACAACAGACTGCCTGATACGAGGGGGTTAAGGCATGAGAAACAGGAATCAGGACAAAATGTCTCAATATAGCGGAAACTACCTTAACCATGGAGTATATGGGGAGCCTGGTGTAGAACGCGGTTCCACCGCTAGTTCATGGAACCGCGTTCTACACCAGGCTCCCCATATACTTCATGGTTAAGGTAGTTTCCGCTATATTGAGACATTTTGTCCTGATTCCTGATTCTCATGCCTTAACCCCCTCGTATCAGGCAGTCTGTTGTACTGATGAAGGTCGGTTTGACCGAAACGTTTGTCATTTATTTAATTTTTGGACTGCATTAAAATTTCTTTTACTTGATCTAATCTGAGTGCCGAGGTTTTTCCACTATATTGCATGGGTTCTGCCCCTACTCGAGCACCGACTAAACAGCTAAGCAGCGATTTTTTTCTTTATGCCCCATGTAGTGACTCCCGACCTAACAGGGGCAGTTCCCAAATGTAATCAATAACTCATAGGATCCTCCAATCCCTTCCTACGCGTTTCCACCTCAATAATGAGGCCTCATCAGGGAAGTGTACTTGTGAGAATGGGGTAAAGCGTGGTAAAATATAATGGTTACGGCACAGGGCCCTGCAGTGGCAAGGTCCCCAGAGAGAGGCGTGCTAGGTGCTGCAGAATGATATAGGATTAGCATTATGCCAGCTGCATAACTTCAGGTCTTTCTGGGAGTTTTAATTTTGAAAGGTTGTTATCCAAGGATATTATGTGCGTGGATTCAATAGATTCCAGGATTGAGCTGGGTCCCTGGAATCAAGTCCACTGGTGGGACACTAGCCAGCACAAGTGATAATTCTGTAGGTGCTGGGGTCTGATCAGTGCTTATTTTGAGGACATTATTAAGGGAACAGTGGTGGTGACACAGCCATGGAGTTCTTAGGCCCTTTTATGCGACTGATGATCACGCAGGAAAACAATCGTTCCTGACCATTGATCTGTGTAAACATGACTGACGATCAAAGGACAAAGCAGCAAACACTTCTATGCCACATTTAATTACATCTTTTATACTTCATCACTTGTAAACAGGGTTGCGGTGCTGACAATAATGAAACTGTTTGCGAATGAGCGATCGCACTAATGATCTTTGGTCAGTGCTCGTTTCAGGCAGAAAATCTGCCTATATAAAAGGAGCCTAACAAGTACTCTGAGGGAAGCAGCTAACTGAAATGAATGAACATCAGGCATCAGTATCAGATCTGAATTGGCCAATTTATGCTCTAAGATTTCTCAGTTATTTCTATTTTCTAGAGCAGTAATGTAATTCGAATTTCATATTTCATGTTCGCATACTTAGCGTTAGAGTGCTACTTTATTTGTTAGTTGTATATGGAGACGGCTACTCTTAGTAAGCACCTGTTTTTTGATATTAGTAAATCCAACTTGAACTTGATCCTCTGCGGATTGATCTACTCATCTGTACTAATGAAATAAGTTTACAAATAAATGACTGAAAAACTATTTGAAGAAAAAAAAATATTTCTGCCATCAATCTACTGCGTATATATGTATACATACATATATATGTATAGAGTGGCACCAGGCACCCCTGGTCAAAAGTACTGTTATTGTGAACAGTTAAGCCAGTTCAAGATGAAATGATCTCTAAAAGGCCTAAAGTTATAGATGACACATTTCCTTTGTACTTTAGGCAAAAAATATATATATTTTCATATTTTACATTTTAAAAATTACAAAAAGGAAAATGGGCCGATGCAAAACTTTGGGCATCCTGCATGGTTAGTACCTAGTAGCTCCCCTTTTGAAAGTATCACAGCTTGTAAACACTTTTTGTAGCAAACCAAGAGTCTTTCAATTCTTGTTTGAAGGATTTTCATCCATTTTTCCTTGGAAAATTCTCCCAGTTCTGTGAGATTACTGGATCGTCTTGTGTAAGGGGCTCAGGGTGGTAGTTGTGGCGAGAGACGGCTGCATTCCTACACCCTGGCTCCCCACATAGAAACAAGTGGTGTACTGTCTGTTGACGGATTTGGATGTCTGTGCAGCACTCACAGTTATAGGCTCTTCCTTCTTCATAGTCCCGATTTCTTTCTTTATCACACAGTCAGAGGTAGGCTCAAGGTTCTTTAAAACAGTTCAACTTTGCTATATAGCCAATATTCCAAGACAGGTTCAGTACAACACATAGCAGATGTTTCAGCCTGAGCTCTCCCTTTTTCTTCTTATGCCCCTGGCACCTGGAGTCGGTCTCCGGGCTTCAAAGCTTTTGCTTATATGTCCCCGCTTCTATTCTGTGGTTCCCCGCTTGTTGTCTCCACTTGAGACGTGAATAAGGCTGGCTCCTCCAAACCTTCTGTAGACCGTAGGTCTCGGACGTTAACGGAGCGTTCACAGCAGTAGCTGGCAGACGTCCGCACGCTTTATCTGACTATGAGATGTTTTCTGTACTTCAGCGGGCCACAGGCCTACCTGCCTACTGCTCTGTCACATCTCTCCCTCAGACTCTAACTGACTAACTGACAGGAAAAACCGTTGCTCTGCCCTGGCCCAAATTTCTCCCCCTTTTGACTGGGCCAATCACCAATCCTCCTTAGGTTGCTGGGCAGACTTTCTCGTTACTACCCTAGCTCCTCTTACACTGGAGCTATTGCTAAGCACATTAACTGTTTCTATCCTAAACTATTGTGCCCACCACTGCACTGTACCCAGTTCCTGATCTAAAACTCTGCCTATATCTAACCTTTACTGACCCTATAACTAACACATCAGACATTAGGTCACATACATACTCATATATAAACACAAAGTACAGCAATATGTGCAGTAAGAGGGAAGATGCGCATGACCGTCCCGGTCAACCTCTTACACTTGCATGCACTGCTATTTTGAGGTCTAGCCACAGATTTTCAATGATGTTTAGATCAGGGGACTGTGAGGGCCATTATAATACCTTCAGTTTGCGCCTTTTGAGGTTGTGTATTGTGGATTTTGACGAGTGTTTAGGATAATTATCCATTTGTAGAAACCATCCTCTTTTCAACTTCAGCTTTTTTATACATGGTGTTATGTTTGCATCACGAATTTGTTGAAATTTCATTGAATCTATTCTTCCTTCTGCCTGTGAAATGTTCCTAGGGCCATTGGCTGCAACACAACCCCAAAGCATGATTGATCCACCCCCATGCTTAATGGTTAGCGAGATGTTCTCTTCCTGAATTTCTGTGCCCTTTTTTCTCCACACATACCTTTGATCATGGTGGCCAAAGAGTTCTATTATAACCTCATTGGTCTGCAGGACTTGTTTCCAAAATGCAACAAGCTTGTTTAGATGTTCTTTTGCATACTTCTGGCTCTGAATTTGAATTTTATGGTGAGGATGCAGGAGAGGTTTTCTTCTGATGACTCTTCCATGAAGGCTATATTTGTGCAGGTGACTCTGAACAGTAGAACAATGTACCACAACTCCAGAGTAGAGATGAGCGTTGTTCTACTCGAACTGTTCGCCAATCTCAAATTCGAGCTGTTTTGGGCGGTGTTCGAGCCGGTCGGCGAACACGAACAATTTGAGAAAAATTCGGCTGTTCGAGGTTATGTTCGATAACTGTTCGTGCACCAAAATCATAACTGGATTTTTTCTCAGTAATGATGAAAATTAATGTTAATACGCAGTTTGAGTGTACAGCGGGGCGGGGGGAGGGGCAGGGGATGGATCTCTGCAGGAACAATGAAGATCTCCATTTTTTTTTCTCTTTCCCGCATTTGCAGTGGGGAGGTGCAATCTGTCAGCCTATCAGCAGCGCACACACGGAGCGAAGTGCTTTTTTTCACACAAGCAAGGGCATGTGTGATTGGCAGTGTATGTCACATGTCCTTGCCCTATAAGACCAAGCCATTTTCCCCGTCGCCACCATTTTCTCACTGCTGCAGCTGCGTGTTAGACGGCACCGCTGTTGCTGTGTGCGCTATACCTTGTTAATTTCAAGCCAATTTTCGCACAAATATACAGATAGCTTGGGAGTAGGGAATAGTTGTGATTGCAGTCCTTTTAAGGACTAGGTTACAGCATTTCCTACGACTTTTATCAGGCAGGTCTGTGCTCTTAAATAGATAGATTGTGGGAGTAAAGACTAATTGTAATTGGAGTCCTTTTCAGGACTAGGTTACATCAGTTCCTATCAGTTTTTGCCAGGCAGGTCTGTGCCAGTGCTGTGCAAGTTTTTTTCACAGCATTTGGCTGAATCTAGCAAAGCTAATCCTTTTTGGCCTATTGCAGAGTGTGTTAGTCAGTGGAGTAGCCTATCTGTGTTGCAAGATATACCACCTGTGTATAGAATACCAATTTTTTTACTGCACCTAGTGAAGTAAAATCTTTTGGGCATAGCATCATTCTATTAGTCCATCTATACTGACCTCCATCAGGTTGCAAACTGAATATAATTTTTTTCTGCATCTAGCTCTGAAAAAATATTTGGGCTTCTAGCAGTGTGTGGGACTTGGTCTATTAGTCCATCTATACTGACCTCCATCAGGTTGCAAATTAAAAATATTTTTTTTCTTCATTTAGCTCTGAAAAAATATTTGGGCTTCTAGCAGTGTGTGGGACTTGGTCTATTAGTCCATCTATACTGACCTCCATCAGGTTGCAAATTGAATAAAAAAAATTTCTGCATCTAGCTCTGAAAAAATATTTGGGCTTCTAGCGGTGTGTGGGACTTGGTCTATTAGTCCATCTATACTGACCTCCATCAGGTTGCAAATTAAAAATAATTTTTTTCTGCATCTAGCTCTGAAAAAATATTTGGGCTTCTAGCAGTGTGTGGGACTTGGTCTATTAGTCCATCTATACTGACCTCCATCAGGTTGCAAATTAAAAATAATTTTTTTCTTCATTTAGCTCTGAAAAAATATTTGGGCTTCTAGCAGTGTGTGGGACTTGTTCTATTAGTCCTTCTATACTGACGTCCAGCAGGTTGCAAATTGAATATAATTTTTTTCTGCATCTAGCTCTGAAAAAATATTTGGGCTTCTAGCGGTGTGTGGGACTTGGTCTATTAGTCCATCTATACTGACCTCCATCAGATTGCAAATTAAAAATAATTTTTTTCTGCATCTAGCTCTGAAAAAATATTTGGGCTTCTAGCAGTGTGTGGGACTTGGTCTATTAGTCCATCTATACTGACCTCCATCAGGTTGCAAATTAAAAATAATTTTTTTCTTCATTTAGCTCTGAAAAAATATTTGGGCTTCTAGCAGTGTGTGGGACTTGTTCTATTAGTCCTTCTATACTGACCTCCAGCAGGGTGCAAATTGAATATAATTTTTTCTGCATCTAGCTCTGAAAAAATATTTGGGCTTCTAGCGGTGTGTGGGACTTGGTCTATTAGTCCATCTATACTGACCTCCATCAGGTTGCAAATTAAAAATAATTTTTTTCTGCATCTAGCTCTGAAAAAATATTTGGGCTTCTAGCAGTGTGTGGGACTTGGTCTATTAGTCCATCTATACTGACCTCCATCAGGTTGCAAATTAAAAATAATTTTTTTCTGCATCTAGCTCTGAAAAAATATTTGGGCTTCTAGCAGTGTGTGGGACTTGGTCTATTAGTCCATCTATACTGACCTCCATCAGGTTGCAAATTGAATAAAAAAATTTTCTGCATCTAGCTCTGAAAAAATATTTGGGCTTCTAGCGGTGTGTGGGACTTGGTCTATTAGTCCATCTATACTGACCTCCATCAGGTTGCAAATTAAAAATAATTTTTTTCTGCATCTAACCCAGCCAATAGTTTTGGCCTAATACCACAGTTTGGCCACTCAGCTCTGCTCGGTTACCATCCATTGTTTTTTTGTGCAAACAACTCCAGAGTTGTGAATTAGTTAACCACCAAAATGAGTGGAAAAAGGCCTGCTGCTGGTGGAAAGGGGAATAGGCGTGTTGGGAAGGGGAAAAAAGGTTGTGTCCGTGGGGTAGGTGCAGAAGAAAGACCATCTTCCAGCCAAACTAAAATGTCTACTTCTTTTAGCGGACAATGTGATAAGATCCCTTTCTTACGGCGACGCCAATCGCTACAAATTCCAGATGAGGCACAAAAACAGCAGGTGCTTCAACGGATATCAAGTGCTCCTTTAAGTGGGCTCTCCTCCACATCAACTTCAACATCACAAATACTCCAGTCCTCAAAGGTGTCACCCAAATCGCACTTGCTTCCTCACAGCTCCCAAATCTCCAGCTGCCCGTCTGAGTATGAGGTAGAACAGATGGTTGAGACTGCAGAGCTGTTTACTCATACTATAGCCTGGGAATCAGAGGTCGACTCCAGCGCTTCTGTGAATCCAGACGAGGAAATGATCTGCACTGATGCCCAGAATCTTTATGAGTCGGATCCAGGACCAGACGCAGAAGGTTCTGACCATAATGTAGACCCTCATTCCCAAACTGTAACTCCTGTTGGTGGAGACAATGAGGAAGACGATGATAAGACTCAAATACCTGATTGGAGCGACAACTTTAGTTTTTTGTCAGGGCAGGAACAGGTTGGCTCTGAGGACGACGGGTGTGATAACGCACAGGGTGATGATGATGAGGTCGGAGATCCCACTTACTGTCAACCCACAGTCAGCCAAGAGATGAGGTCAGCAGAGGAGGTGGAGGAAGATGCTAGTGACGACGAGGTCAGGTTGCGCCTTCCTGGACAGAGACGTAGTACTGGAAGCACGTCAACAACTGCATCCTCAAACACAACTCTGCCTCTCACCACAAGTCGTGGTGGCTCTTCAGGTCGCATGGGTGCTAAGCCTTGCATAGCCTGGGCATTTTTTCAGATCGATAAAGATGACCCAACTAGTGTTATCTGTAACATTTGTCAGCAAAAGCTAAGTAGAGGCCAAAAAATACATAGTTTGAGTACTTCATGCATGAACGGGCACATGGACATGAAGCATAAGTTGCAGTGGGAAGCTCAGTGTGCTACAATGCGGTCTAGCCGGCCGGGCCAACCACCGTCTGCCATATCTTGTGCATCCGCGGCCTCTTCATCCTCTGTGACTGGGGGGACAGCAGTCACACCTGTTTTGGGGCGCAGACCTGCCACCTCTTTACCCGCAACAGCCAGCGTGATTGGCAGGTCATCATTTTCTTTGGAGGTGGTAACACCAGCTGGTCTTGAGCGCTGTCCGACATCGATAGCACCACCTTTGGATCAAGGCAACCTAACATGTCCGCCTGCATCTTCCTCACAGACCGGCAGTTTGCCGGGGACACCCTTATCAACCCCGTCTAAGCACAATAGCCAGCCCTCGGTCCCTCAGATGTGGACAAGTAAAAGACCATTTCCTCCTAGCCATGAGAAAGCTAAGAGGTTGAATTTCACCATCTGCAAGCTCTTGGCTACAGAAATGCTGCCTTTCCGCCTGGTGGACACAGAGGATTTTCGAGACCTTATGTCCGTCGCAGTGCCCCAGTACCAGATGCCCAGTCGGCACTACTTCTCAAAGAAAGGTGTGCCTGCGCTCCACCAGCATGTCGCACACAACATCACCGCTTCTTTGAGAAACTCTGTGTGTGACAGGGTGCATTTCACCACAGACACTTGGACGAGTAGGCATGGACAGGGGCGTTACATGTCGCTGACTGGGCACTGGGTAACTATGGTGACAGCAGGACAAGGGGCTGCTGTCCAAGTCTTGCCGTCCCCACGAGTTGTGCGTCAATCCTCTTTATGTCATTTTTCCTCCACTGCTTCTGCCTCCTCAACCTCCTCTCGGTCTTCCACCTGCACCCAAAGCCTGTCTGGTCATGCCACAAGCTTTCTAACTGCGCAGAAGGGATCCTGCACACCTCCTTACTATGCTGGCAGTAGGGCTCAACGTCATCAGGCGGTTTTTACATTGAAATGTCTGGGAAATGTGAGTCACACAGCTGAGGAGTTGTGGTCAGCTCTGGAGAACCAATTTCATGAATGGTTGTCTCCACTGGACCTGAAACCAGGGAAGGCCGTGTGCGACAATGCTGCAAACCTGGGTGCGGCCCTTCGCCGGGGCAATGTCACACACGTGCCTTGTATGGCTCATGTGTTGAACCTGGTTGTCCAGCAATTTTTAGCCCACTATCCCAGACTAGATGGCCTTCTGCAGAGGGCACGGTCGCTGTGTGCTCACTTCCGCCGCTCGCATCCCGCAGCTCAGCGACTTACATCTCTACAGAAGTCGTTGGGCCTGCCACTTCACCGGCTAAAATGCGATGTGCCTACCCGGTGGAATTCAACTCTGCACATGTTGCAGCGACTGTGGCAGCACCGACAAGCCCTGGTGCAATACGTTCTGACGTATAGCCTGGGCCAACGAGATTCAGAGGTGGGGCAAATCACGCTGGAGGAGTGGTCTCAGATCAGGGACCTATGCACCCTTCTGCACAGTTTTGAAATGGCGACGAAGATGTTTAGTGCTGACGATGCCATTATCAGCATGACTATTCCGGTGATTTACATGCTGGAGCACATGTTAAACAGAATTCGGAGTCAGGTGGTGGCACAAGAGGAGGTGGAGAAAGTAGAGGAGGAGGAGTTGTATGCGGAAGGGCTAACATCTGCAAGGTCCAGACGGTCGGCAGCACCAAGGCGGCAGGCATGTGAGGGTGGGGGAGATGATTTTACCAGGGCGCATGGTAGCAGCCAAACTAGTGAGGAAGGTGCAGGAGCCCAGGAAGAAGTGGAGGACGAACTGATGGAAGACTCATCAGATGAGGGAGACCTTGATCACATTTCTGTTGTGCGAGGTTGGGGGGAGAGGACAGAGGAAGGAAGCATGATTGCTACCTCGCCACCAACACAACAGGGACTTGGTGCTCCTGGATGCGCAACACACATGAGTGCCTTCTTGCTGCACTACCTGCAACATGACCCTCGAATTGTGAGAATTAGAAATAATCCTGACTACTGGGTTGCCACACTGTTAGATCCCCGGTACAAAAGTAAATTTGCAGAAATTATTCCTGCCATAGAAAGGGATGCACGCATGCAGGAGTATCAGCAGAGACTGTTGCAGAATCTTACATGTGCTTTTCCACAAAATACCAGTGGTGCACGTAGTGAATCTCACAGTTCCAACTTGCCAACCGTGGGACCGTCAAGTGTTCAGCACTCAAACCGTAACAGAACCACAGTATCTGCTGGTAACATCAATTTTGCGGAATCATTTCACCACTTTTTTAGCCCATCCTTTGCAAGGCCACAGGAGACAAGAAGTCTGACACATAGTCAACGCCTAGAGACGATGGTACAGGAGTATCTCCAAGTAAACATTGAAGCCACGACTGTGTCACTGGACCCTTGCTCTTTTTGGGCTTCCAATCTGGATAAATAGCCGGAGCTAGCCACTTACGCCTTGGAGATCTTGTCATGCCCCGCAGCCAGCGTTCTGTCTGAACGTGTGTTCAGCGCTGCTGGTGGTGTGCTGACAGATAAGCGCACGCGGCTCTCCACTGATAATGTAGACAGACTCACGTTCATAAAGATGAACAAATCATGGATCCGAAACGACTTTTCTACCCCTGTGTCATCCTGGGGAGAGTAAAAGCTTGATGATTGGTTAAAATCACCCTACCAACTGTTTTAAGCTTTCAAATTACTAATCATGTTTATCTGTATCTTGACTGGAAAATAATTTGGGCTTTGTAGCAGTGTGCAGCACTGATCCTATTAGGCCATCTATAATAAGCTTCACCAGATTTAAAATTAAAAATAATTTTTAGCTGCATCTAGCCCGGAAAATAATTTTGGGGCTCCGAGATGCGCAAGACACATAAGTGCCTTCTTGCTGCACTACCTGCAGCATGACCCTCATATTGTCAGAATTCGAAGTAATCATGACTACTGGGTTGCCACACTCTTAGATCCCCCAAACTTTTCGATCAACCTTTTCATTTTAATAAAGACCAAAAAAAGGTCATTTTTGAAATTATAAGCATTAGCAGGTTGTTAGAAACTGAAATCAAACAGTTTTCAACTCAAAACTTTATTCTAGGTGATGTTACATTTTCACATAGGACCCCTTGTTCGAAAGGAGCTTCTGAACTCTCTCGTCCATTGAATTTGTCAGGTTTTGGATGGTTTCTGCTTCAATTGTTTTGCATGAGGACAGAATACCCTCCCAGAGCTGTTGCTTAGATGTGAACTGCCTCCCGCCATCATAGACACTCCTTTTAATGATGCTCCAAAGGTTCTGAATGGGGTAGAGGTCAGGGGAGCATGGGGGTCACACCATAAGTTTGTCCCCTTTTATGCCCATATCAGCCAGAGATGCAGATGTTTTATGTGCAGCATGAGATGGTGCATTATCATGCAGAAAAATGATCTTGCTGTGAAATACACGGTTCTTCTTCTTGAACCATGGCAGGAAGTGCTGTTTGAGAAAATCCACATACATTATGGAGTTCATCTTTAGCGCCTTCAGGGATCCTAAAGGGGCCGACAATCTCTCTCCCCATGATTCCAGCCCAAAACATTACTCCACCTCCTCCTTGTTGGCGCTGTAGCCGTGTTTGCGTGGGGTGTCCATCAACCAGCCATCCTCCACTCCATTCATCTGGACCATCGAGCGCTGCACGGCACTCATCCGTGAACAAAACAGTTTTGAAATCAGTCTTCATGTAATGTTTGGCCCACTGGAGCCGTTTCTGCTTGTGTGAAGTGGATAGAGGAGGTCGACAGGATGGCATATGCACAGCTGCAAACCTCTGAAGGACCCTGCATCTTGTTGTTCGGGGGACGTTGGAGGCACAAGCAGCTTCAAAAACTTGTCTGCTGCTATGACAAGGCTTTTTTGCCGCTGCTGTTTCAACCTGACGTAATTGCCTGTAGGAAAGAGTCCTCAATTTGCCCTTATCAGCACGCACACGTGTGTACTGTGAATCAGCTACATACTTCTTGATTGCCAAGACACTTCATCCTGATCATCGCACAATGTTGATTGTAGTCATGCCTTGACCTAAACACTCCACAATTTGTTGCTTCTCAGCAGCCGACACATCCTTTTTCTTTCCCATTTTGGCAGAAAATGTAGGCTGCTTAATAATGTGAGAGAGCCTTCTTAAGTAGTCTTGCCTTTCATTGGACACACCTGCCAAACTAATTAGCACAGGTGTCTGCAATTGCTTACAGTGATATAAAGAGCCCTGACACACATCACCATCAATGAGTTTAACTGACAAACAAACAAATTCTTCCCTTATCACTCCTAAACACTTTTTGCATAATAATTTGGAACGCGGTGTACATGTGCTTTTCCACAAAACACCAGTGGTTCACGTAGTGAATCTTACAGTTCTAACTTGCCAACCGTGGTCTGTATGGAATTGTTCAATAAAGGGCACAAAATTAAGATAACATAGATGGGAGAGGTCTCTATGAATAGGAATTCCTAAGTATTTGATACCCTGTGAGGGCCAGGCAAAGGGAAAGTTGGACTGGATGGAATCCTATATGGATTTAGGGAGGGAGACATCGAGGGCCTCAGACTTCGCTGCATTGATTTTAAAATTTTACCATGTAACAAAGTGATCTATTTCAGCCATAACAGCAGGGATGGATATATGTGATTGAGTGATATATACTAGGACATCATCAGCAAATAGAGAGCACTTGTACTCGGTGCCTCCCACCTCAATCCACCTAATATTGGGGTTATGGCGAATTGATGAGAGCAGGTGCTCCGTCACTAGGATGTATAAGAGAGGGGACAGAGGACATCCCTGCCTTGTCCCATTGGTGATTGTGAAAGGTGATGAAAATGTTCTGACGCACCCCCTGGGCCTTGGGACACCCGGAGCCGGACCCTTTTTGGTGGATGCTGGTGGTTGTAGTCTTCGTGGCGGCGATCCGGTTCCGTGGCTCAGGGCGGTCAAACCAGTGGCGGAACTATTTATGTGGTTTTGATGTTTAAATGTCCGACTACGCCACCCGTGGATTGCGGTCAGAGTGAACCGCCGCTACAGGGCAGACCGCTAAGGCTGGTGTTGTGGGTGCAGCAGAGCGTAGCATAACTCCCCACGGGAGGAGTATAGCCTCAGGGCAGTGTATGCGGAGGATGGGGGTGATGGTGCAGGGCAGCAGCAGTAACGACACGGAGTCAGTGATGCAGTTCAGGGCCTTTACTCACAGTTCTTATTATCCAGACCACGTCTGCAGGTAACGGCTGCCCACGCCGTACTGTGCTCACCAGGTGAGGGGCTCAGACAACTCCCAGATAACTTTGGAGCGCTTCACAGGACCCCCTTTGTGTGTCCTTTGTCTGGCCTTTCTTACCAACACTTCTGTCCGGCTGCCTCGGGCCTCCTCTTGGTAAACTTGGCGCCAGTTTCCCTGACCCTATGTGGTGCCTTCCTAGCGGGTGGAGCAAGGGGCTGCGCCACATAAAATGTCAGAGCCTCCGGTTTCTAGCTGAGGGTCGTTTCCTGCCTCCACTAGTTCGGGGACCGGTCTCCCCCTTTTGCCTGACCCCTCCACGCAGGTGGATTCGGGCGTGCGGTGGCGACTCGCCCGTCCGCACCCCTGGGATCCCTTCATTCCTCGTTCCTGGAGCCTTCTCCGCTCCTCTTCCTTCCTTTTCCCTCTTGCAGGCCTGGGCCTCTGTTACTAGGCCCGCCTCCGGAGCAGAGCTCATGCAGAGCCCCTGCTCCCTGCCACTTCTGCTCAGACTTCTCTGCACTGAACTAAGATGGTGCCCACCTTTTATACTCCCTTCTCAATGCACCCAGGAACTGCTTCCTCCCTGCTCCTGCACTGCAGGGTTCCCCTTCCTCAGTGTTCACTCCCCCCACTCCAGCCAGGGACAGGGACTGTCGTGCCCATCTCAGGGGCATATTGGTCGCCCTGCCCCACGGCAATGTGGTGTAATGCATGCAGGTGTCGGGTCCTGATCCACACTCCATCCTTATCTGAGAGTGAGATATCACACCTCTGGGTGAGGTGCAATACGTCTGTAGCAACCGAGCCCTCGGTGCTACAGTTCCATTTATCTTCAGCCTAGGTGACGTATTGTGATACAGGGCCGTGATTTTGGCTATAAAAGGGTCCCCTAGACCCCTACCCCAAGCTTTTTAAGAGAATCATATATGGCGTGCCAGGAGACTCTATGGAATGCTTTCTCAGCATCCAACGAGAGTATCTACTTACAAATTTTTAACTGCATCTAGCCCAGGAAATACTTTGTGCCTAGTAGCAGTGTCTGCTAGTCAGCGGATTATCCCGGCTGTTAAGCAAGCTACACCACCTGTAGTTTGGACACTTAATTTTTTCAAAGGAAATGCTTCGGGACCACGGGATACTTAGTGAAGAGCATCAGGAGGCACCCCAAGGCATAGGGGCTGGGACTGGCACTAGGATGCCTTGCGGTGGACAGCCGAGCTCGATCCTTATAAAAGCTTTTTAACTGCAGCAGCTTTAGTGGACGCTACTGGAGCTGGAATTACGCGGCTGCTGGCATGAGACTTGCCCTCCAATAGATCCTTGTAAATGGATTTAAAGTGTATTCATTCAAATTAGAGGGACAATTTAAATTAAAAAGCTTAGAGCTGCCTCCACCACAGGGGGGCTCTCTCGACCCACCAGCAGACAGGCACCAGTATTGGGAGAGGGGGGCTGGCCGTCAGGGTTCACCGCGGCTCTGGCACAAACCCGGCGACACGGAGGTGGCACGGGCAGGAGCGGACTGGCCGTCTCGGCTTCTCACTTTTTGGATTTTAGAAGGGCATGACATGCCTATATCTGTGTCTCCCCCTCCTTTTACTCCTCCACCTCTTTTCTTTTCGCATGACTATATGTACTTGTCACTTTTCCATGTGTTAGTTGTGTCTTCTGAGCAGTTTGTCAGCTTTTGGACACCTTTGAAGGTGTTTTCTATGTGTTTCTATGTGTTTTTGTTTGCCTGCCATTGGTTTTAACGGTGTTCGAAGGTGTTCGACGAACCGAACCGAACTCGAACACTACGGGGGTGGCTCAACACTACTCCAGAGTCTGCTAAATCTTTCTGAAGGTCATTTCCAGTCAAGCGGGGGTTCTGATTTGCCTCTCTAGCAATCCTATGAGCAGCTCTCACTGAAATTAAGCTTGGTCTTCCACAGAAAATGACTGAAGAGAAAAATCCAGCTTCATAAAAAGTTCAAAATTTATTTCCAAAGCAGCTTAAAAATTATTAAAATGCATAATATGTAGAGCAATATGCGTTTCAAACGCTAATGGCGTTCTTTATCAGAGCTGGTCTTCCACACTTTATCTTGACCTTCACTATTCCTGATAACTGCCATTTCTTAATTACATTTCGAACTGAGGAAAGGGCAACTTGAAAATGCTTTGCTATCTGCTTATAGTCTTCTCCTGCTTTGTGGGCCTCCACCATTTTCATTTTCAGAGTGCTAGACAGCTGCATAGAAGAACCCAGGGCTGCTGTTTTTTGGCACAAGGTTAGAGGCCTTTCCTAATGATGATAGTGAATAAGCCATAACCCTAACAGGTTAATTAGCTTTGACCAAGGTTTCAGAACTTATCTGAGCACATAAATCTCCATGGGTGCCCAAACTTTTACATCCGCCCATTTTCCTTTCTATAATTTTTAAAATGAAAAAAAAAAAAAAAAAAGACTATATATATATATATATATATATATATATATATATATATATATATGTATACAGTACAGACCAAAAGTTTGGACACACCTTCTCATTTAAAGATTTTTCTGTATTTTCATGATTATGAAAATTGTACATTCACACTGAAGGCATCAAAACTATGAATTATCAGTGAAAATGAATAGCGGTACCAGAGCGCCAATAACAGGGCAAAAATATTAAAAGGACTGATTTATTAATACACACAACGCGTTTCGGTGGACACAGCCACCTTCATCAGGTGTGACAAGCAGCAAACAATTGATCCTTATATATATTTGACTAGGTATACAATTACTTAAAAGGGGCGGGGCCAGATACTGAGTAATACCTCTATATTAATCCCTTGAGTTCATATATGCTCAATAGAGTAAAAAGGATTGTTATAAATTAATGCCTAATGAAGCATATAGGGTTCTTATAAAAAGGATTCGCTGTATAAAAACTTGTGAATCCTATAATCATAATACTTCATAGGATATATTGTCATCTACCACCCTATATTTTATATTATAAAAAAAAATAAATAAAAATATAATAATAATTTTTACATACAACATAAAACAATGTATAAATATAAAGTTATAAAATTACAATCAGTTTCTATCATTATAGTTAGTGAAAAGAAGACGAAGAAATGAAAGAGAAAAAAAAAAAAATTATTATAAAAAAAATTCCAAAAAAAAAAAATAAATAAATAAAAATAAAAAAAAATGAAAAAAAAATTATAAAAATGTAAAAAAAAAAAAAAAAAAAAAAGTAAATAAAAAAAAAAATATATAAAAAAAAAAATAATTTTGGGGTGTGGTAGAGCTGCCTTTAATCTATTGTTCTTTCACCTGTGGGAGCAATTTAATTAGAATTACTACCCTGGTTTTCCAAGCTGCGCTGCCCTAACCCCTCCGGAACGCTGCCGGGGGTGTTGGTGAAGCTGGGCGTCTATCTCGGCGTTACATGCTACTAACCTGACCACGTGATCCACCACCGAGAGATCAGGATCTGTGAACGCCGCTGGAAATAGATGACAGCCACCAACAGAGGGGAGCTTGTGGAGCTTTACACTGGGGTTGTGCAGAGGTGCACAACTCCATAAGGTTAGTAGCCATCCCCACACCCCTCTAACAATTGCAATACTGAGTCACCCATTGCGCCTTGTTCTCTCCTCTCTTTACATATTCAAAACTATGAATTAACACATGTGGAATTATATACTTAAGAAAAAAGTGTGAAACAACTGAAAATATGTCTTATATTCTAGGTTCTTCAAAGTAGCCACCTTTTGCTTTGATGACTGCTTTGCACACTCTTGGCATTCTCTTGATGAGCTTCAAGAGGTAGTCACCGGAAATGGTTTTCACTTCACAGGTGTGCCCTGTCAGGTTTAATAAGTGGGATTTCTTGCCTTATTAATGGGGTTGGGACCATCAGTTGTGTTGTGCAGAAGTCTGGTGGATACACAGCTGATAGTCCTACTGAATAGACTGTTAGAATTTGTATTATGGCAAGAAAAAAGCAACTAAGTAAAGAAAAATGAGTGACCATCATTACTTTAAGAAATGAAGGTCAGTCAGCACGAAAAATTGGGAAAACTTTGAAAGTGTCCCCAAGTGCAGTTCCAAAAACCATCAAGCGCTACAAATAAACTGGCTCACATGAGGACTGCCCCAGGAAAGGAAGACCAAGAGTCACCTCTGCTTCTGAGGATAAGTTTATCCGAGTCACCAGCCTCAGAAATCGCAGATTAGCAGCAGCTCAGATTAGAGACCAGGTAAATGCCACACAGAGTTCTAGCAACAGACACATCTCTTCAACAATTGTTAAGAGGAGACTTTGTACAGCAGGCCTTCATGGTAAAATAGCTGTTAGGAAACCACTGCTAAGGACAGGCAACAAGCAGAAGAGACTTGTTTGGGCTAAAGAACACAAGGAATGGACATTAGACCATTGGAAATCTGTGCTTTGGTCTGATGAGTCCAAATTTGAGATCTTTGGTTCCAACCACGGTGTCTTTGTGCGAGGCAGAAAAGGTGAACGGATGGACTCTACATGCCTGGTTCCCACCGTGAAGCATGGAGGAGGAGGTGTGATGGTGTGGGGGAGCTTTGCTGGTGACACTGTTGGGGATTTATTCAAAATTGAAGGCATACTGAACCAGCATGGCTACCACAGCATCTTGCAGCGGCATGCTATTCCATCTGGTTTGCGTTTAGTTGGACCATCATTTATTTTTCAACAGGACAATGACCCCAAACACACCTCCAGGCTGTGTAAGGGCTATTTGACCAAGAAGGAGAGTGATGGGGTGCTACGCCAGATGACCTGGCCTCCACAGTCACTAGACCTGAACCCAATCGAGATGGTTTGGGGTGAGCTGGACCGCAGAGTGAAGGCAAAAGGGCCAACAAGTGCTAAGCATCTCTGGGAACTCCTTCAAGATTGTTGGAAGACCATTTCCGGTGACTACCTCTTGAAGCTCATCAAGAGAATGCCAAGAGTGTGCAAAGCAGTCATCAAAGCAAAAGGTGGCTACTTTGAAGGACCTAGAACATAAGACATATTTTCAGTTGTTTCACACTTTTTTGTTAAGTATATAATTCCACATGTGTTAATTCATAGTTTTGATGCCTTCAGTGTGAATGTACAATTTTCATAGTTATGAAAATACAGAAAAATCTTTAAATCAGAAGGTGTGTCCAAACTTTTTGTCTGTACTGTATATATATATATATATATATATATATATATATATACATATATATATATATATATACTGTATATAGATATTTATCCTTTGCCTAAAATACAAAGGAAATGTGTCATCTTTAACTTTAGGCTTTGTAGAGATCTTTTCAGCTTGCTTAACTGTTCACAATAGCAGTAATTTTGACCATGTTTTACATGCCACTGTATATGCATGTGTGTGTCTCTGTGTATTTATTTCAATTGTTGTCTGCAGAGGTAAGCGGCACCAGAGGTGTGGGCAAGCCACCTTACATTAATAGGACTGACCTGCATGATAATGAGAGGATCAGTGGGAAGGGAATTTAATTGTCAAATGGAAGATGCTTTGGCCAGCTTGACTCTTTATACATGTTGATTGCCCACTAGCATGCTAAAGAATGGAAATGTCAATTGGCTGAAATATGAAATCCAGTATTAGGTCAAACTATGCCAAAAGTATGCTGTAAAAAGTAGATGAAAGTTAAAAAGTGAAAATAACTACTCTTTTTGCTAAATAATACATTTGGCTCACAGATCACAGTACAAGCAAAACTACACTAGCATGCAAAAAAATACAATAAGACAAAAGTCATATGATAGAAACAACTCATCTCAACTGATTACCAATAGATATGTAAAATAAAAAAAGGTGAATTTAGTTCAGTCAATATTTTTTGTTAAATAAATCCATGCAGTTTTTGATCATTTTGGTCATTCCTCAGATTATGATTTCAAAGCTATAATTCTGGTAATGAATACAATTGTCAAATAAAAAAAATATTTTAAAGAAGGCTATGTTTTCTGCCAACATAGGCAGTTGTCAATCAGATCAGGTGACCATTTACAAACCTCATAAATGACACTGGTTGGATTGGTAACACCAACATCTGTGTTTATAAACCCACCATATCATCTCATGTACAGGAGACTGGGATACTCTAGCAAACTAAAAGAGCCTTCTACTCTACATTGGCATGCCTCTTATTTATTAAGGATTACGTTTTGTCTGGTGGATTATGTATGAATGTTCTGTTGGACTTGGTATGATGGTCGTTTCAGAGAAGCATTGCCGCTAATAAGCAGATCAACATACACATTGAGTCTAATTAAGTCTGGGTGGCAGTGCATTAATGACTAAAGTTGCAAAGTATTTGTAAAAATAAGATTACCAGCCACCCTGCAGTCTCAAAGTGGCTGGTTATCTAGGCAGGAGCATACTCCGCTTGCGAGCTATATATTTTAAAGCCTGCATGCACTGCTCTGAAACTGGCCAAATAGCTGGACACGGCTAGCTTTTGTGCCTCTTCTATATTGCTGAGGCAAGCCTGCCTTTAGTATAGGAGGGTGCTCAGTTTGGACCAGTGGTGTGATCATGCCACTTGTCCAATCTGTCAATCTTCAGGAGAATGCTACCTTCTGGCAATTAGGAAGCTGGGAGGCAGAGGAGCAGTGGGCTTCTGAAGAAAGAGGATGGGACAAGGCCTTTAAAGCACCACTCCAGCGTTTTTTTTTTTTTATTTCACCGCTGAAGTGGCGCTTAAAATCCAAGTCCTCTGCCCCCTATCTGATACTCACCTTCTGGCGTTTTCATCTGTTTTCGTTGCTGTTCCGGTCCGTCTCCTGCAGTTTGTGACTTGCCGGCTGCTGTAGTGTTTCATGAAGGAACCGAAGGTCACTAATCAATGTAATGAGAGCCTCATTCTGAAGCAGCTTCTCAGTTCCAGCCACTCAGAAGCTGCGCTCACAAGATGGCACCGCGAGACCGGAGCGGTTTCGGTAAAAGGTGAAGCCACCGGAAGGTGAGTATAAGAACGGGGGCAGGAGATTTCCTCTTAAAGCACCATTCCAGGGGTGAAGCCCCCTCCGCTAAATACTAAATACGTAGATATAGATGAACATGATCAACATCCAAATTGTACATAAATAATGCATTAATGGTAAAACCTTGTTAACCTTTTCTAGGCAGAGGTTAATTTTTAGAAGGTATGGATCATTTATACATGCATATCCATATACAAGCATCTCTAGAAAGTTTCTTAACAGAAGTAGCGACATATGGGGATTCTCTAAGAGAAAAGTTAATGCATTATGGAGAAATGTAATAATAGGAAAACACAGATTAAAGGGAATTAAAAAAACATTTTGCAAATTAATTCTTGCGCTAGAATAACAAGCCAATACAGATGCCTAATAGGACCAGCGTAACATAGGAGTAATGTGTTATAGGTACAAAGGTCTTGCTGGTTAAAGTCCTTTTTTTCTGTTATTGAAAAGGGTTATTCTCAATTTAGTCCAGAGGTGCAGTAATCCCAGAGTTGAGTCTATCCCTAGAAGCTTCTCACACATGTTTAATAGCTGTTGGCGGGACAATTGCTTGTTTCTCAGGGTCAACTCATCAACATGAACACTTGTATTGGCAGAGAGCACGTGTATTTCAGCAGGGAAAAAGAGAAAAGCATCTGTCAGATACAAATGGCACAACTGGGATTTAATTGACCAAGTTCATATCCAATATATCCAATCATTCTTCAATGTAATGAGAGAAGCCAAAAGAAAGTATAGGGTGTATGGCCATCATAGCCAACAGTTCTGAGAATATGGATGTTTGAGCAAGATAACTTAGCAAATCATTGGCAAAGAAGGAATGTTAGGGTGGCTAGGACCTCATAGGGAAATAGCTCAAGACATCTGGAGAAAGCATAAAAGATGAGGACTGCAAGAATGGTGGTTGATTGTATTCAAATTCAGTTATTAATCTTCAAGGTAATGATGAAACTAAGTAGTAGAAGATGTTTTATTAAGCAGTTTTACAATTTTTCCTTTTTCAGGGCTACCTCATCCTATAAATGGAATGATCATTTGTGTGGAAAGAGACAGTCGGGGTACGATACAAGTCATCGGTAGCTCTGACCCTAATTAGAGCAATGGTTCTTTTCAGCATCAATTATTTGTTCAGTAAAACATTATTTCTAACATGATCATTTTTGTTGCTTCTGGTATAATCTTATAAGATTATTTTTTAACATTTCTGTTATTTTTACCGCTCTGTGTATTTTAAAGATCTTGCTAATTTCTGAAAGCATTATTAAAATGAATTGGTTGAGATAATATCCAGCACCCCTTATAAGATTGACAATTATATTTTTATAACTTTCTCTTTAGCTGAACACTAACACAGAGAAGTTATTCTATTTTTCTTAGATAATCTTGAACATATTTAACTCTGAAATATAGCTGTAGGATAGATCAGTACTACATATGAATTATGAAAGATGTCACCAGACCTAAGTACCCAGGACTCCCACTACTGCTGTTTGCATGCAGTATCTTTTTCGGCAATTGACCTCAACAGTGGTTGAGTAATGACACATTAGCTTTATGTATGAATCTTTGTTAAATTATATATTGCAAAGTCAACTTGCCACATATAAAAAAAATATTGATTCTGTCAAGAATGAGGGTTGTGGCGTCTCTTGTATAAACCTATGTCTTATAAAAAAAAAAAACACTAAAAAGGCAACATTGTGGTCTAAGTCAAATAAATACTGTTCAGGAAATGAGCAATTTATTGGGACCGGCAGGCAATTTGTTCTTTCTTTTTTTTTCTAGAGATAAATAGCTGAGGTTCAGTAAAAGTCTACTCTGATAAATGGAATAAGGATTTGTATGTTAAGTGATTTCTTCCTGTAGAAGTCATCAAGGCTGTTTGCATTCAGAGAATGTTACATGGTCTATTCATTGCTTTAAAATTAAATGTAATTACATATATTGTATAACTATGTTAAATAATTGAATGGAAAGTATACATTAAAGTATGTAGTTAATTGAAGTGTAAGTATACAGCATGTATTACATTAAAATTTACATTTTGATAATAGTTGACAGGATTAGGATAAGAATAAAAGGGAAACATGAGGCAGGTGCTTTAACCCCTTGGAGATGCTGCTATTTTTCATAGCCATAACATTTTTGATTTTTTGTCAACATACTGTAGCTGAATGAGAGTTAGTTATTTGAGAAAACATTTGTAGTTTTGAAGGACACCGTTCACTTTTTCCAAATAATGTACTGAAAAGTGTGAAAAAAAATTCCATGTCTGGCAAAATATTGAAAAACCCCTACAATTATGCTATTGTTTTTTTTGTGCTTTCGTATTTATAGCACTTATTGTGCGGTAAAAATGACCTGGAAACATAATTTTCCAGTTCATGATGATTACAGTGATACCAAAGTTGTCTATTTTTTTCTTCCATTATTTTAATGGCTTAAAAACATTCCGAACTTTGAAAAAAATGTTTTGCGTTACCATTTTCTGAGACCATTATTTGTTTTTATTTTTCTGTCAATGGAGTTGTCTCAGAGCTTATTTTTGTGTACTGAGGTCTAGTTTTTAACGATACAATTTTGGGGAACATATAATATTTTGATTGTTTCTTTCCTGCATTTTTTGTGGGCAGTATGGAAATAAAAAAATTGCAATTTTGGCTTCTCGCTTTTTATCTTTACACGGTTGTTATTATTATTATTATTATTATTATTAGGTAAGCCTTAATCCAGTGATATTGAGGACTAGACATAACCCATGGTGCTGTTGCTAGAGGAAGAAAGCCATGTTTTACTAATCACATATGATATTTAAATTACAGTAGCCTAACTCTTTGACAAGATCAGACATCCTAGAAGCAAATTTATGGTTTTAAGGGTATTCCACCAATACAAAATGTATCATCCCTCATTCACTGAAGAGATGATAACTGTTAAATTGGTGATGAACCAATCAATGGAATCCCAATCATTGGCTCCCCAAAGATTCACAACCACAACAAGGAAGGTGTATACTGGAGTGTCACTTGAGCATGTTATACAGATTTTATTTTAATTGACAGGTCTGATTTTGATAGTAGACCAAAGCACTGTGATGTCTTTGATGGCCTCTAGACCGCATGGTGAAAAAAACTTGGTAAATAGCAGGGAAACAAGGATGCAAAAAGTTGAAAATTTTTACATTTCTTTTATTTTCTCAAGATGAGTGGTGCTGGATGTATCTGCAATAAATGTATATGTAATAAAATAACATTTATTCACACAATTATTCACATTTTTGGTTGATAATAAATTAAAATTTGATTTATCTTGTTTTCCTTACTTTGATATAAAGAAAACTCCTAAGAATGTAGTTCATTTCCAGCTTCAGTACAATCCCATGGTTGTAATCAGATATTTTTAGTTTAAAGAAGCTACCCAGACATTTTATTCTGCCAGATATATCAGTCATGAAGAGATGCTAGAGTACAATGGGTGGTAAAGTTGCTGAGGCATTCATCAGATGCCCAGTGAGAATCATGAAGTTCCTATTGTAATTATGGAGCTCTGCAGGATAGATAGTGAGCATTGGACTGTTTTCTTGGCACCTATATCCCCTCCCTTTCTCCCAGTGTGCACTTGTGTCTCTGCATGCCTGATGTCTCACTGGGCAGGTCAGTATATTCCTTTAATTTGAACTTTTCATGTAGGTAGCAATTCTAGAAAGTTTTAAAATATATTGTGCATATGTGTGTGTTATTTTTTTTTACAAATTTGGTTCAAATTTTTGATCCTTTTTGTTTTCCTACTACTGTGAGCAGCCTGTGCTACCTAAATGTGTCTCCATGGCCTGTGGTGTCTTTGGACTTGTCTTCCATTGAGCACATCTGGGACGTGATTGCAATTGCAAAGGGAGCTGTCAGCAGGAGAATTTGGTGATTTGGGGGCCAAAGTGCATTCAGCATGGCAGAACAATCCTTTTTCAGCCATTAATAACCTCAGTGATTGCAGCCAAGGCATGCAAGTGCGGGGATTTCTGCTCGTGGTGCTCATACTGTCAAGCTAGTGGATCGTGGACCCACTGCACCACAGACGAGGGAGAGCCTGGAGGGGTGTAACTAAGCAACCACCTGGGTTTTACCTAGAGCCCCTGATTGTGTGGTTAGACTTGAGCCACAGGTGGACGCCAGGTGCCACTCCAGGACAGATCCTGGTACCGCAGCAACTGACCCCAATGGTCAGGACAGCAGACACAGACTCTGAGTTCAAGGCTGGACCGGATTCTGATGGTACAGACATTAGAGCTGGTTCAGACGGGACAGGGTTTCAAGTTCAGGTACTGGTTCAGCAGAAGCAGTCTCAGGTTCAGGTACTGCCGGGGCGTTTTCAGGTTCAGGTACCGCCGTAGCAGTTTCAGGTTCAGGTACTGCCGGAGCGGTTTCAGATTTAGGTACTGCTGGAACGGTTTCAGGTTCAGGTACAGATTCCGACTAGGCTGGCACAGGCACATAGGATTGGTACTGTTACAGGTTTAACTGGACGGATACAGGGACCTGACAGCAGGCTAACAGCTTGCAGACTGACTAAACACAATTATTGCTAAAGCACCTCCCAACAGGTGGAGGTGCCTTAAGTACTAAGTGTCTCCCAGATATTAGCTGGGGACACATTAAGAATGTGTGCACCATCTCTTTAACAGACAAAGAGCATGCACGCTTGGCTGCTAGGGCAACTGCGAGGCATGCCTAGGCCCAGGTGCACAGAAGCCAGAGCAGAGGATGTGGCAGGGTGGCCTGGGCCGTGAGTAAGTCAGCATCCCAAAATTGAGATGTTTTGAACATTTTACTAACATTTTTCATTATTTGCATAGCATTAATATGTCTGTGCTTCTTTTGATTACATTCATTTTGATAACTCCATGACTTCCTTCTTGGTGTTGCAATTTTAATGTTAAGGAGTACATATTCAGTCTAATATGTTCTGTAACTTCTAAATGTAAGTAAATCCTTGAAGATAATTTTTAGGAAATTGGATGTATAATGCTAATACTGACCAGGCAGTATAATGCGTGCTCTGCAGATCGCCAATATACTTAATTAAAGTTCAAAGACCTCAAATTTAATGTTGAAGCATTTATCAAAGAAAATGAGTCTCATTGTTTATTTTTTCTTAATATGTGATGATAGAAATAAGACACGAGTCCAAATGATGCTAACATAGTGCGATTTAGCAGTAATTTCTAATGTTACAATCCTGTACCCTATGTA
This sequence comes from Phyllobates terribilis, assembly GCF_046119375.1. Taxonomy (NCBI): domain Eukaryota; kingdom Metazoa; phylum Chordata; class Amphibia; order Anura; family Dendrobatidae; genus Phyllobates; species Phyllobates terribilis. The sequence goes on from NW_027362761.1 coordinate 1,019,213,567, forward strand.
CAAGGCAGTGCCTCACCCCATATTGTCATGTTAAACAAGTGCAGCAAAGAGCTTTGCACAGACATAGCCACAGGGCTATTTCCCCTCATTGTCCAGGCAGTGATTACTCTCAGAAGGGAGTGACAATGCTAATTACTTGCTGTTCATGCTCTTGCAAAAGAAGGAAGCAGAGTAACAGACAATGTGCATACAGTTAGGTCCATATATATTTGGACAGAGACAACATTTTTCTAATTTTGGTTCTAGACATTACCACAATGAATTTTAAACAAAACAATTCAGATGCAGTTGAAGTTCAGACTTTCAGCTTTCATTTGAGGGTATCCACATTAAAATTGGATGAAGGGTTTAGGAGTTTCAGCTCCTTAACATGTGCCACCCTGTTTTTAAAGGGACCAAAAGTAATTGGACAATTGACTCCAAGGCTATTTCATGGACAGGTGTGGGCAATCCCTTCCTTATGTCATTCTCAATTAAGCAGGTAAAAGGTGTGGTGCTTGCATTTGGAAGGTTTTGCTGTGAAGTAAAATTAGAAAAATGTTGTCTCTGTCCAAATATATATGGACCTAACTGTATATATTACAGCAAAATACACATCTTATACATAACCTTTTCTTATAAACCTTCCTGATCCATGTGTAGCTTCTTTTGTGGTAGAAGATATACTTTATCTCAATATTGGTGAAAGGTTCTACTTCTCTTAACGGATGAATAAATTAAATCACTCTCAAAATAACAATCTATGGACCTATCTATATTCACACGATATACCTATCACTCCATACCTGACCAGCAAAAGTATTATTCTTAAAAGGGAGCTCCCTTTATATGGTGGCTCTCTCTATTTGTATTCTTCTTTTAGTTTGTCACAACGACTTTCTGCAACACATGTTCATTAAGACATTTAATCAGGGAACTTTTGTAATAATACAGTCTCAGGGAATGTGAGAAATAAGTTAACAATTCTTCTGGCAGCAGACAGTAACAGAATCACCCTTTTATGAAAAATGTCGCTGTGCCAAAGGTATCTAACAACAGTGTGTCTAAACCTATTGTGCATGTAAAATATTGGGAATACCGCCGCACTACAATATGGTGGAGAATGCAGGCAATGTGAACTGAGGCATACCCCAACGCCAGCTGCATGTCTATCATTAGGCCTGCCACGCTGCAGCCCAGGCCCGCTGACAAGATGGAGGAAATCCTGAGACAGTTGGTCCTCACACAACAACAGCAACAACAGATGAATAACCTGTTGCTGCAGCAGATTGCGGCCCTGTGTGAGGCACCCCCATCTCCGACCCCGGAACGTCGTGAGGCCTGGCACAAGGTCCGTTCTGCTTTGAGGAAGCTGAGTCTGGAAGACGACATGGAAGCCTTCCTCACCGTCTATGAGCGCATCTCAGACTGGAAGAAACTGCCAGCCATCCAGTGGGCTGAAGTGGTGCCTCCGTTTTTGATGGGCGATGCTCAGAAGACCTACTTTGACCTCAGTTGGGAGGATGCCCAGGACTATGGGAAGCTGAAAGGTGAGATCCTTGCACGATTGGGGGTTAATACCTATGTGAGAGCCCAATGGGTGTTTTCATGGACCTTTGTGGAGGCCTGACACGCGAGGTCTCAGGCATATGACTTGCTGCAGCTAGTTAAAAGGTGGCTCCAGTCTGAGACCTTGACTCCATCCCAGATGGTGGAGAGGGTGGTGGTCGACCGGCTTGTGAGAACTCTGCCAGCCGCTATATAGCGTTAAGTGGGGCAAGGGGACTTGGCTACTCTAGACCAGATGGTTAGCCTGATCAAGCGCTATACGGCCACTCAGAACTTCATACGGGACTCTGCCCCACTGCAGCTATCACGCCGGGCCCTGCAAGCCCAGGAGCCTGGGAAAGGGTCACGTCCCTCTGCTGGGAACAGCCAGAACCGAGCCCATACTGAGGGGGTACCTCGGAGTGACCGTGGACGGGAACCAGTTACACCTAAAGTGGTCTCATGGACTAACAGTGCCACCACCATAAGGTGGTGGCGGTGCGAAGGGTCAGGACATGTGGCTGCCAATTGCTCCCTGACTGTTGAACCCATGGACTGCGGTTTACTCCCCAGGTGTCCATGTATGCCCAAATTGTCTGCACTGCGATTGCAGACACTACGAGCAGTGAACCCCAACTGTGCCAGGTACTCGTCAACGGGTACCCGACGGAGGCCTTCTTGGACTCAGGGAGCCTAGTGACACTTGTCCATGTGTCATTGGTTGCCAAGGACAACTCCAATGGTCGGAAAGTGGGGGTTGTTTGTATACATGGTGACCTCTGAGAGTACCCGACAATGGAGGTTATTTTTTCCACCCCGTGTGGGGAGATGAAACATGTGGTGGGAGTGGTAAAGACCCTTCCTTATGGGACTGTTTTGGGAAGAGACTTACCCCTGTTCTGGTCCCTGTGGGAGAATAAAATTAACCTTCCCAGGGTAAATATCTTTCTTGGCGCAGAACCCGAAGATCCCGAATCAGGGATACCTGCCATAGGGGTCGCCAACCAAGGGACAGAGTGCAAATCCGATAGGTTTCCCCTAGAGGTATTGGCAGGAGAGGTCAAGGAGACCCCATCGATACCAGAGCTGGAAGTGTCCCGGAGAGCATTTGGGACAGCTCAGCTACAGGATCCTACCCTGACCCGGGCACAGGAAAAGGTAATAGAGGTAAATAGGGTGGCTCAGCAACCTGGTGCAGAGACAGTTTTTCCACGCATGGCGGTCAACCAAGATTTACTCTATAGGGTTGACAAGATCCGGGACGAGGTCGTGGAACAACTAGTAGTGCCTCAGTCGTACAGTCAGGCGCTACTCGAGATGACCCATACACACCTGTTGAGAGGGCATCTAGGGGCTAAAAAGATGCAATAGCGCATCTTGCAGCTGTTCTTTTGGCCCGGGATTTACGCCAAGGTACAGCAGTATTGTGAATCTTGCCCGGAATGTCAGCTGACCACACCCACCACAAACTTCCGTAGCCCATTGGTACCTCTGCTGGTTATAGAGGTACCTTTTGAATGGACTGCGATGGATTTGGTATGACCCATTTTAAAGTCAGCTCGTAGCCACCAACTAATACTTGTAGTAGTCGATTATGCCACCGGTTCCCCAGAGGCCATTCCGCTACACCACACTTTGGCTAAACTTATTGCCCGGGAGTTGTTTGCCATGTTCTGTCGCCTTGGGCTGTCTAAGGAGAACCTTACAGATCAGGGGACTCCTTTTATGTCCAAGGTGATGACGGAACTGTGCAAGCTGCTAAAAATAAAAGAGCTGCACATGTCGGTGTTCCATCCACAGACCGACGGTTTAGTTGAGTGGTTTAATAAAACCCTCAAGTCCATGTTATAAAAGGTAGTTTCCAAGGATGGGAGGGATTGGGACATGTTACTGCCCTATTTAATGTTTGCCGTCTGTGAGGTACCACAGACTGCCACGGGGTTCTCACCCTTTCAGCTACTGTACGGCAGGCATCCTAGGGGTCTGCTGGATGTAGCCAAAGAGACGTGGGAACAGGAGCCTACCCCACATAGTAGTATAATAGAACATGTGGCAAGTATGCAGGACCGGATTGTGGCGGTCGTGCTTATAGTAAAGGAACACCTCCTGGATACTCAGTCAGCGCAGAGCCGAGCATATAATAGAAAGGCCATGGTTAGGTCCTTTAAATAAGGGGATCGGGTATTGGTGTTAGTGCCCACTGCAGAGAGCAAGCTCTTGCCCAAGTGGCAAGGGCCATATGAAGTCAAGGAAAAGGTTGGGGAGGTGAATTACAGAGTGTACAGAGGAAGCCCGAACAGTTATATCACATCAATCTGCTTAAAGCCTGGAAAGACCGGGAATGTATGATTATAGATGCGACTCCGGTTGTTTTGTCTGTGGACCCTCCAATGCTGGCCCGGGATGATGCTCTCACTAAACAGCAGCGGTGGGAAGCTCGGAGATTAGTGCAGCAGAATACGGACGTATTCTCTGAACTACCTGGCCGCACCTCTGTCATCCCACATGATATTGTTACAGAGCCTCGGGTGAGGGTGCGGATGAAACCATACCGTGTGCCAGAGTCCCAGAGCCAAGCCATTGCGGCTGAAGTGAAACCAATGCTCCAGTTAGGAGTCATCGAGGAATCCAGGAATGAGTGGGCTAGCTTTTGTAATGACTTCCGTAAGTTGAATGATGTGTCAAAATTTGACCTTTATCCAATGCCTTGAGTAGACGCGCTGATCGAGAGACTGGGGCAGGCCCAGTACTTCACCACGCTCGATCTCACCAAGGGTTACTGGCAGGTGCCACTGACAGAATCGGCAAAAGAAAAGACCACCTTTGTAAAACCAGAGGGCCTCTATCTCTATCTTGTCTTGCCTTTTGGATTACATGGGGCCCCGGCCACCTTCCAGAGGTTGATGGACATAGTGTTAGAGCCTCATCAAAAGTACGGATCGGCATATTTAGATGATATCATCATCTTTACTACCGACTGGCATACCCACCTGTCCCAGGTACAAGTGGTGCTGGATTCATTCAGAGTCGCAAGGTTAACTAAGAACCCAAAAAAATGCGCAATAGGTCTCGAGGAAGCCCGGTACTTAGGGTACGTTATTGACTGTAGGGTTATTAAACCCCAAATAAACAAGATTGAGGCCATTCAAAACTGGCCCCAGCCTCTTACTACTAAACAGGTGAGAGCGTTCCTCGGCATTATTGGGTACTTCTGCCAGTTTACATCTAATTTTGCTGGGAGATTAGCACCCCTGACCGATCTCCTAAATGGGAAGAAGCCGGTCATGATTCAGTGGAACCCTCAGGCGGAGAAAGCGTTTCAAACCATGAAGTTGGCATTGTGCGGACAGCCTGTCCTCACCAGCCCCAACTTCAAGAAAGGCAAACGGATGCCTTTGAGGTAGGCCTAGGAGCGGTGCTGTCGCAAGAGGTGAACGGAAAGGAACATCCGGTCACCTACTTGAATAAGAAACTTACCCCGGCAGAGAAAAATTATAGCGTAGTGGAGAAGGAGTGCTTGGCCATTAAATGGGCCTTGGAGTCCCTACGCTATTATTTGCACAGATGACAGTTTTGCTTTGTGACGGACCATTTACCCTTGGTATGGATGAAAAATGTCAAGGAAAGGAATGCTCGAGTCACTAGATGGTTCCTGTCACTGCAAAATTTTAGTTTCTCGGTGGAACATCGAGTGGGGAAGTCGCAGGGAAATGTGGATGGTCTGTCACGGGCACCCTGTATGGTGACAAGTGTTCAACCCCACTAGTTTGAACAGAGAGGGGATATGTGAGGCAGTGAGGGGAATTATATGCGAGGGATGGTACAGTGGTGGCCAAAAGTATTGGCACCCCTGCAATTCTGTCAGATAATACTCAGTTTCTTCCTGAAAATGATTGCAATCACAAATTCTTTGGTATTATTATCTTCATTTAATTTTTCTTCAATGAAAAAACACAAAAAGAATTGTCCTAAAGCCAAATTGGATATAATTCCACACCAAACCTAAAAAAGGGGGTGGACAAAAGTATTGGCACTGTTTGAAAAATCATGTGATGCTTCTCTAATTCGTGTAATTAACAGCACCTGTAACTTACCTGTGGCACCTAACAGGTGTTGGCAATAACTAAATCACACTTGCAGCCAGTTAACATGGATTAAAGTTGACTCAACCTCTGTCCTGTGTCCTTGTGTGTACCACATTGAGCATGGAGAAAAGAAAGAAGACCAAAGAACTGTCTGAGGACTTGAGAAACCAAATTGTGAGGAAGCATGAGCAATCTCAAGGCTACAAGTCCATCTCCAAAGACCTGAATGTTCCTGTGTCTTCCGTGCGCAGTGTCATCAAGAAGTTTAAAGCCCATGGCACTGTGGCTAACCTCCCTAGATGTGGACGGAAAAGAAAAATTGACGAGAGATTTCAACGCAAGATTGTGCGGATGGTGAATAAAGAACCTCGACTAACATCCAAGCAAGTTCAAGCTGCCCTGCAGTCCGAGGGTACAACAGTGTCAACCCGTACTATCCGTCGGCGTCTGAATGAAAAGGGACTGTATGGTAGGATACCCAGGAAGACCCCACTTCTTTCCCTGAGACATAAAAAAGCCAGGCTGGAGTTTGCCAAAACTTACCTGAGAAAGCCTAAAACGTTTTTGAAGAATGTTCTCTGGTCAGATGAGACAAAAGTAGAGCTTTTTGGGAAAAAGCATCAACATAGAGTGTACAGGAAAAAAAAAGAGGCATTCAAAGAAAAGAACACGGTCCCTACAGTCAAACATTGCTGAGGTTCCCTGATGTTTTGGGGTCGCTTTGCTGCCTCTGGCACTGGACTGCTTGACCGTGTGCATGGCATTATGAAGTCTGAAGACTACCAACAAATTTTGCAGCATAATGTAGGGCCCAGTGTGAGAAATCTGGGTCTCCCTCAGAGGTCATGGGTCTTCCAGCAGGACAATGACCCAAAACACACTTCCAAAAGCACTATAAAATGGTTTGAGAGAAAGCACTGGAGACTTCTAAGGTGGCCAGCAATGAGTCCAGACCTGAATCCCATAGAACACCTGTGGAGAGATCTCAAAATGACAGTTTGGAGAAGGCACCCTTCAAATATCAGGGACCTGGAGCAGTTTGCCAAAGAAGAATGGTCTACAATTCCAGCAGAGCATTGTAAGAAACTCATTGATGGTTACCGGAAGCGGTTGTTCGCAGTTATTTTGGCTAAAGGTTGTGCAACCAAGTATTAGGCTGAGGGTGCCAATACTTTTGTCTGGCCCATTTTTGGAGTTTTGTGTGAAATGCTCAATGATTTGATTTTTGCTTCATTCTCTTTTGTGTTTTTTCCTTGCAAGCAAATTAAATGAAGATAATAATACCAAAGAATTTGTGATTGCAATCATTTTCAGGAAGAAACTGAGTATTATCTGACAGAATTGCAGGGGTGCCAATACTTTTGGCCACCACTGTATGTATCCCCAAGGATGCGCATAGAGGCATATTGAACCTGCTGGAGTGCATTGCAGTCACAGGCACAGCTGTGGTTGCAGTGGAAAATAAAAGTAAGTTTAGACTTGGTCAAGCTATTTGACCAAGTCGGATTTAAGAAAACCCGGCATGGGCTTTTATTTTTAGAGTGAGCTATAGGAAAGCAGTCCCTCCAGCCCGGGTCTGGCATGTGGCTCATGTCCACAGTTTTCATTTAAAAACCTGCAGCAAAGGTTTGGGTGTGTTAGTTTTGTGTTTGCAAGCTGCAGAGCAGGAGGCTCTGCAATACAGGCCTGTGTGACCTGAACACAGAGCCCAAGACGGCAAAGCCTCTGATGCACCTCAGAGAAATACAGCGCCGTAGTCGCTCACCTCAACAGGTTTGGAAACGGACTGTTCTTTGACGACCCAGCTGCGAACCGGAGGATACCGTTTGCCTTTTATTTGTGAGTTTTGGCAAAAAAATAAAGACTTTACTTGTGTCACTGCCTCATTACCGCATAGTGTGAACACCGCCGCACTACAATATGCTAAATATAACATGAAAGTAAGGTTAATAATTCAGGATATATTTTTTATTATATATCTACATCCAATATTTTGTATGACCTCCATAATTTTTAAGCATCGCACCAAGTCTTCCAGGCATGAAATGAACAAGTTGGCGACATATTGCAACATATAATATTTTCCATTCTTCAAGAAGGACCTATTTTAGAGCCTGGATGCTGGATGGAGAGTGATGCTCAATGTGTCTCTTCAGAATTCCCCGTAAGTGCTCGATTGGGTTAAGATCAGGAGACATACTTTGTCATTGAATCACTTTCACCTTGTTTTTCAGAAATGCAACATTGGTCTTGTGTCTTTTGGATCATTGTCATGTTTGAAAAGAGCATGTTTACCAATGGAGTGATGGTAGCATCTTCTCTTTCAATACAGAGCAGTACATCTGTGAATTAATAATACCATCAATGAAATGTAGCTTGCTAACACTAGCAGCACTCATGCAGCCCATAAGGATACTGCCACAACCATGTTTTACTCTAGGCACCAGGCATTTTTCTTTGCACTCCTCACCTTTGCGACACCTTACAGTTTTGAAGTCACCAGTTCAAAAAACATTTATATTGGTCTCATCACATCAGAGTATAGAGTCTCAGTAGTCTTCATATTTTTCAGCAAGGACCCTGGCAACTTCTAGGTAGGCATTTTTGGGCATGAGCTTTAAAAGAGGCTTCGCTTCCTTCCTGGTATTCCTCTACATTGTACGCCGTATTGTATCACGATAAACACTCACCCCAGTTCGGCTTTCTACTTCTTTAGCTAACTGCAGTGACCTTGCATGTCAATTTTCTTTAAGCCTTCTCATAAGAAGATGCTCCTGTTAAGGTGTTCACATCTGTGGTTGGCTTGGACGTCTCTGTGAGATGGCTGAAGTTCCATATTTTTTAAAATTGTTGTATCATTTTTTGTGATTCTGATGAATAAGTAAAGCTTTGCTGATCTTCTTTTAGCAGTCACCTTTCTTGTGTAAAGAAATTATTTTCTTTCTCAGGTCTTGTGACATTTCTTTTCCTCATGGTGCCATTGCTGACAACATGAAATAGGAAAGGGTTTTTTTTGTTAAGTAATGGTCTTTTACAGTCAACTGTTTGCTGGATATCTCTTTAATGAATAATCTGACTTACCTGTGGTTGACTTCTTGTTAATTTGAATTTTGCAGTCTAAACTTTAGTTTTGTTTCTAAAATTTTCATTGGGGTGTACTCATTGTTACAACTTGGTCTTGAATGAATTTACTTTCGTGAGTGCAAAATAGCAAATCTTGTTTGCAATCAATGGCCCATATTTGTGGGATTATTTTGTAGTATTGTATCCCATAGAAAATGTTGATTCGGAAAGGAAACAAGATTTTCTGACAAATCTATTGGGGTGTACTCATTTATACTCAGCGCTGTATTTATGTGTCTATATGTCTCACAGGAATATAATTAGTTTCTAATTGTTCATGATATATTACTTGGGGTGCATATATTAACCTAATATTCCCACTAGGAAACCTGTCTGGTCAAAAAATGTCTGATGAAATTCATTCATGACTCAGTAAACATATTTAATTATAAGCAATTTAGAAAAAACATAATTTTTCTTTAAACTTGTTTTATTGATGATTATACAATATAACAAGCTTACATCATAGAACAAAAGAAAAATAAGCATGTCTCATTTCTCATTAATAATGCCTGGCAAAGTTAGCCTATGTTCACATGTCCAGTAGTGATCAGTTAGAACAGATCCAGCAGTACTCCGTTGGGAAAAACAGACATAACTTTTTAGTCTGGTTTTAAATAACTGATCTCTGCTGGATCAGTTTTTTTAACATTGAAGTCTATGAAAAACTTTAATTAGCCCTCCGTTTTTCCTTCATTTGTAAAGGATCCGTTTTTTGCTTACTGGAACAAGTAAGCAAAAAACTGATCTGTTACTGGATGCAGTAATCAAAAAAACAGATAAGTTACTGGATCCAGTAAGCAAAAAATGTGGGAACCAGGCAATGTGAACTGAGGTCTAAGATGGTAGACATGCAAGAAATAGGAGCATGTTCACACTAGCAAAAAAGAAACAAAACCTACAAAAGACAAAAGACAAAAATATATCTCATACCCTACCATCATTATATATAAATGTAAAGCAAAGATGCATAATAAATATAGGGTACTTAGTGAACTATTTTTGATCAAAAAAAGTATACAAGCCGTCCCACCAGCGGCAAGGTGACCCTAAATTGGGACGGTACCTATACTGCCTATATTAAAAACCTTACTGTATATCAAAGTTGAAGCAATGCATATAAAAGGGTAGACAAATAGGACCGGGTCCCAACTCCAGACCACCCAGGCCCGTGGTAAGCTACATATATACCAGTCAGCTCAACAAAGGGGATGCCACACCCTTAAATTGCACAGAATGCAAACAAGACAAAAAACCAGGCAATGTGAACTGAGGTCTAAGATGGTAGACATGCAAGAAATAGGAGCATGTTCACACTAGCAAAAAAGAAACAAAACCTACAAAAGACAAAAGACAAAAATATATCTCATACCCTACCATCATTATATATAAATGTAAAGCAAAGTTGCATAATAAATATAGGGTACTTAGTGAAATAGTGTGAACATGCTCCTATTTCTTGCATGTCTACCATCTTAGACCTCAGTTCACATTGCCTGGTTTTTTGTCTTGTTTGCATTCTGTGCAATTTAAGGGTGTGGCATCCCCTTTGTTGAGCTGACTGGTATATATGTAGCTTACCACGGGCCTGGGTGGTCTGGAGTTGGGACCCGGTCCTATTTGTCTACCCTTTTATATGCATTGCTTCAACTTTGATATACAGTAAGGTTTTTAATATAGGCAGTATAGGTACCGTCCCAATTTAGGGTCACCTTGCCGCTGGTGGGACGGCTTGTATACTTTTTTTGATCAAATATAGTTCACTAAGTACCCTATATTTATTATGCAACTTTGCTTTACATTTATATATAATGATGGTAGGGTATGAGATATATTTTTGTCTTTTGTCTTTTGTAGGTTTTGTTTCTTTTTTGCTAGTGTGAACATGCTCCTATTTCTTGCATGTCTACCATCTTAGACCTCAGTTCACATTGCTTGGTTTTTTGTCTTGTTTGCATTCTGTGCAATTTAAGGGTGTGGCATCCCCTTTGTTGAGCTGACTGGTATATATGTAGCTTACCACGGGCCTGGGTGGTCTGGAGTTGGGACCCGGTCCTATTTGTCTACCCTTTTATATGCATTGCTTCAACTTTGATATACAGTAAGGTTTTTAATATAGGCAGTATAGGTACCGTCCCAATTTAGGGTCACCTTGCCGCTGGTGAGACGGCTTGTATACTTTTTTTGATCAAAAATAGTTCACTAAGTACCCTATATTTATTATGCAACTTTGCTTTACATTTATATATAATGATGGTAGGGTATGAGATATATTTTTGTCTTTTGTCTTTTGTAGGTTTTGTTTCTTTTTTGCTAGTGTGAACATGCTCCTATTTCTTGCATGTCTACCATCTTAGACCTCAGTTCACATTGCCTGGTTTTTTGTCTTGTTTGCATTCTGTGCAATTTAAGGGTGTGGCATCCCCTTTGTTGAGCTGACTGGTATATATGTAGCTTACCACGGGTCTGGGTGGTCTGGAGTTGGGACCCGGTCCTATTTGTCTACCCTTTTATATGCATTGCTTCAACTTTGATATACAGTAAGGTTTTTAATATAGGCAGTATAGGTACCGTCCCAATTTAGGGTCACCTTGCCGCTGGTGGGACGGCTTGTATACTTTTTTTGATCAAAAATAGTTCACTAAGTACCCTATATTTATTATGCAACTTTGCTTTACATTTATATATAATGATGGTAGGGTATGAGATATATTTTTGTCTTTTGTCTTTTGTAGGTTAAGCAAAAAATGTGTGGTACTAATGCATGGTCCAGTTGCAAGACCATCGATCGTAGTGTCGTAATGTTCTACACCTTTTTTTCACTGATAGCAATTACACCCAATATTGTCCTTTAGTAATTTTTCCACCATTTTACGTTTCTTTGCGCTCCACAATGTAACACATCACTCACACATTCTCTTTGTGCTTCACAGTGGAACGCATCACTCACACATTTTGCGATCCAGCATGCACAGCACATCATGTCACTTCCGCCCTGTACACATTGGCGTTGAACATGACACACGCCCTTACGCGTTCCAGGGTGAAACGCTTGCCGACGTCACTTCCTCTTGGCACGCCGCGCTCCTAGGAAAGGCGTCCCTCTGAGCGGATGTGATGCCGGCTCTACCATGCATGATCGGACAGGAATGCATTTATTTTCAGCTGTAAGTGATACTACAATTCTCTACAACACAACTGATTGGTCAGACATACTTTAAATAAGTCAATATCGTTCCCGATACGCGAAACGCGTGTCAGGCACGTGCGGTTACTGTAGGGTCAGTATTCTATCATATCATGACGTTCTTTATATCTCAGTGCTCTCTTAATGGTGTGTTCACTTGATATTTCAATGCTCTATTTGATGTTATGATTACCTATAGGCATATTAGGATATAAGCACTTCTCACTTTATTTTGATTGATATACTACTTGCAATATTATTCATCTTAATTATTAATATATACTGTCACCTATATTTATTGCATACTATTTTGAAAATGATTTTTACATTGAACACAGATGGTATATTATTTGCCTTGATGTCTTATTGTGTCTTTTAATATATAATTAATAAATATAACATTTTATTCGATACCTTGGTTGTGTGTCATATTTATAGGTTTATATCTACTAGGTGTCTGGTAGCATTCATGGACGATAGAAGTTAGAATTAGCTTGTTATTAATTGCCGCTGAAACATATTGCAGGTAGGTCAAGGCCTTGCTCCAATTCTCTTCTGATAAGGAGGATATTCTTGTCCTCTATTTAGCCTGAACTAACAATGGTGATGAGGAGTATCTCCTGCTCAATAACTGGGTATATAAGAAAAAAATAGATTAACCCCTTGGCTCCCTGGCTCCTAAGAATCACAATAAGAGAGTTCCTAATATCTAGAAACTGGGCATTCAGGGCATGCCTTAGTTGCAGATACCTAAAGAAAGCATGATTGGGGGCTTGATAGAGCTGTTGACATTGGTCAAAGGTAACAAGAACTCTCTCGATATATACCTGTGCCAATGTTTCCTTGACTCCTACATCTTGCTAAAACTGAGCATCTCAGGAATGTAGAAATTAGGGAAGATCCCTATTAAGTCATAAGTGGAACTCAGCAACTCTATCCATGAATTGAAAAATCTTTTTGGTGGCTCTCCACATTTGAACTTCGAGCCCAAGAATGAGCAAGAAGGAGCCTGATTATTGGTCTGGTGCCTCCAAGACCGCCCATAGACCCTAAAGACTGAAATTGTGTGCTGTGACCAAGATGGATTTTAGATGTTTTTTTTTCAGCATGGATAATGAGAACAGACAGAACAAGGATGTTGAGAAGTGGCTTACAAGTGGAGAAATAAGCATATTTCTTGGATTCACTAAACCATCTCAGAGAGATGTCTGTCCAGCCTCTGTTTCAAGACTTCCATTGAAGGCTAGCTCACCACTTCTCCTGACTGCCTGTTCATTCATTGATCTCCCTCACCAGGGCCGGTGTCACCACCCAGCGCACCCAGTCAAGTGGCCCTGGATAAATGGGGGCCCACTTGCAATTGGGGACACTGGCACGATATGGAGCCTGTGATTCAGAGGGGGCCCGGTGTAACCGCCATCACCGGGCCCCCCTGCATTATACTTTCAACTATTTTGGCATCCTGAATGCCGATACAGTTGAAAACAATGATTGGAGAGGGAGCTGTCAGCTGATGCTCCCTCTCCCATCATCCCCCCTCTGCTTCTCAGGTATGTGACGTCTCAATGTGTAGGGCGTGATGACATCACTTCAATGCATCCTCTGTATTGAGAAGTGCAGAGGGTCAGAAGACTCTGAGGACACCAGAGCAGCGGGGGAACGGGAGAGGTGATTATTTATTTTTTATGTATGAAGCATTATATGGGGCTTATTATACAGTATGGAGTAATATATGGGGCCCATTATACTGTATGGTGCAATAGATGGGGCCCATTATACTGTACGGAGTAACATATGGGGCCCAATATACTGTATGGAGCATTATATTGGGCCCATTGTACTGTATGGAGCAATTTATGGGGCCCATTATATTGTATGGAGTAATTTATAGGGCCCATTATACTGGATGGAGCACTATATGGGGACCATTATACTGTATGGAGCACTATATGGGGCCCATAATACTGTATGGAGCACTATGTGGTACCCATAATACTGTATGGAGGACTATGTGGTGCCCATAATACTTGTTGGAGGACTATATGGTGCCCATAATACTGTATGGAGAACTATGTGGCGCTAATAATACTGTATAGAAAACTATGTGGTGCCCATAATACTGTATGGAGAACTATGTTGTACCTATGATACTGTATGGAGGAGAATGTGATGCCCATAATACTGTATGGAGGACTATGCAATGTCCATAATACTGTATGAAAGACTATGTGTTGCCTATAATACTGCATACCTCCCAACTTCTGAAGAACAGAAAGAGGGACACATAATGCAGTGTGCGTAGAGCGCCACAGCAAATTTTGGCAACGCCCCTGGCCACACCCCAATCAACGCCCATTTACTATTTCTTTCTCCCCCACCAGGAGGGGCGCTGATAATGAGGGGCATTCAGCAGACGCCATAGACTGCAGGGTGTAGACCAAAATCCAGGACTGCCCGTTTTATCTGGGACAGTTTGGACTAGAGATGAGCGGACAGGAGGCCGCGAATCTCTAAACATCCAGCGTCCCCGGTGGCTGCGTGACGTCATCTGTGCGTCCTGCTCATCTCTAGTTGGGACCTGTGGATTATTTTTTGTTCCCTCATTCACAGTCGAAGCCTCAAGAACGTTCTCATCTTTATGTAGCTTCACTATACGACATCCGGCTTTTTGTGTCTGTAAGGCCATGTTCACACGTTGCAGAAATACTGTGTTTTTTGTTTTCTGCAGGATCCGCACCAAACTCCACAATAAGAATCAAAGCTTCTCTGTACTGTTAAAAAGTGTTAAAAACTCTGCTTCATATCTTCCCCAAAATTGCATCAAACAAAGAGGAAAACACATAAAAGAAACACAGCAAAGACGCCATAATCAGAGAAGATTGCTACTGTTACTGTATCGTCTGGTGCCGACGCCTGCGAAAAAAAAGCAGCAGAAAGAACGCAGCATTTACGCTACGTGTGAACATGGCCTCAGCATTACAGTTTTATTACATTTTTATGGGTTCAATAGAGAAAAATATAAATTATGACTTTTTTTATTTCATTTACCGATCCCTGTAAATAATCTGATCACTGTATTGTGCGCGTCGTTACGATTACAGGGACACCAAATATGTCCATGCTATTTGTGGATTTGTGATGTTCATTGTTTAAAAATAAATGCATTAAAAATAACATTTTTTTTTCATTATCAAGTGTTTTTCATTATTATTTTTTTAGTAATTTCATAAGATGAAAAAATATCTTAGGGTATGTGCACATGATCCGGAGCTGCTGCGTGTTATGCAGCTTCAAACCCGCAGCAGCCAGATGTTACAGCATAGTGGATGAGATTTGTAGAAATCCCATGTCCACTTCTGCGTCCCCGTGCACCTGCAGATCACCCACGGAAACTGATATGCGGCACGTCTTTTCAGACCCGCAGCATGTCAATTTCTCTTGCGGGTCCGCATGTGCGCTTTCCCCATAGACCATACCTCTGTGAGGAAAGTCCGCAGGTGAAAAAAAAAATGCCACCACTCATTTGCATATTGAGCGGAAGATGCCGGCGGCTATTCCGCAGCGTCAGGGCCACAGGCTCTTACGCATCGTGCGCACATGCCCTGATTCTCCCTATGGAATAAAAATATATACATTGTACATTGCAGTGTATTCCTATCAGCCTAGTCAGATTCTGCAGTACAGATCAAGTACATGGAATTCAGCTTGTTACCCCTCAAGAGCTTGAGGTTGAGCACACTAAAGCTACCATCTATCTGTAATTTGTGAAGGTTTGTGAGTTCAAGACTTGAGTAGACACTAAAAAAAATGTTTTAATTGCTTATTATTTTTAGTACTTTTAGGCTACTTTACCACAATAAGAAACAGCAGCGCTTTGGACGCAGCGTATTCTCGCTGCATCCAAAACGCTGTGTTATAATCACGCAGGTAAATCCGCATGTGTTCACTGAACCATGTGGATTTACCACATCTAATGACATTCTATTGTGGAAATTTCATAGTGGAGACCAGTGTCACTGCAACAGATATTGACATGCTGCGGTTTGTAAATCCGCGCCGCTGGCGAGTTTACGCAGCGCAAGTGAGCCATGTCCAAAACGCTTATAACCGTATAGGAACAAGATAAATATTTTTCTTCACCTCAGTATATAGCCACCATAAAAATACATTGCATATATACAAAGTATTTTTATGGAGATGTATACTCTGTTTCTGGATTCATTACAATGTATAGTCAAGATAACCAAAATCTCCTGTCTTTATCATTATGGGCTGTAGCTCAGTGGTAAGAGCACACAGCCTGTAAGCATTGGTGAGACCAATAAGAGGAGGTGAATATACAATTTATTTTATGCACTAAGTAGAGATGATCGGCTGCGCCCCCCCTTCCTTGAGGAGGAGCTATGGAGCGATGAGAATGTCAGAGAGAGAGGTAAGTATAGAAGCCGGGAGAACTGCTGAGCCGTGACGGGACGCGGGACAGTACCGCCGAAAACGGGACGGTTGGAAGCTATGATACTGTATGGAGGATTATACTATCTGGTTTAAAATAATAAGTCTGCAGTTACTCTGTGTAACTTTTGAATCCCCCCAGCATGTGCACTCTGCGCTGTGAGGATTCGCTGGTTTTTGAGCTATTATAGAAATTACAATAGATATCACTGATGTAATATAAGAAGTAAGTGAATTTTTTTGCATTGTACTATATATTTCTCTGCCGTATCTGTGCATCATGAATCGTGGTATGTGTTAAATGGGTCCACTGAGACTCTTTCGCCCAAAAAAACCTGGAGCTGGTCTTGACCCTCACTGTCAAAAAGTTTTTTCTAATATCTAATCTGTATCTTTTCCTTTTCAGTTTCATTCCATTACTTTTCGTGTTTCCATATGCAAATGAGAATAAGGATGATTCTTCTACACTGTGACATCACTTCAGATATTTTTAGACAGCTATTAAGTCTCCTCTTAGCCTTCTTTTTTGCAAGCTAAACATTCCCAGATCCTTTAAACGTTCCTCGTTGGACATAGTTTGCAGTCTACTCACCATCCTGGCAGCTCTTCTCTGAATTTGCTCCAGTCTTTTGATGTCTTTTTTAAAATGTGGTGCCCAAAACTGCATACTGTATTCCAGATGAGGTCTGACCATGGAGGAGTAGAGGGGGGATAATTACTTCACGCGATCTAGACTTTATGCTTCTCTTTATACATCCCAGAACTGTGTTTGCCTTTTTTTACTGTGGCATCACACTGTTGACTCGTGCAGTCTGTGATCTATTAGTATACTCAAGTCTTTTTCAAACGTGCTGTTGCTTAATTCTATTACTCCCATTCTGTAGAGGTCATTTTCATTTTTCTTGCCCAAATGTAGAAATTTGAATTTTTCCATGTTAAATACCATTCTATTAGTCACTGCCCATTGTTCAAGCTTATCTAGATCCTTCTGAATCCTTTCTCTGTCTTCCCTAGTGTTAGTTATCCATCCTACCTTTGCATCATCTGCAAATTTTATTATTTTACCTTCAGTTCCCTTATCTAGATGATTTATAAACATGTTGAACAACACTGGGGCTAGTACAGAGCCTTGTGGTACCCCACTTGAAATACTCTTCCAATTGGATGTGCAACCATTTATTACCACTCATTGAGTACAATCACTGAAACAGTTATGAATCCAACTAACAGTAGCTTTGTCGATCCCATAATTGGTCATTTTTTAAATAAGGATAGTATTAGATATTTTATCAAATTCTTTGCTGAAGTCAAGATATACTATCTCTAACGCATTTCTCTGATCCACCCAGTCAGTGATTCCAACATAGAATGAAATTAGTCTGGCATGACTTGTTTGCAACAAACCCATGCTGGTTCTGGTTAATTACTGTATTCTTATCCAAGTACTTACATACATGCTGTTTAATAATTTGTTCAAAGATCTTTCCTGATATAGAAGTAAGGCTCACTGGCTTGTAATTTACTGGCTCCATCTTCTTTCCTTTTTTGAAGATATTTTCCCTTCTCCAAGTTACTGGGAATTTTCCTATTCTCCAGGAATTTTCAAAGATTCTGGCTAGTGGTTCTGCAATTTCCTCTGCTATCTATTTCAGTGCCCTTGGATGTAATTCATCTGGACCAGAAGATTTAAATTAATTTAAATTAGCTAAATGTTCCCCCACCATCTCTTTGTTTATAGTGTGGATTCTTTTATTCCTTGGATAGTACAGTAAAGATCAGTTGATGTTACATTTTCTTTCTTAGAGAACACAGAATCAAAATAGAAATGTAAAAATTCATCCTTCTCAACATCATTTTTGACAACTTCACCCTTTTCATTCTGTAAATTTCATCTTTGACTTTTCTTTTCCTTTTGACATACCCCCAAAATCCTTTTTTATTGCTTTTGGTTTCCCTTGCAAGCTTCACTTCATTACTGGCTTTAGCTCTTCTAACGCTTACCCTGCATGTCCTGCAGACAGCATTATATTCTTCTTTAGATATGCCCCCTTCTTTCCATTTGATATACATTTCTTTTTTCCTTTATTAGCAAGTGTTTAAGTTTTGTGTTCATCCATCCTGATCTCTTTAAATGCTTCCAATTCTTCCTTCTTTTCGGGATTGTTTCTGATTGTGCAGTGAGAATTTCATTTAGCAAAATCTGCCATCTTTCTTGGACATTTCTGTCCTTTAGAACATTCAGCCATTGGACATTTCCTACCCTTTTTATGAATCTGACTTTCTGAAATCAAACCTCAAAGTCTAAGTCCTCGCTGGTCTTCCTCCTCTTGTTATCCAAAATTCGAGGATAGCATGATTGCTGCCTTCTAAATTCCCAGCAACCTTTACTTCCTCAACCATTTTCTCCCTACTGATTCATGGAAACTTGGTTGAAACAATAGTGAACATTTAAAATCTCTTGGTAGCCATTGAGAATCACATAAAGAGGTGCAGTTATATCATATGTTGTGGTACTGTCCCTTTGATGGCGTTCTTACTGTAATAAATTGTTGCTGCAAAATGCAAAGCGCTGATAATATTAGGTGCCATTCCTATTTTAGTTATTCAAAGATCTAAAACTGACTTCCACCACTCTTCACATTGAAAACACAACCACGCTTGGTCATGTTGACAATGCATATGTAAGGGTTTGGCAGAGATACTACCCATAGGACCCATAGGCTTGTAAAGGTGATTTTGACCCATCATTCAGATCAAAAACACGTCTCCATGATTATTTTCATGGACACATGGTATGAAAAAACACGGACATGTCAACAGCCCCATAGGCTGTAAAGGGCTGCAGTGTGGTATTCATGATCGAGCTAGTGTCTGGTTACGCTCTGGCACTTTACAGACAAACGGTGTCCTAAATCCCAGTGTGCTGTCAGGTGTGGAGTGCATCACACTCACTTGTCCTCAGGAGCCGCTGCACACAATTAAGGGGACATCGAGTTCTTTACAACAGGCAAACATTTACTGGTCAGTTCAAGTTTATCAGATGGTGACACGTGGGATATGGCCCAGCATTTCACATTTCTTCCTCCTTAGTATGGCTCCTCTTCAATCCTACCACTCGTTTGTCCTGGACTACCCTTAAGCCCGCTGACTCCATCAGCCTCAGGGATTTCCTGTCCACTTCAGCAGTGCACCTGAGACCGGCCACCTGCCCATACGTAATTCCACGTCCACTGACCTCGAGATGTCAGAAAACCAGGCCCACTCCTTGGTATCTGGCCCGAGCCCTAGGCTCCAGACATTACTGGAATGTCAATGAGGGATATCAGTACGGCCTTCCAGTGCCTTGAACGATTGGTCCATGCTGTCCCTAGCAGCCCACTGCACCTGAACTTGACCTTCGACGCTGCACTTCTCGGACCACTCACTATCAGGAAGTTCTTACCTTTTTATTAACACTAGTTCTCACCCACTGGGCTAGTTCTATGATTAACTATTTCCTATCCTATAGACTAAACCTATTGTTCTATTCTATGTCCTATATTATTGCTAAATTACTATATAAACCATACTTATGCTATCTCAAAGCTAATTCTATGCTTACCTTGCACAATACACTACTCACATTATACATTAACACTTTACATGACTTACATGGTGTACAGTACATTGCCATAAGACATTAAATAAGCCGCACATCACTATTACATGTAAAACCGCATGACACTATACACACAGCGAGATTGTTGCCTTCAGGTGCAGGAACAGGGTAAGAAAGGCCACGTCCCTACAAGGCTATAATAGAGCTTGAACGTGAAAAGCGGATGTCAGAATGAGGTCTAAGGCCATGTTCACGGGTCCATTATTTGGTCAGTATCTTACATCAGTATTTGTAAGCCAAAACCAGGAGTGGGTGATAAATGCAGAGGAGGTGACGTGTTTCTATTATACTTTTCCTCTGACTGTACCTCACCTGGTTTTGGCTTACAGATACTGAGGTAAAATACTGGCCAAATACTGAACATGTGCACATGGCCTTACACTGAATCAGTTTAAATTGTGCAGGCAGAGAACAGGTGGGGGAGGGGAGGGGAGCAGATATCTGCATTCTTTTTCACTGTGTGACAGATGAGGTTGTATAGGAAAACAATGATTCATGAGGGCAGGTGATTTTATACCACTTGACCTACTGTGACATTTGCATATGTTGGGGGTTGTTGGCTATTCAGAGGTGACAGCACTGTATTGCAAAGAAACTCTTTAACAAGGTGAAGGTATAGCTAAATCTGCATGAGAAAACCCAGGCCAGCATTATATAAAATTTAAGTACAAAAAACTACGTATACTTAGTTCTAGCGCAGTAAATTTCAAATGATAATGATAGCAATTATTAGTTATTAATTCTGTAGGGTTCTAAACATGCAACGGTCTTAAAACATACTAATTCCTAAGTAGGATATACATGTGTGTAATTCATACATAGAGAGCCAAGATAACACCGAAGTTATGTACTAATGATGCATTGCGCGCTACACTCTTTTTTTTTGCTATGCTGCTTTCATACAATTGTTAAACAAAAGCCCTATAGGTTCAAAGTTAGCATGATAAAAGGATCAGCTGAAGGCATGTGCCTTGGATGACCCCGTGAAGCAACGCCACAAGGAACAAATAGCATGTAGGAGGAATCTGGTGTCTTAAAAAATTGTAATTTTTTTAAGTGCAAAATGTATAAAAAACACACAAAAATTACCAATAAAAAGGCATGACAGACAAACAAAGGTGCCAACAACTCAGATCACTAATGTCACCAAGTATGTACTGTGTACAATTCATATCTGTACTACATGATAATCTTAATAAGATCTACATAAGCAACATGAGTGTATAAAGTCAACACCCGGGTACAATGATGATACAATCAGGGCATTAACTGCAATATTGGTCCTCAATTATGATTGCCATCGACCTTAAGAATTTGCCATCATGAAGAGAAAGTGCAAACATACCCAGATAGAGTTGTCAACGCCAAAATAGGGCCCCCAGGATCCCAGATCACTGCTTACATATGCTGCTTCACCATTGACAACTTCTTACGGTTGATGGCAATCATAATTGAGGACCATAACTTGACTCTATATACTCATGTTATCTATGTAGGCCTTCCTATTAAGATTATCATGTAGAACATATATGAATTATACACAGTACATACTTGGTGACATTAGTGATCTGAATTGTTGGCACCTTTGTTTTACTGTTATGCCTTTTTATTGGTAATTTTTGTGTGTTTTTTTATACATTTTGTATTTAAGAAAGATTAAAATTTTGTAAGCATTAAGACTCCAGATTCCTCCTACATGCTATTGCTTTTATACAATATTGTCATATTGCTTTTTTCACACATTTTCCATATTTGAAACTGGAAAAAACTAGTCTGGTTTATTTGCCATGTACATTGTAACCGGATGATTTAACCTGTGATTTACAAGCCGATCTTGATTCCTTAGGAAAAAAAAAAATGGAAAAATAAAAATGTATTAATCAGTTTGGTGATGAGTCGTGGGCCATATTTTCTGCATAGATGCATCAATTTTCACTTATGGAGATTGACACAGAATAATGCTGATACACTATAAAAATGGCAGCTTTGAGTATTACCACTTTAATGCTAGTCCTTAATTAACTCTTTTTGCAATTTTGTTTCTGCGAATGTTCATTCAATAGCTTTTAACCTGTTAGTTAAAAATGCAGGTTATCTGACATGTGGCTTCTGTATTCTTTAGGCAGCAAAAATTTTGGAAAGTAATAAAAGCATAATAAAGCTCCTCAATGGCTGCAATAATAACCTGTATGACCTGCCCTATGGGTGGTTATTAAAGGGTTAATTCCAAGAAGAGGGGTTAGAAGAACTAAACGAAGAAATCATATTTTCACTTGGTTTAAAAAATGTCAGCAGAGTAATTGCCTTGTTAACCTGTAATTAAATCCTTGAGCACTGACATTAAGCAGAGCCCACATTTCCCACCTAGGGTCAGCATAAAATAATACATTTACACAAACCCCCAACATATCTCTTCATTAGGCTATACACATAGAATAATGACCAGGGGCTATGGCTCTGACTCCTTCAGGTTATTTCAATAGGTGGATGGAGATAAGCTACTTCCAGACACTTCTGGTGCCACTTATCTCCCATGGGAAAAAGGAATTTGGCAGGTTAACCTCTAATTGCTTGGATCCTTGTTTTGAGGCTATCCCTGTGTGGATTATTGCTGGATTCTGTTTGAATCTGCCAACTCACATCTAATGTGTATGATCACTTGTTGTTGTTATCTACATCAATAATGCTTGTGTCAGAGCAGCAGGGTGGCTCAGTGATTAGCACCTGTCTGTGGTTAGACCCTCTCTGTGGTTGGCACTGTTGCTTTGAAGCGCTGGGGTTCTGAGTTCAAATCCCACTAAGGATAGCACCTTTTTATAAACAGCAGCCAACATGTCAAATAACCAAAAAAAACAGGTTAGAATCCCGGATAACGGGGCCTTACCCAGACAGCCTACTCACAGCATATATAAAACCAAACAGAGACTAGGAGTATAAATGGCTTATTAACCCCTTAATAACATCTGACGTACTAATACGCGTCTGTGCCCTGGGACTTAAGAGCCAGACCCGTATTAGTACGTCATCGCGATCGCGCCCGCACACAGGCTGTGCGGGCGCGATCGCCGCCGGGTGTCAGCTGATTGTCACAGCTGACACCCGGTACTATGTGCAGGGAGCGGTCACGCACCGCTCCCAGCACATTAACCCCCGCGATGCTGCGATCGAAGTCGATCGAAGTCGATCGCGGCATTGCGGGGGCAAGGGGAGGTGATCGGCGATACTCACCTCCTCTTCCGGCTTCCAGCGCAGTCTGCAAAGGCTTCCCGGGTGTTGCCATGACGACCCGATGTCGTCATGACAACATCCGGGTCACCAGAGAGCAGGAAGATTGCTTGGACATGCGCAGTGCATCTCCAAGCCATCTTCACACTGTGCACTTCTGACAGCCTTCATGGCATAGGGATGGTGCTCCATTCCTGTGCCATGCAGGCGATCAGAAAAAAAAAAGTGAAAGTCCCAGAGTGGGACAAAGTAATAAAGTGTATAAACTGTGTGAAAGTGGAAAAAAAAAAAAAAAAAAAAAGTGCAAAAATATTATAAAAAAATAAAAAAAATAATACACCAAAAATAAAAATATAATGTACCCATCAATAAATATTATTATAAAAAAAATAAAAAAAAAACAATAAAAGTACACATATTTGGTATCGCCGCGTCCGGAACAACCTGACCTATAAAACTGTCCCACTAGTTAACCCCTTCAGTGAACACGGTAAAAAAAAAAAAAAAAAAAACAAGCAAAAAACAATGCTTTATCACCATACCGCCAAACAAAAAGTGGAATAACACGCGATCAAAAAGACGCATATAAATAAAAATGATACCGCTGAAAACGTCATCTCGTCCCGCAAAAAACAAGCCGCCATATAGCTCCATCAGCCGAAAAATAAAAAAGTTATAGCTCTCAGAATAAAGCGATACTAAAAAATATTTTTTTCTATAAAATAGCTTTTATTGTGTATAAGCGCCAAAACATAGAAAAATGATACAAATGTGGTACCGCTGTAAACGTACTGACCCGAAGAGTAAAGCTGCCTCATCAATTTTACCACACGCGGAACAGAATAAAAAAAAAAAAAAAAAACAATTCCTGAATTGTTGGTTTTTGTTTATTCTGCCTCCCAAAAATCGGAATAGAAAGCGATCAAAAAATGTCACGTGCCTGAAAATGGCACCAATAACAACGTCAAGTCATCCCGCAAAAAACGAGCCGTCACATGACTGTCTGCCAAAATCTGGAAAAATTATAGCTCTCAAAATATGGCGATGCAAAAACTAGATTTTACAAAAAATGCGTCTTTTAGTGTGTGACAGCTGTCAGTCATAAAAACCCCATATGATTCTGGCATTGCTGTAATCACACCGACCCGAAGAATAAAGTCGTCTAATCACTTATACCGCACAAGGAACGGCGTCAAAAATAAACTCTTGAGTTAGGATTGGGCTAGTGTTAGGGCTGGGTTTGGGGCTAGGGTTGTGCTGGGGCTAGGGTTGTGCTGGGGCTAGGGTTGTGCTGGGGCTAGGGTTGTGCTGGGGCTAGGGTTGTGCTAGGGTTAGGGCTGGGGTTGGGATTTTTTTCAAAAGTAAGAAAAAAAGATGACGATATGGCGACTAGTGTTGAGAGCAAGTGCTCGCTACTTGAGTTTGCATCGGGTGCTCTGGTATGCATTTAGTATCGTGGGTATTTGAGTGACATGCTCGAGTCTCTGCCCCATATGCTTCGCGGCCAAAAAACTTTACGGGGATTGCCTGCCATGCACGAGCGATCCCCGCATGTTTTTTTTTGGGTGTCTAATAACCGTGAAACATGCGGAGCAGGGACTCGAGCATGTCACTCGAGCACACGCTGTACATGGTGCATACCTGAGTACCCGATGCAAACTCAAGTAGCGAGCACTTGCGCTCAAGAATAATGAAAACTTATTCAATATGATTACCTAATGTAAACAAATAATGTGCCGTACCTCTGGGTTCAAAATGTTCACTATACACCTTAATAAAATCTTTGAGGGGTATAGTTTCCAAAATGGGGACACTTGTGGGGGAGCTCCACTGTTTAGGCACATCACGGGCTCTCCAAACGCGACATGGTGTCCGCTAACAAATTGAATGGAAAATCGGCTCAAATTGTTAGCGGACGCCATGTTGCGTTTGGAGAGCCCCTGTGTGTCCAAACATTGGAGCTCCCCCACAAGTGACCCCATTTTGGAAACTAGACCCCCCAAGGCACCTATCTAGATGCATAGTGAGCACTTAGAACCCCCAGGTGCTTCACAAATTGATTCGTAAAAATGAAAAAGTGAAAATAAAACACTTTTTCATTTTTATGAATCAATTTGTGAAGCACCTGGGGTTCCAAGTGCTCACTATGAATCTAGATAGGTGCCTTGGGGGGTCTAGTTTCCAAAATGGGGTCACTTGTGGGGGAGCTCCAATGTTTGGGCACACAGGGACTCTCTAAATGCAACATGGTATCCGCTAACAAATTGAATGGAAAATCGGCTCAAATTGTTAGCGGACACCACATTGCGTTTGGAGAGCCCCTCTGTGCCCAAACTTTGGAGCTCCCCCACAAGTGACCCCATTTTGGAAACTAGACCCCCCAAGGCACCTTTCTAGATGCATAGTGAGCACTTGGAACCCCCAGGTGCTTCACAAATTGATTCGTAAAAATGAAAAAGTGAAAAAAAAAACACTTTTTCATTTTTATGAATCAATTTGTGAAGCACCTGGGGTTCCAAGTGCTCACTATGAATCTAGATAGGTGCCTTGGGGGGTCTAGTTTCCAAAATGGGGTCACTTGTGGGGGAGCTCCAATGTTTGGGCACACAGGGACTCTCTAAATGCAACATGGTATCCGCTAACAAATTGAATGGAAAATCGGCTCAAATTGTTAGCGGACACCACATTGCGTTTGGAGAGCCCCTCTGTGCCCAAACTTTGGAGCTCCCCCACAAGTGACCCCATTTTGGAAACTAGACCCCCCAAGGCACCTTTCTAGATGCATAGTGAGCACTTGGAACCCCCAGGTGCTTCACAAATTGATTCGTAAAAATGAAAAAGTGAAAAAAAAAACACTTTTTCATTTTTATGAATCAATTTGTGAAGCACCTGGGGGTTCCAAGTGCTCACTATGCATCTAGAAAGGTGCCTTGGGGGGTCTAGTTTCCAAAATGGGGTCACTTGTGGGGGAGCTCCAAAGTTTGGGCACAGAGAAGCTCTCCAAACGCAATGTGGTGTCCGCTAACAATTTGAGCCGATTTTCCATTCAATTTGTTAGCGGATACCATGTTGCATTTAGAGAGTCCCTGTGTGCCCAAACATTGGAGCTCCCCCACAAATGACCCCATTTTGGAAACTAGACCCCCCAAGGCACCTATCTAGATGCATAGTGAGCACTTGGAACCCCTAGGTGCTTCACAAATTGATTCGTAAAAATGAAAAAGTGTTTTTTTTTTCACTTTTTCATTATTACGAATCAATTTGTGAAGCACCTGGGGGTTCCAAGTGCTCACTATGCATCTAGAAAGGTGCCTTGGGGGGTCTAGTTTCCAAAATGGGGTCACTTGTGGGGGAGCTCCAAAGTTTGGACACAGAGAAGCTCTCCAAACGCAATGTGGTGTCCGCTAACAATTTGAGCCGATTTTCCATTCAATTTGTTAGCGGATACCATGTTGCATTTAGAGAGTCCCTGTGTGCCCAAACATTGGAGCTCTCCCACAAGTGACCCCATTTTGGAAACTAGACCCCCCAAGGCACCTATCTAGATGCATAGTGAGCAGTTGGAACCCCCAGGTGCTTCACAAATTGATTCATAAAAATGAAAAAGTGTTTTTTTTTTCACTTTTTCATTGTTACGAATCAATTTGTGAAGCACCTGGGGGTTCCAAGTGCTCACTATGCATCTAGATAGGTGCCTTGGGGGGTCTAGTTTCCAAAATGGGGTCACTTGTGGGGGAGCTCCAATGTTTGGGCACACAGCAGCTCTCCAAACGCAACATGGTGTCGCTAACAATTTGAGCCAATTTTGCGTTAAATTTGTTAGCGGACACCATGTTGCATTTAGAGAGCCGCTGTGTGCCCAAATATTGGAGCTCCCCCACAAGTGACCCCATTTTGGAAACTAGACCACCCAAGGCACCTATCTAGATGCATAGTGAGCACTTGGAACCCTCAGGTGCTTCACAAATTGATTCATACAAATGAAAAAGTGTTTTTTTTTTCACTTTTTCATTGTTACGAATCAATTTGTGAAGCACCTGGGGGTTCCAAGTGTTCACTATGCATCTAGATAGGTGCCTTGGGGGGTCTAGTTTCCAAAATGGCGTCACTTGTGGGGGAGCTCCAATGTTTGGGCACACAGGGACTCTCTAAATGCAACATGGTGTCCTCTAACAAATTTAACGGAAAATCGGCTCAAATTGTTAGCGACACCATGTTGCGTTTGGAGAGCCGCTGTGTGCCCAAACATTGGAGCTCCCCCACAAGTGACCCCATTTTGGAAACTAGACCCCCCAAGGCACCTATCTAGATGCATTGTGAGCACTTGGAACACTCAGGTGCTTCACAAATTGATTCATAAAAATGAAAAAGTGTTTTTTTTTTTCACTTTTTCATTGTTACGAATCAATTTGTGAAGCACCTGGGGGTTCCAAGTGCTCACTATGCATCTAGAAAGGTGCCTTGGGGGGTCTAGTTTCCAAAATGGGGTCACTTGTGGGGGAGCTCCAAAGTTTGGGCACACATGGGCTCTCCAAACACAACATGGCGTCCGCTAATTATTCAAGCAAATTTTACAATCAAAAAGTCAAATAGCGCTCCTTCCCTTCCGAGCCCTGCCGTGCGCCCAAACAGTATTTTTTCCCCAAATATTGGGTATCTGCGTGCCCAGGGGAAATTGCACAACAAATTTTGGGGTCCATTTTTTCTTGTTACCCCTGTGAAAATAAAAAAAATTGGGTCTAAATTAACATTTTTGTGAAAAAAGTTAAATGTTCATTTTTTTCTTCCACATTCAAAAAATTCCTGTGAAGCACCTGAAGGGTTAATAAAGTTCTTGAATGTGGTTTTGAGCACCTTGAGGGGTGCAGTTTTTAGAATGGTGTCACTTTTGGGTATTTTCTGTCATAAAGACCCCTCAAAGTGACTTCAAATGTGATGTGGTCCCTAAAAAAATGGTTTTGTAAATTTTGTTGGAAAAATGAGAAATCGCTGGTCAACTTTTAACCCTTATAGCTCCCTAACAAAAAAAAATTTTGGTTCCAAAATTGTGCTGATGTAAAGTAGACATGTGGGAAATGTTATTTATTAACTCTTTTGTGTGACATATCGCTCTGATTTCAGGGCTTAAAAATTCAAATTTTGAAAATTGCAAAATTTTCAAAATTTTCGCCAAATTTCCGTTTTTTTCACAAATAAACGCAAGTGATATCGAAGAAATTTTTCCACAATCATGAAGTACAATATGTCACGAAAAAACAATCTCAGAATCAGGGGGATCCGTTGAAGCGTTCGAGAGTAATTACCTCATAAAGTGACAGTGGTCAGAATTGTAAAAATTGGCCCGGTCATTAACGTGCAAACCACCCGCGGGGCTTAAGGGGTTAAAGAAGATTATTTATTAATAGATAAATATACATTTTAAATATCATAAATGTAGGAGTAGGGGAAAAAAGTGCAAAGTGCCTAAACCAAGCCAAAAGTTCACTGCATCCCATCCCAAATGCTGAGGAAGTTGCGGCCATCAAAATTTCAAGCCACACTCACCACTGCAGTAGTGGCCCAAATGGATGTTGGAAAACCCCACTAGCCAGGTAGGAAACAGTATATACTTACCGCAAAGTGGATGGGGATACTCACCTCCTCTTCTGGCCTCCAGCGCTGTCTGCCGCGGCTTCCCGGGTGTTGCCATGACGACCCGACCTAAAATAAAAATATAATGTACCCATCAATAAATATTATTATGAAAAAAAAAACAACAAACAATAAAAGTACACATATTTGGTATCGCCGCGTCCGGAACGACCTGACCTATAAAACTATCCCACTAGTTAACCCCTTCAGTGAACACGGTAAAAAAAAAAAAAAAAAAAACGAAGCAAAAAACAATGCTTTATCATTATACCGCCAAACAAAAAATGGAATAACACACAATCAAAAAGACGGATGTAAATAAAAATGGTACCGCTGAAAACGTCATCTCGTTCTGCAAAAAACAAGCCACCATACAGCTCCATGAGCCGAAAAATAAAAAAGTTATAGCTCTCAGAATAAAGCGATGCAAAAAAATAATTTTTTCTATAAAATAGCTTTTATTGTGTAAAAGCGCCAAAACATAGAAAAACGATATATATGTGGTACCGTAAATGTACTGACCCGAAGAATAAAGCTGCCTTATCAATTTTACCACATGCGGAGCAGAATAAAAAAAACAAAAAACAATTCCTGAATTGTTGGTTTTTGTTTATTCTGCCTCCCAAAAATCGGAACAGAAAGCGATCAAAAAATGTCACGTGCCCGAAAACAGTACCGATAAAAACGTCAATTTGTCCCGCAAAAAACAAGCCATCACATGACTCTGTCGGCCAAAATATGGAAAAATGATAGCTCCCAAAATATGGCGATGCAAAAACTAGATTTTACAAAATATGTGTCTTTTAGTGTGTGACAGCTGTCTATCATAAAAACCCAATATGATTCTGGTATCTCTGTAGTCGCACCGACCCGAAGAATAAAGTTGTCTAATCACTTATACCGCACTAGGAACGGCGTAAAAAATAAACGCTAGGGCTGGGGTTGGGGTTGGTGTTAGGGTTTGTATTGGGCTAGGGTTAGGGTTGGGGTTAAGGTTGGGCTTAGGGTTGGGGTTAGAGTTGTTTTTTTTTTTCAAAAGTAAAAAGAAAAAAGAAAAAAAAAAGATGACGATATGGCGACTAGTGTTGAGAGCAAGTGCTCGCTACTTGAGTTTGCATCGGGTACTCGGGTATGCACTGAGTATCGCGGGTGCTCAAGTGACATGTTCGAGTCTCTGCCCCATATGCCTCGTGGCCAAAAAATCTCGCGGGAATTGCCTGCCATGCATGAGTGATCCCCGCATGTTTTTTTTTGGGTGTCTAATAACTGTGAAACATGCGGGCAGGGACTCGAGCATGTCACTCGAGCACCCGTGATACATGGTGCATACCTGAGTACCCGATGCAAACTCAAGTAGGGAGCACTTGCGCTCAAGACTAATGACAACTTATTCAATATGATGACCTAATGTTATCAAATTCTGTGTCGTACCTCTGGGTTCAAAATGTTCACTATACCCCTTGATAAAATCCTTGAGGGGTGTAGTTTCCAAAATGGGGTCACTTGGGGTGGGTTTCCACTATTTAGGCACATCAGGGGCTCTCCAAACGCGACATGGCGTCCGATTCCAGCCGATTTTGCGTTCAAAAAGTCACACAGTGCTCCTTCCCTTCTGAACTCTGCCGTGTGCCCAAACACTGTATTTTCCCCACATATGGGGTATTGGCGTACTCAGGAGAAATTGCACAAAAGTTTTTGGGGTCCATTTTCTCCTCTTACCCTTGTGAAAATAAAAAAATTGGGGCTAAAACATCATTTTTGTGGAAAAAGTTAGACTTTTTTATTTTCACGGCTCCATGTTATAAACTTCTGTAAAGGACTTGGGGGTTCAAGGTGCTCACCACACATCTAGATAAGTTCCCTGAGGGGTCTAGTTTCCAAAATGGTGTCACTTGTGGGGGGCTTCCACTGTTTAGGTACATCAGGGGCACATCCGCTAATTATTCAAGCAAATTTTTCAATCAAAAAGTCAAATGGCGCTCCTTCCCTTCTGAACCCTGCCGTGCGCCCAAACAGTGGTTTTCCCCCACATATGGGGTATCTGCTTACTCAGGAGAAAATGTACAACAAACTGCATGGTGCAATTTCTCCTATTACCCTTATGAAAATGCAAAAGTGGGGGCTGAAAAACATTTTTGTGGGAAAAATATGAAAATTTTATTTTTACGGCTCAATGTTATAAACTTCTGTGAAGCATCTGGGGGTTCAAGGTGCTCACCACACATCTAGATAAGTTCCCTGAGGGGTCTAGTTTCAAAAATGGTGTCACTTGTGGGGGGTTTCCACTGTTTAGGCACATCAGGGGCTCCCCAAATGCAACATGGCATCCGCTAATTATTCAAGCAAATTTTACATTCAAAAAGTCAAATGACGCTCCTTCCCTTCTGAACCCTGCCGTGCGCCCAAACAGTGGTTTTTCCCCACATATGGGGTATCAGCGTGCCCAGGGGAAATTGCAAAACAAATTTTGCAGTCCATTTTTTCCTGTTACCCCTGCAAAAATAAAAAAAATTGGGTCTAAAGTAACATTTTTGTGAAAAAAGTTAAATGTTCATTTTTTTCTTCCACATTCCACAAATTCCCGTGAAGTACCTTAAGGGTTAATAAAGTTTCTGAATGTGGTTTTGAGCACCTTGAGGGGTGCAGTTTTTAGAATGGTGTCACTTTTGGGTATTTTCTGTCATAAAGACCCCTCAAAGTGACTTCAAATATGATGTGGTTCCTAAAAAAATTGTTTTGTAAATTTTGTTGGAAAAATAAGAAATCGCTGGTCAACTTTTAACCCTTATAGCTCTCCAATAAAAAAAATTTTGGTTCCAAAATTGTGCTGATGTAAATTAGACATGTGGAAAATGTTATTTATTAAGTATTTTGTGTGACATATCTCTCTGATTTAAGGGCATAAAAATTCAAATTTTGAAAATTGCTAAATTTTCAAAATTTTCGCCAAATTTCCATTTTTTTCACAAATAAACGCAAGTGATATCGCAGAAATTTTACCACAATTATGAAGTACAATATGTCACAAAAAAAAAATCTCAGAATCAGGGGGATCCGTTGAAGCGTTCCAGAGTAATTACCTCATAAAGTGACAGTGGTCAGAATTGTCAAAATTGGCCTGGTCATTAACGTGCAAACCACCTTGGGTTGTAAAGGGTTTAAAGTCAGTACTTTGCAGAGCTTCCTTTTGCGGCAATTACAGCTGCAATTCACTTTGGATAAGTCTCTATGAGATTTCTACATCTTGCTATTGGGATTTTTGCCCATTCCTCAAGGCAAAACTGCTCCAGCTTCATCAAGTTAGATAGTTTCCTCCGCTGAATAGCAATCTTCATGTCTGACCACAGATTCTCAGTTGGATTAAGGTCTGGGCTTTGACTAACCCACTTCAAAACATTTATATGTTTCCCATTTAAACCACTGGAATGTTACTTTAGCAGTATGCTTTGGGTCATTGTCTTGTTGGAAGGTGAACCTCCATCCCAATCTCAAATCACTTACAGATAGAAACAGGTTTTGCTCAAAAATATCCCTGTATTTCGCACCATCCATCTTCCCCTCAACTCAGACCATTTTCATTTTCGCTGCTGCTGAAAAAAATCCTTATATGCCACCACCCTGTTTCACTGTGGGGATGGTGCTCTTGGGGTGATAATCTGTATAGGTTTGGCACCAGACATAGTGTTTACCTCAGTGGCCAAAAAGTTAAATTCTGGTCTCATCTGACCTCAGAATCTTCCTCCATACATTTGGGGAGTCTCCCCAAATGTATGGAAAACTCAAAATGAGCCTTCCAATTTTTGTATGTTAGTAAAGACTTTTTTTCTGCCCACTCTTCCATAAAGGCCACCTCTCTGGAGTGTACGGCTTATTGTGGTCGTATGGACAGATACTCCAGTCTCAGCTTGAGAACTCTGCAGCTTCCTCAGAGTTACCTTTGATCTCTGTGCTGCCTCTCCGATTAATGCCCTCCTTGGCCAGGCTGAGAGTTTTGGTGGGCAGTTCTCTCTTGGCAGGTTTGTTGTGGTACCATGTTCTTTCCATTTGATGATAATGAATTTGATGGTGCTCTGAGGGATCATCAGAGATTGGGATATAATAATAATCTTTTTATTTATATAGCGCCAACATAGTCCGCAGTGCTTTACAATTCAGGCAATTTACAGACAATATTGACACTGTCCTCACTGGGGCTCACAATCTACATTCCCTATCAGTATGTCTTTGGAGTGTGGGAGGAAACCGGAGAACTCGGCGGAAACTCACACAAACACAGGGAGAACATACAAACTCCTTGCAGATGTTGTCCTTGATGAGATATGAACCCAGGACCCCAGCACTGCAAGGCTGCAGTGCTAACCACTGAGCCACCATGGGATATTTTTGTATAACCCAACCCTGACTTGTGCTTCTCAAAAACTTTGTCCCTGACTTGTTTGGAGAAACTCCTTGGTCTTCATGGTGTTGTTTGGATAGTGGTGTCTCTTGCTTAATGGTGTTACAGAAATTTGCTCCAGAATTTTTTAGGGGCAAAAGGAATGAATGCATATGCACATGTCAATTTTTAGTTATTTAGTTTATGCCTATATTTTTCTTACTTCACCAACTTAGACTATGTAGAGCTGAGCTGATGCATCACACACAAATCAGATTACAAAAATATTTAAAACTCAGGTTGTAATGTAACAAAATAGGTAAAAAGCCAATGAGGTGACTACTTTCACAACCCACTGAATGTTATCATTGTCTCACCAGCCTAATTTTGTGTAAATAGCCGTCCTGTAGGTTCACCTCAGTAGCAGGCTCTGAGTGGTATTGCTTTGGGTGAACGCTTAAAGAGACATATTAAATATTCAATTATCTTTATACTGTTGAAACCTGAAGTTTACATACACTATATAAAAAGACACATGTGCATGTTTTTCTCAATATCTGACATGAAATCAGAATTTACCATAATTTTTAATATTTGCAAAATGTCAGAATAATGAGAGAGAATGTTTTAATGCATTTTTATTACTTACTGCAAAGTCAAAAGTTTACACACACTAAGATTACTATGCCTTTAAACAATTCTGGACTGCCCATATGATGATGTCATGTGTTTAGAAGCTTCTGATAGGTTTTTTGACAACATCTGAGTTAATTAGATACACACCTCTGGATGTATTTTAATTCACACCTGCAACACACTACTTCTTTGTGTAACTTCATGGGAATATCTAAAGAAATCAGCCAAGATATCAGGAAGAGAATTGTGGACCTGCACAAGTCTGGCTCATCCTTGGGTACAATTTCAAGATACCTGAAGGTGCCTCATTCATCTGTAAAAACAATTATATGCAAGTAAAAACAAGATGGGAATGTCCAGCCATCATACCACTCAGGAAGGAGACGGGTTCTGTGTCCCAGAGATGAATGTCCTTTCGTCCTACAATGGCATATCCACCCAAGGATTAAAGCAAAAGACTCTGTGAAGTTGATGACGGAAGCTGGTAAGATTATGTCAATAACAACAGTGAAACGAGTACTGTATCATCATGGGCTGAAAGGCCACTCTGCCAGGAAGAAGCCATTACTCCAAAAGAAACATAAAAAAGCCAGATTAATGTTTGCAAATGCACACAGGAACACAGACCTTAATTTTTGGAGATATGTCCTGTGGTCTGATGAAACTAAAATTGAACCTTTTGGGCATAATGACCATCATTATGTTTGGAGGGAAAAGGGAGAAGTATGAAAGCCTAAGAACACCATCCCATCTGTGAAACACGGGGTTGGCAGCATCATGTTGTGGGATTGTTTTGCTGCAGGTTGGACTAGTACATTTCACAAAATAGATGGCATCATGAGAAAAGAAGATTATGTGGCAATACTGAAGCAACATCTCAAGGCATCAGCCAGGAAGTTAAAACTTGGGCAGAAATGGGTCTTCCAAATGGACAATGACCCGAACCATACTGCCAAAATGGTAGCAAAGTGGCTTAAGGATAACAAAGTCAATGTTTTGGAGTGGCCATCACAAAGCCCTGATCTCAATCTTATTGAAAATTTATGGGCAAAGCTGAAAAGGCAGGTGCGAACAAGGTGACCTACATACCTGGATGAGTTACACTAGTTTTGTCAGGAGGAATGGGCCCAAATTCTGACCAACTATTGTGAGAAGCTTGTGGAAGAATATCCCAAACGTTTGACCCAAGTCATTCAGTTTAAGGTGAATGGTACCAAATGCTAATGAAAGGTATATAAACTTTTGACTTTGCAGTAAGTAATAAAAATGCCTTAATACAATCTCTCTCTCTCATTATTCTGGCATTTGGTAAATATTAAAAATTATGGTAATCCTAATTGACCTAAAACGGGAAAAGTTTATTCTGATTTCATGTCAGATATTGAGAAAAACAAGCATATGTGTCTTTTTATATATTGTATGTAAACTTCTGGTTTCAACTGTATTATCAGAATGGACATAGCAATTTGGCAAATCTAGGATTTACCAGGACTGTCAAGCATTAGAGGTAGCAAGCTCTTTTCTTTTTGATATGGGCAGGGTCCTGTTTTGTGCTATGTATATCCCTTTCACATGTAAAGCGCCATTGAATAAATGGCGCTATAGTAATAAATAATAACAATAATAATATGACCTATTAAATATACCTCCTAAAGTGCAATGGGAAATAAGACACTGCCAGAGGGGTCTTGG
Source organism: Phyllobates terribilis (assembly GCF_046119375.1). Lineage (NCBI taxonomy): Eukaryota > Metazoa > Chordata > Amphibia > Anura > Dendrobatidae > Phyllobates > Phyllobates terribilis. Next base: position 1,019,249,158 of record NW_027362761.1, read on the forward strand.
AGCAGCTCATTCCCAACTACTCATTGATATAAACATGCATGTATGCTTAGCTGTAATTTTTTTTTTTTGCTCTTCCTTCCTCCAGATCCAGTTCGTGGCCATTTAATTTAATTGAAACACAGCAAATCCACATTTACCTGCAGGTTTGCTGCGTTTCAATGTAACTCAATGGCTGCGAATTCACGGCGTGATTGCGCTTAAAATGGCCATGCTGCGTTTTGCAATGCAATGCAAATTCGGCGCGTTAATTAACACATCATGTGCACATCCGATTTCGCATTGCTATGCATGGCAGACCGATTAACAAGCATTTTCGCGGCCGGAAAGACTCCACAAAAATGCTTCAAAAACGCTACGTGTGAACTTAACCTAAGTGATTTTTTGATTGAGAACAGATTTACAAGTGGGGGCAATATTTTTTTTCGCACAGGGCCCTCTATGTTTGGATTTATTTTCTTTGGATTTTTCTCTATTTAAATTTGTTTTGTGATTTGAAACATTTAAGTGTGATAAAGATGCAAAGAATAAGCAACCAGGAAGGAGGCAAACATTTTTTCACACCACTGTAGGCCCTGGTTCACCAAAATGTTTACATCAGAATATTGGTGTAAAACACTTTGAATAGTCACAAAATTTTTGTGCATTGTAAAATTCGGGCAGCTTTGTCAAAATTGGCTGATCTAGGGAGGATCCAAGGCGGGACGGGCTTCACTACGCCCGCCTGACAAATTCATCAATAGTGGCAGCGTTTCTTACTCTAGAAATGTTACTCCAGTCCCTGACTGAAGCAACATTTTTGGCAATTCCTTAAGTGACACTCACTGCTTAATAAATTTGGTTCATCTTATTCCTGCACACCTTTCATTAAGACTGGCGTATAAAACACCAGTCTTAGTGAATTGTGGTCTTTTAGTATGTATTTAAATATGTATATAAGTCTTTCTAAGAGATAGCAAATAGTACCACAAATCGTAAACTAGTATAAACTTTCACACATTCACATTAAACTTTCAAGAACTGTTAGATAAAGAGGTAATTTAGCAGATTATCTGGCATTAAATTACTTTGCAATTGTTCCAGCAATGTCTTTGATGTAAGGTGACAATACTTGCACTGTTACCTCTCCTTCTAATGTATGTACACACTCCCATTCTCCCATCATCTGATTGTATCACATTCTATTTGCTTCTGTATTTGTGTATGGTAATTGAGAAGTAATAATTTCTTCCTTTGCTTTGAAAAGCCTGAGAATCTATTGTTTTGTGTCAGACTTTTACTTGTTCTCGGCCAAACTATCATTTCAAGCAATAAAGTGCAGCTAATCCTTATTATGGTTTATCTCAGGATCATTGAAAGTGCATAATAGCTAAGGATATTCTGGCTTTGTTCACAGCGGGAAAAACTCAGTGGTAAGTCATACAAAATATCTTATATTGTGTGGCATAAAGCAGTTCACAAGGGTGCAGCCTGCACTGACATGATAAAACGACTGTGACAGCGGGTTGTAGTGTAAACCTCAGAGAAATCAATTTGACCCACAAGATGACCTTGCTTCAGGAATATTACCAGCTTGCCAACAGAATCCTAAATACATGGAAAAGGAGAAAAAAACCTAAATATATGTATAATGCGAGAAGAGGAAAAATGTTATATAAAAACTGAAGCAAACACACATGATCTGATCTGTGGATACTTCTCTTTGTAATGTTAAAGGGAACCTGACAGCTGATACATGCTGCTCGTCCTGCAGGAAGCATGCATCCGATGCTGGCTGTGTGATTGCAGCCATATAAGTATGACTCTGAAATGCTGTAGCGTTTCAGAGAACAACATACTTTAACCCCTTTACAACCCAAGGTGGTTTGCACGTTAATGACCAGGCCAATTTTTACAACTCTGACCACTGTCACTTTATGAGGTAATTACTCTGGAACACTTTAACGGATACCCCTGATTCTGAGATTGTTTTTTCGTCACATATTGTACTTCATGATTTTGGTAAAATTTCTTCGATATCACTTGCGTTTATTTGTGAAAAAAATGGAAATTTGGCGAAAATTTTGACAATTTTGCAATTTTCAAAATTTGAATTTTTATGCCCTTAAATCAGAGAGATATGTCAGACAAAAGAGTTAATAAATAACATTTCCCACATGTCTACTTTACATCAGCACGATTTTGGAACCAAATTTTTTTTTTATTGGGGAGCTATAAGGGTTAAAAGTTGACCAGCGATTTCTCATTTTTCCAACAAAATTTACAAAACCATTTTTTTAGGGACTACATCATATTTAAAGTCACTTTGAGGGGTCTTTATGACAGAAAATACCCAAAAGTGACACCATTCTAAAAACTGCACCCCTCAATGTGCTCAAAACCACATTCAAGAACTTTATTAACCCTTCAAGTGCTTCACAGGAATTTTTGGAATGCGGAAGAAAAAAATTAACATTTAACTTTTTTCACAAAAATGTTACTTTAGACCCAATTTTTTTTATTTTTGCAGGGGTAACAGGAAAAAATGGACTCCAAAATTTGTTTTGTAATTTCTACTGAGTAAGCAGCTACCCATATGTGGGGGAAAACCACTGTTTTGGCGCACGGCAGGATTCGGAAGGGAAGGAGCGCCATTTGACTTTTTGAATGTAAAATTTGCTTGAATAATTAGCGGACGCCATGTTGCATTTGGGGAGCCCCTGATGTGCCTAAACAGTGGAAACCCCACACAAGTGACACCATTTTGGAAACTAGACCCCTCAGGGAACTTATCTAGATGTGTGGTGAGCACCTTGAACCCCCAGGTGCTTCACAGAAGTTTATAACATTGAGCCGTAAAAATAAAATGGAGCACCATCCCTGTGCTATGCAGGCAGTCAGCGCTGCACAGTGAGAAGATTGTTTGGTCATGCACTGCGCATGACCAAAAAAATCTTCCTGCTGTCTGGTGACTCGGATGTTGTCATGATGACATCGGGTCGTCATGGCAACACCCGGGAAGCCGCGGCAGACAGCACTGGAGGCCGGAAGAGGAGGTGAGTATTGCGATCACCTCCTCTTAGCCACCGCAATGCTGCGATCGACTTCGATCCCAGCATTGCGGGGGTTAATGTGCCGGGAGCGGTGCGGGACCGCTCCCTGCACATAATACCGGGTGTCATCTGTGACAATCAGCTGACACCCGGCGGCGATCGCGCCCGCACAGCCTGTGTGCGCGCGCGATGACGTACTAATACGGGTCAGTCTCTTAAGTCCCAGGGCACAGACGCGTATTAGTACATCATGGGCTTTAAAGGGGTTAAAAGCTGCCCGGGAGACTTTTCAGACATGTGGGACACCTGCGACTTCTTTCTGCACACAGCCAGTGACTGACAGATCTCTCCCTATACACACAGCTGCCTGTCACTCCAGGGAAGTAGGTGGAGAAAAGCCTTCTGGTACCCACCTTTCTGACTAGTCTCCAGTGCAGCTTGGTCCCTGGCGGCTTTGAAAGTATGTTTTTCTCTGAAATGTTGCAGAATTTCAGAGTCTAACATCTGTGGCTGAAATCATACAGCATATATCAGCTGTCTGGTTCACTTTAAAGGGAATCTGTCACCAGGTTTTTGTCTCTTAATCTGAGAGCAGTATAATGTAGAGATGGAGACCCTGATTCCAGCAATGTGTCACTTTCTGGGCTGATTATTGTAATTTCTATAAAATCACTTTCTTGTCAGCAGGAGATGATCACTAGAGGACTAGTAAACCTGCTGCCAGGTAGTCCTCCATATTCATGAGCTCTGTATAACCCCGCCCCTATCACTAATTTGCAGCTCTATTTGTACATTGTACATGGGCAGAAAGCTGCAATCAGTGGAGTGAGCAGGGTTATACAGAGCTCAGCATTTAGAGAACTGCAAGATCTGCAGCAGATAAAATAAAGATTTTATGAAAATGACAGCAAGCAGCTCAGTAAGTGACACATCACTGGAATAAGTCTCTGCCCCTACATCATGCTATGCTCAGACGGGGTAGCAAAATTCTGGTGACATATTCCCTTTAAAAACTTGCCATGAAGTAAACCCTATTTCTAAATTGAAACTGGACATGCAAGGCATGGCTACACTTTTCCCTTATATGTAGTATTACATGCTGTCCATTCAAATAAATGGGTGACCATATGGACTACGTTCTCCGGCAGAGTGAGAGACTTTCTTTCCAGCGCTATTACTTAATGTCTATCTACACTGTCTGTTCCTTGTAATGCTCATTTTATGATAATCGTGCAGTTGTGTGTGACAGGGACTCTCCCCCTAAAGATAACGCTATGTGGTTTTATTGTGCATAGAACCTTATAGACACTAAAGTGCACAGTTAATGTATTCTAGAATGTGAAGAATGTATAATGTTCCTTATGTATAACATATAGGGAAAGTTTATGGTTAAGTAGGGGACACAGGTATAGATAGAACATTATATATAGATAAAGAATGGGAAAGTGCAGTGGTGGGCACTATAGAATCAAGAAGTAGTTAGGTACAGGTTAAGAAATAGTTAATGTGTTCAGGAACAGCTCCAGTGTGGGACGAGCAGGGCTAGTTAACTAGAGGAAGACTTCCTGATTAGAGACAGTTAGAGTTTGAGTAAGAGCTTAGATGGAAAGATAACAGTAGTTGGGGGTCTGGAGGGCACAAGGAGCATGGGCTGTTCAACAGCAAGAGAACATCAGCCATAAACCTGAAGCGGACATTTCTGGAACATCCGGGACCTACGATCCAGCTGAGGTACTGAGAAGTATGCCTCAATATCTTCCTAGGAGATGAAGTTGGACCAGGAATAGCATTATGGAGTTGAGACAGGACTCTTAGAAGCTGCAGAGCTGGACTTAGCATCCGAGGGGCTAGAGATGCCAGACCAGGAATGGATAGCTCAGGGCAAGCGGACAGCGGACATCAGAATGTGCTGTGTTATGGACTTTGAAAGTGGAAAAGTTTTTGCCCAATACTACATGTCTCATTATGATGATTATGGACTGTTAAGTAAACTTCTTTATTATAAAATAAATTGGATGTCCCCTAATGCATGTGCAGCGGTTCCAGAAATCAAAGAACTGGAGCCAGCAGAGGCCCGCGACCAAAACGTGAGTATTACGCACCACTACACTATTTGTAGCGTGCCAGGGTGAGGGAACACAGCAGCCCCTCGCCCATAACTACTGCCCTGCGCACCTTACACAGTATATATAGGCTGCCGAACAACTGATGAATAAACAAAATAGTTGTTCATTGGCAGAAATGATCTTTTCTGCTGCATAAAAGTTCTCGGTAGCACATCATTCTCTGTAAAGAGGACTTGTAATAGCGAGAACAATAGCAGCCTACATACGCTAAACAATCCCCTAAAGGTTCTTCAGTGTGTATCTGAATCGTGGTCGGCCTGTCTCATCAGGCTATTAAACATCCACCAATCAGCAAACAAAGTAGCCGATTGGCGGTCAATAAGTGCCGCTGGTTGGCTACTGTAAATAGACTTTCCGAGACTAAAACCCATGTGCTCTAATAGTTAAATATTATTACATTTCATTAAGGAGACAAGGTGAATGGGGTTGTACTGCCATTTCCTGCTCAGCAGTTGGTCAGGAGCACTCTGTGAGGGAAGTACAGTGCAAATCGCTAGTGTTGAGCGAGCATTAAAAGGCTCGGGTGCTCGAAGCTCGGGCCGAGCTCGCCGTGATACTTGGGTGCTCGACCCGAGCAACGAGCCCAATGTTAGTCTATGGGAGACCCGAGCATTTTTGCGGCGGCACCTCCGGCAGTCTTTTAAAAGCCTAACAAGTGTCCAAAGCGATAGTGACAGTGTTCAAATGACATGGGGACAGCATGGGGATCGCCCCAGGAAGCATTTCTGACCCCCAGGTCACTGTTGTCAACAGTGTGGTCAGAGGTATTAAGCCACTTTTAAGGGCTCACAATAAAACGTTCAAAAACGAAACTGAAACTTCTTTCCTGTGAAATATGTTAAGGAAGTTCCTTTCCAGGGTAAAGACTTGTGTATAAGGTAAAATAAATAAGCAAAAAAAAAAATACTCCTCCACACCTTGGGCTATGTTCACAAGTAGCATTTTTTATGCGTTTTTGCACTTTTGTATTGCTTTCAACCGTGACAAATGCATTCACTGGGAAATGTCATTTTAACATTTTACAATCTTATCTGGCCATGTGCTGTGTGACACATGCATACAGTGCTGAAAAGACATGGTAACAGCATAGGGAAGACCCCTGGAAGCATCTCTGACACCCAGGTCACTGCCTAAAAGTATGCCCATCAGAAGTGATCCTTGCCGCCTCAGAAGATGCAGACTTGCAACTATCCCCGTGCAAGTCCTTGTCCCAGGGCAGTGTTCAATTGTACCTCTCCCATTCTTTGCAATGCAAGCACAAATATGCAGCCTGCCACCCACCCACCCCAAGGCTGCAATACCATACTGCTAGCTTGCACTTGAAATGGGACATTTTAGTTAGGAGGAGGCTGAAGCTGGCCACTACCTCATGGCTGCTTTGGCAGCGAGGTCTCCATACTCAGTCCCCAGCCGCCACTATTTGTTCCGGTAACCTTCCCCACACTTTTCTTAGCCTGGTCTGCTTAAGGGCAGCATTGGACGAAACCACCAGAGAACCAGAGTCCTCCGGTGGGCTCTGGCTTCTCCATCAGGGGAGTTGAGAGTGCCAAGGTGAGGAGCATGATGATGATAGAAGTTAGCATCTGCTTTTTTTTCTTGGAATGCAAGCGCATGTATGTAGTAGCGGCTAGGCCTGAGGTGGTCAGTGTTATGGCGCATGTCCTACCTCCTCCGAGGATTGCTGGATGTTTTCCTGCTACTATCCCAGTTCTATGACTCCCATTAAAACAAAGCTTCAGGTGATAAATGATGGATGAGGTGGTGGCAAAGGAGAAAGAGTAGGAGGAACAGAGACCATTCACATCAATATCAGGCCAGTCAACCACACATGTCTTGTAGAATATGTTTCTGTACCAAAAGGAGCGGTTCGGCTACACAGTTATAGGGCATACAGTGAGTGCAATGCCTACCAAAAATTTAGAGCCACTCCAATGCCCCTTGGAAGTGACATGGAGGTCAGAGGGCCTTAACTAAACCATTTTTTCCATTTATAGCAACTGGGTCTCCTGTGCACTGTTGGCCTAAGCAGTGAATGGGAGGCTTTCCAAAAATTATGAGGGACTGCAATGCCCTTTGAAACAGACGTGGATTACAGCGTACTAAAAACCTTCTACCCATTATTGTGGAGTGGGTCTCCCTTAGTGTTCACCTATGCATTGAAAAGCAAAAGCTGACTAAAATTAGGAGGAAATGCAATGCCCGTTGGAAGAGTCGTGGAGGTCGCAGTAGCTCAACAAGACGGTTTTAATGCCCCTCGGAAGAGACGTGGAGGTCCCAGTAGATTAACAAGACGGTTTTAATGCCCCTCGGAAGAGACGTGGAGGTCGCAATAGCTTAACAAGATGGTTTTAATGCCCCTCGGAAGAGACGTGGAGGTCACAGTAGCTTAACAAGACGGTTTTAATGCCCCTCAGAAGAGACGTGGAGGTCCCAGTAACTTAACAAGATGGTTTTAATGCCCCTTGGAAAAGTGGTGGAGGTCGCAGTAGCTTAACAAGACGGTTTTAATGCCCCTTGGAAAAGTGGTGGAGTTCACAGTAGCTTAACAAGACGGTTTTAATGCCCCTTGGAAAAGTGGTGGAGTTCACAGTAGCTTAACAAGACGGTTTTAATGCCCCTCGGAAGAGACGTGGAGGTCCCAGTAGCTTAACAAGACGGTTTTAATGCCCCTTGCAAAAGCCATACAGTACAGCATATTACAAACATTATTCCCATTATTGGGGAGTGGGTCTCCCATAGTCTTTGCCTATGCCTTCCAAGCAAAAGCTGACAAAAATTAGGAGCAAATGCAATGCCCGTTCGAAGAGTCGTGAAGGTTAGAGTTAATTAAAAACAACATTTCAATGCCCCTTGGAAGAGCTGTGGAGTTCAGAGTGGTTTAACAAGACGCTTTTAATGCCCCTCGGAAGAGACTTGGAGGTCCCAACAGCTTAACAAGATGGTTTTAATGCCCCTCGGAAGAGATGTGGAGGTCGTAGTAGCTTAACAAGACGGTTTTAATGCCCCTTGGAAAAGTGGAGGTCACAGTAGCTTAACAAGATGGTTTTAATGCCCCTTGGAAAAGTGGTGGAGGTCGCAGTAGCTTAACAAGACGGTTTTAATGCCTCTTGGAAGAAACGTGGAGGTCCCAGTAGCTTAACAAGACGGTTTTAATGCCCCTCGGAAGAGACGTGAAGGTCGCAGTAGCTTAACAAGACGGTTTTAATGCCCCTTGGAAAAGTGGTGGAGGTCACAGTAGCTTAACAAGACGGTTTTAATGCCCATTGCACAGTGGTGGAGGTCACAGTAGCTTAACAAGATGGTTTTAATGCCCCTCGAAGAGACGTGGAGTTCACAGTAGTGGGTCCCCCAAAGTCTTTGCCTATGCTTTCCAAGCAAAAGATGACAAAAATAAGGACGGAGGACCTTTCAATAATGGCAACACGGACCACGGTCACCCTGGTGGTACAGTGGTGGTGGAGGCTGAGGATAAGGAGAAGAACATAAAACAGCCGAAATGAGTAAGCTTATACCCATGTGTGGGTGTGAAGCGGTGCATGTCAATACACCTCCCGAAATAGCACAGTGGATTTGACTTTATGTTACTCTGCTGTCATTTGGTGGTAATGAGAGGTCTGGCCCAATCCAGCCCTTGTTCATTTTGATAAGGGTCAGCTTGTCAGCATTGTCAGTTGACAGGCGCGTGCGCTTATCAGTTATAATTCCCCCAGTGGCACTGAAAACACGCTCCGATAACACGCTAGCGGCAGGGCAGGCCAGGACCTCCAAGGCGTACAGAGTGAGTTCATTCTAAGTGTCCAGCTTGGATACCCAATAATTAAAAGGCACAGATGAATCACGGAGGATGCTGGTACGGTCGGCATGGTACTCCCTCACCATCTCTTGAAACTTTCCACTCCTTGTGAGAGTACCCCGCGCCTCAGGGTCTGTCCGAAGGGAGGGTCTGAGAAAACTGTCCCAGAACGTTGACAGTGTTCCCCTGCCTCTGCTGGATTGGAGTTACGTCTCTCTCGCATGCACGCCTTGGTTGGGCAATGAACTGTGACCTCTGCGGCTAGCGTGTTCAGATGGGAATTTTTTTTAACAGTTCTGCAGCAAGGGCCTTCTGGTACTGCCCCATTTTTGTGGACCTCTCCACCTCAGGAATAAGAGAGTGAAAGTTCTCCTTGTAGCGGGGGTCTAAAAGTGTCACCAACCAGTAATGACTGTCACCCAACATTTTGACAACGCGAGGGTCACGGTTAAGGCAGCGTAACATAAAGTCAGCCATGCGTGCTAGACTGATAACGGGCAAGTCTTCCGTGTCCTCACCAAGATGATGACTGACCATGCTCTCCTCCTCATCCTCCTCCTACTCCCCCCTGTCCTCAGGCCACCCACGCTGAACCGACGGTATGACAGTTGCACAGGTACTACCGTCTACAGCGCATGATGCAAGCTCCTGTTCTTCCTCCTCCTCCTTCTCTCCCTCATTGTCCCCCAATGCACATTGGGATGAGATGAGGCTGAGCTGTGTGTAATCGACCGCTACGGCTTCTTGATCCATCTCATCATACTCTGGCTGCAATGCCTCCTCTTTAATTCTCTGCAGAGAGCGTTGCAAAAGACAGACAAGTGGAATGCTGACACTAATGATGGCGTCATCGCCAGTCACCATCTTGGTGGACTCCTCAAAGTTTGTCAAGATGGTAAATATGTCAGACGTCCAGGTCCACTCCTGAGGTCTTATGTGTGGAGTCTGACCTGAATATCGACGGCCTTGTTGCAGCTGGTAGTCGACAACTGCTCTCTTTTGCTCACAAATCCTTTGCAACATGTGGAGGGTAGAGTTCCAACGTGTGGGGACATCACACACCAGTCGGTGTGACGGAAGCTGCAAACGCTGCTGCAACACAGCAAGGGTGACGTAAGCTGTAGCCGACTTGCGAAATTGAGCTGACAGGCGGCATACTTTGACGAGCAGATCTGGCAACTCGGGGTACGATTTAAGAAACCGCTGAACCACGAGGTTAAGCACATGAGCCAGGCATGGTACGTGTGTGATCTCGCCTCGCCTCAGAGCCGCCACCAGGTTACGGCCATTGTCACACACGACCATGCCTGGATGTAGGTTCAGCGGTGTCTGCCACAGATCTGACTGCTCTTTCACAGCTGTCCACAACTCACAAGCAGTGTGAGGTTTCTCACCTAAGCTTATGAGTTTCAGCACAGCCTGTTGCCTCTTGGCGGAGGCAGTACTGCAGTGCTTCCAGCTTGTAACTGATCTGGTGATATCTGAGATGGAGGCTGAACATGAGGAGGAGAAGGAGGAGGATGCGCAAGAGCTGTAGACTGTGGCGGCAACTCTGACTGATATAGGGCCTGCAATCCTCGGTGTGGGGAGGATGTGTTCCGTCCCAAGGTCCGACTGGGTCCCGGCTTCCACTATGTTTACCCAGTGTGCCGTCAGGGAGATGTACTGTCCCTGGCCACAAGCACTTGTCCACGTGTCCGTTGTCAGGTGGACTCTCCCAGTAACTGCGTTGTTGAGGGCACGGCCGATGTTTTGGGACACGTGCTTGTGTAGTGCGGGGATGGCACACCGGGCAAAATAGTGTCGGCTGGGGACCGAGTACCGAGGGACGGCCACCGCCATAAAGTTGCGGAAGGATTCGGTCTCCACCAGCCTAAAAGGCAGCAAGTCCAATGCAAGCAGTCGTGAAATGTGCGAATTTAGGACTGTGGCCTGTGGGGCGTTATCTGCGAACTTCCACTTTCGTTCAAAGGTCTGGGATATGAATTGAACTCAGCGGTGGGACGTGGACGTGGACGTTGATGTTGTTTCTTGAGAAACTGCCATAACAAGTGAAGACTGAGATTAGGGGGCATCTTTGCATGCAGTATGGACAGGGGATTGCCTTGCACACACAACAGGGGGTTCTATTGCATGCACAACAGCGGAAGAAGCAGTGGTGACACCCGCTGACACTGGTCGTGGACCCTGGGGTTTGCCCCACAAAGTCAGGTGCTTTGCTGCCATGTGCCTAATCATGCTATTGGTAGTCAGGCTGGTAGTTTTGTCACCCCTGCTGATGCTGGTATGGCAGGTGGTACAAATGGCCTTTTTGGGGTTATCAGCAGAGTCTTTAAAAAAAATTCCAGACTCCTCTGGAAGACCTACAGGTTGTACTGGCAACGTTCCTCGTGTTGGAGAACTGTTGCCTGCCTTCTGTGTGCGGCCACCACACTGTTTTTTCCTGCCTGTTGGGGTACTCTGCCTCCCTCACCCTGTGTGCTGCTGGCCTCGCTCTGCATGTCCTCCTGCCACGTTGGGTCAGTTACTAGATCATCCACCACCTCCTCCTCTTCCACTTGCGCACCACGGTCCTCCTCCTCACTTCCTGGCAATTGTGTCTCGTCATCGTCCACCTCTTGTGACAAATTGCCAGCGTCGACTTCCTGTGGCCGTGGCTGTTCAAATATTTGGGGATCTCTGCATGGGATCTCCTCTTCCACCACTTTAAGTGGAGCAGGCGAGTGGCACAAATATGGAAATGGATCAGTGAACAGCTCTTCAGAGTGTCCAAGTGTGGGATCAGTCGCTGTCTGACGACACTCGGCATGGTGGGAGGAAGGAGCATCAGGGTGAGGAAGAGTATGCGGTCGAGACTCACGGCTACTAAGATTTGACCGTGTGGAAGACATACCGGAGGTGGTGGTGCCCAGGTAACTGGAAGTATTATCTGCTATCCAATTAATAACCTGTTCACACTGATCAGTTCGCAATACTGGTGTTGTTCTGTGCTTCCCTAGTAATTCGGTCAAGAAGTGGGAGCGAGAAGATGTGGCTGTTGGTTGTGGCACATATTCACCTTGGCCATGGCCCCGTCCTCAACACGCACCATCACCAGAACGTCCAGTTCCACGTCCCTTGCCACGCGCCTTGCCCATTGTAAAGGAAGTAAAATAGCTTACACTCGCACTATCAATGGAAAAAGGGTAATAAAAAGTAGATTAGAACCGTGGAAGAGGAAAACCACAGTTCTATTTCTCTGGCCTACACCCGACTCTTTTAAACAATCTGGACAATCAGGGAGAAACTATTACTGTTTTTCTTTACGGAAAAAATACCAAAAGCTGGATAATAGAGATTTTTTACTGTGGGACGGCAAAACCAGTTATAATTTACTGGTGTATACAAGACTCTTTTAAACAGATATATAGGTGACACTATCAGGAGACACTATCACTGTTTTTCTTTACGGCAAAAAATGCCAAAAGCAGGATAATACAGAGATTTGACCCGCGGAACTGCAAAACCACACTTCTGTTTCTCTGGCCTACACCAGACTATTTTCAACAGATATATTTGTGTCTGAACAATCAGGGAGACACTATTACAGTTTTTTTTTTACGGCAAAAAATGCCAAAAGCAGGATAATAGAGATTTTTTACCGTGGAACAGCAAAACTATAGTTATAATTTACTGGTGTATACCAGACTTTTTAAAATATATATATTTGCGGCTGAACAGTGAGCGACACACTCAAACTGTTTTTTTTTAGATACAAATAGCCCAAAAGTGGATAATACAGAGATTTGAACCGTGGAACTGCAAAACCACACTTCTGTTTCTCTGGCCCACACCAGACTATTTTCAACAGATATATTTGTGTCTGAACAATCAGGGAGACACTATTGCAGTTTTTTTTTAAGGCAAAAAATGCCAAAAGCAGGATAACAGAGATTTTTTACTGTGGAACAGCAAAACCACAGTTATAATTTACTGGTGTATACCAGACTTCTTTAACTATATATATATTTGCGGCTGAACAGTGAGCGACACACTGAAACTGGTTTTTTTAGATTCAAATGGCCCAGAAGTGGATAATACAGAGGTTTGAACCATGGAACTGCAAAACCACACTTCTGTTTCTCTGGCCTACACCAGACTATTTTCAACAAATATATTTGTGTCTGAACAATCAGGGAGACACTATTACAGGTTTTTTTTTACGGCAAAAAATGCCAAAAGCAGGATAATAGAGATTTTTTACCGTGGAACAGCAAAACCACAGTTATAATTTTCTGGTGTATGCCAGACTTTTTAAAATATATATATTTGTGGCTGAACAGTGAGCGACACACTCAAACTGTTTTTTTAGGTACAAATGGCCCAAAAGTGGATAATACAGAGGTTTGAACCGTGGAACTGCAAAACCACACTTCTGTTTCTCTGGCCTACACCAGGCTATTTTCAACAGATATATTTGTGTCTGAACAATCAGGGAGACACTATTACAGCTTTTTTTTAACGGTAAAAAATGCCAAAAGCAGGATAATAGAGATTTTTCTACCGTGGAACATCAAAACCACAGTTAGAATTTACTGGTGTATGCCAGACTTTTTAAAATATATATATTTGTGGCTGAACAGTGAGCGACACACTCAAACTGTTTTTTTAGGCACAAATGGCCCAAAAGTGGATAATACAGAGGTTTGAACCGTGGAACTGCAAAACCACACTTCTGTTTCTCTGGCCTACACCAGGCTATTTTCAACAGATATATTTGTGTCTGAACAATCAGGGAGACACTATTACAGCTTTTTTTTAACGGTAAAAAATGCCAAAAGCAGGATAATAGAGATTTTTCTACTGTGGAACAGCAAAACCACAGTTATAATTTACTGGTGTATACCAGACTTTTTAAAATATATATATTTGCGGCTGAACAGTGAGCGACACACTCAAACTGTTTTTTTTTTAGATACAAATGGCACAAAAGTGGATAATACAGAGGTTTGAACCGTGGAACTGCAAAACCACACTTCTGTTTCTCTGGCCTACACCAGACTATTTTAAACAGATATATTTGTGCCTGAACTGTCAGACACACTTTTTTTTATTTTTTTTGGGCGGTGGGACACCAAAAGTTTAATAAGACGGGTATTTGAACAGTGTGAAGGAGGAAAAAATTTAGATAAAAAAATAAGGATTTTTCCTGGCCCCCGAGACCTGGAGCTAAGTCCAGCAATTTCAGCAACAGGAGCACACAGGACTGTAATGCAGCGTTTGCTGGTATGACTACTGTGTCTCCTATACAACCTGCCTGCCTGCCTGATATATGGGATGGATATTAGTCCTGAAAAGGACTGTTTGTTTGATCTAGCAGCCTTTACAGACCCTACATTAACTATTTTGCAGTATATATCTCTCCCTAAATCAGCAGCGCTGTCCCTACACTGTCTGATCCCAGCCGTCTGTGTCCAAGATGGCGGCGACCGGGTTTTAAATACTCGAGGTGACGCTGTGCGGCCAGCCAATAAATGTAATGCCCACAACCAACATGGCTGCGGCATTACAGTGACTGGCTGGCGATCCCAGCATGTTCATTGGCTCTGTAAAGAGCGCCAAACATGCAGGGCGGAGACCCGAGCTCCCGCCCGAGTAACCCCGAAATGCTCGGTGCTCGCCGAACATCTCGAGTAGCGTGATGCTCGGGTGAGTACCGAGCAGTGTCGAGCATGTTCGCTCCACACTACAAATCGCTGCTATTATTAACCTATTTATTATCTGGATTAGGGTCATTTTATTTCATTATTATTTATTATTATTTTATTGTTCTTGCTTAAATAATGCCACCATATTCCTCAAAGCATTACAGACATTGTCATCACTGTACCCATTGGGGCTCACAATCTAAATTCTCTATCAGTATGTTTTTTAGAGCATGGGAGGAAACTGCTGCAAGCAAGGGGAGAACACACCATTTGGTTGGATGTGAACTCATTAATCCAAGGAATGTGTTTTGGGACTGCACAATGCGCTTAAATGATTAAAGGTGCATATAACCAGTAGATAGATGTCGGCTAAATTCTTGCTTGACTGACAGCTACCCTCCATACATATGAATATTCCATTTGGCTGAACAGTCACGTGTTCTATATGTGGAGTTTGGAATAAGTTGCTGTCAATTCTCCCTTGATAATAGATTTATAGGGAAGGAAGAATCAGGCATGATGGATTTCGAACATGTTTGATCCTTTGTTTTCACAGAAGTAAACCTCATTTTCCTCTCTTCATTGGTCAGTCCCCTCTCACAAGCCTGAGCAGGTGTATTTAGGACGAATGGGTGGACAGCTGAAGCTTTACTGGCACCTTTATATACTGTACAGACCAGTCATACATGTGATGAAAGTCAGGCCAAACTCTTAACTCTACTTCTTGATGATGTACTCATTATCACATTGTAAACTACTTGCATGCTCAGTTCCCCTGAGATCGTAGACTAGTATAGAACATTAGTAGATTTATCTCATTGAAACACTTTGAAATTCTGACAGCGAGGAGATGTGAAAACAAATTAGGAGGTTCTTGCAAACAATGGTGGATTGTGAAGAATGCGGTATTGTGCTTTTCTAGGTAGGAACACAGAGTAAGGTGAGAGGAACTGGAGAGTGAGTGAATGGAAAGAACTAAGGTGAAGACAGTAACCATAAAGGCCCATTTACTCTACATGACTGTCGTGGACGAACCATCCTAAGAATGATCGTTTCCCAATTATTGTACAAACTAAAAAGGCTGCTGATCACCAGACAAACAAGAAAATTGCATGTTCTTTGGGTGAAATGATCTTTCGTGCAGCATAGAAAATCATTTTTCTTGATAGCACATTGTCTGTGTAACCAGGTATTGCGCTGCCAAGAACAACGGCCGCCTGTGCGCACTGAACGATCTATTACACATTGCCCAGTGCGCATTTGAAGCCGGGTCTGCCTGTGTGAACAGAATATTAACCCCTTCCCGACGTGCGCCGTACATGTACTGCTCTGCGGGTGTTGCGTTCCCACAAAGAGCAGTACTTACATGGTGCGCTGATCGGGCGGGCTCATGCTGAGCGCCGCCACGATCACATGTGGGTGTCAGCTCTGTGTGAGAGCTGACACCCCGCAGCACCGCCCACGATCAGTGCTAGCACCTATCGCGGACGTTTAACCCCTGTGATGTCCGGTCAGTAGTGACAGCGACATCGCAGGGCATCGCAGAGGGAGTGGGCGATTTGATCGCGTTGTGTTGATGGTCTCCATGGTGACCCCCGGTCCCAAAATGACCGCGGGGTCCTTTAGGTTCCTGCAGGAAGGTCGCCTGTCAGTGCCTGTTCAGAGAGCAAGAGCTGAGACGCCTTCTTTCTGCCTGTCAGACGCTGCTCTGATGCTCTGCAGTGCAGATGCATAGCAGAGCATCAGATCAGCGACCTGACAGTTTTATAATAATGTCCCACCCTGGGACAATGTAAAAAAGTAATAAAACATTTAATAAAAATTATAAAAATATTTTTTAGAAAAATCACAAAATAACAAAAAAATATTAATCCAATAAACATATTTATCTGTGTTAAAAAAACAAAAAACATTTGGTATCGCTACATCTGTAACGACCCAACCTATAAAACTGTCCCACTAGTTAACCCCTTCAGTGAACACCACAATAAAAAAGTAAAAGCAAGGCAAACAATGGTGTTTTATCATTATACTGCCAAACAAAAAGTGAAATAAAACGCGATCAAAAAGATGCCTGTAAATAAAAATGGTACCTCTGAAAACGTCATCTTGTCCTGCAAAAAATAGCTGCATACAGCTCCATCAGCAGAAAAATAAAAAAGTTACAGCTCTCAGAATAAAGCGATGCCAAAATAATTATTTTTTCTAGAAAATAGTTTTTATTGTGTAAAAGCCCAAAACATGTGGTATCAATGTAATCACTCCGACCCGAAGAATAAATCTGCCTTATCAACTTTATCACATGCGGAACGGCATAAATCCCCAAAAAACAATTCCTGAATTGCTGGATTTTGTTCATTCTGCCTCCCAAAAAATGGATTAGAAAGCGATCAAAAAATGTCAGGTGCCCGAAAATGGAACCAATAAATACGTTAACTCGTCTCGCAAAAAACAAGCCCTTACATGACTCTGTCAGCCAAAATATGGAAAAATGATAGCTCTCAAAATATGGCGATGCGAAAACTTGTTTTTACAATAAAAAGCGTCTTTTAGTGTGTGACAGCTGTCAATCATAAAAACCCGATATAAATCTGGTATCGCTGAAATCGCACCAACCCGAAGAATAAGGTCGTCTAATCACTTATACCGCACGAGGAACGGCGTACAAAATATATAAAACCAATTCTTCACATGCTGTTGATTGATTCTTTGTTCCTCCCAAAGATTGCAGTAAGGCTCGACTCAGCCACAGTTCTGTGCACTTCTGAAAAGAAAGACGACGCTCTACAGAGGCCAGACAGAGTCCAGACTAACTTTGCTGCTTCATTATAGTGAATGGATCCCTTGGGGAATTCATCTAAACCACATCACTTGGAGATTTTGATGGAAACCCCAATATAAGTGCTCAGCGTAGAGCGCAGGAAAAACGTGATCCAAAATGTTATGTAAAATGTTCCCAATAAAAGCTTCAACTCCTTTCACAAAAAAAGCCCCCATTCAGATCCGTCATCTGTTAACAATAATATAGGGGCTTCCACATTACTGGTAGCACAAAGGCTCTGGAACACTAAATGCCTCCTCGCCCTCCAAAAGAAATCCAGCAAATTCTGCACTCCCAAATCCAAATGTCCCCCTCCATTCTGCGCTCCAGTGTGTGCCTAAACTGCAGTTAATGTCCACATGTTTGGCATTCCTGTAGCAATGAGAGCCTGCCTAATTTATGGGTGCATGTCTACAGAAGAACAAGCTGAGCATAATGTACTGGTCACTACAACGTACTGATCACTGCAGCGTACTAGTCACTACAAAGGCAGTTTGCAATCTTCACTTAGCAACATCCACTGCTGCTTGTTTCTGGAAAACACCCATGGAATCAAAATTGTCACTACACCTGTAGATAAATTCACAAAGGGGTAAAATTTCCAAAATGGGGTCACTTGAATGGGATTCTGATCTTCTAGCACGTAGGGTCTCTGGATATGGAGTCCGCAAACTATTCTAGGAATATCTGCGCTCCAGGAGGCAAAAAGCGCTCTGTCCCTCCCGAGTCTTGCCGTGTGGCTAAGCAGTACTGTAAAGCCACATATGGGGTATTTCTACATACAGCAGAAATTGTGGGACAAATTTTGGTGCCATTTTTACCTATTTCCCAGTGTGAAAATGTAAAATCTGGGGCTAAAACAAAATTTTCATGGTAAAAATGTAATTATTTTTTCTTCACTTCCCAATGGTATAAAATTATGTGACACACCTGTGGTGTTGATACGATCACTGCACCCCTAGATGAATTCATTGAGAGGTGTAGTTTGTAAAATGAGGTCCTGAACTCCAATATGGTGTTTCTTCCCTTCTGAGCTTTGCACTATGCCTCAAAAGTAGTTTTTGACCTCATACAGGGTATTTGCATACTCAAGAGAAATTGCAGAGCAAATTTTGGGACTATTTTTGTCCTGTTACCCTTGTGAAAATGCAAAATTTTGTGCTAAAAAACATTCTTGCAGGAAAATTTTTTATTTTTTTTATTTTCACGGCTCAATGTTGTAAACTTCTGTGAAGCATCTGGGGGTTCAAGGTGCTCACCACCCATGTAGAAAAGTTCCCCAAGGGGTCTAGTTTCCAAAATGGTGTCACTTGTGGGAGGTTTCCACTGTTTAGGCACATCAGGGGCTCTCCAAACGCAACATAGCGTCCACTAATTATTCCAACAAATTTTACATTCAAAAGGTCAAATGGCAGTCCTTCCCTTCCGAGCCCTGCCATGTGCCCAAACAGTGGTTTTTCCCCACATATGGAGTATCGGCTTACTTAGGAGAAATTGAACAACAAATGGTATGGGGCAATTTCTCATGTTACCCTTATGAAAATGCAAAATTGGGGGCTGAAATACATTTTTGTGGGAAAAATGTGAACATTTTATTTTTACAGCTCAATGTTATAAACTTCTGTGAAGCACCTGGGGATTCAAGGTGCTCACCACCCATCTAGATAAGTTCCCTGAGGGGTCTAGTTTCCAAAATGGTGTCACTTGTGGGGGGTTTCCACTGTTTAGGCACATCAGCGGCCCTCCAAACATGGCATGGTGTCCGTTAATTATGGCAGCAAATTTTACATTCAAAAAGTCAAATGGCGCTCATTCCCTTCCGAACCCTGCCGTATGCCCAATCAGTGGTTTTCCCCCAAATACTGGGTATTGGTGTGCTCAAGAGAAACTGCACAACAAATTTTGGGTTCCATTGAAGTAAAAAGTAAATGGGTGAAAGTAAAAAAAAAAAATGGGTCTAAAGTAACATTTTTGTAAAAAAAAGTTAAATGTTTATTTTTTCCTTCCCCATTCCAAAAATTCCTGTGAAGCATCAATTAAACATCACTTCACACCGCGTAGTGTGAAAGATCCCTAAGATAATATGGATTTATAAGGGTTTGTATGGGAGAAGTTGCAGGTGAGTTTTATGCTACATTATATTTAGTTGCAGGGAAGTCATCCATATGCTGAATATAAAAAATGTAAAAATAAAAAGATGTAAAAAGTGAAATTAAAGATCAGACCATGTACTGTTTGAGAAATCCTTGTTGGCTTAAAAATATTCTACTATTTCCAGTAGGGAGAAAGTACTACGCAAGTGCTAGAGACTTCTTGAAGACGCTTATTTTCTTCAGAGTTCAAGGGCTTGTTCAGACAAACTTATTATATATGTGTGATGTCTGTGTGTGTCATGGACCGCATATGTAGAACACACACATCCATTGTAACCAATGTGCCAGTGCACATGGTCGAAAACTGCAGCATGCGCTACTTTGTTCCGATTGAAAGACCAGACTAGTGCACGTAAATCAAAGGAAGTTCCTACACTTGTCCGATATGTAGACAAGCACAATAAGCTGCACACGGACCAGTCATGTCCACAATTTGCAACCGCCTTCTAAACCAGATTGGATTGAGTAGTTTCTTTCTTTTCATCTCCATCTCGTCCAAATGCCATGGTGACTTTTTACATCCACAACTCTTCTCTGCAGACTTCCCTCTTCTCCGGTCTTCTGCAGCACATCACGACACAGTGCCCTTAAAAATAAGAATTTTATTAAAATGTCCTTTGCATAAAAATCTCTGTCCACATTATGACCTAAATAAGCCTCCTATGGTATATAGCCTCCACACTTTCTGCCCTTATGAGCCACACCCACAGCATTGTCCACCTTATTGAGGTGCAACCGCCCCACTGTCTGACATTATCAGCTATAACCACACCTTCTGCCCGTATGAACCACAGCCTATATCATGGCAGTCTCCTCTCCACTGTTTTACACTCTCTATAGCTCCATGCTGTCCCCCTGCCATACTAACCTCTCTCCATACTGTGCCCCCATTTCACGCTGCCACCTCTCCATATTCATATTGTGCCCCTTTTTCATACTATGTCCTCATCCTACCCACCACATTGTCCTCTTCAAACTGTCCCCCCTCCTTACACTGTCCTCCAACACAGTATGATGGTCATACAGTATAATATCCACAACAGCCCCCAATATACACTATGATGTTCATCACAGCTTCCCATGCAGTATGATGTCCACCACAGTCCCCATTATACAGTATGATGGTCTTCACAGCACCCCATACAGTATTATGGCCCCCCAGTCACCGATAAAGTACAATGGCCCCACAGCTACTTATATACAGTATAATGTGCCCCACAGCACCCCACATAGTATGATATCCTCATCAGCCCCAATATACAGTATATTGTCCCATATGACCCCCTATACAGTTTATGAACAAACAAAGTAGCACACTGTAACGCTGAGTATGTAAATATGAAGTATGAAATATGAATAGCATTACTGCTGTAGAAAATAGAAATAAATGAGAAATTTTGGCGCATGTAAATATGAAGTATGAAATATGAATAGCATTACTGCTGTAGAATATAGAAATAAATGAGAAATCTTAGCGCATAAATTGGCCAATTCATGTGTACCTGACAGCCGCGGGAAGGCGTTTCTCGATGTCAGGACCTATTTCTTGTAGTGGAAGTGCGGTCATTTTCTTAGTTACTAGATTTAAGCTTTGACTGAGCACTCCACCCCCATGCCGCAGATGGTTTTAATTGGATCAGGATCTTACTTTCCCACACATAAGCAGACGGATGTCCCTTAGAGAGGTATTCACATTGTTAGGTCCTGACATCGAGAAACGCCTTACCGCGACTGTCAGGTACACATGAATTGGCCAATTTATGCGCTAAGATTTCTCATTTATTTCTATATTCTACAGCAGTAATGCTATTCATATTTCATACTTCATATTTACATGCGCCAAAATTTCTCATTTATTTCTATTTTCTACAGCAGTAATGCTATTCATATTTCATACTTCATATTTACATACTCAGCGTTACAGTGTGCTACTTTGTTTGTTCATTGTATATGGAGGTAGCTCCTCTTAGCAAGCACCTGTTCACACCTATTTCTTGTAGTGGAAGTGCCGTCATTTTCTTAGTTACTAGATTTAAGCTTTGACTGAGCACTCCACCCCCATGCCGCAGGTGGTTTTAATTGCATCAGGATCTCACTTTCCCACACATAAGAAGACGGATGTCCCTTAGAGAGGTATTCACATTGTTAGGTCCTGACATCGAGAAACGCCTTACCGCGGCTGTCAGGTACACATGAATTGGCCAATTTATGCGCTAAGATTTCTCATTTATTTCTATATTCTACAGCAGTAATGCTATTCATATTTCATACTTCATATTTACATACTCAGTGTTACAGTGTGCTACTTTGTTTGTTCATTGTATATGGAGGTAGCTCCTCTTAGCAAGCACCTGTTCACACCTATTTCTTGTAGTGGAAGTGCCGTCATTTTCTTAGTTACTAAATTTAAGTTTGACTGAGCACTCCACCCCCATGCCGCAGGTGGTTTTAATTGCATCAGAATCTTACTTTCCCACACATAAGCAGACGGATGTCCCTTAGAGAGGTATTCACATTGTTAGGTCCTGACATCGAGAAACGCCTTACCGCGGCTGTCAGGTACACATGAATTGGCCAATTTATGCGCTAAGATTTCTCATTTATTTCTATATTCTACAGCAATAATGCTATTCATATTTCATACTTCATATTTACATGCGCCAAAATTTCTCATTTATTTCTATTTTCTACAGCAGTAATGCTATTCATATTTCATACTTCATATTTACATACTCAGCGTTACAGTGTGCTACTTTGTTTGTTCATTGTATATGGAGGTAGCTCCTCTTAGTAAGCACCTGTTCACACCTATTTCTTGTAGCGGAAGTGCCGTCATTTTCTTAGTTACTAGATTTAAGCATTGACTGAGCACTAGAGATGAGCGGTGTTCGACTCGAAGTGTTCGCCAATCTCAAATACGAGCTGTTTTGGGCGGTGTTCGAGCCGTTCGGCGAACACGAACGATTTGAAAAAAATTCGGCTGTTCGAGGTTATGTTCGATAACTGTTCGTGCACCAAAATCATAACTTGATTTTTTCTCAGTAATGATGAAAATTAATGTTAATACGCAGTTTGAGTGTACAGCGGGGCGGGGGAAGGGGAAGGGGATGGATCTCTGCAGGAATAATGAAGATCTCCATTTTTTTTTCTCTTTCCCGCATTTACAGTGGGGAGGTGCAATCTGTCAGCCTATCAGCAGCGCACACACGGAGCGAAGTGCTTTTTTTCACACAAGCAAGGGCATGTGTCATTGACAGTGTATGTCACATGCCCTTGCCCTATAAGACCCAGGCATTTTCCCCGTCGCCACCATTTTCTCATTGCGGCAGCTGCGTGTTAGAAGGCACCGCTGTTGCTGTGTGCGCTATACCTTCTTAATTTCAAGCCAATTTTCGCACAAATCTACAGATAGCTTGGGAGTAGGGAAGAGGTGTGATTGCAGTCCTTTTAAGGACTAGGTTACAGCATTTCCTACGACTTTTATCAGGCAGGTCTGTGCTCTTAAATAGATAGGTTGGGAATAAAGACTAATTGTAATTGCAGTCCTTTTCAGGACTAAGTTACATCAGTTCCTATCAGTTTTTGCCAGGCAGGTCTGTGCCAGTGCTGTGCAAGTTTTTTTCACAGCATTTGGCTAAATCTAGCAAAGCTAATCCTTTTTGGCCCATTGCAGAGTGTGTTAGTCAGTGGAGTAGCCTATCTGTGTTGCAAGCTACACCACCTGTGTATTGAATACCAATTTTTTAAATGCACCTAGTGAAGTAAAACCTTTTGGGCATAGCATCATTCTATTAGTCCATCTATACTAACCTCCACCAGGTTGCAAACTGAATATAATTTTTTTCTGCATCTAGCTCTGAAAAAATATTTGGGCTTCTAGCAGTGTGAGGGACTTGTTCTATTAGTCCATCTATACTGACCTCCATCAGGTTGCAAATTGAATATAATTTTTTTCTGCATCTAGCTCTGAAAAAATATTTGGGCTTCTAGCAGTGTGTGGGACTTGTTCTATTAGTCCATCTATACTGACCTCCACCAGGTTGCAAATTGAATATAATTTTTTTCTGTATCTAGCTCTGAAAAAATATTTGGGCTTCTAGCAGTGTGTGGGACTTGGTCTATTAGTCCATCTTTACTGACCTCCATCAGGTTGCAAATTAAATATAATTTTTTTCTGCATCTAGCTCTGAAAAAATATTTGGGCTTCTAGCTGTGTGTGGGACTTGTTCTATTAGTCCATCTATACTGACCTCCATCAGGTTTCAAATTGAATATAATTTTTTTCTGCATCTAGCTCTGAAAAAATATTTGGGCTTCTAGCAGTGTGTGGGACTTGTTCTATTAGTCCATCTATACTGACCTCCATCAGGTTGCAAATTGAATATAATTTTTTTCTGCATCTAGCTCTGAAAAAATATTTGGGCTTCTAGCAGTGTGTGGGACTTGGTCTATTAGTCCAACTATACTGACCTCCATCAGGTTGCAAATTAAAAATAATTTTTATCTGCATCTAGCTCTGAAAAAATATTTGGGCTTCTAGCAGTGTGTGGGACTTGTTCTATTAGTCCATCTATACTGACCTCCATCAGGTTGCAAATTGAATATAATTTTTTTCTGCATCTAGCTCTGAAAAAATATTTGGGCTTCTAGCAGTGTGTGGGACTTGTTCTATTAGTCCATCTATACTGACCTCCATCAGCTTGCAAATTGAATATAATTTTTTTCTGCATCTAGCTCTGAAAAAATATTTGGGCTTCTAGCAGTGTGTGGGACTTTCTCTATTAATCCATCTATACTGACCTCCATCAGGTTGCAAATTGAATATAATTTTTTTCTGCATCTAGCTCTGAAAAAATATTTGGGCTTCTAGCAGTGTGTGGGACTTGGTCTATTAGTCCATCTATACTGACCTCCATCAGGTTGCAAATTGAATATAATTTTTTTCTGCATCTAGCTCTGAAAAAATATTTGGGCTTCTAGCAGTGTGTGGGACTTGTTCTATTAGTCCATCTATACTGACCTCCATCAGGTTGCAAATTGAATATAATTTTTTTCTGCATCTAGCTCTGAAAAAATATTTGGGCTTCTAGCAGTGTGTGGGACTTGGTCTATTAGTCCATCTATGCTGACCTCCATCAGGTTGCAAATTAAAAATAATTTTTATCTGCATCTAGCTCTGAAAAAATATTTGGGCTTCTAGCAGTGTGTGGGACTTGTTCTATTAGTCCATCTATACTGACCTCCATCAGGTTGCAAATTGAATATAATTTTTTTCTGCATCTAGCTCTGAAAAAATATTTGGGCTTCTAGCTGTGTGTGGGACTTGTTCTATTAGTCCATCTATACTGACCTCCATCAGGTTGCAAATTGAATATAATTTTTTTCTGCATCTAGCGCTGAAAAAATATTTGGGCTTCTAGCAGTATGTGGGACTTGGTCTATTAGTCCATCTATACTGACCTCCATCAGGTTTCAAATTGAATATAATTTTTTTCTGCATCTAGCTCTGAAAAAATATTTGGGCTTCTAGCAGTGTGTGGGACTTGTTCTATTAGTCCATCTATACTGACCTCCATCAGGTTGCAAATTGAATATAATTTTTTTCTGCATCTAGCTCTGAAAAAATATTTGGGCTTCTAGCAGTGTGTGGGACTTGGTCTATTAGTCCATCTATACTGACCTCCATCAGGTTGCAAATTGAATATAATTTTTTTCTGCATCTAGCTCTGAAAAAATATTTGGGCTTCTAGCAGTGTGTGGGACTTGTTCTATTAGTCCATCTATACTGACCTCCATCAGGTTGCAAATTGAATATAATTTTTTTCTGAATCTAGCTCTGAAAAATATTTGGGCTTCTAGCAGTGTGTGGGACTTGGTCTATTAGTCCATCTGTACTGACCTCCATCAGGTTGCAAATTGAATATAATTTTTTTCTGCATCTAGCTCTGAAAAAATATTTGGGCTTCTAGCAGTGTGTGGGACTTGGTCTATTAGTCCATCTATACTGACCTCCATCAGGTTGCAAATTGAATATAATTTTTTTCTGCATCTAGCTCTGAAAAAATATTTGGGCTTCTAGCAGTGTGTGGGACTTGTTCTATTAGTCCATCTATACTGACCTCCATCAGGTTGCAAATTGAATATAATTTTTTTCTGAATCTAGCTCTGAAAAATATTTGGGCTTCTAGCAGTGTGTTGGACTTGGTCTATTAGTCCATCTATACTGACCTCCATCAGGTTGCAAATTGAATATAATTTTTTTCTGCATCTAGCTCTGAAAAAATATTTGGGCTTCTAGCTGTGTGTGGGACTTGTTCTACTAGTCCATCTATACTGACCTCCATCAGGTTGCAAATTGAATAGAATTTTTTTCTGCATCTAGCTCTGAAAAAATATTTGGGCTTCTAGCAGTGTGTGGGACTTGGTCTATTAGTCCATCTATACTGACATCCATCAGGTTGCAAATTCAATATCATTTTTATCTGCATCTAACCCAGCCAATACTTTTGGCCTAATACCACAGTTTGGCCACTCAGCTCTGCTCGGTTCCCATCCATTGTTTTTTTGTGCAAACAACTCCAGAGTTGTGAATTAGTTAACCACCGAAATGAGTGGAAAAAGGCCTGCTGCTGGTGGAAAGGGGAGTAGGTGTGTTGGAAAGGGGAAAAAAGGTTGTGTCCGTGGGGTAGGTGTTAAAGCAACAGTAACATCTGCAGAGGAAAGACCATCTTCCAGCCAAACTAAAATGTCTACTTCTTTTAGCAAACAATGCGATAAGATCCCTTTCTTACGGCCACGCCAATGGCTACAAATTCCAGATGAGGCACAAAAACAGCAGGTGCTTCAACGGATATGAAGTGCTCCTTTAAGTGGGCTCTCCTCCACCTCAACTTCAACATCACAAATACTCCAGTCCTCAGAGGTGTCACCCCAATCGCACTTGCTTCCTCACAGCTCCCAAATCTCCAGCTGCCCATCTGAGTATGGGGTAGAACAGATGGTTGAGTCTGCAGAGCTGTTTACTCATACTATAGCCTGGGAATCAGAGGTCGGCTCCAGAGCTTCTGTGAATCCAGACGAGGAAATGATCTGCACTGATGCCCAGAATCTTTATGAGTCGGATCCAGGACCAGACGCAGAAGGTTCTGACCATAATGTAGACCCTCATTCCAAAACTGTAACTCCTGTTGGTGGAGACAATGAGGAAGATGATGATGAGACTCAAATACCAGATTGGAGCGACAACTTTAGTTTTTTGTCAGGGCAGGAACAGGTTGGCTCTGAGGACGATGGGTGTGATAACACACAGGGTGATGATGATGAGGTTGGAGATCCCACTTACTGTCAACCCACAGTCAGCCAAGAGATGAGGTCAGCAGAGGAGGTGGAGGAGGATGCTAGTGATGACGAGGTCAGGTTGTGCCTTCCTGGACAGAGATGTAGTACTGGAAGCACGTCAACAACTGCATCCTCAAACACAACTCTGCCTCTGACCACAAGTCGTGGTGGCTCTTCAGGTCGCATGGGTGCTAAGCCTTGCATAGCCTGGGCATTTTTTCAGATCGATAAAGATGACCCAACTCGTGTTATCTGTAACATTTGTCGGCAAAAGCTAAGTAGAGGCCAAAAAATACATAGTTTGAGTACTTCATGCATGAACCGGCACATGGACATGAAGCATAAGTTGCAGTGGGAAGCTCACTGTGCAACCACCGTCTGCCACATCTTGTGCATCCGCTTCCTCTTCATCCTCTGTGACTGGGGGGACAGCAGTCACACCTGTTTTGGGACGCATACCTGCCACATCTTTACCCGCAACAGCCAGCGTGATTGGCAGGTCATCATTTTCTTTGGAGGTGGTAACACCAGCTGGTGTTGAGCTCTGTCCGACATCGATAGCACCACCTTTGGATCAAGGCAACCTAACATGTCCGCCTGCATCTTCCTCACAGACCGGCAGTTTGCCGGGGACACCCTTATCAACCCCGTCTAAGCACAACAGCCAACCCTCGGT
Source organism: Phyllobates terribilis (assembly GCF_046119375.1). NCBI lineage: Eukaryota > Metazoa > Chordata > Amphibia > Anura > Dendrobatidae > Phyllobates > Phyllobates terribilis. The sequence continues at coordinate 1,019,276,781 of NW_027362761.1, forward strand.
CCCTCAGATGTGGACAAGTAAAAGACCATTTCCTCCTAGCCATGAGAAAGCTAAGAGGTTGAATTTCACCATCTGCAAGCTCTTGGCTACAGAAATGCTGCCTTTCCACCTGGTGGACACAGAGGATTTTCGAGACCTTATGTCCGTCGCAGTGCCCCAGTACCAGATGCCCAGTCGGCACTACTTCTCAAAGAAAGGTGTGCCTGCACTCCACCAGCATGTCGCACACAACATCACCGCTTCTTTGAGAAACTCTGTGTGTGACAGGGTGCATTTCACCACAGACACTTGGACGAGTAGGCATGGACAGGGGCGTTACATGTCGCTGACTGGGCACTGGGTAACTATGGTGACAGCAGGACAAGGGGCTACTTTCCAAGTCTTGCCGTCCCCGCGAGTTGTGCGTCAATCCTCTTTATCTCAAAGTTCCTCCACTGCTTCTGCCTCCTCAACCTCTTCTCGGTCCTCCACCTGCACCCAAAGCCTGTCTGGTCATGCCACAAGCTTTCTAACTGCGCAGAAGGGATTCTGCACACCTCCTTACTATGCTGGCAGTAGGGCTCAACGTCATCAGGCGGTTTTTACTTTGAAATATCTGGGAAATGTGAGTCACACAGCTGAGGAGTTGTGGTCAGCTCTGGAGAACCAATTTCATGAATGGTTGTCTCCACTGGACCTGAAACCAGGGAAGGCCGTGTGCGACAATGCTGCAAACCTGGGTGCGTCCCTTCGCCGGGGCAATGTCACACACGTGCCTTGTATGTCTCACGTGTTGAACCTGGTTGTTCAGCAATTTTTAGCCCACTATCCCGGACTAGATGGCCTTTTGCAGAGGGCACGGTCGCTGTGTGCTCACTTCCGCCATTCGCATCCTGCAGCTCAGTGACTTACATCTCTACAGAAGTCGTTGGGCCTGCCACTTCACCGGCTAAAATGCGATGTGCCTACCTGGTGGAATTCAACTCTGCACATGTTGCAGCGACTGTGGCAGCACCGACAAGCCCTGGTGCAATACGTTCTGACGTATAGCCTGTGTCAACGAGATCCAGAGGTGGGGCAAATCACGCTGGAGGAGTGGTCTCAGATCAGGGACCTATGCACCCTTCTGCACAGTTTTGAAATGGCGACAAAGATGTTTAGTGCTGACGATGCCAATATCAGCATGACTATTCCGGTGATTTACATGCTGGAGCACATGTTAAACAGAATTCGGAGTCAGGTGGTGGCACAAGAGGAGGTGGAGGAAGTAGAGGAGGAGGAGTTGTATGCGGAAGGGCTAACATCTGCAAGGTCCAGACGGTCGGCAGCACCAAGGCGGCAGGCATGTGAGGGTGGGGGAGATGGTTTTACCAGGGCACATGGTAGCAGCCAAACTAGTGAGGAAGGTGCAGGAGCCCAGGAAGAAGTGGAGGACGAACTGATGGAAGACTCATCAGATGAGGGAGACCTTGATCACATTTCTGTTGTGCGAGGTTGGGGGGAGAGGACAGAGGAAGGAAGCATGATTGTTACCTTGCCACCAATACAACAGGGACTTGGTGCTCCTGGATGCGCAAGACACATGAGTGCCTTCTTGCTGCACTACCTGCAACATGACCCTCGAATTGTGAGAATTAGAAATAATCCTGACTACTGGGTTGCCACACTGTTAGATCCCCGGTACAAAAGTAAATTTGCAGAAATTATTCTTGCCATAGAAAGGGATGCACGCATGCAGTAGTATCAGCAGAGACTGTTGCAGAATCTTACATGTGCTTTTCCACAAAACACCAGTGGTGCACGTAGTGAATCTCACAGTTCCAACTTGCCAACCATGGGACCGTCGAGTGTTCAAAACTCAAACCGTAACAGAAACACAGTATCTGCTGGTAACATCAATTTTGCGGAATCATTTCACCACATTTTTAGCCCATCCTTTGCAAGGCCACAGGAGACAAGAAGTCTGACACATAGTCAACGCCTAGAGACGATGGTACAGGAGTATCTCCAAGTAAACATTGAAGCCATGACTGTATCACTGGACCCTTGCTCTTTTTGGGCTTCCAATCTGGATAAATGGCCGCAGCTCGCCACTTACGCCTTGGAGATCTTGTCATGCCCCGCAGCCAGCGTTCTGTCTGAACGTGTGTTCAGCGCTGCTGGTGGTGTGCTGACAGATAAGCGCACGCGGCTCTCCACTGATAATGTAGACAGACTCACGTTCATAAAGATGAACAAATCATGGATCCGAAACGACTTTTCTACCCCTGTGTCATCCTGGGGAAAGTAAAAGCTTGATGATTGGTTAAAATCACCTCACCAACCAGTTTTAAGCTTTCAAATTACTAATCATGTTTATCTGTATCTTGTCTGGAAAATAATTTGGGCTTTGTAGCAGTGTGCTGTAATGATTCTATTAGGCCATCTATACTAAGCTCCACCAGATTTAAAATTAATAATAATTTTTAGCTGCATCTAGCCCGGAAAATAATTTTGGGGCTCCTAGATGTGCAAGACACATGAGTGCCTTCTTGCTGCACTACCTGCAACATGACCCCCAGATTGTCAGAATTCGAAATAATCCTAACTACTGGGTTGCCACACTCTCAGATCCCCCACACTCTTCGATCAACCTTTTCATTTTAATAAAGAACAAAAAAATGGTCATTTTTGGAATTATAAGCATTAGCAGGTTAGTAGAAACTGAAATCAAACAGTTTTCAACTCAAAACTTTATTCTAGGTGATGTTACATTTGCACATAGGACCCCTTGTTCGAAAGGAGCTTCTGAACTCTCTCGTCCATTGAATTTGTCAGGTTTTGGATGGTTTCTGCTTCAATTGTTTTGCATGAGGACAGAATACCCTCCCAGAGCTGTTGCTTAGATGTGAACTGCCTCCCGCCATCATAGACACTCCTTTTGATGATGCTCCAGAGGTTCTGAATGGGGTAGAGTTCAGGGGAGCATGGGGGTCACACCATAAGTTTGTCCCCTTTTATGCCCATATCAGCCAGAGACGCAGATGTGTTATGTGCAGCATGAGACGGTGCATTATCATGCATGAAAATGATCTTGCTGCGGAATACACGGTTCTTCTTCTTGAACCATGGCAGGAAGTGCTGTTTGAGAAACTCCACATATATTATGGAGTTCATCTTTACCCCTTCAGGGATCCTAAAGGGGCCGACAATCTCTCTCCCCATGATTCCAGCCCAAAACATTACTCCACCTCCTCCTTGTTGGCACTGTAGCCGTGTTTGCGTGGGGTGTCCATCAACCAGCCATCCTCTGCTTGTGTGCAGTGGATAGAGGAGGTCAACAGGATGGCTTACGCATATCTGCAAACCTCTGAAGGACCCTGCATCTTGTTGTTCGGGGGACGTTGGAGGCACCAGCAGCTTCAAAAACTTGTCTGCTGCTATGACAAGGCTTTTTGCCGCTGCTCTTTTAACCTGATGTAATTGCCTGTAGAAAAGAGTCCTCAATTTTCCCTTATCAGCACGCACACGTGTGTACTGTGAATCAGCTACATACTTCTTGATTGTGCGATGATCAGGATGAAGTGTCTTGGCAATGTTGATTGTAGTCATGCCTTGACCTAAACACTCCACAATTTGTTGCTTCTCAGCAGCCGACACATCCTTTTTCTTTCCCGTTTTGGCAGAAAATGTAGGCTGCTTAATAATGTGGGACAGCCTTCTTAAGTAGTCTAGTCTTTCATTGGACACACCTGCCAAACTAATTAGCACAGGTGTCTGCAATTGCTTACAGTGATATAAAGAGCCCTGACACACATCACCATCAATGAGTTTAACTGACAAACAAACAAATTCTTCCCTTATCACTCCTAAACACTTTTTGCATAATAATTTGGAACACAGTGTACATGTGCTTTTCCACAAAACACCAGTGGTTCATGTAGTGAATCTTACAGTTCTAACTTGCCAACCGTGGTCTGTATGGAGTTGTTCAATAAAGGGCCCAAAATTAAGATAACATAGACGGGAGAGGCCTCTATGAATAGGAATTCCTAAGTATTTGATATCCTGTGAGGGCTAGGCAAAGGGAAAGTTGGACTGGATGGAATCCTGTATGGATTTGGGGAGGGAGACATCGAGGGCCTCAGACTTCGCTGCATTGATTTTAAAATTTTACCATGTAACAAAGTGATCTATTTCAGCCATAACAGCAGGGATGGATATATGTGATTGAGTGATATATACTAGGACATCATCAGCAAATAGAGAGCACTTGTACTCGGTGCCTCCCACCTCAATCCACCTAATATTGGGGTTATGGCAAATTGATGAGAGCAGGTGCTCCGTCACTAGGATGTATAAGAGAGGGGACAGAGGACATCCCTGCCTTGTCCCATTGGTGAGTATGAAAGGTGATGAAAATGTTCTGACGCGCCCCCTGGGCCTTGGGACACCGGTTCCGTGGCTCAGGGCGGTCAAACCACTGGCGGAACTATTTATGTGGTTTTGATGTTTAAATGTCCGACTACGCCACCCGTGGATTGCGGTCAGAGTGAACCGCCGCTGCAGGGCAGACCGCTGAGACTGGTGTTGTGGGTGCAGCAGAGTGTAGTATAATTCCCCACGGGAGGAGTATAGCCTCAGGGCACTGTATGCGGAGGATGGGGGTGATGGTGCAGGGCAGCAGCAGTAACGACACAGAGTCAGTGATGCAGTCCAGGGCCTTTACTCACAGTTCTTATTATCCAGACCACTTCTGCAGGTAACGGCTGCCCACGTCGTACTGTGCTCACCAGGTGAGGGGCTCAGACAACTCCTAGATAACTTTGGAGCGCTTCACAGGACCCCCTTTGTGTGTCCTTTGTCTGGCCTTTCTTACCAACGCTTCTGTCCGGCTGCTACGGGCCTTCTCTTGGTAAACTTGGCGCCAGCTTCCCTGACCCTATGTAGCGCCTTCCTAGAGGGTGCAGCTAAGGGCTGCGCCACATAAAATGTCACAACCTCCAGTTTGTAGCTGAGGGTCGTTTCCCGCCTCCACTAGTTTCGGGGACCGGTCTGCCCCTTTGGCCTGACCCCTCCACGCAGGTGGATTCAGGCGTGCGGTGGCGACTCGCCCGTCCGCACCCCTGGGATCCCTTTGTTCCTCGTTCCTGGAGCCTTCTCCGCTCCTCTTCCTTCCTTCTCCCTCTTACAGGCCTGGGCCTCTGTTACTAGGCCCGCCTCCGGAGCAGAGCTCATGCAGAGCCCCTGCTCCCTGTCACTTCTGCTCAGACTTCTCTGCACTGAACTAAGATGGTGCCCACCTTTTATACTCCCTTCTCAATGCACCCAGGAACTGCTTCCTCCCTGCTCCTGCACTACAGGGTTCCCCTTCCTCGGTGTTCCCTCCCCCCACTCCAGCCAGGGACAGGGACTGTCGTGCCCATCTCAGGGGCATATTGGTCGCCCTGCCCAATGTGGTGTAATGCATGCAGGTGTTGGGGTCCTGATCCACACTCCATCCTTACCTGAGAGTGAGATATCACACCTCTGGGTGAGGTGCAATACCTCTGTAGCAACCGAGCCCTCGGGGTGCTACAGTTCCATTCATCTTCAGCCTAGGTGACGTATTGCGATACAGGGCCGTGATTTTGGCTATAAAAGGGTCCCCTAGACCCCTACCTCAGTGAAGAGCATCGGGAGGCACCCCAAGGCATAGGGGCTGGGACTGGCGGTAGGACGCCTTGCGGTGGACCGCCAAGCTCGATCCTTATAAAAGCTTTTTAACTGCAGCAGCTTTAGTGGACGCTACTTGAGCTGGAATTACGCGGCTGCTGGCATGAGACTTGCCCTCCAGTAGATCCTTGTAAAAGGATTTAAAGTGTATTCATTCAAATTAGAGAGACAATTTAAATTAAAAAGCTTAGAGCTGCCTCCACCACAGGGGGGCTAGCTCAACCCACCAGTGGACATGCACCAGTATTGGGAGAGGGGGGCTGGCCGTCAGGGTCCACTGCGGCTCTGGCACAAACCCGGCGACACGGAGGTGGCACGGGCAGGAACGGACAGGCCGTGTCGGCTTCTCACTTTTTGGATTGTAGAAGGGCATGACATGCCTATATCTGTGTCTCCCCCTCCTTTTACTCCTCCACCTCTGTTCTTTTCGCATGACTATATGTACTTGTCACTTTTCCATGTGTTAGTTATGTCTTCTGAGCAGTTTGTCAGCTTTTGGACACCTTTGAAGGTTTTTCTATGTGTTTCTATGTGTTTTTGTTTGCCTGTCATTGGTTTTAATGGTGTTCAAAGGTGTTCGACGAACAGTTCGACGAACAGTTCGGCGAACACAAGGGTGTTCGACGAACCGAACCGAACTCGAACACTACGGGAGTGGCTCAACACTGCTGAGCACTCCACCCCCATGCCGCAGGTGGTTTTATTTGGATCAGGATCTTACTTTCCCACACATAAGCAGACGGATGTCCCTTAGAGAGGTATTCACATTGTTAGGTCCTGACATCGAGAAACGCCTTACCGCGGCTGTCAGGTACACATGAATTGGCCAATTTATGCGCTAAGATTTCTCATTTATTTCTATATTCTACAGCAGTAATGCTATTCATATTTCATACTTCATATTTACATGCGCCAAAATTTCTCATTTATTTCTATTTTCTACAGCAGTAATGCTATTCATATTTCATACTTCATATTTACATACTCAGCGTTACAGTGTGCTACTTTGTTTGTTCATTGTATATGGAGGTAGCTCCTCTTCGTAAACACCTGTTCACACCTATTTCTTGTAGTGAAAGTGCCGTCATTTTCTTAGTTACTAGATTTAAGCTTTGACTGAGCAATCCACCCCCATGCCGCAGGTGGTTTTAATTGCATCAGGATCTTACTTTCCCACACATAAGCAGACGGATGTCCCTTGGAGAGGTATTCACATTGTTAGGTCCTGACATCGAGAAACGCCTTACCGCGGCTGTCAGGTACACATGAATTGGCCAATTTATGCACTAAGATTTCTCATTTATTTCTATATTCTACAGCAGTAATGCTATTCATATTTCATACTTCATATTTACATGCGCCAAAATTTCTCATTTATTTCTATTTTCTACAGCAGTAATGCTATTCATATTTCATACTTCATATATACATACTCAGCGTTACAGTGTGCTACTTTGTTTGTTCATTGTATATGGAGGTAGCTCCTCTTAGTAAGCACCTGTTCACACCTATTTCTTGTAGTGGAAGTGCCGTCATTTTCTTAGTTACTAGATTTAAGCTTTGACTGAGCACTCCACCCCCATGCCGCAGGTGGTTTTAATTGCATCAGGATCTTACTTTCCCATACATAAGCAGACAGATGTTCCTTAGAGGGGTATTCACATTGTTACGTCCTGAGATCGAGAAACGCCTTACCACGGCTGTCAGGTACACATGAATTGATGAATTTATGCACTAAGATTTCTCATTTATTTCTATATTCTACAGCAGTAGTGCTATTCATATTTCATATTTACATGCGCCAAAATTTCTCATTTATCTCTATTTTCTACAGCAGTAATGCTATTCATATTTCATACTTCATATTTACATGCGTCAAAATTTCTCATTTATTTCTGTTTTCTACAGCAGTAATGCTATTCATATTTCATACTTCATATTTACATACTCAGCGTTACAGTGTCCTACTTTGTTTGTTCATTGTATATGGAGGTAGCTCCTCTTAGTAAGCACCTGTTCACACCAATTTCTTATAGTGGATGTGCCGTCATTTTCTTAGTTAGCCCCTATACAGTTTAGTCACCACAGCCCCCAATATAAGGTCCACAACAGCACCCAATACAGTATGGTCACCCCCTTGAAATGTCCCCACAGCCAGCCCATCTTGTAATTTCCCCATAGCCAGCTTCTTATGTTCCCATATCTAGCCCCTTACAGACCAGAGTACAATTGAGTGCGGATAACGAGCGACAGCCAGGGCGCAGGCAGAGAGAGGAGTTAGCGTTGTCAGTAACTGACACTGCTCCCCTGTGTGCACGCACCCCGGCCATCACTGTGTTGAATGCCTGTGCATTCAGCAATGACGGGGTTTTTCTTTTTTCTGAAATGCGCCCCCCTTGGGTAGGCTGGAGCTAGCGCTTTAGGCAGGTGCCTATCCTGCCTACCCCTCATCCCGGCCCTGGAAAAGACATAGGGTATATAAGGCATTCTTCAAAGGGATATCATATACAGACTACTCACATCTGGCAGTCTTCATCAGACATAGACACGCCCCTGGAAGAAGCAAAAGCAAAATGGCGTTGGGGTAGGGAGACACTGCACTTTACTTTCTTCTCCTCTGGTGGTAGTTTAATTTCAGGTTAATATACCTTTTACTATTTACCACTACAGATATGCTGCTATTGATGTTATTATTGCCTATGATATGATATTTACATTGTATTTAAAGGGAGATTTTGCCCGTATGTGATTATGATTGCACTTGTACCTTACTATTGTTACTTTATGTTCAATAACTCCTGTCTTTAGGTATAACTTTTTGTAAATCGATTCCAACTACTTTCAAGGACTGTCCCTGAGCCTCGTTGATGGACATAGCAAATGCCAGTCGAACAGGAAACTGGAGGCGTTTAAAATCAAAAGGCAAATCAGATGGAATGACAGGAATTGTTGGAATGAAAATGACGCGCCCCCTGGGCCATGTGTGTGTGGAACCGGACCCGTTGTGGATGCTGGGGGTTGTAGTCCTTGCGTTGCGGGGACCTGTTCCCGTGGCTCAGGGTAGTCAACTCAAATGGCAGTCTATTTGTGTGGTTTTGTGATATTTAAATGTCCGACTGCGCCACTCGTGGATTGCGGTCAGAGAGTACCGCCGCTGCAGGGCAGACCGCTGAGGCTGGTATTGGGAATGCAGCAGAGGATAGTATAACTTCCCACGGGAGGAGTATAGCCTCAGGGCAGAAAGTAGGGATGTTGGTGGTGATGGTGCGCGGGAGCAGCAGTAACCACACGGAGTCTGTCATGCAAGTCAGGGTCTTTACTGTTGGTGGTATTAAAGGACCCGTCCGGAATACAGGTTAACAATGGAGGCCTGGTCAGTCTGAGAGCAACTGGGAAATCCTGCTGGTCAGGGGGAGTTTGTAGGCCTACCGTGCTGACTTCACTCTTTCTTGGCTATCCCGCTGTAGTGTAGTGGTAGCCCACGTCTCTGAGTCTACCGTGTTGTTCTCACCCGTATGAGTGGCAACTCGGGCCTTCTGTACTTCTCACCCCTCCAGGGCAGTAGTGTTCTCTCTCGTGTGGCTGAGCCTCCGGGCTTCCTTGGGCCAGAGGACTTGAAGTCCCCTGCGTGGTGGTTTTCTGCTGCTGGGCTTACAACCCTCACAGCCTTGGACTCCAGTGTCCGGCTTAGTAAGTCTCTGGTCAGGACGAACTATGCTAGTTCCCCTCCTGGCCTCGTGTTCCTCCTCTGCCTACAGGGACTCCTCAGCCTGCTGCTGACCTGTCCCTGTCTCTGGAACTAGACTGGCACTTGTCTCTGGCTTCACTGGACTCTCTAACCCCGCCTCAGATCCAGTTTATAAAGGGCAGGTTTCTCCCCTCCCTGGACTGAGGCAGGAGGTGCTGCATGCTAATTGTCCCCAACCAGGGAACCTCCCACCTGCTCTCAGACATGACATTGCTGCCACTGTGGCGACCAGACCTGGGGTGCCACATTCTCCCCTAGTGAAATTTAGTACTCCGGGACTAAACACATTTTGCAAAAATACAACATAGCAGAGGATAAGCAATAACACAACAACATATATACAAGAAGTTTAGTCTTTAGAGATCACGGCGCTCCCGTTACCAGTTGTCCATGTCACCTAAGATGCAATTTGAGAGACCCGTCCTAAACCCTCCACATAGGCCCTGGGGTGGCTACAGGGCATAGATGATCCGGAGCTGGACCACGTCTTCAGCCACCTCCACGGGTTTTGTTTTCTGTGGTCGTCTTCAAAAGAGGGCACCTTACCAGGTGCAACTATGTACAAGGTACAGTTCCGGTTATTCACTGTCCATAACCTGTTAGTCCATGAACCCTGTCGGGTAACTAGAAAAACATAATTAGCAACCAGGCAACAAACATTAAACATTTGCAATACACAGGTAGATATATACTTGGCATTTAGATTCTCCAGCGAGCTGGTATTTGACCTCTAGTGCTCCTGGTGGACCTTCATAACCCACTGTCTGGTGGTACTCTATTTGGGTCCCCTGTTTCCACCCCCTGTGTACTGGGTGTGCTCGTGTCTGCACTAGAGGTGTTTGCAGATGTTACGGGTAGGTTGGGCAGCTTTCTGCGTACTCTTTGGTTCACCACGGGCATGGCAGGTTCACTACTAGCAGAGGGTTGATTCTCCTGAGCTGCTGGTATGGAATCTTCTGCCTCCGGGGCCACTTGCTCTTCCAACACTACTGGCTCTTCTGCGGGCTCTTGAGGGGTTGGCTGGAGGAAGGTAAGGACGGGTACCACTATGGCGTTGTTGATTTGTGTCCAGGACCGGGGAAATTCTCCGAGCACCGTGCTGACCATTTCTTCCCTTTCCTCTGCGGGTTAAGGGCTATCTTGGTCTTCATCAGCACTTTGCAGCTGCTCCGGACACCTCTTCAGGTGGTCTCTGGAGACAGTGGCTGTGGTCTCTCCTCCATCCTTACTGATAACACACACCTTTGGGTTTCCATGGCTTGACGGCAGTACGGTGTACGGGTCTTTCTCCCACTGGTGATCCAACTTGTGGAGCCGTCTCTTCCTCTTCAAGACCTGCTCTCCAGGTGCCAGGGGAGCAGCAGGAGCATGCTGGTTGTAATTCCTTTCTTGCCTCTCTCTTGCTAGAGATAGACTTCGCTCCACACACTCCTGTACTTTCCGGTACTGCTGTTGTCGTTCTGTGTCCCAGTCTGCTTCTGGTGAGGTGTCCTCGGGTGTCAGGACTCCTATCTCCAGGTCAATTGGCAGCTTACCAGGTCTTGCTCTCATTAGGTAAGCCGGGATGCAGTTGGTAGAACCCACTGGGATATGGTTATACAAGTCCACCAGATCCGGCCGTTTCTCAGGCCACAGGCTGCGTTCCTCCAGGGGCAACGTCTTGAGCAGGTCCAGTACTACCTGGTTCATTTTCTCACACATCCCGTTGGTTTGGGGGTGGTAAGGCTTTGTCCTTATCTTCCCGCAGCCATACAGGTTGCAGAATTCCTGTAAGACTTCAGCCTCGAACGCTGGACCTTGATCAGTCAACACTTGCTCTGGATACCCATGGGGGCGGCAGAAATGCTGCTGAAAGGCTCTGGCGGCCGTCTGAGCTGTTAAGTCTTTGACGGGGACCACCACTAGGAACCGGGAGTAGTGATCTACGATTGTGAGGGCGTAGACATATCCCGATCTGCTTGGAGCCAGCTTTACGTGGTCCAGGGCCACCAGCTCAAGGGGCTGCTTCGTGATGATGGGCTGCTGGCGAGTCTTCTGGCTGGCGCGGTCCTTCCTCCTTAGGTTGCACGGGCCACAGTCTCTGCACCATCCCTCTATAGCCCCTCTCATGCCTACCCAGAAGAACCGCTCACGCAACAGGAACTCCAGCTTCTTCCATCCGAAGTGCCCTGCTCCATCATGGTATGCTTCTAGGATCATAGCCGCATCCCGCCTTGGGACCACTACCTGCCAGATCAGCTCGTGTGTTCGAGAGTTGACGGTCCTGCGGCACAGCCTCCCCTCATAGAGAAACAGCTTGCTCCTCTCCTTCCACAGCTGCTTGGCCTCTTCTGGAGCATCCGGATGAAGGTGGGCATCAGGCTTGGTCAGCATCTCTTTTACCAGGTGGACTGCGGGGTCACTATCTTGTGTCTCTGCCCAGCCGTGGTGGGGTAAGGGATTGAACGTAGTGGTAGCAGAGCGCCTCTCCTTTATGCAGTGGGAACACTGGGTGACCCCATGATGGTGGAATGCAGGGAGTTCAATTTCTTCCAGTTCTTCTGGATCCTCTCCCTCGTCCTGCAAGTGAGGCATTCTGGACAATGCATCTGCGTTGGCATTTGCGCGCCCTGTCCGGTATTTGATGGTAAATTCATAATGGGCCATCCATCTCTTCTCTAGGGCACCAAGTCTTGCAGTGTCCAGGTGTGTCAACGGGTTGTTGTCCGTGTACACAGTGAACTTAGAAGAAGCCAGGTAATGCTTGAAGCGTTCAGTGACTGCCCACACCACTGCCAGGAACTCTAGCTTGAAGGAGCTATAATTCTCAGGGTTTCTCTCTGTGGGTCTCAGCTTTCTGCTAGCATAAGCAATTACCCGTTCTCTGCCCTGCTGGATCTGGGACAGTACGGCTCCTAGCCCCACATTACTGGCATCAGTGTGGAGGATAAAAGGCTGGCCGTAATCAGGGTAGGCCAGGATCTCATCCCCCGTGAGGGCCATCTTCAGCTGGCGGAAAGACTCCTCCTCCAGCTTGTCCCACTTAAAGGGCGGCTTCTGACTTTTAGTCTTTTACTGACCTAGCAGGAGGTCCTGCATAGGGGCTGCCATTTTGGTGAACCCGGAAATTAATCTTCGGTAGTAGCCTACCAACCCGAGGAACTGCCGCACTTCCTTTATGCTGGAGGGTCTTGGCCAGTCCTTAATTACCGTGATCTTGTCAGGGTCTGGGGCTACTCCGTCAGCACTCACCATGTGTCCTAGGTACTGTACTTTTGGCTTCAGTAGATGACACTAGGAGGGTTTCACCTTTAGGCCGAAGCCTGCCAGGGCATTGAACACCTCTGGCAGGTGCTTTAGATGGTCCTCATAGGTCTTGGAATATATGAAGACATCGTCCAAGTAGAGTAGGACCGTCTCGAAATTTCTGTGCCCCAGACAGCACTTCATCAGCCTCTGGAAGGTCCCTGGGGCATTGCAGAGTCCGAACAGCATACAGTTGAATTCACTGAGACCCATCGGGGTGGTGAAGGCGGTCTTCTCCTTGTCTGACTCTGCTACAGGAACCTGCCAGTCCCGCTAGTGAGATCCAAAGTAGAGAAGAAGTTAGCAGATTTTAATGCAGCCAAAGACTCCTCTATCCTAGGTAACGGGTACGCATCTTTGTGTGTTATTCTGTTGACCTTTCTATAATCTACACACATCCTCATCGTGCCATCTTTCTTTTTTACAAGAACTAGAGGAGCTGCCCAGGGGCTACAGCTATCCCTGATCACCCCAGCCTCCTTCATCTCCTGTAACATACCCTTGGTATTCTGATAGTGTGCAGGGGGTACAGGCCGGTATCTCTCTTTTATGGGTGGATGGTCTCCTGTGGGGATTTGGTGTTCTACCCCCTTTACTTGCCCAAAGTCTAGCGGGTGCTTACTTAAGACTCTTTCGTACTCCTGAACCATCCAGTAGACTCCCTGTTTTTGGTGTGAGGGAGTGGAGTCGGTGCCCACATGCAGTTTCTGACACCAGTCCTCCATTTGTTTCTTGGAGACGTTACCCTCCTCTGGTTGAGATGGAGGCAAGGGTTCCACGGCCTTTACAGAGTTCTGGTTAACGGTGAACAATTTGGCCAGGGTGGCATATCGGGGCAAGTGTACCTCTCTTTCCCCAATATTTAGGATGCGGACTGGTACCCTCCCATGGCGGACATCAACCACCCCCCGTGCTGTCAAAATGGTGGGCCTACTGTCTGAGTAAACGGGTTCTACCATAGCTTGGTAGTCACTACCTCTTAACCCGATTGCAGACCGGCACCAGATCATCATTTCACTTTTTGGGGGCATGGCGATAGGGAATGGGTCACTCATCCTAACGCTTCCAATCTCACCACCAGACAGTTCTACCTGTTGCCGCTTCATCAGGTCTCTGATCTCCTTTCGTAGGACACGCTGCTGGCTGGAGCTGGCATTCATTGCAACCTGCTGTAATATAACAATTATCTCTGAAAGACAATTTTCAATTACGTTAGTACCCAAGGTTATTTTAGGGTGACTTTCACAACGGTCAATGTCCACAATAATCAGTCCTTGCTCTGGCAGTTTAACTTTACCAATTTTGATGCTCACCTCCTTGAACCCCACCTGCGGCACGGGCTGACCATTGCTGGCGATGATGCTCAAGTCATTATCTGGGTGGCGGGTAATATCCGTGTCATCCCAGTACCGCTTGAAAAGCACATAGGGGATGGTGGTTACCTGTGACCCGGTGTCCAACAGTGCACTCATGGGAATGCCATCCAGTACCACAGGCAAGACCGGTCGCCCCCCCACATACTTGTCATGCCAGTTTGATGGGCCTGATGATCTTACACCTGGGGTTTGGCCCTCTGCCAAAGGTTGGGCCCGTTTAAATTACGGTACCTCGCAATATGTCCTGGCTGGCTGCAGCGGCGGCAGATGGGTTGTCCATCCTTGTCGTAGCAGTCCGTTGGCTTCCCTCTGAACGGTGGGATCCTCTTCTGTCGGCGCCACGGGACGTCCTCCGGACTGGTAGCCAGCTGGATCTTTCCTGGAGAGGATACCTGCAACGACTGCACAGTCCTGGTTAGTGCGGCAATGCTTTTAGTCAGTTCTTGGACCTGATGGTGCAGGTCTGTAGACGGGGTACTATTCTGTGCATTGGCTCCTGCAGATTCTGTAGACTGGGGCGCCGCCTCTTGGTGATAAGTGAAAGCAGGGCGCCTGGAGGTCGCAACGCCACCTGGTGCGGGTTCTCGGAGTACCCGGATGGCTCTGTCCTTAAACTGTGCAAAGTCTAACTCAGGGTTCTGCAGGGCCATCAGGCGTAACTGGGTTCGGTGGGCGCTGGACAGCAGACCCTCAATGAATTGTTCAGTCAGCAGTTCATCTGCATTCCTCACACTGTCAGGGTCTGCCTGTTTGATGGCTCTCAGGGCCTCTTGCAAATTCAAAGCATAGTCTCTGATACTGTCTTGGGCCCGCTGCTTGCACCCATAAAATCTCATTTTGATCTCTGCTGAGGTGCAGGTATCAAAAGTGTCCTTTAAACGGGCCAAAATCTCCTTCACGGTCCCCTTGTCCCTGACTGACAAGGACTTTACTTCTCGTTGGGCCGCGCTTGTTAACTGGCCTATCAGTATGGTCACTTTTTGTTCCTCCGTCAGCGGGTACACCTTGAATAGGCTATATCGTTTCTCTTTAAAGTTGCTCAGGGTATGCGACTCCCCTGAGTACTGGGGCAACCAGGCCGCTCCGGGTATATAGGGCATCGTGAACGGCATTACTGCGGCAGCAGCCGCGCTGGCGGTGACAGTTTCCTCTGCTTCCGTTATCCTCTTCCCCCCTAGTCAACCGTGGCCTACCTTCCGTTGCTTTTCTTCTGTAGGCCGCGGCTTCGCAGGCGATCGTCGGGGTTGAGGACCTTGCGTCGCGTCCTGGTGACGTCAGCGTCCGCTCGGCTCCTTTCAGGACCTTGCGCAGCGTCCGTGCGTAAGGCGGGGCTCCAGTTCTCGCGCGCTTTCGTCGTCCACGCCCCTCTTCTTCCCGTGCGGCGTCCCAAAGATGGCGCCAGATGGTGGAAAAATGGCCACGGATGGCGGGAAACGGCTGCGGATGGTGAGAAACTCCACCAAAGTAAGTTTACGGTCTTTCCTCAGGCACGCAGTACCCGTTGGTGGCGGGCACGAGATCCTGCCGACTGCGCCAAAAGTTGACGCGACCCCTGGGCCGTGTGTGTGTGGGGATACCCGGAACCGGACCCGTTGTGGATGCTGGGGGTTGTAGTCCTTGCGTGGCGGGGACCCGGTCCCGTGGCTCAGAGTAGTTAACTCAAATGGCAGTCTATTTGTGTGGTTTTGTGATATTTAAATGTCCGGCTACGCCACCCGTGGATTGCGGTCAGAGAGTACCGCCGCTGCAGGGCAGACCGCTGAGGCTGGTATTGGGAATGCAGCAGAGGATAGTATAACTCCCCACGGGAGGAGTATAGCCTCAGGGCAGAAAGTAGGGATGTTGGTGGTGATGGTGCACAGGAGCAGCAGTAACCACATGGAGTTTGTCATGCAAGTCAGGGTCTTTAATGTTGGTGGTATTAAAGGACCCGTCCAGAATACAGGTTAACAATGGAGGCCTGGTCAGTCTGAGAAATCCTGCTGGTCAGGGGGAGTTTGTAGGCCTACCGTGCTGACTTCACTCTTTCTTGGCTATCCCACTGTAGTGTAGTGGTAGCCCACGTCTCTGAGTGTACCGTGTTGTTCTCACCCGTATGACTGGCAACTCGGGCCTTTTGTACTTCTCACCCCTCCAGGGCAGTAATGGTCCCTCTTGTGTGGCTGAGCCTCCGGGCTTCCTTGGGCCAGAGGACTTAAAGTCCCCTGCGTGGTGGTTTTCTGCTGCTGGGCTTACAACCCTCACAGCCTCGGACTTCAGTGTCCGGCTTAGTAAGTCTCTGGTCAGGACTAACTCTGCTAGTTCCCCTCCTGGCCTCGTGTTCCTCCTCTGCCTACAGGGACTCCTCAGCCTGCTGCTGACCTGTCCCTGTCTCTGGAACTAGACTGACACTTGTCTCTGGCTTCACTGGACTCTCTAACCCCGCCACAGATCCAGTTTATAAAGGGCAGGTTTCTCCCCTCCTTGGACTGAGGCAGGAGGTGCTGCATGCTAATTGTCCCCAACCAGGGAACCTCCCACCTGCTCTCAGACATGACATTGCTGCCACTGGGGCGACCAGACCTGGGGTGCCACAAAAACATCTTCTCCTGTGGCACATCCTGTCAAAATGGTTGCCTCAATTACATGTGGAAACAGGTTCTTAATCAAGAGTCTTGTTCCATTACACAGCTTTGGTGGATCCAAATTTCTCAATAGCAGAATAGGTGCTCCAGGTTTTAGAAAGAGGCTGTGAGGAGGAAGTCCTTGTGGCTCCAAGGAATTGAGGAACTCAGTTGGATAAAATAATGCTTGAGCAGGGTCTATTACTGTATCCACTGACTTGTAGGTTGTGCACACACCTGGAAGGAGATTTAGAATTTGAAGACTGATCTTGTTGACACTGTCATTTTTGGGAGCTAGAATAGCCCTTTCACACAGCCAGCCAGAATTTTTGAAGTGGAGTTGAATGTTTGGAAAAACCTTTGCTTTCAACTCCTCAATGGAAGTCACAATGCAACAAAAGTTGCTTGGGAAGGTGATCTGTCCATTGGTTGAGTTTACTGGTTCCTTGCCATCTCCAATAGTCAACAGCTGGCTCGAAAACAGTCCAGCAGAAACATCGCCTGTCATGTAGGCCCTCATGTTTGTGTTCAGTGACATTTTCTTTACTTTTCTCCAAAGGTACGATGCTTTGAGACAGGAATTCAGTTCGTCTGCAGGGGTTGATCTTGGAATAACAGGGAGTGTTTGGCGGAAGTCACCTGCCAAAACAACAACTACTCCTCCCATGATATATTTGTTGCTATGCAGGTCTTGCAGCAGTCTGTCCACTTCTTCTAGAGCCCTTTTGTGTGACATGGTGCATTCATCCCAAATGATGGCACTGCATTTTTGAAGCAATTTGGCTAGTCCTGATCCTTTGGCAATATTACACACGGGCTGTCACTATGAGACAGGTTAAGTGGTAGTTTGAATGTCGAAGGTGCTGTCCTGCCACCTTTTAAAAGCGTAGCTGCAATTCCAGAAGATGCCACTGCAAGTGCAATCTTTTTTTGTTGTCGAAATTTTGCCAGGAGCAAGTTGATTACAAATGTCTTTCCTGTTCCACCTGGAGCATCAAGGAAGACAATCCCACCTTTGTTGGTTTCACTGAAACTTAAAATGTAGTTATAGGCGTCCCTTTGATATGGTACCAATATTGGCTCGTTCTGAGACACAAATGCTGTCAGTTCATCAATATTGTAGTTTGTTTCTAGGAAAATCTCCCTACACATTTGTATGCCTTCAGGATTTCTTATTGGAGCAGGCAAACCAGGCAGCTGTAAGGTTTTTCCTGACATTGCTATGCACTGATCTTCAAGGAGCATTAAAGTTTCATTGAACATTTCCTCAGTGAAGTTGATGAGTTGCTGAGGATTTTCCCTTCTAATCTGCATGAGGATGTCCTCACTGAGATCAGTTTTGTACTTTGTCCAAATCTCAAGAGGATTTGAAATGCTACAGGTTGTTAGAATAGAAAAAAAGGAGAACCTTAGAGTATTTACGGCAAGAATGGACATAATTTTATTTAGATATGAAAAATTCAAGACAAAGTAAAAAACACATATATTCACATTAAGCCGGGAAGGAAATTGATGTATGCCAAACCTCAGGGACATCCAAGGGACAGTAATATATAATAGACTTGTAGTTACCGCCCAAAATTTAGGCGGATAAATGCAGGTGAGCGTCAATGATCACAAATTACAGTTTTGCATAGGGAGAGATGAGATACTAAAACCTAAAAGCGTCGGTCACAAACAGGAAAATGTCCCACCATATATAGGAGGTAATTAAAGTGCATGCCAGTGCATATTCATATAAGCAATCTTCAAGGGGGGACCCAGTTAAGACCCGCAGCTAAATAGAGAGGAGAAGTACCCCATTACTGATGTTACAACAGTGTGAACAACAATCTCCACATTAATGTAACTCACCAAAGTGTAGGAAAAAAATCAAAATTGTCCCAGGGAGTCTCTGGACAGTGTGCCAAGGATAGTACCATTAGAATAATAGCAAAGAGGTGTCTTAGTCACTTTGGAGTTTATGTGGCTGCTGCTTCAATGAGGGTCATGTCCCAGTGTCCATCATTTTCCAAAAGTCCTTTTCTTTGGACCTGAAGGCCTCCGACGGTCTTCTGGTCAGAAAATGATGTAGGGCCTTTGACAACATAAAGTAACATGCGCAGGTAGAAGCACTCTGCATTTGACGGATGAACAGTGTAGACGCGACCAAGAGTATCAGTTGCTTTCACCCCTGGATAGCCTTCAATATCAAGCCCCCGTTTCCTCCGTTCCAGTGTTTTTCAGGAGGCATTCCAAGTGTAGTACTTTGGTAAATCACAGTAGAGAATTGTTTTTGCAAAAGGGTCTTGTTGACACAGCTCAAAAAATGCCAAGATGGTGGTCTTAGGTGGTGTTAGGAGCTGCTGCTGCAAGTTTGCTGTGTTAAAGTAAATTCTCTGTCCATTTTCCAAGTGCACACTCAGATGCACAACTGGTGGGTAGCGCTCATGAATGGAGAATCCTAGTATTCTCCAAACAGCTTCATTGCTGCTTATGTACCTGCCCATCTGGAATGCCTCCACTTTATCAATAATAGGTCCATTTTTCTGGAGTTCAAAAACTGCTTGATCACTTTCTTAGTGGACATATTTGCAGATATCCTTGATTGATTTCACAGAGTGGCGAGATTCGACATTTATGTGAGCCTGGAAGATTTTTGAGAGCAAAGGGTTGTAAGGCACTACCCACCTGTTGTCAATTTCTATCTCTTGGAGTGATGATCCAACACGCATTTTGAGCTTTGCTATGAAACCACCATCCCCTGGCATTCTTCTTTGGTAGACTGGATATCCATCTTGTCCTGTTTGGGTTTATTGGACCAGGGATCGTGGGTAATGCTTTGAACACCTGCCATCAATCATACAGGGAGAATTTTTGTTCAGACTCCCACACGGACCATGGATCATGTTTTTTGTGATGGTGTCAAACAACAATGGGTCAATCTGAGGGTCTGGCAATTCTGCACTGATGATATTGTCAATTTTGGTAGACTGTATTTTTTGCTTCAGCCAAACCAAGATGTGTGCGTGAGGAAGGCCTCTTTTTTGCCATTCAACTGAATACATCCCGCACTGTGTCTCACCATAAATATGTGATTTTGTGATGAGATTAGTCATTTTTGAAAGTTTCTGTTTTAAAACCCGAGCAATAAGGTCATGGCGATTCACTGTTTTTTGGCCCGGCAACAGGTGCCCTCCAATTTCCTCACAGGCAGGATTGAAAGTAAAGGTGATGAAAAGATCTGGACGGCCATACTTTCTCATATAAGTCATTGCATCCTGTGTGTATTCATGCATGTGTCGTGGGCTTCCTGTGACAGTTGATGGAAGAATAACCATTTTCCCCAACTCTTTTGGATCAGCATCATTTGCAACAGCATCTCTAAGGTTAATATATTCCTCTGCCCTGAGCTTCTTTTGATTTAGTCGGATATATAAAAGATGTTCACTCTCAATCTTTGCATACATGTCAACAATAAATTGGTGGAAGAGGTGTTTGCATTTCAAGGTGTGATTTTCCTCTGCAAATCTTGTCATGATCCTATATGCATAGAAGTCCATGGCAGACACTTATTTTCCTGAAGGGTTGCCTGTTGTAGGATCTGAGGTATTCCAAAGTGATAGCCATCCTGTCCCTGACAAAAGATGATTGGATATTGCAGAGCATCATAGGACCTGTGAGTTTCTGCTACTCGTTGCAAACTATTGTTCCTTTACTGAAGCACAATGTCACGGCTTTGAAAATCATTACCTACAATCAAGATGGCTACCTCATCAAATGTGGGAGCATTGAAACGTCGCTGATGTTCACCTTGTGGTGTTTTGTCAGCTCGAATGACAACCTTGTAATCGTCATTTGGCATGCATTCGAGTGCAGTCTTGAAAAGTTGAACATATAGATTGTTGGAGTGAAGGAACTGCTGCAAAATAGTGACAATATCAAGGCGAGTGTTAGGAATTAAAGAGCATCTCCGCTGAGCCTCTGCTTCTGCATTTCCCATAAAGAAGAGTCGAAGAAATTGAGGTTCTTCTCCTTGTAATGGAAGCAGTGAGTCAATTGAGTGGTAAACCTGTCCTTGAACTTTAAATGTCGGCATAAATCCTGTTGTAAACATTTCTTTTGTTGCACCAAATGATGTCATTTGGAAGCAGGAGTTGTACTTCCTAATGTCCAAGAAATGCTTTGATATTGTACTGGTACCTGTCATCAGAGACTTTAGGGGATCTAGTGGTGACAGGAGAGGTGGAAGTTTTATCTTGCCATTTGCACAGCATAAACGTGGCGGTTCTTCTTTCCATTTCAGGGCTCTGCAGTACATGCAGACCACATCCATTTTTCCTATCTGAACTTTAGGATTATCCTGATAGTTTATGTCTGACTGGTAACAAAAGGCAGCATGTTTCAAATCTCCAACCATTTCCTGAGCCCTGGTGGAAGAAATAGCAATTCTCTTAGTGGCAAGTCGGCCTTCTCTCTGCTGAGATGACTCATTGGCCCTTGAAGAAATAGCTTTTCTTCTCTTATCTGCAAGCTTCGCTTCCCTCTACTCAGAAAGTTCATTGGCCCTTGAGGAAGCAGCTCTTGTTTTCATGTCTGCAAGCCTCGCTTCCCTCTGCTCAGAAAGTTCATTGGCTCTTGAGGAAGCAGCTGCTGTTCTCATGTGTGTCAGCCTTGTTTCTCGGTCTTCACATTTTTCATTGGCCCATAATGCAGCTTTTCTTTTCGCATCAGCTGACATTGGTGCCATGAAATTCCTTTTCTTATGAGGCATTATTGTGGTAAAAATAGTCTGTAACTGGCAGTTTCTATAACCTCTCACATAGAAGTAATGTGACTGACATCAGCCTTTCCACCAACACACCCTAACTGACATCTTATTACCTTACACAAGCTTTGTTATACTGAGAATGTCCTTTTTTGCCTATATTAACCAATCACAGCTCAGATTAATTAACTGTAGCAAAATAGAAGCTGAGCTGTGATTGGTTGCTATTGGCAGCCTGATAAATCTTTGTGAGATGAGTTTTGTGTGTGCTGAGGGTGGTATATGTGTTCAAGCACGTGGTAGTGTGTGGCGCATTTTGTGTGTGTGTTCATATCCCCGTGTGTGGTGAGTATGAGTATCCCATGTCGGGGCCCCACCTTAGCAACTGTACAGTATATACTCTTTGGCGCCATCGCTCTCATTCTTTAATTCTCCCTTGTTCACATGTGGCAGCGGTCAATTTGCCTCCAACACTTTTACTTTCACTTTTCCCCCATTATGTAGATAGGGGCAAAATTGTTTGGTGAATTGGATGCGCGGGGTTAAAATTTCGCCTCACAACATAGCCTATGACGCTCTCGGGGTCCAGACGCGTGACTGTGCAAAATTTTGTGGCTGTAACTGCGACGGTGCAGATGCCAATCCCGGACATACACACATACATACATACACACACACACTCACACACATTAAGCTTTATATATTAGATAATGAATAAAAAATATAATAAAATAGACAAGGGAATAAACCTCCAAAAAAAGTGGGGATAGGAAACACAGCACGGTCGAATAAATAATGTATGATGTAATCATATAAAGCAGCTCACGGGAAAATGCACCTAAATGAGGTCAAGTAATTGACCCAAATAATAGGGGGGCATATTAAACCAATTGCTGTACTTCACCAAATCTTGCGCAAGTGCGACGAGGGGAGTACATCCAATGTTAATCAAGGTTATGTGAAACAAGAAAAGAGGGGGAGCTCTAAGTGAGGTATTGGAGCTATGCTTAGTCCCTCTATGGATAATGGTAATCTGTATGGAAGAGTGAATGAGGATACCTCGTTATGAAGTGGATCCTGGAGCGCTGAAGACCTGCTGTGTCCTCCCCACACCCGACGGATGCCGTTTCGCTTGATCGCTTCTTCCGGGGGCGTGTCATACCAGAGGAGGGTCTATGGCCGGTATAAATATAATGTTTGGCGAATGGGAGCCTTGGAGAAGCTGAGTGCCCAACCAATAGGAACATCCAAGGGGCGGGCACAAAATCACGTTGCCTGGCGTTCTATGTAACGTCATGCGCCTTGATCCATCTTCCTATTGCAAATGGGACTTCCGGAATCGTGCTCCGCGGACCGAAAGTGGAACGCACTGCGGTCACGTGATCGAGCACTTCCGCAAGTCAGAGAAGATACAGATCCAGCGCATGCGTACAGACGTCAAGCAAGGTAAACAGACCTGGGGCCAGTACAAGGTGCAAAGAGCAATCCTAATCAGAAAAACACACACACAAAAAAGCTAATAATTCATAAATTATAAGAATCATGCGAATATATACCTTAAATACAATATGGAATGTAAAGGAAAACATAAAAAAAACAAAACAAACCCACTGCATAAGGATCAAATAGATAATACAAAAATCAATGAAATAAAGGAAATATAGGCACCAATAAATTAATAAGAAAAGAAAAGGCTGCATGAAGGCCAAATAAATGATAAATATGATACAAAATAAAGAAACCAATATATATAGGAAAAGAACATACAACATGAGAGCCAAATGAGTGATAAATTTTAAAGTGAAAAGAATAGGTATAAATAAAACAAATAAAACAATATAAATAGGAAGGGAAATCCTATATGGGGACCAATTGCATAATGAATATAATACAAAAATAATAAAGGAAAATTAAAAAATTAAATCAATGTAAATAGGGAAGAAAAATACTAAGGGGGCCAAATATGTGATGAGGGGGAGGGACCAACCCAAGACAGTGCCAGGTAAAGGATAATAAAAAAAAAAAAAAAAAAAAAAGAGGAGGGGATTAAGAAGGCTCCTATATATATATTAATGTGAATGAAGGAAGGTGATCCAATAAGAACAAAAAATTGAGTAATAAAGTTCTACCAGGACGTTTAATAAATGCCAAATGTAAAAAAAGTGCATTAGTGCAGAGTAATTAAGGTGCTGACGTGCCTATAAAAAGGAAAATATGGGAAAGGAGGTGCCAGAGGAAACACATTTATTCATAATGAGCATGTAAGATGTTTTCTAATTTGAGAATTTTTTGTTCCATTGAAATTTTCAAAGCTTGCAGATTTATTTAAATTTAGACAGGCTTTACAGAGGCCACACGGAAAAAATCCTAATCTGAGATTGAGTTTTTTAGGATTGTTATTGCGGTCATAATGGCTATGTACCAATAAGTCTTTGAGATTTTGGCTTCTCCTGGCTACCATCGATGGAACTGGGGGGATAATTTTCCGAAGGGTAGGATCAGTGTGAAGAACATTCCAATGTTTCTCCAGAACCTTTCTTAGATCCCCCCACTGGTCACTATAGGTGGAAATGAAATGTACCTGACTTTCCGAGTTAGTCTGATTTTTATCATACATGCCGTAAACAAGTTTCTCCCTAGGGATATATTTAGCTCTTTTATATCCTCTATTGATGGAGCGCCGACTGTATCCCCTGTCTAAAAATCTATTTCTTAAGTCAACAGCTTGAGTTTCAAAATAAGTGTCCTCTGAACATATCCTCTTAACTCTCAAAAATTGGCCCATGGGTATTCCCTTGATGGTGGATGGAGGATGAGAAGATGTTGCATGGAGGAATGTATTAATGGATGTTGGTTTCCTATAAACATGTAATTCTACCATTTTCAGAGACTGTGATTTTAAGATCCAAAAACCAGACCTCTCCCAAATTTATAGGTCAGTTTGATATTCAATGGATTGTTATTTAGTCTCACCATCAGTCCTTCCAAGTTATCCACCGGGATATCCTTCAATAGGGATTTTTCTAACTCCTCAATTTCCTCATCAATTTCTTTCAATGACTTAGAGTTCTTGTCAATGATTTGATTTGGATGAACTCTAAAAGCAAGTGGTAGCAGCTGAAATCCATCTCTTAAGTAAAGGTTCTTCCTCCAATTCAAATGAAGGAAAAAGTTGTACACGTAAACCTCTCGGTATGATTTGTTTGTCCATATAGTTTTCTAGGGAAGACCTATTCCATCATAAACGTGTCTTTTTGTATAGTATCTTCTTGTAATTTTTAATGAAATCCTTATGATGAGTAGCTACATCTGGAGTAACACCGGGGGCCCCTTGTCAAAACAAGTCAGAGGCCTTTGATCGCCAAGAATTTTCTCTGGCCTTAAAGTCCATCATATCAATACGTCGGACAGTCTGTTTACAAAAAATAGAAAACATAATTAAATCCAAAAATAGTCCAATAACATGAGGTCAGACAACTTCGAAACAATTTTACCACAAAAAGATCTATAATGGCAATGTGACCGCCAGATAAGAAGAAATTCTGACAAAGTAAGGATAAAATACTAACAATTTTATTTCAAATAATGAATAAAAAATATAATAAAATAGACAAGGGAATAAACCTCCAAAAAAGGGGGGATAGGAAACACACTATACATATATCGATGATATTTGGTTTTTGTGGGAGGCCACAGTAAGGGACTTGGAAGGACTGATGGTGAGACTAAATAACAATCCATTGAATATCAAACTGACCTATAAATTTGGGAGAGGTCTGGTTTTTGGATCTTAAAATCACAGTCTCTGAAAATGGTAGAATTACATGTTTATAGGAAACCAACATCCATTAATACATTCCTCCATGCAACATCTTCCCATCCTCCATCCACCATCAAGGGAATACCCATGGGCCAATTTTTGAGAGTTAAGAGGATATGTTCAGAGGACACTGATTTTGAAACTCTAGCTGTTGACTTAAGAAATCGATTTTTAGACAGGGGATACAGTCGGCGCTCCATCAATAGAGGATATAAAAGAGCTAAATATATCCCTAGGGAGAAACTTGTTTACGGCACGTATGATAAAAATCGGACTAACTCGGAAAGTCCGGTACATTTCATTTCCACCTATAGTGACCAGTGGGGGGATCTAAGAAAGGTTCTGGAGAAACATTGGAATGTTCTTCACACTGATCCTACCCTTCGGAAAATTATCCCCCCAGTTCCATCGATGGTAGCCAGGAGAAGCCAAAATCTCAAAGACTTATTGGTGCATAGCCATTATGACCGCAATAACAATCCTAAAAAACTCAATCTCAGATTAGGATTTTTTCCGTGTGGCCTCTGTAAAGCCTGTCTAAATTTAAATAAATCTGCAAGCTTTGAAAATTTCAATGGAACAAAAAATTTTCAAATTAGAAAACATCTTACATGCTCCTCTAAAGGGGTAATTTACTATGCCAAGTGTCCATGTAACTTAATCTGCATAGGCCTCACAACTCGGGAGCTAAAAGTGAGGGTTAGATAACACGTTAGAGACAATGAAAAGGCGAGTATTATAGAGGATTGGACCCTGCTGAACACCCTACCACGTCATTTTAAAACACACCATGAATGTAATCCTGCCGGCCTGAAGATTAAGTGTATTGACCAGGTCGCAATGGGGGTAATAGGGGGTGATTTGGGGAAACTTTTGGCCCAATATGAGAGCTGATGGATCTATCGTTTAGGTACTCTTACCCCACAAGGTCTTAATGAAAATTTTGGTTTTGGATCCTTTTTGTAGCTGCTCTGAGGGTTTTTAAATTGGTATGTATATACTTTTTAATATGTTTGTGAGCCTAATGTTTTAATTTTATTCACTTAGAGTACACATACCAGCCGTTATAATCAATGTGGATGCCTTATATGTGGAGACCTAGCTTACCTAATCTGGGATTATAATTTCGTTCAAGCCTTAATATTGATGATCTCTTCTGGCCTTCCTGATGAATATGGACTTTCCTGATGGATATATGGCCTTAAGATCCTTCGCAGAGAGACTTTAGTTGGATGGACTTTCAATGAACTCATGTTCGTCCTTTTGGAATTAAATATATGGGCCTTTATCATGCACGACAGCACTTTTTTCCTTTTTTCAATTTTTCAATTTTTTTGCTCAGGTGATCCTTCTACAGGACCACTTCTGGTTATCTAGATCCTTGGATAATTACACATCTACATGCACTTTGCACTTTTTATGTCTAAGCATTTTTAATAAGTCATTATTAGTGTTGAGCGAGCACTAAAATGCTCGGGTGCTCGAAGCTCGGGCCGAGCTCGCCGTGATACTCGGGTGCTCGACCCGAGCAACGAGCCCAATGTTAGTCTATGGGAGACTCGAGCATTTTTGCGGTTGCACCCCCGGTAGTCTTTTAAAAGCCTAACAAGTGCCCAATACGATAGTGACAGTGCTCAAATGACATGGGGACAGCATGGGGATCGCCCCAGGAAGCATTTCTGACCCCCAGGTCACTGCTGTCAACAACGTGGTCAGAGGTATTAAGCCACTTTAACGGGCTCACAATAAAACGTTCAAAAACGAAAGTGAAACTTTTTTCCTGTGAAATATGTTAAGGAACATCCTTTCCAGGGAAAAGACTTCTGTATAAGTTAAAATAAATGACCAAAAACAAAAATACTCCTCCACACCTTCGGCTATTTTCACAAGTAGCATTTTTTATGCGTTTTTGCACTTTTGTATTGCTTTCAACTATGAAAAATGCATTCACCGGGAAATGTCATTTTAACATTTTACAACCTTATCTGGCCATGTGCTGTGTGACACATGCATAAAGTGCTGAAAAGACATGGGAACAGCATGGGGAAGACCCCTGGAAGCATCTCTGACTCCCAGGTCACTGTCTAAAAGTGTGCCATCATAAGTGATCCTTGCCGCATCAGAAGATGCAGACTTGCAACTATCCCCATGCAAGTTCTAGTCCCAGGGCAGTGTTCAATTGTACCTCCCCCATTCCTTGCAATACAAGCGCAAGTATGCAGCCTGCCACCCACCCACCCCCAGGCTGCAATACCATACTGCTTGCTTGCTT
Organism: Phyllobates terribilis; assembly: GCF_046119375.1. NCBI lineage: Eukaryota > Metazoa > Chordata > Amphibia > Anura > Dendrobatidae > Phyllobates > Phyllobates terribilis. The sequence continues at coordinate 1,019,304,305 of NW_027362761.1, forward strand.
GCACTTGAAATTGGGCCTTTTAGGCATGTGGAGGCGGAATCTGGCCACCACGTCATGGCTGTGTTGGCGGCCTGGAATCCATACTCAGTCCCCAGCCGCCCAGCGGCCGGGTGTCCATACTCGGTCCCCAGCCGCCCCGCGGCCGGGTGTATACACACGGTCCCCAGTCGCCCCTATTTCTCCTTGGAACATCCCCCCACACACTTTTCTTAGCCCGGCCTGCTTTAGGCAGCATTGGACGAGCCCACCAGAGAACCAGACTCCTCCGGTGGGCACTGACTTCTCCATCGGTGGAGTTGAGAGTGCTAAGGTGAGGAGCATGATGATGATGACAGAAGTTAGCATCTGCTATGTTTTCTTTTAATGCAAGTGTAAGTGTGCAGCCTGCCACCCACCCACCCCCATACTGCAATTCCATACTGCTAGCTTGCACTTGAAATGGGGCCTTTTAGTTTGGAGGAGGCCGAAGCTGGCCACTACCTCATGGCTGCTTCGGCAGCGAGGTGTCCATACTCAGTCTCCAGCCGCCCCTATTTGTCCTGGTGTGCCTCCAGCCGCCTGGTGGCCGGGTGTCCCCGCTTGCTCCCCAGCCTCCAGGGGGTGGCCGGGTGTCCATACTCTGTCCCCAGCCACCCTTATTTGTCCCGGTAACCTTTCCCACACTTTTCTTAGCCTGGCCTGCTTTAGGGCAGCATTGGCCGAGCCCACCGGACTATCAGACTTCTCCGGTGGGCCCTGGCTTCTCCATCAGGGGAGTTGAGAGTGCCAAGGTGAGGAGCATGATGAGGATGATAGAAGTTAGCATCTGCTTTGTTTTGTTGGAATGCAAGCGCATGTATGTAGTAGCGGCTAGGCCTGAGGTGGTCAGCGTTTTGGCGCATATCCTACCTCCTCCGAGGATTGCTGGATGTTTTCCTGCTACTATCCAAGTTCTATGACTCCCGTTAAAACAAAGCTTCAGGTGATAAATGATGGATGAGGTAGTGGCAAAGGAGAAAGAGCAGGAGGAACAGGGACCATTCACATCAATATCAGGCCAGTCAACCAGATATGTCTTGTAGGATATGTTTCTGTAACAAAAGGAGCGGTTCGGCTACACAGTTATAGGGCATACAGTGAGTGCAATGCCTACCAAAAATTTCGAGGCACTCCAATGCCCCTTGGAAATGACATGGAGGTCAGAGGGCGTTAACTAAACCTTTTTTTCCATTTATAGCAACTGGGTCTCCTGTGCACTGTTGGCCTAAGCAGTGAATGGAAGGCTTTCCAAAAATTATGAGGAACTGCAATGCCCCTTACAAGAGCCATGTGTGGCACCCCAGGGGTCTGGTCACCACAGTAATAGAGATATTACGTCAGAGAGCAAGTGAGAGGTTTCCTGGTCAGGATCCCTTAAACATGCAACATCCTCCTGCCCCAGTCCTGGGAGGGGAGAATTCTGCCCTTATAAACTGGATCTGGGGCGGGGTTGAGTGAGTCAGAGAACAGAGAACAGTCAGAGTCAGAGTGAGAGCAAGGGAAAGTAACAGCAAGGAGCTCTGTAGGAGCTAAGAGCTAAAGACCAGGGGCTGGAAGCTGAGCAGAGCTCGCCCTGGCAGAAGACAATAGGAACGGGACACAGGAGTCCGAGGCTGTGAGGACTTATATATCCAGCAGCAGAAACCAGCCGGCAGGGGATCTCAGGTCCTCTGGCCTTAGAAGCCCGGAGGCTCAGTCACAAGCAAGGGACCAGCACCGCCGTCGTGGAGCGGAGGCTAACAGAAGGCCCCAAGTCACCAGCCATACGGGTGAGCACTACACGGTACACTCAAGGACGTGGGCTACTTCTACCCGCTTACAGCAAGGTAGCCAGGAAGAGTGCAGACAGACGGGGAGGCCTACATCTCCACTTAGCCAGGGGAACTCCTGCTTGCTCACAGACTGACCAGGCCTCTTATGCTAGCCAGTACTCCCGGGAGGGTCTACCTTATAATCATCAGTAAAGACCCTGAACTGCACTGCAAAGACTCTGAGTCGTTCCTGCTGCGCTCGTGCACCATCACCCCCATCATCCACACTCACTGCCCTGAGGCTATACTCCTCCCATGGGGAGTTATCCCATTCTCTGCTGCGCATACAACACCAGCCTCAGCGGTCTGCCTCGCAGCGGTGGTACTCCCTGAGACCTATGGGAGACCCTGGGGAGTGGGTCTCCCATAGTTTTTGCTTATGCCTTGCAAGCAAAAGCTGCCAAAAATTAGGATGGAGCAACTTGCAATGCCCCTTACAAGAGCCATGCAGTACAGCATATTACAAACATAAGTCCCATTATTGGGGAGTGGGTCTCCCATAGTATTTGCTTATGCCTTGCAAGCAAAAGCTGCCAAAAATTAGGATGGAGCAACTTGCAATGCCCCTTACAAGAGCCATGCAGTACAGCATATTACAAACATAAGTCCCATTATTGGGGAGTGGGTGTCCCATAGTATTTGCTTATGCCTTGCAAGCAAAAGCTGCCAAAAATTAGGACGGAGCAACTTGCAATGCCCCTTACAAGAGCCATGCAGTACAGCATATTACAAACATAAGTCCCATTATTGGGGAGTGGGTGTCCCATAGTATTTGCTTATGCCTTGCAAGCAAAAGCTGCCAAAAATTAGGACGGAGCAACTTGCAATGCCCCTTACAAGAGCCATGCAGTACAGCATACTGTAATGGGTCTGGGAGGCGGAACCTCTGAGCAACTTATACAAGGGGGTGGTCCTTGTAAGGAAGCGGGTGGCGACCAGGGAAGACAGGCAGGCAGTCACAGCAGGTGACCGGGACAGTCTCTGGGTAAACGGGCAGGAGGTCACGGCAAGTGACCGGGACAGTCTCTGGGTAAACGGGCAGGAGGTCACAGCAAGTGACCGGGACAGTCTCTGGGTAAACGGGCAGGAGGTCACGGCAAGTGACCGGGGCAGTCTCTGGGTAAACGGGCAGGAGGTCACAGCAAGTGACCGGGACAGTCTCTGGGTAAACGGGCAGGAGGTCACAGCAAGTGACCGGGACAGTCTCTGGGTAAACGGGCAGGTACGACCTGTGACGGCTGAGCCTCCAGGTAGGCTAGCAGGCAGATGAGTGCTCCCAGGTGAGCAGGCGAGAGTCTCAGGATAAGCAGGTGGTCACAGCATGTGACGGCGGAGCCTCCAGGTAGGCTAACAGGCAGGTAGCAGATGAGCGCTCCCAGGTGAGCGGGCAAGAGTCTCTGGACTGGCAGGTGGTCAAGGCACATGACGGCGGAGCCTCCAGGTAGGCTAACAGGCAGGTAGCAGATGAGCGCTCCCAGGTGAGTGGGCAAGAGTCTCTGGACTGGCAGGTGGTCACAGCACGTGACGGCGGAGCCTCCAGGTAGGCTAACAGGCAGGTAACAGATGTGCGCTCCCAGGTGAGCAGGCAAGAGTCTCTGGACTGGCAGGTGGTCACAGCATGTGACGGCGGAGCCTCCAGGTAGGCTAGCAGACAGGTAGCAGGTGAGCGCTCCCAGGTGAGCGGGCAAGCTGGTCCATAGTCAGACTGACAGGTGTCGGAAGGCAGACCGTCGGACCTCAGGCTAGCAAGCAGGAAAGCGGATGACAGGCAGGAATCAGGCAGCAAACTGGCAGGAAACTGGCAGGCAACTGGCAGGCAACTGGCAGGTAACAGGCAGGTAACAGGCAGGTAACAGGCAGGTAATGGGCAACGGGACCTGAGGGCTGAAGCAGAGTAGTGAACAGTGCAACAACATTGCTCGGGCACCTCCATTTTGGAGGAGGTGCCTTATATATGGAGGGATCCTCCGGTCATTGGCCGGGGACTCCTTAGGGCGACGCGCGCGGCTCCTTTAAGAGAGGGGGAGCGCGCCCTAAGCACAGTGACCGGGGGAGAGTGGGCGCTGCAGGCAGAGCGGGAGGAAGCCGCCGGGCACGGAGCAGAGAGGTGAGGGGAACAGCGTCCCTGCCTAGCAGGAGGCAGGGACGCTGACGCTACACATATTACAAACATAAGTCCCATTATTGGGGAGTGGGTCTCCCACAGTATTTGCTTATGCTTTCCAAGCAAAAGCTGCCAAAAATTAGGACGGAGCAACTTGCAATGCCCCTTACAAGAGCCATGCAGTACAGCATATTACAAACATAAGTCCCATTATTGGGGAGTGGGTGTCCCATAGTATTTGCTTATGCCTTGCAAGCAAAAGCTGCCAAAAATAAGGACGGAGGAACTTGCAATGCTGGCACCCTGGTGGTGTAGTGGTGGTGGAGGCTGAGGATAAGGAGAAGAAGGTAAAACAGCCGAAACGAGGAAGCGTATACCCATGTGTGGGTGTGAAGCGGTGCATGTGAATACACCTCCCGAAATAACGCAGTGGATTTGACTTTATGTTACTCTGCTGTCATTTGGTGGTGATGAGAAGTCTGGCCCAATCCAGCCCTTGTTCATTTTGATAAGGGTCAGCTTGTCAGCATTGTCAGTTGACAGGTGAGTGCGCTTATTAGTTATAATTCCCCCAGCGGCACTAAAGACGCGCTCCGATAACACGCTAGCGGCAGGGCAGGCCAGGACCTCCAAGGCATAGAGAGCGAGTTCATTCCAAGTGTCCAGCTTGGATACCCAATAATTAAAAGGCACAGAGGAATCACGGAGGACGCTGGTACGGTCGGCAAGGTACTCCCTCACCATCTTTTGAAACTTTCCACTCCTTGTGAGAGTACCCCGCGCCTCAGGGCCTGTAAGCTGGGCGGGTGTCAGAAAACTGTCCCAGAACGTTGACAGTGTTCCCCTGCCTCTGCTGGATTGGAGTTGCATCTCTCTCGCCTTTACGCCTTGGTTGGGCAACGAACTGTGACCTCTGCCGCTAGCGTGTTCAGATGGGAATTTTTTTAAGAGTTCTGCAGCAAGGGCCTTCTGGTACTGCCCCATTTTTGTAGACCTCTCCACCTCAGGAATAAGAGAGTGAAAGTTCTCCTTGTAGCGGGGGTCTACAAGTGTCACCAACCAGTAATGACTGTCACCCAACATTTTGACAACGCGAGGGTCATGGTTAAGGCAGCGTAACATAAAGTCAGCCATGCGTGCCAGACTGGTAACGGGCAAGATTTCCGTGTCCTCACCAAGATGATGACTGACCATGCTCTCCTCCTCCTCCTCCTCCCCCCTGTCCTCAGGCCACCCACGCTGAACCGTTGGTATGACACTTGTACAGGTACTACCGTCTACAACGCATGATAGCAGCTCCTGTTCTTCCTCCTCCTCCTCCTCTCCCTCATTGTCCCCCAGTGCACGTTGGGATGAGATGAGGCTGGGCTGTGTGTCATCGCCCGCTACGGCTTCTTGATCCATCTCATCATACTCTGGCTGCAATGCCTCCTCTTTAATTCTCTGCAGAGAGCATTGCAAAAGACAGACAAGTGGGATGCTGACACTAATGATGGCATCATCGCCACTCACCATCTTGGTGGCCTCCTCAAAGTTTGTCAGGATGGTACATATGTCAGACGTCCAGGTCCACTCCTGAGGTCTTATGTGTGGAGTCTGACCTGAATATCGACGGCATTGTTGCAGCTGGTACTCCACAACTGCTCTCTTCTGCTCACAAATCCTTTGCAACATGTGGAGGGTAGAGTTCCAACGTGTGGGGACATCACACACCAGTCGGTGTGCCGGAAGCTGCAAATGCTGCTGCAACACATCAAGGGCGGCGGAAGCTGTAGCCGACTTGCGAAAATGAGCTGACAGGTGGCGTACTTTCACGAGCAGATCTGGCAACTCGGGGTACGATTTAAGAAACCGCTGAACCACGAGGTTAAGCACATGAGCCAGGCATGGTACGTGTGTCATCTCGCCTCGCCTTAGAGCCGCCACCAGGTTACGGCCATTGTCACACACGACCATGCCGGGATGTAGGTTCAGCGGTCTCAGCCACAGATCTGCCTGCTCTTTCACAGCTGTCCACAACTCACAAGCAGTGTGAGGTTTATCACCTAAGCTTATGAGTTTCAGCACAGCCTGTTGCCGCTTGGCGGAGGCAGTGCTGCAATGCTTCCAGCTTGTAACTGATGTGGTGATATCTGAGATGGAGGCTGAACATGAGGAGGAGGAGGAGGAGGAGGAGGATGCGCAGGAGCTGTACACTGTGGGGGCAACTCTGACTGACATAGGGCCCGCAATCCTCGGTGTGGGGAGGATGTGTTCCGTCCCAAGGTCCGACTGGGTCCCGGTTTCCACTATGTTTACCCAGTGTGCCGACAGAGAGATGTACCGTCCCTGGCCACAAGCACTTGTCCACTTGTCCGTTGTCAGGTGGACTCTCCCAGTAACTGCTTGTGTAGGCCCGACATCCCAGTGTGGTTTCGCAGTTCCACGGGTCAAATCGCTGTACTATCCAGTTTTGGGCCTTTGGTATCTAAAAAAAACTGCTGTTGTTGAGGGCACGGCAGATGCTTTGGGACACGTGCTTGTGTAGTGCGGGGATGGCACACAGGGCAAAATAGTGTCGGCTGGGGACCGAGTACCGAGGGACGGCCACCGCCATAAGATTGCAGAAGGATTCCATCTCCACCACCCTAAAAGGCAGCATTTCCAACGCAAGCAGTCGTGAAATGTGCGAATTTAGGACTGTGGCCTGTGGGGCGTTAGCTGCGAATTTCCGATTTCATTCAAAGGTCTGGGATATGGACAATTGAACGCTGCGGTGGGACGTGGACGTGGACGTTGATGCTGTTTCTTGAGAAACTGCCATAACAAGTGAAGACTGAGAGGAGGGGGCATCTTTACATGCAGTATGGACAGGGGATTGCCTTGCACACACAACAGGGGGTTCTATTGCACGCACAACAGTGGAAGAAGCAGTGGTGACACCCGCTGACACTGGTCGTGGACCCTGGGTTTCGCCCCACAAAGTCGGGTGTTTTGCTGCCATGTGCCTGATCATGCTGGTGGTGGTCAGGCTGGTAGTTTTGTCACCCCTGCTGATGCTGGCGTGGCAGGTGGAACATATGGCCTTTTTGGGGTTATCAGCAGAGTCTTTAAAAAAATTCCAGACTCTGGAAGACCTACCGCTTGTACTGGCAACGTCCCTCGTGTTGGTGTTACGGGGAACGGTTGCCTGCCTTCTGTCTGCGGCCACCACACTGCTTCATCCTGCCTGTTGGGGTACTCTGCCTCCCTCCCCCTGTGTGCTGCTGGCCTCACTCTGCATGTCCTCCTTCCACGTTGGGTCAGCTACTAGATCATCCACCTCCTCCTCTTCCACTTGCGCACCACAATCCTCCTCCTCACTTCCTGGCAATTGTGTCTCGTCATCGTCCACCTCTTGTGACAGATTGCCAACGTCGACTTCCTGTGGCCGTGGCTCTTCAAATATTTGGGCATCGCAACATGGGATCTCCTCTTCCACCACTTCAAGCGTATCAGGCGAGGGGGCCAAATATGGAAATGGACCAGTGAACAGCTCTTCAGAGTGTCCAAGTGTGGGATCACTTGCTGTCTGACGACACTCGGCATGGTGGGAGGAAGCAGCATCAGGGTGAGGAGGAGTATGCGGTCGAGACTCGCGGCTACTAAGAGTTGACCGTGTGGAAGACAGACCGGAGGTGGTGGTGCCCAGGTAACTGGAAGTATTATCTGCTATCCAATTAATAACCTGTTCACACTGATCAGTTCTCAATACTGGTGTTGTTCTGTGCTTCCCTAGTAATTCGGTCAAGAAGTGGGAGCGAGAAGATGTGGCTGTTGGTTGTGGCACATTTTCACCTTGACCACGGCCCCGTCCTCTGCACGAACCATCACCAGAACGTCCACTTCCACGTCCCTTGCCACGTGCCTAGCCCATTGTAAATGAAGTAAAATAGCTTACACTTGCACTATCAATGGAAAAAGGGTAAGAAAGAGTAGATTAGAACCGTGGAAGAGGAAAACCACAGTTATTGTTTACTGGGGTATACCACACTTTTTTAAATAGAGATATTTGCGGCCGAACAGTGAGCGACACACTCAAACTGCTTTTTTTTTAGATACCAAAGGCCCAAAACTGGATAGTACAGCGATTTGACCCGTGGAACTGCGAAACCACACTGGGATGTCGGGCCTACACAAGACTATTTTTAACAGATATATTTTTGTGTCACAACAGTCAGGAGACACTACTGTTTTTCTTTACGGAAAAAACTACCAAAAGCTGAATAATAGAGATTTTTTACCGTGGGATGGCAAAACCACAGTTATTGTTTACTGTGGTATACCACACTTTTTTAAATAGAGATATTTGCGGCTGAGCAGTGAGCGACACATTCAAACTGCTTTTTTTTTTTAGATACCAAAGGCCCAAAACTGGATAGTACAGCGATTTGACCCGTGGAACTGCGAAACCACACTGGGATGTCGGGCCTACACAAGACTATTTTCAACAGATATATTTTTGTGTCACAACAGTCAGGGGACACTACTGTTTTTCTTTACAGAAAAAACTACCAAAAGCTGAATAATAGAGATTTTTTACCGTGGAATGGCAAAACCACAGTCATTGTTTACTGGGGTATACCACACTTTTTTAAATAGAGATATTTGCGGCTGAACAGTGAGCGACACACTCAAACTGCTTTTTTTTTAGATACCAAAGGCCCAAAACTGGATAGTACAGCGATTTGACCCGTGGAACTGTGAAACCACACTGTGATGTCGGGCCTACACAAGACTATTTTCAACAGATATATTTTTGTGTCACAACAGTCAAGAGACACTACTGTTTTTCTTTACGGAAAATATACCAAAACCTGAATAATAGAGATTTTTTACCGTGGGATGGCAAAACCACAGTTATTGTTTACTGGGGTATACCAGACTTTTTTAAATATATAGATTTGCGGCTGAACAGTGAGCGACACACTCAAACTGTTTTTTTTTTAGATACAAATGGCCCAAAATGGATAACACAGAGGTTTGAACCGTGGAAGTGCAAAACAACACTTCTGTTTCTCTAGCCTACACCAGACTATTTTCAACAGTTATATTTGTGTCTGAAAAATCAGAGACATGCTTTTTTTTTCGGGGGGGGGCACACCAAAAGGTTAATAAGACGGGTATTTGTACAGTGTGAAAGAGGAAAAAAAAAGGAGGATTTAGATGAAAAAAAAAGAATTTTTCCTGGCCCCCGACACCTGGTGCTAAGTCCAGCAATTTCAGCAACAGGAGCACACAGGACTGTAATGCAGCGTTTGCTGGTATAACCACTGTGTCTCCTATACAGCCTGCCTGCCTGGTGTCTGGGATGGATATTAGTCCTGAAAAGGACTGTTTGTTTGTTCTGGCAGCCTTTACAGGCCCTACACTAACTATTTCGCAGTTTATATCTCTCCCTAAATCAGCAGTGCTGTCCCACCACTGTCTAATCCGGAGTGACTGTGTCCAAGATGGCGGCGCCCGGTTTTAAATACTCGAGGTGACGCTGTGCGGCCAGCCAATCACTGTAATGCCCACAACCCACATGGCTGCAGCATTACAGTGACTGGCTGGCAATCCCTGCATGTTCATTGGCTCTGTAAAGAGCGCCAAACATGCAGGGCGGAGACCCGAGCTCCCTCCCGAGTAACCCGGAAATGCTCGGTGCTCGCCGAACATCCCGAGTAGCGTGATGCTCGGGCGAGTACCGAGCAGTGTCGAGCATGTTCGCTCAACACTAGTCATTATGAATAAATGTATTTCCTCTAGCGCCTCTTTTCCCGTATTTTCCTTTTTATAGGCACGTCAGCACCTTAATTACTCTGCACTAATGCACTTTTTTTACATTTGGCATTTAGTAATCGTCCTGGTAGAACTTTATTACTCAATTTTTTGTCCTTATTGGATCACCTTCCTTCATTCACATTAATATATATATAGGAGCCTCCTTAATCGCCTCCTCTTTTTTTTTTTCATTATCCTTTACCTGGCACTGTCTTGGGTTGGTCCCTCCCCCTCATCACATATTTGGCCCCCTTAGTATTTTTCTTCCCTATTTACATTGATTTAATTTTTTAATTTTCCTTTATTATTTTTGTATTATGTTTATTATGCAATTGGTCCCCATATAGGATTTCCCTTCCTATTTATATTGTTTTATTTGTTTTATTTATACCTATTCTTTTCACTTTAAAATTTATCACTCATTTGGCTCTCATGTTGTATGTTCTTTTCCTATATATATTGGTTTCTTTATTTTGTATCATATTTATCATTTATTTGGCCTTCATGCAGCCTTTTCTTTTCTTATTAATTTATTGGTACCTATATTTCCTTTATTTCATTGATTTTTGTATTATCTATTTGGTCCTTATGCAGTGTTCTTTTTTGTTTTTTTTTTATGTTTTCCTTTACATTCCATATTGTATTTAAGGTATATATTCGCATGATTCTTATAATTTATGAATTATTAGCTTTTTTTTGTGTTTTGCTGATTAGGATTGCTCTTTGCACTTACCTTGTACTGGCCCCAGGTCCGTTTACCTTGCTTGACGTCTGTACGCATGCGCTGGATCTGTATCTTCTCTGACTTGCGGAAGTGCTCGATCACGTGACCGCGGTGCGTTCCACTTTCGGTCCACGGAGCACGATTCCGAAAGTCCCATTTGCAATAGGAAGATGGATCAAGGCGCATGACGTTACATAGGACGCCAGGCAACGTGATTTTGTGCCCGCCCCTTGGATGTTCCTATTGGTTGGGCACTCAGCTTCTCCAAGGCTCCCATTCGCCAAACATTATATTTATACTGGCCATAGACCCTCCTCTGGTATGACTCGCCCCCGGAAGAAACTATCAAGCGAAACGGCGTCCGTCGGGTGTGGGGAGGACACAGCAGGTCTCCAGTGCTCCAGGATCCACTTCATAACGAGGTATCCTCATTCCCTCTTCCATACAGATTACCATTATCTCTAGAGGGACTAAGCAGATCAGCTCCAATACCTCACTTAGAGCTCCCCCTCTTTTCTTGTTTCACATAACCTTGATTAACATTGGATGTACTCCCCTCGTCGCACTTGCGCAAGATTTGGTGAAGTACAGCAATTGGTTTAATATGCCCCCCAATTATTTGGGTCAATTACTTGACCTCATTTAGGTGCATTTTCCTGTGAGCTGCTTTATATGATTACATCATACATTATTTATTCGACCGTGCTGTGTTTCCTATCCCCACTTTTTTTGGAGGTTTATTCCCTTGTCTATTTTATTATATTTTTTATTCATTATTTGAAATAAAATTGTTAGTATTTTATCCTTACTTTGTCAAAATCTCTACTTATCTGGCGGTCACATTGCCGTTATAGATCTTTTTGTGGTATAATCCAGAATATGTCTTAACTTTTAGATACCTCAACGTACCCTCTTTTTGCTTTGATGACAGCATTATTCCCCTTTGGCATTCTCTTAAGCATCTTCATCAGGAAAGGCTTCTAATTGCACTCTGTGCAGATAAGGGTGTGACCTCTCTTTCCTTGAGCTGGACATTATATTTATACAGTGGTGGCCAAAAGTATTGGCACTCCTGCAATTCTGTCAGATAATACTCAGTTTCTTCCTGAAAATGATTGCAATCACAAATTCTTTGGTATTATTATCTTCATTTAATTTGCTTGCAAGGAAAAAACACAAAAGAGAATGAAGCAAAAATCAAATCATTGATCATTTCACACAAAACTCCAAAAATGGGCCAGACAGAAGTATTGGCACCCTCAGCCTAATACTTGGTTGCACAACCTTTAGCCAAAATAACTGCGAACAACCGCTTCCGGTAACCATCAATGAGTTTCTTACAATGCTCTGCTGGAATTGTAGACCATTCTTCTTTGGGAAACTGCTCCAGGTCCCTGATATTTGAAGGGTTCCTTCTCCAAACTGCCATTTTGAGATCTCTCCACAGGTGTTCTATGGGATTCAGGTCTTGACTCATTGCTGGCCACCTTAGAAGCCTCCAGTGCTTTCTCTCAAACCATTTTATAGTGCTTTTGGAAGTGTGTTTTGGGTCATTGTCCTGCTGGAAGACCCATGACCTCTGAGGGAGACCCAGCTTTCTCTCACTGGGCCCTACATTATGCTGCAAAATTTGTTGGTAGTCTTCAGACTTCATAATGCCATGCACACGGTCAAGCAGTCCAGTGCCAGAGGCAGCAAAGCGACCCCAAAACATCAGGGAACCTCCGCCATGTTTGACTGTAGGGACCGTGTTCTTTTCTTTGAATGCCTCTTTTTTTCCCCTGTACACTCTATGTTGATGCTTTTTCCCAAAAAGCTCTACTTTTGTCTCATCTGACCAGAGAACATTCTTCCTAAACGTTTTAGGCTTTCTCAGGTAAGTTTTGGCAAACTCCAGCCTGGCTTTTTTATGTCTCGGGGTAAGAAGTAGGGTCTTCCTGGGTATCCTACCATACAGTCCCTTTTCATTCAGACACCGACGGATAGTACGGGTTGACACTGTTGTACCCTCAGACTGCAGGGCAGCTTGAACTTGTTTGGATGTTAGCCGAGGTTCTTTATCCACCATCCGCACAATCTTGCGTTGAAATCTCTCGTCAATTTTTCTTTTCCGTCCACATCTAGGGAAGTTAGCCACAGTGCCATGGGCTTTAAACTTCTTGATGACACTGCGCACGGAAGACGCAGGAACATTCAGGTCTTTGGAGATGGACTTGTAGCCTTGAGATTGCTCATGCTTCCTCACAATTTGGTTTCTCAAGTCCTCAGACAGTTTTTGGTCTTCTTTCTTTTCTCCATGCTCAATGTGGTACACACAAGGGCACAGGATAGAGGTTGAGTCAACTTTAATCCATGTTAACTGGCTGCAAGTGTGATTTAGTTATTGCCAACACCTGTTAGGTGCCACAGGTAAGTTACAGGTGCTGTTAATTACACGAATTAGAGAAGCATCACATGATTTTTCAAACAGTGCCAATACTTTTGTCCACCCACTTTTTTAGGTTTGGTGTGGAATTATATCCAATTTGGCTTTAGGACAATTCTTTTTGTGTTTTTTCATTGAAGACAAATTAAATGAAGATAATAATACCAAAGAATTTGTGATTGCAATCATTTTCAGGAAGAAACTGAGTATTATCTGACAGAATTGCAGGGGTGCCAATACTATTGGCCACCAATGTATACCGTTGAAGCCAGAAGTTTACATACACTATATAAAAAGACACATATGCATGTTATTCTCAATATCTGACATGAAATCAGAATAAACCTTTCCTGTTTTAGGTCAATTAGGATTAGAATGGAGAGAATGTTTTAAGGCATTTTTATTACTTTCTGCAAAGTCAAAAGTTTACATACACTAAGATTACTACGCCTTTAACAATTCTGGACTGCCCATATAATGATTTCATGTGTTTGGAAGCTTCTGATAATTTTTTTTGGCAACATCTGAGTTAATTAGAGACACACCTGTGGACACACCTGTGGATTTATTTTAATGCACATCTGAAACACACTGCTTCTTTGTGTAGAATCATGGGAAAGTCTAATGAAATCAGCCAAGATGTCAGGAAGAGAATTGTGGACTTGCATAAGTCTGGCTCATCCTTGGGTACAATTTCAAGATACCGTTAGGTCCATATATATTTGGACAGAGACAGCATTTTTCTAATTTTGGTTCTAGACATTACCACAATGAATTTTAAACAAAACAATTCAGATGCAGTTGAAGTTCACACTTTCAACTTTCATTTGAGGGTATCCACATTAAAATTGGATGAAGGGTTTAGGAGTTTCAGCTCCTTAACATGTGCCACCCTGTTTTTAAAGACCAAAAGTAATTGGACAATTGACTCCAAGGCTATTTCATGGATAGGTGTGGGCAATCCCTTTGTTATGTCATTCTCAATTAAGCAGATAAAAGGCCTGGAGTTGATTTGAGGTGTGGTGCTTGCATTTGGAAGGTTTTGCTGTGAAGTAAACATGCAGTCAAAGGAGCTCTCCATGCAGGTGAAACAAGCCATCCTTAAGCTGCAAAAACAGAAAAAACCCATCCGAGAAATTGCTACAATATTAGGAGTGGCAAAATCTACAGTTTGGTACATCCTGAGAAAGAAAGAAAGCACTGGTGAACTCATCAATGCAAAAAGACCTGGGCGCCCACGGAAGACAACAGTGGTGGATGATCACAGAATAATCTCCATGGTGAAGAGAAACCCCTTCACAACAGTCAACCAAGTGAACAACACTCTCCAGGAGGTAGGCGTATCAATATCCAAATCTACCATAAAGAGAAGACTGCATGAAAGTAAATACAGAGGGTTCACTGCATGGTGCAAGCCACTCATAAGCATCAAGAATAAAAAGGCTAGACTGGACTTTGCTAAAAACATCTAAAAAACACAGCACAGTGCTGGAAGAACATTCTTTGGACAGATGAAACCAAGATCAACCTCTACCAGAATGTTGGAAAGAGAAAATTATGGCGAAGGTGTAGTACAGCTCATGATCCAAAGCATACCACATCATCTGTAAAACACGGCGGAGGCAGTGTGATGGCTTGGGCATGCATGGCTGCCAGTGGCATTGGGTCACTAGTGTTTATTGATGATGTGACACAGGACAGAAGCAGCCGAATGAATTCTGATGTATTCAGAGCCATACTGTGTGCTCAGATCCAGCCAAATGCAGCCAAATTGATTGGTCATCGTTTCTTACTACAGATGGACAATGACCTAAAACATAAAGCCAAAGCAACCCAGGAGTTTATTAAAGAAAAGAAGTGGAATATTCTTGAATGGCCAAGTCAGTCACCTGATCTCAACCCAATTGATCATGCATTTCACTTAATAAAGACTAAACTTCAGACAGAAAGGCCCACAAACAAACAGCAACTGAAAACTACCGCAGTGAAGGCCTGGCAGAGCATTAAAAAGGAGGAAACACAGCGTCTGGTGATGTCCATGAGTTCAAGACTTCAGGCAGTCATTGCCAACAAAGGGTTTTCAACAAAGTACTAGAAATGAACATTTTATTTACAATTATTTAATCTGTCCAATTACTTTTGGTCCCTTTAAAAACAGGGTGGCACGGGTTAAGGAGCTGAAACTCCTAAACCCTTCATCCAATTTTAATGTGGATATCCTCAAATGAAAGCTGAAAGTCTGAACTTCAACTGCATCTGAATTGTTTTGCTTAAAATTCATTGTGGTAATGTCTAGAAACAAAATTAGAAAAATGTTGTCTCTGTCCAAATATATATGGACCTAACTGTATCTGAAGTTGCCTCGTTCATCTATACAAACTATTATACGCAAGTACAAACAAGGTGGGAATGTCCAGCCATCATACCGCTCAGGAAGGAAACTTGTTCTGTGTCCCAGAGATGAACGTGCTTTGGTCCGACATGTGCATATCAACCCAAGGACAAAAGCAAATGACCTTGTGAAGATAATGGCGGAAGCTGGTAAGATTGTATCAATGTCCACAGTGAAACAAGTACTATAATAATAATAATAATAATAATTTATATAGCACCAACATATTCCGCAGCGCTTTACAATTCAGAGGTTCATATACAACAGTCATAACTAACAGTTAAAGATAATACAATAATTAAAGCAAAAATAATGACGACCCTGCTCGTAAGAGATTACAATCTACAATCAGGTGGGGGTGACACAAAGTGCAGGGGCTTATTTACAATGATGGTCCAGCCATCTTGAGGGGATGAGGGATAGATAAAGGCTGCATGAGCTCATCACCAGCCAGTATCTGTAGTGCTTTTGGGTTCGATGGAGGTTCATGTTTGCAGAAGTAAGGGATGGACTATAAGAATATGAAAGGACTTTGATTAGGGAACGTGATAGGCCGCCCAAAACAGATGTGTTTTTAGGGAGCGCCTAAAACTGTGTAAACTGTGGTTCGTCCTAATTTCTTGGGGTAGAGCATTCCAAAGAATAGGTGCAGCTTGGGAGAAGTCTTGAAGCCGGGAGTGGGATGTACAGTTTAGTGCGGATGTTAGTCAAAAGTCACTTGCGGAGCGTAGAGAATAGGTAGACCAATAAACAGAAATGAGGGAGGAGATGTAGGGGTGCCGCACTGTGGAGAGCTTTGTGGGTGAAAACAAGCAATTTAAATTGGATCCTATAATTCATGGGCAGCCAGTGCAGTGACTTGCACAAAGCGGAGGAGTCTGAGTAACGGTTAGCCAAATAGATGACCCTGGCTGCAGCATTAAGGATGGACTGGAGAGGGGAAAGTCGAGTGAGGGGGAAGCCAATTAATAGAGAGTTACAGTAGTCAAGGCGGGAGTGGATCAGGGCAACAGTGAGGGTTTTTGTTATTTCCAAGTTGAGAAAGGGCCAGATTCTAGATATGTTCTTCAGGTGAAAGCGATAAGAGCGGGCAAGAGATTGTATATGGAAGGTGAAGGAAAGATTAGTGTCAAAGACAATGCCCCCAGACAAACGCGCCTGCGGCTCAGCGTTATTGTGGTGCCACACACGGAAAGAGAGATGTCAGATTTAGGGGGCGAGTAGACGGCACTAGCAGTAGAAATTCAGTTTGGAAAGGTTGAGTTTCAGATAGAGAGCGGACATGATGTTAGAAACTGCGGTCAGACAGTCACTGGTGTTCTGTAGTACAGTGGGGGTAAGGTCAGGGGATGAGGTGTACAATTGTGTGTCATCAGCATAAAGATGGTACTGAAAACCAAATTTGCTGATGGTTTGTCCAATTTGGGCTGTGTAGAGAGAGAAGAGGGCCAAGGACTGAACCCTGAGGAACCCCAATAGTGAGAGGAAGGGGGGAAGAAGTGGAGCCAGCGAACGATACACTGAAAGAGCAGTCAGATAGGTAGGAGGAGACCCAAGAGAGAGCAGGGTCATTTATGTCGATTGAGAGGAGCATAGAGAGTAGGCTGTGGTGGTCAACGGTGTCAAAAGCTGCAGAGAGGTCAAGAAGAATGAGCAGAGAGTAGTCACCATTACGTTTTTCTGTCAGAAGATCATTGGTTACTTTGATGAGTGCAGTTTCTGTAGAATGTAGGGGGCAGTAGCCGGACTGTTATGGGTCTAGAAGAGAGTGTGTGGAGAGGTAACTGGAAAGGCGGGAGTAGACCAGGCGCTCCAAGAGTTTAGAGATGAAGGGAAGATTGGAGACTGGTCTGTAGTTGTTTGTGCAGGAAGGGTCAAGAGAGGGCTTTTTTAATAATGGAGTAATTATGGAGTGTTTGAAGGAGGAGGGGAAGATACCAGAAGAGAGGAAGAGGTTGAAGATTTTAGTTAGGTGAGTAGTGACGACTGAAGAAAGAGACTGGAGTAGATGTGAGGGGATGGGGTGAGTGGTGCATGTAGTGGGATGAGAAGAAGAGAGGAGCCTGTAGATTTCTTCTTCTGTGACTGGGTCAAATGTGGAGAGTGATCCAGAGTGGATGTGTGGAGGAATGGGAGTCACAGCACTTGGTGGCTGGGAGCTGATTTCCTGACGGATGGTGTCTATTTTCTCTGTGAAGTAGGAGGCCAAGTCCTCAGCACAAATGTGATGGAGGCCGGGGCTTTAGGACTGAGGAGAGAGTGAAAGGTGTCGAAGAGTTTTTTGGGGTTGTTGGATAGTGAGGAGATCAGGGTGGTGAAGTAGGTCTGTTTGACAAGGTGAAGGGCAGAGTTATATGTTTTTAACATAAATTTATAGTGGATAACGTTTTCCAGTGTGCGAGTTTTCCTCCATAGGCGTTCGGCACTTCTAGAGCATCGCTGGAGGAATCGGGTTTGTGGTGTGAGCCAAGGCTTATTTACTCTGTGTTTAGCGGTTCTAAGGGTGAGGGGCTTGTAGCGGTTTAAAGCCAGATCAGGACAGGACAGAGAGGAGATTGGAGACAGTGATGAGTGAAGGGAGTCTGTTAGTGTATGAGGATTAATGTCTTGTAGATTTCTGAATGTGTGATAGGTAGGAGTGTGCTGGGGTGGGCGAGGATTTGTGAGCATGAAGGAGAGAATGTTATGATCAGAGAGGGGAAGAGGGGAGTTATCTAGGTGGGGGATTGAACATAGCCAGACAAAGACCAGATCAAGGGTGTTTCCGTCTTTGTGTGTCTCAGAGGTTGAAAGCTGTGAGAGGCCAAGAGAAGTGGTTAAAGATAGAAGCTGGGATGCGGATGAAGAGGTGATGCTGTTTATGGGGATGTTGAAGTCTCCCACTATAAGGGTTGGTAAATCTGAGTACATGAAGTGCGTCAGCCAGGCAGAAAAATGGTCAAGGAACTGGGTTGGTGAGCCTGGGGGATGGTATACGACCGCTACTCTGAGGGAGAGGGGATGGAAGAGCCTGATGGTGTGGACTTCAAAAGAAGGGAATGAGAGTGATGAAACTGGGGGATGACCTGGAAGGTGCATTGTGGGGACAGGAGTATGCCGACTCCACCACCAAGTCTGTTCGCACGTCTCAGGGAATGGGAAAAATGCAAGCCGCCATGACAAATGGCGGCAGGAGAGACAGTGTCAGAATCCTGGATCCAGGTTTCAGTGAGGGCCAGCAAATTGAGAGAGTTGGTCAGAAAGTAATTGTCAGGAAAGGAAGCTTGTTGCATACAGACCGTGGATTCCACAGTGCACAATTGAATGAGGGAGATGAGGGAGTACAGCTGATGTTAATAAGGTTAGCAGGGTTTCGATGTGAGGTGGGGGAGTGGTTGAAGTTGGTGGAAGGTGGACCGGGGTTAGGAGAGATATCCCCTGAAATGAGTAGTAGCAGGAAAAAGAGAAAGAGCAGATAGTTTTTGGATTTGTGACGTGGTTTCTTGTGCAATACCTTTGGATAAGATAGAGTGAGATTTTTCAGGAAGTTCAGAAGAGCATGGGAGCTATACATGGGAGAGGGCAGGAGAGAGGGGCAAAGTATTGTATCAACATGGGCTGAAAGGCCACTCTGCCAGGAAGAAGCCATTAGTCCAAAAGAAAGATAAAAAAGCCAGATTAATGTTTGCAAATGCACACAGGAACAAAGATCTTAATTTTTGGAGACATGTCCTGTGGTCTGATGAAAATAAAATTTAACTATTTGGGCATAATGACCATCATTATGTTTGGAGGAAAAAGGGAGAAGCTTGGAAACCTAAAAACAACATCCCAACTGAAATACACAGGGGTGACAGCATCATGTTGTGGGGTTGTTTTGCTGTAGGAAGGACTGGTGCACTTCACAAAATAGATGGCATCATGAGAAAAGAAGACTATGTGGAAATACTGAAGCAACATCTCAAGACATCAGCCAGGAAGTTAAAGCTTGGGCGGAAATGGGTCTTCCAAATGGACAATGACCCAAAGCATACTGCCAAAATGCTAACAAAGTGGCTTAAGGATAACAAAGTCAATGTTTTGGAGTGGCTATCACAAAGCCCTGATCTCAATCCTATTGAAAATTTATGGGCAAAGCTGAAAAGGCAGGTGCGAGCAAGGCGACCTACAAACCTGGATCAGTTACACCAGTTTTGTCAGGAGGAATGGGTTCAAATTCCGACCAACTATTTTGAGAAGACTGTGGAAGGATATCCCAAACATTTGACCCAAGTCATTCTTTTCAAGGGCAATGGTACCAAATACTAATGAAATGTATGTAAACTTTTGACTTTGCAGTTAGTAATAAAAATGCCGTAAGACGTTCTCTCTCTCATTATTCTGGCATTTGGCAAATATTAAACATTATGGTAATCCTAATTGACCTAAAATGGGAAAGGTTTATTCTGATTTCATGTCAGATATTGAGAAAAACATGCATATGTGTCTTTTTATATAGTGTATGCAAACTTTTACTTTCAACTGTAGCTCCTCATGGCTGGGTTTCCATTAGTCGGGGTCTTGTTCCTGCTCGGCCCTTATTCACATTTACGCCATTTGACATGTGGTAAGGTTTTAATACTAGAGGTTAGGATTGTCCCAAATAGGGTCACTGCGACGGTGTGGGATCAATTTTTATTTTTTTTTTTTAATCAAAATTATGTTAATTAAGTGCCCTGTGGTACTTTCATGAACTATTGTTTTTTTATTTATTTACTGCAGGGTATTTTCTCATTTTGTTTTTATCTTAGGTTTTGTCTGTATAGTGGCCAGTGTGAATATGCGCCTACGTGTTGCATGCATAGCAGCTAGTGATGAGCGAGCATGCTCGCAACTGCTTGGTACTCGCCCGAGCATCACACAGTTCGAGATGCTCGGCGAGTACTTCCTGGATGCTCGGGCGGGAGCTCGCATCCCCGCCCCGCATGTTTAGACAGCGAATAAACATGCGAGAATTGCCTGCCAGTCACTGAAATGCCACAGCCATGTTTGTTGTGGCATTACAGTGATTGGCTGGCCGCATAGCATCAGCGGGTCTATATAAGAGCCGGTGAACCTTTGCTCATCACAGTCTACCCTTCAGACAGGCAGAGTAGGGAGAGGTGCTGCTGAGCTAGGGAGAGAATTGGCAGTTTATTTAGTTAGGTATTCGAGAGAAATTTACATCTCAACTAACAGTCCTTCTAAGGACTAATCCAAATGCATATCAATCCTGGTGATAGCAAGACTTAGGCAGGCATAGTTTGTGGAGAGTGTATAGAGCTGAATAGGGTACAGTGCACGTTCTGTCTGCTGCTGTTACTGATAGCCCTAGATATTAGGGCTAATATTCTTTTTGCTCTTAATCCTAATTATTTGCTTGAAAAGCAATATAATACACCATTTTTACTGCTTCATTGCTTGTTAACAGCATACAGCCAGATTTGTTTGATTTTATTCGCACTGCTGTATTGTGGAAGCATAAACTTGTCCATCATCTCAGGTGTTCTGATATTACTGCGGTAATAATCCTGACATTTTTGGGAGCGTGCCAAATATTATACTCCATTGAAAGTCTTCCAGTTGTGTGTTGTTCAAACCTATTCACACTTGGTTGCTGTCCAATACCATACTATAAGGCCACTGCCTAAAACCGCGGTCATCAGACGTGATCCGATATTACTGCGGTAATCATCCTAACATTTTTGGGAGCATGCCAAATATTATACTCCATTTAAAGTCTGCCAGTTGTGTGTTGTTCAAACCTATTCACACTTGGTCGCTGACCAATATCATACTATAAGATCACTGCCTAAAACCGTGGTCATCAGACGTGATCCGATATTACTGCGGTAATATTCCTGACATTTTTGGGAACGTGACAAATATTATACTTCATTTAAAATGGGTAAGGCACGTGGCAATGGACGGGGAAGTGGACATGATGGTGATGGTGCACGCAGATGCCGAGGTCGTGGGCAAGCTGAAATTGTGCCTGCTGAGGGAGCACAACAAGCACCCACACCATGTTGCTCTACCTTCCTGTCCCATTTTGTAGGGGGAACACCACTATTAAAGCTAGAGCAGTATGAAAGGGTTGTTGGTTTGATAGCAGATAATGCTTCCAGTCAGTTTGCCACCACCACCACCTTGTCTTCCACACTGTTCAGTCTCAGTAGCCTTGAGTCTAGACCACATATTCCTTACCCTGATCCTCCTTCCTCCCACCATGCGGAGTGCCCAGACACAAGTGATCCCACACTAGGACACTCCGAAGAGCTGTTCACTTTTACATTTATAGATTCGGGCCTCTCGCCCAGCCCTCTTCAAGCTGGGCAAGTGGAGATCGCATGTAATGATGCCCAAATATTTGAGCAGCCAGGGTCACATGAAGGTGATGGTGGGAAAGTGCTATTACGATCGCAAGAGTTGGATGATGATGATGATGAGACACAATTGTCAGCAAGTCAGGAGGAGGCCCTGGGTGCGTACGTGGAAGACGAGGTGGTGGATGATGAAGTCACTGACCAAACCTTGCAAGGTGACATGCATAGTGAGAACAGCAGCACAGAGAAGAAGGGAGCTGTAGCACCGCAACAGGCAGGAACAAGCAGTGGGGTGGCCACAGACACAAGGCGGGCAACTGTTCCCCAAAACACCAACATGAAGGAAATTGCCAGTCCAACTGTTAGGTCTTTCCAAGTCTGGCTCTCTTTTAAAGACTGTCAAGTTAACCCCCAAAAGGCCATTTGCAATATCTGCCATGCCAGCATCAGCAGGGGCAGCAAAACTACCAGCCTGACCACCACCAGCATGCTCAGGCACATGACAGCAAAGCACCCGACTAGTTGGGCCAAAAGCCAGGGTCCAGAAACAGTGTCTGCAGGTTGACACCACTTCTTCTTCCGCTGTTGTGCATGCAAGCCAATCCCCTGTGCATAGTGCATTCGAAGATGCCTCCCGCCCTGCACCTGTCATTGCACACTTGCAACCACCACCATCAGCAACCACATCCATGTAATTTTCCCAGCGCAGTGTTCAATTGTACCTACCCCAGTCCTTTGAACGCAAGCGCAAATATGCAGCCAAACACCCACCGTCCACAGCACTAAACTGCCACATTTCTCGAATGCTTGCACTTGAAATGTTGCCTTTTAGGCTCATGGAGATGGAAGCTCATGGCGGAGGCTGTCCCTCGGTACTCGGTCCCCAGCCGCCACTATTTCTCCTTGTGTGCCGAGACCGCCTTATACAAGCACGTGTCCCAGAACATTAGCCGTGTCCTCACCAAAGCAGTTACTGGGTAGGTCCACCTAACCACAGACACGTGGACAAGTGCTTGTGGCCACGGACGGTACATCTCTCTGACGGCACACTGGGTTAATATTGTGGAAGGCGGGAACCAGTCGGACCCTGGGAGGGAACACATCCTCCCGACGCCGAGGATTTCGGGCCCTGGATTGCCCCCACATTTTACAGCTCCTGCACCTCCTCCTCCTTTTCAGCCTTCAGCTCCTAAATGACCACATAAATTGGAAGCTGGAATCACTGCCTCGGCCAAGCGGCAACAGGCTGTGCTGAAGCTAATATGCTTAGGTAACAAACCAGACACAGCTGCAGAGTTGCTGACAGTTGGAACAGAGCAGGCAGATCTGTGTCTGTCACCACTCAACCTACTGCCAGGCATGGTTGTTTGTAACAATGGCCGGAACCTGGTGGCGGCTCTGAAGCTTGGCAAACGTGCACATGTACCATGCCTGGCCCATGTGCTCAACCTAGTGGTTCAGCGGTTTCTCAAAACCTACCCGGATCTGACTTAGCTGCTTGTGAAAGTATACCGTGTGAGTGCCCATTTCAGAAAGTCACCTACAGCTTCCACCATCCTCGCCGTTTGCAGCTTCCAACCCACTGACTGGTGTGTGATGTCACCATGCGTTGGAACTCAATGTTGCATATGTTGGGTAGGATTTGTGAGCAGCAGAGGGCAGTTGTTGAGTACCAGCTTCAACATGCCTGTCAGTATTCAGGTCAGCCTCCGCACATAAAAGCTGATGATTGGGCATGGATTTCTGACATCTGTGCTGTCCTCCAAAACTTTGAGGACTCCACCAAGATGGTGAGCGGCGATGATGCCATAATTAGCATCATCATCCCGCTTCTCTTTCTACTGAAACGCTCACTGCTCACAATTAAAAAGGAGGCATTGCATGCGGAGCACATTGAGATGGAGCAAGGAACTATACAGGGTGATGGCACACAGCCCAGCCTCATCTCATCTCCACCTGGATTGGGTGATAATAAGGAAGAGGAGGAAGAGGAGGAACAGGAGCTGTTTTCCTATGCTACAGACGGTACTACCCACACAACAGTCATTCCATTTGTTCATTGTGGATGGCCTGTGGAGAGGGAGAAGGAGGAGGAGGACCAGGAGGAGGATGAGGAGGAGGAGAGCATGGACAGTCGTACTCTTGGTCAGGGCAGGGAAGTCTTGGCTGTTGGCAGTCTGGCACACATGGCTGACTTTATGTTCTGCTGCCTTTTCCGTCACCCTCGTGTTATACGTCTTTTGGCCAACACTAATGACTGGTTGATCACACTTCTAGACCCACGCTACAAGGAGAACTTTCTGTCTCTCCTTCCCAAGGCGGAGAGGTCTAATAAAATGTTGCAGTACCAGAAGGCCCTTGTTGACGAATTATTAGAAAAATTCCCATCTGAAAACGCTGGCAGCTGAGGTCATAGTTTGTTGGACAACCAAGGAGTACAGGCGAGGGAGACACAGATACGATGCAGCAGAGGCAGGGGAACACTGTCAAAGGTGTGGGACAGTTTTCTCAGACCCACCCAGCGCCCAGGCCCTGATGCACGGAGTACTCTGACAAGGAGGGAAAAGTTTTGGAAGATGCTGAAGGAGTACCTTGCTGACCGCTCCAACGTCCTCTGTGATTCCTCTGTACCTTATAACTATTGGGTATCCAAAGCTAGACACGTTGAATGAACTGGCTCTCTACGGCTTGGAGGTTCTGGCTTGTTCTGCCGCTAGTTTTTGTCAAAGCGGGTTTTTAGTGGCACTGGGGGCATTATAACTGGTAGGCGCATTCGCCTGTCAACTGAATATGCTGACAGACTGACTCTTATCAAAATGAGCAAGAGCTGGGTTGGGCCAGACTTCTCAACACCACTGGATGATAGCAGCGGAACATAAAGTCAAATACAGTTGTTTTTTTTTTGAGGTTGGGATTGTGGCACCCTGCTGTTCACAGGTACCACAGGACCCAGGGTGCATGGATGGACTTCTCCACAAGAGGCCCTCATTACATACAAACACCTCCACCCTTCTACCTCATACCACCAGAGGGAGTCCGTTAGGGATATATATATGGAGGGTGGAGCCAGGCAGTCAGTTAGTTGTTGGAGAGCGTGCTGACGCTGAGAGCAGCAAAGATGCAGCACGTCTGCTGCCGTATTGAGGGCCCCGAGTGTGGCCAGAGGCAAAGAGGAAAGGAGAGAGGAGTTGAGGGGGCAGAGGAGCATCATAGGCTCACCCCGAGTATACAAACCGGACACCGGGTCCGCGCCTACAAGGTCCTTTATACCCAGTAGGGACCACCGGCATTCCAGGAGGACTACAAGTCCCTGGCAGACTTAAAGCTAGACCCATTACAGGACCAGGAACCATGAAGGCCCCGACGACCAGGGATAGTGGTTGCCAGCAGAAGGTCCCACTACCAAGCGACAGGTGAAGGAACAGCACAACACATAAGCTAGGCCCAGTTGCAGACTGGCCAGGAGCATACAGAGAGGCATTACAGGACCAGGAGGCCTTATACCTGCTCACTGGGGAGAAGTCCTGAAGTGCACCCATCCTACTGAGTACCCTGGACCGTACCTGACATCCGCACCAGTAAAGGTATTGAAGCGGATCCCCTGTCTCTGTCAGTTACTCCTGCTGCGCCATCCCGCCTGCACTACAAGTCCCAGCATCACCACCCACCAAACTCCACACTGCCCCGGGGGCCCGCTCCACCTGTGGGGAGCAGAAACACCTCAGCTGCCATCCCATCACCCCCCGGAGGTCTGCAGCAGCGCTGGTAAACCTTACCAGGTACCACAGGTGGCGTCACAAACTATTTACTTTATTTCTATCTCTATCCAAGTTACAATCCCCTTTTTGGTTGACCGCCCTGGGCCACGGACCGGGCCAGCCACTGTGACATATCCCCCCAGCATCTATAGGGCCGGCTGCCAAGTACCCCATTGCCCTGGGGGCGCGTCAACTTCTGGCATCACGAACAGGATTGCGTGCCCGCTGCCACCGGGTACTGTGCGCCTTAAAGAACTGTGTCGTATACTGTGGTGAAGTTTTCCCGCCAATTGCCGCTGTTTCCTGCCATTGTCCGCCATTTTCGAGTCGCCGCGCGGGAAGAAGAGGGGCGTAACTGCGGGAATTAGAGAGTCATGATTGCTGGAAGCGCGCGAATCTCAAGCCCCGCCTCGCGCTCTGACGCAGCACCTGGAAGAGTCAGGTCCTGGAAGGAGACCGTCGTCTGCGGAGCTGCGGCCTACCCGATTAAAGAAACAGGAGGTAGGCTACGGTTCACTAGGGGGGCGCAACCATGGCCGACGACCAGCAAGACACCGGAGCACCGGATAATCCTCTCGATGGTCAACTTGCGCCTGGCGCTGCACAGGCCGGAGCGGCCGCCCCACCAGCAGGGGTCGTGACTCCGTTGATACCCATGGCCCTGCCGTATATCCCTGGAGTGAAATGGTTTCCCCAGTATGATGGCAAATCAGACACCCTGTCTGGGTTCAAGAGAAAAATATGCGGTGTACTAGATATGTACTCAATGACTGGTAAGCAGAGAGCCGCTGTTGTGCTGGGACAATTGACTGGTGCCGCAGAGTGGGAAATTGAAACCTGGCCAGCTGCAGACAAGGAATCAGTATCCATTATCTTTAAGAGACTGCAAACTGTCTTTGAACACCGCACTGAGACAGATCTCCGGATGAGGTTCTACCACTGTACCCAGAAACCTGAGGACAGTATCCGGGACTATGCCTGGCGCTTACAGGAAGCCCTGCGGGCCCGGAAACAGGTTAGTCCAGCCAGCATACAAGATGAGAATAAAATGCTGACGGAACAATTCATTAGGGGGTTGAGGTCCCAGGAGGAAAGCAGAACTATAAGGTGGTGGGCTTTAGATTATCCAGACGCCACCTTTGACACCCTGAAGGACATGGCTATTAAGGGTCTACAGCCCCTGGAAACATCAGGGACTGCTATCCAGCGTTACCAGGGTGGGGCCACCCCAATGCCCGCAGCACCCACTGCTCCTTCATTAACGGCTGAAACAAAGATGCAAAAAGTGCCCCCTAGTGAGCTGGACAACCTGCGCTCTGAAGTGTGTCAGCTGAGTAAAACCCTGGCCACTGTCCTGAGCACCCTGCAGCTACAGACGGAGCCCGAGCTGGAAGGAAGGATCCTACTCGCCGACAGTCCTGAGGATGTCCCCTCGATGAGGAGAAGAAGGAGGACGACGCCACCCCGGAGGAGGACAACACCACCCCGTGGGAGGACCAACGACCAACGTTGCCCTCCAGGAGACTTCATCTGCTACTGTTGCCACAAGGCAGGCCACACCGCGTGGAACTGTCCTTTAAACGGGCAAACTCTGGGGCCGAGGGCCGACACCCAGGAGTAGATCAACCAGGCCCATCAAGCTGGTACCACCGGTTCGTAGGAGAAGGCTTTTCCTGTCCATCGTGCTGGACGGCATAGCAACACCTGTGTTACTGGACACCGGCTCACAGGTAACCATCATACCTGATGTCCTCTGCAAAAGGTACTAGTCCATAGATGAACTCCACGCGCCAGCCCCGAACCTCTCTGTATATGCCTCTAATGGCCTTCCTCTTAACCTAGTAGGGGTTAAGGACGTGACAGTGAAGGTGGGGAGAGTGGAACTAAAGGACCAAGGACTAATTGTCATAGAATCTAACCCTGGTGATACAGACTTGTATATGATACTTGGTACAAATATTGTTGGTAACTGTTTGGGAGAAGTGTTGTTTTTGCTCCAACAGATTGCTGACACTGCCAAACCAGGGCAGAGGAAGGTGCTCCAGAGAGAGATTCGAGTCCTCCTGTACCAGCAACAGGTAAAGCTAACAGGTGGTGAGATTGGTAATGTACGGGTGACAGACCCCATACCCATTGTGATTCCCCCAACGAGTGAGATGCTGATTTGGTGTAGGGCAGCAATAGGTCTCAAGGGACAGAACTACCAGGCGGTAGTAGAGCCCATTAGCTCAGAGCACAGACCTACACTCTTAACTGCTAGAGGGGTAGTTGACATACGCAATGGGAGGGTACCCATACGTCTCCTAAATTGTGGGGAGGAGGAAGTCAAATTGCCAAGGTAGGCCACTGTTGCTAGATTGTATACTGTGAATGATGATGCCATACACACAGTGAAATCCTTGACCCCACCAGATGCAGTGGAGGACAACGACTCCGAAGCACAGCTGGAGGATTGGTGTCAACAGCTCCATGTTGGGACTGACGCCACTCCTGTCCATCAGAAACACAGTGTTTACAGAGTGGTTCAGGAATATGAACAAGTGTTTAGTAAACACCCACTTGACTTTGGAAGGGTTAAAGGGGTACAACATCACATACCCACCGGTAACCATCCACCCATTAAAGAGCGTTACAGACCCGTACCACCAGCACATTACCAAAAAGCCAAGGAAATGTTGCGTGACATGAAAAAGGCAGGGGTACTAAGGGATAGCTGTAGCCCTTGGGCAGCTCCCCTGGTCCTGGTCAGGAAAAAGGACAGTAGCATGAGGATGTGTGTAGATTATAGACAGATTAATCGCATAACACATAAAGATGCATACCCTTTGCCCCGTATAGAGGAATCCCCGGCTGCACTAAAATCTGCTAATTACTTCTCTACACTGGATCTCACTAGCGGGTACTGGCAAGTCTCTGTTGCTGAGGAAGACCGGGAGAAGACGGCCTTCACCACCCCGATGGGACTGTGCGAGTTCAACTGTATGCCGTTTGGACTCTGCAATGCACCCGGAACGTTCCAGAGGCTGATGGAGTGTTGCTTGGGACATCGTAACTTCGAGACAGTGCTTCTGTACCTGGATGATGTTATCGTGTACTCGAGGACGTATGAGGACCATCTGAAGCACCTGTCAGAGGTATTTGAAGCATTGTCCCGGTATGGGATGAAACTAAAGCCTTCTAAATGCCACGTGCTCAAGCAGAAGATTCAGTACCTGGGGCACGTAGTCAGCTTGGAGGGAGTAGCACCAGACCCAGAGAAGGTCACTGCCATCCAGAAGTGGCCTGAGCCGAGAAGCATCAAAGAAGTACGGCAATTCCTGGGACTGGTCGGGTACTACAGGAGGTTCATAAAGGACTATACCAAAAAGGTAGCACCCCTACAAGACCTCCTGGTAGGACAGTCCAAAGAGGAAAGAGTCCCCCATTCCAGTGGGGCAAAGAACAGGCTGAATCCTTTGCAGTAATGAAGGAAATCCTGACTGGTGAAGAAATCCTGGCTTACCCTGACTACAGCTAGCCTTTCCTGCTGTACAATGACGCCAGCAACGAGGGACTGGGAGCTGTGTTGTCCCAGAAGCAAAATGGAAGAGAGAAGGTAATTGCGTATGCCAGCAGGAAGCTACACCCTACCGAGAGGAACCCGGAGAACTACAGTTCCTTCAAGCTGGAGTTCCTGGCCTTGGTGGGCTATCACTGAAAGGTTCAAGCATTACCTTGCCTCAACTAAGTTTACAGCTTTTACTGACAACAATCCCTTGACACACCTGGAGACAGCCAGGTTGGGAGCCATGGGTGGCCAGACTGTCAAATTATCAGTTCACTATCAAGTACCGGGCAGGTCACAAGAACACCAATGCTGATGCCCTGTCAAGGATGCATCTACAGTCAGACACCGAGGATGAAGTGGATGATTTAGAGGAAGTTGAATTACCTGCTTTCCACCGAAGCGGAGTGGTCCATGAGCAACATGTCACCAGAAGACGTCAGGGAAGGACGCTGAATCCTCTACCCCACCACAGTTGGAAGGAGACCCAGGACAGTGACCCGGTTGTCAGCCTTATCAAAAGACTGATCACCCAGGAAGGTTCTCACCTGGAGAAGGATGCTCCTCCACAAGCCAAGCAACTGTGGAATGAAAGAAGCCAGCTGTTCATCTACAGAGAGAAGCTATGTCAACCCCAAGACCCATGAAATGGTGTGGCAGATTGTTGTACCCAGGACGGATATCCAGATGGTGTTGGAAGCCTACCACGATCAAGCAGGTCACTTTGGCTGAAAGAAGTTGGAAACCCTGCTGAAGGACCGGTTCTATTGGGTTGGAATGCGGAGCTCCATAGAGAGGTGGTGCCGGAATTGTAGGCCCTGTAGCCTCAGAAGAAAAGACTATGGCAGCAAGAAAACACCCTTGCAGTCCATCAAGACAACCCAGCCCCTGGAGATTGTCGCTCTGGATCACATCAAGCTGTCACCCAGCAGGTCAGGCTATTCCTATGCACTGACCATGGTGGATCATTACTCCCGGTTCCTGGTGGTAGCCCCTGTCAAATATCTGACAGCAGAAACTGCAGCAAGAACATTCCAAGCATACTTCTGCAGGCCCCATGGATACCCGGACAAAGTGCTGACGGATCAAGGCCCTGCCTTTGAAGCCAAACTGTTTAAAGAATTTGGCCACCTGTACGGATGCAAAAAGATCCAGACTACGCTGTACCACCCTCAGACCAATGGTTTCTGTGAGAAAATGAACAACATCATCATAGACCTGCTGAAAACTTTACCCTTGGAAGAAAGAAATCAGTGGCCAGAAAAGCTACCTGACCTGGTAGATCTGTACAGTCACATATCTGTGAGTTCTACAAATTGTACCCCAGCGTACCTCATGAGAGCAAGACCCGGAAAGTTGCCCATGGACCTGGAACTCGGAGTGGTAGAACCGGAAGCAGATATGTCCACTGAAGACTGGGATACAAATCGGCAAGAGCAGTACAGGAGAGTACAGGCCTGTGTCGAAGATAGTCTGAACAGAGTAAGGGAAAGACAGGAAGAACAGTACAATAAACATGCACCAGCAGAACCCTTGGCACCTGGAGAGATAGTGCTAAAGCGGAAGAGAAGAAGTCACAAGCTCGATGACCAGTGGGAAAGAGAGCCCTACACAGTGCTGAACTCCAAGTTTGACAACAGTAAAACCTGCCTGATTAGCAAAGATGGAGGTAAAACAACTGCAACAGTCTCAAGAGACCACCTGAAAGTGTGCCCAAGTCTACTGAAGACAACGGAAGACGAAGTACCTCCTATAGCACCGGAAGAACCAAGGAAGAAGTGCTTCACACAGTTCTAGGAGATTTCCCTGCGGACTTGCCTCAACTTGATGGAGCAGTTATTATACCCTTAATACACTTCTATCAGCCACAAGAAGAACCTGTGAGCGCTCTGGAAGAACCTGCTCAGGAACAGGAAGAGTCCCCAGTCAGAGGAGGATCACCCGTTGAAGCAGAGCCTGAAGGCCCAGTGGACAGTGCATTTGCTAGTCCCATAGAGAGATTAAGGCAGTTTTATAATCTACCAGCACGTACACCTGCTATATTAACAGAAAGTGCATGCACAGACACTAGTAACACCCCAGTGCTACGAAGGTCCACACGCAGCACACAAGGACAAATCCCTGCCAAGTTAAGGGAATAAGCACGAAGTGCCTACATTATAAATAGTTACCCAGTTGGGTATTGCCTATTGTTTATTGTATGAACTGAAATAATATGTGCATTTAGTTACCCGTAAGGGTATAAAGACTTGTAGGCTGAGGACTGTGAGCAGCCAAAAACTGTCCTTGTAAATAGTTGCACTCATCAAAAGTGCCCCTTATTTGACCACTGAACAAAAACCCGTTTGGCGTGGCCGAAGACGTGGTCCAGCACCTGGATCACTTATGCCCTGTAGCCACGCCCAGGGCCTACATTGAGGGTTTTCAGGCGGGTACCTCATGTTTCTCCCTGTTACACTTTCATCGGTGAAATGGACACCTGGTTGCGGGACATACTGTAACTTAATTGTTGTTATAATTATTATTGTTGTTATTTTTTGTTAAACTGTTTTGCAAAATGCTTCAGTCTAGGAGTACTGAATTGTACTAGGGGGGAATGTGGCACCCTGCTGTTCACAGGTACCACAGGACCCAGGGTGCATGGATGGACTTCTCCACAAGAGGCCCTCATTACATACAAACACCTCCACCCTTCTACCTCATACCACCAGAGGGAGTCCGTTAGGGATATATATATATGGAGGGTGGAGCCAGGCAGTCAGTTAGTTGTTGGAGAGCGTGCTGACGCTGAGAGCTGTCGTATTGAGGGCCCCGAGTGCGGCCGGAGGCAAAGAGGAGAGGAGAGAGGAGTTGAGGGGGCAGAGGAGCATCATAGGCTCATCCCGAGTATACAAACCGGACACCGGGTCTGCGCCTACAGGGTCCTTTATACCCAGTAGGGACCACCGGCATTCCAGGAGGACTACAAGTCCCAGGCAGACCTGAAGCTAGACCCATTACAGGACCAGGAACCATGAAGGCCCCGACGACCAGGGATAGTGGTTGCCAGCAGAAGGTCCCACTACCAAGCGATAGGTGAAGGAACAGCACGCCACATAAGCTAGGCCCAGTTGCAGGCTGGCCAGGAGCATACAGAGAGGCATTACAGGACCAGGAGGCCTTATACCCGCTCATTGGGGAGAAGTCCTGAAGTGCACCCATCCTACTGAGTACCCTGGACCGTACCTGACATCCACACCAGTAAAGGTATTGAAGCGAATCCCCTGTCTCTGTCAGTTACTCCTGCTGCGCCATCCTGCCTGCACTAAAAGTCCCAGCATCACCACCCACCAAACTCCACACTGCCCCGGGGGCCCGCTCCACCTGTGGGGAGCAGAAACACCTCAGCTGCCATCCCATCACCCCCCGGAGGTCTGCAACAGCGCTGGTAAACCTTACCAGGTACCACAGGTGGCGTCACGAACTATTTACTTTATTTCTATCTCTATCCAAGTTACAATCCCCTTTTTGGCTGACCGCCCTGGGCCACGGACCGGGCCAGCCACTATGACATATCCCCCCAGCATCCATAGACCCGGCTGCCGAGTACCCCATTGCCCTGGGGGCGCGTCAGGATCATCAATTCCCATGCACCTCTTCTCACCCAGACATGGGTATACACTTCAGGATTTCAGCTATTTCATATTGTCCTCCTCTTTCTATTTCTCCTCATCCTCCACCAGCATATCACCAGGGTGACCGTGATGCAACACCAATATAATTTTTTTAAGGGTGTTTATGATGCCTGTAGGAAATATTTTTAGAGGCCTACCTCTAACATTCTTTTTGTTATACAGTATGTTCATGTATACCCCTCAGGGGTAAATGTTTTTCAGCCCATGCACTTAGTGCATGGACATTGCCACTATAGGAGACCCACTCCTTAATAATGGGAACAATTTTTTCAATGAGGCCCTCCTCTATGTCTCTTCAAAGGGTATTCGAGTGTGTCCAAATTTTTGGCAGCCCTGCCACTCACTGCATACGCAATAACAATATAGGAGCTTGTCATCCTTCAGAGACACTGCAGAGCGCAAGCATGCCTGCGCTCTGCAGTGTCTATGAAAGATGGCATGCTGGATGGCAGCGCTCAGCTGTGATCCAGCCTGTCATCTCAATGCCATCCCAGCGTGGGAGAATTCTCCTGCTCAAGCGCTGAGCGCTGAGAATTTTCCCACGCTGTCAGTGACGTGCATGAGGTGAGCTGAGTTCATTGGACATGAGCTCACCTCATGCACGTCACTGACAGCGTGGGAAAATTCTCCTGCACTCACCGCATGCGCAGGAGAATTTTCCCACGCTGTCAGTGACGTGCATGAGGTGAGCCGAGTTCATTGGACATGATCTCACCTCATGCACGTCACTGACAGCGTGGGAAAATTCTCCTGCACTCACCGCATGCGCAGGAGAATTTTCCCACGCTGTCAGTGACGTGCATGAGGTGAGCTGAGTTCATTGGACATGAACTCGGCTCATCTGGATGCCATCACAGCCAGACACTGAGGAGCGCAAGCATGCCTGCGCTTCTCAGTGTCTGCGGCATGGCAAGCTGGATGGCAGCGTACTGCTGCGGTCCAGCCTGTCATGTGAATGCAGCAGAGCTGAAGCTGTCGTGGGAACAATGGAAAGGTAAGTATGATGTTGCTTTATTATTTTACTTTTATTGCAGGAGATCGTTGGCTTCAGCTGGAATGGGCGTGATGGTAAGTATGGTTTAATTTAGAACAATAAAGAATTGTGTCTTTATTTAAATTAAAGGACTTTATTCTGGGTGTTTGTGTTTTTTTGTAACTTTGACTATGGGGTTAGTAATGGGGGTGTCTTATAGACGCCTCTCCATTACTAACCTGGGCTTGATGTCAGCTGGCATTATAAGCTGACATCAACCCCAACCCTATTACCCCACTGCCACCGCTACAGGGCAGTGGGAAGAGCGAGGCTATGTGCCAGAATTGGCGCATCCTATGGATGCGCCATTTCTGGGGCGGCTGACGGCTGGTGTTTCTAGCCTGGGAGGGGGCCAATATTCATGGCACCCTTCCTGGGCTATTAATGTCAGCCCCCAGCTGTCTGCCTAGCCTATGCTATCTATTAAAATAGGGGGGACCCCACGTCATTTTTTTGGGGGCCCC
The DNA here is from genome assembly GCF_046119375.1 of Phyllobates terribilis. Classification (NCBI taxonomy): domain Eukaryota; kingdom Metazoa; phylum Chordata; class Amphibia; order Anura; family Dendrobatidae; genus Phyllobates; species Phyllobates terribilis. The sequence goes on from NW_027362761.1 coordinate 1,019,338,359, forward strand.
CATTTTAATAGCTAGTAAAGGCTAGGTATTCAGCTGGGGGCTGATATTAGTAGCCTGGGAAGCTCCGTGGGTATTACCCCCTTCCCAGGCTTCAAACATCTGCCCCAGCCGTCTGCTTAACCTCCACTAGAGACTAAAATTACGGGAACCCCACGCCAATTTTTTTTTTAATAAATCCTTTATTTTAACACTAAATGACAAGTACAGTAACCAACACTGTCACTGTACTTCTTATATATGTGACTGACATGTTTCTATCTATCTAATCTATGTGTGATACTCTATTCTTTCTGTTCTATATTGGCGGGTACCGGTGTATGCCGCTGCTGAATTGCCGGCTTTTCATGTTTCACTGTGAGTACTGTTCCCATCGATTTGGGCAATCACTGTAATGCCACAACCACCATGGCTGTGGCATTACAGTGAGTGGCAGACAATCCCTGCATGATTGGTGATCTAAATAGCGCCAGACATGCAGGACACGCTTTTGGTGCACGAACAGTTGTCGAACATAACCTCGAACAGCCGAATTTTTTGCAAATCGTTCGCGTTCGTCGAATGACTCGAACACCGCCCAAAACAGCTCGAATTTGAGATTGGCGAACAGTTCTAGTCGAACACCGCTCATCTCTACCTATAATCACTTTAAGCCATGAAGGTCAGTCAGGGTCAGACTGGGGTGTCTGGGGCCTACAGGAGGAATTGACTCCAGGGGTCCACACTACAACTATATGCAATTATCTATTAACTGTTAACATCGTTATAGTGGAGCTTCGACTGTAAAATACAGATGGTCCTGCACATCTAATGTGCGCACACCATAACTTGGATGTACAAATATGGTACTTAGCATTAAAGTGGTTCTTTGGTGAAAACAAATTATCACCAATCTACAGAGTAGCTGATAAGTTATTGATTTGTGGAATCCAACCATGTGGAATCCATTGATCGGAAAAATGGGGAACTTTAGTCCCAGACAGGGCACTTTTATCTCCATAGTAAAAATGGAGCGGCAGGTCAGATATCTGACTGCCTCAACATTCATCCCCTTTGGGTCTTCCAGAAAAAGCCAAGTGCAGCACGTGCAGCCACTTAGTGAATGAATGGATCAGTGGTTGAATTTTACATGAGCTGAAATTATCCTGTGGATAGGCAATTACTTGTTTTCACCAGAGAACCCCAGTAAGTGCATGTTTGCTACTGTGTAATAGTCACAGGATGGGGAGGGGTTACACTTACAATTATTTAATCTCTAATGCAAATAAATAATCTTCTCCTTATTGATATCAGAGAACAATTTATCTCCATACACAACACAATCCACTGTACCAAGACCAATAATACCACATACTATGGACAAATACCGCCACACCAGACCACATATTGCCACCACATGGGGACCAAATAGTACCACATAAAAGGGACAAATACCAACACACCATGACCAGACCACATATTACCACCACATGGTGACTGAATAATACCACATACAGTAGAGAAATACCACCACACGATGACCGGACAACATATTACCACCACAGAGTGACCAAATAATACCACATACTAGAGACAAATATTGCCACACCATGACCAGACAACATATTAGCACCACATACTGTAATACTACTACAATACTGATCGTGAATAAAAACCACAATACTATTAGCAATTATATTGCCACCACACATATATAGACAAGAGCTCTATATGTAGTATCAGTGTACTGGTAATACATTGATCACCAGTGACATTATACACAGGAGCTCTGTATATAGTGTATAGTATACAGTTAATACAGGGATCAACAATGACATTATACACAGGAGCTCTGTATACAGTGTGCAGTGTAGAGGTAATACAAGGATCACCGCTGTCATTATATACAGGAGCTCTGTATATAGTGTCAGCATACAGGTAGTGCAGGGATCACCAGTGACATTATACACAAGAGGTCTGTATATAGTGTCAGTATACAGGTAATATAGTGATCACCAGTGACACTATAAAAAACAAAAAGAGAATACAGCAGCACCCTATATGGGCCAAGATATATGCAAACACTGGAAACATGAGATCTAAACTACATTGTTGCTAAATAAAATGTACTTACAAAAAATGAAGGTTTTTAGCACATAAATTGGCCAATTCATGTATGCCCATTAATCATGGCAAGGTGACCTCCTTCTGATGGGTCCCTATCCCCATGCCACTGTTGGGCTATTAACCTACAATTTCAAATGGACAAACATGCCTCTCTCAGGCTATAAGCCTACAATTATAAATGGGCAGGTTGGAACCAGTGACACTATATACAGACTGTCCCGAGGGGTACACCTTGTCATGGTGGATGGCTTTTATGCTATTTTTCAAATCAAAATAGCATTAACTAAGTACCATATGTTATTTACATGTACTATTATTTACTTGCTGTAGAGAATATGCTCATTTGTTTTTGCTTTTTTATTGGGTTTTGTCTGTGAAATGGCCACAGTGTGAATGTGCTCTTACACTTTGCACATATACCAGTTTGTAGTCTGGTCAATTTATTTGGTTTTGCTGTAATCCCTTGTACTTTGTACAAACAGGGGTCTTTTCCCCCCTTTCGGAGCTAAGTATTTCATCTGTATAGCTTCCCATGTTCTTCCATCCTGGGCCAGTGTGTTCATCTATCCTGAGCCCCTATGTTCCTCCATCCTGGGCACCTATGTTTCTTTGTCCCCGGCCCCTATGTTTCTCATCCTGGGTCCCTGTGTTCCTCATCTTGGGCCCCTATGTTCCCCCATCCTGGGCCCCAATGTTCTTCATCCTGGGCCCCTATGTACACTATCCTGCTGCATTCACAGAGAGAGGGGGGCGATTTTTTTTACCTCCCTGCACTCCCGCGCAATGCGTTATTCTCTTGCTGTTTCACATCCTGCGCAGCCGTTACAATGGCCGCTGGCTTATTAGAGGCAGCAAATTATTGCAGTGCAGGAAGCCATGGCTTTCTGCACTGCAATACCTGTCATCTGAATGTGCATCCATTCAATTGAATGGGAGGCGGATCTGCAGTACACCGCGGCAGCCACTAAGACTTGACGGCGGAGCCCCGAAGGTGAGCACTTCCGGCCGGCGGCTGCCGCCACCTGCACCAGTCACATCTGATCGGAGGGGGTGCCGCGTTCGGGACCCCGGCCGATCATACATTGATGCTCTATCCTATGGATAGGGCATCAATGTAAAAGTAGTGGACAACCCCTTTAATCGTTATAATGAAACTGGCTGTCCTGAGGATCGCCTTAAGAAAGAAAGATCAAAAATTCCCTCCTCTACAGAGAATAAGTTCATCAGAGTTACCAGCCTCAGACATTGACAGTATCTGACAAAGGTAGCTATCGAAACGTGTGTCGGGGTGGGCGCCACTCTTGTGCTCAAGGTTCTGTTTCAGGTATATCACTATCTGTTCTACCTATGCTTGATTTAGCCACTGCTAAATATAGCCATAATTAATGATATGCATTTGCACTTTTGGGCATCTTAGCCGTGATATGTGATATATAACTATGGATCACTATTGCTGCATGTGACTGTATGGCCATTAATTATACATTTATAATACAGTTCCCTCTGTGTCCATACAATTTTTTATTTCCTGTTTTTCTGATGTTCATTATCTAGGTGTGAGTGGCGGTTCTCCTGCAAATCCATTGCACACCAACTTGTTTTTCCTCAAGGAAGATTTTTTTGTGTTATCACTGTACGGTGGGTAAGGAAAGTATTCAGACCCCTTTAAATTTTTCACTCATTGTTTCATTGCAGCCATTTGGTAAATTCTAAAAAGTTCATTTTTTTCTCATTAAAGTACACTCTGCACCCCATCTTGACTGAAAAAAACAGAAATGTAAAAAAAAGAAAAACTGAAATATCACATGGTCATAAGTATTCAGACCCTTTGCTCAGACACTCATAATTAAGTCACATGCTGTCCATTTCCTTGTGATCTTCCTTGAGATGGTTCTACTCCATTGGAGTCCAGCTGTGTTTAATTAAACTGAAAGGACTTGATTTGGAAAGGCGCACACCTGTCTATATAAGGCTATGTGCCCACGATGCAGAAATGCTGCATATTTTTTACGCTTCTCCCTGGCAGGAAAAACGCATGCGTTTTTTACATGCGTTTTTCCCGCCAGGTATAAGCATTTGTCAAGCGTCTTTGCATGCATTTCTGCATGCGGGTTATCAAGTGCTTTTCAAAGCGATTTTAGCATCACTTGGAAAAGTGCTTGACAACTTGTTCACACTATATAAATCCATGCAACCGGCATGGATTTATATAGTGTGACCAAGTAATATTATTTAAAAAAAAGAATAAGAATGGTAAAAAATAAAAAAAAAGATTATACTCACCTTCCGGTGTCTTCCCGGTGTCATCTCTGCTGCGTCCGGTCTCTTGCAATGCTCACGGTGATGTGAAAGACCTGCGGTGACGTCATTGAGACATGTGATGCGTCACATGACTCAGTGACGTCATGGCAGGTCCTTCACAACAGCGCGAGCATTGCAAGAGACCGGACGGCGTGGACAAAACACCGGGAGGACATCGGAAGGTGAGTATAAACTTTATTTTTTATTTTAAATTCTTTTTTTTACAGATTATGTGGTACCCAGGTCTGGATGAGAGTCTCTTCTCCTCCAGACTTGGGTACCATCCGCACATTAGAACGGGCCAATTACGCAAGCATAGATGCAGTTCTGATGCAAGTCAATGGCGGCGATTACGCTGCGTGTCTGCAAAATTAATGGACATACTGTGGATTTTTGAGCGCAGCATAAATGCTGCGGAAAAATACGCAGTATGGGCATTGAAAGTGCGGAATTGCATTGGAGACCATGGGGGAAGGTTTACCAAGCATTTCCCAAGCGTTTACGTATATTGCCAAATAGTGCTATAATCATTATCCGTTTTCTAGTGTCTAAACCAGGAGTAAAGATTTATCTATTGACCTATTTATAGAGACCTGTGTGGCTGATACGAATATGTTGGGTGTAATTTCTTTGGTGACATATATTTAATGGTGATGTCTTTATATGTGTAGGGGTCTTGACCACCATTACATTCTAATGTGGTACATTCTTGTATTTAAGCAGTATGCTTTTTAAATATTTTTAATCTTTGCATGTTTGTCCGGTCTTCATGAATAATAAAATTATGTTGGTTTATATTTAGTGCTCCCTGTCTTTCTATGCATACCCCTTTTTTCTTTTTGTATGTTGTTAGTTTGCATCCAGGTTTGTGACGGGTGGAGCATTACTCTATATTTTCGATGGTGCCCTCCTTTTGTCTTTGACTCCTTTTGAGAAATAAGATTCTATGGTCTGATGAGATGAAGATAGAACTTTTTGGTGATAATTCTAAGCGGTATGTGTGGAGAAAACCAGGCACTGCTCATCACCTGCCCAATACAATCCCAGCAGTGAAACATGGTGGTGGCAGCATCATGCTATGGGAATGTTTTTCAGCTGCAGGGACAGGACGACTGGTTGCAATTGAAGGAAACATGAATGCGGCCAAGTACAGAGATATCCTGGATGAAAACCTCTTCCAGAGTACTCTGGACTTCAGACTTGGCTGAAGGTTCACCTTCCAACAAGACAATGACCCTAAGCACACAGCTAAAATAACAAAGGAGTGGCTTCTGAACAACTCTGTGACCATTCTTGACTGGCCCAGCCAGAGCCCAGACCTAAACCCAATTGAGCATCTCTGGAGAGACCGGAAAATGGTATGATTTAACCCATTCATCACCTTGGGTTTTTCCATTTTTCCATTTTTTTTTCTCCTCTTCTTCCCAGAGCCATAACTTTTTTATTTTGCCATCAAGGGCTTTTTTTTTGCTGGACGAGTTGTATTTTTGAATGACGCGATTGATTTTACCATATCGTGTACTGGAAAGTGGGAAAAAAATTCCAAGTGCGGTGAAATTGCAAAAAAAGTGCTATTCCACAATAGTTTTTTTTTTACCATGTTCACTAAATGCTAAAACTGACCTGCCATTATGAATTATGATTCTCCAGGTCATTATGAGTTCGTAGATACCAAACATGTATAGGTTCTTTTTAATTTAAATGGTGAAAAAAAATCCAAAGTTTATAAAAAATAAATAAACAAAGGCACCATTTTACGAGCCCCGTAGCGTCTCCATTTTTTAGGATCTTGGCCTGGGTGAGGGCTTATTTTCTGCGCGCTGAGCTTATGTTTTTATTGATACCAATTTGGGATAGATATGATCTTTTGATCGCCTGTTATTGCATTTTATTGCAATGTTGTGGCGACCAAAAAAACATAATTCTGGCGTCTTGATTATTTTTTTCGTTACGCTGTTTACGAATCGGATTAATTCTTTTTGCATATTGATAGATCGGGTAATTTCAAATTTGTGTATTTTTGATTTTGTTTAATTGTTTTATTTTGAATTTTGGGTGAAAGGGGTGTGATTTGAAGTTTTATATTTTTTTATTCTTATAATATTTTTAAAAACATTTTTTTTCTTTTCACATGCTTCAATAGTCTCCATGGGAGACCAGAATCTGCGATCATCTGATCCCCTGTGCAACACATAGCAGGGCTTCAGCAGAAATGCTCATTTGCTATGAGCACCGCTCGCTCATAGCAGATCGGATATAACAACCACAGGGGTCTCCTGCAGATCCTGGGTTGTCATGCCAACCCATCGGCGACCCGCGATCATGTGATGGGCACGCCGATGGGCGGGTCTTATGACATGCTTCCGGCGCAGCACTGTTAAATGCTGCTGTCAGAGTTTGATATCCTTAAAGAAAGGATATCCAAAGAAAAATATCCAAACCTGGATATGTATTGCCAGAACCTACATGAAGTCTGCAAAAAGTATGTAGAAAAGCAAGCAATGATCTAATTAGACCAAGGTTGAACTTTTTGGCCATAATTCCAAAAAGTATGTTTGGCGCAAAACCAAAGTGTAACATCCCTGGCGGCGTGTTTGCATAGTGCACCACCTCCCACCATGCAAGACCGCAATCTTACCCATCAGTCCAGCCTGCAAACCTTGCTCCAGTTCATGCTGTGTGCATGTCTCTTGTCTGATTGCTTTGGGCGGCGGCCATATTACTTTCTGATTCTTATAGCTGCTCTCCTAATGCATCCCCAGCCTATTGCTGTGAGTCACTGGATATTTAAACCCCCTCCACCCAGAAGGAGGTGCCTGAGCAACTCTTTCTTTCAGTGTGCTCCTTGCATCTGAGTTGCCAGGTCTTGTCCTGTATCTTGTCTGTTTATGCCACCCTGGGGGCTGCATACCCAGGCCTGTTATCTCTGACTTCTAGTCTGTTTCTGCCACCCTGGGGGCTGCATACCCAGGCCTGTTATCTCTGACTTCTAGTTTGTTTCCGCCACTCTGGGGGCTGTATACCCAGGCCTGTTACCTGTGACTTCTAGTCTGTTTCCGCCACTCTGGGGGCTGTATACCCAGGCTCGTTCTTGTATCTCATTGCAGTATCAGTTCCTGTCTGAACTGTCTCCTAGCCTGTTACCTGTTTGTCTCTATGTCCGTACCTTCCCTTTTCCTGCAGTGTCTGAACCTGCACCTAACTCCAACTCATTGTCTCTGTACTTCTGTTTGTGAGTTTTGTGTCCACTCGCTACTTCTTTGTAAGTACCTTGTGTGTATCTGGTTCTGCTTGTCCCTTTTCCCTTCCTTTGTATCTACCTCCTGTGTTCTAGCCATCTTCCTGTATTTTCCAGTCTGTTCCATGTGAACAGAGCCCTGTCCTCTCTGCCTGCACCTTCAGCCCTGTTCTGCTCTGCTTGCTCACCACGCCAGCGGTTTCTCTCTGCTCTGCCCTGCCCACCGCTCTGGCGGTTCCTCTCTGCTGTGCCTTGTCCACCGCACCTGTGGTTTCGCTCTTCTCTGTTTGCTCACCGCACCTGCGGTTTCTCTCTGCTCTGCCTTGTCCACCGCTTCGGCGGTTCCTCTCTGCTCTGCCTTGTCCACCGCTCCGGCGGTTTCGCTCTGCTCTGCCTTGTCTACCGCTCTGGTGGCTCCGCTCTGCTCTGCCTTGTCCTCTGCTCCGGCATTTTCGCTTTACTCTGCTTGTCTACCGCATCTGCGGCTCTGTTCCTGTCTCCCAGTCTGTACTGGACCTTATCTAGCCTGCGCTCCAACCTGCTAGTACCTACCTGTCTGCACTCCAGCCATGCTTGGCAGTATCTCCCTGTCTACACTCCAGCCGTGCTTGCCAGTACCCACCTGTCTGCATACCAGCCGTGCTTGCCAGTACCCACCTGTCTGCATACCAGCCGTGCTTGCCAGTACCCACCTGTCTGCATACCAGCCGTGCTTACCAGTACCCACCTGTCTGCATACCAGCCATGCCTGCCAATACCCACCTGTCTGTATGCCAGTCTAGCCTGCCTGTTCCTGCATTCCCCGGTGTGGGTCAGCAGCTGTGACTGGGGTCTGACCTGGAGTAGCACCTGGTCCCTCTGCTCGGTTCCTCCTTGGTTCACGGAGTTGACTGAGCCGCCATGCGACCTTGGTCGGATCGGGTTGATACTTAGTTACGCCCCTCCAGGCACTCCTCGGTTCACGGTACAGTGGGATCACTAATCACGCTCACGCTAGTCAGTCCAGGCACGAGCGCAACACAAAGCTGCGCATCACCAAAATAAAACCATAAGCACAATGAAGCAAGGTGGAGGTAGCATAACGACTTGATGTAATTTTTCAACAAGAAACCTTTTAACACGACAATGACCCGAAGCATGCCTAAAAAATTATCATCAGCTTGTATGTCTCTACCTTTTGATTTTAATTGTCTATGTACCATGTTACTATATGTCTTATCACTGCTGTCTTTTCTAGCTAACTTACTGGAGGACGTTTTTTATTAAGTTAACAATGACATCTTTACTTAGGAATGCATCTTTATAATGATTCTTCTATGTGTATGATTTGTATGAATCTATGCAGCAATTTGATTGCCTTTTTGTTTAAACCCATTTATCCCTGTCCCCTTTCAGTTCTGATGAAGGTCTGTATCAGGACCAAAAATGTTTAACGCTCTATGAATGCAAATTAAAGGAACTTATTTTCAAAGAGTGCCAAGTTTTTCCGCTCTATATGATATATGGGTTGGATACCCTCCTTGTGCACCTGAATCAGTTATTGCAAGAGTGCTATATATTATCATTTTCTAAAAAATTAACAAAATAATGTTTTTGCCAGAAGGATATCAAGATTTTGGAAAGGCTCAAACAGAGCCCAGACATGAATCCTATTGAAAATCAACCTGTTGACCTGAAAAGGACTTTACACAGGAGATTCTCTCACAATCTGATAGATTTGGAACACTACTACAAGGAAGAGTTTGCAAAGATTGCAAATTCTTGATGTGCCATGCGGATAGACTCCTGCCAAAAAAGACTGAATGCTGTCATATATTAAAAGGGTATTTCTACAAAGTATTAGTTTAAGGGAGTGTTCAAATGTGTCTTTGAAAATCTTCCTTGCCATTCCTCAGTTACATTGTTTCCAGCCAGGGTCTCGAAATGGATCCTGAGAAGGTTTCTGCGGTTCTCTCCTGGCCTCATCCTCAGGGATTATGTGCCATCCAGTGCTTAATAGGGTTTGCCAACCTCTACAGGCAGTTTATCCCTCACTTCTTGTCCATCATGGCACCCATCTCTATCCTAACCAAGAAGGGAGTGAATGCCAGGATCCATGAAATCAGGCACGTCAAAAGATTGAGACAGAGCATATACTTTAACATTCTCCTCCGCTAAATGGAAGTGTAGCTCGAAATCAAAATAAGCAAAAAAGAGTGCCTGGTTGGACTGCAGAAAGGTTAAGTTTGTAGATTAATGTATATTATTAATGGAGAGCTGTCGCCTTCCATTAGACGGCACAATTCTCCTAGCACCATCTTAATGGCTAGTAGTTCGCGATCCCCTATAGAGTAATCAGTCGGTGAGAACAGTCTAGAAAAGAACCCACAGGATTTCCCAGAAGATGTTGTTTCCAGAAGAACTACCCCAGCACTGAGAGAGGAGGCATCCACTTCAAGAAAAAACTGTTTGTTAGTGTTGGGGTGATACAGCACTGGAGCACTCACGAATGCATCATTCAAGTGCTGGAAGGACGACATGGCAGACTCAAGCCAGATTCTGGCATTCACTCCCTTCTTGGTTAGGATAGAGATGGGTGCGATGATGGACAAGAAGTGAGGGGTAATCTACATGTAGAGGTTGGCAAACCCCATGAAGCACTGGGTGGCACGTATTCCCTGAGGGTGTGGCCAGGAGAGAACCTCAGAACCCTTCTCAGGATCGATTTTGAGACCCTGTCTGGAAACAATGTAACTGAGGAATGGCAAGAAAGATTTTCAAAGACACATTTGGACAACTTAGCAAATAATTTGTTCTCCTGTAGACGCTGCAGAACCTGACGTATGTGTCTTCCATGGGTGGATACATCTGAAGACAATATCAGGATGTCGTCAAAATAAACAACCACGGAAACATAGAGAAGATGTCATTGCAGAATTCTTGGAACACGGTGGGTGCATTGTACAGACCAAAGAGCATAGTAACATAGTAAAATAGGTTGAATAAAGACCTAGGTCCATCAAGTTCAACCTTCCTCCCTCAATTGTACTCCCTGCACTAACTTACTAACAAACTGGGACTAGGCCTCACAAATGTATTATTTTATTACCATTATTGATGCACATTACAATTAAATATGTACCCGTTTGTAATTTTTTAAATCAGTTTTATATTTTGTATTACTCTTGTGATTCTAATAATGGCATTATTAAAATCCCTATGCCTAAATCTGTTGATCCAGAAGAAGGCAAAAACCCCACGACACGTTCAGCCAATTTGTTTCCCCCGACACGGGGAAAAATTCCGTCTTGACCAGAGAAAAGGCGATCAGTCCTATAACCCTCGATCAAACCTAATTATGATACTAGTTATGTAATCACTATTACCGTACTTAATGTACTACTATAGTTATAACATTTTGTCTAATTTAACTATAACCCACAATTATATGTATATCGAGGAAGTCATCCAGCCCTTTTTTGAAAGCTGTTATAGTGTCTGCCATTACTACCTCTTGTGGTAGGGAATTCCACAGTCTGACTGCTCTGACTGTAAAGAACCCTTTCCTTTCTAGGTGCCGGAATCTCCTTTCTTCCACCCATAATGAGTGCCCCCTGGTCCTTAGTATGGTCTTTGGAAAGAATAAGTCATGCGCCAGTCCTTTGTACTGACCACACATATATTTATACATGTAAATGAGATCCCCTCTGAGGCTTCTTTTTTCTAAGCTAAACAAGCTCAACCTTTTCAACCTCTCATCATATGAGAGGTCTCCATCCCTTGTAATAATCTAGTTGCCGCCTTTGAACTGACTCTAATTTCTGAATATCCTTTTTAAAATGTGGAGTCCAAAACTGGATCCCATATTCCAGATGTGGCCTCAGTGATTTATAAAGGGCAACAGTACGTTGGGATCGCGGGATTTTATTTCTCTTTTTATAGATCCTAATATCTTGTTTGCTTTTGCGGCTGCTGCTTAACATTGAGTACTGCTGCTCAGCTTACTTGTAACCAGAATACCCAAATCCTTCTCCTGATCTGTAGTTCCGAGTATACTCCCATTTAATGTATATGCACAAATAGGATGACTCTGTCCTAGGTGCATTACTCTACATTAAACCTCACCTGCCAAGTGTATGCCCATTCAGTCGTCTTATTCAGATCGTTCTGCAATATCGTAATGTCAAGATCAGATTTTAATATTTTACATAGTTTGGTGTCGTCAGCAAAAACTGACACTTTACTCTCAATCCCATCCCCAAGGTCATTAATAAAGAGGTTAAAAAGAATTGGTCCTAGCATAGATCCCTGCGGCACCCCACTGATGACTATATCCTATTTAGAGAATGTACCATTTATGACGACTCTGTTTTCTATAATTTAGCCAATTCCTTACCCATCTACATATAGTTCCCCCAAGTCCTTGCTTCTGTAGCTTCATGACGAGCTAGCATGATGAGATATTTGTAGTGACCGTCGTGAGTATTAAAGGTCGTCTTCCATTTGTCGCCCTTGCGGATCCAGATCAAGTTTTAAGCCCCTCTTAGATTTATTATTTTACTCACTTATATTGCAACATTAATTCCACAGCACTTTACAGACATTGCAGATCCTGCAACTGAGTTGCCACTGCTTTGTTTGCCTGCATCCGCTGGTCTTGATGGTCTCATTGAAAATGAACCTCCTTGTATAGCACTTGTACGTTAGACTTGGGGCCTCTGGGTCCCAATTTGTGAGCAGGGTCCATGGCCTGAACCTACTGTAATGCTGGTGGGTATGGACCCACTGAGCCACGGGCCGGGTTTACTCAGTAGGGGCATGACTAATTGTCTACTAGGTATCCACTAGAGCATCTGATGGTGAGGATAGGCCGGTAGACGCCAGGTACCATTCCAGGACCGTCCTCGGGACTGCAGCAGCTGACCGAATGGTCTGATACTCAGGTACAGGGTACGGGAGAGTGAGACAAAAATATAGTGAGACAGTTGGGCCAGGCTCCACAGGTTCAGAGTTAGTAGCCAAGGTCAGGAGAGGAGAGGTCAGGATAAACGAGAAGGCAAGACGGGTTGATAACAGGTGGGACTAAACAGGAACAAGCCAATACAGGAACTTGAAACAGAGCTACTTAGAACCTAAGTTCAGGCAAAGAATGGAGGGTGAAGTCGTCTGATATATAGCAGGTGATAGGCCGGGGAAGCAGATCTCTGCAGGACAGAATGGATACAAATTCCTGCAGAGTCCAACCGCGCCTCTCTATGACTCACAAACAGCAGAGCTGGAAGAGAAGCACCAGGCAGCTTAGAGCAATGGTCAGGTACTGGGTGGAGCAAAGCGAAACACACTGTGAGTAAGGAGGTGGTTAGGAGATGTGCGAGTGGCCGGCGTAACAAGGCAGAGATGGTATTAAACCATGTCTGCTGTAACATACCTGGCGGCGTCCTTGCATAGTGGTCCATCTCCCACTGTGCAAGAGCGCGCACTTGATCTCCAGTCCAGGGTGTCTCTCTGGCTTCCCTCAATGCTGTCTGTTTGCTTCTGTGTCTGCTGCTTATGGGCGGCGCCCGATCACTTCCTGCTTTTTGTACCTGCTGCAGGCACACCCTTTGTGCGTCCTCAGCCTATTGCTGTCTGTCACCTGGTATTTAAACCAGCTGCCCCATTAACCCATGCCTGAGCATCTTGCCCTGTCAGTTGGCTTTTGTCTCTGACATGCCAGGTCCTGTCTATGTTACCTGTCTTGCAGTATCTGTTCCCATGTCTGTACTGTGTCCTATCTGTGTACCTTAACCTGCAGTCTGTACTCGTTCCTTGCCTGTTCGTTCCGCCTTCCTGGAGGCTGTATTTCCAGGCCAGTCTAAATACGCTCCTTGCCTGTTCGTCCCGCCTCTCTGGGGGCCGTATTCCCAGACCCGCTCCTGTATCCCGCTGCAGTGTCGGTCTCCTCCGTACACTCAGTTCCAGTCTGAACTCTCTCCTATCTTTTACCTGTTTTTTCTCTATGTCTGTTCCTTTCCTTTTTCTGCAGAGTCTGAACTCGTACCTACTCCTGCTCGTTGTCACTGTACTTCCGTTTGTGAGTTTGTGGTCCACTCGCTACTTCTCTGCAAGTACCCTGTGGGTATCTGGTTCTGCCTTTCCCTTCTAGTCTGTTCCGTGTGAACAGAGCCCTGTTCCTTCCGCGTCTGCGGTTTTCGCTTTGCTCTGCTCTGTCCACCGCGTCTGCGGTTTTCGCTTTGCTCAGCTCTGTCCGCCGCGTCTGCGGTTTTCGCTTTGCTCAGCTCTGTCCGCCGCGTCTGTGGTTTTCGCTTTGCTCAGCTCTGTCCGCCGCGTCTGCGGTTTTCGCTTTGCTCAGCTCTGTCCGCCGCGTCTGCGGTTTTCGCTTTGCTCAGCTCTGTCCGCCGCGTCTGCGGTTTTCGCTTTGCTCAGCTCTGTCCACCGCGTCTGCGGTTTTCGCTTTGCTCAGCTCTGTCCACCGCGTCTGCGGTTTTCGCTTTGCTCAGCTCTGTCCACCGCGTCTGCGGTTTTCGCTTTGCTCAGCTCTGTCCACCACGTCTGCGGTTTTCGCTTTGCTCAGCTCTGTCCACCGCGTCTGCGGTTTTCGCTTTGCTCAGCTCTGTCCACCGCGTCTGCTGTTTTCGCTTTGCTCAGCTCTGTCTACCGCGTCTGCGGTTTCGAATTTGTCTCCCAGTCTGTACTGGACCCTACCCAGCTTGTGCTCTAGTCTGCCTGTTCCTGTATTCCCCGGTGTGGGTCAACAGCCGTGTCCGGAGTCTGACCTGGAGTAGACCCTGGTTCCTCTGCTCGGTTCCTCCCTGGTGCACTGGCGTCGTATGCCGTCGTGCGACCTTGGTCGGATCGGGCAGATACTTAGTTACGCCCCTCCAGGCACTCTCCGGTTCATGGCACAGTGGAATCACTACATAAACACGCACACGCCAGTCAGTCCGGGCGTGTGCATTACAGCATGCTCAGGCCATGGTTCCCGTTGAGCCCCACGGCCTTCGCTCTCTGAGAAGTTTTCCAGCGAATTCATGCATTAAAATAAATAAATAAAAATTTTTTTTTTCCCTTTAGCTGAGTTCCAGGCGAATTACGCACCCGTCCAGATGGATCTATCTGCTCTCGTTCCTGCGGATCCGCTACGTTATTATGGGGATCCAAGACAAAGTCGTGCATTTGTGGAGCAATGCATGCTACACTTCAAGTTCTACCCTCTATGTTTTCCCACTGATCGGGTTAAGGTGGCATTCATTATGTCTTACCTGGCGGGTGATGCCTTGGAATGGATCAACCCCCTATATGAAACACAGGATCCGATCCTCCTGGACCTAATGGCCTTCCTGGTGGCCTTTCTAATGGTCTTTGATGATCCTAACCCGGAGGCTCCTGCTGAAGCTTCACTTCCCAATATCCCGGAGCAGCCCCAATGGGTAATGTGTGTGGGTAGCGCAATAGTCCTCCAGCCCAATGAGACTACTGCCCACCCAGAATCCTCACAGGGTGACTACGCTTTCCGGAATACTTCTCCCAACCTCAAGAGGCAGTCCAGACGTGCTAGGCGTAGAGGCAAGCCGTCACGCCAGGGTCTGTCCTCCCTGAGACCTCCTGACCCCAACCTTGAAGTCCCTACTGAAGCTTCATCTCCCTGTATCCCGGAGAAGCCCCAACGGGTAATGTGCGTGGGTAGTGCACCAGTTCTCCTGCCCGAAGAGACTTCTGCCCATCCAGACTCCACACAGGAGAACTTCCTGCACCCGGCATCAGATGCTTCACCCACTTTAACCGGTGTGCATGTCCAAGGATGCTCCAAAGCTGTGGTTACCTCAGAGTCTGTGCACCTCTACTACCTGGCGGAGGACCCCCTGTTGCCTCCTGAATCCTCCGGGATACCACTCGATGACAAATGGAGAGAGACTTCTCTACACCCAGTACTCGATACTTTGTCCGCTTCGTCCTGTGAGCCTGATAATGGGTACCCCAAAGTGGTAGTTACCTCCGAGTCTCTACACCCCTCCGACCAGGCGGAGGACCTCCAGTTGTCTCCAGAACCCTTCGGGGTGCTACCTGGTAGCGAAAAGACAGAGACTCTCCTATACTCTGTACCTGATACCTCGCTCGCTTCGTCCAGTGAGTCCAACCTAGTGTACTCCGAAGCAGAGGTTACTCCCGAGTCTCTACACCCCTCCGACCAGGCGGAGGACCTCCAGTTGTCTCCAGAACCCTTCGGGGTGCCACCTGGTGGTGAATGGATAGAGACTTTCCTATATCCTGGATCTGATACCTTGCTTGCTTCGTCCAGTGAGTCCGACCTAGTGTACTCTGAAGCAGAGGTTACCCATGAGTCTCTACACCCCTCTGACCAGGCGGAGGACCTCCAGTTGTCTCCAGAACCCTTCGGGGTGCCACCTGGTGGTGAATGGACAGAGACTTTCCAATACTCGGTACCCGATACCTCACCTGCTTCGTCCAGTGAGTCCGACCTAGTGTACTCTGAAGCAGATGTTTTCCCCGAGCCTCTGCACTCTTCTGACCCGGCAGAGGACCTCCAGTTGTTTCCTGACTCCTCCGGGGTACCACCAGATAACAAAGAGACAGTGACTTTTTTTCACCCTGTACCTGATAACCTGTCTATTTCTTCCTGTGAATTTGACAAGATGTACCTCGAAGCAGAGGTTATCCCCGAGTCTCTACACCCCTCCGACCAGGCGGAGGACCTCCAGTTGTCTCCTGAACCCTTCGGGGTGCTACCTGATAACGAATGGACAGGTACTCTTCTATATTCGGTACCTGATACCTCGCCCGCTTCATCCAGCGAGTCCGACCTAGTGTACTCCGAAGCAGAGGTTACCCCCGAGTCTCTGCACTATTCCGACCCGGCGGAGGACTCCCAGTTGTTTTCTGAATCCTCCTGGGTACCACCAGATAACAAGGTAACAGGGACTTTTCTACACCTTCTACCTGATACCTCACCCATTTCATCCTGTGAGTTTGACAAGATGTACCCCGAAGCAGAGGTTACCCCCGAGTCTCTGCACTCCTTCAACCCGGCGGAGGACTTCCAGTTGTCTCCTGAACCCTCTGGGGTGCTACCTGATAATAAGTGGAGAGAGACTTCCCTGTGTGCTGTTCCTGGTACTCCACCTGTTTCGTCTGTTGCTGAGGATGGCTGGATAGGAGGTAGCATCCTAGCTACCCAGATGAGACCAGTTTCTCCAGTGGACAGTGGAAGTGATCTACTTGAAGTAAAGGATTGGCCCTCGAATTCCCTGCGGAACATTCTGGCAGGCCTGAAGAAGAGGGGGCGTAAGGGGGGGCGGTACTGTAACATACCTGGCGGCGTCCTTGCATAGTGGTCCATCTCCCACTGTGCAAGAGCGCGCACTTGATCTCCAGTCCAGGGTGTCTCTCTGGCTTCCCTCAATGCTGTCTGTTTGCTTCTGTGTCTGCTGCTTATGGGCGGCGCCCGATCACTTCCTGCTTTTTGTACCTGCTGCAGGCACACCCTTTGTGCGTCCTCAGCCTATTGCTGTCTGTCACCTGGTATTTAAACCAGCTGCCCCATTAACCCATGCCTGAGCATCTTGCCCTGTCAGTTGGCTTTTGTCTCTGACATGCCAGGTCCTGTCTATGTTACCTGTCTTGCAGTATCTGTTCCCATGTCTGTACTGTGTCCTATCTGTGTACCTTAACCTGCAGTCTGTACTCGTTCCTTGCCTGTTCGTTCCGCCTTCCTGGAGGCTGTATTTCCAGGCCAGTCTGAACACGCTCCTTGCCTGTTCGTCCCGCCTCTCTGGGGGCCGTATTCCCAGACCCGCTCCTGTATCCCGCTGCAGTGTCGGTCTCCTCCGTACACTCAGTTCCAGTCTGAACTCTCTCCTATCTTTTACCTGTTTTTTCTCTATGTCCGTTCCTTTCCTTTTTCTGCAGAGTCTGAACTCGTACCTACTCCTGCTCGTTGTCACTGTACTTCCGTTTGTGAGTTTGTGGTCCACTCGCTACTTCTCTGCAAGTACCCTGTGGGTATCTGGTTCTGCCTTTCCCTTCTAGTCTGTTCCGTGTGAACAGAGCCCTGTTCCTTCCGCGTCTGCGGTTTTCGCTTTGCTCTGCTCTGTCCACCGCGTCTGCGGTTTTCGCTTTGCTCAGCTCTGTCCGCCGCGTCTGCGGTTTTCGCTTTGCTCAGCTCTGTCCGCCGCGTCTGTGGTTTTCGCTTTGCTCAGCTCTGTCCGCCGCGTCTGCGGTTTTCGCTTTGCTCAGCTCTGTCCGCCGCGTCTGCGGTTTTCGCTTTGCTCAGCTCTGTCCGCCGCGTCTGCGGTCTTCGCTTTGCTCAGCTCTGTCCGCCGCGTTTGCGGTTTTCGCTTTGCTCAGCTCTGTCCACCGCGTTTGCGGTTTTCGCTTTGCTCAGCTCTGTCCACCGCGTCTGCGGTTTTCGCTTTGCTCAGCTCTGTCCACCGCGTCTGCGGTTTTCGCTTTGCTCAGCTCTGTCCACCGCGTCTGCGGTTTTCGCTTTGCTCAGCTCTGTCCACCGCGTCTGCGGTTTTCGCTTTGCTCAGCTCTGTCCACCGCGTCTGCGGTTTTCGCTTTGCTCAGCTCTGTCCACCGCGTCTGCGGTTTTCGCTTTGCTCAGCTCTGTCCACCGCGTCTGCGGTTTTCGCTTTGCTCAGCTCTGTCCACCGCGTCTGCGGTTTTCGCTTTGCTCAGCTCTGTCCACCACGTCTGCGGTTTTCGCTTTGCTCAGCTCTGTCCACCGCGTCTGCGGTTTTCGCTTTGCTCAGCTCTGTCCACCGCATCTGCTGTTTTCGCTTTGCTCAGCTCTGTCCACCGCGTCTGCGGTTTTCGCTTTGCTCAGCTCTGTCCACCGCGTCTGCGGTTTTCGCTTTGCTCAGCTCTGTCCACCGCGTCTGCGGTTTTCGCTTTGCTCAGCTCTGTCCACCGCGTCTGCGGTTTTCGCTTTGCTCAGCTCTGTCCACCGCGTCTGCGGTTTTCGCTTTGCTCAGCTCTGTCCACCGCGTCTGCGGTTTTCGCTTTGCTCAGCTCTGTCCACCGCGTCTGCGGTTTTCGCTTTGCTCAGCTCTGTCCACCGCGTCTGCGGTTTTCGCTTTGCTCAGCTCTGTCCACCGCGTCTGCGGTTTTCGCTTTGCTCAGCTCTGTCCACCGCGTCTGCTGTTTTCGCTTTGCTCAGCTCTGTCTACCGCGTCTGCGGTTTCGAATTTGTCTCCCAGTCTGTACTGGACCCTACCCAGCTTGTGCTCTAGTCTGCCTGTTCCTGTATTCCCCGGTGTGGGTCAACAGCCGTGTCCGGAGTCTGACCTGGAGTAGACCCTGGTTCCTCTGCTCCGTTCCTCCCTGGTGCACTGGCGTCGTATGCCGTCGTGCGACCTTGGTCGGATCGGGCAGATACTTAGTTCCGCCCCTCCAGGCACTCTCCGGTTCATGGCACAGTGGAATCACTACATAAACACGCACACGCCAGTCAGTCCGGGCGTGTGCATTACATCTGCCCTATTGGAATTGCTGTAGTCGCTTTGAAGTTTTGTGGTCCCTTTCCTCACTGACTCTGCCATTACATTGAAAAACAATGTTTAACACTTTGGATGGCTTGTAAGTGGTTGAAAAAGGTATTGTTTTATTTAACAAATTTTCACAATATTGCTAATTTTACTATGGTCCTTTTATCATATGTCACAGTCAAAAATTGTAAGGTCCTATATTGCTGCAAGACAATTATTTCACTTGAAGAATTGATCTAAAGGATTGGAAATCAATACACGCTTACATCGCTTCTTGCACTGCCCAAGTATAGTTAACAACTATATTCCCATTAGTATATAAAACTGTTGTAAAACCAATGTAATGGAATTTCTTTAGTAGATAGAGAGCTTTTTTCAATAGGTTATTTAGTTCTTCAAAATTAATGGCTTATCCTTGAGAGTGCGGCTGCCTTTTCAGTGTTTACAAGAGCTTGTCGACTGCTTCGTACTTTCCTGCACCATGTTTTTTTTCAGTGGTCATTCGGGATATTGCAACATTGTTTCACTCATTATCAAGCCTGTAAGCTGCTCTAAACAGTGAAGGAGCTGTGGCACTCACATGAGAGCCCAAGTCTCTTGAAATAGATAATCAGCAGGAATGCCAATAGTCATATCACCAGTTCACCACCAATCTAATAATAATCGCTTAGCCCAAGGATAAGCCATCATTTTTAAAAGGCTGGATAACCCCTTTAAGTTTCTTTAACCCATATATTGAAGTGAGTTGATGTGAAATATCAATAGACTGATTTTACACAGCCACTAACACATTCATCATAGAATGACAATTAAAGTATTAGGGGCAAACTCTAATTAGTTTTGGCTAATAAGCGAACAAGTCTAAAGACCTCCATGCTCATTAGATAGCTGTTGGCTGAATGATCGTTTGGCGGGCAATTATCTTTAATGACTCCCCCATTAATAGGAACACTCAGCTATGAGAGAGCTGCAGTCAGACTCATATGCACCTTTTCTCCAGGGAGAACCAAAAAATTGGCCATTGACATTCAACATGTCGAAATCCTCTAAAGTGTTGGGATGCTCCCAAACACATTAAACTGTCCACTGATCCTGCTGATATCAGCAGTTTTGGATAACTTTAGTCTACTGTCATTTGAACCTTAAGAAAGGAGATAAGATAACTAGTGATGCGCGAGTATGTCTCATTAACCCTTTCAGCGAGCACGCTCGGGCGCTCACCGAGTATTTTGGCATGCTCGGCATTTCATTCATTGTCGCCGCGCCTGCAAGTGTGACATCTATTAGACAGCTGTGACACATGTAGAGATTGACTGTCGAACAGCGTATCTCTGCATGTGTCACAGCTGTCTAACAGCCATGACACTTGCAGGAGCGGCGACAATGAATGAAACGCTGAGGGCTCCAAAATACTAGGATTACTGATAAGGTAAAGAATATTTATACCGTGTTAGCCAGTAGATAGAACAATGTTGGAATCTGAGAGTCCTCAGTGGTTGATACCTTTTAATGGCTAATTGAAAAGATGGTAAACATAGCAAGCTTTCGAGACAGCTCAGGTCTCTTCTTCAGGCTAATAATGACACCAAATCTGAAAACACATACATATGTACATAGGCCAAAGAAAGAAAGAAAGAAAAAAAAAAAAAAAAAAAGGAAAAAAGATCAGTGCTATGTGCTGTCATAAATACGACAGGTGATGTAAAGCAGAGTCAGGCTAGGGAGCGGGAGAGGAGCTGGGAAAGTTAAGGCAAGATTCTAAGATAGGCGGAACAAATTGTATTATTGGTATATGGTTAGTAACCTGTGGAGATCTGAAAATACTCAAGTGAGTTGTGGAAAGCGATAAATCAAAGCAAGAGAGTTCACGTACATGTCAAAAGTTCATTGTCCTCAAAATGGAGTCTCATGGAGATGTGATATCCCCAGTTGTCCTTTAAATTTATATAACAACACATGAATATATGATATCCCCAAATGCCCATTTATTTTGTATAAAAGCTCATGAATCCATGTGATACATTTAATCCTGTTTTGAATGTGTCAAAGGTTGTTATCAGTTTGTATTCCCAAATTCTTCCCTCTTCTCGAGATTTGAAGTTGCTTTTTAAGATGAGCAGATTCATATCTGTTAAACTGTGGTCAGGGCTGGAAAAGTGCTTTGCTACTGGTAGGTGCATACGATTTTCTTTTATTGTGTGGCGATGAGAATTCATTCTTGTTCTGAATTTCTGCCCAGTCTCCCCTATGTACATGCCATCTGTTGGACATTTGGTACATATAATTAAATACACCACATTGCTTGTGATGCAACTGAAGTTACCTGGGATCTTGTAGTCCTGAACTGTCCCAGGAATCTTTATCTTGTCAGTTGTCATTATAGATGGACAGGTTTTGCACCTGTTCTGGTTGCAGGGAAAGGTTCCTGTAACTGCTGGAGAGGACAGGGCGCTTCTGACAATGATGCTTTTTAGATTTGGAGGTTGTCTAAAACACAAGAGTGGGGGATCCGGAAATATTGATTTTAGTCGGGCATCTTTTTGTAGGAGTGGTTGCAGTTTCCGTGCAGCTCCTCTTAGCACCTCCAGACTAGGGTTGTAGGTGACTACGAGAGGAACCCGGTTGTTGTCTTCTCTAGTTTTGTAAAGAAGGAGATGATTCCTTGATATTCTGGCGGCTCTTGTAATCTGGTTCTCAATTGCTCTTGGATGGTAGCCCTGGTTCAAAAAAGTCTTTCTGAGGTCCTCAAGGTGATTGTCTCTATCTGTAGGGTTGGAACATATCCGATTGTATCTGATACCCTGGCTATACACAATAGAGTTTTTTATGTGCTTCGGATGGAAACTGTCCTATTGGAGGTATGTTGGACTGTAATTGGTTTCCGCTACAGAGATGTCTCTATGTCATTGTTTCGTAGCTTGATGATGGTATCCAGAAAGCTGATTTCAGTGCGTGAGTAGTTGAGTGTTAAGTTGATGGTGGGATGAAACTGATTAA
This sequence comes from Phyllobates terribilis, assembly GCF_046119375.1. Taxonomy (NCBI): domain Eukaryota; kingdom Metazoa; phylum Chordata; class Amphibia; order Anura; family Dendrobatidae; genus Phyllobates; species Phyllobates terribilis. Next base: position 1,019,360,484 of record NW_027362761.1, read on the forward strand.
AGTGTTCATGGAACGTCTTCAGCTGCTGCTCAGACTCCGTCCAGATAATTAACATGTCATCGCTATAGTGGTAGTAGGCCTGAGGTCTGATAGGACAAGAGGATAAAAAGTCACCTTCAAGCTTGACCATGAAAAGATTTGCATATTGTGGTGCCATTTTGCTTACTCGATCATCACTAGAAATAACCATTTTGAAAAAGATTGCTAATGATTTGTGTTTCTTCTGAAAACCTATACAAGTTGCGTTCGCTCTTTATCCTGGTAGAAAAATATATTTACTAGTGATGAGCGAGCATGCTCGCCACTGCTCGGTACTTGCCCGAGCATCTCAGTACTCGAGATGCTTGAAGCTCGCCGAGTACTTTCGAGATGCTCGGGCGGGAGCTTGGGTCCCTGTCCTGTATGTTTGGCACTATTTAGAGCAGGGGTCTCAAACTCGGCTGGGTATATGGGCCGCACATGGAAAAAATTTGAATTTGGGGGGCCGCATTCTTTGTTCAATGTGACATTTTTAGTGATACCATTTTTTTTGTATACACCTTTTGAACATTTTTGCCGTGTTTATTTTTTATGGCTTGGGTCGTTATGGATGTGGCGATAATAAACGTGCACTTTTTTGTGTTTACTTTAGTTTACATATAAAACAGCATTTTTAGTGCCCAATATTTTTTCATGCTTTATTTTATTTTTTATTTTTTTTACAATTTTATTTCCCCCAATTGGCCACATACAGTAATATTGTCTTACAATTAGCATCATATAGTAATAATGGAAAACATCTTGTAGTAATGTTCCCCATCCAAGTCCCCATCTTGTACTAATGTGCCCCATCCAGGTCCCCATCCTGTGGCTATGTGCCCCATCCAGGTCCCCATCCTGTGGCTATGTGCCCCATCCAGGTCCCCATCTTGTGGCTATGTGCCCCATCCAGGTCTCCATCTTGTGGTTATGTACCCCATGCAGGTCCCCATCCTGTGGCTATGTGTCCCATCCAGGTCCCCATCTTGTGGCTATGTGCCCCATCCAGGTCCCCATGTTGTGGCTCTGGTCCCCATCTTGTGGCTCTGTGCCCCATCCAGGTCCCCATCTTGTGGCTATGTGCCCCATCCAGGTCCCCATCTTGTGGCTATGTGCCCCATCCAGGTCCACATCTTGAGGCTATGTGCCCCATCCAGGTCCCCATCCTGTGACTATGTGCCCCATCCAGGTCCCCTCTTGTGGCTATGTGCCCCATCCAGGTCCCCATCTTGTGGCTATGTGCCCCATCCAGGTCCCCATCTTGTGGCTATGTGCCCCATCCAGGTCCCCATCTTGAGGCTATGTGCCCCATCCAGGTCCCCATCCTGTGGCTATGTGCCCCATCCAGGTCCCCTCTTGTGGCTATGTGTCCCATCCAGGTCCTCATCTTGTGGCTATGTGCCCCATCCAGGTCCCCATGTTGTGGCTATGTGCCCCATCCAGGTCCCCATGTTGTGGCTCTGGTCCCCATCTTGTGGCTCTGTGCCCCATCCAGGTCCCCATCTTGTGGCTATGTGCCCCATCCAGGTCCCCATCTTGTGGCTATGTGCCCCATCCAGGTCCACATCTTGAGGCTATGTGCCCCATCCAGATCCCCATCTTGTGGCTATGTGCCCCATCCAGGTCCCCATCCTGTGGCTATGTGCCCCATCCAGGTCCCCTCTTGTGGCTATGTGCCCCATCCAGGTCCCCATCCTGTGGCTATGTGCCCCATCCTGTGGCTATGTGCCCCATCCAGGTCCCCTCTTGTGGCTATGTGCCCCATCCAGGTCCCCATGTTGTGGCTCTGGTCCCCATCTTGTGGCTCTGTGCCCCATCCAGGTCCCCATCTTGTGGCTATGTGCCCCATCCAGGTCCCCATGTTGTGGCTCTGGTCCCCATCTTGTGGCTCTGTGCCCCATCCAGGTCCCCATCTTGTGGCTATGTGCCCCATCCAGGTCCCCATCTTGTGGCTATGTGCCCCATCCAGGTCCACATCTTGAGGCTATGTGCCCCATCCAGGTCCCCATCCTGTGGCTATGTGCCCCATCCAGGTCCCCTCTTGTGGCTATGTGCCCCATCCAGGTCCCCATCTTGTGGCTATGTGCCCCATCCAGGTCCCCATCTTGTGGCTATGTGCCCCATCCAGGTCCCCATCTTGAGGCTATGTGCCCCATCCAGGTCCCCATCCTGTGGCTATGTGCCCCATCCAGGTCCCCTCTTGTGGCTATGTGTCCCATCCAGGTCCCCATCTTGTGGCTATGTGCCCCATCCAGGTCCCAATGTTGTGGCTATGTGCCCCATCCAGGTCCCCATGTTGTGGCTCTGGTCCCCATCTTGTGGCTCTGTGCCCCATCCAGGTCCCCATCTTGTGGCTATGTGCCCCATCCAGGTCCCCATCTTGTGGCTATGTGCCCCATCCAGGTCCACATCTTGAGGCTATGTGCCCCATCCAGATCCCCATCTTGTGGCTATGTGCCCCATCCAGGTCCCCATCCTGTGGCTATGTGCCCCATCCAGGTCCCCTCTTGTGGCTATGTGCCCCATCCAGGTCCCCATCCTGTGGCTATGTGCTCCATCCAGGTCCCCATCCTGTGGCTATGTGCCCCATCAAGGTCCCCATCTTGTGGCTATGTGCCCCATCCAGGTCCCCATCCTGTGGCTATGTGCCCCATCCAGGTCCCCTCTTGTGGCTATGTGCCCCATCCAGATCCTCATCTTGTGGCTATGTGCCCCATCCAGGTCCCCTCTTGTGGCTATGTGCCCCATCCAGGTCCCCATCCTGTGGCTATGTGCCCCATCCAGGTCCCCTCTTGTGGCTATGTGCCCCATCCAGGTCCCCATCCTGTGGCTATGTGCTCCATCCAGGTCCCCATCCTGTGGCTATGTGCCCCATCAAGGTCCCCATCTTGTGGCTATGTGCCCCATCCAGGTCCCCATCCTGTGGCTATGTGCCCCATCCAGGTCCCCCATCCAGGTCCCCATCCTGTGGCTATGTGCCCCATTCAGGTCCCCATCTTGTGGCTATGTGCCCCATCCAGGTCCCCATCCTGTGGCTATGTGCTCCATCCAGGTCCCCTCTTGTGGCTATGTGCCCCATCCAGGTCCCCATCCTGTGGCTATGTGCCCCATCCAGGTCCCCTCTTGTGGCTATGTGCCCCATCCAGGTCCCCATCCTGTGGCTATGTGCCCCATCCAGATCCTCATCTTGTGGCTATGTGCCCCATCCAGGTCCCCATCCTGTGGCTATGTGCCCCATCCAGGTCCCCATCCTGTGGCTATGTGCCCCATCAAGGTCCCCATCTTGTGGCTATGTGCCCCATCCAGGTCCCCATCCTGTGGCTATGTGCCCCATCCAGGTCCCCTCTTGTGGCTATGTGCCCCATCCAGGTCCCCCATCCAGGTCCCCATCCTGTGGCTATGTGCCCCATTCAGGTCCCCATCTTGTGGCTATGTGCCCCATCCAGGTCCCCATCCTGTGGCTATGTGCTCCATCCAGGTCCCCTCTTGTGGCTATGTGCCCCATCCAGGTCCCCATCCTGTGGCTATGTGCCCCATCCAGGTCCCCTCTTGTGGCTATGTGCCCCATCCAGGTCCCCATCCTGTGGCTATGTGCCCCATCCAGATCCTCATCTTGTGGCTATGTGCCCCATCCAGGTCCCCATCCTGTGGCTATGTGCCCCATCCAGGTCCCCATCTTGTGGCTATGTGCCCCATCCAGGTCCCCATCCTGTGGCTATGTGCCCCATCCAGGTCCCCATCCTGTGGCTATGTGCTCCATCCAGGTCCCCTCTTGTGGCTATGTGCCCCATCCAGGTCCCCATCCTGTGGCTATGTGCTCCATCCAGGTCCCCTCTTGTGGCTATGTGCCCCATCCAGATCCTCATCTTGTGGCTATGTGCCCCATCCAGGTCCCCTCTTGTGGCTATGTGCCCCATCCAGGTCCCCATCCTGTGGCTATGTGCCCCATCCTGTGGCTATGTGCCCCATCCAGGTCCCCTCTTGTGGCTATGTGCCCCCTGTGCTGTTCTTCACACACATAAAATAGAAAAAAAAAAGATGATTCTCACCTGTCCTCCGTTCCCTCGGCGTCCTTCCTGCAGGTGTGGCCGCAGGCACCACAGAGTCCGACCCCTTGACGATCCCGACCTGGTCCAGGAGGAGCCGCCAACAGCAGCGCTGAATTGCCGCACAGAGACTGTCTCCCAGCACTGCATTTCCAATGTCAGCCGCCGGCCAATCAGAGGCCAGCAGCTGACATCTGCATATGGCAATGACGTCATACTCGCTGCGCCGACACGCAGATATCAGCTGCTGGCCTCTGATTGGCCAGCGGCTGGCATTGGAAATGCTGTGCTGGGAGATGGTCTCTGTGCGGCAATGCAGCGCTGCTGTCGGCGGCTCCTCCTGGACCTGGTCAGGATCATCAAGGGGTCTGTGCCTGCGGGCCGCATAACGCAGCCTCAGGGGCCGCATGCGGCCCGCGGGCCGCGTGTTTGAGACCCCTGATTTAGAGCATCAATCATGCAGGGAATGTCTGCCACTCACTGTAATTTCACAGCCATGGTGGTTGTGGCATTACAGTGATTGCCCAAATCGATGGGAACAGTGCTCACAGTGAAACATGAAAGGCCGGCAATTCATCAGCCGCATACATCGGTACCCGACAATTTAGAACAGAAAGAATAGAGCATCACACATAGCATGCCATCCTTCAGAGACACTGCGGAGTGCAGGCAATGTCTCTGAAGGATGACAAGCTCGATGGCAGCATTCTGCTACCATCCAGCCTGCCATTTCAATGCCGTCCCAGCGTGGGAGAATTCTCCTGCTCAAGCGGTGATGTCATTTGCCGACACCGCATGCACAGGAGAATTCTCCCACGCTGTCAGTGACGTGCATGAGGTAAGCTGAGTTCATTGGACATGAACTCGGCTCATCTGGATGCCGTCACAGCCAGACACTGAAGAGCTTCACTGAGGAGCTTCTCAGTATCTGCGGCATGGCAAGCTGGATGGCAGCGTTCTGTTGCGATCCAGTCTGTCATGTCAGTGTAGCAGAGCTGAAGCCGTCCTGGGAACCATGGAAAGGTAAGGATGAGGTTGGTTTATTATTTTACTTTTATTGCAGGAGATCGTTGGCTTCAGCTGGAATGGGCGTGACGGTAAGTAGAGTTTAATTTAGAACATTAAAGAATTGTGTCTTTATTTCAATTAAAGGACTTTATTCTGGGTGTTTGTGTGTTTTTTTAACTTTCACTATGGGGTTAGTAATGGGGGCGTCTTATAGACGCCTCTCCATTACTAACCTGGGCTTGATGTCAGCTGGCATTATAAGCTGACATCAACCCCAACCCTATTACCCCACTGCCACCGCTACAGGGCAGTGGGAAGAGTGAGGCTAAGTGCCAGAATTGGTGCATCCTATGGATGCGCCATTTCTGGGGCGGCTGACGGCTGGTGTTTCTAGCCTGGGAGGGGGCCAATATTCATGGCACCCTTCCTGGGCTATTAATATCAGCCCCCTTCTGTCTGCCTAGCCTTTGCTTGCTATTAAAATACGGGTACCCCACGTCGTTTTTTTTGAGTCCCTCATTTTAATAGCTAGTAAAGACTAGATATTCAGCTGGGGGCTGATATTAGTAGCCTGGTAAGCTCCGTGGGTATTACCCCATTCCCAGGCTTCAAACATCTGCCCCAGCCATCTTCTTAACCTCCACTAGAGACTAAAATTACGGGGAATCCCACGCCAATTTTTTTTTAATAAATCCTTTATTTTAACACTAAATGACAAGTACAGTAACCAACACTGTCACTGTACTTCTTATATATGTGACTGACATGTTTCTATCTATCTAATCTATGTGTGATGCTCTATTCTTTCTGTTCTAAATTGTTGGGCACCTGTGTATGCCACTGATGAATTGCTGGCCGGCTTTTTTAAAGAGACGGGAGCATGAAAATCGGAGGCCACTAGTGTGTTTCAAGTGCCCTGCTATGTTTTTCATGCACCCTCCTATATACCCTACCTGCCTGTCTGCCTATATATTCTGCCTGCCTGACGTTTAATTGAGCCCTGTTCCCATCGATTTGGGCAATTTTTGACCTTCTGCAGACCGCCGGGGGGGACCGCCAGAAAAATGCTTGAGTTTCTCATAGACTTACATTGGGCTCGTTGCTCGGGTCGAGCACCTGAGTATTCCAATGTGCTCGAGCCGAGCTTCGAGCACCCGAGCATTTTAATGCTCGCTCATCACTAATATTTACCTAATATTAGTGATTATAGCTGGGCTTAGCCAGCTGTCCATTGAGGATGATCAGGTCTTTAAGACCTCAATTTATGAACTGACACTTATCAAGCATTTGACAAAGTATCTCACACCATCCTTATTGAAAAAATGACCAAGTATGCAATGGACCAGGCAACTGTTAGGTGGATTCATAACTGGCTTAGTGATCGGACTCAAAGGGTGATTGTAAATGGCTTCACATCCAGCTGGATGAATGTCTCAAGTGGGGTACCACAGGGCTCCGTCCTGGGACCTGTATTGTTCAACATCTTTATCAATGATTTAGATGAAGGAATTGAGGGTAAACTGATTAAATTTGCTGATGACACAAAGCTAGGAGGGATAGCTAATACTAGAGAAGAGAGAGAGAGGATTCAAAAAGACCTAAATAAACTGGAGCAGTGGGCAGCAACCAACAGAATGGTTTTTAACAGGGAAAAATGCAAAGTACTACATCTGGGCAATAAAAATGAAAAAAGCATATACAGAATGGGAGGAATAGAGCTAAGCAACAGTACATGTGAAAAAGATTTAGGTATACTAATAGATCATAGACTGAACATGAGTCAACAGTGTGATGCAGCAGCAAAAAAGGCAAATACAATTCTGGGATGTATTAACAGAAGCATACAGTCTAGATCACGTGAAGTCATTATCGGTCTTTACTCCTCTTTGGTCAGACCTCATCTGGAATACTGTGTACAGTTTTGGGCACCACATTTTAAAAAAGACATAGACAAACTGGAGCAAGTTCAGAGAAGAGCGACCAGAATGGTGACTGGTCTGCAAACCATGTCCTATGAGGAACGGTTGCAGGATTTGGGAATGTTTAGCTTGCAAAAAAGAAGACTGAGAGGAGACTTAATAGCTGTCTACAAATATGTCAAGGGCTGTCACATTGTAGAAGGATCATCTTTATTCTCATTTGCACAAGGAAAGACTAGAAGCAATGGGATGAAACTAAATGGGAGGAGACACAGATTAGATATTAGAAAAAACTTTTTGACAGTTAGGGTGATTAATGAGTGGAACAGGCTGCCACGAGAGGTGGTGAGTTCCCCTTCAATGGACGTCTTCAAACAGAGGCTGGACAGACATCTGTCTGAGATGATTTAGTGAATCCTGCTTTGAGCAGGGGGTTGGACCAGATGACCCAGGAGGTCCCTTCCAACTCTACCATTCTATGATTCTATGATTCTATGAAGGGAACCCTTTTAGATACATCTCCTGGGTTTAATGGCATTCCTCTCTCTTTTACTATAAGATATTTTATCAGTTACTATAACGTCCATTCCTAAAGACTTATGAGTACCTTCAAGGTTAAACAACTCCCTAATGTGAATTTCTAGAACTATTGTGTTGATGTAGCACCAGGTTACACACAGCCAGGGCAGTACAATGACGTAGTGGGATATTAAGTGAATGAAAAGCCGCTGGTAAATGGTGGGAGCAGGTGACAATGTATCTACTGCAGATTATGTGAGCTGCTCTTCTCTTTTCAGGTGGGAGTAGTGACTACGTCAGCAGAACTGACTGTAGTGGAAAACAAGGGGAATCTTTGTGAAGAACCAAATCTTACAATATGTCATCTGCTTTACGCTGACAAATTACTGCTTGCTTGTTGTTGCTTAAATCACTCCTATGGAGATGGGTACACTCATTTATGTAGGTGTAAAAAATAGTTATTTTGTGCCATTCAAATATTTCATTTTAAATGGAGTATTACCTTTGTCTTTGGAGCCCTACAGACTTTACGTGTATAACACTGGCTAATTATCGTGAACAAGCATCCCTAGGCTCACTTCCCGTTAATTGTGCAGTGTAAACTGGCTGCTTAGTGACAAATGTGTAAAATGCTCGTTCATTGGGTGAAATAATCTTTTGGCTTTGTGAAAAGATCATGTTTGTATAAACAGGACATGCGCTGCCAACAATGACAACCTATGCACACAGCACAATCTATTAATGTGCCCATCAGAAGCACAATCAGCATGTCTAAGCAGACTATTAAATGACGACCAATTGCCAGTTGCCAATCATTTAACTCCACCGGTTAGCTGGTGTAAATCCAGCTTTAGGGCTCTTTCACAGGTCATTATCTCCGGTACGAGTGGTGACAAATGAATGGGTCTGTGCACATCTCAGTGTGTTTTCACGAACCATGCGTCCATGTGCTCCACACGGAGACAAGTCTGTTTCTTTGTGGACACACAGTCCTCAAAAGTACCTCACGCTGAACACACATAGATGACATCGGACACAGCACCAGGGAATAAGCACTACAGGTAGCACTGTTCCCAAGCGTCGGTTGCTGAACACTGCCCTCATCATGGATCCCTGCAGGCGCTGCAATCAGCAGCAGCAGGGACCATGATGAGGGTAGTGGTAGTCAGATCTAGCAGTGTCCCCACCTGTAAAAATAAGAATAATATAATAAAATCTATGTACTCACCTCTCTTAGGTGTCCCCCGCAGTAATCCATGCGACCGCTGCTGCAGAGTAGCCGGGGAGAATGAGCCGCTTCGGATCTGTGCTCAGTGAGTGACAGGACACTGCTCCTGAGCTGCAGCTCCAGAGAGGCTCATTCTTCCCGGCTCCTCTGTGTCAGTGATCAGAGGATTATAGCAGGGGACACCTATCAGAGGTGAGTACATGGATTTTATTATTCTATTCTTATTTTTACAGGTGTGGACACTGCGGGATCAGACTACCACTACTCTCATCATGGTCCCTGCTGGTGCTGATCGCAGCGCTGGCAGGGAACCGTGATGAGGGCAGCGTTCAGCACCAGCGCTTGGGAACAGTGCTAACTGTAGCACTGATTCCCAAGTGCCGTCTGTTTGATCCTGATGCGGCATACGGGTGGCACACGGTTGCCACACGTGTTACACACACGGACACACGAGACACGGATATCTCCGATACTGTGTTTTCCGGTACCGGAAATAACCGGACGTGTGAAATAGGCCTTATAGTGTAACACATTGAACAATTGGAGCCAAGAGCCTTAAAGTGATTACTAGTCTTATTAAGTAGATGTGCTTTCATGTGTGTGTGCTTATAATGATCTTTTCAAGCTTTATCACTGTCACAGTTACAAATCCATCTTTCCTTTTTCTTCTAAGCTCTTCCTTTGGGTATTTTAGGTCAAGCTGATGAGTTATACAAATAGTAAAAAAAAAAGATATGTTTGATGAAGAACAGATCAGCAGCATTCCTTAGGCAATGTACTGCGAATATTTGGTGTCCTTGTGATAAGAGAGGCTCCATGTAACTGATACTGAATGTGCTTCTGTTTAAGCTTGGCGCTCATTGTATTAGAAGATGATTCTAATTTCAGTGAAATGTGTAAATATCCCTCATGTTTAAAGTGCATCAATCATCATTATGTCTAGAACCTAATAGTTTTTAGATTGACAGTAAAGGGAATCACTGGTGTATAGTCAGTTTTAGGCTGGGTTTATATCTGATGTTTATGGTAGAGGCAACATACAGTATGTCATGATCATTATGACAATTGCCACTAACTTTTTGCATGACAAATTGCATTGTCTAAAACCATACACATACCTTCTTAACATTTGCACTGTTCTTCAAACATGGAAGCAGTGCCTACAGAGAATTCACAGAGCACTTGTTTTTGGTACCAATTTGCATCTTTCCCACACACTTTGTGACCAGTTTTTCTGGACAATGCTGCAAAAATAGAATATTTGGAGAATTCCCATCTGTTTTAAAAAGAGAGAGCCTTATTTACCTTACCACATTGTTTACAGAAAATTTGCCAATGAGTACATACACTTACAGGGACTTTATTTTTGTTTCAAAATCTCTGATCGTGTGTGCTGAATGTGTGAGAGGACAAATTCCATTTTGTGACTGTGGCATCCATCTTGTGTTATAACCCCTGTGTCATAGTAATCAAATAACACTGATGGTCAAGAAAGTGTCACATTTCTATTCACAGCACTAAAGTTTCTATTTAAGTGCCTACATATGATAAGAAAGCAGAAGTCCTGAGTACACCATACAAGGCTGAGCTATATTGATTTACCGAGCTCTAGCAATTGTAATCTTATTAATTTGGGGTTCAAACTGCATAGAAGAGAGTGGATTTAGCTCACAAACGCAAAGCCTTTGTCTATACTATGTAATGGCACAGGTTGTACATATGCCCTCATAAGAAAAAAAGAAAGAAAAGAAAATATATATATATCTCTCTCTCTCTCTCTATAGTACAGTTTAAGCTTTTGTGCAGTTGCCAACAGTTTAGAAAAAATAATTTGATTCACAGAAAAATAAATTTTCCATAATTTACTATACTGCAAAAACTCCAATTGCCACGAAAAGATGTGTGAAACAGAATAGATCTCCTAGGACTGTATCCAACTCCTTTAAACTGTAACACAAACACAGCCTTACTAATGTCAAAGTGACCTCACCATACAAATGGTAACGACTATCAATCAACAGCCCATTTAATAACAAAGCACACTAACAGACTTTTCTTGTTTTTTTTAATGAAAAAAAGTAATAAAAATTATGCCTTGTGCTTTTAGCCACATTTGTGATCAGACAGACTGTCATTTGTGATTAGATAGACTGTTATTTTCAGAAAACTGACTGAAACTGATGGAGTCACTGTCAGAAGTAACATCATCCTGCTGTGACTACGATGAATGATGTGGCATACATTCCATAACACATTTAATCTCAAGTTGTTTGAATTTGCCAAAAATTGCAAATTTCATAAAATTCGTCTTGAATTTGATCCTCATCGAATTGATTCAATCATCTCTAGTACCATATGCTCTGAGATATTCACTCTTAAAATAAATGCTTCTAATGAAGCATGGAATCCAGATACAAAAAAACTTCTCAACATCTCTGTAAAAATTGGAGGCATAAAAAGGTAAATAAGAGGCTGTATGCTTGTCTGGCAGCCCTATAACACCTCTGCATTTAAACAGTTTTTGTGCACAGGCTTTAAGTTGCTACAGTTATACAGTGGGTACGGAAAGTATTCAGACCCCTTTACATTTTTCACTCTTTGTTTCATTGCAGCCATTTGGTAAATTCTAAAAAGTAATTTTTTTTTCTCATTAAAGTATACTCTGCACCCCATCTTTACTGAAAAAAAACAGAAAAGTAGACATTTTTGCAAATTTATTAAAAAAGAAAAACTGAAATATCACATGGTCATAAGTATTCAGACTCTTTGCTCAGTATTGAGTAGAAGCACGCTTTTGAGCTAATACAGCCATTAGTCTTCTTGAGAATGATGCAACAAGTTTTTCACACCTGGATTTGGGGATCCGCTGCCATTCTTCCTTGCCGATCCTCTCCAGTTCCGTCAGGTTGGATGGTGAACGTTGATGGACAGCCATCTTCAGGTCTCTCCAGAGATGCTCAATTGGGTTTAGGTCTGGGCTCTGGCAGGGCCAGTCAAGAATGGTCACAGAGTTGTTCTGAAGCCACTCCTTTGGTATTTTAGATTTGTGCTTAGGGTCATTGTCTTGTTGGAAGGTGAACCTTTGGCCAAGCCTGAGGTCCAGAGCACTCTGGAAGAGGTTTTCATCCAGGATATCTCTGTACTTGGCCGCATTTATGTTTCCTTCAATTGCAACCAGTCGTCCTGTCCCTGCAGCTGAAAAACACCGCCATAGAATGATGCTGCCACCACCATGTTTCACTGCTGGGAATGTATTGGGCAGATGATGAGCAGTGCCTGGTTTTCTCCACACATACCGCTTAGAATTATCACCAAAAAGTTCTATTTTCGTCTCATCAGACCAGGGAATCTCATTTCTCATAATCTGGGAGTCCTTCATGTGTTTTTGAGCAAACTCTATGCGAGCTTTTATATGTCTTGCACTGAGGAGAAGCTTCCATCAGGCCACTCTGCCTTAAAGGCCCGACTGGTGGAGGGCAGCAGTGATAGTTGGCTTTGTGGAACTTTCTCCCAACTCCCTCCTGCATCTCTGGAACCTGAAACTCAGCCACAGTGATCTTGGGGTTCTTCTTTACAAAAGCTTTCACCAAGGCTCTTCTCCCACGATTGCTCAGTTTGGCTGGATGGCCAGGTCTAGGAAGACTTCTGGTGGTCTCAAACTTCTTCCATTTAAGGATTATGGAGGCCACTGTGCTCTTAGGAACCTTGAGTAATGCAGAAATTCTTTTGTAACCTAGGCGAGATCTGTGCCTTGCCACAATTCTGTCTCTGAGCTCCTTGGGCAGTTCCTTTGAGCTCATGATTCTCATTTGGTCTGACATGCACTGTGAGGTCTTATATAGACAGGTGTGTGCCTTTCCAAATCAAGTCCTATCAGTTTAATTAAACACAGCTTGACTCCAATGAAGGAGTAGAACCATCTCAAGGAAGATCACAAGGAAATGGACAGCATGTGATTTAAATATGAGTGTCTGAGTAAAGGGTCTGAATACTTATGACTAGTGTTGAGCGAGTATGTTCTGTTCCGAGTATGCTCGGGCCGAGCTCCGAGTATTTACAGCTGCTCAGTGATATGTTTGAATCGCTCCCGTGTGCATGATTTGCAACTGTTTGACAGCTTTATTACATGTGAGGAATGTGTAAGAAATAGACATTCCTCACATGTATTAAAACTGTCAAACAGTCGCAAATCATGTACACGGGAGCGATTCAAACATATCACCGAGCAGCTGTAAATACTCGGAGCTCGGCCCGAGCATACTCGGCGAAAGGGTTAATAGAACATACTCGCTCAATACTACTTATGACTAGTGTTGAGCGAGTATGTTCACTCCCGCGCGCATGATTTGCGACTGTTTGACAGCTTTATTACATGTGAGGAATGATTGTTTCTTTAGCATTCCTCACATGTAATAAAGCTGTCAAACAGTCGCAAATCATGCACACGGGAGTGATTTAAACATAACACCGAGCAGCTGTAACTACTCGGAGCTCGGCCCGAGCATACTCGGCGAAAGGGTTAACAGAACATACTCGCTCAACACTACTTATGACCATGTGATATTTCAGTTTTTCTTCTTTTAATAAATTTGCAAAAATTTCTACATTTCTGTTTTTTTTCACTCAAGATGGGGTGCAGAGTGTACATTAATGAGAAAAAAATGAACTTTTTAGAATTTACGAAATGAAAAATTTAAAGGGGTCTGAATAATTTCCGTACCCACTGTAGCTCTATAGTTAAAGCTGAAACATTACACTACAAAAAATCTCCATATAGCACTAGCCTTAAGCTTAATATGATCAAAATATTAATTCTTCATATTGATTGGCTGCAATATATCATTGTGGTTGAATAAGACAAACAATTTTTTTGCTTTAGGCACTAAAAGTTTTTAAACTCTTAACTACAATAATAATGAAGATCCTAGCTTCAGATGTAAGCAGATAAAAACCCTGAACACATTTTGTTGTCATAAATGGTTTTTATCCTGCAGTGCTGTACACTTGTGATCACTTACGTTCCGTTCCCACTAGAACTCATATTCAAGTGTCTGAAGAGAATACTGAATTAAGTGAAACTTGCAGGTTGGCCTGCCAAAAACTTGATCATTGTAAGTTTTAATTACCATTTAGTTAATAGGCAGATTTCCAAGTTTAGTTAGCACAAATACAAATGATATACATAGCGGCTTTTTTGATATCATGCGTTATGTTTGACACATCAACACAATATGTTACATTTTCTTATGCTTCTATTTTCTACATGCTATAACATAACATAAATTACCTTTGACACCAAAATTATACTAATGGCTTTAAGAGTTGGCAGATTGATAACAGTGCCAGAAAGGTCAATGACTTACGTAGGTTGAAGGGTTACAAAAAGTCATGCAGAAAGATAATGGCAGATGGAGAGGTTGGAAAGTTTGAAGAATGAGAAGAGAAAATGAGAACAGTGACAATGAAGCATAGCAACAAGAATGTGGAATGTCAAAGAAAGTGACAATTAGCTGGTAACCATTAGTAGACTTTGGAAACCAAGGGATTTTGTGGTCATCTTGGAAAAAATAAAAGGATCTTTGATGTTGAATCTTGCAGTTTAGTAGCTCTTGGCACCTAGTCAACACCTTTGAAGCTGATAATTAACATTTTCAGCTGACATTATATAAATATGTTAATGTTTTCTTTTTACTGAATGTAAAACTGAAACACGTCCAGGTATTATAATTTATTAAAGCTGTAAATTGACTTAGGCTAAGTATATTATTGTCTAGATTCATAAAAATTCAATAATTCAGGGCTGTGATAATTACATGGTAGAAAAGTTCAGTATTCTTTCTTTCTGGCGGAAAGCTATTTTATATACTTTGTTAATATTTTATACAATTCCCATTGCTTATATAGCCCCAAAATATAGGCTTCGATTCAGCAGACAGTTTTTGCTGGTATTCCATTGTAAATGCACCAAAATGTTACAACCTTTACATTTTTAACGCCAGTCCAGCAAGTTCTGCCAAATTTTTGAAAACTGGATGTAGCTTAACCAGGAGGGACGTGGGGGAGTTCAGCCAACAAATTCATCATACTTTACACTACAAAAGTGGCTTAAATTGTGATAGAAATCTACTCCAGGTCCAGACTGAAGTTTATTGCATGTGGAGATTCTAGGCAGCTGAAAGATGTGCCAAATTCATTAAGAGGTAATGTATTTGACGCATCTTACTCTAGCTCACTCTTAATCAAGATTGGTAGACAAAACACTTGTGTTCATGAACCTGAGTCATGCAGTACAGAAGATATTCTCACCATTCAGACCAGTCCTTACTCCAAATGGGATTATAATCTACTTTCTTTATAGTTGACACAACTATTGTATATTTTGGAATGTGGAAAGAAGAAGAAGCTGAAGTATCCAGAAGAAAGCCAAGCAAACACAGGGAGGAACATACAGACTCCATGTAGATGTTGCCCTTGCATGGATTCAAACTCTGGACCCCAAGGCAACAATACAAACCTCTGAGTCACAGTACCATACTTTACCCATGTAAAATTGCCTTAAAAATCTTACAGATTTCTGCTTTCAGTAGCGTTATTGTCTGTAAGATATTGTGGATTAATGAACTGTTTTACTAGGAACTTACAACCATTACCTTCTTCATCCACATCATTTGAGAATTGACCCAAAACAAACCAGAGAGGACAACACCATCTACTGTCTGCTCATCACAGCTCTAGTAAAAGCCTGTAGCTGTTGTAAAATACAAAAAATCTCCAGTATTCGGATGCTTTAAATTTTAGTGATATTTTTAAAAAAGTATTATCTTATCATTTACAGTAGATTGACCGTGATTACAAAAGAAAAATATATTTTTTAAATTTATTGCCAGGGCAGCACTGTGGCTCAGTGGTAACCACTGGTGCATTGCTGTGCTGGGGTTCTGGGTTCAAATCCCACCAAGGACAACATCTTCAAGGAGTTTGTATGTTTTCCCCGTGTTTGCTTGGATTTCCTCCGGGTTCTCCAGTTTCCTCCCACACTCCAAAGACATACTGATAGGGAATTTAGATTGTGAGCCCCAATGGGGACAGAGCTGATAATGTTTGTAAAGCGCTATGGAATTAATGGCGCTATATATTGAGTAAAATAAATAAATACAGTATATTCCACAGCACTGCAACCAGGCTGCAATCTCATCACTCTCAGTTCCCAACTGGACTCAAAAATACATTTTACTGATACAAATAAGGCAATAACTCACATTCTAAGGAATATTGTGGCAATGGCAGAGCGACTATTATGTTATGGGCTTATAAATTAAGTTTACATTTTTCCGAAGAAATTTTGTATTCACAGTTACCATAAAATGACTTGACTGTATTTGGTCATAGATGACTTGCAACCAGGTCAAAAGTAACCCGCTGAAGCAGCTGATCGCGTGGGCGTCCCGGGAGCACGGACGGCCATAACGCTTGATCATAATTACCGGAACCAATAGAACCTAATGAAATTGAGAAACAATTCGGGAGGTTCCATTCTGATCTGCTGAATCACCTATGTACTGGGAAGAACTTGGAGCCCCTGGGTGAGAGCTTTCTATTAGCCACAGTGGGGATAAGCCCTAATGGTAATAGAGCCACCCTATTTGTATGGCTAATTTGGTAGGAGGATTATATAAGCTAATGTGGTTCACACAATGTATTTGGGTATAATGGACATTGTTTCCATCACTACTTGATATCCCCTATTTATGCTGCATTTTTCAAAAAAGGATCACTGTTAAGAATCCATTGGATATGGGTGGTGTTTACTTGTGGATTTACAATGAATGATATATGATATTACCATAATTAAATGGTGGTGTCTTCATCCGTAAGTAGGCATCTCCCGGTACGCTTTTTGTGTGTTTACTTTGGTTACACGAGCACTGAGCACTTTATATCATTTTAATGCATTTTATATATAATATTTATTAAAAGTTACGTTTTAATTAATCCTTGCTTGATTAGTACTTACACATGGGGAATAATCATTTACCTATAGCTGACACTTGCCTGAGCTTTCTCTGTTGGTAGTTCTTGCTCCAGCGAAGCTAATCATTGTCATTTTTGTCGTAATGCAAGGATTAACAAAAATTTCTACTAGATCAAAGGCACTAAAGTGTACAGCAATTAGCTAACAATTAAAATTAAACCCACTGAACATACAGTGCCATAGGGACATGACAGCAGAAAACCATATATTAAAACCAAAATAGTTTAAGAAATTTTCATGTGGGATTGTACTGAATTTAGCAAAATAAAAATCTGTTAAACTCACTCAGGGTTGCGAAAATGACAGTTTCCAGAGCTGCAATCTATAACCTCGCCTGTAGACATTTAATCGAATTTTCCAAAAATCCAGATTTGCCAATTTCTTTTTGTAATTTGGTTCCGCACAGATTCAGCAAACTGGTGGCCTCAGACCCTATTTTTCTGAACTGTAAAGGGCCATCAAAATGTTTTAAAAAAATCCTTATACTCACCTTACTGCTTACCTCCCCGGCCCTTCTGCTCCTCACCATCACCTGTCCATTCCTCATAGCATATCCTGATTCCTGCTGTGAGAGCTGAAATCTGTGGTCCTCTCACACTGAGATGGGACTCCCGGCTCAGATGAGGCCTGGGATGATTCTGCTCATGGTTATGATGTTGTGACCTTGTGAGCTCTTGTACAGAACCCACACGGGCCTCATCAGAGCTGGAAGAGGATTTCAGTGCTTGTGGCAGGGATCAGAAGATGCAACGAGGACGAGGAGGTTGATGATGAGGAGAGGAGGGGCCAGGGCATAATAAAGGACATTAAATTTGCAGAGTAACTTCTCTGCAAAACGAATTTCCCAGGAAAATCCATACAAACAGGCAAATTTAAATTTTGTCTGATCCGCTCATCTCTACTCACCTGTAATTGGATTTCTGTTCTATTAATATGTTAGACTACATGGCCATTGCAGCCAATTATGGCACGCTATTGTGATGTTACATCTATGGGACTGAGCTATGATTATCTGCCACAGTCATGTCTCCATTAGCATATTTTAACAAATAGTTTAATAAGATTTATCCTATTCTCAGAAACCTCTGCTAACGTCTCAGAACTATGAACAACCATAACATAAAGCATGTATAATTTTAATTTTGACATATCTCACTCTAAACATTTAAATTGGCTTTTAGTAATGTTTCCCTTACAGCCTACTAAACTTTGCTTTCTTTACTTGTCCAGTAAACAAAAAGGAGTTTCCTGGAAAGATCAAGTTAGTGAAAGATGGCAAACAAGGTTTATTCACCTTAAAGTGAGAGTATGTCGAAGAGCGGCATCGTTAGTCTCAAATGCTACACCACAATGAAAACATCCATCAGCGAAATACTTGTGGGGGATGCTGAAATATACAAGGAAACTCAATTTACTGGGATTCTTTTTAACCAATGGGGTATAACACAGTTATAAGGGTTGCTGATTGGACAATTTAAGTTTAATCATTAAATCTGATGATTGTCTAGAAAGAAATGATAACAAATGTGCTAATTGGACAATAAACTGGAGAACCAGGCTATTGTCCTATATTGTCCAATATCTTGCTTCCTTTCTCCTCTTTGCATTATAGTCATATCTTTTGCTTTTTTTTATTTTTAGGCTACATTCACACCAGCCTTTTAACATTCTGTGTGTGATGTCAAAATGTCCAATTTGTAAAATCAGCACACAGCTCTTCAACATCAACATACACACGCTCACAGTCCTCTGCGGCACACTATGCATTCACTACCACATTTTGAAGTTCCTTCAAGGCATCCAGGCAGTTTTAGATACCTGTAGATCCTCATAGCTTTCTCCCTTGCAAAAATCAGACTGTTCATTGTTGCTGCATAGTTCTCTCAGTGATCGGATAGGAAGCTATGTTGGTGTTCTCCTCGATCATAGGAAGCTGCCTTTGGACACTAAGATGCACATTTTTTAGCAAGATTTTTCCTTGCTTAAAAGTGAGTATTATATTCAAAAAAATATGGTAAGTCAAAAATACATTTGCATTATTTATTTTGTACTAATCGTGTATTACAGTCGGTGGCTTCATTCTAAATGCTGCTGCGACTTCATTCACATTTCATGCCATATCACACCATCACACATATGGAACTCAGGTCGTATCTTGCTGAATTAGAATCTGTGACTACAGCATTCTATGACAATCCACTGTAAACATCCTGCAAGGGATAAATAATAGCATTTATGCCAATAAATGACGAAAACAGAAATAAATCTACCATAGAACTAGGATCTAAAAATAAAGTAGTTTTTTAAAAAAATGTGTCACCAGTACAGACTCTTTTTTCTAATCTATTTGATACACTATAAAAAACAAGATAGTGAGTACTTATTTACTTGTTGAAGGCTCCAGGAAGCCGGAAGAAACTATGCCTTTTATGCAAAATGAGTCTTCAAGACTGATTAGCAAAGTGAGACCTGGTACCGCATTCACTAGCTTCCACTGCATCTGACGCGCCCCCTGGGCCATATTCTTTAGGGGGAATATCCGGAGCCGGATCAGATGGGAGTTGTAGTCTTCCGAGTGGCTGTGACCCGGTCCGTGCCCAGGGTGTCAAACTCAGTTGTATGTGGCAGTCCTACAGATGTTAATAAGTTCTTAATGTCGACTACGCCACCCGTTGTATTGCGGTCACTATGGCCGCCGCTGCAGCAGGGTCCGCTGAGGCTGATGGTGTAGGTGCAGCTTTTGATGGTATAACCCCCAACGGGTGGGGTATAGCCTCAGGGGGTCAGGTGCAGAGAATGGGGGTTGTGGTGGTGCAGCATAGATGTTAACGGAAGACAGAGTCGGGTTATGCAGTTAAGGGTATTTACTCACTGCTGATGTTCCGGTCACTCCAGCTTCAAGTGACCTCCCGAGCCGTGCTGCATCCACCAGGTCCTGGATCCAGCCAACCCCCAAGCGAGTCCGGAGCGTGACCCTGAGCTCTCCTTCTGTCCTTTCTCTGGCCGTCCCCACTAGTGATCCACCCAGGTCCAGCTCCCTCGGGCCTTCTGTTGGGAGACCCTTGGCCTTGGGTTCCCTGACCCTCCACGTGGTATGCCTTCGGGGTGGATGTGGTGGCCTCCGGTCTCTGGCTGGGGTGTGTTTTTGCCCCCCACCAGCTTGGGTTCCGGTACCCTGATGCCGACTCTTCACCCGTGGATTGAATTTGGGGTCTCAGAGTCCTCTCTTCTGTTTCCCCCTCTGGGTCTCTCTTGCTTTCTCCTCTCTCTCTCTCTGGGGCTGCTCTGCTCCTCTGCTTCTTACTTCTCTGCAAAGGCTGACAGACTGACTGACCCTGTTCTTTGATGGTGCCCACCTTATATACACCCTCTATGTGTGAGCTCAGGTGACCAGCACCCAATGAGCTCCTATCTTTACCCAGGCTGCTCCCCCTATCTGCCCCTACACTACTTGGGATGTACCACCCCCCTCCCACTCCAGCCAGGAACAGACTCGGTCGTACCTGCACATTTCTAAGTGGGAGTACCGTCGGCCTGTTCCTCGGAAATGGGATGTATGTAGTGCATGCAGCCTACCGAGCTCAGTTCCACACTCCATCCTTACCCGGGAGTGGAATATCACACCTCTGGGTTGAGGTGCAATACCCCTGTAGCAGCCGAATCCTCAGGGTGCTACATTCCCCCCTGGTAAATCACAGCACGTCCTCGGGCTGTAAGACATAACACCAAAAACATACAAATTTTTGCATAAACATATAAAACATATAAAACATTATATATATATATATCAATATAAAACATTCTCGTTGCCTCTGGCTCCTCCTCCGGTCACTGTGCAACGTGTGACCGGGTAAAGTGCGACAGTCTCTCTGGAAAACTGGTTTTCCTATAAAACCGGTAGGGGGCGCTTTAGGACGCGCAACTATATACAAGGATATGGCCGCTCTCAGTCCTCGGCCAGGTATTAGAGAGGAATGACCGCTCTCAGTCCTCAGTCAGTGGAATTAAGGGAAATACGGGTAACAGTTCACACATGCTGGTCCCAACGGGGACTATATTAGCAACAGCAACAGTTTCAGTTTCAGTTTCAGTTTCAGTTCACGGTGCCCCGACGGGCAACTATATACAGCTTCTGCTTCGCTGTCCTTAGCGACGGCGTCCTCCTGCTCTTGCTTTATGGTTACCTTTGGCTTCAGACCCGTCCGGGTCCTCTTGCTCTTCCTCCTCACACCGCAGCTCTTCCTCCGTCAGGCGATGCACATGGAGGGCGTAGGGACCTTTGGCACACTTGTGCCGGGTGAAGGTGACCTCGTCCCCGATGTAAAGGTCACGACCTCTGTGTCCCTCCGGTAGGTGGGACTCAACGTCTCTCCTGGTTACGAAGACGTCGCCTAGGGTGTGGTGGTCTCGGATGAAGCCCCACCCATGCTGCAGGTTAAACTTTATCACAGTCCCGGTGGTGCGGGGACTATGCGCTGCACGGGGGTCTCTCCTGGCCCGGCTCTTCTGCTCCGCGCTCTTTACTTGAGCTTGCTGTTCCCGGACCCGCCTCTCTCTCCGCTCCCTCTCGAAGTCCTCGAGCTGTTGGCGGCAGCACTCAGCACGCTCCGCTGCAGCTGCCCGAGTCTCTTGAGTGAACCCCATAAGATCTTCTCCGGTGGGGTCCCACTCAAACTGTGCTTCCGCTAGCGGGGGCGAGATCCTCTTTACGGGCTTTGGAGCCGGGATCAGGGGTTCATCCAGGGGTCTCTCTCTCCGGAGTCGGGGATGGTGGAACTCCGGTGGCCATATAAATGGCTGCCCATCCGGGCACGTATGCTGGGCGTACAGGTCCTCTCCCAGATGCGGCACTCTTGGTCTTATGGGCGCGGTGGTACTAGCGCCCGGGTTGCCCGGGCCTTGCGGCCAGGCCTGGGGTATCTGGAAGGTGAAGGGCACCGTAAGGACGGCGGCGCCCTGGGCTACTTGGCCCTGCGACCAGGCCGGGGGCTCCGCGGAGGTAGGGGGCGCTGTTGGTATTGCGGCGCCCGGGGGTACTAGGCCTTGCGACCAGGCTGGTGGTACTTCCTGCTTGGTCACGCTCGGGGTCGAGGCGTGTGACGTCACAGGGGTCGCGGCTCCCGTTTGAGGCCTAGTCTGCGGCGGTGACGTTGCAGCGACGGGCACGGCAGGATAGACTTCGGGCTCTGCGACGGGGAGCTGGGGCAGGTACGCGGTTTCCCGGTTTGGGGTATAGACGTCCCCTTTACCTGCCTCCACTCGTTCGGCTCCCTTCTCGGCGCCGTCTCCGGCCTTCAATCCTCCCGCGCCATCCTCAGAGGCGGTCTGTCTCCTCATCTTGGGTGGCGTGCTCCGCTGACAGGTCTCAGTCTGCTGGGCCATCTCACGGCTCCACTCCGCCAACGTCTCTCGCTGCACCCGGGCCATCCTCCTTGCGAGGCCCTCCAGAGCGGTCTGCGCACACTCCCGGTCTCGGGGGAGCTGTGCTAGGACCTCCACTAGGCCTAGTGGGGTCGTTGTTTCCAGCAGGCTCCTGACCAACGGGTCGGTGCTGCTCTGCTCTCCTTCCGTTGTCTCCAGCAGGCTCCTGGCCAACGGGCCGGTGCTGCTCTGCTCTTCCTCCTCCGTTTCTAGCAGGCTCCTGGCCAACGGGCCGGTGCTGCTCTGCTTTCTCGCCATCTCCGGGTAAGCTCCTCCGATACTCTTCTCCAGGCTTCTTGCCTCCGGGTGCGCTCGCTCTAGACTGCTCCAGGCGGCACCCATCTTTGTTCTCTCCTTCTCCGTCCTCCCACTTCGAGGGCGGTCCCGGGGCCACTTGGTGATTGTCAGCTCCAGGGGCAGTTCTTTCACGCTGACAGACACCTCTAGCATCACAGTCTCTGTTGGTGGGGGCGGTTTCCACTTTTGGCGCCATTTTCGGTCCTGGCCCACGATGGGAGGCGGCCTCTTGCCATCCTCTGGCACGCCCATAATGGCGTCCGCTCTGACAAGGCGGGAAACCTTTGGAAATGGCGGGAATCGCTTCCCAGTGGCGGGAAACTCTGCAGATGGCGGGAAAACGCGGTTAATGGCGGACAACCGGCTGGAATCGACTGGTGATGGGGTCCGATGGCGGGGACCCTCCGGAACCGGCAGGAGACTTCTTTTTGAGGTAAACTCATTCTTTTCTTCAGGCACGCAGTACCCGGTTGTTGCGGGCACGTAATCCTGCCGACTACGCCAAAGTTGACGCGCCCCCTGGGCCATATTCTTTAGGGGGAATATCCGGAGCCGGATCAGATGGGAGTTGTAGTCTTCCGAGTGGCTGTGACCCGGTCCGTGCCCAGGGTGTCAAACTCAGTTGTATGTGGCAGTCCTACAGATGTTAATAAGTTCTTAATGTCGACTACGCCACCCGTTGTATTGCGGTCACTATGGCCGCCGCTGCAGCAGGGTCCGCTGAGGCTGATGGTGTAGGTGCAGCTTTTGATGGTATAACCCCCAACGGGTGGGGTATAGCCTCAGGGGGTCAGGTGCAGAGAATGGGGGTTGTGGTGGTGCAGCATAGATGTTAACGGAAGACAGAGTCGGGTTATGCAGTTAAGGGTATTTACTCACTGCTGATGTTCCGGTCACTCCAGCTTCAAGTGACCTCCCGAGCCGTGCTGCATCCACCAGGTCCTGGATCCAGCCAACCCCCAAGCGAGTCCGGAGCGTGACCCTGAGCTCTCCTTCTGTCCTTTCTCTGGCCGTCCCCACTAGTGATCCACCCAGGTCCAGCTCCCTCGGGCCTTCTGTTGGGAGACCCTTGGCCTTGGGTTCCCTGACCCTCCACGTGGTATGCCTTCGGGGTGGATGTGGTGGGTGGCCGTGGCAGACGCTGCCCACGGCCTCCGGTCTCTGGCTGGGGTGTGTTTTTGCCCCCCACCAGCTTGGGTTCTGGTACCCTGATGCCGACTCTTCACCCGTGGATTGAATTTGGGGTCTCAGAGTCCTCTCTTCTGTTTCCCCCTCTGGGTCTCTCTTGCTTTCTCCTCTCTCTCTCTCTGGGGCTGCTCTGCTCCTCTGCTTCTTACTTCTCTGCAAAGGCTGACAGACTGACTGACCCTGTTCTTTGATGGTGCCCACCTTATATACACCCTCTATGTGTGAGCTCAGGTGACCAGCACCCAATGAGCTCCTATCTTTACCCAGGCTGCTCCCCCTATCTGCCCCTACACTACTTGGGATGTACCACCCCCCTCCCACTCCAGCCAGGAACAGACTCGGTCGTACCTGCACATTTCTAAGTGGGAGTACCGTCGGCCTGTTCCTCGGAAATGGGATGTATGTAGTGCATGCAGCCTACCGAGCTCAGTTCCACACTCCATCCTTACCCGGGAGTGGAATATCACACCTCTGGGTTGAGGTGCAATACCCCTGTAGCAGCCGAATCCTCAGGGTGCTACACATCGACACTCAAATTAAAGGATATGTCCTTTCAGTAAGAGTTCATAAGAGTTTCCTTATCATCACAGACAGGATTTCAATAACATGTGTCGGGTAACACCTCTATGCACAAATCCCCCTACCTTGACTTTTGCACATGCTCATTAGATGCTTTAATACAAAATATAGAATGAGAGTCTGCTGATTGCTGCTAATGTACATGTTAATTTCCTGTAACAACAGGAACTTAGAGTCTAAAAAGGCCTCATTGTCCAGTGTGAAAATTACAAGATTTCTATTTTTTATAAAGATTGTGATATGCAAAAAAAAATCCATTGACCTATAAAAAGTTCTGTCCTCAGGACATATCCCTTTTAACTAATGGAAACACATGCAGTACTTAGAATTGATAGTATTAACCTGTGTCAAAATGTCGGAATTAAAAAAATAATAGGAAATTGCTACTTAAATAGGGTGTCTAGTTTAGAAAACACATTTTCGTATACCCTAGCATTAGTGTTAGCTGCAATGCAGGTAGAAGCAAACAATAGATTGAGATGTAGCAGTAATTAGTATATGTTGTGAGCAAAATAACTATTGGATGTGATCATGATTCTTACTATTATATTATGAACAGCACAATTTTATTTTACTACAATGGAAAAACTCTTGCAAAAAATCTCGATTTCTTCAATCCATTTGTGAAGACAGCCAATTAGGCCAAACCCAAATATTTAATCAAAGGGATTTCCATTAGCGTGAGATTGAATTTACCTTATACAACCTCGGCCTTATGTGAATCTCATGGGAACATCTCATGTTTTTAGACCCCCACAAACATGAACTCTATGTAAATTCTACCATATCAAGGGTCTACTGAACTCTTGACCTGGCTAATATTTACAGCTACATGGAGACATTTACGGTACTTCCTCCTTAATTCTGCTCAAATAGAGTCCTAGTGAAACACTCCTACAAAGGGTGCAGACTTTCAAAGTGGAGGTGTAAATTTGGTCTGACTTTCACAATAAAATATACTATAATTGACACACTGGAGTTCCATAAACTACAGCTGACCAAAGACGTAAAGCTTTGTATTGTACAAGCAATAGTGAGCTGTCATCATGGTAATTACTCCGATACCCATTTATTATACCAAAATGACAGAATTAGGTTTTCATACAGGTTTGGTGTTAAAAATATTTTGTTTTATCAGCATTAATTTATGGATGGCCAGCCTATTACACCCATTTTATGCCATTCCAATTGGAGAGACTAGCAGTCTGACTGGCTGACAAAAATGAGGTGACCAAAATTTACTAAGACTGGTCATCTTTCTAATGGTGGACATATACAATAGATCAACCCTTTAATAACCAGGTATTAATTTGTTTTTTTCCTCTACTGGATCCAAAAGCCTTAAAGGGGTATTATCATCACCAAGATCATATCCCAATATGTAGTAGGTGTAATAATAATAATATTAGCAAATATCTCCAATTAGAAATTGAGTATAGTTCTTTTGATAACCTATGTCACTTACATCATGTGCAGGCCATTGCAGTAACTTCAGTATCCATGGTTATGACCACTAGCAACTAACTGTGACTATATGGGTGTTCGTAACCATGGATACCTAAGCTACTGACCATGGATACCTAAGCTACTGTAATGCCCTGCACATGAGGTTAGCGACATAGGTTATCAGTAGACCTATAGTACATTTCTAATTGGAGATATTTGCTAATATTATTATTATTACACCTACTACATATTGGGATAGGATCTTGGAGATGGGAATACCCCTTTAACTTTTTTTTTTTATCTTACGTCATTTGGGCTTGTTTTTTGTGGGAAAATATGTCGTTTTGAATGACACCTTCATTTTACCAGAAAATGTACTGGATAATGGTAAAAACATTCCAAGTGTGGTGAAAATGCAAAAATATGCACTGTTATTTGTGTTTTTTTTTACAGTGTTCTTTGTCTAGAAAAAAATGACTTGGCAACATGATTCTCTGGTTCAGTACAATTACGATGATACCAAACTTGTCCTTTTTTTTAAGTATTTTTCAAAAAAAAAATTACAAAAAATAGATAAATTGGTTCTATGTGATTGTGTCGCGTTGCAATGATGTAATTTAAGTTCCAGTGTCTGAAATTGAAAGCGACATTTAAGTAAACTGCAGCGATCCGAACAAGCTCCGGTTCCTCCAGTTCCTGGCAGATGACAGGTTGTTTAATACAGCAGTCACATACCTGGTATGAAGCAGATTTGGCTCCTGAGACGACTTCATATTTTGTATAGAAACTTATGATGAAAATGTACATTATAGATTGTTAACCAGTTAATATTGGTTGAATTGTCTTTTTAGACAGGACTGTCAGACATCCACATTGAAAGGAAAGGGATTAGGGCATGCTCTTGAAGTAGGTTCTCATGAGCATATAAAAAATCGTTCAGATTTTCATCCAGAAAGTGCGGTCAATTTTTTCTCACTTGTCATTCGTGTGCAATCTGTTTTTTACAGCAGCTATTGACCATTTACAGTTTCCTATGTTACACAATTGAAATGTGTCTGTAAAGAATGAATGCTATACTATGTCTCCATATGGGATATGATTTTTTTTCACAAATCCATAGCCTTGAATGAGCGAATCTCATCTGATTTATGGAAAAAACGAGTGCAGGCTGCGATTTTTTTCACGCACAGGTCAGTGAAAAAAAAAAAAGCTCACCTGCCCTGCCCCATTGAATAACATTGATCCGAGTGCTGTCTGTTGTTTTCACGGACAGAACTCGGACTGTAAATATGGTCGTGTGAACGAACCCTGACAGAGGTGTCTGACTTTGGTTTACTCCCTTTTAAAGGGATTTTCTGATTTTGAAAAACCCCTGTCCCCCTTGTTTCGTTAGTTTGTGCTTGACTCACCCTCCCTCATGCTGCAAAACCGAATTACCACTTAAATGTTGAAACGGGAGTAAAGCAATGTGATTCACCTCTGCAAAGAGCGCAGGACCCGGGGAGGGTGAGTCCGGCGATGTTTTTCTTTTTTAAAATCAACTGCAGTCAGAGAACACTGGTTTTCAGAAACCAGAAAATCCCTTTAAAAAATATGCAAGCTCTGCACTTTTCACATTTAGGAAAAAAGTTTGCTGCAGTTTCTGCCAAATCCAGGCATAATCTGTATAGTAATTGTGAGTCAGCGAGCTCGGTACGGCTCATCATATTCGTTTTAGAATACTTTAATGACTTTTATGAGCAAACCTTCCGAGAAACACTCATGTCAGGGTGAAATCGTGAAAGACAATTACAATAATTCAATTGGTATCTTTTTTTCTTAACAGGCAATTTAGCAGACAAATAGACACCAGTGAGGAATAATAGGATGACCTAACACTGTTTATTCTGCGATAAAATTTCCTGCAATGTATCTTCAGAATAGACATTATTTGTTCCGTTTTTATCTCTGTTCCCAGAGTAACAAGATAGACCTGTAGATGTCGGCAATATACAGAACGATTCCCCAGTGATTCTTATTATTAGAAGCAAAAGAAAAAAAAATACATGTTGCATTTCAAGTAATTCTTTTACTTGATACAGTTCTTTTTTTGCGTTACAATTGCTTCTCAGGTTTATTGGCTAATGCTTTTAATTGTTGATTTGTGTCTGCAAGCTTAGCATGTGCATTTTTTCACTTTTACTTTGTCACAGCTTGGTCTTATTACATTAGTTCCTGACCTGAAATGCCCAAACATTCAGAAATGTGTTGTTGATCACCAGCATTATCTTGGGATTGAAAGACATTAATGATGTTCGTGCCTGCTTTGGTGATATGCAATGCCCCAAAAGGCTTTGACTAAATATGACATGTAAGGATTGATTAACTTTTGATTTATATACTTTTTATGTGTTTCAGCTTTTTTGATTTTTCTATACTATTTGTTGTTTATTTTAATAATTTTACATATATTATCTTATTTCTATGCACCACCAAGCAGTGGCATTTCTATTTGCCCGGGCAAGTGAGAATGTGCGAATGTCCATATGTGCAATTGTTGCATGTACGAGCCAGCACATTGAAGGACGTGAGCTTGAAAAAATGCAAGCGATGATGTGTGTAACCAAAGAGCAAGTTTATAAATGAGCATATAAAATTTGCCTGTGTGCAGGGCTGGTTTTAGGCTGTGTGCCCACTATGCGTTTTTCAAGCGTTTTTGACGCTTTAAAAACGCTTGGTAATCCGTGCCCCATGATCCCCAATGAAAATCTGCATGTTCTGTGCCCATGCTGCGGAATTTTCGGCAGTGGATTTTCCTTGCGGAAAAATCCGCAGCATGTCCATTATTTGTGCGTTTCTGCATGCGGATATGAGGTCACAATGCTTTTAAAAAACGCATGCCAAATCCGCATGTAAAAACGCTGCAAAAATGCTTAAAAAAACGCGTGTAAAATCCGCAAGCATTTTCACTGCCCAGGACATGCAGAAACTCTGCGGAAATTTTCTGCTTCAATTCTGCATCGTGGACACATAGCCTAAAGCAAAGTTTAGCCCATGGCAAAAACAAAACGTAGGCCCCAAATACTAACACATTGCACAATCACACAGAAACATTTGGGTGCATTTTACACTTCAAATCTTTGGGTGTTTGCTTACAGGACTCTTACACTGAAAGATAATCGTGACCAATCGTTCTTAAAAACTCTAATTTCATGCAGCACAAAAAGTCCTCATTGTCGGAGGTGCATTGCCGCGTATAAAGAAGAATAGTACTACCGAGAACCATGGCAGGCTATGCACACCATAGATCCATTACAGATCACTCAGTGCACATTGTGTATTTTGGTCTGTCTGTGTATACAGGCTATTAAACGACTGTCAGTCAGTAAAAGTCATATCTTCAGCTGGTCGGTATATTTAAATGGACTTTTACACAGGTTGACAAAGAACGAAGAAGGCAAACGATTTCTAATAGATCATTATGTACCTGTACAGTTTGATGTTGTCGCAGATCATGTCCTGTTTGTATGGCTGCAATGTCCTGCTGAGAACAATGACGTTTGTTTCAGCATAAACTATCCTGATGAATGAGGGGTTTCTTTCTTCTTCCTTAGGTGATTGCTGACATCATTTTTACACCCATGAATGCTCCTCTGTGCTAACAATATAATAATAATCTTTTTATTTATATAGTGCCAACATATTCTGCAGACAATTTACAGGCATTATGGGCACTTTCCCCATTGAGGCTCACAATGTACATTTCCTATCAGTATGTCTTTGGAATGTGGGAAGAAACCAGAGAACCTGGAGGAAACCCACACAAACACGGGGAGAACATACAAACTCCTTGCAGATGTTGTCCTTAGTGGGATTTGAACCCAGGACCTCAGTGCTGCAAGGCTACAGTGCTAACCACTGAGCCACCATGCTGCCCCATTTTTAAATATAAATGACACGAACACAACCTATGTTCCACAAACACAAATATGTACACACTTTATGTTACACACACACAAACTGTATGTTACACACAAACTCCAAGTAACACACACTCTATGCAAACTCACACTGCATGTTACACATATTCCATGTAACACACACTTCATGCTATACACACACACTGCATGATACATACAAACACACATACACACTGCATATTACGCACACATTCTGCATGCTACACACTCACACACAGACACACAAACTCCATGTGACACACACTCCATGTTACGCACCCCTCTCACACACTGCATGAAACACACAAACATACTTTCACACTGAATGTTACACTATATAATTAACACATATAAACTCCATGTTACACTCACACACTCACACACTCCATGTAACACACCCTTCATGCTAGACGCACACTGCACGCTACACACACACAATGTGTGTTACACGCTGCATAATAGACACAAACACACATAAATCGTGTTAGAAATTATTTTGCAAATTGGATTTAAGTGTAAAAAGATGCAATTCTTTTATTTCTCAAATAAACACATGCTATTGTGTTTTGGGGCTCTTTAGATCACTGAAATCAATCTCAAAAACATGTGATAATTAGCCTGCCAGATTAGCTCAATTAAAGGTAAACTACTTAAAGGGGTTGTCCGGTCAAAAGTGATAAGTCTGGAGTCACTCTGTGTGACTGCAGACTTGTGAATTCCCCCAGCGCAGACACTGTGTGCTGCGGGGATTCGCCGGTATGATACCCGGGACCGGAAGCTATGTATACGTTATACATACCCCCAGCCATTCAGCGCAGCCTCTCTCCATTCACTTGTATGGAGTGAGGCCATGCCCCGTCTAATGACATGGACGGCCAGTGGGCGCATCTGACTAGAAGTTGCGGCCTCACTCAATGCAAGTGTATGGAGACCGAGGCCACGGGGGTATGTATAACACATACCCTCCGTTACCGGGTCTCATACCAGCGAATCCCCGCAGCGCACAGTACCTGCGCTGGGGGATTTATAAGTCTGCAGTCACACCGAGTGACTTCAGACTTATCACTTTTGACCGGACAACCCCTTTAAGAAGTATTATTAGGTAGGCCACAGGTTTCAAGCAATATAGGAAAAAAAAAAGGTCCCTGCTGCCGAAAAGCATCAAATAGTTCAATGCCTTGGACATGGTATGAAAGCATTAGATGTTTAACAAAACTTAAGCGTGATCATTGTACTGTGAAGATTTTTGTGGCTGATATAGAGCACAGATGGGATTGTACAGAAAAAGGCATAATGAGGAAGGTTTCTGGCAGGCAAATTCATCAACTTAAGATATAAGCTGCTAAAATATCATTGCAAAGCACAAAAAGGTATTTGAAGCTGCTGGTACCTCTAGAGTCCCATGAACCTCAAGGTGTAGTATCCTCCAGAAGCTTGCAGTTGTGCATAAATCTACTATTCGGCCACTCCTAAATAGTGCTCGCAAGCAGAAACTGTTGCAGTGGGCCTAGACATACATGAAGACAAATTTTAAAACAGTCTTGTTTGCTGGTGAGTGCCGTGCAACCCTGGATGGTCCAGATTGATGGAGTAGTGGATGGTTGGTGGATGCCATCATGTCCCAACAAGGCTGCGACGTCAAAAAGGAGATGGCGGAGTCATGTTTGGGCTGAAATGATGGGGAAAGTGTTGGTAGGCCCCTTTAGGTTTCCTAAAGGTGTGAAAATGACCTCAGCAAAATATATAGAGTTTCTGACTGACCACTTTCTTCCAAGGTATAAAAATAAGAATCGTGCCATCCGTAGCAAAATCATCTTCATGCATGACAATATACCATCTCATGCTGCAAAGAATACCTCTACGTCATTGTCATTGGCTTCCATGGGCATAAAAGAAGAGAAACTCATATTTTGGCCACTGTCCTCCCCTGACCACAACCCTATTGAGAACTTCTGGAGTATCCTCAAACAAAAGATCTATGAGGGTGGGAGGCAGTTAACTTCAAAACAGCAGCTTTGGAAGGCTATTCTTCTGACATCCTGCAAAGAAATTCAAGCAGAAACTATCCAAAAACTAACAAGTTCAATGGATGCAAGAATTTTGAAGGTAATATTAAAGAACAGGTCATATGTTAACATATAACTTGGCCTGTTAAGATGTTTTTGATTGAAAAAGATTTTAATTTCAGTAAATGTGACCTCTTAATGCTGCAAATTTAACAAATGACGATTCTGAAGTTCTTGACTGCAGTATTGTAGAGACTTCCCTCCAACTGTCCCTTTTTATAACCACCCTCCATGTCATTACACCACCCTGCTCCCATGGACCCCCTCCCATTCCCAAATGAACACTTGTAACACCTTTTTCTTTGGATAAATTGGCCAAATCGGCCTTTTATTATACAAACATTACAATAAATAACTTTTTAGTAAGGAGGATCTTGGAGCACCAAAACCTGGCGGAAAACCAGTAAATAATAATTAACCATCCAGCATTACCTTCAGCAGTGACCACAGGCTTGGGGGCATCTTTGTTGCCACAAAAACCTTTTTGATAACACCTACTCCCAAGGACCCTACCCTGAAGAGTCCCAAAATCCGCCAGGCATTTAACCAAGAACCAAACATAAAGGGGAAGTTACCATCCACACGATGTATAACCCCCACCACAATTTTGCCACTCCAAGAACCCCCTCACCACCGCTCACCGAAATGACCCAATGACATCATCATCTAATATTTTAATACTTTAACCTTACTTGAACCCCCAAATTAAAAAAGGGGTGAAAGGGCGGGACCTTTGCTCTTGGTGCCTCTATTGCCGATTGCTAGCCCCCAACCCTTCTCAAACATATATACCCTGCTCTAATGTAAACATCCAGCTGATGCCCGTTTCTTTGCACACATGCCCTCAGTGCCCCCCAATACACAAACGAGTGCCTCAAAGTCCACACTAGCCATACTCCTCCTATGGGAAAAGAGAGAGAGGAGAGGAGGGGGAGGAAAGAAAAAGGGAGGTGAATACAAAAACAAGCAAGACTATATGCTTAATCAGCACTCTAATCCTTAATAATAACCAACACCTCCCATCCAACCCTGTCCCTCTGTCCACCCCTCCCTCCGTCCACCTCTCCCTCACATCAAATGATGCCACACATACATTTTATATCTCCTAGACTCCCACCTACCTATCTTCTAAACTACCTCAGCCGGGAATCCCCATTTTCCCGCTTCAGTTGTGGCCCTGATACAGAAAGAACGAGCTGAGAACCTGTCAGCCTCCAGCCCCAAAAGAAAGTTCCAGACATTTCCTAAAAATTGCAACAGACTGATACCAAGATAGAAAACACCCGTTTTTGTGCTTCAACAATGGGCCTGAACAATCCACTCCTAAACCCAAATAACTTTTAAAACACTACAGGACACATTTTTGACCCCCTCAATGCCCCCAAAACAACCTTCTTCCTCTTCCAGCTTGATCTGTTTTGAACCACCGCATCCAAAATTCGACAGAATCAGCTAAAACAACTGCATCCTGACCCGATAACCCAACCCCTCTGACTGAGGATGGAGAAATCAACTCCCCTATTCTCAATGCCCCAAAAAACGCCCACAAAAATGCCAGCTGAAATAACTTCTCCTCAAAATGAGAGCTGCATACTCGTGCCACAATGCCCCCCCAATTTGTCCAGAAGCTTAAATGAAACTGGCCTCCGAGTGTCTGTCCTAGTGCTCCCTTTCCTAAAACCCTTTGTAACATACCTGGCGGCGTCCTTGCATAGTGGTCCATCTCCCACTGTGCAAGAGCGCGCACTTGATCTCCAGTCCAGTCTGCAAGCCTGGCTTCCCTCCATGCTGTCTGTTTGCTTCTCTTTCTGCTGCTTAAGGGCGGCGCCCGATCACTTCCTGGTTCTTGTACCTGCTACGGGCACACCCCTTGTGCGTCCTCAGCCTATTGCTGTCTGTCACCTGGTATTTAACCCAGCTGCTCCAATGAATCCCTGCCTGAGCATTGTGTTTCATTCAGTGTGCTCTTTCACTCTGAATGTGCCAGGTCCCTTTCTGTGTTTGCTTGCTTGCCTTTCTTGTAGGCTGTATTTCCAGTCCTGTTCGTTCCGCCTTCTAGGGGCCGCATACCTAGACCCGCTCCCGTATCTTGTCTGTCCTGTCTGAACACGCTCCTTGCCTGTTCGTTCCGCCTTCTAGGGGCCGCATACCTAGACCCGCTCCCGTATCTTGTCTGTCCTGTCTGAACACGCTCCTTGCCTGTTCGTTCCGCCTGCTAGGGGCCGCATACCTAGACCCGCTCCCGTATCTTGTCTGTCCTGTCTGAACACGCTCCTAGCCTGTTCCTCCCGCCTTCTAGGGGCTGCATACCTAGACCAGCTCCTGTATCTTGCTACTGTGTTTGTTCTTGTCTGTATACTCTTCTAGCCTGTTTCCTGTGTCTGTACCTTTCCTTTTTCTGCAGAGTCTGAACTCGTACCTAACTCCTGCTCGTTGTCACTGTACTTCCGTTTGTGAGTTTGCGGTCCACTCGCTACTTCACTGCAAGTACCCTGTGGGTATCTGGTTCTGCCTTTCCCTTCCTGTCTGTTCCGTGTGAACAGAGCCCTGTCCCCCCTGCTCTGCCTTGCTCACCGCTCCGGCAGTTCTTGCCTGCTCTGCCTTGCTCACCGCTCCGGCGGTTCTAGCCTGCTCTGCCTTGCTCACCGCTCTGGCGGTTCTAGCCTGCTCTGCCTTTGCTCACCGCTCCGGCGGTTCTGGCCTGCTCTGACCCTTTGCTCACTGCTCCGGCAGTCTTGCTCCACTCAGACCCTTTGCTCACTGCTCCGGCAGTCTTGCTCCGCTCAGACCCTTTGCTCACTGCTCCGGCAGTCTTGCTCCGCTCTGACCCTTTGCTCACTGCTCCGGCAGTCTCGCTCTGCTCTGACTACTCTTGCTCACCGCTCCAGGCAGCCTCGTCCTGCTCTACTCTTGCTCACCGCTCCAGGCGGCCTCGTCCTGCTCTACTCTTGCTCACCGCTCCAGGCGGCCTCGTCCTGCTCTGCTCTTGCTCACCGCTCCAGGCGGCCTCGTCCTGCTCTACTCTTGCTCACCGCTCCAGGCGGCCTCGTCCTGCTCTACTCTTGCTCACCGCTCCAGGCGTCCTCGTCCTGCTCTACTCTTGCTCACCGCTCCAGGCAGCCTCGTCCTGCTCTACTTTTGCTCACCGCTCCAGGCGGCCTCGT
This sequence comes from Phyllobates terribilis, assembly GCF_046119375.1. Classification (NCBI taxonomy): domain Eukaryota; kingdom Metazoa; phylum Chordata; class Amphibia; order Anura; family Dendrobatidae; genus Phyllobates; species Phyllobates terribilis. Next base: position 1,019,395,353 of record NW_027362761.1, read on the forward strand.
CCTGCTCTACTCTTGCTCACCGCTCCAGGCGGCCTCGTCCTGCTCTACTCTTGCTCACCGCTCCAGGCGGCCTCGTCCTGCTCTACTCTTGCTCACCGCTCCAGGCGGCCTCGTCCTGCTCTACTCTTGCTCACCGCTCCAGGCGGCCTCGTCCTGCTCTACTCTTGCTCACCGCTCCAGGCGGTCTCGTCTTGCCCTGCTCTCGCTCACCACTCTGGGCGGCCTTACTCTGCTGTGTTTGTCCGCCACATCTGTGGTTCTGTTCCTGAGTCCCAGTGTGTACTGGGTCCTATCCCGCCTGTGTTCCTACCTTCTAGTGCCTCCCTGTCTGCACTCTAGCCGTGCTTGCCTGTACCCCCCTGCCTGCATACCCGCCTGCCTGCATACCAGTCGTGCCTGCCTATACCCACCAGTCTGTGTGCCAGCCTAACCTGTCTGTTCCTGTATTCCCCTGTGTGGGTCAACAGCCGTGTCCGAGGTCTGTCCTGGAGTAGCACCTGGTCCCTCTGCTCGGTTCCTCCTTGGTGCACTGGCGTCGTATGCCATCGTGCGACCCTGGTCGGATCGGGTGAATAACTAGTTACGCCTCTCTAGGCATTCACTCTCCGGCACGGAGTTCCAAGCGAAGTACGCAAACGTCCAGATGGATCTATCAGCTCTCGCTCCAGCGGATCCGCCACGGTACTTTGGGGATCCAAAACAAAGTCGTGCATTTGTGGAGCAATGCATGCTACACTTCAAGGCCTACCCTCTCTATTTTCCTTCTGATTGGGCTAAAGTGGCCTTTATAATTGACTACCTAGCGGGTGATGCCTTGAGATGGATCACCCCCCTATGGGAAGCATGGGATCCTGTCGTCCTTGACCTGCAGGCCTTCCTGGTGGCCTTTCGTATGGTCTTCAAGGACCCTAACCCTGAAGCCCCTGCTGAAGCTTCACTTCCCAATATCCCGGAGCAGCCCCGACGGGTAATGTGTGTGGGTAGCGCACTAGTCCTCTTGCCCGAAGAGACTGCTGCCCACCCAGAATCCACACAGGATGACTACGCTCTCCGGAATACTTCTCACGACCTCAAGAGGCAGTCCAGACGTGCTAGGCGTAGAGGCAAGCCGTCACGCCTGGGTCTGTCCTCCCAAAGACCTCCTGATCCCAACCTTGAAGTCCTTGCTGAAGCTTCATTTCCCTGTATCCCGGAGCAGCCCCTACAGGTAATATGCGTGGGTAACGCACCAGTTCTCCTGCCCGAAGAGACTTCTGCCCACCCAGAATCCTCCGGGATTCCACCTGATGACAAATGGAGAGAGACTTCCCTACACCCGGTACCCGATACTTCGTCCACTCCGTCCTGTGAGCCTGACAATGGGTACCTTAAAGTGCTAGTTAACCCCGAGTCTCTACACCCCTCCGACCAGGCGGAGGACCTCCAGTTGTCTCCAGAACCCTTCAGGGTGCTACCTGGTAGCAAATGGACAGAGTCTTCCCTATACTCTGTACCTGATACCTCGCCCGCTTCGTCCAGTGAGTCCGACCTAGTGTACTCCGAAGCAGAGGTTATCCCCGAGTCTTTACACCCCTCCGACCAGGCGGAGGACCTCCAGTTGTCTCCAGAACCCTTCGGGGTGCTACCTGATAGCGAATGGACAGAGACTCTCCTATACTCGGTACCTGATACCTCGCCCGCTTCTTCCAGTAAGTCCGACCAAGTGTACTCCGAAGCAGAGGTTATCCCCGAGTCTCTACACCCCTCCGACCAGGCGGAGGGCCTCCAGTTGTCTCCTGAACCCTTCGGGGTGCTACCTGATAGCGAATGGACAGAGACTCTCCTATACTCGGTACCTGATACCTCGCCCGCTTCTTCCAGTGAGTCCGACCTAGTGCACTCCGAAGCAGAGGTTACCCCCGAGTCTCTGCACTCTTCAGACCCGGCGGAGGACCCCCAGTGGTTTCCTGAATCCTCCGGGGTACCACCTGATAACAAAGAGACAGTGACTTTTCTACACCTTGTACCTGGTGCCTCGCCCATTTCATCCTGTGAGCTTGACAAGATGTACCCCGAAGCAGAGGTTACCCCCGAGTCTCTTCACCCCTCCAACCTGGTGGAGGGCTTCCAGTGGTCTCCTGAACCCTCTGGGGTGCTACCTGATAATAAGTGGAGAGAGACTTCCTTGTGTGCTGTTCCTGGTACTCCACCCGTTTCGTCTGTTGCTGAGGATGGCTGCATAGGAGGTAGCATCCTAACAACTCAGATGAGACCAGTTTTTCCTGTGGACAGTGGAAGTGATCTCCTTGAAGTGAAGGATTGGCCCTCTAATACCCTGCGGAACATTCTGGCAGGCCTGAAGAAGAGGGGGCATAAGGGGGGGGGTACTGTAACATACCTGGCGGCGTCCTTGCATAGTGGTCCATCTCCCACTGTGCAAGAGCACGCACTTGATCTCCAGTCCAGTCTGCTAGCCTGGCTTCCCTCCATGCTGTCTGTTTGCTTCTCTTTCTGCTGCTTAAGGGCGGCGCCCGATCACTTCCTGGTTCTTGTACCTGCTGCGGGCACACCCCTTGTGCGTCCTCAGCCTATTGCTGTCTGTCACCTGGTATTTAACCCAGCTGCTCCAATGAATCCCTGCCTGAGCATTGTGTTTCATTCAGTGTGCTCTTTCACTCTGAATGTGCCAGGTCCCTTTCTGTGTTTGCTTGCTTGTGTGACACCCCAGGGGTCTGGTTGCCACAGTAATAGAGATATTATGTCTGAGAGCAAGTGGGAGGTTTCTCTGGTCAGGATCCCTAAACATGCAACACGGTCCGCCCAGACCTGGGAGGGGAGGAATCTGCCCTTTTAAACTGGGTCTGGGGCGGGATTAGGGCAGTCAGAGCCTGGAGTGAAGTTCCAGACACAGGGAAAGCAAGAACAGGAGCTCTGTAGGAGCAGTAGCTGAAGTCCAGGGGCTGGAGCTGAGCAGAGTTCGCCCTGGACGAAGATACTAAAGCCGGACACAGGAGTCCGAGGCTGTGGGGACTGATATACCCAGCAGCAGAAACCAGCCGGCAGGGGATTCCAGGTCCTCTGGCAATAGAAGCCCGGAGGCTCAGTCACAGAGAAGGGACCAGCGCCGCCATCCAGGAGCGGAGGCTAACAGAAGGCCCCAAGTCACCAGCCATACGGGTGAGCACCACACGGTATACTCAGGGACGTGGGCTACTTGTAACCGCTGACCGCAAGGTAGCCAGGAAGAGTGCAGATAAACGGGGAGGCCTACAACTCCACCTGGCCAGGGGAACTCCTGCTTGCTCGCAGACTGACCAGGCCCCTTATACTAGCCAGTACTCCCGGGAGGGTCTGCCTTGTACCATCAGTAAAGACCCTGAACTGCACCCCACGTCTCTGTGGTTCCTTGCCACTTCGACACCATTAGCACTGGGACCCTCACACAGTCACTCCCATCATCTTCCACATTAGCTGCCCTGAGGCAATACTTCTCCCGTGTGGAGTCATCCCATACTCAGCTGCGCAAACAACATCAGCCTCAGCGGTCTGCAGCGCAGCAGCGGTCCCCACTGACCGCAATCCACGGGTGGCGTAGTCGGACACTTATTACCATACAAATAGACTGCCACTGGTTTGACCACCCTGGGCACGGACCGGGTCACCGCCACGGAGAACTACAACCCCCAGCGATCCGGCTCCGGGTATCCCCCTGCACAGCACAGGCCCAGGGGGCGTGTCAACTTTGGCGTAGCCGGCAGGATTTCGTGCCCGCAACCACCGGGTACTGCGTGCCTGAAAAAGAGACTTTTATACTTACCTGTGGTGAAGTTTCCCGCCGTCCGGAGTCGTTTCCCGCCATCCGGAGCCGATTCCCGCCTTCAGACGCCATCTTGGACCGTTTCCCGCCGTCTTCTGCCTTCTTCCCACCATCCGCAGCTGCTTCCCGCCTTCGGACGCCATCTTCGGGACGCCGCACGGGAAGAAGAGGGGCGTGGACGCCGAAAGCGAGCGAGATCCGAAGCTCCGCCCCACACAGTGACGCTGCGCAAGGTCCTGGAAGGGAGGAAGAGCGACGCTGACGTCATCGGAGCGTGACGCCAGGTCCTCAAACCCAACGATCGACTGCGGAGCCGCAGCCTACGGAAGAAGAGCATCGCAAAGTAGGCCACGGTCCACTAGGGGGGAGGAGGATGCCGGACACCGAGGGGAGCTCCACTGCCACAGGCACCGCCAGCGCAACCGCTGCAGCAGTCATGCCATTCACCATGCCCTATATCCCGGGGGCAACCTGGCTACCCCAGTACTCAGGGGAGTCACATACTCTAAATGACTTTAGAGAAAGACTGGATAGCCTCTTCCAGGTGTACCCCCTCACAGAAGAGCAAAAAGTGAGCATCCTGGTGGCCCAATTAATCGGGGCAGCTCAAAGGGAGGTAAAGTCCTGGCCACCTGGGAGGAAGAGGACTGTCAGAGAGATACTAGCCCGGCTGAAAGACACGTTTGACACCCGCACCTCAGCTGAGATAAAACTAAGATTTTATGGGTGCAAACAGCGGGCACATGAGAGTATAAGAGACTATGCTTTAAACCTACAAGAGGCCCTGAGAGCCATTAAGCAGGCAGACCCTGACAGCGTGGGAAATGAAGATAAGCTGTTGACTGAACAATTTATTGAGGGTCTACTGTGCAATGCCCATCGAACCCAGTTGCGGGCAATGGCCTTACAGGACCCTGACCTGGACTTTGCACAGTTCAAGGACAGAGCCATCCGGGTGCTCCGAGAACCGGCACCAGGTGGCGCTGTGACCCACAGGCGCCCTGCTATCACTTACCACCAGGAGACGGCGCCCTTGCCTGCAGGGCCTGTGGGGGCTGATGCGCAGGCTTTAAACAGTGACCCGGCTACAGACCTGCACCATCAGGTCCAAGAGCTGACTAAGAGCGTTGCCGCGCTAACCAGAACTGTGCAGTCTTTACAGGTCTCCTCTCCAGGAAAGATCCAGCTGGCATCCGGACCGGAGGACGTCCCGTGGCGCCGACTGAGGAGGACCCCACCGGCCAGAGGAAGACCCAGCGACAGATACAACGAGGACGGACGACCCATCTGCCGCCGCTGCAATCAACCCGGACATGTGGCAAGGTACTGTCATTTAAACGGGCACAACCTGGGGTAGAGGGCCAACCCCCAGGCATAAGACCATCAGGCCCATCAAAATGGCGTGATAAATACGTAGGGGGACGTCCAATCTTGCCTGTGGTACTGGATGGCATTCCTATGAGTGCCCTACTAGACACTGGGTCACAGGTGACCACCATCCCGTACGTGCTCTTTAAACAGTACTGGAATGACTCGGACATAACCCGCTACCCAGATGACGACCTGAGTATCATCGCCAGCAATGGTCAGCCCGTGCCGCAGGTGGGATTCAAAAAGGTGACCATTAAGATCGGTAAAGTCGAACTGGCGGCACAAGGTCTGATAATAGTGGACATAGACCGTCATGAGAGTCACCCTAGAATAACCTTGGGAACTAATGTGATTGAAAATTGTCTTGCAGAGGTGATTCTCATTTTACAGCAGGTTGCCAAGAACGCCAGTTCCGGCCAGCAGCGTGTGCTCCTAAAAGAGATCCGGGCACTGATGAAGCGGCAACAGGTGGAACTATCTGGTGGTGAGATAGGTAGCGTGAGAATGTGTGACCCGTTCCCTATTGCCATGCCCCCAAAAAGTGAGATGATGATCTGGTGTCGGGCAGCTATTGGTCTAAGAGGTAGAGACTACCAAGCAATGGTAGAACCCGTCTACTCAGACAGTAGGCCCACCATTTTGACAGCACGGGGGGTGGTCGATGTACGCCATGGGAGGGTGCCCGTTCGCATCATAAATATCGGGGAGAGAGAAGTACACCTGCCCCGGAATGCCACGCTAGCCAAATTGTTCACCATAAACCAGAATTCTGTACAGGCCGTGGAACCCTTGCCTCCATCTCAACCAGAGGAAGGTAACGGCTCTAAGAAACCAATGGAGGACTGGTGTCAGCAACTACATTTGGGTACTGACTCCACTTCCTCACACCAGAAACAGGGAGTCTATCGGGTGGTTCAAGAGTACGAGAGAGTGTTTAGTAAACACTCGTTAGACTTCGGGCGAGTAAAGGGGGTAGAACACCACATCCCCATGGGAGACCATCCTCCCATAAAGGAGAGATACCGACCCGTACCCCCGGCACACTACCAACACGCCAAGGGGATGCTTAGAGACATGAAGGAGGCTGGGGTAATCAGGGACAGCTGTAGCCCCTGGGCAGCTCCACTAGTCTTAGTGAAAAAGAAAGACAACACCATGAGAATGTGTGTAGACTACAGGAAGGTCAACCGTATCACACACAAAGATGCGTACCCGTTACCAAGGATAGAAGAGTCCTTAGCTGCATTAAAATCTGCTAACTTCTTCTCTACTTTGGATCTCACTAGCGGGTACTGGCAGGTTCCTGTAGCAGAGGCGGACCGGGAGAAGACCGCATTCACCACCCCGATGGGTCCCAGCGAATTTAACTGTATGCCGTTCGGGCTCTGCAACGCACCAGGAACCTTCCAACGGTTGATGGAATGCTGTCTGGGACACCGGAACTTCGAGACGGTCCTGTTATACCTGGACGATGTCATCGTCTATTCCAAGACCTACGAGGACCACCTGAAACACCTGGCAGAAGTGTTCGAAGCTCTGGCAAACTACGGCCTAAAGGTGAAACCCTCCAAGTGTCACCTCCTGAAACCAAAGGTGCAGTACCTGGGACACGTGGTGAGTGCTGACGGAGTGGCTCCCGACCCTGATAAGATCACTGTGATTAAGGACTGGCCAAGACCCTCCAGCATAAAGGAAGTGCGGCAGTTCCTCGGGTTGGTAGGCTACTACCGAAGATTCATTCCCGGTTTCACCAAAATGGCAGCCCCTATGCAGGACCTCCTGATAGGTCAAAAACCAGAAGCCGCCCTTTAGGTGGGAAAAGCTGGAAGAGGAGTCCTTCTGCCAGCTGAAGATGGCCCTCACGGGGGATGAAATCCTGGCATATCCAGACTACAGCCAGCCCTTTATCCTCCACACGGACGCAAGCAACATCGGGCTAGGAGCCGTACTGTCCCAGATCCAGCAAGGGAAAGAACGGGTAATCGCTTACGCCAGCCGAAAGCTACGGCCCACGGAGAGGAACCCTGAGAATTATAGCTCATTCAAGCTGGAGTTCCTGGCAGTAGTGTGGGCAGTGACCGAACGTTTCAAGCATTACCTTGCCTCCTCCAAATTCATCGTGTACACGGATAACAACCCGTTGACACACCTGGACACTGCAAGGCTCGGTGCCCTGGAACAGAGATGGATGGCCTGCCTGTCCAACTTTGAATTCACCATCAAATACCGGGCAGGACGATCAAATGCCAAAGCGGATGCCCTGTCTAGAATGCCGAACTTACCGGACGTAGGGGAAGATCCAGAAGATCTGGAAGAAGTTGAGCTCCCTGCGTTCCACCGTCATGGGATTACCCTGTATTCCCACCGTGTGAAGGACAGGCGCTCCGTGACGTTCAATCCCTTGCCCCACTACAACTGGGTGGAGACGCAAGACAGTGATCCCGCAGTCCATTTGGTGAAGGAAATGCTGACCCAGGCCGATGCCCGTCTTGACCCAGATGCTCCGGAGGAGACCAAGCAACTGTGGAAGGAGAAAAGTAAGCTGTTCCTCTACAGGGAGAAGCTGTGCCGGAGAATGGTTAACTCTCGAACGCATGAGTTGACCTGGCAGGTAGTGGTCCCAAGACGAGACGCGGCTATGGTTCTGGAGGCATACCACAACGAAGCAGGGCATTTCGGATGGAAGAAGCTGGAGTTCTTGTTGCGTGAACGGTTCTACTGGGTAGGCATGAGAGGAGCCATCGAGAGGTGGTGCAGAGACTGTGGCCCGTGCCACCTGAGAAGAAAAGACCGTGCCAGCCAGAAGACTTCCCTGCAGCCCATCATCACCAGACAGCCACTGGAACTGGTAGCCCTGGACCATGTGAAACTGGCTCCAAGCAGATCTGGGTATGTCTACGCCCTCACAATCGTAGATCATTACTCCCGGATCCTGGTGGTGGTCCCGGTCAAGGACTTAACGGCTCAAACAGCAGCTAGAGCCTTCCAGCAGCACTTCTGCCGTCCACACGGGTACCCGGACCAAGTGTTGACAGACCAAGGACCAGCCTTTGAAGCGGAGGTCTTCCAGGAGTTCTGCAACCTGTATGGCTGCAAGAAGATAAGAACAACGCCCTATCGCCCTATCACCCTCAAACCAATGGACTCTGCGAGAAGATGAACCAGGTGGTGATAGATCTGCTAAAAACATTGCCCCTGGAAGAACGCAGTCTGTGGCCTGAGAAACTGCCCGATCTGGTGGACCTGTATAACCACATCCCTGTAGGTTCCACCAACTGTACCCCGGCTTACCTAATGAGAGCAAGACCTGGTAAGCTGCCTATTGACCTGGATATGGGAGTCCTAACGCCTGAGGACACCTCGCCAGAGGCAGACTGGGATACAGAACGGCAGCAGCAGTATCGGAAAGTACAGGAGAGCGTCGAGCGAAGTCTGTCTCAAGCTAGAGAAAGGCAAGAGAAGGCTTATAACCAGTATGCTCCCGCTGTTCCCCTGGTACCTGGAGAGCAGGTCTTGAAGAGGAAGAGGCGGCTCCACAAGTTGGACGACCAGTGGGAGAAGGACCCGTACACCGTACTGCCATCAAGCCATGAGAACCCAAAAATCTGCGTAATCAGTAAGGATGGAGGAGAAACCACAGCCATTGTCTCCAGAGACCACCTGAAGAAGTGTCCCGAGCAGCTGCAAAGCCCTGAAGAAGATCAAGAAAACCCTCAACCCGCAGAGGAAAGGGAAGAAATGATCAGTACCGTACTCGGAGACTTCCCTCGGTCTTGGACACAAGTAAACGGCGCTGTCGTGGTACCCGTCCTCACCTTTCTCCAGCCAGCCCCGCAAGTGCCTACAGAGGAACCGGTAGAGCTGGAAGAGCAGCCGGCCCAAGAGGCAGAAGAGTCCACACCAGCAGACCAGGAGAATCAACCCTCTGCTAGTAGTGAGCCTGCCGTGCCCCTAGTGAGCCAAAGAGTGCGCAGAAAGCTGCCAGCTTGCCCATAACACCTCCTACACCCTGTAGTGCAGGACCAGTTAGTGAGCTCCGTAGGTCCACTAGAGTCACTAGAGGTCAGATGCCCGCTCGCTGGAGAATCTAAACCAATGCACTGTAAAGTTGACTGTTTATTGAAAAATGTTTATGGTTTATGTTTGTTGCCTGTTACTAATTATGTTTCTCAGTTACCCTGCAGATTTATTTGGACTAACAGGTTATGGACACTGGATAACCGGAACAGTTTTGTAGATAGTTGCACCTTGGTGCCTCTTGTGAAGACGGCCGCAGAAGAGAAAACCTGTCTGGCGTGGCCTACTTGGGGCCCAAAGTAGCTAGCTCTACCCTTGCAGCCACGCCCAAGGACAACGCAAGGGGTTTGCTTTGGACAGGTCCCCTATTCTGTGCCAAGACTTCACCTTGGGTGGTATGGACACCCGGTCACGGAAACGCCGTGACCTCTACAGACTAAAGCTTCTTGTAAATATGTTGTCTTATTATTGTTATACCTTGTATTCATGTTTCTTTAAAAATGTGTTTAGTCCCGGAGTACTAAAATTTACTAGGGGGGAATGTGACACCCCAGGGGTCTGGTTGCCACAGTAATAGAGATATTATGTCTGAGAGCAAGTGGGAGGTTTCTCTGGTCAGGATCCCTAAACATGCAACACGGTCCGCCCAGACCTGGGAGGGGAGGAATCTGCCCTTTTAAACTGGGTCTGGGGCGGGATTAGGGCAGTCAGAGCCTGGAGTGAAGTTCCAGACACAGGGAAAGCAAGAACAGGAGCTCTGTAGGAGCAGTAGCTGAAGTCCAGGGGCTGGAGCTGAGCAGAGTTCGCCCTGGACGAAGATACTAAAGCCGGACACAGGAGTCCGAGGCTGTGGGGACTGATATACCCAGCAGCAGAAACCAGCCGGCAGGGGATTCCAGGTCCTCTGGCCATAGAAGCCCGGAGGCTCAGTCACAGAGAAGGGACCAGCGCCGCCATCCAGGAGCGGAGGCTAACAGAAGGCCTCAAGTCACCAGCCATACGGGTGAGCACCACACGGTATACTCAGGGACGTGGGCTACTTGTAACCGCTGACAGCAAGGTAGCCAGGAAGAGTGCAGATAAACAGGGAGGCCTACAACTCCACCTGGCCAGGGAAACTCCTGCTTGCTCACAGACTGACCAGGCCCCTTATACTAGCCAGTACTCCCGGGAGGGTCTGCCTTGTACCATCAGTAAAGACCCTGAACTGCACCCCACGTCTCTGTGGTTCCTTGCCGCTCCTGCACCATTAGCACTGGGACCCTCACACCGTCACTCCCATCATCTTCCACATTAGCTGCCCTGAGGCAATACTTCTCCCGTGGGGAGTCATCCCATACTCAGCTGCGCAAACAACATCAGCCTCAGCGGTCTGCAGCGCAGCGGCGGTCCCCACTGACCGCAATCCACGGGTGGCATAGTCGGACGCTTATTACCATACAAATAGACTGCCACTGGTTTGACCACCCTGGGCACGGACCGGGTCACCGCCACGGAGAACTACAACCCCCAGCGATCCGGCTCCGGGTATCCCCCTGCACAGCACAGGCCCAGGGGGCGCGTCACTTGCCTTTCTTGTAGGCTGTATTTCCAGTCCTGTCTGAACACGCTCCTTGCCTGTTCGTTCCGCCTTCTAGGGGGCCGCATACCTAGACCCGCTCCCATATCTTGTCTGTGTAACATACCTGGCGGCGCCCTTGCATGGTGGTCCATCTCCCACTGTGCAAGAGCGCGCACTTGATCTCCAGCCCAGAATGTCTCTCTGGCTTCCCTCCATGCTGTCTGTTTGTGTCTGTTTCTGCTGCTTAAGGGCGGCGCCCGATCACTTCCTGCTTTTTGTACCTGCTGTGGGTCACACCCCTTGTGCGTCCTCAGCCTATTGCTGTCTGTCACCTGGTATATAACCCAGCTGCTCCAATCAATCCCTGCCTGAGCATTGTGTTTCATTCAGTGTGTGCTTGCACTCTGAAGGTGCCAGGTCCCGTTCTGTGTTCTCTTGTCTGCCTATCCTGGAGGCTGTATTTCCAGGCCTGTCTGAACGCGCTCCTAGCCTGTTCCTCCCGCCTTCTAGGGGCCGATTACCTAGACCCGCTCCTGTATCTTGTCTGTCCTGTCTGAACTCGCTCCTAGCCTGTTCCTCCCGCCATCTAGGGGCCGATTACCTAGATCCGCTCATGTATCTTGTCTGTCCTGTCTGAACTCGCTCCTAGCCTGTTCGTCCCGCCTCTCTGGGGGCCGTATTCCCAGACCCGCTCCTGTATCCCGCTTCAGTGTCGGTCTCTTCCCTACACTCAGTTCCAGTCTGAACTCTCTCCTATCCTTTACCTGTTTTGCCTCTATGTCCGTTCCTTTCCTTTTTCTGCAGAGTCTGAACTCGTACCTAACTCCTGCTTGTTGTCTCTGTACTCCCGTTTGTGTGTTTGTGGTCCACTCGCTACTTCACTGCAAGTATCTTGTGGGTATCTGGCTCTGCCTTTCCCTTCCTGTCTGTTCCGTGTGAACAGAGCCCTGTTCCCCCTGCTCAGTCTCGCTCCGCTCTGACTCCTTTGCTCACCGCTCCTGGCGGTCTCGTCCTGCTCTGCTCTTGCTCACCACTCCAGGCGGCCTCGTCCTGCTCTGCTCTTGCTCACCGCTCCAGGCGGTCTCGTCCTGCTCTGCTCTTGCTCACCACTCCAGGCGGTCTCGTCCTGCTCTGCTCTTGCTCACCGCTCCAGGCGGTCTCGTCCTGCTCTGCTCTTGCTCACCGCTCCAGGCGGTCTCGTCCTGCTCTGCTCTTGCTCACCGCTCCAGGCGGTCTCGTCCTGCTCAGCTCTTGCTCACCGCTCCAGGCGGTCTCGTCCTGCTCTGCTCTTGCTCACCGCTCCAGGCGGTCTCGTCCTGCTCTGCTCTTGCTCACCGCTCCAGGCGGTCTCGTCCTGCTCTGCTCTTACTCACCGCTCCAGGCGGTCTCGTCCTGCCCTGCTCTCGCTCACCTCTCTGGGCGGCCTCACTCTGCTGTGGTTGTCTGCCACATCTGTGGTTCTGTTCCAGAGTCCCAGTGTGTACTGGGTCCTATCCCGCCTGTGTTCCTACCTGCTAGTGCCTTCCTGTCTGCACTCTAGCCGTGCTTGCCTGTACCCCCCTGCCTGCATACCAGCCTGCCCGCATACCAGTCGTGCCTGCCTATTCCCACCAGTCTGTGTGCCAGCCTAACCAGTCTGTTCCTGTATTCCCCTGTGTGGGTCAACAGCCGTGTCCGGGGTCTGTCCTGGAGTAGCACCTGGTCCCTCTGCTCGGTTCCTCCTGGGTGCACTGGCGTCGGATGCCGTCGTGCGACCCTGGTCGGATCGGGTGAATACCTAGTAACGCCCCTCCAGGCATTCACTCTCCGGCACGTTCCAGTGGAATCACACGCACACGCCGCTCAGCCCGGGCGTGTGCATTACAGCATGCTCAGGCCATGGTTCCCGTTGAGCCCCACGGCCTTCGCTCTCTGAGACGTTTTCCAGCAAATACATGCATTAAAAATAAATAAATACAATTTTTTTTTCTCTAGCTGAGTTCCTGGCTAATTACGCACCCGTCCAGATGGATCTATCTGCTCTCGTTCCTGCGGATCCGCCACGTTACTATGGGGATCCAAGACAAAGTCTTGCTTTTGTGGAGCAATGCATGCTACACTTCAAGTTCTACCCTCTATGTTTTCCCACCGATCGGGTTAAGGTGGCATTCATTATGTCTAACCTAGCGGGTGATGCCTTGGAATGGATCAACCCCCTATGAGAAACACAGGATCCTATCGTCCTGGACATAATGGCCTTCCTGGTGGCCTTTCTAATGGTCTTCGATGATCCTAACCCGGAGGCTCCTGCTGAAGCTTCACTTCCCAATATCCCGAAGCAGCCCCGATGGGTAATGTGTGTGGGTAGCGCAATAGTCCTCCAGCCCAATGAGACTACTGCCCACCCAGAATCCTCACAGGGTGACTACGCTCTCCGGAATACTTCTCCCAACCTCAAGAGGCAGTCCAGACGTGCTAGACGTAGAGGCAAGCCGTCACGCCAGGGTCTGTCCTCCCTGAGACCTCCTGACACCAACCTTGAAGTCCCTACTGAAGCTTCATCTCCCTGTATCCCGGAGAAGCCCCAACGGGTAATGTGCGTGGGTAGTGCACCAGTTCTCCTGCCCGAAGAGACTACTGCCCATCCAGACTCCACACAGGAGAACTTCCTGCACCCGGCATCAGATGCTTCACCCACTTTAACCGGTGTGCATGTCCAAGGATGCTCCGAAGCTGTGATTACCTCAGAGTCTGTGCACCTCTACTACCTGGCGGAGGACCCCCAGTTGCCTCCTGAATCCTCCGGGATACCACTCGATGACAAATGGAGAGAGACTTCTCTACACCTGGTACTCGATACTTTGTCCGCTCCGTCCTGTGAGCCTGACAATGGGTACCCCAAAGTGGTAGTTACCCTCGAGTCTCTACACCCCTCCGACCAGGCAGAGGACCTCCAGTTGTCTCCAGAACCCTTCGGGGTGCTACCTGGTAGCGAAAGGACAGAGACTCTCCTATACTCTGTACCTGATACCTCGCTCGCTTCGTCCAGTGAGTCCAACCTAGTGTACTCTGAAGCAGAGGTTACCCATGAGTCTCTACACCCCTCCGACCAGGCGGAGGACCTCCAGTTGTCTCCAGAACCCTTTGGGGTGCTACCTGGTAGCGAAAGGACAGAGACTCTCCTATACTCTGTACCTGATACCTCGCTCGCTTCGTCCAGTGAGTCCAACCTAGTGTACTCTGAAGCAGGGGTTACCCATGAGTCTCTACACCCCTCCGACCAGGCGGAGGACCTCCAGTTGTCTCCAGAACCCTTCGGGGTGCTACCTGGTAGCGAAAGGACAGAGACTCTCCTATACTCTGTACCTGATACCTCGCTCGCTTCGTCCAGTGAGTCCAACCTAGTGTACTCTGAAGCAGAGGTTACCCATGAGTCTCTACACCCCTCTGACCAGGCGGAGGACCTCCAGTTGTCTCCAGAACCCTTCGGGGTGCTACCTGGTAGCGAAAGGACAGAGACTCTCCTATACTCTGTACCTGATACCTCGCTTGCTTCGTCCAGTAAGTCCAACCTAGGGTACTCCGAAGCAGAGGCTACTCCCGAGTCTCTACACCCCTCCGACCGGGCGGAGGACCTCCAGTTGTCTCCAGAACCCTTCGGGGTGCCACCTGGTGGTGAATGGACAGAGACTTTCCTATACTCGGTACCCGATACCTTGCCTGCTTCGTCCAGTGAGTCCGACCTAGTGTACTCTGAAGCAGATGTTTTCTCCGAGCCTCTGCACTCTTCTGACCCGGCGGAGGACCTCCAGTTGTTTCCTGAATCCTCCGGGGTACCACCAGATAACAAAGAGACAGTGATTTTTCCTCATCCTGTACCTGATAACCCGTCTATTTCTTCCTGTGAGCTTGACAAGATGTACCTCGAAGCAGAGTTTACCCCCAAGTCTCTGCTCCCCTCCAACCCGGTGGAGGACTTCCAGTTGTCTCCTGTACCCTCTGGGGTGCCACCTGAAAATATGTGGAGAGAGACTTCCTTGTGTGCTGTTCCTGGTACTCCACCCGTTTCGTCTGTTGCTGAGGATGGCTGGATAGGAGGTAGCATCCTAGCTAACCAGATGAGACCAGTTTTTCCTGTGGACAGTGGGAGTGATCTCCTTAAAGTGAAGGATTGGCCCTCGAATTCCCTGCGGAAGATTCTGGCAGGCCTGAAGAAGAGGGGGCGTAAGGGGGGGGTACTGTAACATACCTGGCGGCGCCCTTGCATGGTGGTCCATCTCCCTCTGTGCAAGAGCGCGCACTTGATCTCCAGTCCAGAATGTCTCTCTGGCTTCCCTCCATGCTGTCTGTTTGTGTCTGTTTCTGCTGCTTAAGGGCGGTGCCCGATCACTTCCTGCTTTTTGTACCTGCTGTGGGTCACACCCCTTGTGCGTCCTCAGCCTATTGCCTATTGCTGTCTGTCACCTGGTATGTAACCCAGCTGCTCCAATCAATCCCTGCCTGAGCATTGTGAGCATTGTGTTTCATTCAGTGTGTGCTTGCACTCTGAAGGTGCCAGGTCCCGTTCTGTGTTCTCTTGTCTGCCTATCCTGGAGGCTGTATTTCCAGGCCTGTCTGAACACGCTCCTAGCCTGTTCCTCCCGCCTTCTAGGGGCCGATTACCTAGACCCGCTCCTGTATCTTGTCTGTCCTGTCTGAACTCGCTCCTAGCCTGTTCCTCCCGCCATCTAGGGGCCGATTACCTAGACCCGCTCCTGTATCTTGTCTGTCCTGTCTGAACTCGCTCCTAGCCTGTTCCTCCCGCCTTCTAGGGGCCGATTACCTAGACCCGCTCCTGTATCTTGTCTGTCCTGTCTGAACACGCTCCTTGCCTGTTCGTCCCGCCTCTCTGGGGGCCGTATTCCCAGACCTGTTCCTGTATCCCGCTGCAGTGTCGGTCTCTTCCGTACACTCAGTTCCAGTCTGAACTCTCTCCTATCCTTTACCTGTTTTGCCTCTATGTCCGTTCCTTTCCTTTTTCTGCAGAGTCTGAACTCGTACCTAACTCCTGCTTGTTGTCTCTGTACTCCCGTTTGTGTGTTTGTGGTCCACTCGCTACTTCACTGCAAGTACCTTGTGGGTATCTGGCTCTGCCTTTCCCTTCCTGTCTGTTCCGTGTGAACAGAGCCCTGTTCCCCCTGCTCAGTCTCGCTCCGCTCTGACTCCTTTGCTCACCGCTCCTGGCGGTCTCGTCCTGCTCTGCTCTTGCTCACCGCTCCAGGCGGTCTCGTCCTGCTCTGCTCTTGCTCACCGCTCCAGGCGGTCTCGTCCTGCTCTGCTCTTGCTCACCGCTCCAGGCGGTCTCTTCCTGCTCTGCTCTTGCTCACCGCTCCAGGCGGCCTCATCCTGCTCTGCTCTTGCTCACCGCTCCAGGCGGTCTCGTCCTGCTCTGCTCTTGCTCACCGCTCCTGGCGGTCTTCTCCTGCTCTGCTCTTGCTCACCGCTCCAGGCGGTCTCGTCCTGCTCTGCTCTTGCTCACCGCTCCAGGCGGTCTCGTCCTGCTCTGCTCTTGCTCACCGCTCCAGGCGGTCTCGTCCTGCTCTGCTCTTGCTCACCGCTCCAGGCGGTCTCGTCCTGCTCTGCTCTTGCTCACCGCTCCAGGCGGTCTCGTCCTGCTCTGCTCTTGCTCACTGCTCCAGGCGGTCTCGTCCTGCCCTGCTCTTGCTCACCGCTCCAGGCGGTCTCGTCCTGCTCTGCTCTTGTTCACCGCTGCAGGCAGTCTCGTCCTGCTCTGCTCTTACTCACCGTTCCAGGCGGTCTCGTCCTGCCCTGCTCTCGCTCACCTCTCTGGGCGGCCTCACTCTGCTGTGGTTGTCTGCCACATCTGTGGTTCTGTTCCAGAGTCCCAGTGTGTACTGGGTCCTATCCCGCCTGTGTTCCGACCTGCATGGGACCTTCCTGTCTGCACTCTAGCCGTGCTTGCCTGTACCCCCCTGCCTGCATACACGCCTGCCCGCATACCAGTCGTGCCTGCCTATTCCCACCAGTCTGTGTGCCAGCCTAACCAGTCTGTTCCTGTATTCCCCTGTGTGGGTCAACAGCCGTGTCCGGGGTCTGTCCTGGAGTAGCACCTGGTCCCTCTGCTCGGTTCCTCCTGGGTGCACTGGCGTCGTATGCCGTTGTGCGACCCTGGTCGGATCGGGTGAATACCTACTTACGCCCCTCCAGGCATTCACTCTCCGGCACGGTCCAGTGGAATCACACGCACATGCCGCTCAGCCCGGGCGTGTGCATTACAGTCTGTCCTGTCTGAACATCCTCCCGCCTTCTAGGGGCCGCATACCTAGACCCGCTCCCGTATCTTGTCTGTCCTGTCTGAACACGCTCCTAGCCTGTTCCTCCCTCCTTCTAGGGGCTGCATACCTAGACAACTCCTGTATCTTGCTACTGTGTCTGTTCTTGTCTGTATACTCTTCTAGCCTGTTTCCTGTGTCTGTACCTTTCCTTTTTCTGCAGAGTCTGAACTCGTACCTAACTCCTGCTCCTTGTCACTGTACTTCCGTTTGTGAGTTTGTGGTCCACTCGCTACTTCACTGCAAGTACCCTGTGGGTATCTGGTTCTGCCTTTCCCTTCCTGTCTGTTCCGTGTGAACAGAGCCCTGTACCCCCTGCTCTGCCTTGCTCACCGCTCCGGCAGTTCTTGCCTGCTCTGCCTTGCTCACCGCTCCGGCGGTTCTAGCCTGCTCTGCCTTGCTCATCGCTCCGGTGGTTCTAGCCTGCTCTGCCTTGCTCACCGCTCCGGCGGTTCTAGCCTGCTCTGCCTTTGCTCACTGCTCCGGCGGTTCTAGCCTGCTCCGCCTTTGCTCACCGCTCCGGCGATTCTAGCCTGCTCTGCCTTTGCTCACCGCTTCGGCGGTTCTAGCCTGCTCTGCCTTTGCTCACCGCTCCGGCGGTTCTGGCCTGCTCTGACCCTTTGCTCACTGCTCCGGCAGTCTTGCTCTGTTCAGACCCTTTGCTCACTGCTCCGGCAGTCTTGCTCCGCTCAGACCCTTTGCTCACTGCTCCGGCAGTCTTACTCCGCTCTGACCCTTTGCTCACTGCTTCGGCAGTCTCGCTCTGCTCTGACTACTCTTGCTCACCGCTCCAGGAGGCCTCGTCCTGCTCTACTCTTGCTCACCGCTCCAGGCGGCCTCATACTGCTCTTCTCTTGCTCACCGCTCCAGGCGGTCTCGTCCTGCTCTACTCTTGCTCACCGCTCCAGGCGGCCTCGTCCTGCTCTACTCTTGCTCACCGCTCCAGGCGGCCTCGTCCTGCTCTTCTCTTGCTCACCGCTCCAGGCGGCCTCGTCCTGCTCTACTCTTGCTCACCGCTCCAGGCGGCCTCGTCCTGCTCTACTCTTGCTCACCGCTCCAGGCGGCCTCGTCCTGCTCTACTCTTGCTCACCGCTCCAGGCGGCCTCGTCCTGCTCTACTCTTGCTCACCGCTCTAGGCGGTCTCGTCTTGCCCTGCTCTCGCTCACCACTCTGGGCGGCCTTACTCTGCTGTGTTTGTCTGCCACATCTGTGGTTCTGTTCCTGAGTCCCAGTGTGTACTGGGTCCTATCCCGCCTGTGTTCCTACCTGCTAGTGCCTCCCTGTCTGCACTCTAGCCGTGCTTGCCTGTACCCCCCTGCCTGCATACCCGCCTGCCTGCATACCAGTCGTGCCTGCCTATACCCACCAGTCTGTGTGCCAGCCTAACCTGTCTGTTCCTGTATTCCCCTGTGTGGGTCAACAGCCGTGTCCGGGGTCTGTCCTGGAGTAGCACCTGGTCCCTCTGCTCGGTTCCTCCTTGGTGCACTGGCGTCGTATGCCATCGTGCGACCCTGGTCGGATCGGGTGAATACCTAGTTACGCCTCTCCAGGCATTCACTCTCCGGCACGGTCCAGTGGAATCACACACACACGCCGCTCAGCCCGGGTGTGTGCATTACACCCTTCAGTGCCTGATACACAAGAAAATGCTTAGTAATATCTACCTAACCCCTAAACTTGAAACCAAATGCTATTCCTGCCATAACACGATTAACTCTTGAAATAGACCACTTTTCTGTCATCATCCAACTTAACTAATAAAGTAATGCACCTATGAGGTCCTCCTCTGACCCCAAATCTCCGAATTCCCGTCTTCATGCCTCCCATTCCCTCCAAGCTGCTTCATAAGCTACCCATGCACTGTCTGCCAGGGATGCTCTAATGAATGAGCTTGACGCTCGCATACCAGTTCCAAGAGCTCCACTGTCCACTTGCAGCCCGCGGACTCCGCATCTGGTGTCAGCGTTCGAGAATGGTCCCACTGCAAATGAGAGAGAATGAGAAATTGAATTCTCGACCCCTGGTACATGAACCACCACCACCCAAACATTGAGGCTAAGGCACCTCAAGACAAAATACCTCAGCAATCGAACCACTGGGGGAGAAGACCCAGATAAATTGTTAACTGTCATTACCATCGACATTGTCACAATGAAAGTGTATCTTCCTATTGCTGAATTGCTCACCAGAAATTGACAAGGCCACTACAATCGGAAAAAAACTCTAATAACATCAGATTCTTTGTAAATCCTGCCTCTATCCAGACTCTCGCACCATTGACCCTTGCAATAGGCCCCGAAACCTGTACCACCTGCATCAGTAAACAATTCACAGTCAAAATCCTCTATCAACTTGGTGATTATTAGTGACCAGCCATTATACTTCTCCAGAAAACCCTCCCAATCTGATAATTCCTCCCTGAGTTCCTTTGTTAAACGAATATAATTCCTAGGGGATGTTGCCCCTGACGTTGATGCTGCCAAGCGAGGTGAAAAGAGTCAAAAGACCCATCCCATGGGCATAATCCTGTATGCAAAATTAAGTTTTCCTAGCAAAGACTGAAGTTCCCTCAACTGAATTTTTTTGAGCCGGTCCACCTTGCGCAAAAGCTATGATTTTTTCTTCGGACAACCTACACTCTATCCACAAGGTGTCGATAGTGATACCCAAAAAACGAATACAGGTATAGGGCCCTTCCGTCTTTTCTTGTGCTGCTGGAACTTAAAAATGCCCAGCTACCCGTTCCATAGATCACAACAATAACTGGCAAATCGGGGAACCTGGCGGCCCGTTAAATAAAAAGTCATCGAGGTAATGAATAACTGATGTTATCCTGGAAACATCACATACAATCCACTCCAAAAACGAGCTAAATGCTTCAAAATAAGCACAAAAATGGAGCAGCCCATAGGGAGACACCTATCTACAGAATAAACACCCTCACAGAAACAACCCAACAAATGCAAACTATCAGGGTGCACTGGCAACAAACGAAAAGCAGACTCAATATCGGTTTTAGCCAATAATGCCCCTTTACCATACTACTTAACCCAACCGATTGCTGCATCAAAGGATGTATAAACTATGGAGCAAAGCCATCATTAACTGATAACCCTTTAGGAAACGATAAGTGCAGAGTAAGCTGGAATTTATTTGGCTCCTTCTTTGGTACCACCCCCAAAGGCGAAACCACCAAATTATCCAAAGGGGGGGTTTCAAAAGGACCTGCCATTCTCCCACACAATACTTCATGCATAATTTTCTTATAAACCACTGCGGGGTGCTGACAAGCTGACAACAAATTTTTCAACTTAAAAGGCACTGCATATGGCGAGGAGGGAATTTTAAAACCAAAACAAAAACCTTCCTCCAACAAAACTGCCTTATTCCGTTTAGTGTACCTATTTAGATAGGGGACCATCGCGGGAAGACTCACTGGACTCGCCCCCTTTTGCAGAATCCCTCCTGGATCTAGATTTATCTTTTTTGAAGCAAGGAGACAACCCATGTGAAGAACCGCCACATCATGAACACTGGTGCTTGAATTTACAGCTCCCTCCGAACTTGCACTGGCCCTCATTGAACTGCTAACATCCCAGCTTTGCTCCTGCAGGCCCGGTTTGGGATGTGCCCCCCCTGCAATATGTGGGCCGTATCACCCAGCCCACCCTTGAAAGGACTGTCCACAACGGGAAGGTGCCATCACCTTTAACCAGAGACCTATATCTTTTTGCTCCCACAGTAAAGTGGCCTGACTGATTTTTGCTGCTGGAACTGCTCATTGTACAAGGTTTACACCCCGTACATACGATGAGCCTCACCTATAGCATCCATGTAACAGAAAAGCCCGGAGCAATGGTCCGGGGCCTTGTCACCTATCACACTGGCTAACATGGCAAAAGCCTGAAGTCAATTAATAAAAGTCTGGGGAATAAGCTGCCTCCTTCGCTTTTCTTCCTCTTCCTTCTTACTCTTATCCAAATTAAATTTTTCTAATGGAAGAAGGGAAAATATTTCCACATACCCATCCTTCCATCTTTTTTATTTTACCTCCTTTTTTAAATGGGCTCCGAGAGGACCTTCAAAATAGTCGTAAACTTCCCCTTTTGCCCTATAATCCAACCCTATCCTGACTCCCTCCTTTTCTTTTTCAGTTTGAATTGATGCCAAAACCCCACTGCTATGCACACCTTCATTCCCTGCCTGAAACAGGCACCCAAACAGGAACCGGTGAACCCACTAAACCACTATTTCTTTCTAACAACTCCCGCATGCTCCCTAACAAACTGGCAATACTATCCCTTTCCGACTCCAAAACACCCACACTATTCCCACTAAAACCAGTACCCCGAGGGACACCCGGGGTCTGGCTAAACCCCCCCCCCAGGAAAAACTAAAGTAAGTGAGGATGCAGATAACATGGAGTCATATTCACCAGGCTGCGTCGTTGCCTGGAACCCACCAGCCGAAAACCGCTATCTGGACGATCACTTCCAGGGTTTACCGGGAATGGATCTTCAGCATCTCTTTAGGGAGCCGTCTTGCTCAGACTCGGCACTATGACCAGGGAGTGAACGGCAGGCTCTCTGGCATACCGTGATCTGGACAAAAGAGGCATCATGTGTGAATACTCTTTAGCCCATGGGCCGAGGAGCGATGCAGAAGCAGGGTCTCTTGTTGTCCAAGCAGTCCCCCTCGACAGGAGCATCGCCGGGGATGATTGTCGCCATCTTGTTGTAGCCTGGAGGTAGAAGGCCTGGTCACATGACCACCTGAGGGCCCGCCCACTGCCACAGGCCTGGAAGGATTCCTTCCCCGTCGAGACCTGCAGTCTGGCGCAGAAGAAGAGGCAGACAGGTCCTGACGAGGAAGGTTCCTGGAGGGGCTCATACGGTGTTGCCGAGGCCTAGGAGCTGCATCAGGGGATAGTCTCTAAGGTGGGCTCACCCTGCGTGCACGCCAAGCCGGAGGGAGTGCAGCCTCAACTCCAGCAGCCTGACCTCCCAGGATCTCCTGCATTTGATCTCTGACAGATGCTCCTTCCACGCTGCCTGCACCAGCCCTCAGCTGCTCAAGTCCTGGTGTCCTGGATCTCCGCTATTCTGTCAAGATAAGGAGACCAGGTGAGGGGGGCACAGGACCTTTGGTTTTGGTGCCTCGTGCCGATTGCTAACCCCCACCCCTTCTCAAACATATATACCCTGCTCTAATGTAAACACCCCACCCCCTTCTGACCAACCCCTCTAAACTTTTGATCCCACAAAGCCCGCATTTCTACCTATATTATTTTTAACCCCTGCTTGCCCTACAAACTAAGTCATGGGTCACTGCGCCCATGGCTTTGCTGTGGGCTACGTTTTTCCTTTACAACCTAAAAAAGGTTTGGAAACACTGTTTTGCATAATAATTTGGAACAGTGCATTTTGAGCTTTTTTAATTTTGAAAAAAATACTGTAATCATTGGGAGGTTTGTGCAATAAACACTGCATATTACACACACACTGCATGTTACATACATTCTACATGTGACACACACTTCATGCTACACACACACACTGCATTCTACACACACATTACATGTTAGATCGACATATTGCATGTTACACATGTACCCCCCAACGTCCGCTCAGCTTCCCTTTGGGGCATTTTTCCCGCACCAGCACTCGGTCTCCAGACTGGAGCGGAACTTCCTGAATTGGCGGTTGACCACTGTGCGCCTTCTCTTATAACTGCTGGCCTGCTACCCGGCGGATTGTCTGCAGTCATCGCTGATGCTCTTTCACCCAAGAGGTGGTTGATCGTTCGAATAGATCCTCTGGCTGTTCCAGATTTAGCTCGATGATTTCTCGGCCGGCTCTACCAAACAGTAGCGTGTATGGGGTATAACCTGTGGTGGTGTGGACCCGATTGTTATAGGTCCAGACTAGTTCGGGTACAGAGTCAGGCCAATGCGTCTTATTGTCTTCTTCTAATGTCCTCAACATTTGAAGCAGAGCTCGATTAAAGCGCTCACAGGCCCCATTCCTTTGGGGGTGACGTGGGGTTGTTCGGGACCTTTCAATGTAGTACAGTCAGTACAGTTCCTCCATCACTTTACCCTGAAAATACGCTCCTTGGTCTGAATGAATCCACTTCGGACGCCCATAGACCCTGATGAAATCCTGACAGACGGCTCGCGCAGCAGACTCAGCAATCTGGTCCCGAGTCGGGGTGACCACAGCAAACTTAGAGAAGTGGTCGTTCATTACCAGACAGTACTGTGGGCCTCTAGTCGATTGTCCCACCAGGAGGTAATCTATCATCAACACTTCCAGTGGCTCTTTGATCCATATGGTCTGTATGGGTGCCCTCTGTACTGTGCTTTTGGTGGTGAGATCACACATTTGACTCTGTCGACACACTTCTTCAACCGTCTCCTCCAGCCGGGGGCAATACACATAACGCTGCAGCCACTTGTAAGTTTTTCCAGGGTCGAAGTGAGCTCCAAACTCATGAGCTTCTTTGGCAATTTCCCGTGCCACTCTTCCAGGGACTACTACTTGCCATCTTGCCTCTAAGTCAGCAGGCTGTTGCCACTTGCGGTATAGAATGGCTTCTCAAACTTTCAATCTATCCCACTGGCATATCACAGACTTCGTTTCGAGATCTAGGGCAGCTCTTACTTTCTTCTCAGGCCATTTTCCTTGGACTACCCAGCTTTTCACTTGCGGCAACCATGCATCATCATCTTGGACCTGACCCCATTCTTCATTAGTCCTTCCTAGTGACTTGGATAGAGGTCGAGCCTCCCCACTTGACTGTGCCGCTACTGCGATGGGTGTGAATTTACAGAAATCTGCGATCTCCTCTTCTTCTAGGTGCTCATCACGGTCTTCTCCTGGAGTCTCGAAGGTTACTCTTGACAATCCATCAGCATTGGTATTCTCCGTGGTAGAGCGGTAGCGAATTGAGAAGTCAAATTTCGCGAGACGGTCAACCCAACGCTGATCCATGGCCCCCAGCTTGGCAGTGTCCCGATGGGCCAATGGGTTGTTATCCATTCGCACTTGGATCTTGGCTCCCGTTAAGTACTCTGCAAATTTCTCCGTCATGGCCCATACTAGGGCGAGGAGGGGATCGGCCCTTACTGGACATTGAATACACTGTGACTTTAAGGCATCATGCTTCCCTATGAGTCTTGTTTTTGGACTAGTCGCCTCCCCCTGCTGTGGTTGGTATCTGCTGAGAGAGAGAGAAGAACCAGGAAGTAGAGACCTCATGTGGATGTGTGTGTCTGAGTTAACAGGGAGACGCTGGCAGGTTCCCTGATCAGCAGAGACTATAAAGAAGGCACTGTTACTCTATGGACAAAAAAAATTATGGACTTTAGCAAGATTTGTTGTTTTTGACTGTGTCAAGGAGTAGAGAAATTTATCCTTTTCTTGAAGAACATTTTCCCTGGAGACTGAAGACCTGAGATAACACACAACACAGCAGGTAATGGTGTAACCCCTGCAAGTGCCCTCTCTATGAGCACATTGTTTAGTGTTCTGCCCAAATTTGATGGCCAGAGTATACCCCTGACAGACAGGGTCACCAGATTGCAGAGCGCTGCCAAGATTTATAATGTTAGCCCAGAACTACAAGTTGAAATCGCTCTGGCTGACCTTGAGGGTGAGGCACGCAGAAATGTTTTTTTGCAACCAGAAACCACACGTAGCACCTTAGAAGAGATGGTGAAGTTTCTGGAAGAGATATACGGTGAAACGGCTAATGCGGGGCACCTCCCGGCAAAATTCTTCTATTGATTACAGTGAGAAAGAGAGGGAGTCTCCCAACATGCCATAGTACTTGCAGAGGTACAAAAGAAGGAGGCAGATGGAGTAGGCGGCAAGGGATCTGTAGACCGGATATTACGAGAACAAGTTATTCTGGGACTCTACAGTACTTCCCTGAGACAGATTCTGTGTGAGCGAGTGAGATTCAACCTTAAAGGGGTATTCCCATCTCCAAGATCCTTTCCCAATATGTAGTAGGTGTAATAATAATAATATTAGCAAATACCTCCAATTAGAAATGTAGTATAGTTTTTCTGATTCGATATGTTTCTTTCCTCATGTGCAGACATTCCAGGGCCTTAGGTATCCATGGTTATGTCCACTGATATAGTGACAGTTAGCTATCTAGCTGCCAGTGGTCATAACCGTGGATACCTAAGGTCCTGCGATGCCTGCACATGAAGTAAGTGACATAGCGAATCAAAAATACTATACTACATTTCTAATTGAAGGTATTTGCTAATATTATTATTATTACACCTACTACATATTGGGATAGGATCTTGGAGATAGGAATACCTCTTTAAGTTTTTGACAAATATTAGCAGAAGCAGTGGCCTGAAGTAAGGAAGACAGCTGTGCCTCCGGAGTCGTGCGTACTCAGGCCGTCACAACTGTCTGGGGCAGAGGGAAAGAAGAGACTCTGTTCTGGGTAGTGCAGGTCCTGCAGAGTTCCCTGAATATTATGCAAGAAAAACTGACCCAAATGGAAAAGAGGATGGGAGCCAGCTCCGCCGCTGAGATCACATACCCGGCCCTAGCAGATCCTTATCAGACTTTCCCTCAGGCCCCTGAACATAGACCTCTCTACACTGGTCCGTTGAACCCTTACGGTCCCCGCCTACAACGTCTGTGTGTTGGCCCTGTTTACCAAAGTCCTCAATATCATCCACCAGCGGTCCCCCGGCCTGAGCCACTTTACCTGAGGCCTTAGTGTCCTTTACGGTGGCCAGCCGGTTGGATGTCAAGGGCCCCTCCCACATGCGGATGAAGAAAGGGACGTCAGGTTGCACAGTGCTGGCGATGTGGAAGTGAAAGACATTTCGCTAGAGAGTGTCGGAGTGATTTTCAGGGATGTCCAGCACTGCCGTTAAACTTCTAGCCCCTGCAGTAGTCGGGCGTACTGCACGGGCGGTAGAAGGACCAACCACCCAGCACAATTCTGAACATCTGGTTGCAGGATGTTTAGTGGATACCGGATCACAGGTGATGACTATGCCCGAGTCATATTTCAATCGCTACTTCCAGACGATGGCCAAGCCAGAGAGGGAGACGTTAATTCGGATGACGACGGCTAATCAGCAACCGATCCCAGTCACGTGGGTCATGTGGATGAACGTGTGGTTATGTGGACAAGATGTGGGAAGGAAAAGTATCCTGTTGGTCCCTGAACCATTCAAAGAAGATGTACCTGTGATAATGGGTATGAATATTCTGCGGGAGTTAAACCAGATCATTTTCACTAAACGGAGGCCTGGCTACTGGAAACAGGCAACCCCGCATAAGCCCACTCAGAAAGCGTTTCAAAGGCTGATCCGTGTTTGTGGGATTCAGAAGAGCGTCCCGATACACCAGTCTGTGTGAATTATCTGAGTGCCGGGAAGGGCGTCCCTCACCCTCCCTCCTGGTCAGGAGACCATTCTCCCACTGCCCATGGGAACTTTCCACAACCTTGAACGTATGGAGGTGGCTATTGAACCAGTGGGCCTAGGTAAAATAGACCAGAAAAACCTGGTGGCCCGGACACTGGCAGAGGTCCGAGAAGGGAGAGTACGCATCCGAGTTGTGTATATGGGGCAGAGAAAAGTCCATTTACCACCGAGAGTGGAGCTGACCAGTGTGTACCTACATCAAAGTGAAGTGTTGAGTCCGAGAGAAATGGAAATCAGATGGGGGTGGATGTGAAAGCCCTAAATTCGGATCAGATACAAGCAGTGGAAGCAATGCTGTGGGAGAATCAGGCCACGTTCGCCCGTCACGCTGACAACTTTGGATGCACGGACACCATCACCCATGAGATACCGACGGGGGACACTCCTCCAATTCGGGAAAGATATCAACAAAGCTGTACCAAGAGGTGAAGGCCCTGCTGAAGCAGATGTTGGATTCGGGAGTGGTGGAGAGTAGTCAGAGCCCATGGGCAGCACCAGTTGTGCTTGTCAAGATGAAGGACGGGACCCTTTGTTTCTGCGTGGACTACAGGTGGCTGAATGAGAGCACTGTGTGAGATTCATACCCCCTGCCCCATATCGAAGAGTCTTTGAAGGCCCTGGGGAAAGCGAAGTACTTCTCTACTCTGGATTTGGCTAGCAGGTACTGGCAAGAACCAGTTGCAAAAAAGGACAAGGCAAAGACAGTGTTCATACTCCCCATGGGTCTATTTGAATTTAATAGGATGCCATTCGGATTATCCAAAGCACTGGGGACATTTCAGCGGTTGATGAAGAAGTGTTTGGGTGACCTAAACCTTGAAGCTACTCTGATATACCTGGATGATATCATCATTTACTCTGCTATGCTTCAGGAACATCTGGACAGACTCGGGCAGGTGCATGGACGATTGCAGACCCATGGCATGAAAATAAAGCCAAAGAAGTGTCATCTTTTCAAGAAAGAGATCGAGTACCTGGGCCACAAGGTGTCTCAGGATGGAGTCTTGCCTTCTCAAGCTAAAGTTGCTGTGATACATCAATGGCCAGCACCTAGAACCCTACGGGAGTTAAAGGCCTTCTTTGGATTGACCAGGTACTACCGGCGGTTCATCAAATACTATGCCAAAATAGCAGGCCTGCAGCACGAGCTGCTGAGAGGGACTGTTGGGGTCCAAGAAACCAAGGCATACCCTGGGAACAGAAACAGGAGGAGGCCTTCCAGACACTGAAATAAGCCCTAACATCAGCCCCCATTTTAGCCTACACAGATTTCGACCGGCTGTTCCTCTTATACATGGATGGCAATCATCATGGACTAGAAGCAGTCCTCTCACAGATTCAAGACAGTCATGAAAGAGTCATCGCCTATGCCAGTAGCTCCTTGAGGGATACGGAGTGGAACCCCCATAACTACCGCTCCTTCCGACTGGAACTCCTTGCCCTAGTGTAGTGAGCTGGCTGGCTCTGGCTGTTCTGTGATAATTGAAATAGAGCCTGTTACAGAAATGATTACGCAGGATGGTGTTGCCACCTTGTGGCCAGAGGTTGCACCTGTGCAGGGTGTGATGACAGAGAAAAAGACTGAGCCTCCTGTGTCCCGCCCTAGAGAGTCACGTGACCAAAGTGGGAAGCAGGAAAAAGCGCGCGAAGAGTCTGTTGTTGTCTGTGAAAAGAGCCAGGACGGTGTGCAGGTCCTCGTGTGTGGCGCAGAAGAGACTCTCAACATGATTTCTTTTATCTGACACCTTATCCTCAGAGCCTTCCCCAGCTTCTGCACTGCTGAAGGATTCAGCTGTTACACTCCCTGCTACTGGAGTGTGGACTACATAAGGGAATCCACAAAAGCTGCTATCCGGATCAGAGAGACTGTAAGCGGGACCTCTGGCGAGAGGCCGAAGTATTCCTTTCTTTCAGTGAAATTTGTTGTTCCTGTCTTCTTCGGCTGGGACCCCTTCCTGCAAAGACAGACAGGCCTGCGACGAGGGACACATCCTTCTGGAGTAAAGGACTGGTAACGTGTGAGTAGGGACAGTGAGGGTCAGCTTATAAGTACACGTTATTACTGTGAACATTTACGGTTGTCATTTATTGTACCAGAGTGGGCGGAACAAGTCCGGATACTGGGGGAAATGTATAATATTGACCCTAAGACCTTGGCAGAAATGGCGGTACTGACGCTAGAGGGGGAGGCATGGACGACAGTCAGACTGGAGACGGTCAGGGGCCAGCGTACAGTGGATGATTTGGTGCGGGTGCTGGAGAACACCTATGGGCCGACCACATACCAGGGAACACTGGGACACATGTTCTTTAGACGGACGCAGCTTGAATGGGAGGATATTCCCCAATATGCGAACGCCCTTCAGGTACTCCTTGAACAAGCCTGTGGAAAAGGGGAACAACTAGCTGGTATGGCTCCTCGTGACCTGGTACTAAGAGACCAATTTGTAATAGGACTGAGAGACCAGTATCTTAACCGCACGTTACAGGACTTGATCCGGATAATGCCGACTCTTACTTTTGCTGAAGTCAAACAGGAAGCCATGGAACGTTCAAGGGGACCCGTCATGGATGTGGGGATTCCAGGTGCTGCGTGCAGATCCATATCTGACATTAAAAATCCGAACAGTGACACGGAAGACCTGAAACAGATGGTAGCAGACTTACGGAAACAGGTATTACAGTTAACATTAGACCAACAGGGAGACCAGCGAAGACAGCCTAGTCGTCCCGTGGGACAGTGTTGGTCATGCGGTGATCCTTGCCATAGGGCAAATCGTTGTCCTCAACACTTCCTTCCGCAAAAATCTCCGTCGCACCAACGAACAAACCCGCAGTTGCCCCAGCGAAGGGAATTTCGATCAGACCAGCGAATGGAACCCCAGCCATATCCACAAGCAGAACTACCACGCCGGGCCTCATCACAATGGCCGCCGCTAAACTAGACACCCCTGCAGCTGAGGCTCGCGCAGCAGGGGAGGCCAAGGAGAGGGGTGTGGAAAAACAGAGCCGATGGCGGAGTGCTCTTGCCTCGAGTAGCCCGACACTTGAAGTTGTCCTGGAAGGAATTGCTGTACAGGGACTGATGGACACTAGGTCACAAGTGACCACGATCTCTGAACAGTTTTACGAAAATTACCTCAAACCAAGAACTGCTCGTGACCCAGACACCGCCATTAAGATTATTGCGGCTAATAATTTACCCATTCCAGTGACCGGAGTTGCTTGGAGGGACACAAAGGCCTGCGGGCAGGACTTAGGGAAACGAGGGATCGTCATCGTCAAGGAAGGTTTCGGCTCCGAGACCCCAGTGATAGTTGGAATGAACATCTTGAAAGACCTGGATCTTATGCTGTTGACAAGAAAAGGACCCAAATACTGGCAGAAAGTCACCAAACATAAGCCGACTCGTCTGGCATTCCAGCGCGTAATCCGGACTGTTGGACTTCAACAGATGGCAGAGGAACAACTACCCCTAGCCGCCATTACGGTGCCACGCCGTACTCGGATTACTTTGCCCTCTGAAAAAGAGACAGTCATTTCTTTACCCCTTAACACCCACCGACAACTTGAGGGGGTTGAAGTGTTGATCGAGCCGAGGACCCCAAGTGGGGGAAAGCTAAACCCACTAGTTGCTCGCACTCTAGCCGTCGTGAAGAACGGGAGAGTCCCTGTCAGGCTAAACAACACCGCAGCCGTAGGCCTAGCCCTTGAAGCCGGCACTCAACTTGCCCGGGTATATGCTCTACCCACGGAAGTGAATCCCATTGGACCCCTAGAATTCACCCCGTCTACTGAAGGCGACTGGACGGTAACCGTCTCGGCCATAAACGCTCAAGTAGACGATGAAGACTTTGGGCGAAAACTGCGGGAAAAAGTACAGCTAGACACGTCTCAATACACCAAACAAGAAGTGTCTCAAGTGGAGGAACTCCTGCGGGAACACCAAGACTCCTTTGCAAAGCATGACACAGACTTTGGGTGTACCACCAGTATCCAGCACGAGATACCCACAGGCGATACCCCCCCTATCCGCGAGAGGTACCGGCAGATACCTCCTCAGCAATACCAGGAGGTGAAAAGCCTGTTAGAATCCATGCTACGCGCCGGAGTGGTACGTGAAAGCCAGAGCCCGTGGGCTGCACCCGTGGTGATAGTCAAAAAGAAAGATTGTTCCCTGAGATTTTGCGTGGACTACCGTAGGCTGAACGCTTGCACTATCCAGGACTCATATCCACTTCCTCGGATCGAAGAGTCACTGACCGCCCTGAAGAGGGCCAAATATTTTTCGTCCCTAGACCTGGCCAGTGGATATTGGCAGGTTCCAATGAGTGAGAAGGACAGGGAAAAGACCGCCTTCATCCTTCCCATGGGCCTGTATGAGTTCGACCGGATGCCGTTCGGCTTGAATAACGCACCAGGGACCTTTCAGAGACTGATGGAACACTGTCTGGGAGACTTCAACTTTGAGTTTACGCTGATATACCTTGACGACATCGTGGTATACTCTGCCACCTTTGAGGATCATCTTCATAAGCTTGGCCAAGTGTTCCAGCGCTTGAGGAGACACGGCTTGAAGTTGAAGCCCAGCAAGTGCCGTCTGTTCCAGCAGGAAATCGACTACTTGAGCCACCGGATCTCGGCCGAAGGTGTCCAGCCCTCTCCGGAGAAGATAGCAGCCGTTCAAGAGTGGCCGCAGCCAACTACCGTCAAAGAGGTCCGGGCTTTCCTGGGGCTGGCAGGCTACTACCGTCGGTTTGTCAAGGACTTTGCTCGGCTTGCTGAACCACTGCATGAGGTTCTCCGAGGGACCGCGAACAGTCCCAGAGGACGACGCATCATTTGGATGCCTGACCGAGAAAAATCCTTTCAGGCACTTAAGGCTGCTCTAACATCACCCCCTGTTCTGGCGTATGCAGATTACACATTACCGTTTCAGTTGCACACCGACGCCAGCCTTCAAGGCCTAGGGGCGGTCCTCTCTCAAGTTCAAGATAATAAAGAACGCGTGATAGCCTATGCCAGTAGGTCTCTCCGTGATACTGAAAAGAATCCTGTCAACTACAGCTCCTTCCGCTTGGAACTCTTGGCTCTGACTTGGGCTATGACGGAGAAATTTGCCGGCTATCTGACAGGAGCGGAGGTGCTGGTCATGACGGACAACAATCCTCTTGCCCACCTAGAGAATGCCAAACTAGGGGCAATGGAACAGCGCTGGATGGCCAGGCTCTCTAGATTCCAGTACAAAATTAAATACAGAGCCGGGAATGAGAATCAGAATGCGGACAGCCTGTCTAGAGTGACATCATCCCCGCCAGTGGGGGACCGGGATGAAGAGTTGGAGGAAGATGAGATGCCTGACTTTGCTCGGCTCGCAAAGCAAATAGAAGATAGCCGCCAGTATGCGGTAGGAGGGATTGAAGCCATAGTGGGATCTCCCCTGTCCCAGCAAGAATGGGCCAAGCTTCAAGATCGAAATCCCGAGCACGTCTTACTGAAACAGTATGTGAATAAACAAGAGAAACCGCCCTCCGCAGTGAGAGCCCGACTATCGACCGGAGCCTTGGCTCTGCTTGCCCAATGGGATCGGCTGATCGTGAAAGATGGAGTCCTGTATCGCAGGGCCCTTCTATCCCATATGCTGGAGGAGTGTTTGCAGATTGTTGTCCCGGTGCAGTTGGCCCATGAGATGGTGGGCGAAGCTCACAGGAGGAATGGCCACTTCGGCATAGACAAGACCCTCCGGTGGACCCAGCAGTTCATTTTTTGTCCGGGGCTCCGTAAGCTGGTTGAAAACATCTGTCAAGGATGCCGTACCTGTGAATTCCACAAGTCCGCGGAGCAGCGTGCCCCCGTCCAGACTATTAAGACGTCGAGGCCCCTCCAGCTGTTGATGGTGGACTATCTGTTGATCGGAACGGCGAATAGTGGCTACCAGTACTGTCTGGTGATGGTGGACCACTTCACGAAATTCGCCGTCGCTGTTGCTACCAGGGATCAGACTGCCGAATCAGCTGCACAGGCCATCTGTCAGCAATTTGTTCGGGTCTACGGGTGTCCGGAGCGGCTACACTCTGATCAGGGGGCTTGTTTCGAAGGGCGAGTCATTGAAGAACTCCAACGGATGTATGGAATCAAGAAGTCCAGGACCACCCCTTATCATCCACAAGTGAATGGCGCGTGTGAACGCTTTAACCGGACCCTCTTACAACTGATCCGGACTTTGGCTGAAGACAAAAAGCCCGACTGGCCTCGATTCCTCCCGGAACTGCTGTGGGCCTATAATAATCAGGTCCATTCCGTCACCGGATACACCCCATACACCCTTCTCTTTGGTCGTCCAGGCAAAGACATCCATGAGTTGCAACTGTCTAGCTCCGAAGAAGATACCTGTGGTACCTATCCTTCCTGGCTACAAACACACCGCCAGAGAATGAAGACTGTCTACCGGCTAGTAGGCCGACAAATCCAGGATCAAGTGCACACTGACCCACTTCCGGTACAAGAGGACTCACTGAATGTAGGTCAACTGGTCCTAGTCCGTATAAAGAAACCGCAAGGGAAACTCCGGCCCAAGTGGGAGACCGAAGTCTATCGAGTAATTGTACAGCCGTACCCCGGTGGCCCCGTCTATCGAGTGCAGGGCGAAGACAGCGGCAGCATCCGAACTTTGCACCGTAATATGTTGCGCCCCTGCCGTTCCCAGCCTGACTCCCCTACTGTGATACCTACAGAGATGGATATCACTAATACTGTCGGAGACACTGACCCCGGGGATGTAGAGATTAAATGCATGCCTACCTCTGTCCGTCCGACTGACACACTTGAACCGATTACCTCCTCTACTGACATGTCGACTGGGAAAGAGAGTGGGGTGACTGATAGGAGAGAGGGGATCCAACCCGTTAGACGGACAACGAGGACCACTGCAGGGGTACCTCCAGGACAGTCCTACAGAGACCAATATGTGTGGCCCTCTTCCCAGCCGCCCCCTGTAACATCCACAGCCATCGCCGCCCTGGAGCCAGTCGTTGGCAGTGACTGCCA
Organism: Phyllobates terribilis; assembly: GCF_046119375.1. NCBI lineage: Eukaryota > Metazoa > Chordata > Amphibia > Anura > Dendrobatidae > Phyllobates > Phyllobates terribilis. Next base: position 1,019,428,925 of record NW_027362761.1, read on the forward strand.
ACCTTTGAGTGGGGGGGCGTGTAGTGAGCTGGCCGGCTCTGGCTGTTCTGTGATAATTGAAATAGAGCCTGTTACAGAAATGATTACGCAGGATGGTGTTACCACCTTGTGGCCAGAGGTTGCACCTGCGCAGGGTGTGATGACAGAGAAAAAGACTGAGTCTCCTGTATCCCGCCCTAGAGAGTCACGTGACCAAAGTGGGAAGCAGGAAAAAGCGCGCGAAGAGTCTGTTGTTGTCTGTGAAAAGAGCCAGGACGGTGTGCAGGTCCTCGTGTGTGGCGCAGAAGAGACTCTCAATGTGATTTCTTTTATCTGACACCTTATCCTCAGAGCCTTCCCCAGCTTCTGCACTGCTGAAGGATTCAGCTGTTACACTCCCTGCTACTGGAGTGTGGACTACATAAGGGAATCCACAAAAGCTGCTATCCGGATCAGAGAGACTGTAAGCGGGACCTCTGGCGAGAGGCCGAAGTATTCCTTTCTTTCAGTGAAATTTGTTGTTCCTGTCTTCTTCGGCTGGGACCCCTTCCTGCAAAGACAGACAGGCCTGCGACGAGGGACACATCCTTTTGGAGTAAAGGACTGGTAACGTGTGAGTAGGGACAGTGAGGGTCAGCTTATAAGTACACGTTATTACTGTGAACATTTACGGTTGTCATTTATTGTTTTTTTTTTTGCTGTGTTAAAAATGTATACAAGTAAAGATACGGTTATAAAGATAGAGTCTGTGTGTGGGGATCTTGCTGGGCCAGATCATAGATACCAACGCGCGGCCTTGCCCGCGGTCACTTCACTAGTATGGGCCATTTCGGAGAAATTTTCAGAGTACCTAACAGGAGCCAAGATCCAATTGCGAAAGGATAACAACCCATTGGCCCATCTGGACACTGCTAAGTTGGGGCCATGGAGCAGCGTTGGGTTGACCATCTCGCGAAATTTGACTTCTCAATTCACTACCGCTCTACCACGGAGAATACCAACACTGATGGATTGTCAAGAGTAACCTTCGAGACTCCAGGAGAAGACCGTGATGAGCACCTAGAAGAAGAGGAGATCCCAGATATCCATAAGTTCACACCCATCACAGTACTGGCACAGTCAAGTGGGGAGGCTCTTCCTCTAACCAAGTCACTGGGAAGGACCATCAAAGAATGGGGTCAGGTCCAAGATGAGGATGCATGGTTGCAGCAAGTGAAAAGCTGGGTAGTCCAAGGAAAATGGCCTGACAAGGAAGAAAAAGCTGCCCTAGATCTTGAAACGAAGTCCGTGATACGCCATTGGGATAGACTGAAAGTTCGACAAGCCATTGTATACCGCAAGTGGCAACAGCCTGCTGACTTAGAGGTTGAGATGGCAAGTAGTAGTCCCTGGAAGAGTGGCACGAGAAATTGCCAAAGAAGCTCATGAGTTTGGAGCTCACTTCGGCCCGGGAAAAACTTACAAGTGGCTGCAGCGTTATGTATATTGCCCCCGGCTGGAGGAGACGGCTGAAGAAGTGTGTCGACAGTGTCGAATGTCTGATCTCACCAAAAGCCCAGAACAGAGGGCGACCATACAGACTAGTGTTGAGCGAGCATGCTCGACACTGCTCGGTACTCGCCCGAGCATCTCACTACTTGGGATGTTCGGCGAGCACCGAGCATTTCCGGGTTACTCGGGCGGGAGCTCCGGTCTCCACCCTGCATGTTTGGCGCTCTTTACAGAGGCAATGAACATGCAGGGATTGCCATCCAGTCACTGTAATGCCGCAGCCATGTTGGTTGTGTGCATTATAGTGATTGGCTGGCCGCACAGCGTCACCTCAAGAATTTAAAACCGGGCGCCGCCATCTTGGACACAATCGCTCCGGATCAGATGGTGTAGGTAGAGTGCTGCTGAGCTAGGGAGAGATTTATACTGCGATATAGGTAGTGAAGGGTCTCTAAAGCCTGCAAAATCAAACAAACAGTCCTTCTCAGGACTAATATCCATCCCAGATATCAGGTAGGCAGGCAGGAAGGCTGTATAGGAGACGCAATGGTTATATCAACAAACACTGCATTACAGTCCTGTGTGCTGCTTTTCAAATTGCTAGACTTAGCCCAGGGCTCAGGGCCAGGAAAAATCCTTTTTTTTCATCTAAATTCTCTTTTTTTTTTTTTTCCCTCAGTCAGACTGTACAAACACCCGTCTTATTAACCTTTTGGTATTCCCCCCCACCAAAAAAAAAAATTTTGAGTGTGTCTGTGAGTGTTCAGACACAAATATATCTGTTTAAAAGAGTCTGGTGTAGGCCAGATAACTAGAACTGTGGTTTTGCAGTTCCACGGTTCAAATCTCTGTATTATCCACTTTTTTGCCTTTTTTCCATAAAAAAAACAGTTTGAGTGTCTCGCTGACTGTTCAGACACAAATATATCTGTTTAAAAGATTCTGGTGTAGGCCAGATAACTAGAACTGTGGTTTTCCTCTTCCACGGTTCAAATCTGGGTGTAATCCACCTTTTTGCATAAAAAAAAAACAGTTTCAGTGTCTCTCTGACTGTTCAGACACAAATATATCTGTATAAAAGAGTCTGGTGTAGGCCAGAGAAATAGAACTGTGGTTTTGCAGTTCCACGGTTCAAATCTCTTTATTATCCATTTTTTTGCCTTTTTTTCCATAAAAAAACACAGTTTGAGTGTCTCGCTGACTGTTCAGACATAAATATATCTGTTTAAAAGATTCTGGTGTAGGCCAGATAACTAGAACTGTGGTTTTCCTCTTCCATGGTTCAAATCTGGGTGTAATCCACCTTTTGCATAAAAAAAACAGCTTCAGTGTCTCGCTGACTGTTCAGACACAAATATATCTGTTTAAAAGAGTCTGGTGTAGGCCAGATAACTAGAACTGTGGTTTTGCAGTTCCACAGTTCAAATCTCTGTATTATCTACTTTTTTGCCTTTTTTCCATAAAAAAAAAAAATTTGAGTGTCTCGCTGACTGTTCAGACACAAATATATCTGTTTAAAAGATTCTGGTGTAGGCCAGATAACTAGAACTGTTGTTTTCCTCTTCCACGGTTCAAATCTGGGTATAATCCACCTTTTTGCATAAAAAAAAACATTTTGAGTGTCTCTCTGACTGTTCAGACACAAATATATCTGTTTAAAGTGGAAGAGGAGGAGGTGGTGGATGATCTAGTAACTGACCCATCGTGGCAGGAGGACACGCAGAGCGAGGCCAGCAGCACACAGGGGGAGGGAATCAGAGTACCCCAATAGGCAGGAAGAAGCAGTGTGGTGGCCACAGACAGAAGGTGGGCAACCGTTCCCCGTAACACCAACACGAGGGACGTTGCCAGTACAACCGGTAGGTCTTCCAGAGTCTGGAATTTTTTTAAAGACTCTGCTTGAGTGTCTCGCTGACAGTTCAGACACAAATATATCTGTTTAAAAGATTCTGGTGTAGGCCAGATAACTAGAACTGTGGTTTTCCTCTTCCACGGTTCACATCTGGGTGTAATCCACCTTTTTGCATAAAAAGAAAACAGTTTCAGTGTCTCGCTGACTGTTCAGACACAACTACATCAGTTTAAAAGAGTCTGGTGTAGGCCAGATAACTAGAACTGTGGTTTTGCAGTTCCACAGCTCAAATCTCTGTATTATCCACTATTTTGCCTTTTTTCCATAAAAAAACATTTTGAGTGTCTCGCTGACTGTTCAGACACAAATATATCTGTTTAAAAGATTCTGCTGTAGGCCAGATAACTAGAACTGTGGTTCTCCTCTTCCACGATTCACATCTGGGTGTAATCCACCTTTTTGCATAAAAAAAAAACAGTTTCAGTGTCTCGCTGACTGTTCAGACACAAATATATCTGTTTAAAAGAGTCTGGTGTAGGCCAGATAACTAGAACTGTGGTTTTGCAGTTCCACAGCTCAAATCCCTGTATTATCCACTTTTTTGCCTTTTTTCCATAAAAAAAAGCATTTTGAGTGTCTCGCTGACTGTTCAGACACAAATATATCTGTTTAAAAGATTCTCGTGTAGGCCAGATAACTAGAACTGTGGTTTTCCTCTTCCACGGTTCAAATCAGGGTGTAATCCACCTTTTCGCATAAAAAAAAAACAGTTTCAGTGTCTCGCTGACTGTTCAGACACAAATATATCTGTTTAAAAGAGTCTGGTGTAGGCCAGATAACTAGAACTGTGGTTTTGCAGTTCCACGGTTCAAATCAGGGTGTAATCCACCTTTTTGCATAATAAAAACAGTTTCAGTGTCTCGCTGACTGTTCAGACACAAATATATCTGTTTAAAAGATTCTGGTGTAGGCCAGATAACTAGAACTGTGGTTTTCCTCTTCCACGGTTCAAATCTCCTTTTTATTACCCCTTTGCCATTGATAGTGCGAGTGTAAGCTATTTTACTTCATTTACAATGGGCAAGGAGCGTGGCAAGGGACGTTGGAACTGGACGCTCTGGTGATGGTGTGTGCAGAGGACGGGGCCGTGTCCAAGGTGAAAATGTGCCACAACCAACAGCCACATCTTCTCGCTCCCAGTTCTTGACCGAATTACTAGGGAAGCACACAACAGCACCACTATTGCGAACTGATCAGTGTGAACAGGTTATTAATTGGATAGCAGATAATACTTACAGTCACCTGGGCACCACCACCTCCGGTCTGTCTTCCACACAGTCAAGTGTTAGTAGCCGTGAGTCTCAACTGCATACTCCTCCTCATCCTGATGCTCCTTCCTCCCACTATGCCGAGTGTCGTCAGACAGCAACTGATCCCACACTTGGACACTCTGAAGAGCTGTTCACTGGTCCATTTCCATATTTGGGCCCCTCGCCTGCTCCGGTTGAAGTGGTGGAAGAGGAGATCCCATGTAGCGATGGCCAAATATTTGAACAGCCACGGCCACAGGAAGGAGACGCTGGCAATTTGTCACAAGAGTTGGACGATGACGAGACACAATTGCCACAAAGTGAGGAGGAGTAGGTGGTGGATGATCTAGTTACTGACCCAACGTGGCAGGAGGATACGCAGAGGGAGGCCAGCAGCACACAGGGGGAGGGAGGCAGAGTACTCCAACAGGCAGGAAGAAGCAGTGTGGTGGCCATAGACAGAAGGCGGGCAGCCGTTCCTCGTAACACCAACACGAGGGACGTTGCCAGTACAACCGGTAGGTCTTCCAGAGTCTGAAATTTTTTAAAGACTCTGCTGATAACCCCAAAAAGGCCATTTGTACCAACTGCCAGGCCAGCATCAGCCAGGGTGACAAAACTACCAGCCTGACCACCACCAGCATGATCAGGCACATGGCAGCAAAGCACCCGACTTTGTGGGGCGAACCCCAGGGTCCACGACAAGTGTCAGCGGGTGTCACCACTGCTTCTTCCGCTGTTCTGCGTGTAAGAGAACCCCCTGTTGTGCGTGCAATGCAATCCCCTGTCCATACTGCATGCAAAGATGCCCCCTCCTCTCAGTCTTCACTTGTTATGGCAGTTTCTCAAGAAACAGCATCAACGTCCACGTCCACGTCCCACCGCAGCGTTCAATTGTCCATATCCCAGACCTTTGAATGAAAGCGCAAATTCGCAGCCAACACCCCACAGGCCACAGTCCTAAATTCACACATTTTACAACTGCTTGCGTTGGAAATGCTGCCTTTTAGGCAGATGGAGACTGAATCCTTCCGCAATCTTATGGCAGTGGCCGTCCCTCGGTACTCGGTCCCCAGCCGACCCTATTATGCCCGGTGTGCCATCCCTGCACTACACAAGCACGTGTCCCAAAACATCGGCCGTGCCCTCAACAACGCAGTAACTGGGAGAGTCCACCTGACTATGGACACGTGGACAAGTGCTTGTGGCCAGGGACAGTACATCTTCCTGATGGCACACTGGGTAAACATAGTGGAAGCCAAGACCCAGTCGGACCTTTGGACGGAACACATCCTCCCCACACCGAGGATTGCGGGCCCTATGTCAGTCAGAGTTGCCCCCACAGTGTACAGCTCCTGCGCATCATCCTCCTCCTCATGTTCAGCCTCAATCTCAGATATCACCACATCAGTTACAAGTTGGAAGCACTGCAGTACTGCCTCAGCCAAGCGGCAACAGGCTGTACTAAAACTCATAAGCTTAGGTGATAAACCTCACATTGCTTGTGAGTTGTGGACAGCTATGAAAGAGCAGGCAGATCTGTGGCTGAGACCGCTGAACCTACATCCAGGCATGGTCGTGTGTGACAATGGTCGTAACCTGGTGGCGGCTCTGAGGCGAGATCACACACGTACCATGCCTGGCTCATGTGCTTAAACTCGTGGTTCAGCGGTTTCTTAAATCGTACCCTGAGTTGCCAGATCTGCTCGTCAAAGTATGCCACCTGTCAGCTAATTTTCGGAGGACGGCTACAGCTTCCGCCGCCCTTGCTGTGTTGCAGCAGCGTTTGCAGCTTCCAGCACACCGACTGGTGTGTAATGTCCCCACACATTGGAATTCCACCCTTCACATGTTGCAAAGGATTTGTGAGCAGAAGAGAGCAGTTGTGGAGTACCAGCTGCAACAAGGCTGTCGATATTCACGTCAGACTCCACACATAAGACCTCAGGAGTGGACCTGGATGTCTGACATATGTACCATCCTGACAAACTTTGAGGAGTCCACCAAGATAGTGAGTGGCGATGACGCCATCATTAGCGTCAGCATCCCACTCGTCTGTCTTTTGCAACGCTCTCTGCAGAGAATTAAAGAGGAGGCATTGCAGCCAGAGTATGATGAGATGGATCAAGAAGCCGTAGTGGGCGATTACACGAAGCCCAGCCTCATGTCATCCCAACGTGCATTGGGGGACAATGAGGGAGAGGAGGAGGAGGAGGAAGAACAGGAGCTGGTATCATGCATGATAGACGGTAGTACCTGTACAACTTTTATACCGTCGGTTCAGCGTGGGTGGCCTGAGGACAGGAGGGAGGAGGCGAGCATGGTCAGTCGTCATTTTGGTGAGGACACGGAAGTCTTGCCCGTTACCAGTCTGGCACGCATGGCTGACTTTACGTTACGCTGCCTTAACTGTGACCCTTGCGTTGTCAAAATGTTGGGTGACAGTCATTACTGGTTGGTGACACTTTTAGACCCCCGCTACAAGGAGAACTTTCACTCTCTTATTTCTGACGTGGAGAGGTCTACAAAAATGGGGCAGTACCAGAAGGCCCTTGCTGTAGAACTGTTAAAAAAATTCACATCTGAACACGCTAGCGGCAGAGGTCACAGTTCGTTGCCCAACCAAGGCGTACATGAGAGAGAGACGCAACTCCAATCCAGCAGAGGCAGGGGAACACTGTCAACATTCTGGGACCGTTTTCTGAGACCCGCCCCGCTTACAGGCTCTGAGGCGCGGGGTACTCTCACAAGGAGTGGAAAGTTTCAAAAGATGGTGAGGGAGTACCTTGCCGACCGTACCAGCGCCCTCCGTGATTCCTCTGTGCCTTTTAATTATTAGATATCCAAGCTGGACACTTGGAATGAACTCACTCTGTACGCCTTGAAGGCCCTGGCATGCCCTGCCGCTAGTGTGTTATCGGAGCGTGTTTTTAGTGCCGCTGGGGGAATTATAACTGATAAGCGCACTCGCCTGTCAACTGACAATGCTGACAAGCTGACCCTTATCAAAATGAACAAGGGCTGGATTGGGCCAGACTTCTCATCACCACCAAATGACAGCAGAGTAACATAAAGTCAAATCAATTGTGTTATTTCAGGAGGTGTATTCCCATGCACCGCTTCACACCCACACATGGGTATACGCTTCCTCATTTCGGCTGTTTTTTGCTCTTCTCCTTATCTTCAGCCTCCACCACCATTATACCACCAGGGTGACCGTGGTCCGTGTTGCCAGCAATGCAAGTTCCTCTGTCCTAATTTTTGGCAGCTTTTGCTTGGAAGGCATAGGCAAAGACTATGGGAGACCCACTCCCCAATAATGGGAATAATGTTTTTAATATGCTGTACTTCATGGCTCTTGTAAGGGGCATTAAAATCGTCTTGTTAAGCTACTGTGACCTCCACGTCACTTCCAAGGGTCAATGATATTGTCTTTTTATTCCACTGCGACCTCCACCACTCTTCCAAGGGGCATTAAAACCGACTTGTTAAACCACTCTGAACTCCACGTCTCTTTCAAGGGGCATTAAAACTGTCTTGTTAAGCTACTGTGACCTCCAGGTCTCTTCCAAGGGGCATTAAAACCGTCTTGTTAAGCTACTGTGACCTCCACTTCTCTTCCAAGGGGCATTGATATTGTCTTTTTATTCCTCTGCGACCTCCACCAGTCTTCCAAGGGGCATTGATATTGTCTTTTTATTTCACTGTAACCTCCACCACTCTTCCAAGGGGCATTGATATTGTCTTTTAATTCCACTGGGACCTCCACGTCTCTTCCAAGGGTCATTGATATTGTCTTTTTATTCCACTGGGACCTCCACGTCTCTTCTAAGGGGCATTAAAACAGTCTTGTTAAGCCACTCTGAACTCCACGTGTCTTCCAAGTGGCATTAAAACCATCTTGTTAAGCTACTGTGACCTCCACGTCTCTTCCAAGGGGCATTAAAACCATCTTGTTAAACCACTCTGAACTCCACGTCTCTTCCAAGGGGCATTAAAACCATCTTGTTAAGCTACTGTGACCTCCACGTCTCTTCCAAGGGGCATTAAAACCGTCTTGTTAAACCACTCTGAATTCCAAGTCTCTTCCAAGTAGCATTAAAACCGTCTTGTTAAGCTACTGAGACCTCCCGTCTCATCCAAGGGGCATTAAAACCGTCTTGTTAAGCTACTGTGGCCTCCACGTCTCTTCCAAGGGGCATTGATATTGTCTTTTTATTCCACTGCGACCTCCACCACTCTTCCAAGGGGCATTGATATTGTCTTTTTATTCCACTGGGACCTCCAACACTCTACCAAGGGGCATTAATATTGTCTTTTTATTCCACTGGGTCCTCCATGTCTCTTCCAAGGGGCATTAAAGTCGTCTTGTTAACCTACTGTGACCTCCACGTCTCTTCCAAGGGGAATTAAAATCGCCTTGTAGTGTTGAGCGGGCATGCTCGACACTGCTTGTTACTCGCCCGAGCATCACGCTACTCGGGATGTACGGCGAGCACTGAGCATTTCCGGGTTACTCGGGCGGGAGCTCGGGTCTCCGCCCTGCACGTTTGGCGCTCTTTACAGAGCCAATGAACATGCAGGGATTGCCTGCCAGTCACTGTAATGCCGCAGCCATGTTGTTTGTGGGCATTACAGTGATTGACTGGCTGCACAGCGTCACCTCGAGTATTTAAAACCGGGCGCCGCCATCTTGGACACAGTCGCTCCGGATCAGCCTGTGTAGGGTCAGTGCTGCTGAGTTAGGGAGAGATATATAGTGCGAAAAAGGTAGTGTAGGGTCTCTAAAGCCTGCCAAATCAAACAAACAGTCCTTCTCAGGACTAATATCCATCCCAGATATCAGGCAGGCAGGCTGTGTAGGAGACGCAGTGGTTATACCAGTAAACCCTGCATTATAGTCCTGTGTGCTCCTGTTGGTCAAATTGCTAGACTTATCACCACGGTCTCAGGGGCCAAAAAATTTATTTTTTTTTTTCATCTAAATCCTGTATTTTTTTTTTCCTCAGTCAGACTGTCCAAATACGCGTCTTATTAACCTTTTGGTATCCCTCCCCCCAAAAAAAAAATTGAGTGAGTCTGTGCCTGTTCGGCCACCAATATATCTGTTTAAAAGAGTCTGGTGTAGGCGAGAAAAATAGAACTGTGGTTTTGCAGTTCCATGGGTCAAATCTCTGTATTATCCTGTTTTTGTCATTTTTTGGCATAAAAAAAAACTGTAATAGTGTCTCCCTGACTGGTCAGACACCAATATATCAGTTTAAAAGAGTCTGGTGTACGCTACATAACTATAACTGTGGTTTTGCAGCTCTGCAATCTCTGTATTATCCTATTTTTGGCATTTTTTGCCGTAAAAAAAACTGTAATAGTGTCTCTGTTAGGCGCCAGGCGCTTGCTGTATCAGAAATGGGTTCTGAGTCATCAGTGGATTCTGTGGTCTCCCATCTGGTTCAGCTGGGGCTGATGCTGCACAGCATCACCGTTGGTCCCAGCGCCTAGCCAGTGCACGAGAGGTACAAGTGGTATCTTGTGTATTTGTGCCTAGCAATATGAAGCACAGGTTGCGGAGAGAGACTAGGTCACGGCAGCCTAAGTCTAGAATGCATCGCACTGAGCATGCCCGTGACATGGCACACCGTGATTGGTGGTTCGGGAACCAGCTGACCCGGTGACCTGGCACCACCTGATTGGTCACAGGTGACGTCACCAATGGTGCGACAGTGGGGCAGGGCTTAGTTTTTAAAAGGCCCGCCCACAATCATGGTGGCGCGCTCAGATCATTTGAGCTAGTTGTTTGGTTGTGCACGCATATCTCTAGAGCTCCTCTAAGAGCCATATTGAGCGAGTCGGCTCAGTCCGGTAGCACGCCGGCTGAGTGCACGAGTACTTGGCGGAAATCACTCCCGCACACTAGCGCCTTCTCCTTAGCGTAGGAGTCCTCCAGGCTGCATCGCGGACCCCGGGGTTGGTTGCGTTCCTATTTAATAAAGTGTTTGCAACCGTCCCCTTAACAGTATCTGAGCGCCAGGGTCTTGCCGAACATGGCCGACAACCAGCAGCTGCAGCGTTATATACAGCAACTGTAGACCAGACTCAGGTCTCTGGAACCAATGGTCCCAGTTGCTGATACCACTGCAGTAGCTACCCAGGCGGCTTCTCTAGCAGCCAACATGATAAACTCGGCTGCCACCGCTGCAAGTGCTCCATTACCCCGCTTTGCTCTCCCGGAGAAATTTTCTGGGGACAGTAAATTTTGCAGGGGTTTTATAAATTTATGCTCCATTCACTTAGAGATGATGGAGGCACGATTTCCTTCCGAGAGAGCCAAAGTAGGTTATGTTATCTTGTTGCTCTCCCACAGGGCTCTGGAGTGGGCTACTCCACTGTGGGAGCGGAATGACCCGGTTGTGGCTAATGCAGGTCTCTTTCTTAGGACCTTAAAAAGCGTCTTTCTGGGGCCTCAGGTCACGCATGATACGTCTCTTAATCTGCTATCGTTGACCCAGGGTTCGGTCACCGCCAGCCACTATGCCATTCAGTTCAGAACCTTCGCGGCTGAACTGGATTGGCCGGAGCGGTCGCTGATTCCGGCATTTTGTAGGGGGCTGGCTGGGCATATTAAAGATGCTCTAGCTACCAGGGAGATTCCAACCTCTCTGGAGGAGTTAATTACATTTGCTAACCGAATTGATCTGCGTCATGCAGAACGCAAGTTAGAGCTGGAAGTTTCCAGACCTCGGTTTCGGTTGGCACCCGCTTTCTCTAGGCCTATCTCCAAACGGTTCCCAACCCGGAGCCTGAGGCTATGGACATATCCCGGACTAAGTCTAAGCCCCCTCGTTCCCGACTCTCACATTCCCTGGAGTACCCCGTTAATAAGGTCTCCAAGCAGTCGGGAAACGAGAGTGTCTAACCACTGTTGGAGGGGGTGTGTTAGATTCAGGGGTCTCATCCTCCAAATTACTTTATGAGGTGACACAGCCCAGGCATGGGTGGATTCTGGTGCTGATGGCAACTTTTTGTCTGCAGCATTTGCTCAGAGGCATGCCATTCCTATGGACTTACTGCCTAGGTCAATGAACATCAGGGTGGTCAATGGTTCTCTGCTGGATACACAAATTACCCACCAGTCTGTTCTTCTCACCATGTCGTTTCCTCAGGGTCACCGGGAGGTTATCTCCTTCCTTATTATCCCCGGGGATTAGATGAGGTGTTATTGGGCTTTCCTTGGCTACACCGTCACTCTCCACACATTGACTGGAGTACAGGGAGAATTTCTTCCTGGGGTAAAGATTGTGTGCCCCAGTGTATGGTTACAGCTGCCCGAGGAGCAGTCTCTGAGCCTTCTCCCGACTTGTCCGCTCTGTCGGTGCAATACCGGAGCTTTGCGGATGTCTTTTCTTAAAAGGCTGCTGAGACTTTACCTCCCCACCGACCGTATGACTGTCCTATTGACCTGGTTCCCGGTACTGAGCCTCCTCGCGGTAGGGTCTACCCTCTGTCTGTACCCAAAACTCAGGCCATGTCTGATTATATCAAAGAGAATCCGGCTCGGGAATTTATCAGAAAATCGGTCTCTCCTGCGGGAGCGGGGTTTTTCTTCGTTCAGAAAAAAGGGGGTGATTTACCTCCCTGCATTGACTACAGAGGATTAAATGCCATCATCATCAAGAATAAATATCCTCTGCCCCTTATTTCTGAGCTATTTGACAGGTTGCGAGGGCCTCATATTTTCACTAAACTGGACCTGCGAGGGGCATATAGTCTGGTGCGAATCTGTGAGGGCGACGAGTGGAAAACAGCCTTTAACACTCGTGATGGCCATTACGAGTATCGCGTCATGCCTTTCGGATTATGCAATGCCCCTGCGGTTTTTCAAGATTTTGTCAACGATATCTTTCGGGATTTGCTGCTATCTTCCGTAGTAGTCTATCTTGATGATATTCTTATTTCTTCCCCGGACCTCTCCATACACCGAGAGGATGTTCGCAGGGTTTTTGAGCGATTGCGAGCAAATTCTTTGTATTGTAAGCTGGAGAAGTGTCAATTTGAACGAGAGTCGCTACCATTCCTGGGCTACATCATATCCAGTAAGGGATTGGCTATGGATCCACAAAAGTTGGTGGCGGTACAGAACTGGCAGGAGCCCCATTCTCTTAAGGCGGTACAACGCTTCATGGGCTTTATTAACTACTACCGGCAGTTCATACCACATTTTTCCACCCTGGTGGCTCCCTTAGCCGCTTTAACCCGAAAGGGTGCCAATCCTAAGGACTGGTCTCAGGAGACATCCGAGGCGTTCCGGGAGATTAAATCATACTTTGCTAGAGCTCCCATTCTCCATCGCCCGGATGTGGACAAGCCATTCTTCCTGGAGGTTGATGCCTCTTCTGTCGGAGCAGGAGCGGTTCTCTCCCAAAAGAATGAACAGGGTCAGACAAGACCATGTTTTTTCTTCTCCAAGACCTTCTCTCCAGCAGAGAGGAATTATACTATTGGTGACAAAGAACTGCTGGCCATTAAAATGGCTTTTTCAGAATGGAGGTACCTCTTGGAGGGAGCTAAGCATCCGTTCGTGGTATATTCCGATCACAAAATCCTCTTATACCTATAGATGGCGCAGCATCTTAACCCGAGGCAGCCCAGGTGGTCTCTTTTCTATTCTCGGTTCAATTTCTCCATTCATTTCTTAAAAGGAGAAAGAATCCTCGGGCGGACGCTTTGTTCCGGTCCATGGATATGGCTGAGGATGAGGACGAGCCAAGGCTCGTTGTTCCGCCAGAGTGTATGCGGACGCTGGCTCCAGTGTCTCTAAACCAGGTTCCTCCCGGGAGGACATTTGTTCCTCCAAATTTACAGAACGAGGTACTGTCCTGGTCACATGCCTCTAAGATCGGAGGTCATTTTGGCGTCAAGCGTACCACTGAGCTTCTCCAACGCTCGTATTGGTGGCCTCGGTTATCCCAGGACGTTAAGGAGTATGTCCAAGCATGTGTCTCCTGTGCGAGAAATAAACCATCCCGTCAGAGGCCGGCTGGTCTTCTTCATCCGTTACCCGTGGCGGATAGACCTTGGGAGCTGGTTGGGATGGATTTTATTGTGGAGCTGCCTAAGTCCCGGGGAAACACGACTATATGGGTGGTGTCTGACCATTTCTCTAAGATGGTTCACCTGGTTCCTCTGCCTAGGGTCCCTTCCTCCCGGGTTCTGGCATCATTGTTCATTCGTCACGTTTTCCGTCTCCACGGGATGCCAGATAGCATTGTCTGTGATCGGGGACCACAGTTTTCCTCCTGGTTTTGGAGAGAATTGTGTAATTTGCTCGACATTGAACTGAATCTTTCCACTGCTTATCACCCAGAGACCAATGGTCTGGTGGAACGCACTAACCAGACCCTGGTGACATACTTGCGCCATTTCGTTTCGGCCAACCAGAATGACTGGTCGATATTGCTTCCCTGGGCAGAGTTTGCCTTAAACAATGCAGTGGCGGATTCCACGGGTCAGACTCTGTTTCTCTTTAATAATGGCCAACATCCGCGAGTCCCGGTTCCTATGCCGGTTTCCTCTGTGGAACCTGGGGTCAGAGATTGGGCACAGGAGGCGAGGGAGGTTTGGGATCATACCCAGGAGGCTATTTTGGCTTCCAAGAATTGGATGAGAGAGTCGGCTGACGCTCATCGTCGTCCAGCCCCCGTATTCTCCCCGGACGACAGAGTGTGGCTCGCGGCTCGCAACATCAGAGTACGCGGGGAACCCGCTAAATTTGCTCCCCGTTTTATTGGTCCTTTCAGAATCCTGGCCCAAATAAACCCCGTAGTGTACCAGTTACAATTACCTCGACACATGAGGATTCACAACACCTTTCATGTGTCGCTTCTGAAGCCGGTTCGTCTGACCAAATTTTCGTAACCCCGATCTGCTCCAGACACCAGGGGTGATGATTTCGAGGTACAGGCGATTGTGGGGTCTAAGATGGTTCAGGGGAAATTTTTTTACCTCGTACGCTGGAGAGGTCATGGATCTGAGGATTGCTCTTTGGAGCCTGTGGACCACATTCATACCCCCCTGCTCATTGAGCAATATGAGCGTCAAGTGGAGGGGGAGATAATGTTAGGCGCCGGGTGCTTGCTGGATCAGAAATGGGTTCTGAGTCATCAGTGGATTCTGTGGTCTCCCAATCTGGTTCAGCCAGGGCTGATGCTGCACAGCATCGCTGTCGGTCCCAGCGCCTAGCCAGTGCACGAGAGGTACAAGTGGTATCTCGTGAATTTGTGACTAGCAACATGAAGCACAGGTTGCGGAGAGAGACTAGGTCATGGCAGCCTAAGTCTAGAATGCATCGCACTGAGCATGCCCGTGACATGGCACACCGCGATTGGTGGTTCGGGAACCAGCTGACCCGGTGACCTGGCACCACCTGATTGGTCACAGGTGACGTCACCAATGACAGTGGGGCAGGGCTTAGTTTTTAAAAGGCCCGCCCACAAACATGGTGGCGCGCTTAGATCATTTGAGCTAGTTGTTTGGTTGTGCACACATATCTCTAGAGCTCCTCTAAGAGCCATATTGAGCGGGTCGCCTCAGTCCGGTAGCACGCCGGCTGAGTGCACGAGTACCTGGCGGAAATCACTCCTGCACACTAGCGCCTTCTCCTTAGCGTAGCGCCTGTATCGAAGACAGGGCTACTGCTCCTAGTCCGGTCACACGTCTCCCTGCGGTTCTGGGAGATTGTGTGAACCGCTTTAGCACCATTCCCCATAGCGTAGCGCCTGTATCGAAGACAGGGCTACTGCTTCTCCCCAGTCACAGATCTCCCTGCGTTTCTTGGAGATTGTGTGAACCGATAGTCTCCTCCCGTGTGCTTTAACACGGAGAGGTCAGGCAGGTTTCAGGTGCGCCGGCGGACACTCTTCTCCCGAGCATCTATCGGAGATAGAGCGCACCGCTATACCCTGTCCGGTGTGAAGTTAACATGGAGGGGTTATCTTTTAGTTGGTTGTCTTCCCTTCTCACCCGGGAAGAGTTCGGCCACAGTCCTCCAGGCTGCATCGTGGACCCCGGGGTCGGTTGCATTCCTATTTAATAAAGTGTTTGCAACCGTCCCCTTAACAGTCTCCCTGACTGATCAGACACCAATATATCTGTTTAAAAGAGTCTGGTGTACGCCACATAACTATAACTGTGGTTTTGCAGTTCCACGGGTCAAATCTCTGTATTTTCCTGCTTTTTGCATTTTTTGCTGTAAAAAAAACTGTAATTGTGTATCCCTGACTGGTCAGACACCAATATATCTGTTTAAAAGATTCTGGTGTACGCCACATAACTAGAACAGTGGTTTTGCAGTTCCACGGGTCAAATCTCTGTATTTTCCTGCTTTTGGCATTTTTTGCTGTAAAAAAAAACTGTAATAGTGTATCCCTGACTGGTCAGACACCAATATATCTGTTTAAAAGAGTCTGGTGTACGACACATAACTATAACTGTGGTTTTGCAGTTCCATGGGTCAAAACTCTGTATAATCCTGCTTTTTGCACTTTTTGCCGTAAAAAAAACAGTAATAGTGTCTCCTTGACGGTTCAGACACCAATATATCTGTTTAAAAGAGTCTGGTGTAGGCCAGAAAAATAGAACTGTGGTTTTGAAGTTCCACAGGTCAAATCTCTGTATTATCCTGTTTTTGGCATTTTTTGCCGTAAAAAAAAACTGTAAAAGTGTCTCCCTGACTGTTCAGACACAAATATATCTGTTTGAAAGAAACTGTGGTTTTGCAGTTCCACGGGTCAAATCTCTGTATTATCCACTTTTGGGTCTTTTTTACATGAAAAAAACAGTTTGAGTGTGTCGCTGATTGTTCAGCCCCAAATATATCTATTTAAAAAGTCTGGTATACGCCAGTAAATTAGAACAGTGGTTTTGCAGTTCCACGGATCAAATCTCTGTATTATCCAGCTTTTGGCCTGTTTTACGCAAAAAAAAAACAGTAATAGTGTCTCCCTGTCTGTTCAGTCACAAATATATCTGTTTAAAAGATTCTGGTGTAGGTTTTCCTCTTCCACGGTTCTAATCTCCTTTTTATTACCCTTTTTCCATTGATAATGCGAGTGTAAGCTATTTTACTTCATTTACAATGGGCAAGGCGCGTGGCAAGGGACGTGGAACTGGACGTTCTGGTGATGGTGCGTGTAGAGGACAGGGCCGTGGCCAAGGTGAAAATGTGCCACAACCAACAGCCACATCTTTTCGCTCCCACTTCTTGACCGAATTACTAGGGAAGCACACTACAGCACCAGTATTGCGTACTGATCAGTGTGAACAGGTTATTAATTGGATAGCAGATAATACTTCCAGTTACCTGGGCATCACCACCTCCGGTCTGTCTTCCACACGGTCAAGTTTTAGTAGCCGTGAGTCTCGACCGCATACTCCTCCTCACCCTGATGCTCCTTCCTCCCACCATGCCGGGTGTCGTCAGATAGCAACTGATCCCACACGTGGACACTCTGAAGAGCTGTTCACTGGTCCATTTCCATATTTGTGCCCCTCGCCTGCTCTGCTTGAAGTGGTGGAAGAGGAGATCCCATGTAGCGATGGCCAAATATTTGAACAGCCACGGCCACAGGAAATCGACGCTGGCAATTTGTCACAAGAGGTGGTGGAAGAGGTACGAGACACAATTGCCACGAAGTGAGGAGGAGGATCGTGGTGCGCAAGTGGAAGAGGAGGAGATGGTGGATGATCTAGTAACTGACCCAATGTGGCAGGAGGACACGCAGAGCGAGGCCAGCAGCACACAGGGGGAGGGAGGCAGATTACCCCAACAGGCAGGAAGAAGCAGTGCGGTGGCTGCAGACAGAAGGCGGGCAACCGTTCCCCGTAACACCAACACGAGGGACGTTACCAGTACAACCTGTAGGTCTTCCAGAGTCTGGAATTTTTTTAAAGACTCTGCTGATAACCCCAAAAAGGCCATTTATACAACCTGCCATGCCAGCATCAGCAGGGGTGACAAAACTACCAGCCTGACCACCACCAGCATGATCAGGCACATGGCAGCAAAGCACCTGACTTTGTGGGGCGAATCCCAGGGTCCACGACCAGTGTCAGCGGGTGTCACCACTGCTTCTTGCGCTGTGATAGAACCCCCTGTTGTGCGTGCAAGGCAATCCCCAGTCCATACTGCATGCAAAGATGCCCCCTCCTCTCAGTCTTCACTTGTTATGGCAGTTTCTCAAGAAACAGCATCAACGTCCACGTCCACGTCCCACCGCAGCATTCAATTGTCCATATCCCAGACCTTTGAACGAAAGCACAAATTCGCAGCCAACGCCCCACAGGCCACAGTCCTAAATTCGCACATTTCACAACTGCTTGCGTTGGAAATGCTGCCTTTTAGGCTAGTGGAGACGGAATCCTTCCGCAACCTTATGGCGGTGGCCGTCCCTCGGTACTCGGTCCCCAGCCGACACTATTTTGCCCGGTGTGCCATCCCCGCACTACACAAGCACATGTCCCAAAACATCTGCCGTGCCCTCAACAACGCAGTTACTGGGAAAGTCCACCTGACAACGGACACGTGGACAAGTGCTTGTGGCCAGGGATAGTACATCTCCCGGACGGCACACTGGGTAAACATAGTGGCAGCCAGGACCCAGTCGGACCTTGGGACGGAACACATCCTCCCCATACCAAGGATTGCGGGCCCTATGTCAGTCAGAGTTGCCCCCACAGTGTGCAGCTCCTGCGCATAATCCTCCTCCTCCTCATGTTCAGCCTCCATCTCAGATATCACCACATCAGTTACAAGCTGGAAGCACTGCAGTACTGCCTCAGCCAAGCGGCAACAAGCTGTGCTGAAACTCATAAGCTTAGGTGAGAAACCTCACACTGCTTCTGAGTTGTGGACAGCTGTGAAAGAGCAGGCAGATCTGTGGCTGAGACCGCTGAACCTACATCCAGGCATGGTCGTGTGTGACAATGGCCGCAACCTGGTGGCGGCTCTGAGGCGAGGCGAGATGACACACGTACCATGCCTGGCTCATGTGCTTAACCTCATGGTTCAGCGGTTTCTTAAATCGTACCCCGAGTTGCCAGATCTGCTCATCAAAGTACGCTGTCTGTCTGCTCATTTTCGCAAGTCGGCTACAGCTTCCGCCGCCCTTGCTGTGTTGCAGCAGCGTTTGCAGATTCCGTCCCACCGACTGGTGTGTGATGTCCCCACACGTTGGAACTCTACCCTCCACATGTTGCAAAGGATTTGAGAGCAGAAGAGTGCAGTTGTGGACTACCAGCTGCAACAAGGTCGTCGATATTCAGGTCAGACTCCACACATAAGACCTCAGGAGTGGACCTGGATGTCTGACATATCTACCATCTTGACAAACTTAGAGGAGTCCACCAAGATGGTGTTTGGCGATGACGCCATCATTAGCATCAGCATTCCCCTTGTCTGTCTTTTGCAACGCTCTCTGCAGAGAATTAAAGAGGAGGCATTGCAGCCAGAGTGTGATGAGATGGAACAAGAATCCGTAGCGGTCGATTACACACAGCCCAGCCTCATCTTATCCCAATGTGCATTGGGGGATAATGAGGGAGAGGAGGAGGAGGAGGAGGAAGAACAGGAGCTTGTATCATGCGCTGTAGACGTTAGTACCGGTACAACTGTCATACCGTTGGTTCAGCGTGGGTGGCCTGAGGACAGGGGGGAGGAGGAGGAGGAGGAGATCATGGTCAGTCGTCATCTTGGTGAGGACACGGAAGTCTTTCCCGTTACCAGTCTGGCAAGCATGGCTGACTTTATGTTACGCTGCCTTAACCGTGACCCTCGCGTTGTCAAAATGTTGGGTGACAGTCATTACTGGTTGGTGACACTTTTAGACACCCGCTATAAGGAGAACTTTCACTCTCTTATTCCTGAGGTGGAGAGGTCTACAAAAATGGGGCAGCACCAGAAGGCCCTTGCTGCAGAACTGTTAAAAAAATTCCCATCTGAACACGCTAGCGGCAGAGGTCACAGTTCGTTGCCCAAACAAGGCGTACATGCGAGAGAGACGCAACTCCAATCTAGCAGAGGCAGGGGAACACTGTCAATGTTCTGGGACAGTTTTCTCAGACCCTCCCTTCGGACAGACCCTGAGGCGCGGGGTACTCTCAAAGGGAGTGGAAAATTTCTAAAGATGGTGAGGGAGTACCTTGCCGACCGTACCAGCATCCTCCGTGATTCCTCTGTGCCTTTTAATTATTGGGTATCCAAGCTGAACACTTGGAATGAACTCGCTGTGTTATCGGAGCGTGTTTTTAGTGCCGCTGGGGGAATTATAACTGATAAGCGCACTCGCCTGTCAACGGACAATGCTGACATGCTGACCCTTATCAAAATGATCAAGGGCTGGATTGGGCCAGACTTCTCATCACCACCAAATGACAGCAGAGTAACATAAAGTCAAATCCACTGTGTTATTTCGGGAGGTGTATTCACATGCACCGCTTCACACCCACACATGGGTATACGCTTCCTCATTTCGGCTGTTTTATGTTCTTCTCTTTATCCTCAGCCTCCACCACCACTATACCACCAGGGTAACCGTGGTCCGTGTTGCCATTATTGAAAGTTCCTCCGTCCTTATTTTTGTCAGCTTTTGCTTGGAAGGCATAGGCAAAGACTGTGGGAGACCCTCTCCCCAATAATGGGAATAATATTTTTAAGATGCTGTACTGTATGGCTCTTGTAAGGGGCATTAAAACTGTCTTGTTAAGCTACTGCTGTGACCTCCCCCACTATTCCAAGGGGCATTAAAACCGTCTTGTTAAGCTACTGGGACCTCTACGTCTCTTCCAAGGGGCATTAAAACCGTCTTGTTAAGCTACTGTGACCTCCACGTCTCTTCCAAGGGTCATTGATATTGTCTTTTTATTCCACTGGGACCTCCACCACTCTTCCAAGGGGCATTGATATTGTCTTTTTATTCCACTGGTACCTCCACGTCTATTCCAAGGGGCATTAAAACCGTCTTGTTAAACCACTCTGAACTCCACGTCTCTTCCAAGGGGCATTAAAACCATCTTGTTAAGCTACTGTGACCTCCACTTCTTTTCCAAGGGGCATTAAAACTGTCTTGTTAAGCTACTGTGATCTCCACGTCTCTTCCACGGGGCATTAAAACCGTCTTGTTAAATGACTCTGAATTCCACATCTCTACCAAGGGGCATTAAAACCGTCTTGTTAAGCTACTGTGACCTTCACGTCTCTTCCCAGGGGCATTAAATCCGTCTTGTTAAACCACTCTGAACTCCACGTCTCTTCCAAGGGTCATTGATATTGTCTTTTTATTCCACTGGGACCTCCACCACTCATCCAAGGGGCATTGATATTGTCTTTTTATTTCACTGCGACCTCCACCTCTCTTCCCAGGGGCATTAAAACCGTCTTGTTAAGCTACTGTGACCTCCACGTCTCTTCCAAGGGGCATTAAAACTGTCTTGTTAAACCACTCTGAACTCCACGTCTCTTCCAACGGGCATTAAAACCGTCTTGTTAAGCTACTGTAACCTCCACGTCTCTTTCAAGAGGCATTAAAACTGTCTTGTTAAACCACTCTGAACTCCACGTCTCTTCCAAGGGGCATTAAAATCGCCTTGTTAAGCTACTGTAACCTCCACGGCTCTTCCAAGGGTCATTGATATTGTCTTTTTATTCCACTGGGACCTCCACCACTCTTCCAAGGGGCATTGATATTGTCTTTTTATTCCACTGGGACCTCCACGTATCTTTCAAGGGGCTTTAAAACCATCTTATTTAACCACTCTGACCTCCACGTCTCTTCCAAGGGGTATTAAAATCGTCTTGTTAAGCTGCTGTGACCTCCACGTATCTTCCAAGGGGCATTAAAACCGTCTTGTTAAGCTACTGTGACCTCCACGTCTCTTCCAAGGGGCATTAAAACCATCTTCTTAAGCTACTGTGACCTCCACGTCTCTTCCAAGGGGCATTGATCTTGTCTTTTTATTCCACTGTAACCTCCACAACTGTTCCAAGGGGCATTAATACTGTCTTGTTAAGCTACTGTGATCTCCACGTCTCTTCCAAGGGGCATTAAAACCATCTTGTTAAACCACTCTGAACTCCACGTCTCCTCCAAGGGGCCTTAAAATCGTCTTGTTAAGCTACTGTGACCTCCATTTCTCTTCCAAGGGTCATTGATATTGTTTTTTTATTCCACTGGGACCTACACCACTCTTCCAAGGGGCATTGATATTGTCTTTTTATTCCACTGGGGTCTCCACCACTCTTCCAAGGGCCATTGATATTGTATTTTACTTCCACTAGGACCTCCACCACTCTTATAAGGGGCATTGATATTGTCCTTTTTTTCCACTGGGAACTCCACGTCTCTTCCAAAGGTCATTAAAACCATCTTGTTAAACCACTCTGAACTCCACGTCTCTTCCAAGTGGCATTAAAACCGACTTGTTAAGCTACTGTGACCTCCACGTCTCTTCCAAGGGGCATTAAAACCGTCTAGTTAAGCTACTGTGACCTCCACGTCTCTTCCTAGGGGCATTAAAACCGTTTTGTTAAACCACTCTGAACTCTACGTCTCTTCCAAGGGGCATTAAACCATCTTGTTAAGCTACTGTGACCTCCACGTCTCTTCCAAGGGTCATTGATATTGTTTTTTTATTCCACTGGGACCTCCACCACTCTTCCAAGGGGCATTGATATTGTCTTTTTATTCCACTGGGACCTCCACCACTCTTCCAAGGGCCATTGATATTGTATTTTAATTCCACATTAAACCACATTGAACTCCACGTCTCTTCCAAGTGGTATTAAAAACCGTCTTGTGAAGCTACTGTGACCTCCGCGTCTCTACCAAGGGGCATTAAAACCATCTTGTTAAGATACTGTGACCTCCACGTCTCTTCCAAGAGGCATTAAAACCGTCTGGTTAAACCACTCTGAACTCCACGTCTCTTCCAAGGGGCATTAAAACCGTCTTGTTAAACCACTCTGAACTCCACGTCTCTTCCAAGGGGCATTAAAAGCGTCTTGTTAAGTTACTGTGACCTCCTCGTCTCTTCCAAGGGGCATTAAAACAGTCTTGGTAAACCACTCTGAACTCCATGTCTCTTCCAAGGGGTATTAAAACCGTTTTCTTAAGCTAGTGTGACCTCCACGTATCTTCCAAGGAGCATTAAAACCGTCTTGTTAAACCACTCTGAACTGCAGGACTCTTCCAAGGGGCATTAAAACCGTCTTGTTAAACCACTCTGAACTCCACGTCTCTTCCAAGGGGCATTAAAACCATCTTGTTAAGCTACTGTGACCTCCACGTCTCTTCCAAAGGGCATTAAAAACGTCTTGCTAAGCTACTGTGACCTCCACCACTCTTCCAAGGGGCATTGATATTGTCTTTTTATTCCACTGTGACCTCCACTACTCTTCAAAGTGGTCATTGATAATATCTTTTTATTCCACTGGGACCTCCACGTCTTTTCCAAGGGTCATTAAAACCGTCTTGTTAAACCACTCTGAACTCAAAGTCTCTCCCAAGTGGCATTAAAACCGTCTTGTTAAGCTATTGTAACCTCCATGTCTCTTCTAAGGGGCATTAACACCGTCTTGTTAAGCTACTGTGACCTCCACGTCTCTTCCAAGCGGCATTGATATTGTCTTTTTATTCCACTGCGATGTCCACCACTCTTCCAAGGGGCATTGATATTGTCTTTTTACTCCACTGGGACCTCCACCACTCTTCCAAGGGCCATTGATATTGTATTTTAATTCCACTGGGACCTCCACCACTCTTCCAAGGGGCATTGATATTGTCTTTTTTTTCCACTGGGAACTCCACATCTCTTCCAAGGGGCATTAAAACCGTCTTGTTAAACCACTCTGAACTCCACGTCTCTTCCAAGTGGCATTAAAACTGACTTGTTAAGCTACTGTGACCTCCACGTCTCTTCCAAGGGGCATTAAAACCGCCTAGTTAAGCTACTGTGACCTCCACGTCTCTTCCAAGGGGCATTAAAACCGTTTTGTTAAACCACTCTGAACTCTACGTCTCTTCCAAGGGGCATTAAACCATCTTGTTAAGCTACTGTGACCTCCACGTCTCTTCCAAGGGTCATTGATATTGTTTTTTTATTCCACTGGGACCTCCACCACTCTTCCAAGGGGCATTGATATTGTCTTTTTATTCCACTGGGACCTCCACCACTCTTCCAAGGGCCATTGATATTGTATTTTAATTCCACATTAAACCACATTGAACTCCACGTCTCTTCCAAGTGGCATTAAAAACCGTCTTGTGAAGCTACTGTGACCTCCGCGTCTCTACCAAGGGGCATTAAAACCATCTTGTTAAGCTACTGTGACCTCCACGTCTCTTCCAAGAGGCATTAAAACCGTCTGGTTAAACCACTCTGAACTCCACGTCTCTTCCAAGGGGCATTAAAACCGTCTTGTTAAACCACTCTGAACTCCACGTCTCTTCCAAGGGGCATTAAAAGCGTCTTGTTAAGTTACTGTGACCTCCTCGTCTCTTCCAAGGGGCATTAAAACAGTCTTGGTAAACCACTCTGAACTCCATGTCTCTTCCAAGGGGTATTAAAACCGTTTTGTTAAGCTAGTGTGACCTCCACGTATCTTCCAAGGAGCATTAAAACTAGAGATGAGCGTTGTTCTACTCGAACTGTTCGCCAATCTCAAATTCGAGCTGTTTTGGGCGGTGTTCGAGCCGTTCGGCGAACACGAACAATTTGAGAAAAATTCGGCTGTTCGAGGTTATGTTCGATAACTGTTCGTGCACCAAAATCATAACTGGATTTTTTCTCAGTAATGATGAAAATTAATGTTAATACGCAGTTTGAGTGTACAGCGGGGTGGGGGGAGGGGCAGGGGATGGATCTCTGCAGGATCAATGAAGATCTCCATTTTTTTTTCTCTTTCCCGCATTTGCAGTGGGGAGGTGCAATCTGTCAGCCTATCAGCAGCGCACACACGGAGCGAAGTGCTTTTTTTCACACAAGCAAGGGCATGTGTCATTCGCAGTGTATGTCACATGTCCTTGCCCTATAAGACCAAGCCATTTTCCCCGTCGCCACCATTTTCTCACTGCTGCAGCTGCGTGTTAGACGGCACCGCTGTTGCTGTGTGCGCTATACCTTGTTAATTTCAAGCCAATTTTCGCACAAATCTACAGATAGCTTGGGAGTAGGGAATAGTTGTGATTGCAGTCCTTTTAAGGACTAGGTTACAGCATTTCCTACGACTTTTATCAGGCAGGTCTGTGCTCTTAAATAGATTGTGGGAGTAAAGACTAATTGTAATTGGAGTCCTTTTCAGGACTAGGTTACATCAGTTCCTATCAGTTTTTGCCAGGCAGGTCTGTGCCAGTGCTGTGCAAGTTTTTTTCACAGCATTTGGCTGAATCTAGCAAAGCTAATCCTTTTTGGCCTATTGCAGAGTGTGTTAGTCAGTGGAGTAGCCTATCTGTGTTGCAAGATATACCACCTGTGTATAGAATACCAATTTTTTTACTGCACCTAGTGAAGTAAAATCTTTTGGGCATAGCATCATTCTATTAGTCCATCTATACTGACCTCCATCAGATTGCAAATTGAATATATTTTTTTTCTGCATCTAGCTCTGAAAAAATATTGGGCTTCTAGCTGTGTGTGGGACTTGTTCTATTAATCCATCTATACAGACCTCCATCAGGTTGCAAACTGAATATATTTTTTTCTTCATCTACCTCTGAAAAAATATTGGGCTTCTAGCTGTGTGTGGGACTTGTTGTATTAGTCCATCTATACTGACCTCCATCAGGTTGCAAACTGAATATATTTTTTTCTGCATCTACCTCTGAAAAAATATTGGGCTTCTAGCTGTGTGTGGGACTTGTTGTATTAGTCCATCTATACTGACCTCCATCAGGTTGCAAACTGAATATATTTTTTTCTGCATCTACCTCTGAAAAAATATTGGGCTTCTAGCTGTGTGTGGGACTTGTTCTATTAATCCATCTATACAGACCTCCATCAGGATGCAAACTGAATATATTTTTTTCTGCATCTAGCTCTGAAAAAATATTGGGCTTCTAGCTGTGTGTGGGACTTGTTCTATTAATCCATCTATACAGACCTCCATCAGGTTGCAAACTGAATATATTTTTTTCTGCATCTACCTCTGAAAAAATATTGGGCTTCTAGCTGTGTGTGGGACTTGTTCTATTAATCCATCTATACAGATCTCCATCAGGTTGCAAACTGAATATATTTTTTCTGCATCTACCTCTGAAAAAATATTGGGCTTCTATCTGTGTGTGGGACTTGTTGTATTAGTCCATCTATACTGACCTCCATCAGGTTGCAAACTGAATATATTTTTTTCTGCATCTACCTCTGAAAAAATATTGGGCTTCTAGCTGTGTGTGGGACTTGTTCTATTAATCCATCTATACAGACCTCCATCAGGTTGCAAATTGAATATAATTTTTTCCTGCATCTAACCCAGCCAATAGTTTTGGCCTAATACCACAGTTTGGCCACTCAGCTCTGCTCGGTTCCCATCCATTGTTTTTTTGTGCAAACAACTCCAGAGTTGTGAATTAGTTAACCACCAAAATGAGTGGAAAAAGGCCTGCTGCTGGTGGAAAGGGGAATAGGCGTGTTGGGAAGGGGAAAAAAGGTTGTGTCCGTGGGGTAGGTGTTAAAGCAACAGTAACATCTGCAGAAGAAAGACCATCTTCCAGCCAAACTAAAATGTCTACTTCTTTTAGCGGACAATGTGATAAGATCCCTTTCTTACGGCCACGCCAATCGCTACAAATTCCAGATGAGGCACAAAAACAGCAGGTGCTTCAACGGATATCAAGTGCTCCTTTAAGTGGGCTCTCCTCCACATCAACTTCAACATCACAAATACTCCAGTCCTCAAAGGTGTCACCCCAATCGCACTTGCTTCCTCACAGCTCCCAAATCTCCAGCTGCCCGTCTGAGTATGAGGTAGAACAGATGGTTGAGTCTGCAGAGCTGTTTACTCATACTATAGCCTGGGAATCAGAGGTCGACTCCAGCGCTTCTGTGAATCCAGACGAGGAAATGATCTGCACTGATGCCCAGAATCTTTATGAGTCGGATCCAGGACCAGACGCAGAAGGTTCTGACCATAAAGTAGACCCTCATTCCCAAACTGTAACTCCTATTGGTGGAGACAATGAGGAAGACGATGATAAGACTCAAATACCTGATTGGAGCGACAACTTTAGTTTTTTGTCAGGGCAGGAACAGGTTGGCTCTGAGGACGACGGGTGTGATAACGCACAGGGTGATGATGATGAGGTTGGAGATCCCACTTACTGTCAACCCACAGTCAGCCAAGAGATGAGGTCAGCAGAGGAGGTGGAGGAAGATGCTAGTGACGACGAGGTCAGGTTGCGCCTTCCTGGACAGAGACGTAGTACTGGAAGCACGTCAACAACTGCATCCTCAAACACAACTCTGCCTCTCACCACAAGTCGTGGTGGCTCTTCAGGTCGCATGGGTGCTAAGCCTTGCATAGCCTGGGCATTTTTTCAGATCGATAAAGATGACCCAACTCGTGTTATCTGTAACATTTGTCAGCAAAAGCTAAGTAGAGGCCAAAAAATACATAGTTTGAGTACTTCATGCATGAACCGGCACATGGACATGAAGCATAAGTTGCAGTGGGAAGCTCAGTGTGCTACAATGCGGCCTAGCCGGCCGGGCCAACCACCGTCTGCCATATCTTGTGCATCCGCGGCCTCTTCATCCTCTGTGACTGGGGGGACAGCAGTCACACCTGTTTTGGGGCGCAGACCTGCCACCTCTTTACCCGCAACAGCCAGCGTGATTGGCAGGTCATCATTTTCTTTGGAGGTGGTAACACCAGCTGGTGTTGAGCGCTGTCTGACATCGATAGCAGCACCTTTGGATCAAGGCAACCTAACATGTCCGCCTGCATCTTCCTCACAGACCGGCAGTTTGCCGGGGACACCCTTATCAACCCCGTCTAAGCACAATAGCCAGCCCTCGGTCCCTCAGATGTGGACAAGTAAAAGACCATTTCCTCCTAGCCATGAGAAAGCTAAGAGGTTGAATTTCACCATCTGCAAACTCTTGGCTACAGAAATGCTGCCTTTCCGCCTGGTGGACACAGAGGATTTTCGAGACCTTATGTCCGTCGCAGTGCCCCAGTACCAGATGCCCAGTCGGCACTACTTCTCAAAGAAAGGTGTGCCTGCGCTCCACCAGCATGTCGCACACAACATCACCGCTTCTTTGAGAAACTCTGTGTGTGACAGGGTGCATTTCACCACAGACACTTGGACGAGTAGGCATGGACAGGGGCGTTACATGTCGCTGACTGGGCACTGGGTAACTATGGTGACAGCAGGACAAGGTGCTGCTGTCCAAGTCTTGCCGTCCCCACGAGTTGTGCGTCAATCCTCTTTATGTCAAAGTTCCTCCACTGCTTCTGCCTCCTCAACCTCCTCTCGGTCTTCCACCTGCACCCAAAGCCTGTCTGGTCATGCCACAAGCTTTCTAACTGCGCAGAAGGGATCCTGCACACCTCCTTACTATGCTGGCAGTAGGGCTCAACGTCATCAGGCCGTTTTTACATTGAAATGTCTGGGAAATGTGAGTCACACAGCTGAGGAGTTGTGGTCAGCTCTGGAGAACCAATTTCATGAATGGTTGTCTCCACTGGACCTGAAACCAGGGAAGGCCGTGTGCGACAATGCTGCAAACCTGGGTGCGGCCCTTCGCCGGGGCAATGTCACACACGTGCCTTGTATGGCTCACGTGTTGAACCTGGTTGTCCAGCAATTTTTAGCCCACTATCCCAGACTAGATGGCCTTCTGCAGAGGGCACGGTCGCTGTGTGCTCACTTCCGCCGTTCGCATCCCGCAGCTCAGCGACTTACATCTCTACAGAAGTCGTTGGGCCTGCCACTTCACCGGCTAAAATGCGATGTGCCTACCCAGTGGAATTCAACTCTGCACATGTTGCAGCGACTGTGGCAGCACCGACAAGCCCTGGTGCAATACGTTCTGACGTATAGCCTGGGCCAACGAGATTCAGAGGTGGGGCAAATCACGCTGGAGGAGTGGTCTCAGATCAGGGACCTATGCACCCTTCTGCACAGTTTTGAAATGGCGACGAAGATGTTTAGTGCTGACGATGCCATTATCAGCATGACTATTCCGGTGATTTACATGCTGGAGCACATGTTAAACAGAATTCGGAGTCAGGTGGTGGCACAAGAGGAGGTGGAGGAAGTAGAGGAGGAGGAGTTGTATGTGGAAGGGCTAACATCTGCAAGGTCCAGACGGTCGGCAGCACCAAGGCGGCAGGCATGTGAGGGTGGGGGAGATGGTTTTACCAGGGCGCATGGTAGCAGCCAAACTAGTGAGGAAGGTGCAGGAGCCCAGGAAGAAGTGGAGGACGAACTGATGGAAGACTCATCAGATGAGGGAGACCTTGATCACATTTCTGTTGTGCGAGGTTGGGGGGAGAGGACAGAGGAAGGAAGCATGATTGTTACCTCGCCACCAACACAACAGGGACTTGGTGCTCCTGGATGCGCAACACACATGAGTGCCTTCTTGCTGCACTACCTGCAACATGACCCTCGAATTGTGAGAATTAGAAATAATCCTGACTACTGGGTTGCCACACTGTTAGATCCCCGGTACAAAAGTAAATTTGCAGAAATTATTCCTGCCATAGAAAGGGATGCACGCATGCAGGAGTATCAGCAGAGACTGTTGCAGAATCTTACATGTGCTTTTCCACAAAATACCAGTGGTGCACGTAGTGAATCTCACAGTTCCAACTTGCCAACCGTGGGACCGTCAAGTGTTCAGCACTCAAACCGTAACAGAACCACAGTATCTGCTGGTAACATCAATTTTGCGGAATCATTTCACCACTTTTTTAGCCCATCCTTTGCAAGGCCACAGGAGACAAGAAGTCTGACACATAGTCAACGCCTAGAGACGATGGTACAGGAGTATCTCCAAGTAAACATTGAAGCCACGACTATGTCACTGGACCCTTGCTCTTTTTGGGCTTCCAATCTGGATAAATGGCCGGAGCTAGCCACTTACGCCTTGGAGATCTTGTCATGCCCCGCAGCCAGCGTTCTGTCTGAACGTGTGTTTAGCGCTGCTGGTGGTGTGCTGACAGATAAGCGCACGCGGCTCTCCACTGATAATGTAGACAGACTCACGTTCATAAAGATGAACAAATCATGGATCCGAAACGACTTTTCTACCCCTGTGTCATCCTGGGGAGAGTAAAAGCTTGAGGATTGGTTAAAATCACCCTACCAACCGTTTTAAGCTTTCAAATTACTAATCATGTTTATCTGTATCTTGGCTGGAAAATAATTTGGGCTTTGTAGCAGTGTGCAGCACTGATTCTATTAGGCCATCTATAATAAGCTCCACCAGATTTAAAATTACTAATCATGTTTATCTGTATCTTGACTGGAAATAATTTGGGCTTTGTAGCAGTGTGCAGCACTGATCCTATTAGGCCATCTATACTAAAGCTTCACCAGATTTAAAATTAATAATAATTTTTAGCTGCATCTAGCCCGGAAAATAATTTTGGGGCTCCGAGATGCGCAAGACACATAAGTGCCTTCTTGCTGCACTACCTGCAGCATGACCCTCATATTGTCAGAATTCGAAGTAATCATGACTACTGGGTTGCCACACTCTTAGATCCCCCAAACTTTTCGATCAACCTTTTCATTTTAATAAAGACCAAAAAAATGGTCATTTTTGAAATTATAAGCATTAGCAGGTTGTTAGAAACTGAAATCAAACAGTTTTCAACTCAAAACTTTATTCTAGGTGATGTTACATTTTCACATAGGACCCCTTGTTCGAAAGGAGCTTCTGAACTCTCTCGTCCATTGAATTTGTCAGGTTTTGGATGGTTTCTGCTTCAATTGTTTTGCATGAGGACAGAATACCCTCCCAGAGCTGTTGCTTAGATGTGAACTGCCTCCCGCCATCATAGACACTCCTTTTAATGATGCTCCAAAGGTTCTGAATGGGGTACAGGTCAGGGGAGCATGGGGGTCACACCATAAGTTTGTCCACTTTTATGCCCATATCAGCCAGAGATGCAGATGTTTTATGTGCAGCATGAGATGGTGCATTATCATGCAGAAAAATGATCTTGCTGTGAAATACACGGTTCTTCTTCTTGAACCATGGCAGGAAGTGCTGTTTGAGAAAATCCACATACATTATGGAGTTCATCTTTAGCGCCTTCAGGGATCCTAAAGGGGCCGACAATCTCTCTCCCCATGATTCCAGCCCAAAACATTACTCCACCTCCTCCTTGTTGGCGCTGTAGCCGTGTTTGCGTGGGGTGTCCATCAACCAGCCATCCTCCACTCCATCCATCTGGACCATCGAGCGCTGCACGGCGCTCATCCATGAACAAAACAGTTTTGAAATCAGTCTTCATGTAATGTTTGGCCCACTGGAGCCGTTTCTGCTTGTGTGAAGTGGATAGAGGAGGTCGACAGGATGGCGTATGCACAGCTGCAAACCTCTGAAGGACCCTGCATCTTGTTGTTCGGGGGACATTGGAGGCACAAGCAGCTTCAAAAACTTGTCTGCTGCTATGACAAGGCTTTTTTGCCGCTGCTCTTTCAACCTGACGTAATTGCCTGTAGGAAAGAGTCCTCAATTTGCCCTTATCAGCACGCACACGTGTGTACTGTGAATCAGCTACATACTTCTTGATTGCCAAGACACTTCATCCTGATCATCGCACAATGTTGATTGTAGTCATGCCTTGACCTAAACACTCCACAATTTGTTGCTTCTCAGCAGCCGACACATCCTTTTTCTTTCCCATTTTGGCAGAAAATGTAGGCTGCTTAAAAATGTGAGACAACCTTCTTAAGTAGTCTTGCCTTTCATTGGACACACCTGCCAAACTAATTAGCACAGGTGTCTGCAATTGATTACAGTGATATAAAGAGCCCTGACACACATCACCATCAATGAGTTTAACTGACAAACAAACAAATTCTTCCCTTATCACTCCTAAACACTTTTTGTATAATAATTTGGAACGCAGTGTACATGTGCTTTTCCACAAAACACCAGTGGTTCACGTAGTGAATCTTACAGTTCTAACTTGCCAACCGTGGTCTGTATGGAGTTGTTCAATAAAGGGCCCAAAATTAAGATAACATAGATGGGAGAGGTCTCTATGAATAGGAATTCCTAAGTATTTGATACCCTGTGAGGGCCAGGCAAAGGGAAAGTTGGACTGGATGGAATCCTATATGGATTTGGGGAGGGAGACATCGAGGGCCTCAGACTTCGCTGCATTGATTTTAAAATTTGACCATGTAACAAAGTGATCTATTTCAGCCATAACAGCATGGATGGATATATGTGATTGAGTGATATATACTAGGACATCATCAGCAAATAGAGAGCACTTGTACTCGGTGCCTCCCACCTCAATCCACCTAATATTGGGGTTATGGCGAATTGATGAGAGCAGGTGCTCCGTCACTAGGAGTTATAAGAGAGGGGACAGAGAACATCCCTGCCTTGTCCCATTGGTGATTGTGAAAGGTGATGAAAATGTTCTGACGCACCCCCTGGGCCTTGGGACACCCGGAGCCGGACCCTTTTTGGTGGATGCTGGTGGTTGTAGTCTTCGTGGCGGCGACCCGGTTCCGTGGCTCAGGGTGGTCAAACCAGTGGCGGAACTATTTATGTGGTTTTGATGTTTAAATGTCCGACTACGCCACCCGTGGATTGCGGTCAGAGTGAACCGCCGCTGCAGGGCAGACCGCTGAGGCTGGTGCTGTGGGTGCAGCAGAGCGTAGCATAACTCCCCACGGGAGGAGTATAGCCTCAGGGCAGTGTATGCGGAGGATGGGGGTGATGGTGCAGGGCAGCAGCAGTAATGACACGGAGTCAGTGATGCAGTCCAGGGCCTTTACTCACAGTTCTTATTATCCAGACCACGTCTGCAGGTAACGGCTGCCCACATCGTACTGTGCTCACCAGGTGAGGGGCTCAGACAACTCCCAGATAACTTTGGAGCGCTTCACAGGACTCCCTTTGTGTGTCCTTTGTCTGGCCTTTCTTACCAACCCTTCTGTCCGGCTGCCTCGGGCCTCCTCTTGGTAAACTTGGCGCCAGTTTCCCTGACCCTATGTGGTGCCTTCCTAGCGGGTGTAGCGAGGGGCTGCGCCACATAAAATGTCACAGCCTCCGGTTTCTAGCTGAGGGTCATTTCCTGCCTCCACTAGTTTCGGGGACCGGTCTCCCCCTTTGGCCTGACCCCTCCACGCAGGTGGATTCGGGCGTGCGGTGGCGACTCGCCCGTCCGCACCCCTGGGATCCCTTCATTCCTCATTCCTGGAGCCTTCTCCGCTCCTCTTCCTTCCTTCTCCCTCTTCCAGGCCTGGGCCTCTGTTACTAGGCCCGCCTCCGGAGCAGAGCTCATGCAGAGCCCCTGCTCCCTGCCACTTCTGCTCAGACTTCTCTGCACTGAACTAAGATGGTGCCCACCTTTTATACTCCCTTCTCAATGCACCCAGGAACTGCTTCCTCCCTGCTCCTGCACTACAGGGTTCCCCTTCCTCAGTGTTCCCTCCCCCCACTCCAGACAGGGACAGGGACTGTCGTGCCCATCTCAGAGGCATATTGGTCGCCCTGCCCCACGGCAATGTGGTGTAATGCATGCAAGTGTCGGGTCCTGATCCACACTCCATCCTTACCTGAGAGTGAGATATCACACCTCTGGGTGAGGTGCAATACCTCTGTAGCAACCGAGCCCTCAGGGTGCTACAGTTCCATTTATCTTCAGCCTAGATGACGTATTGTGATACAGGGCCGTGATTTTGGCTATAAAAGGGTCCCCTAGACCCCTACCCCAAGCTTTTTAAGAGAATCATATATGGCGTGCCAGGAGACTCTATGGAATGCTTTCTCAGCATCCAACGAGAGTATCTAATTACAAATTTTTAACTGCATCTAGCCCAGGAAATACTTTGTGCCTAGTAGCAGTGTCTGCTAGTCAGCGGATTATCCCGGCTGTTAAGCAAGCTACACCACCTGTAGTTTAGACACTTAATTTTTTCAAAGGAAATGCTTCCGGACCATGGGATACTCAGTGAAGAGCATCAGGAGGCACCCCAAGGCATAGGGGCTGGGACTGGCAGTAGGATGCCTTGCGGTGGACAGCCGAGCTCGATCCTTATAAAAGCTTTTTAACTGCAGCAGCTTTAGTGGACGCTACTGGAGCTGGAATTACGCGGCTGCTGGCATGAGACTTGCCCTCCAATAGATCCTTGTAAATGGATTTAAAGTGTATTCATTCAAATTAGAGAGACAATTTAAATTAAAAAGCTTAGATCTGCCTCCACCACAGGGGGGCTCGCTCGACCCACCAGCGGACAGGCACCAGTATTGGGAGAGGGGGGCTGGCCATCAGGGTTCACCGCGGCTCTGGCACAAACCCGGCGACACGGAGGTGGCACGGGCATGAGCGGACTGGCCGTGTCGGCTTCTCACTTTTTGGATTTTAGAAGGGCATGACATGCCTATATCTGTGTCTCCCCCTCCTTTTACTCCTCCACCTCTTTTATTTTCGCATGACTATATGTACTTGTCACTTTTCCATGTTTTAGTTATGTCTTCTGAGCAGTTTGTCAGCTTTTGGACACCTTTGAAGGTGTTTTCTATGTGTTTCTATGTGTTTTTGTTTGCCTGCCATTGGTTTTAACGGTGTTCGAAGGTGTTCGACGAACAGTTCGGCGAACACACGGGTGTTCGACGAACCGAACCGAACTCGAACACTACGGGGGTGGCTCAACACTAATTAAAACCGTCTTGTTAAACCACTCTGAACTGCAGGACTCTTCCAAGGGGCATTAAAACCATCTTGTTAAACCACTCTGAACTCCACGTCTCTTACAATGGGCATTAAAACCATCTTGTTAAGCTACTGTGACCTCCACGTCTCTTCCAAAGGGCATTAAAAACGTCTTGCTAAGCTACTGTGACCTCCACCACTCTTCCAAGGGGCATTGATATTGTCTTTTTATTCCACTGTGACCTCCACTACTCTTCAAAGTGGTCATTGATAATATCTTTTTATTCCACTGGGACCTCCACGTCTTTTCCAAGGGTCATTAAAACCGTCTTGTTAAACCACTCTGAACTCAAAGTCTCTCCCAAGTGGCATTAAAACCGTCTTGTTAAGCTATTATAACCTCCATGTGTCTTCTAAGGGGCATTAACACCGTCTTGTTAAGCTACTGTGAACTCCACGTCTCTTCCAAGCGGCATTGATATTGTCTTTTTATTCCACTGCGATGTCCACCACTCTTCCAAGGGGCATTGATATTGTCTTTTTATTCCATTGGGACCTCCACGTCTCTTCCAAGGGGCATTAAAACGGTATTGTTAATCTACAGTGACCTCCACGTCTCTTCCAAGGGGCATTAAAACCGTCTTGTTAAATCACTCTGAACTCCATGTCTCTTCCAAGGGGCATTAAAACCGTATTGTTAAGCTACTGTGACATCCACGTCTCTTCCAAGGGGCATTAAAACCGTCTTGTTAAACCACTCTGAACTCCATGTCTCTTCCAAGGGGCATTAAAATGGCCTTGTTAAGCTACTGTAACCTCCACGGCTCTTCCAAGGGTCATTGATATTGTCTTTTTATTCCACTGGGACCTCCACCACTCTTCCAAAGGGCATTGATATTGTCTTTTTATTCCACTGGGACCTCCACGTATCTGCCAAGGGGCTTTTAAACCTTCTTGTTAAACCACTCTGACCTCCACATCTCTTCCAATGGGTATTAAAATCGTCTTGTTAAGCTGCTGTGACCTCCACGTCTCTTCCAAGGGGCATTAAAACCGTCTTGTTAACCTACTGTGACCTCCACGTCTCTTCCAAGGGGCATTAAAACCATCTTGTTAAGCTACTGTGACCTCCACGTCTCTTCCAAGGGGCATTGATATTGTCTTTTTATTCCACTGTAACCTCCACAACTCATCCAAGGGGCATTAAAACTGTCTTGTTAAGCTACTGTGATCTCCATGTCTCTTCCAAGGGGCATTAAAACCGTCTTGTTAAACCACACTGAACTCCACGTCTCCTCCAAGGGGCCTTAAAGTCGTCTTGTTAAGCTACTGTGACCTCCATGTCTCTTCCAAGGGTCATTGATATT
This sequence comes from Phyllobates terribilis, assembly GCF_046119375.1. NCBI lineage: Eukaryota > Metazoa > Chordata > Amphibia > Anura > Dendrobatidae > Phyllobates > Phyllobates terribilis. Next base: position 1,019,464,823 of record NW_027362761.1, read on the forward strand.
GCTTTTTTATTCCACTGGGACCTCCACCACTCTTCCAAGGGGCATTGATATTGTCTTTTTATTCCACTGGGACCTCCACCACTCTTCCAAGGGACATTGATATTGTATTTTAATTCCACTGGGACCTCCACCACTCTTCCAAGGGGCATTGATATTGTCTTTTTTTTCCACTGGGAACTCCACGTCTCTTCCAAGGGGCATTAAAACCGTCTTGTTAAACCACTCTGAACTCCACGTCTCTTCCAAGTGGCATTAAAACCGACTTGTTAAGCTACTGTGACCTCCACGTCTCTTCCAAGGGGCATTAAAACCGTCTAGTTAAGCTTCTGTGACCTCCACGTCTCTTCCTAGGGGCATTACAACCGTTTTGTTAAACCACTCTGATCTCTACGTCTCTTCCAAGGGGCATTAAACCATCTTGTTAAGCTACTGTGACCTTCACGTCTCTTCCAAGGGTCATTGATATTGCTTTTTTATTCCACTGGGACCTCCACCACTCTTCCAAGGGGCATTGATATTGTCTTTTTATTCCACTGTAACCTCCACCACTCTTCCAAGGGGCATTGATATTGTCTTTTTATTCCACTGGGACCTCCACGTCTCTTCCAAGGGGCATTAAAACCGTCTTGTTAAGCTACTGTGACCTCCACGTCTCTTCCGAGGGGCATTAAAACCGTCTTGTTAAGCTACTGTGACCTCTAAGTCTCTTCCAAGGGGCATTGATATTGTCTTTTTATTCAACTGCGACCTCCACCACTCTTCTAAGGGGCATTGATATTGTCTTTTTATACCACTGGGACCTCCAACACTCTTCCAAGGGGCATTGATATTGTCTTTTTATTCCACTGGGACCTCCACGTCTCTTCCAAAGGGCATTAAAACCGTCATGTTAAACCACGCTGAACTCCACGTCTCTTCCAAGGGGCATTAAAACCGTCTTATTAAACCACTCTGAACTGCAGGACTCTTCCAAGGGGCATTAAAACCGTCTTGTTAAACCACTCTGAACGCCACGTCTCTTCCAAGGGGCTTTAAAACCGTCTTGTTAAGCTACTGTGACCTCCAAGTCTCTTCCAAGGGGCATTAAAACCATCTTGTTAAACCTCTCTGTACTCCATGTCTCTTCCAAGGGCATTAAAATCGTCTTGTTAAGCTACTGTGACCTCTACGTCTCTTCCAAAGGTCATTGATATTGTCTTTTTATTCCACTGGGACCTCCACCACTCTTCCAAGGGGCATTGATATTGTCTTTTTTTTCCACTGAACCTCCATCACTCTTCCAAGGGGCATTGATATTGTCTTTTTATTCCACTGGGACCTCCACGTCTCTCCAAGGAGCATTAAAACCGTCTTGTTAAGCTACTGTGACCTCCATGTCTCTTCCAAGGGTCATTGATATTGCTTTTTTATTCTACTGGGACCTCCACCACTCTTCCAAGGGGCATTGATATTGTCTTTTTATTCCACTGGGACCTCCACCACTCTTCCAAGGGCCATTGATATTGTATTTTAATTCCACTGGGACCTCCACCACTCTTCCAAGGGGCATTGATATTGTCTTTTTTTTCCACTGGGAACTCCACGTCTCTTCCAAGGGGCATTAAAACCGTCTTGTTAAACCACTCTGAACTCCATGTCTCTTCCAAGTGGCATTAAAACAGACTTGTTAAGCTACTGTGACCTCCACGTCTCTTCCAAGGGGCATTAAAACCGTCTAGTTAAGCTACTGTGACCTCCACGTCTCTTCCTAGGGGCATTAAAACCGTTTTGTTAAACCACTCTGAACTCTACGTCTCTTCCAAGGGGCATTAAACCATCTTGTTAAGCTATTGTGACCTTCACGTCTCTTCCAAGGGTCATTGATATTGTTTTTTTATTCCACTGGGACCTCCACCACTCTTCCAAGGGGCATTGATATTGTCTTTTTTTTCCACTGGGACCTCCATCACTCTTCCAAGGGGCATTGATATTGTCTTTTTATTCCACTGGGACCTCCACGTCTCTTCCAAGGGGCATTAAAACCGTCTTGTTAATCTACTGTGACCTCCACGTCTCTTCCAAGGGGCATTAAAACCGTCTTGTTAAGCTACTGTGACATCCAAGTCTCTTCCAAGGGCCATTAAAACCGTCTTGTTAAACCTCTCTGTACTCCACGTCTCTTCCAAGGGCATTAAAATCGTCTTGTTAAGCTACTGTGACCTCTACGTCTCTTCCAAAGGTCATTGATATTGTCTTTTTATTCCACTGGGACCTCCACCACTCTTCCAAGGGGCATTGATATTGTCTTTTTTTTCCACTGGGACCTCCATCACTCTTCCAAGGGGCATTGATATTGTCTTTTTATTCCACTGCGACCTCCACGTCTCTTCCAAGCGGCATTAAAACCATTTTGTTAAATCACTCTGAACTCCACGTCTCTTCCAAGGGGCATTAAAACAGTCTTGTTAAGCTACTGTGACATCCACGTCTCTTCCAAGGGGCATTAAAACCGTCTTGTTAAACCACTCTGAACTCCACATCTCTTCCAAGGGGCATTAAAATCGCCGTGTTAAGCTACTGTAACCTCCACGGCTCTTCCAAAGGTCATTGATATTGTCTTTTTAATCCACTGGGACCTCCACCACTCTTCCAAAGGGCATTGCTATTGTCTTGTTATTCCACTGGGACCTCCACGTATCTCCCAAGGGGCTTTAAAACCTTCTTGTTAAACCACTCTGACCTCCACGTCTCTTCCAAGGGGTATTAAAATCGTCTTGTTAAGCTGCTGTGACCTCCACGTATCTTCCAAGGGGCATTAAAACCATCTTGTTAAGCTACTGTGACCTCCACGTCTCTTCCAAGGGGCATTAAAACCATCTTGTTAAGCTACTGTGACCTCCACGTCTCTTCCAAGGGGCAATGATATTGTCTTTTTATTCCACTGTAACCTCCACAACTTATCCAAGGGGCATTAAAACTGTCTTGTTAAGCTTCTGTGATCTCCACGTCTCTTCCAAGGGGCATTAAAACCATCTTGTTAAACCACTCTGAACTCCACGTCTCCTCCAAGGGGCCTTAAAATCGTCTTGTTAAGCTACTGTGACCTCCATGTCTCTTCCAAGGGTCATTGATATTGCTTTTTTATTCCACTGTGACCTCCACCACTCTTCCAAGGGGCATTGATATTGTCTTTTTATTCCACTGGGACCTCCACCACTCTTCCAAGGGCCATTGATATTGTATTTTAATTCCACTGGGACCTCCACCACTCTTCCAAGGGGCATTGATATTGTCTTTTTTTTCCACTGGGAACTCCACGTCTCTTCCATGGGGCATTAAAACCGTCTTGTTAAACCACTCTGAACTCCACGTCTCTTCCAAGTGGCATCAAAACCGACTTGTTAAGCTACTGTGACCTCCACGTCTCTTCCAAGGGGCATTAAAACCGTCTAGTTAAGCTACTGTGACCTCCACGTCTCTTCCTAGGGGCATTAAAACCATTTTGTTAAACCACTCTGAACTCTACGTCTCTTCCAAGGGGCATTAAACCATCTTGTTAAGCTACTGTGACCTTCACGTCTCTTCCAAGGGTCATTGATATTGCTTTTTTATTCCACTGGGACCTCCACCACTCTTCCAAGGGGCATTGATATTGTCTTTTTATTCCACTGTAACCTCCACCACTCTTCCAAGGGGCATTGATATTGTCTTTTTATTCCACTGGGACCTCCACGTCTCTTCCAAGGGGCATTAAAACCGTCTTGTTAAGCTACTGTGACCTCCACGTCTCTTCCGAGGGGCATTAAAACCGTCTTGTTAAGCTACTGTGACCTCTAAGTCTCTTCCAAGAGGCATTGATATTGTCTTTTTATTCAACTGCGACCTCCACCACTCTTCTAAGGGGCATTGATATTGTCTTTTTATACCACTGGGACCTACAACACTCTTCCAAGGGGCATTGATATTGTCTTTTTATTCCACTGGGACCTCCACGTCTCTTCCAAAGGGCATTAAAACCGTCTTGTTAAACCACGCTGAACTCCACGTCTCTTCCAAGGGGCATTAAAACCGTCTTATTAAACCACTCTGAACTGCAGGACTCTTCCAAGGGGCATTAAAACCGTCTTGTTAAACCACTCTGAACTCCACGTCTCTTCCAAGGGGCTTTAAAACCGTCTTGTTAAGCAACTGTGACCTCCAAGTCTCTTCCAAGGGGCATTAAAACCGTCTTGTTAAACCTCTCTGTACTCCATGTCTCTTCCAAGGGCATTAAAATCGTCTTGTTAAGCTACTGTGACCTCTACGTCTCTTCCAAAGGTCATTGATATTGTCTTTTTATTCCACTGGGACCTCCACCACTCTTCCAAGGGGCATTGATATTGTCTTTTTTTTCCACTGGGACCTCCATCACTCTTCCAAGGGGCATTGATATTGTCTTTTTATTCCACTGGGACCTCCACGTCTCTTCCAAGGAGCATTAAAACCATCTTGTTAAGCTACTGTGACCTCCATGTCTCTTCCAAGGGTCATTGATATTGCTTTTTTATTCTACTGGGACCTCCACCACTCTTCCAAGGGGCATTGATATTGTCTTTTTATTCCACTGGGACCTCCACCACTCTTCCAAGGGCCATTGATATTGTATTTTAATTCCACTGGGACCTCCACCACTCTTCCAAGGGGCATTGATATTGTCTTTTTTTTCCACTGGGAACTCCACGTCTCTTCCAAGGGGCATTAAAACCGTCTTGTTAAACCACTCTGAACTCCATGTCTCTTCCAAGTGGCATTAAAACAGACTTGTTAAGCTACTGTGACCTCCACGTCTCTTCCAAGGGGCATTAAAACCGTCTAGTTAAGCTACTGTGACTTCCACGTCTCTTCCTAGGGGCATTAAAACCGTTTTGTTAAACCACTCTGAACTCTACGTCTCTTCCAAGGGGCATTAAACCATCTTGTTAAGCTATTGTGACCTTCACGTCTCTTCCAAGGGTCATTGATATTGTTTTTTTATTCCACTGGGACCTCCACCACTCTTCCAAGGGGCATTGATATTGTCTTTTTTTTCCACTGGGACCTCCATCACTCTTCCAAGGGGCATTGATATTGTCATTTTATTCCACTGGGACCTCCACGTCTCTTCCAAGGGGCATTAAAACCGTCTTGTTAAGCTACTGTGACCTCCACGTCTCTTCCAAGGGGCATTAAAACCGTCTTGTTAAGCTACTGTGACATCCAAGTCTCTTCCAAGGGCCATTAAAACCGTCTTGTTAAACCTCTCTGTACTCCACGTCTCTTCCAAGGGCATTAAAATCGTCTTGTTAAGCTACTGTGACCTCTACGTCTCTTCCAAAGGTCATTGATATTGTTTTTTTATTCCACTGGGACCTCCACCACTCTTCCAAGGGGCATTGATATTGTCTTTTTTTTCCACTGGGACCTCCATCACTCTTCCAAGGGGCATTGATATTGTCTTTTTATTCCACTGCGACCTCCACGTCTCTTCCAAGCGGCATTAAAACCATTTTGTTAAATCACTCTGAACTCCACGTCTCTTCCAAGGGGCATTAAAACAGTCTTGTTAAGCTACTGTGACATCCACGTCTCTTCCAAGGGGCATTAAAACCGTCTTGTTAAACCACTCTGAACTCCACATCTCTTCCAAGGGGCATTAAAATCGCCGTGTTAAGCTACTGTAACCTCCACGGCTCTTCCAAAGGTCATTGATATTGTCTTTTTAATCCACTGGGACCTCCACCACTCTTCCAAAGGGCATTGCTATTGTCTTGTTATTCCACTGGGACCTCCACGTATCTCCCAAGGGGCTTTAAAACCTTCTTGTTAAACCACTCTGACCTCCACGTCTCTTCCAAGGGGTATTAAAATCGTCTTGTTAAGCTGCTGTGACCTCCACGTATCTTCCAAGGGGCATTAAAACCATCTTGTTAAGCTACTGTGACCTCCACGTCTCTTCCAAGGGGCATTAAAACCATCTTGTTAAGCTACTGTGACCTCCACGTCTCTTCCAAGGGGCAATGATATTGTCTTTTTATTCCACTGTAACCTCCACAACTCATCCAAGGGGCATTAAAACTGTCTTGTTAAGCTACTGTGATCTCCACGTCTCTTCCAAGGGGTCATTAAAACCATCTTGTTAAACCACTCTGAACTCCACGTCTCCTCCAAGGGGCCTTAAAATCGTCTTGTTAAGCTACTGTGACCTCCATGTCTCTTCCAAGGGTCATTGATATTGCTTTTTTATTCCACTGTGACCTCCACCACTCTTCCAAGGGGCATTGATATTGTCTTTTTATTCCACTGGGACCTCCACCACTCTTCCAAGGGCCATTGATATTGTATTTTAATTCCACTGGGACCTCCACCACTCTTCCAAGGGGCATTGATATTGTCTTTTTTTTCCACTGGGAACTCCACGTCTCTTCCAAGGGGCATTAAAACCGTCTTGTTAAACCCCTCTGAACTCCACGTCTCTTCCAAGTGGCATCAAAACCGACTTGTTAAGCTACTGTGACCTCCACGTCTCTTCCAAGGGGCATTAAAACCGTCTAGTTAAGCTACTGTGACCTCCACGTCTCTTCCTAGGGGCATTAAAACCATTTTGTTAAACCACTCTGAACTCTACGTCTCTTCCAAGGGGCATTAAACCATCTTGTTAAGCTACTGTGACCTCCACGTCTCTTCCAAGGGTCATTGATAATGTTTTTCTATTCCACTGGGACCTCCACCACTCTTCCAAGGGGCATTGATAATATCTTTTTATTCCACTGGGACCTCCACCACTCTTCCAAGGGGCATTGATATTGTCTTTTTATTCCCCTGGGACCTCCACAACTCTACCAAGTGGCATTGATATTGTCTTTTTTTTCCACTGGGACCTCCACGTCTCTTCCAAGGGGCATTAAAACCATCTTGTTAAACCACTCTGAACTCCACTTCTCTTCCAAGTGTCATTAATACCATCTTGTTAAGCTACTGAGTCCTCCACGTCTCTTCCAAGGGGCATTAAAACCGTCTTAAGCTACTGTGACCTCCTCGTCTCTTCCAAGGGGCATTAAAACCATCTTGTTAAACCACGCTGAACTCCACGTCTCTTCCAAGGGGCATTAAAATCATCTTGTTAAGCTACTGTGAACTCCACGTCTCTTCCAATGTTCATTGATATTGTTTTTTTATTCCACTGGGACCTCCACCACTCTTCCAAGGGGCATTGATATTATCTTTTTATTCCACTGGAACCTCCACCACTCTTCCAAGGGGCATTGATATTGTCTTTTTATTCCCCTGGGACCTCCACAACTCTACCAAGTGGCATTGATATTGTCTTTTTATTCCACTGGGACCTCCACGTCTCTTCCAAGGGGCATTAAAACCATCTTGTTAAACCACTCTGAACTCCACTTCTCTTCCAAGTGTCATTAATACCATCTTTTTAAGCTACTGAGTCCTCCACGTCTCTTCCAAGGGGCATTAAAACCGTCTTAAGCTACTGTGACCTCCTCGTCTCTTCCAAGGGGCATTAAAACCGTCTTGTTATACCACGCTGAACTCCACGTCTCTTCCAAGGGGCATTAAAATCATCTTGTTAAGCTACTGTGAACTCCACGTCTCTTCCAATGTTCATTGATATTGTTTTTTTATTCCACTGGGACCTCCACCACTCTTCCAAGGGGTATTGATATTGTCTTTTTATTCCACTGTAACCTCCACTACTCTTCCAATGGGCATTAATATTGTCTTTTTATTCCACTGGAACCTCCACGTCTCTTCCAAGGGGCATTAAAACCGTCTTGTTAAAACACCCTGAGCTCCACGTCTCTTCCAAAGGGCATTAAAACCGTCTTGTTAAGCTACTGTGACCTCCATGTCTCTTCCAAGGGTCATTGATATAGTCTTTTTATTCCACTGGGACCTTCACCACTCTTCCAATTGCATTGATATTGTCTTTTTATTTCACTGCGACCTCCACCACTGTTCCAAGGGGCATTGATATTATCTTTTTATTCCACTGGGACCTCCACGTCTCTTCCAAGGGGCATTAAAACCATCTTGTTAAACCACTCTGAACTCCACATCTCTTCCAAGGGGCATTAAAACCGTCTTTTTAAGCTACTGTGACCTCCACGTCTCTCCCAAGGGGCATTAAAATCATCTTGTTAAACCACTCTGAACTCCACGTCTCTTCCAAGGGGCGTTAAAACCGTCTTGTTAAGCTAATGTGACCTCCACGTCTCTTCCATGGTGTATTAAAACCGTCTTGTTAAGCTACTGTGACCTCCACGTCTCTTTCAAGGGGCATTGATATTGTCTTTTCATTCCTCTGCGACCTCCACCACTCTTCCAAGGGGCATTGATATTGTCTTTTTATTCCACTGGGACCTCCACCACTCTTCCAAGGGGCTTTGATATTGTCTTTTTATTCCACTGGGACCTCCACGTCTCTTCCAAGGGGCATAAAAAGCGTCTTGTTAAACCACTCTGAACTCCATGTCTCTTCCAAGGGGCATTAAAACCGTCTTGTTAAGCTACTGTGACCTCCACGTCTCTTCCAAGGTGAATTAAAACCGTCTTGCTAAACCACTCTGAACTCCACAGCTCTTCCAAGGGGCATTGAAATATTGTTTTTAGTTACCTCTAACCTCCACGACTCTTTCAACGGGCATTGTATTTCTTCCTAATTTTAGTCAGCATTTTCTTTTCAATGCATAGGCGAACACTAAGGGAGACCCACTCCCCAATAATGGGCAGAAGGTTTTTAGTACGCTGTTATCCACATCTGTTTCAAGTGGCATTACAGTTCCTCATAATTTTTGCAAAGCCTTCCATTCACTGCTTAGGCCAACAGTGTACAGGAGACCCAGTTGCTATAAATGGAAAAAACGGTCTAGTTAAGGCCCTCTGACCTCCATGTCACTACCAAGGGGCATTGGAGTGCCTCGAAATTTTTGGTAGGCATTGCTCTCACTGTATGCCCTATAACTGTGTAGCCGAACTGCTCCTTTTGGTACAGAAACATATCCTACAAGACATGTGTGGTTGACTGGCCTGATATTGATGTGAATGGTCCCTGTTCCTCCTGCTCTTTCTCCTTTGCCACCACCTCATCCATCATTCATCACCTGAAGCTTTGTTTTAACGGGAGTCATAGAACTGGGATAGTAGCAGGAAAACATCCAGCAATCCTCGGAGGAGGTAGGATATGCGCCAGAACGCTGACCACCTCATGCCTAGCCGCTACTACATACATGCGCTTGCATTCCAAGGAACAGAAAGCTAAGGAGTTGGAAGGCCTCATGATCATGAATAATTTACTCGTTGTGTAGGAGGCAGACCACTGCTGCTGTCTACCTTCTGAAATTTGTATTGAAGCCTGATTGACCCAGGACCCGCAATCCTCTATGTCTGGAGGACGTGTTGCATCCCAGTGTCCAACTATGTCCCGGCTTCCACAATATTAACCCTGTGTGAAGGCGTCAGTGAGATGGACCATCCCTAGCCACATTCACTTGTCCACGTGTTTGTGGTTAGGCTGTCCTTCCCACTAAGTGCACTGGGGAGGGCACAGGTAATGTTTTGGTATGCGCGATTATGTATAAGGCGGAACGGGACAAATAGGGGTGGCTGGGGACCATTTATAGACACCCAGCCTCCCCCCGGCGGCTGGGGACCGTGTGTGGGCACCCGGCCGCGGGACGGCTGGGGACCGAGTAAGGACACCCGGCCGCCCGCTGGCGGCTGGGGACCAAGCGTGGACACCCGGCCGCTGGGCAGTTGGGGACTGAGTATGGATACTAGGCCGCCGACGCAGCCATGACGTGGTGGCCAGATTCCGCCTCCACATGCCTAAAAGGCCCAATTTCAAGTGCAAGCAAGCAAGCAGGATGGTATTGCAGCCCGGGGGTGGGTGGGTGGCAGGTTGCATACTTGTGCTTGCATTGCAAGCAATGGGGGAGGTACAATTGAACACTGCCCTGGGACAAGGACTTGCATGGGGATAGTTGCAAGTCTGCATCTTCTGATGCGGCAAGGATCACTTCTGATGGGCACACTTTTAGGCAGTGACCTGGATGTCAGAGATGCTTCCAGGGGTCTTCCCCATGCTGTTCCCATGTCTTTTCAGCACTGTATGCATGTGTCACACAGCACATGGCCAGATAAGGTTGTAAAATGTTAAAATGACATTTCCCGGTGAATGCATTTGTCACGGTTGAAAGCAATACAAAAATGCAAAAACACATAAAAAATGCTACTTGTGAACATAGCCCAAGGTGTGGAGGAGTATTTTTGTTTTTGGTTATTTATTTTACCTTATACACAAGTCTTTACCCTGGAAAGGATGTTCCTTAACATATTTCACAGGAAAGCAGTTTCAGGAAAGCAGTTGCAGCCTTGCAGCATTAGGGTCCTGGGCTCAAATCCCACCACGGACAACATCTGCAAGGAGTTTGCATGTTCTCCCCGTGTTTGCATGGGTTTCCTCTGGGTTCTCCGGTTTCCTCCCACACTTCAAAGACACACTGATAGGGAATTTAGATTGTGAGCCCCGATGAGGACAGTGCCGATAATGTCTGTAATGCGCTGTGGAATATGATAGCGCTGTATAAGTGAGTAAAATAAATAAAATAAATAAACCTCTGGGAAATTGCCCAGCTTTTCAGACACTAATGCTGACCCTGCCAGTGTGTGAAAGCATTGATGAACAAGTGTGTGATTGACTTTCTGAGTAAACGAGTGAATCAATAGACAGATAAACATGAGCGAGTATTTGGATGAATGGAAACACAAGATCTTGTACATCATATATGAGAGGAGTAGCTAAAGAGAATCCCATACATTGTGCTATTTATTCTATAGCTGGTCCTATGATATTCAGACAGGATCTATATATTGGAATAGTCTAGATTATCAGGCAGTGAAGACAATGGCTTCTAATTACCCATAATCAGTGAGACATACTAAAATTAAAAATTAAAGTGGATATCTCACAAGCTATAACAATGCGAACCACATACATTATTAAATAGATTTAGACCTGAAGAGGCTGGTGAGCTTATTTTGAAAGTCTGTTGAAATGGCAGTACCATTTTTTAAAATAAACTGAGCATTTTAGGAGTCCAGCTAAATACTGAGATATCTGGACTCATAAAAGGCTCATTCTAGGAATATACAACCATTTTGATATGCCTCTTCCAAATAAGTACACCAGCCTTATGAGGGTTAAAAGATTTAATAACGTATGCAGGTTATATTGAGAATTCTGATGAATGGTGTCAGATATGCTTTACCATTTTATTTTGGGCTTTCTCACTGAATGTTTTACCCTATTATAACTGAGTTAGGGCTCGCTCTCACTTGCAATGAAATCGGACGAATGCAATCCGATAAAAAATCAGATTGCATTCGGACCAATGTTATTCTATGATTATGTGTTCATCTGTGATTTTTTATCCAGATCGGATCACAATCGGACTGTAAAAAATCGCAGCATGCAGCTATTGAAATCTCAAATCGGATCACATTCAGCAGTAAAAATCAATGGATGCGATTTTAAATCGGACGGCACTCAAGTAATCTGAATCCCATGCGATTTTGTAGTAACATTCTCCACTGTCCCAGGAAATTGCATCACAATCACACGAAAAACAGATGTAAATAGCATCACATACGCTGAGAGTAGGAAAAAAAACGCAGAATCGCATTGCAATCGCAGAAGAATCGGAAACAAAATCGCAGAACACTCGTCCGACTCTCCTGCATCAAAATTGGACCTATTTTAAATTCGCTAGTGTGTCTCCGGCCTTATTCTTTGTTTTCACTGGCGGATAATCTATTTCTTTATCTATAAGTATACTATTTCTGCCACACCTAATGGTTCTGCTTTGCTGAAAAGGGACTATGATTGCATGTTATTATTAACTAATTTGGAGACTTGAATTGCTCCCTCTATAAATGAAGCACATGATATAAGAGTCACTAAGAGACCTACCCTAATAATGATAAATGCCCCTACCACAGTTTCGCTGTCTGTGGTCATGGACCGTGCTTAGATCAGAATACCCAAACCGTCCGCTGGGTCTGCTGATCTGAGACAACTGATGGGTATTCTGATCTGAGAACAGTCCATGAATGTAGAATGTGTGAAACTGACCTTATGCCATAGTTCAGGACCTTCTGCTTCTATTGGTATTATTAAAACTTACTGGAACTGGCCTACAGATTTAGGTTTCCTTTTTGCATGGTGGTAGACACTCTTGTAGATTATTGTTACTTTCTTCATTTTTGCCTGAGCAGTGAGAACCTGCTGGATGGAGGAATAAATGACATCTTACAGGACTAATAAAGTACCAAAAGGTCAGTAGTCTATTTAATCTTGATTTGAGCTGATATTGACAGTAGGAGCAGGAACTTCAGAATAAGGGTTTATAAAATTAATTACTGAAGATCTCCTATGATACTCTTTAAATATGTATCCCCAAAGCATTATTTGTGTGCATATTTCTGCATTCTTATGACATGATCAAATTAGAAATAGGTGCAAACCCAGTCACTGTCTTAGCTGTCCTATTTGTAAGTGATGAGCATCTTCAGGAGGTACTCTGTCAGGTGGAATATTTTCTTTGTCTTGGCATTGTTGAGACCTTCTTTGTTAAGGTCAGTAGTTCAGCAGTACAATACCATTATTTATCAAGGCAGGAGATTTTGTCCTTTATCTGACATTAGCAGGTGCTGACATTTGACAGACAGAATATACAGGTCATAGTGGCATTCATAACATCCATCAGTGATGTCATTCCCATTCATTTAAAATAAGTTGGGTTTTATGGTTAATTCCAATCCGATCTGTTGGCCCAAAGGTGCTAAAAGAAAGCCAAGATAATTGTAAGTTTGTTATGGCAATATAATCTTTAAACTACTTCATCTATTTTGGGGGTAGTTGACGACATATAATGTACAACAACCAATATAACTATTTAGTCCAAAATAATTTCATGCATGAGATCTTGTAGAGAGATAAAAATAGGCTTGAAAGTACAACAAATATCTAAATGGAGAAAGGCAGTGAGTGTTACGATATTAAATAGTCACTGAATAAAGCTTGCATCAATCAATAGTACAAGTAAATACAACAAACTTTATAATATATTGTATAAGAGGAATATTCTTTTTTCTCTACCTTGGAGCTACTTCCTCCCCTTCCCCTCCCTCTGAAACTCATCATTCACTTGGAAAAAACAGCTCAAATCCATCTTTGTCAAGACATGATGCACTGCCAGCATGTTACTGTCAGGTTACACTTACATTAAACTCTATGGAGAGGGGAGCGCGGAGGAGGGGAAGGAGCAGAGGAGGCTGCAAAACAGAGTGTGCAGATTCTGACTAGCTTACCTCAGTGCTGGATTCACAGCTACACTGTACTCCTATATAATTCCTCCATTCCTCTGCCTGCTGCTACTTTCTGTTTGCTACCAATGGAAAAAGGAGCATCAATTCCTTTTTTTGTGTGTTTAGTATATGGGAGACATAATAGCAACTAGTCTCCACCAAAAGAGCCTACAGAGGAGAAAACGGGTGAAAAATATGTCACATAATGACCAGAAATAGTATTATTTGTCATATACACACACATAACAGCTTATTCTGAAAATGTACTTTGAAAGTACGGTTACCCTTTAAATTACCTTCACACAACAGTAAAGCTATTTCTCACAAGGGAGAAAGTGGAGAAGGAAATGAGCAACTACTAGAACCTTTTGGCAGCAGCTTATCATCCAGGGTATGTCAAATACCAACAAAACAATTCATCTTTCCCATCATCAATTATCAGGAGAAAGTGAGAAAACCTCAAAATACTGTACATTAAAATGATGAATGACCCCACAGCTTTATCCAGCATTAGTTGTAATGTCTTCTGCTCCTCGCTCTGCAAGATTGTTGCATAAGTTATTGATTTTATGATAATTTAAGAAGTTAATTATCCACTGATAATTGGTTTCACTGTGAAAGCCTGAACATAAAGCTATTGCAGTCTAGATGTCATACATGAACTAAGCCTTTATTTACCTTAAGTAATATTCAACTCAGTCTGACATGTTAGATCTTAAAGGGGTTGTCCGGCCTTAAGCTACAAGTCTGCACACAGTCTACAGTATGTGACTGCAGACTGTGTGCTGGTAGGATACTCCACTGCCGGCGCCGGGAGCAGCAGGTTCATGACTGCGACTATGTGATTTGCATACATGCAGTCACATGCTGACTAGATGAAATTGTATTGAGCGAGGCCGGTAACAGTCTAGTCAGAATGTGTCCGTGAGTATGCAAATTGCTATAATAATAAATAATAATAACTTGTGATCACATGACTGTAGACTTGTAGCTTAAGACCGGACAACCCTTTTAGAGATATCACTATGTGTTCAAAACCTTTTCTTTTTTTGTGAGTGGTTTCAGTTTTTTTTGTCTCTTTTAAATATAACTCCTGTGACTTTTATTTTTATAATTATAGTCTGTAAATGTGTAAAAGAAACATTATTTGTTTTGGCAGTAATAGGAAATATTTTTCCTTTTTAACCTGTTTTAATTCTAACTGAATGTCCCTTCATCCAAATTTCATGCTTAGACCTACATCATAATTAGACATCCTTAGAGGGATTTTCAAATTCATTATATATATGACATTAGACTGCTGGACTTCTGTTTTACTAGTAGAGGGCTCATACATCTGATATAGCAAGCCCTATAACCAATGAGGTAACTTAAAGGGGTTCTCCAAGAATGTAATAAAATGACCCAAATCACATAACTTACCTAATTCAAACAGCAGCTTATCCTGGTCACATGTCAAGATGAGCTGCAGTTTGATGAAACCCAGCTCCTGAGACTTTTATCCCAATGACAGAGGAGCTGTATCGTAAGCACACATACATACCGGTGAGAGCTGTGACATGAGGTGAAATACATTTTCTTATCAGCTGCCTGATGGTGCAGGACTGAGGATGGAGAAAAAGTCCATTGTGCTCAGTCAGCTGAGAAGATTTATTTCTTCTGATGTCACAGCCCTTCTCCTTAGCTCACTGAAGTATGTGTAATTAAGCGACAGTTCCTCTGTTAGTTGAGACACAGGTCTCGGGAGCTGTATTTCTTCTGACTACAGTGTCCTGACATTTGACTAGGATGAGCTGTTGTCTGAAATATGTGACAGGGGCCATTTCATTACATTCTTGAGTGACCATTTTAAAGCTTGCGGGCCTCAATACAAAATGTCCAACAGAGTCCCCATCTATGAAACGTCTTTAATATTGGTCTTTTCCTACAGATCAAATAGCTTTTTAGGCCACCCATGCTCTAGGGTCCAGGTGTGAATGCAACTGCTGCACTCCCTATTATTACTCCCTTCCCTATTACATGTCTGTTCAAAAGAGAAATGTAATATGTACATGTGTACGAGCCCTAAGAAATGCAATGTTGTGTTTCTTTTGGACAGTTTATTTGCTCAGTATATCATCTATCCAATCGTATAATGCTGAATAAAATGTTGCAGTAAAATGTCCCATATTTGGAGTGCACAAAATAAGCAATAACTTAACTTTGACTAATTTCTAACCTACCTTTGCGAGGATGTTGGAGTGTGTTATAGGATCAGGAGGTCTAGGTGGTAACCTTTCTCCTGCCATTTACATAGATAAACAGCCATTACTAGATCTTTCTTATAAGACTATTGATATGTACAGGCCTTGCAGCTAGGACATGCTCCACCATGGATATCAGCATAAGAATGGACAAGCTTTTCATGAAGAATGGCCTTATGTTAAACACAGAATTCATAGCATATGTTGTACAGTTAAGTGCTGGCTTACAGGCTGGAATTGCCTGGCACAAGAAAAACATAAGTAAATGACTAAGTGACACTTCAAGTTATAGAGTAGTTTGCAGGTACAGGTCACGTTTATGGTAATGGTATTCTGTGAGAGCCTGGGGCTGTATTCTGAGGCCTGGTGCAATGCATATAAATAATATAAATAACTAAAGGATAGATAATAAATGTATGATCACTAGAGGGCTATTGCTACTTTCAAGAATGGCGGTTCCAAAGTTTTCTGTGTAAATGGAGTAGTAGTGATCTTGTGAAATCACTGCTCCATTCATTGGTTATAGAAAAGGTGGTTGCACATTGTACTGTTGTTTCATCTAAACAAGGGTCTTAGGGTCGCCCCACTCTCAGGATCCAAGTTAAAGGGGTTTTCCCAAGAACAAAAGTTCATTTTAATCAATGGCTGTGTCTGACCGTGTATGGAACATGGCCTGATCATACCAAGCTCCTGGGCAGGGGAGGAAGCAAAAGAGTATACAGACATTACAGCAGAGGATCGCAGCTAATTCTTTCTTTGAAGTAAAACATTGTTTAAAAACAGGCAGTGAAATTTTTTACCTCACAAAAATAATCAGCTGTGATCCTGTGCTGTAATGTCTGTATACTCTTTTGCATCCTCCTCTGCCCAGGAGATGTGGTATGATCAGACCATCTTCCGTACACTGTCAGACACAGCCAATGATTAAAATGAACTTTTGTTCATGGGAAAGCCCCTTTAAGTCAGTTGGTGAACCCCATCAATCATAAACATGAGATTCTTGTGCAAAGAGGATATATGTTGCTTACAGAACAAGCCCTTTAAATGTTCTTTTAGGATACTTGCAATGTAAAAATAAGTCTCGACTGCAGCCTTTTTTGAGTGACTCCATTATTCAAGTGCCTGGTGTTATAATGTTTAAGCCTAACAGCGTCTTTGTATGAAAATGCCCAGTGTGTAACAGAATGTATTTTCCTTAAAGATGAGTTCAGCATTGGCTATCTATGCCGAAATCTTGCTAAAAATAAACATCTCATTTAAAAGACTTTCATCATGAAAGACTGTTGTTCGATGTGATACAGTTTACTCTCCAAGGGCATATGAGATTGTAGATTTTACACAAATAGAAAATTAAGTACCAATTTATGGAGATAGCTGATTATAGCAGCATAAGAGTGCACATTTATTAGCATACATTATGCATTCTACAGAATATTTTACTGCAAGAAGTCTTTGTTTTCTAATCAGTGTTGATGTTTATTGGAATCTTCCATTACATTCCATGATGAAAGCTCAATATACGTAATATGCATTTCTCTACCTTTTATACATCAAGCAAATGTATAAATCATCTATTAGTTAAGAATTGACTGGCTAACAAGTCATAATACACTAGTCATTTATTTATTTTTTTTTTTCATGGTGTATATGGTGGCAACATATTCTAGAATACTATGTAGCCCAGGTATATTGTCATAACTCTACGCTATGTTCCAAATTATTATGCAAATGCTTTTTTGACTGATTTTCTTAAATGGTTGATGCAAATGAGTCAGTATAATGCTAAAATCATCAACCATTAGAGTATAAACATTTTATTAGACAGACCTCTCAATGATAACAGTATTTTTTCAAAACTAAAAAAAAATCAGAATGTACTGTTCCAAATTTTTCTGCTCCACAGAGTTTCCAAACATTTTATAGATTGTAAAGAGCTGAAAATGATTATTTGTTGAATTTGCAGCATTAGCAGTCACATTGATTGATGCCTCCGTGTCACGGGTGTGTCACCACGAAGATCGTCACGATTACACAGCCTGACTTCTCGCAGCTGACTTTTTGGTGCTTTGTGTTTTTCGGCAGTGAGGGAGTTAATTCTCTCTCTCTCTGTGCTAGACGAGGTCCAGCCTCGCCCAGCTGCAATCAATGCTGCTGTAGTGAGACTCCTTCAAATGCCTGCTGGTCTGTTAGGGAAGTGTCGGTGAAAGCATTTCATGCAGACTAACAGAGCGGATCGTGGTATTTGGAGTTTCAGAGATAAGTGTATTCGGAGAGTTTTTTCCCTTCCTCGCTTTATCATTTATCTCCTTTCCCGTTGGTGTTCCCTCTGTTGTAGTTGTGTAGTTTTTGTATGCAAGGTGGTTTTGGTTTTTCCCTTGTACTGTCTCGTTCGTCTAAGTACTGTGTGTGGGCATATTATTACTTGTCCCCTTTTGTTGTGATCGGGGTCCTTCTCAGGACTAGATTACTTAGGTGCAGGGATCCTCAGGAGGTAGGGGTTACGCTGGCGGCCTGGACCTCTGTACCTTTAACAGTACCTCCAGGCTGAGGGTTTAGCCAGGGCCCCAGCTTAGGGTCAGCTTAGGCCCCCTACCTCCAGTATACAGAGACAGCGTGACATTTTCACCGACCACTTAGTTTTTCTCCAGCTACCATGGATCCAGTAGCTGGTCTAGCTCGGCAGTTGCAGAGTTTGTCCATGGAGCTGGCGGACGTTAGGTCCAAGGTTTTGTATCCTCAGGAGCAAGCCGGACCAGAACCTAAAGTAGCTCTCCCTGACAGGTTCACTGGGGGGCGGGACAAGTTTTTTGTTTTCCGGGAGGCATGCAAGTTGTACTTTCGGCTGCGGCCTCGGTCATCGGGGAGTGAAGAACAAAGGGTGGGAATTGTCATCTCGCTCCTACAAGGGGACCCACAATCTTGGGCGTTCTCTCTTCCCCCGGGCTCCCCGGCTCTCCAGTCAGTGGATAGGTTTTTCGCTGCTCTGGGACTCGTATATGATGACCCAGATCGGATCTCCCTTGCTGAGTCTAAGTTACGTAGGATCCAGCAGGGAGATCGTCCGGCGGAGGAATTCTGTTCGGAGTTCCGTAGGTGGGCCACGGACACCCAGTGGAATGACCCGGCTCTTAGGAGCCAGTTTTGTCAAGGTTTATCCGACAAATTACAGGATGTGTTGGCACAGTATGACTCTCCCGCATCACTGGAAGCCGCTATGGCCCTTGCTATTCGCGTTGACAGACGGCTTCGGGAGAGGTGCGGGATAACTCTACCCCCTGTGATGACTCCACCTCCTACAAGGTCCCCTCATATGGTGGTTCCCCTGGTCAGTCCAGAGGAGCCTATGCAATTAGGAGGGACATCATTTCGGGGGAGGGGACCGGTGGTGCGCCATAAGACAGGAAGGTGTTTCTTCTGCGGGAGAAAGGGACATTTTATTGGGGGGTGTCCATCCCGTCCCTTGCAGGGTGAAGAGTCGTCGGAAAACTGTTGATCCCAGGTTGTGTGGTGGACGGCAATCTGGGAGTAGGTATTTCGTCCCTAGGTTCGTCTCAGTTTCTCGTACCGGCGGAGGTGGTGGTGGGTACGAGAACTGAGAGGATATCTGTTCTTCTGGATAGTGGGGCCGGGGCTAATCTGGTTGATGCTCGGTTTGCCCGGGTTCAGGGTATGCGATTGAGTGAGTTGGCTAAACCCATCCCCATATTCTCGATCGATGCCAGGCCTCTCGGTCAGGGAAGTTTTTTGCAAGCTGTGCATGACGTAAAACTTCAAGTGGGGGCGATACATAAAGAACTGTTGTCTTGCTACGTGTTGGAGGGTCTTCCCACTCGTATAGTGTTGGGCCTTCCTTGGTTAACTAAGCATAACCCGGTTATTAATTGGCAAACCAGAGAGATAAGCCAATGGAGTAAATTCTGTAATAAAAACTGCATGAACACGGTCATCGGTGCGGTTACTCCTTGGGTCTTACCTCCATTTCTGGCGGACTTTGAGGATGTATTCTCGGAGAAAGGGTGTCAGGAACTACCTCCTCATTGCGAGTATGACTGTTCTGTAAAACTGCTCCCTGAGGCCAAGTTACCTAAAGCTAGGTTGTATAACCTTTCTGGTCCTGAGAGGCAGGCCATGAAGGATTATATTTCAGAAAGTCTGGCTAAGGGGCATATTAGACCTTCATCTTCACCGGTGGCTGCAGGGTTCTTCTTTGTTAAGAAGAAAGATGGAGGCCTACACCCTTGCCTGGATTTCCGTGAACTTAATCGGATTACGGTCCGAGATCCGTATCCGCTCCCACTTATTCCCGATCTCTTTAATCAGATCGTGGGCGCCAAATGGTTCTCTAAGTTGGATCTCAGGGGGGCGTACAATCTGATTAGGATGAAGGAGGGGGATGAGTGGAAGACGGCGTTTAACACTCCGGAGGGGCATTATGAGAACCTTGTCATGCCATTCGGTCTGACTAATGCCCCGGCGGTGTTCCAACACTTTGTTAATGACATTTTTCGCCGCCTGGTGGGACAGTTTGTTGTCATATATCTGGATGATATCTTAATTTACTCGCCGGATCAGGTGTCTCATCAGGAGCACGTTAGGCAGGTGTTACAGATCTTGCGAGATAATAAACTGTATGCCAAATGGGAAAAGTGTGTGTTCGCCGTACAGGAACTCCAGTTTTTAGGCTTCCTGGTTTCAGCGTCCGGTTTTCGTATGGACCCTGGGAAAGTGCGGGCAGTTCTTGAGTGGGATCGGCCAGAGAATCTTAAGGCACTACAACGTTTCCTGGGGTTTTGCTAATTATTACCGGAAGTTCATTCGTAATTTCTCGTCCATGGTTAAGCCTCTCACAGACATGACTAAAAAGGGGACGGATTTTTCTAGGTGGTCTGACAAGGCTTGTCAAGCATTCTCCTCCTTGAAAAAATGTTTTGCCTCGGCACCCATACTCATTCAACCGGATGCGTCACAGCCATTCATTGTAGAGGTAGACGCTTCCGAGGTAGGGGTGGGAGCAGTATTGTCACAAGGTTCGTCCCCTGGTAAGTGGCATCCGTGCGCCTTTTTCTCTAAAAAATTGTCGTCCGCTGAGAGGAATTACGATGTCGGCAATAGGGAACTCTTGGCCATTAAGTTAGCTTTTGAGGAGTGGCGCCATTTTTTGGAGGGGGCAGTCCATCCGGTCACCGTCATCACCGATCACAAGAACCTGCTATATCTGGAGTCCGTGAAACGTCTGAATCCCAGACAAGCTAGGTGGTCATTGTTTTTTACCAGGTTTAATTTTGTCGTTACATATCGTCCTGGGTCAAAAAATGTAAAGGCGGATGCCTTATCTCGTAGTTTCCCTGGGGCCGGGAATACAGACGACCCGATTCCTATCCTTCAGGAGGGGGTGGTGGTTTCGGCAGTATGCTCTGAGCTGGAGCAGGAGGTATTGGAGGCTCAGGGGGACGCCCCTGTTGGACCTCCGGGGAGACTGTTTGTTCCAGATCAGTTGCGACAAAAGGTGATCGAGGCACACCATAACTCAGTTTTTGCAGGACACCCGGGGAGTAGAGCAACTGTGGATCTCCTCTCGCGTCGGTTTTGGTGGCCTAACTTACATAAGGAGGTGGTAACTTTTGTCGCGTCCTGTGGGGTTTGTGCGCGCTCTAAGACCTCACATACCCGTCCGTCTGGGGCCCTCTTACCTTTGAAGATCCCGGAGCGTCCTTGGACTCATCTGTCTATGGACTTTATTACGGACCTCCCTCCGTCTTCGGGTAAAACGGTCATACTCGTTGTAGTGGACAGGTTCAGCAAGATGGCACATTTTATCGCTCTTCCGGCTCTCCCTAATGCCAAAACTCTTGCGCAGGTGTTCATTGGGGAGATTGTGAGGCTTCACGGGGTACCCTCCGAGGTGGTGTCTGATCGGGGGTCTCAGTTTGTGTCCAAGTTCTGGAAGGCGTTTTGTGCACGGCGGGGTATGCATTTGTCGTTCTCATCGGCTTTTCATCCTCAGACCAATGGTCAGACGGAACGTATGAACCAGAGCTTGGAGACATATCTCCGGTGTTTTGTGTCAGAGAACCAGGAGGACTGGGCTTCTTTCTTACCTCTGGCAGAGTTTGGTCTTAATAATAGGCGGAGCGAGTCCACTGGTAAGTCCCCGTTTTTTGGGGCATATGGTTTTCACCCCCAGTTTTGTACTTTCAGTAGGGGGGGCTCTTCGGGGGTTCCTGAGGAGGAACGTTTTTCCTCATCACTCGCTTCAGTATGGAGAGGGGTGCTGAAGAATCTGAATACTATGGGGAACCGATACAAACGTATGGCTGATAGGAGGAGAGTGTCTGGTCCGGACCTAAGTGTGAACGATCGGGTATGGTTGTCTACCAGGAATATAAAACTTAAGGTTCCCTCCTGGAAACTGGGTCCCAGGTTCATCGGGCCGTACAGAATCAGTTCTATTATTAATCCGGTGGCATTCCGTCTTGACCTCCCCCCTACGTTTAAAATTCACAACGTGTTCCACAGATCGTTGCTTAAGAGGTATGTGGCGCCGGTGGTACCGTCACCTTTACCTCCCCCTCCAGTGGTGGTCAAGGGTAACTTGGAGTTCCAGGTATCGAGGGTCATCGATTCACGCTTTAATCGCCGGTCCCTTCAGTACCTGGTTCATTGGAAAGGGTATGGTCCTGAGGAGAGGATGTGGGTTCCTGCGTCGGATATTAACGCAGACCGATTAGTTCGGGCCTTACACACGACTCACCCGGATAAACCTGGCCCTGAGGGTCCGGAGGCCCCTCGTAGAAGGGGGGGTACTGTCACGGGTGTGTCGCCACGAAGATCGTCACGATTACACAGCCTGACTTCTCGCAGCTGACTTTTTGGTGCTTTGTGTTTTTCGGCAGTGAGGGAGTTAATTCTCTCTCTCTCTGTGCTAGACGAGGTCCAGCCTCGCCCAGCTGCAATCAATGCTGCTGTAGTGAGACTCCTTCAAATGCCTGCTGGTCTGTTAGGGAAGTGTCGGTGAAAGCATTTCATGCAGACTAACAGAGCGGATCGTGGTATTTGGAGTTTCAGAGATAAGTGTATTCGGAGAGTTTTTTCCCTTCCTCGCTTTATCATTTATCTCCTTTCCCGTTGGTGTTCCCTCTGTTGTAGTTGTGTAGTTTTTGTATGCAAGGTGGTTTTGGTTTTTCCCTTGTACTGTCTCGTTCGTCTAAGTACTGTGTGTGGGCATATTATTACTTGTCCCCTTTTGTTGTGATCGGGGTCCTTCTCAGGACTAGATTACTTAGGTGCAGGGATCCTCAGGAGGTAGGGGTTACGCTGGCGGCCTGGACCTCTGTACCTTTAACAGTACCTCCAGGTTGAGGGATTAGCCAGGGCCCCAGCTTAGGGTCAGCTTAGGCCCCCTACCTCCAGTATACAGAGACAGCGTGACACTCCGACCCTTGAAATGCCTCCTACCCTCATAGATCTTTTGATTGAGCATTCTCCAAAGGTTCTCAATAGGGTTTAGGTGTGGGAAGGATAGGATAGTGGTCACACCATGAGTTTCTCTCCTTTAATACCCACAGGAGCCAATTACTCAAAGGTATTCTTTGCAGTTTGAGATGATGGATTGTCACACATGAAGAGGATTTTTCTACAGATTCTATGATTCTTCTTTTTGTACCATGGAAGAAAGAGGTCATTGAGAAACTCTATATGCTTTGCCGAGGTCATTTTTTCACCTTCAGGTACCCTGAAGTGGTCTACCAGCTCTCTCCCCATGATTCCGGCCCAAAACATGACTCTGCCACCTCTTTGCTAACGTCGCAGGCTTGTTGGGACATAGTGGCCATCCACCAACCATCCACTACTCCATCCAGGGTTGCAAAGCTGGATTAGAATTAGTCTTCGTGTATGTCTGGGTACACTACAACTGTTTCTGCTTGTGAGCACTGTTTAGGTGTTTCTGAATACGAATAGAAGGTTTATGCAGAACTGCAAGCCACTGGAAGATACTACACTTTGAGGTTTGCAGGACTCCAGAGGCACCAGCAGCTTCAAATACGCATTTGCGGCTTTGTAATGGTATTTTGGAAGCTACTCTCTTAATCCAATGAATTTGTCTTGGCAGAAACCTTCCTTATTATGCCTTTATTTGCGCGAACCCTGTATCAGTCACGAATATCTTCAAAGTACAATGATCATGCTTAAGTTTTCGTGAAATATCTAATGTTTTCATACCTTGTCCAAGGCATTGCACTATTTGATGCTTTTTGGCAGCAGACAGATCCTTTTTCTTTCCCACATTGCTTGAAACCTGTGGCTTGCATAATAATGTGGAACATCCTTGTTACGTAGTTTTCCTTTAATTGTGCTCTCCTGGCAAACTAATTATCACAGGTGTTTGAGATTGATTTCAGTGACCCAAAGAGCCCTTCGGCACAATAACATCCATGAGTATATCTGAAATACAAAAATTAAATCTTTACGACACTTAAATCCAATCTGCATAATAATTTGGAATGTGGTGTAATTTCCTATGTCATAATGAAACAAATTTATCTATCAATATGTATTGCTTCCATTATACTACTCTATTAAGAAGACATATGGATCAAATTTGGATAAACCATTGTATGTTTACACTCAATGTTAAAAGGTCTATATGGGTTCCAAAACCTGTCAAGTACAGTCTAAGGAAGGGTGGGCAATTAAGTTTCCCAAGGAACTACATGAGAGGCCGTAACTGTTGTGGAGGGACAAACTAATAGGCTGAAATTAATTCTGCTCAATATTAATATTAACATATTAAATTATTTTATATTAATATTAATTGTATCACTTAATATTGAGCAGAATTAAGTATGCTGACATCCTTCTATATGTATGAGCCCACACACAGCCCCTATATACCATAAGAGCCTACACACAAAACAGCCCCTCTAAATACAGTATGAGCCCCCACATATACTCCTGTATACAATGTGAGAACCCACATAGCCACTTGATATACAGTATGAGACCCACATGTAACCCATATATACAATATGAGCCCCCACGGAGCCCCCTATATACAGTATAAGCCTATAGCCTCTCTATATAAAATATGAGCTCTCACATAGCCCTTTCTATACAGTATGAGCCACCGCATAGCCTCTCTACATACAGCATGATCCCACATAGCCTCTTTATATACAGTGTGAGCCCCCACATATCCTATCTATATACATTATTAGCTCTTACATAGTACCTATATACAGTATGAGCCCCCCACATAGCCTCCTATATACAGTGTGAGCTGCCACTTAGCCTCAATATACAGTATAAGCACACATATAGCCTCCTATATATAGTATGCCCCCCACATAGCCTACCCTATATACAGTATGAACACCACCTAGCCCCCTATATACAGTGTGAGCCCCCACATAGCCTCCTATATACAGTATGCACTCCCACATAGCCTCTTATATAGAGTATGAACCCCTACATATCCTCATATACAGTATGAGCCCACACATAGCCTTTCCTATATACAGTATGAA
This sequence comes from Phyllobates terribilis, assembly GCF_046119375.1. Taxonomy (NCBI): domain Eukaryota; kingdom Metazoa; phylum Chordata; class Amphibia; order Anura; family Dendrobatidae; genus Phyllobates; species Phyllobates terribilis. The sequence goes on from NW_027362761.1 coordinate 1,019,489,970, forward strand.
CCCACATATAACACCCTATATACAGTATGAGCCCCACATAACCTCCTAAATACAGTATGAGCCCCCGCATAGCCCCCTACATATAAGCAAAATCTCATACACATATGAAAAAAACTATACATACTCACTTCGTGCTCTGCTCCTGTCTCCATGCACTGACTCCCATATGTAATGACGACATCATGTCTGCTATCTGTTGCACATGCTGATTGGTGGAAGAAGGAGCTTGCGGCTCTGTCCTCCACCAATGTATTCAATGCTGTCTACATCCTGAGGATGCGGATAGCAGTGACACCTGGTGAGGGCATCGTGCGGGCCGTGGGCCACTGTTCCAGCCTGTCGGCTGTCTTGGTCTGTGGGCCAGACTGGAACAACCAGAGGGCCGGATGTGGCCCATGGGCTGCACTTTGCCCTGCTCTGGTCTAAGGTGAACTAATCAAGCACAGAAACAACTTCACAACCACATAACTTTTCTGATGTCTGATCTAAAACTGTCTATATACCTGAGATTAAGCTTGGCAAAACTTTCAGAAGGATTATCCAGCAATCGTATGTGTACAGAGGCTTGCTCACAATTCTTTCTTATGGTCGCAGATAAGCCACAACTAGTGCTTGGCAGCAGTTTATGCTCCTCTTCCTATTAAAGTAAGCATGCATGCTAGGCACACAACTTCACTCCACTTAGTTAATAAAAAAAAAAGATAAACTTGAAGTCTTCTATGTCAACTAGAAACTCACTCCCCAATAATAGTAATAGCACAAGGGGTTCCCCTTAGCAATAGGTGGGAAATTGGATGATTCTGAAGCATGTATATTAATTTTAGTACTAACATCAATACATTACAAAATCAGTCAAGGTTGTGTAGCCCCAACATACTGTGAATACAGCGTGGTCCTCTCTTTTTTTCTGTATTTACATGAGTGCACCGCCCTTCCATAGTAGTCATGGCAAAGCCTAACACATTTTTTTTAAATGCATTTTTGCAACATATTTTTCCCTAATCAATAATATGTGTGAAATCTGCTGCAAATACACTGCTAGAATTTTCACGCTGCAGATTTGATTCTGCTGCAAATCTGCAAGGAAAAAATAACATGTGCGTATGATTTCAGAAATCTTCACTTTGCTGGTAGTGTAAAATTCTGCTTGATTTCTGCACCAAATCTGTATGGAAAAAATGCAACAAAAACACAGCAAAATACAATGTATGCACATAGCCTTAAAGGGAAAAGTGTACAAAGAGATTACCACTCAAGAATTACTAGTGATAGGTGTCCTGTGATCTGTTGAGGAAATTACCACTATATAAAGTACATAAAAGGTTAAATGTTGTGGCATACTTAGATAAAGATTGCTATTCTATTAAATATATGCAGAATCATTACTCTCTGAATGTTTATTAGTGATTTTTTTAATGTAAGATAAGGGTGCAAATATACCAGACGATTAGGGTATGTTCACACGTTTCTGCAGCATTTTTTCCTGAGGTAAAAACACTGCGTTTTACAGCACTATGAAAGTGAATTAGACTTCAAAAATCTCACATCAGGCCCAAGCTGGTTTATTTTCCTTGCGTTTTTTTGAGCTGCTGCGTGTTTTTTGAAGTCTATACCCTGTCAATTCTTTCAGCGTTTTTGCAGTATTTTTCACCTACTCTAATGAATGGAGAGAAAAATTTAAGCAAAAACGTGTTAAAAAAAGCATGAAAAAATGCAGCAAAAATTTTGCATAGCATTTTTTCTTCTGGCACTCTGTTTTTTGCTGCAGAAAAAAAGGTGCAAAAATGCCACGTGTGAACATACCCTTATTGGGAACCACTGTTTTTAGGAACGCTCATTTTTCATTATTTATACGGGGTAAACAGGTGGCAAATCACAAGACAAACGAGCAAAACACTTACTTGACCGGATTTTTAAACTTGCTTCAAAATCATTCTTTTTTGGCAGCGCATCATTATGTGTAACCAAGACATATTGTGCTAGAAACAATGTTAGGCCTCTTTCACACGTCCGGATATTTCCGGTACTGGAAAACCAGTACCGGAGATGTCCGTGTGTCCGTGTGTGTGACACGTATGGCAACCGTTTGCCACCTGTGTGCCGCATCAGTATCACATTTGCCCTGGGAATCAGCGGTACAGTTAGCGCTGTTCCCGAGCGCCGGTTGCAGAACGCTGCCCTCATCATTGTCCCCTGCTTGCACTGTGATCAGCGCTAGCAAGGAACAATGATGAGAGTAGTATTCTGCTCTCGCTGTGTCCTGGTGTAAAGATGAGAATAAAATTAAAAAATGACAACGCAAACTGTACCACTGATTCCCAGGCGCCGGTATATGTCACACTAATAACACACGGATGTCATCCGTGTGTCAACAGTGTGCACATGTGCGGGACGTTTTCTGACCTGTGCTGAGAGAAAAAAACGGATATGTCAGGGTATTTTGCCCACGGACACACGGTCCGTGGAGAGACACTGACATGTGAACTGACCCATTCATTTGAATGGGTCTACGTGTGTCATTGTCTCCAGTACATGTGGAAATGGATGCTACACATACTCGAAACACGGACTTCTGTACTTCCAGAAACCCCTATAAACAGAAGCATTACAAATGTAATAAAGATGGTAGCAATATGGAAAGGATATCTCACTGAAGACTGCTTTCAATAAAACAGAGATCATACACGGCTCACCACTATAGTAATGTCAGTAGATCTTGCCTTTAAGCGTTTAGGCTCCACAAGTATAAATCTAGTAAAACATTTTGTTCACGCCAGTCTTGAATGGAGGCCAACATTGGTTTTAATGATGGGCCATGTTGGAGTCAGATGTTCCTAACTCATTACGAAGCACTTGCCTCTTAATGAATTTAGAAAGTTTGAAAAGTAGAGTACGGCTTCATGTGAATGGCCAGAAATCTTGTGGTTGGAGTAGGATTTCTGGCAAAAGGAATGTCACAGTTCATCAAGAATTAGATGAGTTTGGGCCTCACTCCCTCATCCTACCTCTGATTTGTCAATTTTGGCAGAGCTAGGCAAAGCTCGTGTGAAAATGCCAAAAATCTCAACATTTTTGGACAACTCCTCATTGCCCAAAAATGTTGTGACTTTTCAAAGCAATTTTACACCACAATTCTTGGAAAACGCTTTTAACTTTTAGCATGAATTTTGCTTACAAGTTTTTAAATGTGCGATATGACTAACAAAAGAGTAGATACAATTTTTTTATTCTTAATACAGAGGTCCAACTGGGCCTTTAAAATGGAAGAAAACATTCATTTAGCCCCTAGGTTACGTCTATAACAGATTATTTCTGGCCCATATTTGATGTGAATCTTTTTCGCAAGTAGTCATAATATTTGCTATTCAATAATGTGAAGCAAAAAAGGAAATCAACACTGTTGCAGCTGCTAAGGTTGTGGTATGGGTACTCCTGAGCAATATTACATCACTATGTAGCATCACTGTAACATACCTGGTGGCGCCCTTGCATGGTGGTCCATCTCCCACTGTGCAAGAGCGCGCACTTGATCTCCAGTCCAGAATGTCTCTCTGGCTTCCCTCCATGCTGTCTGTTTGTGTCTGTTTCTGCTGCTTAAGGGCGGCGCCCGATCACTTCCTGCTTTTTGTACCTGCTGTGGGTCACACCCCTTGTGCGTCCTCAGTCTATTGCTGTCTGTCACCTGGTATATAACCCAGCTGCTCCAATCAATCCCTGCCTGAGCATTGTGTTTCATTCAGTGTGTGCTTGCACTCTGAAGGTGCCAGGTCCTGTTCTGTGTTTCTCTTGTCTGCCTATCCTGGAGGCTGTATTTCCAGGCCTGTCTGAACACGCTCCTAGCCTGTTCCTCCCGCCTTCTAGGGGCCGATTACCTAGACCCGCTCCTGTATCTTGTCTGTCCTGTCTGAACACGCTCCTTGCCTGTTCCTCCCACCTTCTAGGGGCCGATTACCTAGACCCGCTCCTGTATCTTGTCTGTCCTGTCTGAACACGCTCCTAGCCTGTTCCTCCCGCCTTCTAGGGGCCGATTACCTAGACCCGCTCCTGTATCTTGTCTGTCCTGTCTGAACACGCTCCTTGCCTGTTCATCCCGCCTCTCTGGGGGCCGTATTCCCAGACCCACTCCTGTATCCCGCTGCAGTGTCGGTCTCCTCCGTACACTCAGTTCCAGTCTGAACTCTCTCCTATCCTTTACCTGTTTTGCCTCTATGTCTGTTCCTTTCCATTTTCTGCAGAGTCTGAACTCGTACCTAACTCCTGCTTGTTGTCTCTGTACTCCCGTTTGTGAGTTTGTGGTCCACTCGCTACTTCACTGCAAGTACCCTGTGGGTATCTGGCTCTGCCTTTCCCTTCCTGTCTGTTCCGTGTGAACAGAGCCATGTCTCGTCCTGCTCTACTCTTGCTCACCGCTCCAGGCGGTCTCGTCCTGCTCTACTCTTGCTCACCGCTCCTGGCGGTCTCGTCCTGCTCTGCTCTTGCTCACTGCTCCAGGCGGTCTCGTCCTGCTCTACTCTTGCTCACCGCTCCAGGCGGTCTTGTCCTGCTCTGCTCTTGCTCACCGCTCCTGGCGGTCTCGTCCTGCTCTGCTCTTGCTCACCGCTCCAGGCGGTCTCGTCCTGCTCTGCTCTTGCTCACCGCTCCAGGCGGTCTTGTCCTGCTCTGCTCATGCTCACCGCTCCAGGCGGTCTCGTCCTGCTCTGCTCTTGCTCACCGCTCCTGGCGGTCTCGTCCTGCTCTGCTCTTGCTCACCGCTCCAGGCGGTCTCGTCCTGCTCTGCTCTTGCTCACCGCTCCAGGCGGTCTCGTCCTGCTCTGCTCTTGCTCACCGCTCCAGGCGGTCTCATCCTGCTCTGCTCTTGCTCACCGCTCCAGGCGGTTTCGTCCTGCTCTGCTCTTGCTCACCGCTCCAGGCGGTCTCGTCCTGCTCTGCTCTTGCTCACCACTCCAGGCAGTCTCGTCCTGCTCTGCTCTTGCTCACCGCTCCAGGCGGTCTCGTCCTGCTCTGCTCTTGCTCACCGCTCCAGGCGGTCTCGTCCTGCTCTGCTCTTGCTCACCGCTCCAGGCGGTCTCGTCCTGCTCTGCTCTTGCTCACCGCTCCTGGCGGTCTCGTCCTGCTCTGCTCTTGCTCACCGCTCCAGGCGGTCTCGTCCTGCTCTGCTCTTGCTCACCGCTCCAGGCGGTCTTGTCCTGCTCTGCTCTTGCTCACCGCTCCAGGCGGTCTCGTCCTGCCCTGCTCTCGCTCACCTCTCTGGGCGGCCTCACTCTGCTGTGTTTGTCCGCCACATCTGTGGTTCTGTTCCTGAGTCCCAGTGTGTACTGGGTCCTATCCCACCTGTGTTCCTACCTGCTAGTGCCTTCCTGTCTGCACTCTAGCCATGCTTGCCTGTACCCCCCTGCCTGCATACCCACCTGCCTGCATACCAGTCGTGCCTGCCTATTCCCACCAGTCTGTGTGCCAGCCTAACCAGTCTGTTCCTGTATTCCCCTGTGTGGGTCAACAGCGGTGTCCGGCGTCTGTCCTGGAGTAGCACCTGGTCCCTCTGCTCGGTTCCTCCTTGGTGCACTGGTGTCGTATGCCGTCGTGCGACCCTGGTCGGATTGGGTGAATACCTAGTTACGCCCCTCCAGGCATTCACTCTCCGGCACGGTCCAGTGGAATCACACGCACACGCCGCTCAGCCCGGGCGTGTGCATTACAGCCTGCTCAGGCCATGGTTCCCGTTGAGCCCCACGGCCTTCGCTCTCTGAGACGTTTTCCAGCGAATACATGCATTAAAAATAAATAAATACAATTTTTTTTTCTCTAGCTGAGTTCCTGGCTAATTACGCACCCGTCCAGATGGATCTATCTGCTCTCGTTCCTGCGGATCCGCCACGTTACTATGGGGATCCAAGACAAAGTCGTGCATTTGTGGAGCAATGCATCCTACACTTCAAGTTCTACCCTCTATGTTTTCCCACCGATCGGGTTAAGGTGGCATTCATTATGTCTAACCTAGCGGGTGATGCCTTGGAATGGATCAACCCCCTATGGGAAACACAGGATCCTATCGTCCTGGACATAATGGCCTTCCTGGTGGCCTTTCTAATGGTCTTCGATGATCCTAACCCGGAGGCTCCTGCTGAAGCTTCACTTCCCAATATCCCGGAGCAGCCCCGATGGGTAATGTGTGTGGGTAGCGCAATAGTCCTCCAGCCCAATGAGACTACTGCCCACCCAGAATCCTCACAGGGTGACTACGCTCTCCGGAATACTTCTCCCAACCTCAAGAGGCAGTCCAGACGTGCTAGACGTAGAGGCAAGCCGTCACGCCAGGGCCTGTCCTCCCTGAGACCTCCTGACCCCAACCTTGAAGTCCCTACTGAAGCTTCATCTCCCTGTATCCCAGGGAAGCCCCAACGGGTAATGTGCGTGGGTAGTGCACCAGTTCTCCTGCCCGAAGAGACTACTGCCCATCCAGACTCCACACAGGAGAACTTCCTGCACCCGGCATCAGATGCTTCACCCACTTTAACCGGTGTGCATGTCCAAGGATGCTCCGAAGCTGTGATTACCTCAGAGTCTGTGCACCTCTACTACCTGGCGGAGGACCCCCAGTTGCCTCCTGAATCCTCCGGGATACCACTCGATGACAAATGGAGAGAGACTTCTCTACACCTGGTACTCGATACTTTGTCCGCTCCGTCCTGTGAGCCTGACAATGGGTACCCCAAAGTGGTAGTTACCCTCGAGTCTCTACACCCCTCCGACCAGGCGGAGGACCTCCAGTTGTCTCCAGAACCCTTCGGGGTGCTACCTGGTAGCGAAAGGACAGAGACTCTCCTATACTCTGTACCTGATACCTCGCTCGCTTCGTCCAGTGAGTCCAACCTAGTGTACTCTGAAGCAGGGGTTACCCCTGAGTCTCTACACCCCTCCGACCAGGCGGAGGACCTCCAGTTGTCTCCAGAACCCTTCGGGGTGCTACCTGGTAGCGAAAGGACAGAGACTCTCCTATACTCTGCACCTGATACCTCGCTCGCTTCGTCCAGTAAGTCCAACCTAATGTACTCCGAAGCAGAGGTTACTCCCGAGTCTCTACACCCCTCCGACCGCGCGGAGGACCTCCAGTTGTCTCCAGAAACCTTCGGGGTGCCACCTGGTGGTGAATGGACAGAGACTTTCCTATACTCGGTACCCGATACCTCGCCTGCTTCGTCCAGTGAGTCCGACCTAGTGTTCTCTGAAGCAGATGTTTTCTCCGAGCCTCTGCACTCTTCTGACCCGGCGGAGGACCTCCAGTTGTTTCCTGAATCCTCCGGGGTACCACCAGATAACAAAGAGGCAGTGATTTTTCCTCATCCTGTACCTGATAACCCGTCTATTTCTTCCTGTGAGCTTGACAAGATGTACCTCTAAGCAGAGTTTACCCCCAAGTCTCTGCTCCCCTCCAACCCGGTGGAGGACTTCCAGTTGTCTCCTGTACCCTTCGGGGTGCCACCTGAAAATATGTGGAGAGAGACTTCCTTGTGTGCTGTTCCTGGTACTCCACCCGTTTCGTCTGTTGCTGAGGATGGCTGGATAGGAGGTAGCATCCTAGCTAACCAGATGAGACCAGTTTTTCCTGTGGACAGTGGGAGTGATCTCCTTAAAGTGAAGGATTGGCCCTCGAATTCCCTGCGGAAGATTCTGGCAGGCCTGAAGAAGAGGGGGCGTAAGGGGGGAGGTATTGTAACATACCTGGCGGCGCCCTTGCATGGTGGTCCATCTCCCACTGTGCAAGAGCACGCACTTGATCTCCAGTCCAGAATGTCTCTCTGGCTTCCCTCCATGCTGTCTGTTTGTGTCTGTTTCTGCTGCTTAAGGGCGGCGCCCGATCACTTCCTGCTTTTTGTACCTGCTGTGGGTCACACCCCTTGTGCGTCCTCAGCCTATTGCTGTCTGTCACCTGGTATATAACCCAGCTGCTCCAATCAATCCCTGCCTGAGCATTGTGTTTCATTCAGTGTGTGCTTGCACTCTGAAGGTGCCAGGTCCCGTTCTGTGTTTCTCTTGTCTGCCTATCCTGGAGGCTGTATTTCCAGGCCTGTCTGAACACGCTCCTAGCCTGTTCCTCCCGCCTTCTAGGGGCCGATTACCTAGACCCGCTCCTGTATCTTGTCTGTCCTGTCTGAACACGCTCCTAGCCTGTTCCTCCCGCCTTCTAGGGGCCGATTACCTAGACCCGCTCCTGTATCTTGTCTGTCCTGTCTGAACACGCTCCTTGCCTGTTCGTCCCGCCTCTCTGGGGCCCGTATTCCCAGACTCGCTCCTGTATCCCGCTGCAGTGTCGGTCTCTTCCGTACACTCAGTTCCAGTCTGAACTCTCTCCTATCCTTTACCTGTTTTGCCTCTATGTCCGTTCCTTTCCTTTTTCTGCAGAGTCTGAACTCGTACCTAACTCCTGCTTGTTGTCTCTGTACTCCCGTTTGTGAGTTTGTGGTCCACTCGCTACTTCACTGCAAGTACCCTGTGGGTATCTGGCTCTGCCTTTCCCTTCCTGTCTGTTCCGTGTGAACAGAGCCCTGTCTCGTCCTGCTCTACTCTTGCTCACCGCTCCAGGCGGTCTCGTCCTGCTCTGCTCTTGCTCACCGCTCCTGGCGGTCTCGTCCTGCTCTGCTCTTGCTTACCGCTCCAGGCGGTCTCGTCCTGCTCTGCTCTTGCTCACCGCTCCAGGCGGTCTTGTCCTGCTCTGCTCTTGCTCACCGCTCCAGGCGGTCTCGTCCTGCCCTGCTCTCGCTCACCTCTCTGGGCGGCCTCACTCTGCTGTGTTTGTCCGCCACATCTGTGGTTCTGTTCCTGAGTCCCAGTGTGTACTGGGTCCTATCCCACCTGTGTTCCTACCTGCTAGTGCCTTCCTGTCTGCACTCTAGCCATGCTTGCCTGTACCCCCCTGCCTGCATACCCACCTGCCTGCATACCAGTCGTGCCTGCCTATTCCCACCAGTCTGTGTGCCAGCCTAACCAGTCTGTTCCTGTATTCCCCTGTGTGGGTCAACAGCCGTGTCCGGGGTCTGTCCTGGAGTAGCACCTGGTCCCTCTGCTCGGTTCCTCCTTGGTGCACTGGCGTCGTATGCCGTCGTGCGACCCTGGTCGGATTGGGTGAATACCTAGTTACGCCCCTCCAGGCATTCACTCTCCGGCACGGTCCAGTGGAATCACACGCACACGCCGCTCAGCCCGGGCGTGTGCATTACAGCCTGCTCAGGCCATGGTTCCCGTTGAGCCCCACGGCCTTCGCTCTCTGAGACGTTTTCCAGCGAATACATGCATTAAAAATAAATAAATACAATTTTTTTTTCTCTAGCTGAGTTCCTGGCTAATTACGCACCCGTCCAGATGGATCTATCTGCTCTCGTTCCTGCGGATCCGCCACGTTACTATGGGGATCCAAGACAAAGTCGTGCATTTGTGGAGCAATGCATCCTACACTTCAAGTTCTACCCTCTATGTTTTCCCACCGATCGGGTTAAGGTGGCATTCATTATGTCTAACCTAGCGGGTGATGCCTTGGAATGGATCAACCCCCTATGGGAAACACAGGATCCTATCGTCCTGGACATAATGGCCTTCCTGGTGGCCTTTCTAATGGTCTTCGATGATCCTAACCCGGAGGCTCCTGCTGAAGCTTCACTTCCCAATATCCCGGAGCAGCCCCGATGGGTAATGTGTGTGGGTAGCGCAATAGTCCTCCAGCCCAATGAGACTACTGCCCACCCAGAATCCTCACAGGGTGACTACGCTCTCCGGAATACTTCTCCCAACCTCAAGAGGCAGTCCAGACGTGCTAGACGTAGAGGCAAGCCGTCACGCCAGGGCCTGTCCTCCCTGAGACCTCCTGACCCCAACCTTGAAGTCCCTACTGAAGCTTCATCTCCCTGTATCCCAGGGAAGCCCCAACGGGTAATGTGCGTGGGTAGTGCACCAGTTCTCCTGCCCGAAGAGACTACTGCCCATCCAGACTCCACACAGGAGAACTTCCTGCACCCGGCATCAGATGCTTCACCCACTTTAACCGGTGTGCATGTCCAAGGATGCTCCGAAGCTGTGATTACCTCAGAGTCTGTGCACCTCTACTACCTGGCGGAGGACCCCCAGTTGCCTCCTGAATCCTCCGGGATACCACTCGATGACAAATGGAGAGAGACTTCTCTACACCTGGTACTCGATACTTTGTCCGCTCCGTCCTGTGAGCCTGACAATGGGTACCCCAAAGTGGTAGTTACCCTCGAGTCTCTACACCCCTCCGACCAGGCGGAGGACCTCCAGTTGTCTCCAGAACCCTTCGGGGTGCTACCTGGTAGCGAAAGGACAGAGACTCTACTATACTCTGTACCTGATACCTCGCTCGCTTCGTCCAGTGAGTCCAACCTAGTGTACTCTGAAGCAGAGGTTACCCATGAGTCTCTACACCCCTCCGACCAGGCGGAGGACCTCCAGTTGTCTCCAGAACCCTTCGGGGTGCTACCTGGTAGCGAAAGGACAGAGACTCTCCTATACTCTGTACCTGATACCTCGCTCGCTTCGTCCAGTGAGTCCAACCTAGTGTACTCTGAAGCAGGGGTTACCCCTGAGTCTCTACACCCCTCCGACCAGGCGGAGGACCTCCAGTTGTCTCCAGAACCCTTCGGGGTGCTACCTGGTAGCGAAAGGACAGAGACTCTCCTATACTCTGCACCTGATACCTCGCTCGCTTCGTCCAGTAAGTCCAACCTAATGTACTCCGAAGCAGAGGTTACTCCCGAGTCTCTACACCCCTCCGACCGCGCGGAGGACCTCCAGTTGTCTCCAGAAACCTTCGGGGTGCCACCTGGTGGTGAATGGACAGAGACTTTCCTATACTCGGTACCCGATACCTCGCCTGCTTCGTCCAGTGAGTCCGACCTAGTGTACTCTGAAGCAGATGTTTTCTCCGAGCCTCTGCACTCTTCTGACCCGGCGGAGGACCTCCAGTTGTTTCCTGAATCCTCCGGGGTACCACCAGATAACAAAGAGACAGTGATTTTTCCTCATCCTGTACCTGATAACCCGTCTATTTCTTCCTGTGAGCTTGACAAGATGTACCTCTAAGCAGAGTTTACCCCCAAGTCTCTGCTCCCCTCCAACCCGGTGGAGGACTTCCAGTTGTCTCCTGTACCCTTCGGGGTGCCACCTGAAAATATGTGGAGAGAGACTTCCTTGTGTGCTGTTCCTGGTACTCCACCCGTTTCGTCTGTTGCTGAGGATGGCTGGATAGGAGGTAGCATCCTAGCTAACCAGATGAGACCAGTTTTTCCTGTGGACAGTGGGAGTGATCTCCTTAAAGTGAAGGATTGGCCCTCGAATTCCCTGCGGAAGATTCTGGCAGGCCTGAAGAAGAGGGGGCGTAAGGGGGGAGGTATTGTAACATACCTGGCGGCGCCCTTGCATGGTGGTCCATCTCCCACTGTGCAAGAGCACGCACTTGATCTCCAGTCCAGAATGTCTCTCTGGCTTCCCTCCATGCTGTCTGTTTGTGTCTGTTTCTGCTGCTTAAGGGCGGCGCCCGATCACTTCCTGCTTTTTGTACCTGCTGTGGGTCACACCCCTTGTGCGTCCTCAGCCTATTGCTGTCTGTCACCTGGTATATAACCCAGCTGCTCCAATCAATCCCTGCCTGAGCATTGTGTTTCATTCAGTGTGTGCTTGCACTCTGAAGGTGCCAGGTCCCGTTCTGTGTTTCTCTTGTCTGCCTATCCTGGAGGCTGTATTTCCAGGCCTGTCTGAACACGCTCCTAGCCTGTTCCTCCTGCCTTCTAGGGGCCGATTACCTAGACCCGCTCCTGTATCTTGTCTGTCCTGTCTGAACACGCTCCTAGCCTGTTCCTCCCGCCTTCTAGGGGCCGATTACCTAGACCCGCTCCTGTATCTTGTCTGTCCTGTCTGAACACGCTCCTTGCCTGTTCGTCCCGCCTCTCTGGGGCCCGTATTCCCAGACCCGCTCCTGTATCCCGCTGCAGTGTCGGTCTCTTCCGTACACTCAGTTCCAGTCTGAACTCTCTCCTATCCTTTACCTGTTTTGCCTCTATGTCCGTTCCTTTCCTTTTTCTGCAGAGTCTGAACTCGTACCTAACTCCTGCTTGTTGTCTCTGTACTCCCGTTTGTGAGTTTGTGGTCCACTCGCTACTTCACTGCAAGTACCCTGTGGGTATCTGGCTCTGCCTTTCCCTTCCTGTCTGTTCCGTGTGAACAGAGCCCTGTCTCGTCCTGCTCTACTCTTGCTCACCGCTCCAGGCGGTCTCGTCCTGCTCTGCTCTTGCTCACCGCTCCTGGCGGTCTCGTCCTGCTCTGCTCTTGCTCACCGCTCCAGGCGGTCTCGTCCTGCTCTGCTCTTGCTCACCGCTCCAGGCGGTCTCGTCCTGCTCTGCTCTTGCTCACCGCTCCAGGCGGTCTCGTCCTGCTCTGCTCTTGCTCACCGCTCCAGGCGGTCTCGTCCTGCTCTGCTCTTGCTCACCGCTCCAGGCTGTCTCGTCCTGCTCTGCTCTTGCTCACCGCTCCAGGCGGTCTCGTCCTGCCCTGCTCTCGCTCACCTCTCTGGGCGGCCTCACTCTGCTGTGTTTGTCCGCCACATCTGTGGTTCTGTTCCTGAGTCCCAGTGTGTACTGGGTCCTATCCCGCCTGTGTTCCTACCTGCTAGTGCCTTCCTGTCTGTACTCTAGCCGTGCTTGCCTGTACCCCCCTACCTGCATACCCACCTGCCTGCATACCAGTCGTGCCTGCCTATTCCCACCAGTCTGTGTGCCAGCCTAACCAGTCTGTTCCTGTATTCCCCTGTGTGGGTCAACAGCCGTGTCCGGGGTCTGTCCTGGAGTAGCACCTGGTCCCTCTGCTCGGTTCCTCCTTGGTGCACTGGCGTCGTATGCCGTCGTGCGACCCTGGTCGGATTGGGTGAATACCTAGTTACGCCCCTCCAGGCATTCACTCTCCGGCACGGTCCAGTGGAATCACACGCACACGCCGCTCAGCTCGGGCGTGTGCATTACAATCACACTATTAGGTTAGATTTATTCCACTATTTTGTGGGTCTCCTGCTATGGGGTAATGGTCACTTAAAGGGAATCTGTCAGTAGAATCAACACTCCGAAGCCATATATATGGCAATAAGGTCATAGGAAGTTGAATAAAGTGATACCATGATATCTGCGATCCAGTGTATTATTCCAGAGAAATCCACATTTTTCTTATGTGTATATACAGCAGGTGAAATAAATATTGAACAAGTAATCAATTTTCTAAGTAAATATATTTCTAAACGTGCTATTGACATGAAATTCTCACCAGATGTCGTTAACAGCCCATCCAATCCACAAAGACGAAGATATCAAACCATAGATGTCCATAAATTAAATTATTCAATACTTATTTCACCTGCTGTATATATATGAGCTGTTAAGAACTATGGGCCGGACAGTCCCTGAGAATCTGCCTTCAGCGCTTATCTTAAATGTAAAGGGGCATTACGGTTTTGAGAGCAGAGAGCAGCCATTACATGTCTCACACTGGTAATGCTCCCTTTCAGGTAATGCTCTAAGTAAAGTTCAACTGTTTTAGGGTAAGGCATAGTTTAGGGCATAGGACATAAGATAGGTAGTGTAGATAGTTTATTGTAATTAGGTGATGACATTAGGGTAAGATAGTGTTAATCTTTGGAACTAGCCCATAGTGGGAGGGGCTTAGTGTTAAGGAAAGAGGCCACTTCCTGTAGTTAGGCTGATAGGGACAAGTTCATGTTTAAGTAGGAAGTGTCTGTGACCAGTACTGCCATTGAGGATGAATTACAGCAAAGGAGACTAAGGGACAAGGGAGTTGCGTGACCTGGAGCAGACCGAAGACAAGACAGAGTGGCCTTCCACCTTAAAGGGGTCCTTGGATAGGATGACGGATCACGAGAAACCCTGAGCTTGCAAAACGCTAAAGGTAACGGACCTAAACAGGACTGAGTACGTGGGACTAGTGAGTGGTCCCAAGTGTGGAATCACTTAGCAGGTAGAGAGACTTGCTGATCAGGACTGTGATGAAAAGCTAGGCTGTAACGAAGTAGGGCGAAACTGTGTGCTTCACCAGCCCTGGAGTAGACTACAGTGGAAGGAAACGATGTGTGAAGATGCTTTACACTCTGAAGGAAACATCCATAAGACTTTGTACCAGCTACCCCTTGTAGATGACCCTTATTAAGTTACCGTTCAGTAAAGACTTTGTTTTAGATCGGGGGTCTCCTTTCTGACCTCTGAAACCTATGGTCCTGGCCGACCCACACCATTGGCTACAGGTGGCCTGCACGGACACAAGGCCCTCACAGCACCAACACCAGCATACAACCAGAACCAACTCTTTCATGCAGCGTGCTGGGGAATCGCAGAAGACAAGTGCCTCGCCCATGGCTACCACCCCGCGATACATCTGTATGTCTTGCTAATCATCCTTTTGTAGTTGTATGAATATGTGACTGTTGCAGCCAATTACTTGTCTCAGCGATCACACAAGATCCCCTCCAGAAGAGTGAGCAAGGAGACAGATGAGGGAACTGGGCAGCGGAGCAGGGATCAGTAGGTGAGTAGATATTATCTGTTATTTTTAGACAATGCTGGAATGCTTTTTGTAAATAGGAATAGTAGTGGACAACCGATAAAGGATTCATTTTAAGGATTAATTATTGGGCTTTATGATTCTAGTAATATTTCAGACCACAAAATGAGTAATGGGTGACCCATGGATTTTGGGTGTTGTAGTGTTCTTGATGCTAAACTTATCTCACATTATTATTCAGAAAACATCATTGCAATTCTCTGTGAGTATAAATGCCCAGGAACAGACCCTGGTTTTCAATACAGTTCATATTCTGAATAAAGCAAACTTTTCCAAGGCTTGTGATAAAAAAATGGGGAAAATGGTTACCCTTATGCAATATTATAGTCAGACACATGATGCATATGGTCAAAGAATCTTCCATGTTTTCTTATCACAAACTTTTTGATTTTGGAGTGTTTTAACCATCTGTCTTTAAATATATTCAACTAAGGGGGGCTCCATAGATTTAATAGCCGCATGAATATTGAGAGTGCTTTGTCATCTTGTATTTGCCTAGTTACTTGGCTATGCTTAAGCGAAGAGCACTCAGGAGGGACGGCTGATGTCATTCTTGGTGAAGAGGGTGCATATGAAAGGAAGATGCAGGGAACAGGAAAAATGATGAAGTGACAAAGTGAATACATGGGTTCTTAAGTGAATAGGTGAGAGGAAGTGTTATGGAGTCTCTCTCTTGGTTTAGTGTTGACCTTCTTGTTCTCATTAAGTCACTCAGCGATAAGCACACACATCCGTAATGATAAAAGAGTCCTGCTCAGCCTTGTCTTTTAAAGATGTCAATGTGATATATGTATCCTCCCATGAGAATGAAAGACGCTCAGTATATCATTCAGGTTAGATCTGAAGTGAAAAAAATCAATGACATGCCCCAAATTTATTATGTAGGTTCACATCTTTTATGATTTTCTCAAACAGTAAATCTGTATAGGGATCTCATAAATTTTGTTTAAAGCATTCTTTTAAAAAAAAATCAAAGCACCATAATTTCACATAACTCTCTTGGTGTAGATTATACATATTCATGGATGTTGACTAAGTGAATATTCGGAAGCATTGGGATGATTTGCCAATATGACAATTAACTATGGTTCAATCTCATTCTTTTTATATCTGTCTAATTAAATTATCAAAGACAGGCATGGTGTCCAAATACAGTAAAACTCATAACTGAGAACACAGAATCGGGACAATAGTTCTATTGATCGATGGAGGCTTCTGTGTATGGTATAGTTGGAAATGGGGTTCAGTAGTTAAAAGACAAAGGAAATTAGACCTCTTCAGTCAGGAGTAGAGATGAGCGTTGTTCTACTCGAACTGTTCGCCAATCTCAAATTCGAGCTGTTTTGGGCGGTGTTCGAGCCGTTCGGCGAACACGAACAATTTGAGAAAAATTCGGCTGTTCGAGGTTATGTTCGATAACTGTTCGTGCACCAAAATCATAACTGGATTTTTTCTCAGTAATGATGAAAATTAATGTTAATACGCAGTTTGAGTG
The DNA here is from genome assembly GCF_046119375.1 of Phyllobates terribilis. NCBI lineage: Eukaryota > Metazoa > Chordata > Amphibia > Anura > Dendrobatidae > Phyllobates > Phyllobates terribilis. Next base: position 1,019,506,087 of record NW_027362761.1, read on the forward strand.
TACAGCGGGGTGGGGGGAGGGGCAGGGGATGGATCTCTGCAGGAACAATGAAGATCTCCATTTTTTTTTCTCTTTCCCGCATTTACAGTGGGGAGGTGCAATCTGTCAGCCTATCAGCAGCGCACACACGGAGCGAAGTGCTTTTTTTCACACAAGCAAGGGCATGTGTCATTGGCAGTGTATGTCACATGTCCTTGCCCTATAAGACCAAGCCATTTTCCCCGTCGCCACCATTTTCTCACTGCTGCAGCTGCGTGTTAGACGGCACCGCTGTTGCTGTGTGCGCTATACCTTGTTAATTTCAAGCCAATTTTCGCACAAATATACAGATAGCTTGGGAGTAGGGAATAGTTGTGATTGCAGTCCTTTTAAGGACTAGGTTACAGCATTTCCTACGACTTTTATCAGGCAGGTCTGTGCTCTTAAATAGATAGGTTGTGGGAGTAAAGACTAATTGTAATTGCAGTCCTTTTCAGGACTAGGTTACATCAGTTCCTATCAGTTTTTGCCAGGCAGGTCTGTGCCAGTGCTGTGCAAGTTTTTTTCACAGCATTTGGCTGAATCTAGCAAAGCTAATCCTTTTTGGCCTATTGCAGAGTGTGTTAGTCAGTGGAGTAGCCTATCTGTGTTGCAAGATATACCACCTGTGTATAGAATACCAATTTTTTTACTGCACCTTGTGAAGTAAAATCTTTTGGGCATAGCATCATTCTATTAGTCCATCTATACTGACCTCCATCAGGTTGCAAACTGAATATATTTTTTTCTGCATCTACCTCTGAAAAAATATTGGGCTTCTAGCTGTGTGTGGGTCTTGTTCTATTAATCCATCTATACAGACCTCCATCAGGTTGCAAACTGAATATAATTTTTTTCTGCATCTAGCTTTGAAAAAATATTTGGCCTTCTAGTAGTGTGTGGGACTTTCTCTATTAGTCCATCTATACTGACCTCCATCAGGTTGCAAACTGAATATATTTTTTTCTGCATCTACCTCTGAAAAAATATTGGGCTTCTAGCTGTGTGTGGGTCTTGTTCTATTAATCCATCTATACTGACCTCCATCAGGTTGCAAACTGAATATAATTTTTTTCTGCATCTAGCTCTGAAAAAATATTTGGCCTTCTAGTAGTGTGTCGGACTTTCTCTATTAGTCCATCTATACTGACCTCCATCAGGTTGCAAATTAAAAATAATTTTTATCTGCATCTACAGTACCTCTGAAAAAATATTTGGGCTTCTAGCTGTGTGTGGGACTTGTTGTATTAGTCCATCTATACTGACCTCCATCAGGTTGCAAACTGAATATAATTTTTTTCTGCATCTACCTCTGAAAAAATATTTGGCCTTCTAGTAGTGTGTGGGACTTTCTCCGTTAGTCCATCTATACTGACCTCCATCAGGTTGCAAATTAAAAATAATTTTTATCTGCATCTACAGTACCTCTGAAAAAATATTTGGGCTTCTAGCTGTGTGTGGGACTTGTTGTATTAGTCCATCTATACTGACCTCCATCAGGTTGCAAACTGAATATATTTTTTTCTGCATCTACCTCTGAAAAAATATTGGGCTTCTAGCTGTGTGTGGGACTTGTTGTATTAGTCCATCTATACTGACCTCCATCAGGTTGCAAACTGAATATATTTTTTTCTGCATCTACCTCTGAAAAAATATTGGGCTTCTAGCTGTGTGTGGGTCTTGTTCTATTAATCCATCTATACAGACCTCCATCAGGTTGCAAACTGAATATAATTTTTTTCTGCATCTAGCTCTGAAAAAATATTTGGCCTTCTAGCAGTGTGTGGGACTTGTTCTATTAGTCCACCTATACTGACCTCCATCAGGTTGCAAATTCAAAATAATTTTTTGTATGCATCTAGCTCTGAAAAAATATTTGGCCTTCTAGCAGTGTGTGGGACTTTCTCTGTTAGTCCATCTATACTGACCTCCATCAGGTTGCAAACTGAATCTAATTTTTTTCTGCATCTAGCTCTGAAAAAATATTTGGCCTTCTAGCAGTGTGTCGGACTTTCTCTATTAGTCCATCTATACTGACCTCCATCAGGTTGCAAATTAAAAATAATTTTTATCTGCATCTACAGTACCTCTGAAAAAATATTTGGGCTTCTAGCTGTGTGTGGGACTTGTTGTATTAGTCCATCTATACTGACCTCCATCAGGTTGCAAACTGAATATATTTTTTTCTGCATCTACCTCTGAAAAAATATTGGGCTTCTAGCTGTGTGTGGGACTTGTTGTATTAGTCCATCTATACTGACCTCCATCAGGTTGCAAATTGAATATAATTTTTTTCTGCATCTAACCCAGCCAATAGTTTTGGCCTAATACCACAGTTTGGCCACTCAGCTCTGCTCGGTTACCATCTATTGTTTTTTTGTGCAAACAACTCCAGAGTTGTGAATTAGTTAACCACCAAAATGAGTGGAAAAAGGCCTGCTGCTGGTGGAAAGGGGAATAGGCGTGTTGGGAAGGGGAAAAAGGGTTGTGTCCGTGGGGTAGGTGTTAAAGCAACAGTAACATCTGCAGAAGAAAGACCATCTTCCAGCCAAACTAAAATGTCTACTTCTTTTAGCGGACAATGTGATAAGATCCCTTTCTTACGGCCACGCCAATCGCTACAAATTCCAGATGAGGCACAAAAACAGCAGGTGCTTCAACGGATATCAAGTGCTCCTTTAAGTGGGCTCTCCTCCACATCAACTTCAACATCACAAATACTCCAGTCCTCAAAGGTGTCACCCAAATCGCACTTGCTTCCTCACAGCTCCCAAATCTCCAGCTGCCCGTCTGAGTATGAGGTAGAACAGATGGTTGAGTCTGCAGAGCTGTTTACTCATACTATAGCCTGGGAATCAGAGGTCGACTCCAGCGCTTCTGTGAATCCAGACGAGGAAATGATTTGCACTGATGCCCAGAATCTTTATGAGTCGGATCCAGGACCAGACGCTGAAGGTTCTGACCATAATGTAGACCCTCATTCCCAAACTGTAACTCCTGTTGGTGGAGACAATGAGGAAGACGATGATAAGACTCAAATACCTGATTGGAGCGACAACTTTAGTTTTTTGTCAGGGCAGGAACAGGTTGGCTCTGAGGACGACGGGTGTGATAACACACAGGGTGATGATGATGAGGTTGGAGATCCCACTTACTGTCAACCCACAGTCAGCCAAGAGATGAGGTCAGCAGAGGAGGTGGAGGAAGATGCTAGTGACGACGAGGTCAGGTTGCGCCTTCCTGGACAGAGACGTAGTACTGGAAGCACGTCAACAACTGCATCCTCAAACACAACTCTGCCTCTCACCACAAGTCGTGGTGGCTCTTCAGGTCGCATGGGTGCTAAGCCTTGCATAGCCTGGGCATTTCTTCAGATCGATAAAGATGACCCAACTCGTGTTATCTGTAACATTTGTCAGCAAAAGCTAAGTAGAGGCCAAAAAATACATAGTTTGAGTACTTCATGCATGAACCGGCACATGGACATGAAGCATAAGTTGCAGTGGGAAGCTCAGTGTGCTACAATGCGGCCTAGCCGGCCGGGCCAACCACCGTCTGCCATATCTTGTGCATCCGCGGCCTCTTCATCCTCTGTGACTGGGGGGACAGCAGTCACACCTGTTTTGGGGCGCAGACCTGCCACCTCTTTACCCGCAACAGCCAGCGTGATTGGCAGGTCATCATTTTCTTTGGAGGTGGTAACACCAGCTGGTGTTGAGCGCTGTCCGACATCGATAGCACCACATTTGGATCAAGGCAACCTAACATGTCCGCCTGCATCTTCCTCACAGACCGGCAGTTTGCCGGGGACACCCTTATCAACCCTGTCTAAGCACAATAGCCAGCCCTCGGTCCCTCAGATGTGGACAAGTAAAAGACCATTTCCTCCTAGCCATGAGAAAGCTAAGAGGTTGAATTTCACCATCTGCAAGCTCTTGGCTACAGAAATGCTGCCTTTCCGCCTGGTGGACACAGAGGATTTTCGAGACCTTATGTCCGTCGCAGTGCCCCAGTACCAGATGCCCAGTCGGCACTACTTCTCAAAGAAAGGTGTGCCTGCGCTCCACCAGCATGTCGCACACAACATCACCGCTTCTTTGAGAAACTCTGTGTGTGACAGGGTGCATTTCACCACAGACACTTGGACGAGTAGGCATGGACAGGGGCGTTATATGTCGCTGACTGGGCACTGGGTAACTATGGTGACAGCAGGACAAGGGGCTGCTGTCCAAGTCTTGCCGTCCCCACGAGTTGTGCGTCAATCCTCTTTATGTCAAAGTTCCTCCACTGCTTCTGCCTCCTCAACCTCCTCTCGGTCTTCCACCTGCACCCAAAGCCTGTCTGGTCATGCCACAAGCTTTCTAACTGCGCAGAAGGGATCCTGCACACCTCCTTACTATGCTGGCAGTAGGGCTCAACGTCATCAGGCGGTTTTTACATTGAAATGTCTGGGAAATGTGAGTCACACAGCTGAGGAGTTGTGGTCAGCTCTGGAGAACCAATTTCATGAATGGTTGTCTCCACTGGACCTGAAACCAGGGAAGGCCGTGTGCGACAATGCTGCAAACCTGGGTGCGGCCCTTCGCCGGGGCAATGTCACACACGTGCCTTGTATGGCTCACGTGTTGAACCTGGTTGTCCAGCAATTTTTAGCCCACTATCCCAGATTAGATGGCCTTCTGCAGAGGGCACGGTCGCTGTGTGCTCACTTCCGCCGTTCGCATCCCGCAGCTCAGCGACTTACATCAATACAGAAGTCGTTGGGCCTGCCACTTCACCGGCTAAAATGCGATGTGCCTACCCGGTGGAATTCAACTCTGCACATGTTGCAGCGACTGTGGCAGCACCGACAAGCCCTGGTGCTAAACGTTCTGACGTATAGCCTGGGCCAACGAGATTCAGAGGTGGGGCAAATCACGCTGGAGGAGTGGTCTCAGATCAGGGACCTATGCACCCTTCTGCACAGTTTTGAAATGGCGACGAAGATGTTTAGTGCTGACGATGCCATTATCAGCATGACTATTCCGGTGATTTACATGCTGGAGCACATGTTAAACAGAATTCAGAGTCAGGTGGTGGCACAAGAGGAGGTGGAGGAAGTAGAGGAGGAGGAGTTGTATGCGGAAGGGCTAACATCTGCAAGGTCCAGACGGTCGGCAGCACCAAGGCGGCAGGCATGTGAGGGTGGGGGAGATGGTTTTACCAGGGCGCATGGTAGCAGCCAAACTAGTGAGGAAGGTGCAGGAGCCCAGGAAGAAGTGGAGGACGAACTGATGGAAGACTCATCAGATGAGGGAGACCTTGATCACATTTCTGTTGTGCGAGGTTCGGGGGAGAGGACAGAGGAAGGAAGCATGATTGTTACCTCGCCACCAACACAACAGGGACTTGGTGCTCCTGGATGCGCAACACACATGAGTGCCTTCTTGCTGCACTACCTGCAACATGACCCTCGAATTGTGAGAATTAGAAATAATCCTGACTACTGGGTTGCCACACTGTTAGATCCCCGGTACAAAAGTAAATTTGCAGAAATTATTCCTGCCATAGAAAGGGATGCATGCATGCAGGAGTATCAGCAGAGACTGTTGCAGAATCTTACATGTGCTTTTCCACAAAATACCAGTGGTGCACGTAGTGAATCTCACAGTTCCAACTTGCCAACCGTGGGACCGTCAAGTGTTCAGTACTCAAACCGTAACAGAACCACAGTATCTGCTGGTAACATCAATTTTGCGGAATCATTTCACCACTTTTTTAGCCCATCCTTTGCAAGGCCACAGGAGACAAGAAGTCTGACACATAGTCAACGCCTAGAGACGATGGTACAGGAGTATCTCCAAGTAAACATTGAAGCCACGAATGTGTCACTGGACCCTTGCTCTTTTTGGGCTTCCAATCTGGATAAATGGCCGGAGCTAGCCACTTACGCCTTGGAGATCTTGTCATGCCCCGCAGCCAGCGTTCTGTCTGAACGTGTGTTCAGCGCTGTTGGTGGTGTGCTGACAGATAAGCGCACGCGGCTCTCCACTGATAATGTAGACAGACTCACGTTCATAAAGATGAACAAATCATGGATCCGAAATGACTTTTCTACCCCTGTGTCATCCTGGGGAGAGTAAAAGCTTGATGATTGGTTAAAATCACCCTACCAACCGTTTTAAGCTTTCAAATTACTAATCATGTTTATCTGTATCTTGGCTGGAAAATAATTTGGGCTTTGTAGCAGTGTGCAGCACTGATCCTATTAGGCCATCTATACTAAAGCTTCACCAGATTTAAAATTAAAAATAATTTTTAGCTGCATCTAGCCCGGAAAATAATTTTGGGGCTCCGAGATGCGCAAGACACATAAGTGCCTTCTTGCTGCACTACCTGCAGCATGACCCTCATATTGTCAGAATTCGAAGTAAGCATGACTACTGGGTTGCCACACTCTTAGATCCCCCAAACTTTTCGATCAACCTTTTCATTTTAATAAAGACCAAAAAAATGGTCATTTTTGAAATTATAAGCATTAGCAGGTTGTTAGAAACTGAAATCAAACAGTTTTCAACTCAAAACTTTATTCTAGGTGATGTTACATTTTCACATAGGACCCCTTGTTCGAAAGGAGCTTCTGAACTCTCTCGTCCATTGAATTTGTCAGGTTTTGGATGGTTTCTGCTTCAATTGTTTTGCATGAGGACAGAATACCCTCCCAGAGCTGTTGCTTAGATGTGAACTGCCTCCCGCCATCATAGACACTCCTTTTAATGATGCTCCAAAGGTTCTGAATGGGGTAGAGGTCAGGGGAGCATGGGGGTCACACCATAAGTTTGTCCCCTTTTATGCCCATATCAGCCAGAGATGCAGATGTTTTATGTGCAGCATGAGATGGTGCATTATCATGCAGAAAAATGATCTTGCTGTGAAATACACGGTTCTTCTTCTTGAACCATGGCAGGAAGTGCTGTTTGAGAAAATCCACATACATTATGGAGTTCATCTTTAGCGCCTTCAGGGATCCTAAAGGGGCCGACAATCTCTCTCCCCATGATTCCAGCCCAAAACATTACTCCACCTCCTCCTTGTTGGCGCTGTAGCCGTGTTTGCGTGGGGTGTCCATCAACCAACCATCCTCCACTCCATCCATCTGGACCATCGAGCGCTGCACGGCACTCATCCGTGAACAAAACAGTTTTGAAATCAGTCTTCATGTAATGTTTGGCCCACTGGAGCCGTTTCTGCTTGTGTGAAGTGGAAAGAGGAGGTCGACAGGATGGCGTATGCACAGCTGCAAACCTCTGAAGGACCCTGCATCTTGTTGTTCGGGGGACGTTGGAGGCACAAGCAGCTTCAAAAACTTGTCTGCTGCTATGACAAGGCTTTTTTGCCGCTGCTCTTTCAACCTGACATAATTGCCTGTAGGAAAGAGTCCTCAATTTGCCCTTATCAGCACGCACACGTGTGTACTGTGAATCAGCTACATACTTCTTGATTGCCAAGACACTTCATCCTGATCATCGCACAATGTTGATTGTAGTCATGCCTTGACCTAAACACTCCACAATTTGTTGCTTCTCAGCAGCCGACACATCCTTTTTCTTTCCCATTTTGGCAGAAAATGTAGGCTGCTTAATAATGTGAGACAGCCTTGTTAAGTAGTCTTGCCTTTCATTGGACACACCTGCCAAACTAATTAGCACAGGTGTCTGCAATTGCTTACAGTGATAAAAAGAGCCCTGACACACATCACCATCAATGAGTTTAACTGACAAACAAACAAATTCTTCCCTTATCACTCCTAAACACTTTTTGCATAATAATTTGGAACGCAGTGTACATGTGCTTTTCCACAAAACACCAGTGGTTCACGTAGTGAATCTTACAGTTCTAACTTGCCAGCCGTGGTCTGTATGGAGTTGTTCAATAAAGGGCCCAAAATTAAGATAACATAGATGGGAGAGGTCTCTATGAATAGGAATTCCTAAGTATTTGATACCCTGTGAGGGCCAGGCAAAGGGAAAGTTGGACTGGATGGAATCCTATATGGATTTGGGGAGGGAGACATCGAGGGCCTCAGACTTCGCTGCATTGATTTTAAAATTTGACCATGTAACAAAGTGATCTATTTCAGCCATAACAGCATGGATGGATATATGTGATTGAGTGATATATGCTAGGACATCATCAGCAAATAGAGAGCACTTGTACTCGGTGCCTCCCACCTCAATCCACCTAATATTGGGGTTATGGTGAATTGATGAGAGCAGGTGCTCCGTCACTAGGATGTATAAGAGAGGGGACAGAGGACATCCCTGCCTTGTCCCATTGGTGATTGTGAAAGGTGATGAAAATGTTCTGATGCACCCCCTGGGCCTTGGGACACCCGGAGCCGGACCCTTTTTGGTGGATGCTGGTGGTTGTAGTCTTCGTGGCGGCGACCCGGTTCCGTGGCTCAGTGTGGTCAAACCAGTGGCGGAACTATTTATGTGGTTTTGATGTTTAAATGTCCGACTACGCCACCCATGGATTGTGGTCAGAGTGAACCGCCGCTGCAGGGCAGACCGCTGAGGCTGGTGTTGTGGGTGCAGCAGAGCGTAGCATAACTCCCCACGGGAGGAGTATAGCCTCAGGGCAGTGTATGCGGAGGATGGGGGTGATGGTGCAGGGCAGCAGCAGTAACGACACGGAGTCAGTGATGCAGTCCAGGGCCTTTACTCACAGTTCTTATTATCCAGACCACATCTGCAGGTAACGGCTGCCCACGTCGTACTGTGCTCACCAGGTGAGGGGCTCAGACAACTCCCAGATATCTTTGGAGCGCTTCACAGGACCCCCTTTGTGTGTCCTTTGTCTGGCCTTTCTTACCAACCCTTCTGTCCGGCTGCCTCGGGCCTCCTCTTGGTAAACTTGGCGCCAGTTTCCCTGACCCTATGTGGTGCCTTCCTAGTGGGTGTAGCGAGGGGCTGCGCCACATAAAATGTCACAGCCTCCGGTTTCTAGCTGAGGGTCGTTTCCTGCCTCCACTAGTTTCGGGGACCAGTCTCCCCCTTTGGCCTGACCCCTCCACGCAGGTGGATTCGGGCGTGCGGTGGCGACTCGCCCGTCCGCACCCCTGGGATCCCTTCATTCCTCGTTCCTGGAGCCTTCTCCGCTCCTCTTCCTTCCTTCTCCCTCTTCCAGGCCTGGGCCTCTGTTACTAGGCCCGCCTCCGGAGCAGAGCTCATGCAGAGCCCCTGCTCCCTGCCACTTCTGCTCAGACTTCTCTGCACTGAACTAAGATGGTGCCCACCTTTTATACTCCCTTCTCAATGCACCCAGGAACTGCTTCCTCCCTGCTCCTGCACTACAGGGTTCCCCTTCCTCAGTGTTCCCTCCCCCCACTCCAGCCAGGGACAGGGACTGTCGTGCCCATCTCAGAGGCATATTGGTCGCCCTGCCCCACGGCAATGTGGTGTAATGCATGCAGGTGTCGGGTCCTGATCCACACTCCATCCTTACCTGAGAGTGAGATATCACACCTCTGGGTGAGGTGCAATACCTCTGTAGCAACCGAGCCCTCAGGGTGCTACAGTTCCATTTATCTTCAGCCTAGGTGACGTATTGTGATACAGGTCCGTGATTTTGGCTATAAAAGGGTCCCCTAGACCCCTACCCCAAGCTTTTTAAGAGAATCATATATGGCGTGCCAGGAGACTCTATGGAATGCTTTCTCAGCATCCAACGAGAGTATCTAATTACAAATTTTTAACTGCATCTAGCCCAGAAAATACTTTGTGCCTAGTAGCAGTGTCTGCTAGTCAGCGGATTATCCCGGCTGTTAAGCAAGCTACACCACCTGTAGTTTAGACACTTAATTTTTTCAAAGGAAATGCTTCGGGACCATGGGATACTCAGTGAAGAGCATCAGGAGGCACCCCAAGGCATAGGGGCTGGGACTGGCAGTAGGATGCCTTGCGGTGGACAGCCGAGCTCGATCCTTATAAAAGCTTTTTAACTGCAGCAGCTTTAGTGGACGCTACTGGAGCTGGAATTACGCGGCTGCTGGCATGAGACTTGCCCTCCAATAGATCCTTGTAAATGGATTTAAAGTGTATTCATTCAAATTAGAGAGACAATTTAAATTAAAAAGCTTAGAGCTGCCTCCACCACAGGGGGGCTCGCTCGACCCACCAGCGGACAGGCACCAGTATTGGGAGAGGGGGGCTGGCCATCAGGGTTCACCGCGGCTCTGGCACAAACCCGGCGACACGGAGGTGGCACGGGCAGGAGCGGACTGGCCGTGTCTTCTTCTCACTTTTTGGATTTTAGAAGGGCATGACATGCCTATATCTGTGTCTCCCCCTCCTTTTACTCCTCCACCTCTTTTATTTTCGCATGACTATATGTACTTGTCACTTTTCCATGTGTTAGTTATGTCTTCTGAGCAGTTTGTCAGCTTTTGGACACCTTTGAAGGTGTTTTCTATGTGTTTCTATGTGTTTTTGTTTGCCTGCCATTGGTTTTAACGGTGTTCGAAGGTGTTCGACGAACAGTTCGACGAACAGTTCGGCGAACACACGGGTGTTCGACGAACCGAACCGAACTCGAACACTACGGGGGTGGCTCAACACTAGTCAGGAGATGATTGGCAGATACATTTAAATGATGTAAAAGTATAGAAAAGGTGAAAAAAGCAGGTAGCTCAATAACCAATGATTTTTTGAAGATATCTGAAATGTTGTCAACAAGGGATTGAATTATTTCACTGCCACTACCTCAAAGAAAACTAGGCCAGAAGAAGAGAAGAACTGATGAACTTTTCCAAAGCCATTTGTCCATCAAAAATGGAGTGTAGTCAGCTATAGGGTCGGCTTTGTTATGCCATAGAAATTAAAGAGAAAGGTGAACAGATTCCTGTTTGCCTGAGAATTTGACTGCATCCCAGACCTTAAGGAAACAAAGTATCAAAGGTCTCAATTTAGTGGGCCTGAACACAAGGAGAGCAAGGGAGCCTATGATATAGAATTAATAGGCAAATATTGGGATTTTCCAGAAAGACCAACAGGGGCATTTCAGTGGTTGAATGTAATGTGGAAAGTAGCACTAGGGGCTAAGGAAGCTGCCTAATAATAGCGTGAAAAGGTGGAACTCCAAGGCCACCGTCATGTTTATGCAATGTCAGGATGTGGAGGGAAATATGGGGGTGTCCAACCCTTCAGATAAAGGAGGTGAGATGTTTGTGGGGACAGAGGCACACAGGATACAGAAAAGGCAATGAAGCTTTGGAAGTACCAGCATTTTGACAGCATTAATTCTTCCTAGCCAGTAAGTGAAATTAAAAAGTTTTAAAAATAAATATATTTGGTATGGTCTTGTTAAAAAAAGTCCAATCTATCAAATCATGTAATTAAAAGCAATAAAAATGTCTTAAAAAGGTGATCAAATCATTGTGTGTTCTCCAAAATGGTATCAATAAAATGTCAGTGTAGGGCACAAAAAAGTTTTTAAATAGCTCCATTGACTGAAAACTTAAAAAGTTACACGTCTAAAAAAATGTCGACACAACTCTTCTATTTTCTTTTTTTAGGCCACGTGAATATTTTGAGTTTTTGGTGAGTTTTTTACCTCAGTATTTGTAAGCTAAAACCAAATTGGAACAATCAGGGGAAAGGTATAATAGAAACACGTCACCACTTCTGTATTTATCACCTACTCCTGGTTTTGGCTTACAATTACTGAAGTAAAAAACTCCCCAAATACTGAACAGGTGCCTGTAGCCTTACAATTTAAATATTTTTTTCACCATTAAATTAATAAAAAACTTGGACCAATTTGGTATTGCTTTAATTGTACTGATCCGAATAATCATTTTGTCAGGTCATGTTTAACATATCAAGAACGCCATAAAAAAAAAAAAAAGATTGTGGAATTGCATTTATTTTTTCACAATTCCAGTGCACATAGATGGATTTTTTTTTCTCGTTTTCCAGTACATTATACGGTTAAATTTTTCCTGCACCCTTGGAAAAACTGTAGGAAAAAAAGAGCGCAAAAACTAAAAATTTTCATGTCCTTAAGGAGTTATTTAGTTTCTCATCACTTGGATGATGCTACCATATACATGGAAATAGCACTATGACAGATGGTGTGGCCAACCATTCTCTGAAATATGATCCAATAGAGAGTGTGTTCGAAGACTTCCTAAACACAATATTGGTAAAATAGGAACAGATTAAACCTGGTAGAAGCCCAGATTTAGATGGAGTGTACCAAATTCACTTTGGCAAAGAGCCCAGGTGAGAGATATCATGACCGATGACGTATAGGTCTGATCTGACAGCTGTCATGTGCCTCTAATAGCCGCAAGGAGGATCCGTGACTTAACAAGTTAGATGCGGTTGTTAGATTCTGCTGCCATTGGCCGGAAGGGCATCACAAGACCCGCCCATCGGTACCCCTGTCACGTGATTGCGGGGCACTGATGTGTTGCTATGACAGCTTGGAGTCTGCAGAAGACACCTGTGTCTGTCACTGTAAATTTAATATGAATGCTGCCCCTTGGCCAGCGCTCATAGGAGATCATGGTTTCTGCTACATATAGCAGTGCTGAAGCCCTGCTATGTGTAGCACAGGCGATGGGACTATTGAAGCCAGTAAAAAAAAAAAAGTTTTAAAAAAATAAAAAAACACAAAAGTTCAAATCAAACCTTTTGCCCCATCCAAATTAATATATTGTTTTTTAAAATAATACACATACTTGGTATCGCTGCATTCAGAAATGTTCAATATATTAAAATATAAAGTACATTAATCATATCGATAAACGGTGTAACGAGAAAAAAATCGAGATGCCAGAATTACATTTTCTTGGCAGCTACAACATTGCAGTAAAATGCAATCACAGGCGATAAAAACATCGTATCTAACCCAAGATGTTATCAATAAAAATGTCAGCACAGAGCTAAAAAAATAAGCCATCACCTAGCCCTATATCTTAAAAAATGGAGACGCTAAGGGTCTCAGAAAATGGCGACATAAGCTAATTTTTTTCTTAAAAATTTTGGATTTATTTTTCACAACAAAACGAACCTATACATGTTTGGTATCTGTGTACTCGTACTGACCTGGAGAATCATAATAGCAGGTTAGTTTTAGCATTTAGTGAACATGGTAAATAAAAAAAAACAATTGTGGAATTGCACTTCTTTTGCAATTTCACAGCACTAAGAATTTTTTTTCCCGTTTTCCATTACGCTATATGGTAAAATCAATGGTGTCATTCAAAAGTACACCTCATCCTGCAAAGAAGGCCTCATATGACTATATTGAAGGAAAAATAAAAAAGTTATAGCTCTTGGAAGAAGGGAGGGGAAAAACGAAAAATGGAAAATTGCCCAGGGGTGAAAAAGTTAAAGGGATTGTCTTATGAACAAAGTTCATTTTAATCAATAGATCTTGGAATAAAAATAAGTTCCACAATTGGATGTGTGAAATGTTCCTGTGCTGAGATAATCTTATAAATGTGCCCCTGCTGTGTACTGTGTAATGGCTGTGTCTGACAATGCAGAGTCTGATAATACCACAGCTCTTGGGCAGGGGAGGATGCAAAAGAGTATACAGACATTACAGCCGGGGATCATAGTTGATTCTTTCATTGCTTAGAAATAGGCAGGGAAATGTTTTCCTACAAAAAGAAACAGTTGCAATTCCATGCTGTAATGTCTGTATTAGTGTTGAGCCACCCCCGTAGTGTTCGAGTTCGGTTCGGTTCGTCGAACACCCGTGTGTTCGCCGAACTGTTCGTCGAACTGTTCGTCGAACACCTTCGAACACCGTTAAAACCAATGGCAGGCAAACAAAAACACATAGAAACACATAGAAAACACCTTCAAAGGTGTCCAAAAGCTGACAAACTGCTCAGAAGACACAACTAACACATGGAAAAGTGACAAGTACATATAGTCATGCGAAAAGAAAAGAGGTGGAGGAGTAAAAGGAGGGGGAGACACAGATATAGGCATGTCATGCCCTTCTAAAATCCAAAAAGTGAGAAGCCGAGACGGCCAGTCCGCTCCTGCCCGTGCCACCTCCGTGTCGCCGGGTTTGTGCCAGAGCCGCGGTGAACCCTGACGGCCAGCCCCCCTCTCCCAATACTGGTGCCTGTCCGCTGGTGGGTCGAGAGAGCCCCCCTGTGGTGGAGGCAGCTCTAAGCTTTTTAATTTAAATTGTCCCTCTAATTTGAATGAATACACTTTAAATCCATTTACAAGGATCTATTGGAGGGCAAGTCTCATGCCAGCAGCCGCGTAATTCCAGCTCCAGTAGCGTCCACTAAAGCTGCTGCAGTTAAAAAGCTTTTATAAGGATCGAGCTCGGCTGTCCACCGCAAGGCATCCTCGTGCCAGTCCCAGCCCCTATGCCTTGGGGTGCCTCCTGATGCTCTTCACTAAGTATCCCGTGGTCCCGAAGCATTTCCTTTGAAAAAATTAAGTGTCCAAACTACAGGTGGTGTAGCTTGCTTAACAGCCGGGATAATCCGCTGACTAGCAGACACTGCTACTAGGCACAAAGTATTTCCTGGGCTAGATGCAGTTAAAAATTTGTAAGTAGATACTCTCGTTGGATGCTGAGAAAGCATTCCATAGAGTCTCCTGGCACGCCATATATGATTCTCTTAAAAAGCTTGGGGTAGGGGTCTAGGGGACCCTTTTATAGCCAAAATCACGGCCCTGTATCACAATACGTCACCTAGGCTGAAGATAAATGGAACTGTAGCACCGAGGGCTCGGTTGCTACAGACGTATTGCACCTCACCCAGAGGTGTGATATCTCACTCTCAGATAAGGATGGAGTGTGGATCAGGACCCGACACCTGCATGCATTACACCACATTGCCGTGGGGCAGGGCGACCAATATGCCCCTGAGATGGGCACGACAGTCCCTGTCCCTGGCTGGAGTGGGGGGAGGGAACACTGAGGAAGGGGAACCCTGCAGTGCAGGAGCAGGGAGGAAGCAGTTCCTGGGTGCATTGAGAAGGGAGTATAAAAGGTGGGCACCATCTTAGTTCAGTGCAGAGAAGTCTGAGCAGAAGTGGCAGGGAGCAGGGGCTCTGCATGAGCTCTGCTCCGGAGGCGGGCCTAGTAACAGAGGCCCAGGCCTGGAAGAGGGAGAAGGAAGGAAGAGGAGCGGAGAAGGCTCCAGGAACGAGGAATGAAGGGATCCCAGGGGTGCGGGCGGGCGAGTCGCCACCGCACGCCCGAATCCACCTGCGTGGAGGGGTCAGGCCAAAGGGGGAGACCGGTCCCCGAACTAGTGGAGGCAGGAAACGACCCTCAGCTAGAAACCGGAGGCTCTGACATTTTATGTGGCGCAGCCCCTTGCTCCACCCGCTAGGAAGGCACCACATAGGGTCAGGGAAACTGGCGCCAAGTTTACCAAGAGGAGGCCCGAGGCAGCCGGACAGAAGTGTTGGTAAGAAAGGCCAGACAAAGGACACACAAAGGGGGTCCTGTGAAGCGCTCCAAAGTTATCTGGGAGTTGTCTGAGCCCCTCACCTGGTGAGCACAGTACGACGTGGGCAGCCGTTACCTGCAGACGTGGTCTGGATAATAAGAACTGTGAGTAAAGGCCCTGAACTGCATCACTGACTCCGTGTCGTTACTGCTGCTGCCCTGCACCATCACCCCCATCCTCCGCATACACTGCCCTGAGGCTATACTCCTCCCGTGGGGAGTTATGCTACGCTCTGCTGCACCCACAACACCAGCCTTAGCGGTCTGCCCTGTAGCGGCGGTTCACTCTGACCGCAATCCACGGGTGGCGTAGTCGGACATTTAAACATCAAAACCACATAAATAGTTCCGCCACTGGTTTGACCGCCCTGAGCCACGGAACCGGATCGCCGCCACGAAGACTACAACCACCAGCATCCACCAAAAAGGGTCCGGCTCCGGGTGTCCCAAGGCCCAGGGGGTGCGTCAGAACATTTTCATCACCTTTCACAATCACCAATGGGACAAGGCAGGGATGTCCTCTGTCCCCTCTCTTATACATCCTAGTGACGGAGCACCTGCTCTCATCAATTCGCCATAACCCCAATATTAGGTGGATTGAGGTGGGAGGCACCGAGTACAAGTGCTCTCTATTTGCTGATGATGTCCTAGTATATATCACTCAATCACATATATCCATCCCTGCTGTTATGGCTGAAATAGATCACTTTGTTACATGGTAAAATTTTAAAATCAATGCAGCGAAGTCTGAGGCCCTCGATGTCTCCCTCCCTAAATCCATATAGGATTCCATCCAGTCCAACTTTCCCTTTGCCTGGCCCTCACAGGGTATCAAATACCTAGGAATTCCTATTCATAGAGACCTCTCCCATCTATGTTATCTTAATTTTGGGCCCTTTATTGAACAATTCCATACAGACCACGGTTGGCAAGTTAGAACTGTAAGATTCACTACGTGAACCACTGGTGTTTTGTGGAAAAGCACATGTACACCGCGTTCCAAATTATTATGCAAAAAGTGTTTAGGAGTGATAAGGGAAGAATTTGTTTGTTTGTCAGTTAAACTCATTGATGGTGATGTGTGTCAGGGCTCTTTATATCACTGTAAGCAATTGCAGACACCTGTGCTAATTAGTTTGGCAGGTGTGTCCAATGAAAGGCAAGACTACTTAAGAAGGCTCTCACATTATTAAGCAGCCTACATTTTCTGCCAAAATGGGAAAGAAAAAGGATGTGTCGGCTGCTGAGAAGCAACAAATTGTGGAGTGTTTAGGTCAAGGCATGACTACAATCAACATTGTGCGATGATCAGGATGAAGTGTCTTGGCAATCAAGAAGTATGTAGCTGATTCACAGTACACACGTGTGCGTGCTGATAAGGGCAAATTGAGGACTCTTTCCTACAGGCAATTACGTCAGGTTGAAACAGCAGCGGCAAAAAAGCCTTGTCATAGCAGCAGACAAGTTTTTGAAGCTGCTTGTGCCTCCAACGTCCCCCGAACAACAAGATGCAGGGTCCTTCAGAGGTTTGCAGCTGTGCATATGCCATCCTGTCGACCTCCTCTATCCACTTCACACAAGCAGAAACGGCTCCAGTGGGCCAAACATTACATGAAGACTGATTTCAAAACTGTTTTGTTCACGGATGAGTGCCGTGCAGCGCTCGATGGTCCAGATGAATGGAGTGGAGGATGGCTGGTTGATGGACAACCCACGCAAACACGGCTACAGCGCCAACAAGGAGGAGGTGGAGTAATGTTTTGGGCTGGAATCATGGGGAGAGAGATTGTCGGCCCCTTTAGGATCCCTGAAGGCGCTAAAGATGAACTCCATAATGTATGTGGATTTTCTCAAACAGCACTTCCTGCCATGGTTCAAGAAGAAGAACCGTGTATTTCACAGCAAGATCATTTTTCTGCATGATAATGCACCATCTCATGCTGCACATAAAACATCTGCATCTCTGGCTGATATGGGCATAAAAGGGGACAAACTTATGGTGTGACCCCCATGCTCCCCTGACCTCTACCCCATTCAGAACCTTTGGAGCATCATTAAAAGGAGTGTCTATGATGGCGGGAGGCAGTTCACATCTAAGCAACAGCTCTGGGAGGGTATTCTGTCCTCATGCAAAACAATTGAAGCAGAAACCATCCAAAACCTGACAAATTCAATGGACGAGAGAGTTCAGAAGCTCCTTTTGAACAAGGGGTCCTATGTGAAAATGTAACATCACCTAGAATAAAGTTTTGAGTTGAAAACTGTTTGATTTCAGTTTCTAACAACCTGCTAATGCTTATAATTTCAAAAATGACCATTTTTTTGGTCTTTATTAAAATGAAAAGGTTGATCGAAAAGTTTGGGGGATCTAAGAGTGTGGCAACCCAGTAGTCATGATTACTTCGAATTCTGACAATATGAGGGTCATGCTGCAGGTAGTGCAGCAAGAAGGCACTTATGTGTCTTGCGCATCTCGGAGCCCCAAAATTATTTTCCGGGCTAGATGCAGCTAAAAATTATTTTTAATTTTAAATCTGGTGAAGCTTATTATAGATGGCCTAATAGGATCAGTGCTGCACACTGCTACAAAGCCCAAATTATTTTCCAGTCAAGATACAGATAAACATGATTAGTAATTTGAAAGCTTAAAACGGTTGGTAGGGTGATTTTAACCAATCATCAAGCTTTTACTCTCCCCAGGATGACACAGGGGTAGAAAAGTCGTTTCGGATCCATGATTTGTTCATCTTTATGAACGTGAGTCTGTCTACATTATCAGTGGAGAGCCGCGTGCGCTTATCTGTCAGCACACCACCAGCAGCGCTGAACACACGTTCAGACAGAACGCTGGCTGCGGGGCATGACAAGATCTCCAAGGCGTAAGTGGCTAGCTCCGGCCATTTATCCAGATTGGAAGCCCAAAAAGAGCAAGGGTCCAGTGACACAGTCGTGGCTTCAATGTTTACTTGGAGATACTCCTGTACCATCGTCTCTAGGCATTGACTATGTGTCAGACTTCTTGTCTCCTGTGGCCTTGCAAAGGATGGGCTAAAAAAGTGGTGAAATGATTCCGCAAAATTGATGTTACCAGCAGATACTGTGGTTCTGTTACGGTTTGAGTGCTGAACACTTGACGGTCCCACGGTTGGCAAGTTGGAACTGTGAGATTCACTACGTGCACCACTGGTATTTTGTGGAAAAGCACATGTAAGATTCTGCAACAGTCTCTGCTGATACTCCTGCATGCGTGCATCCCTTTCTATGGCAGGAATAATTTCTGCAAATTTACTTTTGTACCGGGGATCTAACAGTGTGGCAACCCAGTAGTCAGGATTATTTCTAATTCTCACAATTCGAGGGTCATGTTGCAGGTAGTGCAGCAAGAAGGCACTCATGTGTGTTGCGCATCCAGGAGCACCAAGTCCCTGTTGTGTTGGTGGCGAGGTAGCAATCATGCTTCCTTCCTCTGTCCTCTCCCCCCAACCTCGCACAACAGAAATGTGATCAAGGTCTCCCTCATCTGATGAGTCTTCCATCAGTTCGTCCTCCACTTCTTCCTGGGCTCCTGCACCTTCCTCACTAGTTTGGCTGCTACCATGCGCCCTGGTAAAATCATCTCCCCCACCCTCACATGCCTGCCGCCTTGGTGCTGCCGACCGTCTGGACCTTGCAGATGTTAGCCCTTCCGCATACAACTCCTCCTCCTCTACTTTCTCCACCTCCTCTTGTGCCACCACCTGACTCCGAATTCTGTTTAACATGTGCTCCAGCATGTAAATCACCGGAATAGTCATGCTGATAATGGCATCGTCAGCACTAAACATCTTCGTCGCCATTTCAAAACTGTGCAGAAGGGTGCATAGGTCCCTGATCTGAGACCACTCCTCCAGCGTGATTTGCCCCACCTCTGAATCTCGTTGGCCCAGGCTATACGTCAGAACGTATTGCACCAGGGCTTGTCGGTGCTGCCACAGTCGCTGCAACATGTGCAGAGTTGAATTCCACCGGGTAGGCACATCGCATTTTAGCCGGTGAAGTGGCAGGCCCAACGACTTCTGTAGAGATGTAAGTCGCTGAGCTGCGGGATGCGAACGGCGGAAGTGAGCACACAGCGACCATGCCCTCTGCAGAAGGACATCTAGTCTGGGATAGTGGGCTAAAAATTGCTGGACAACCAGGTTCAACACGTGAGCCATACAAGGCACGTGTGTGACATTGCCCCGGCGAAGGGCCGCACCCAGGTTTGCAGCATTGTCGCACACGGCCTTCCCTGGTTTCAGGTCCAGTGGAGACAACCATTCATGAAATTGGTTCTCCAGAGCTGACCACAACTCCTCAGCTGTGTGACTCACATTTCCCAGACATTTCAATGTAAAAACCGCCTGATGACGTTGAGCCCTACTGCCAGCATAGTAAGGAGGTGTGCAGGATCCCTTCTGCGCAGTTAGAAAGCTTGTGGCATGACCAGACAGGCTTTGGGTGCAGGTGGAAGACCGAGAGGAGGTTGAGGAGGCAGAAGCAGTGGAGGAAAAATGACATAAAGAGGATTGACGCACAACTCGTGGGGACGGCAAGACTTGGACAGCAGCCCCTTGTCCTGCTGTCACCATAGTTACCCAGTGCCCAGTCAGCGACATGTAACGCCCCTGTCCATGCCTACTCGTCCAAGTGTCTGTGGTGAAATGCACCCTGTCACACACAGAGTTTCTCAAAGAAGCGGTGATGTTGTGTGCGACATGCTGGTGGAGCGCAGGCACACCTTTCTTTGAGAAGTAGTGCCGACTGGGCATCTGGTACTGGGGCACTGCGACGGACATAAGGTCTCGAAAATCCTCTGTGTCCACCAGGCGTAAAGGCAGCATTTCTGTAGCCAAGAGCTTGCAGATGGTGAAATTCAACCTCTTAGCTTTCTCATGGCTAGGAGGAAATGGTCTTTTACTTGTCCACATCTGAGGGACCGAGGGCTGGCTATTGTGCTTAGACGGGGTTGATAAGGGTGTCCCCGGCAAACTGCCGGTCTGTGAGGAAGATGCAGGCGGACATGTTAAGTTGCCTTGATCCAAAGGTGGTGCTATCGATGTCGGACAGCGCTCAAGACCAGCTGGTGTTACCACCTCCAAAGAAAATGATGACCTGCCAATCACGTTGGCTGTTGCGGGTAAAGAGGTGGCAGGTCTGCGCCCCAAAACAGGTGTGACTGCTGTCCCCCCAGTCACAGAGGATGAAGAGGCCGCAGATGCACAAGATATGGCAGACGGTGGTTGGCCCGGCCGGCTAGACCGCATTGTAGCACACTGAGCTTCCCACTGCAACTTATGCTTCATGTCCATGTGCCGGTTCATGCATGAAGTACTCAAACTATGTATTTTTTGGCCTCTACTTAGCTTTTGCTGACAAATGTTACAGATAACACGAGTTGGGTCATCTTTATCGATCTGAAAAAATGCCCAGGCTATGCAAGGCTTAGCACCCATGCGACCTGAAGAGCCACCACGACTTGTGGTGAGAGGCAGAGTTGTGTTTGAGGATGCAGTTGTTGACGTGCTTCCAGTACTACGTCTCTGTCCAGGAAGGCGCAACCTGACCTCGTCGTCACTAGCATCTTCCTCCACCTCCTCTGCTGACCTCATCTCTTGGCTGACTGTGGGTTGACAGTAAGTGGGATCTCTGACCTCATCATCATCACCCTGTGCGTTATCACACCCGTCGTCCTCAGAGCCAACCTGTTCCTGCCCTGACAAAAAACTAAAGTTGTCGCTCCAATCAGGTATTTGAGTCTTATCATCGTCTTCCTCATTGTCTCCACCAACAGGAGTTACAGTTTGGGAATGAGGGTCTACATTATGGTCAGAACCTTCTGCGTCTGGTCCTGGATCCGACTCATAAAGATTCTGGGCATCAGTGCAGATCATTTCCTCGTCTGGATTCACAGAAGCGCTGGAGTCGACCTCTGATTCCCAGGCTATAGTATGAGTAAACAGCTCTGCAGACTCAACCATCTGTTCTACCTCATACTCAGACGGGCAGCTGGAGATTTGTGAGCTGTGAGGAAGCAAGTGCGATTTGGGTGACACCTTTGAGGACTGGAGTATTTGTGATGTTGAAGTTGATGTGGAGGAGAGCCCACTTAAAGGAGCACTTGATATCCGTTGAAGCACCTGCTGTTTTTGTGCCTCATCTGGAATTTGTAGCGATTGGCGTGGCCGTAAGAAAGGGATTGTAACATACCTGGCGGCGTCCTTGCATGGTGGTCCATCTCCCACTGTGCAAGAGGGCACACTTGATCTCCTGTCCAGAATGTCTCTCTGGCTTCCCTCCATGCTGTCTGTTTGTGTCTGTTTCTGCTGCTTAAGGGCGGCGCCCGATCACTTCCTGCCTTTTGTACCTGCTGTGGGTCACACCCCTTGTGCGTCCTCAGCCTATTGCTGTCTGTCACTTGGTATATAGCTCAGCAGCTCCCTTCTATCCCTGCCTGAGCATAGTGTTTCCTTCAGTGTGTGCTTGCACTCTGAGGGTGCCAGGTCCCGTCTCTTGTCTCCTGCTTTTTGTATCAGTTCCCGTGTCTGAACTGAGTCCTGTATGTCTCCTGCTTTGCGGTATCAGCTCCCGTGTCTGAACTTACTCCTTTCTGTGTTCTCTTGTCTGTCCTGTCTGAACACGCTCCTAGCCTGTTCCTCTCGCCTTCTAGTGGCCGATTTCCTAGACCCGCTCCTGTGTCTGGTCTGTCCTGTCTGAACACGCTCCTTGCCTGTTCGTTCCGCCTTCTAGTGGCCGATTTCCTAGACCCGCTCCTGTGTCTGGTCTGTCCTGTCTGAACACGCTCCTTGCCTGTTCATTGCGCCTCTCTGGGGGCCGTATTCCCAGACCCGCTCCTGTATCCCTCTGCAGTGTCGGTCTCCTCCGTACACTCAGTTCCAGTCTGAACTCTCTCCTGTCCTTTACCTGTTTTGCCTCTATGTCCGTTCCCTTCCTTTTTCTGCAGAGTCTGAACTCGTACCTAACTCCTGCTTGTTGTCTCTGCAAGTACTGTGTGAGTATCTGGCTCTGTCTTTCCCTTCCTGTCTGTTCCGTGTGAACAGAGCCCTGTCCTCCCTGCTCAGCCTTGTCTGCACTCTAGCTGTGCTTGCCTGTAACCCTCTGCCTGTATTGTTCCTGAGTCCCGGTGTGTACTGGGTCCTATCCCGCCTGTGTTCCTACCTGCTAGTGCCTCCCTGTCTGCACTCTAGCTGTGCTTGTCTTTACCCCCCTGCCTGCATACCCGCCTGCCTGCATACCAGTCGTGCCTGCCTATACCCACCAGTCTGTGTGCCAGCCTACCAGCCTGTTCCTGTATTCCCCTGTGTGGGTCAACAGCCGTGTCCGGGGTCTGTCCTGGAGTAGCACCTGGTCCCTCTGCTCGGTTCCTCCTTGGTGCACTGGCGTCGTATGCCGTCGTGCGACCCTGGTCGGATCGGGTGAATACCTAGTCACGCCCCTCCAGGCATTCACTCTCCGGCACGGTCCAGTGGAATCACTACCAATCACACGCACACGCCGCTTAGCCCGGGCGTGTGCATAACAGGGATCTTATCACATTGTCCGCTAAAAGAAGTAGACATTTTAGTTTGGCTGGAAGATGGTCTTTCTTCTGCACCTACCCCACGGACACAACCTTTTTTCCCCTTCCCAACACGCCTATTCCCCTTTCCACCAGCAGCAGGCCTTTTTCCACTCATTTTGGTGGTTAACTAATTCACAACTCTGGAGTTGTTTGCACAAAAAAACAATGGATGGTAACCGAGCAGAGCTGAGTGGCCAAACTGTGGTATTAGGCCAAAACTATTGGCTGGGTTAGATGCAGAAAAAAATTATTTTTAATTTGCAACCTGATGGAGGTCAGTATAGATGGACTAATAGACCAAGTCCCACACACCGCTAGAAGCCCAAATATTTTTTCAGAGCTAGATGCAGAAAATTTTTTTATTCAATTTGCAACCTGATGGAGGTCAGTATAGATGGACTAATAGACCAAGTCCCACACACTGCTAGAAGCCCAAATATTTTTTCAGAGCTAGATGCAGAAAAAAATTATTTTTAATTTGCAACCTGATGGAGGTCAGTATAGATGGACTAATAGACCAAGTCCCACACACCGCTAGAAGCCCAAATATTTTTTCAGAGCTAGATGCAGAAAAAAATTATTTTTAATTTGCAACCTGATGGAGGTCAGTATAGATGGACTAATAGACCAAGTCCCACACACCGCTAGAAGCCCAAACATTTTTTCAGAGCTAGATGCAGAAAAAAATTATATTCAATTTGCAACCTGCTGGAGGTCAGTATAGAAGGACTAATAGAACAAGTCCCACACACTGCTAGAAGCCCAAATATTTTTTCAGAGCTAAATGAAGAAAAAAATTATTTTTAATTTGCAACCTGATGGAGGTCAGTATAGATGGACTAATAGACCAAGTCCCACACACTGCTAGAAGCCCAAATATTTTTTCAGAGCTAGATGCAGAAAAAAATTATTTTTAATTTGCAACCTGATGGAGGTCAGTATAGATGGACTAATAGACCAAGTCCCACACACTGCTAGAAGCCCAAATATTTTTTCAGAGCTAGATGCAGAAAAAAATTATTTTTAATTTGCAACCTGATGGAGGTCAGTATAGATGGACTAATAGACCAAGTCCCACACACCGCTAGAAGCCCAAATATTTTTTCAGAGCTAGATGCAGAAATAAATTATATTCAATTTGCAACCTGCTGGAGGTCAGTATAGAAGGACTAATAGAACAAGTCCCACACACTGCTAGAAGCCCAAATATTTTTTCAGAGCTAAATGAAGAAAAAAATTATTTTTAATTTGCAACCTGATGGAGGTCAGTATAGATAGACTAATAGACCAAGTCCCACACACTGCTAGAAGCCCAAATATTTTTTCAGAGCTAGATG
This sequence comes from Phyllobates terribilis, assembly GCF_046119375.1. Taxonomy (NCBI): domain Eukaryota; kingdom Metazoa; phylum Chordata; class Amphibia; order Anura; family Dendrobatidae; genus Phyllobates; species Phyllobates terribilis. Next base: position 1,019,530,522 of record NW_027362761.1, read on the forward strand.
CAGAAAAAAATTATTTTTAATTTGCAACCTGATGGAGGTCAGTATAGATGGACTAATAGACCAAGTCCCACACACCGCTAGAAGCCCAAATATTTTTTCAGAGCTAGATGCAGAAATTTTTTTTATTCAATTTGCAACCTGATGGAGGTCAGTATAGATGGACTAATAGACCAAGTCCCACACACTGCTAGAAGCCCAAATATTTTTTCAGAGCTAGATGCAGAAAAAAATTATTTTTAATTTGCAACCTGATGGAGGTCAGTATAGATGGACTAATAGACCAAGTCCCACACACTGCTAGAAGCCCAAATATTTTTTCAGAGCTAGATGCAGAAAAAAATTATTTTTAATTTGCAACCTGATGGAGGTCAGTATAGATGGACTAATAGAACAAGTCCCACACGCTGCTAGAAGCCCAAATATTTTTTCAGAGATAAATGAAGAAAAAAATTATTTTTAATTTGCAACCTGATGGAGGTCAGTATAGATGGACTAATAGACCAAGTCCCACACACTGCTAGAAGCCCAAATATTTTTTCAGAGCTAGATGCAGAAAAAAATTATTTTTAATTTGCAACCTGATGGAGGTCAGTATAGATGGACTAATAGACCAAGTCCCACACACCGCTAGAAGCCCAAATATTTTTTCAGAGCTAGATGCAGAAAAAAATTATATTCAATTTGCAACCTGATGGAGGTCAGTATAGAAGGACTAATAGAACAAGTCCCACACACTGCTAGAAGCCCAAATATTTTTTCAGAGCTAAATGAAGAAAAAAATTATTTTTAATTTGCAACCTGATGGAGGTCAGTATAGATGGACTAATAGACCAAGTCCCACACACTGCTAGAAGCCCAAATATTTTTTCAGAGCTAGATGCAGAAAAAAATTATATTCAGTTTGCAACCTGATGGAGGTCAGTATAGATGGACTAATAGAATGATGCTATGCCCAAAAGATTTTACTTCACTAGGTGCAGTAAAAAAATTGGTATTCTATACACAGGTGGTATATCTTGCAACACAGATAGGCTACTCCACTGACTAACACACTCTGCAATAGGCCAAAAAGGATTAGCTTTGCTAGATTCAGCCAAATGCTGTGAAAAAAACTTGCACAGCACTGGCACAGACCTGCCTGGCAAAAACTGATAGGAACTGATGTAACCTAGTCCTGAAAAGGACTCCAATTACAATTAGTCTTTACTCCCACAATCTATCTATTTAAGAGCACAGACCTGCCTGATAAAAGTCGTAGGAAATGCTGTAACCTAGTCCTTAAAAGGACTGCAATCACAACTATTCCCTACTCCCAAGCTATCTGTATATTTGTGCGAAAATTGGCTTGAAATTAACAAGGTATAGCGCACACAGCAACAGCGGTGCCGTCTAACACGCAGCTGCAGCAGTGAGAAAATGGTGGCGACGGGGAAAATGGCTTGGTCTTATAGGGCAAGGACATGTGACATACACTGCCAATCACACATGCCCTTGCTTGTGTGAAAAAAAGCACTTCGCTCCGTGTGTGCGCTGCTGATAGGCTGACAGATTGCACCTCCCCACTGCAAATGCGGGAAAGAGAAAAAAAAATGGAGATCTTCATTGTTCCTGCAGAGATCCATCCCCTGCCCCTCCCCCCGCCCCGCTGTACACTCAAACTGCGTATTAACATTAATTTTCATCATTACTGAGAAAAAATCCAGTTATGATTTTGGTGCACGAACAGTTATCGAACATAACCTCGAACAGCCGAATTTTTCTCAAATTGTTCGTGTTCGCCGACCGGCTCGAACACCGCCCAAAACAGCTCGAATTTGAGATTGGCGAACAGTTCGAGTAGAACAACGCTCATCTCTAGTCTGTATACTCTTTTCCTTCCTCCCCTGCACAGGAGCTGTGGTATGATCTGACCATGTTCCTGTACAGTTGGGAACAACCGTTACACAGTACACAGCAGCAGCACATTTATAAAATTCTCAGCACAGGAACATTTTTTTTACACATCCAATTGTGGAACTTGTTTTTATGTCAAGATGTATTGATTAAAATGTAATCAACAAGTACAAGGGCTATGTCCAGGGTCAGTGACTGACTGTTTGATTTGTGTTTGGGTAAACATTAGTGTTGAGTGAGCGCTAAAATGCTCGGGTGCTCGAAGCTCGGGCCGAGCTCACCGTGATACTCGGGTGCTCGACCCGAGCAACGAGCCCAATGTTAGTCTATGGGAGACCCGACCATTTTTGCGGCGGCATCCCTGGCAGTCTGTAGAAAGCCTAAAAAGTGCCCAAAACTAGAAGCATTTATGACCCCCAGGTCACTGCTGTCAACAACGTGGTCAGAGGTATTAAGGCACTTTTACGGGCTCACAATAAAACGTTCAAAAACGAAACTGAAACGGTTTTCCTGTGAAATATGTTAAGGAATTTCCTTTCCAGGGTAAAGACTTGGGTATAAGGTAAAATAAATAACCAAAAACAAAAATACTCCTCCACACCTTGGGCTATGTTCACAAGTAGGATTTTTCATGCGTTTTTGCACTTTTGTATTGCTTTCAACCGTGACAAATGCATTCACCGGGAAATGTCATTTTAACATTTTACAACCTTATCTAGCCATGTGCTGTGTGACACATGCATAGAGTGCTGAAAAGACATGGGAACAGCATGGGGAAGACCCCTGGAAGCATCTCTGACTCCCAGGTCACTGCCTAAAAGTGTGCCCATCAGAAGTGATCCTTGCCGCATCAGAAGATGCAGACTTGCAACTATCCCAGTGCAAGTCCTTATCCAAGGGCAGTGTTCAATTGTACCTCCCCCATTCCTTGCAATGCAAGCGCAAATATGCAGCCAACCACCCACCCACCCGCAGGCTGCAATACCATACTGCTAGCTTTCACTTGAAATGGGGCCCTTTAGTTTGGAGGAGGCCGAAGCTGGCCACTACCTCATGGCTGCTTCGGCAGCGAGATATCCATACTCAGTCCCCAGCCGCCCGGCGGACGGGTGTCCATAAACGGTCCCCAGCCACCCCTATTTCTCCTGTCACCTTCCCCCACACTTTTCTTAGCCTGGCCTGCTTTAGGGCAGCATTGGACAAGCCCACCAGAGAACCAGACTCCTCCGGTGGGCCCTGGCTTCTCCATCAGGGGAGTTGAGAATGCCAAGGTGAGGAGCATGATGATGATCATAGAAGTTAGCATCTGCTTTGTTTTCTTTTAATGAAAGCGTAAGAGTGCAGCCTGCCACCCACCCACTCCCAGGCTGCAATGCCATACTGCTACCTTGCACTTGAAATGGGGCCTTTTAGTTTGGAGGAGGCCGAAGCTGGCCACTACCTCATGGCTGCTTCGGCGGCCTGGTATCCATACTCAGTCCCCAGCCGCCCAGCGGGCGGGTGTCCATAAACGGTCCCCAGCCGCCCCTATTTCTCCTGTCACCTTCCCACACACTTTTCTTAGCCTGGCCTGCTTTAGGGCAGCATTGGACGAGCCCAACAGAGAACCAGACTCATACGGTGGGCCCTGGCTTCTTCATCAGGGGAGTTGAGAGTGCCAAGGTGAGGAGCATGATGATGATGATAGAAGTTAGCATCTGCTTTGTTTTCTTGGAATGCAAGCGCATGTATGTAGTAGCGGCTAGGCCTGAGGTGGTCAGCATTTTGGTGCATATCCTACCTCCTCCGAGGATTGCTGGATGTTTTCCTGCTACAATCCCAGTTCTACGACTCCTGTTAAATCAAAGCTTCAGGTGATAAATGATGGATGAGGTGGTGGCAAAGGAGATAGAGCAGGAGGAACAGGGACCATTCACATCAATATCAAGCCAGTCAACCACACATGTCTTGTAGGATATGTTTCTGTACCAAAAGGAGCGGTTCGGCTACACAGTTGTAGGGCATACAGTGAGTGCTATGCCTACCAAAAATTTAGAGACACTCCAATGCCCCTTGGAAGTGACATGGAGGTCAGAGGGTCTTAACTAAACCATTTTTTCCAATTATAGCAACTGGGTCTCCTGTGCACTGTTGGCCTAAGCAGTGAATGGAAGGCTTTCCAAAAATTATGAGGAACTGCAATGCCCCTTGAAACAGACGTGGATTACAGTGTACTAAAAACCTTCTACCCATTATTGGGGAGTGGGTCTCCCTTAGTGTTCGCCTATGAATTGAAAAGCAAAAGCTGACTAAAATTAGGAGGAAATGCAATGCCCGTTGGAAGAGTCGTGGAGGTCCCAGTAGCTTAACAAGACGGTTTTAATGCCCCTTGGAAAAGTGGTGGAGGTCACAGTAGCTTAACAAGACCATTTGAATGCCCCTTGGAAAAGTGGTGGAGGTCACAGTAGCTTAACAAGACGGTTTTAATGCCCCTCGGAAGAGGCGTGGAGGTCGCAGTAGTTTAACAAGACGGTTTTAATGCCCCTTGGCAAAGTTGTCGAAGTCACAGTAGCTTAACAAAACGGTTTGAATGCCCCTTGGAAAAGTGGTGGAGGTTGCAGTAGCTTAACAAGACGGTTTAATGCCCCTTACAGGAGCCATACAGTACAGCATCTTAAAAACATTATTCCCATTATTGGGGAGTGGGTCTCCCATAGTCTTTGCTTATGCCTTCCAAGCAAAAGCTGCCAAAAATTAGGACGGAGAAACTTGCAATGCCCCTTACAAGAGCCATGCAGTACAGCACATTACAAACATTATTCCCATTATTGGGGAGTGGGTCTCCCATAGTCTTTGCTTATGCCTTCCAAGCAAAAGCTGCCAAAAATTAGGACAGAGGAACTTGCAATGCCCCTTACAAGAGCCATGCAGTACAGCATATTACAAACATTATTCCCATTATTGGGGAGTGGGTCTTCCATAGTCTTTGCTTATGCCTTCCAAGCAAAAGCTGCCAAAAATTAGGATGGAGGAACTTGCAATGCCCCTTACAAGAGCCATGCAGTACAGCATATTACAAACAATATTCCCATTATTGGGGAGTGGGTCTCCCATAGTCTTTGCTTATGCCTTCCAAGCAAAAGCTGCCAAAAAAGAGGACGGAGGAACTTGCAATTCCCCTTACAAGAGCCATGCAGTACAGCATATTACAAACATTATTCCCATTAATGGGGAGTGGGTCTCCCATAGTCTTTGCTTATGCCTTCCAAGCAAAAGCTGCCAAAAATTAGGAGGAAATGCAATGCTCGTTCAAAGAGTCGTGGAGGTTAGAGTTAATTAAAAACGACATTTCAATGCCCCTTGGAAGAGCTGTGGAGGTCAGAGTGTTATAACAAGACGCTTTAAATGCCCCTCGGAAGAGACGTGGAGGTGCCAGTAGCTTAACAAGATGGTTTTAATGCCCCTCAAAAGAAACGTGGAGGTCGCAGTAGCTTAACAAGACGGTTTTAATGCCCCATGGAAAAGTGGTGGAGGTCACAGTAGCTTAACAAGACGGTTTTAATGCCCCTTGGAAAAGTGGTGGAGGTCACAGTAGCTTAACAAGACGGTTTTAATGCCCCTCGGAAAAGTGGTGGAAGTCGCAGTAGCTTAACAAGACGGTTTTAATGCCCTTGGAAAAGTGTTGGAGGTCACAGTAGCTTAACAAGACGGTTTTAATGACCATCGGAATAGACGTGGTGGTCCCAGTAGCTTAACAAGACGGTTTTAATGCCCCTCGGAAGAGACTTGGAATTCGCAGTGGCTTAACAAGACGGTTTTAATGCCCCTTGGAAAAGTGGTGGAGGTCACAGTAGCTTATCAAGACGGTTTAAATGCCCCTTGGAAGAGTCGTGGAGGTCCCAGTAGCTTAACAAGACGCTTTTAATGCCCCTCGGAAACGACGTGGAGGTTGCAGTAGCTTAACAAGATGGTTTCAATGACCCTTGGAAATGTGGTGGAGGTCACAGTAGCTTAACAAGACGGTTTTAATGCTGCTCGGAAGAGACGTGGAGGTCGCAGTAGCTTAACAAGACAGTTTTAATGCCCCTTGGAAAAATGGTGGAGGTCGCAGTAGCTTAACAAGACGGTTTTAATGCCCCTTGGAAAAGTGGTGGAGGTCACAGTAGCTTAACAAGACGGTTTTAATGCCCCTCGGAAGAGGCGTGGAGGTCGCAGTAGCTTAACAAGACGGTTTTAATGCCCCTTGGAAAAGTGGTGGAGGTCACAGTAGCTTAACAAGACGGTTTTAATGACCCTCGGAAGAGACGTGGAGGTCCCAGTAGCTTAACAAGACGGTTTTCAATGCCCCTCGGAAGAGACGTGGAGGTCGCAGTAGCTTAACAAGACGGTTTTAATGCCCCTTGGAAAAGTGGTGGAAGTCACAGTAGCTTAACAAGACAGTTTTAATGCCCCTTGGAAGAGACGTGGAGGTCCCAGTAGCTTAACAAGACGCTTTTAATGCCCCTCGGAAGAGACATGGAGGTCGCAGTAGCTTAACAAGATGGTTTTAATGTCCCATACAAGAGCCATACAGTACAGCATCTTAAAAATATTATTCCCATTATTGGGAAGTGGGTCTCCCATAGTCTTTGCTTATGTCTTCCAAGCAAAAGCTGACAAAAATAAGGACGGAGGAACTTTCAATAATGGCAACACGGACCACGGTCACCCTGGTGGTATAGTGGTGGTGGAGGCTGAGGATAAGGAGAAGAACATAAAACAGCCGAAATGAGGAAGCGTATACCCATGTGTGTGTGTGAAGTGGTGCATGTGAATACACCTCCCGAAATAACACAGTGGATTTGACTTTATGTTACTCTGCTGTCATTAAGTGGTGATGAGAAGTCTGGCCCAATCCAGCCCTTGTTAATTTTGATAAGGGTCAGCTTGTCAGCATTGTCAGTTGACAGGCGAGTGCTCTTATCAGTTATAATTCCCCCAGCGGCACTAAAAACACGCTCCGATAACACGCTAGCAGCAGGGCAGACCAGGACCTCCAAGGCATACAGAGTGTGTTCATTCCAAGTGTCCAGCTTGGATACCCAATAATTAAAAGGCACAGAGGAATCACGGAGGATGCTGGTACGGTCGGCAAGGTACTCCCTCACCATCTTTTGAAACTTTCCACTCCTTGTGAGAGTACCCTGCGCCTCAGGGTCTGTCTAAAGGAAGGGTCTGAGAAAACTGTCCCAGAATGTTGACAGTGTTCCCCTGCCTTTGCTGGATTGGAGTTGCGTCTCTCTCGCATGTATGCCTTGGTTGGGCAACGAACTATGAACTCTGCCGCTAGCGTGTTCAGATGGGAATTTTTTTAACAGTTCTGCAGCAAGGGCCTTCTGGTACTGCCCCATTTTTGTAGACCTCTCCACCTCAGGAATAACAGAGTGAAAGTTCTCCTTGTAGCGGGATTCTAAAAGTGTCACCAACCAGTAATGACTGTCACCCAACATTTTGACAACGCGAGGGTCACGGTTAAGGCAGCGTAACATAAAGTGAGCCATGCGTGCCATACTGGTAATGGGCAAGACTTCCGTGTCCTCACCAAGATGACGACTGACCATACTCTCCACCTCCTCCTCCTCCTCCCCCCTGTCCTCAGGCCACCCACGCTGAACCGACGGTATGGCAGTTGTACAGGCACTACCGTCTACAGTGCATGATACAAGCTCCTGTTCTTCCTCCTCCTCCTCTCCCTCATTGTCCCCCAATGCACATTTGGATGAGATGAGGCTGGGCTGTGTGTAATCGACCGCTACGGCTTCTTGATCCATCTGATCATACTCTGGTTGCAATGCCTACTCTTTAATTCTCTGCAGAGAGCGTTGCAAAAGACAGACAAGTGGAATGCTGACGCTAATGATGGCGTCATCGCCACTCACCATCTTGGTGGACTCCTCAAAGTTTGTCAAGATGGTACATATGTCAGACATCCAGGTCCACTCCTGAGGTCTTATGTGTGGAGTCTGACCTGAATATCGACGGCCTTGTTGCAGCTGGTAGTCCACAACTGCTCTCTTCTGCTCACAAATCCTTTGCAACATGTGGAGGGTAGAGTTCCAACGTGTGGGGACATCACACACCAGTCGGTGTGATGGAAGCTGCAAACGCTGCTGCAACACAGCAAGGGTGGCGGAAGCTGTAGCCGACTTGCGAAAATGAGCTGACCGGCGGCGTACTTTCACGAGCAGATCTGGCAACTCGGGGTACGATTTAAGAAAACGCTGAACAACGAGGTTAAGCACATGAGCCAGGCATGGTACGTGTGTGGTCTCGCCTTGCCTCAGAGCCGCCACCAGGTTACGGCCATTGTCACACATGACCATGCCTGGATGTAGGTTTAGCGGTCTCAGCCACAGATCTGCCTGCTCTTTCACAGCTGTCCACAACTCACAAGCAGTGTGAGGTTTCTCACCTAAGCTTATGAGTTTCAGCACAGCCTGTTGTCGCTTGACAGAGGCAGTACTGCAGTGCTTTCAGCTTGTAACTGATGTGGTGATATCTGAGATGGAGGCTGAACATGAGGAGGAGGAGGAGGATGATGTGCAGGAGCTGTACACTGTGGGGATGGCACACCGGGCAAAATAGTGTCGGCTGGGGACAGAGTACCGAGGGACAGCCATCGCCATAAGGTTGCGGAAGGATTCCGTCTCCATCAGCCTAAAAGGCAGCATTTCCAATGCAAACAGTCGTGAAATGTGCGAATTTAGGACTGTGGCCTGTGGGGCTTTGGCTGCGAATTTCCACTTTCGTTCAAAGGTCTGGGATATGGACAGTTGAATGCTGCAGTGGGACGTGGACGTTGATGCTGTTTCTTGAGAAACTGCCAAAACAAGTGAAGACTGAGAGGAGGGGGCATCTTTGCATGCATTATGGACAGGGGATTGCCTTGCACACACAACAGGGGGTTCTATTGCATGCACAACAGCGGAAGAAGCAGTGGTGACACCCGCTGACACTGGTCGTGGACCCTGGGGTTCACCCCACCATGTCAGGTGCTTTGCTGCCATGGGCCTGATCATGCTGGTGGTGGTTAGGCTGGTAGTTTTGTCACCCCTGGTGATGCTGGCATGGCAGGTGGTACAAATGGCCTTTTTGGGGTTATCAGCAGAGTCTTTAAAAAAAATCCAGACTCTGGAAGACCTACAGGTTGTTCTGGCAACGTCCCTCATGTTGGTGTTACGGGGAACTGTTGCCTGCCTTCTGTGTGCGGCCACCACACTGATTCTTCCTGCCTGTTGGGGTACTCTGCCTCCCTCACCCTGTGTGCTGCTGGCCTCACTCTGCATGTTCTCCTGCCACGTTGGGTCAGTTACTAGATCATCCACCACCTCCTCCTCTTCCACTTGCGCACCACGATCCTCCTCCTCACTTCCTGGCAATTGTGTCTTATCATCGTCCACCTCTTGTGACAAATTGCCAGCATCGACTTCCTGTGGCGGTGGCTGTTCAAATATTTGGGCATCGCTACATGGGATCTCCTCTTCCACCACTTCAAGCGGAGCAGGCGAGGGGCACAAATCTGGAAATGGATCAATGAACAGCTCTTTAGGGTATCCAAGTGTGGGATCAGTTGTTGTCTGACGACACTCGGCATGGTGGGAGGAAGGAGCATCAGGGTGAGGAGGAGTATGCGGTCGAGACTCACGGCTACTAATATTTGACAGTGTGGAAGACAGACCGGAGGTGGTGGTGCCCAGGTAACTGGAAGTATTTTCTGCTATACAATTAATAACCTGTTCACACTGATCAGTTCGCAATACTGGTGTTGTTCTGTGCTTCCCTAGTAATTCGGTCAAGAAGTGGGAGCGAGAAGATGTGGCTGTTGGTTGTGGCACATTTTCACCTTGGCTACGGCCCCGTCGTCTGCACGCACCATCACCAGAACGTCCAGTTCGACGTCCCTTGCCACGCGCCTTGCCCATTGTAAAGGAAGTAAAATAGCTTACACTTGCACTATCAATGGAAAAAGGGTAATAGAAAGTAGATTAGAACCGTGGAAGAGGAAATCCACAGTTCTTTTTCTCTGGCCTAAACCCGACTTTTTTAAACTATTACTGTTTTTCTTTACGGAAAAAATACCAAAAGCTGAATAATAGAGATTTTTTACAGTGGAATGGCAAAACCACAGTTATTGTTTACTGGAGTATACCAGACAATTTTAAATATATATATTTGCGGCCGAACAGTGAGCGACACACTCAAACTGTTTTTTTAAGGTAAAAATGGCCCAAAAGTGGATAATACAGAGGTTTGAACCGTGGAACTGCAAAACCACACTTATATTTCTCTGGCCTACACCAGACTATTTTCAACAAATATATTTGTGTCTGAACAATCAGGGAGACACTACTACATTTTTTTTTTACGGCAAAAAACGCCAAAAGCAGGATAATAGAGATTTTTCACCGTGGAACGGCAAAACCACAGTTATAATTTACTGGTGTATACCAGACTCTTTTAAACAGATATATTGGTGTCTGAACAATCAGGAGACACTATTACTGTTTTTCTTTACGGAAAAAAAACCCAAAAGCTGAATAGTAGAGATTTTTTACAGTGAAATGGCAAAAACCACAGTTATTGTTTACTGGGGAATACCAGACAATTTTAAATATATATATTTGTGGCTGAACAGTGAGCGACACACTCGAACTGTTTTTTTTTTAGGTAAAAATGGCACAAAAGTGGATAATACAGAGGTTTGAACCGTGGAACTGCAAAACCACACGTCTATTTCTCTGGCCTACACCAGACTATTTTCAACAAATATATTTGTGTCTGAAAAATCAGAGAGACACTATTAAATTTTTTTTTACGACAAATAATGCCAAAAGCAGGATAATAGAGATTTTTCACCGTGGAACGGCAAAACCACAGTAATAATTTACTGGTATATACCAGACTCTTTTAAACAGATATATTGGTGTCTGAACAATCAGGAGAAACTATTACTGTTTTTCTTTATGGAAAAAATACCAAAAGCTGGATAGTAGAGATTTTTTACCGTGGAACTGCCAAACCACAGTTCTATTTCTCAGGCCTACACCAGACTATTTTAAACAGATATATTGGTGTCTGAACAATCAGGAGACACTATTACTGTTTTTCTTTACGGAAAAAATACCAAAAGCTGGATAATAGAGATTTTTTACCGTGGGACCGCAAAACCACAGTTATAATTTACTGGTGTATACCAGACTCTTTTAACCAGATATATTTGTGTCTGAACAATCAGGAGACACTATTGGTCTTTTTGTTACGAAAAAAATACCAAAAGCTGGATAATAGAGATTTTTACCGTGGGATGGCAAAACCACAGTTATAATCTACTTGTGTATACCAGACTTTTTTAAATAGATATATTTGCGGCTGAACAGTGAGCGACACACTCAAACAGTTTTTTTTTTAGGTAAAAATGGCCCAAAAGTGGATAATACAGAGGTTTGAACCGTGGAACTGCAAAACCACACTTCTATTTCTCTGGCCTACACCACACTATTTTGAACAAATATATTTGTGTCTGAACATTCAGGGAGACACTATTAATTTTTTTCTTTTACGGCAAAAAATGCCAAAAGCAGGATAATAGAGATTTTTTACCTTGGGACGGCAAAACCACAGTTATAATTTACTGGTGTGTACCAGACTCTTTTAAACAGATATATTTGTGTCTGAACAATCAGGAGACACTATTACTGTTTTTCTTTACGGCAAAAAATGCCAAAAGCAGGATAATACAGAGATTTGACCCGTGGAACTGCAAAACCACAGTTCTATTTCTTGGGCCTACACCAGACTATTTTAAACAGATATATGGGTGTCTGAACAATCATTAGACACTATTACTGTTTTTCTTTACGTAAAAAATGCCAAAAGGTGGATAATAGAGTTTTTTTACTGTGGGAAGGCAAAACCACAGTTATAATTTACTGGTGTATACCAGACTCTTTTAAACAGATATATTTGTGTCTGAACAATCAGGAGACACTATTACTGTTTTTCTTTATGGCAAAAAATGCCAAAAGCAGGATAATACAGAGATTTGACCCGTGGAACTGCAAAACCACAGTTCTATTTCTCGGGCCTACACTAGACTATTTTAAACAGATATATGGGTGCCTGAACAATCAGGAGATGCTATTACTGTTTTTCTTTACGTAAAAAATGCCAAAAGCTGGATAATAGAGATTTTTCACCGTGGGACGGCAAAACCACAGTTATAATTTACTGGTGTATACCAGACTCTTTTAAACAGATATATTTGTGTCTGAACAATCAGGAGACACTATTACTGTTTTTCTTTACGTAAAAAATGCCAAAAGCTGGATAATAGAGATTTTTCACCGTGGGACGGCAAAACCACAGTTATAATTTACTGGTGTGTACCAGACTATTTTAAACAGATATATTTGTGTCTGAACAATCAAGAGTCACTATTACTGTTTTTCTTTGCTGCAAAAAATGCCAAAAGCAGGATAATCCAGAGATTTGACCCGTGGAACTGCAAAACCACAGTTCTTTTTCTCAGCCTACACCAGAGTATGTTCAACAGATATATTTGTGTCTGAACAATCAGGAAACACTATTACTGTTTTTCTTCACGGCAAAAAATGCCAAAAGCAGGATAATAGAGATTTTTCACTGTGGTATGGCAAAACCACAGTTATAATTTACTGGTGTATACCAGACTCTTTTAAACAGATATACTTGCATCTGAACAATCAGGAGACACTATTACTGTTTTTCTTCATGGCAAAAAATGCCAAATGCAGGATAATAGAGATTTTTCACCGTGGAACGGCAAAACCACAGTTATAATTTACTGGTGTATACCAGACTCTTTTAAACAGATATATTTGTATCTGAAGAATCAGGAGACACTATTACTGTTTCTATTTATGGAAAAAATACCAAAAGCTGGATAATAGAGATTTTGTACCATGGAACTGCAAATCCACAGTTCTATTTATCGGGCCTACACCAGACTATTTTAAACAGATATATTGGTGTCTGAACAATCAGGAGACACTATTACTGTTTTTCTTTACGGAAAAAATACCAAAAGCAGGATAATAGAGATTTTTTGCCTTGGGACGGCAAAACCACAGTTATAATTTACTGGTGTATACCAGACTCTTTTAAACAGATATATTTGTGTCTGAACAATCAGGAGACACTATTACTGTTTTTCTTTACGGCAAAAAATGCCAAAAGCAGGATAATACAGAGATTTGACCCGTGGAACTGCAAAACCACAGTTCTATTTCTTGGGCCTACACCAGACTATTTTAAACAGATATAAGGCTGTCTGAACAATCAGGAGATGCTATTACTGTTTTTCTTTACGTAAAAAATGCCAAAAGCTGGATAATAGAGATTTTTCACCGTGGGATGGCAAAACCGTAGTTATAATTTACTGGTGTGTACCAGACTATTTTAAACAGATATATTTGTGTCTGAACAATCAGGAGACACTATTACTGTTTTTCTTTACTGCAAAAAATGCCAAAAGCAGGATAATCCAGAGATTTGACCCGTGGAACTGCAAAACCACAGTTCTTTTTCTCAGCCTACACCAGACTATTTTCAACAGATATATTTGTGTCTGAACAATCAGGAGACACTATTACTGTTTTTCTTTACGGAAAAAATACCAAAAGCTGGATATTAGAGATTTTTTATCGTGGAACTGCAAAACCACAGTTCTATTTCTCGGGCCTACACCAGACTATTTTAAACAGATATATTGGTGTCTGAACAATCAGGAGACACTATTACTGTTTTTCTTTACGGAAAAAATACCAAAAGCTGGATAATAGAGATTTTTCACCATGGGACGGCAAAACCACAGTTATAATTTACTGGTGTATACCAGACTCTTTTAAACAGATATATTTGTGTCTGAACAATCAGGAGACACTATTACTGTTTTTCTTTACGGCAAAAAATGCCAAAAGCAGGATAATACAGAGATTTGACCCGTGGAGCTGCAAAACCACAGTTCTATTTCTCGGGCCAACACCAGACTATTTTCAACAGATATGTTTGTGTCTGAACAATCAGGAGACACTATTACTGTTTTTCTTTACGGAAAAAATACCAAAAGCTGGATAATAGAGATTTTTTACCGTGGAATGGCAAAACCACAGTTATACTTTACTGGTGTATACCAGACTTTTTTAAATAGATATATTTGCGGATGAACAGTGAGCGACACACTCAAACTGTTTTTTTTTAGGTAAAAATGGCCCAAAAGTGGATAATACAGAGGTTTGATCCATGGAACTGCAAAACCACACTTCTATTTCTCTGGCCTATGTAATGCAGGTACCGAAATGCAACGCACAGAGACACAAGGCGAGAACAGTCAGAGATGTTTGTAAACAGTTTTATACAACAGGTATACTGAATCAAGGGATTAGCAACAAGGATAATGAACAGTGGCTTGAAATATCAGAAAAATACGAAATTTCTCAAAGTAAGGCGCAGTCTCTTAAAATAAGGCGCAGTCTCTTAAAGTAAGGTGATGCCCTCAAGCATGAGAAGCACCACACAAGTTCTTTAAGCGTGAATTTGGCCCTAGCGGGGGTCACCGGTTATTCCCGCTAGGCCGTGAGTCTCTTTCCGGATGAATTCAATTAAATCACGTTGTGCTACTTTAGCCCCAACCGTCCCCCTCCCAACCTGAGTACTTAAACCCAATTGTCCCCGGTACCGTGGGTGCGCAGTGGAAGTGACGGCCCTGCTCACGTATGCAGCTCCTCTCTGCTTGGCTGTTGGGGGCAGTCTCTCGAGCCTTGGATAGGGGGGTCCAGGCCTCGTCTGTCGGCGGCCGACGTCGGGTTCCGCGAACTCACTCAGCACCGCGATCAGGTTCCTAGTATCCTCAGCAGGCACAGCACTCGAGTCACAACTGTGAGGGATCCGGAGCTCTTTTACCAGTGCCCGGCTGGAGCACCTCTCAGGCCTCTGGATTTGGCCTGTCACGCGGGGTTTCTCAGGACGCAGGGAGCACGTCTGCTCCTCTCTGCTGCTTGGCGCCAAAGACCCCTCAGGTTTGGTGTGCTGGCCTCTTATCTCTCTGAACTCCTTCCTGGAAGTCACCTGATCGGGTCCAGCCTCTGAATCTGCCCTCCCTGCAACTTCCTTTGTATATTTTGGTTCCGCTTTACTGTCTCTGGCCAGTAGATGGCAGTCTCGCTCCATCCTTGAAACGTCATGTTGAAGTTCTTTTACAAGCTTTTTTGCTCGTTCTACATTCCTCCCTCCTTTTTGCTCGCCAGTCCTCGGGCGAGTGGACTCCTCGCAGAATTGATGTCTCCTTTCAGGCAGTGCAAGCTCAGACAGGAGTTGGGCACACTCCTGCATTTTCTGTTGGATTCGAGACCAGATAAACTCTTCCTGAGCATACCGGTTAGGAGGAATTCCGGCATTAGCCCGCTCAGTTCTGCGGGACTCTTCTTGCGGAGGAGAGTCCGGGAGATCCGAGGAATCAACTACTGGGGATTGCAAATCATTTCCTGACTCATTCTGACTTCCACTCGGGAGTGGCACCAACGGTTCTGATGGGCCCAACTGCATTGTGGCCCATCCTTCTTCATCCCCCAAGGTTCCTGTATGTGGCACTTCAGCCAACACGTCTGAGGGCCCACCTCTGTTACAGACTTCTGCTTCAGAGGAGCAAGGTTGCAACATATTACGGTGCAACACCCTGGATGTCGCGGCGTCATCCTCTTCGGGCCTAACCTCATAGACGGGATTGTCTGGGTGAACCTTCTTCACCACCTGATAATGTATTGCCTCCCAACGATGGTCCAGCTTACTCCCAAATCGTTTAGCCCTCACCAGCACTCTGTCTCCTGGCTGAAGCGATCCACCTGTGGTCGGGGGCCGAACTGCATGCTCTACTTCCTGAAACTTCTGAGCAACCAGTCTTCTCACGACGCTGGTGTTCTCGAATCCAGGTACTTGGGCTACTGCCCGGACCGGGGTCTTCTGAGTCTAGCTCCAGTTCGGTGATTTCTCGGCCACTTCTTCCAAACAGCAACAAGTAGGGGGTGTAGCCGGTGGTTGCATGAACTCGATTATTATACACCCACACCAGCTCGGACACGAATTCGGGCCACTTCATCTTTTTGTCAGCTTCCAGTGTTCGCAACATTTGCAACAGGGTTCGGTTAAAGCGCTCGCATGCACCGTTCCTTTGCGGGTGGTAGGGCGTTGTCCGGGAACGGTCAATCCCATAGATGCGGTATAGCTCATCCATCACTCGTCCTTGGAAGCAGGCCCCCTGGTCAGAATGTATTCGCTTCGGGCACCCATAAATCCGGATGAAATCTTGACAGATGGCCTTGGCTGCGGCTTCTGCGGTCTGATCTTTAGTGGGCGTCACTACTGCAAACTTGGTGAAGTGATCAGTCATGACTAAACAGTGTCCATAACCGTTGTATGAAGTTCCTACCATCAAGTAGTCAATCATCAAGACTTCCAAGGGGGCAGAAGTTCGGATGGTCTGAATGGGAGCTCTTTGCTCCGGGGGCTTGTTCAACTCACACTGGCGACATGTTCGGCAGACCCCCTCAACTTCTTGTCGCAGTTGAGGCCAATACACCAGCCGTTGCAACCACCGGAAGGTCTTTTCTACTCCGAAGTGAGCACCTCTTCTATGAGCTTCTTGGGCTAGCTGTGTTACTAGCGCTCCTGGAACTACCACTTGCCAGGTAACATCAAACTCTCGAGGCAGCTGGATTCTTCGGCATAGCAAGCCGTCCTTCAGGAGGAGCCTCTCCCACTGGCCTAGGATTTGTAGGGTAGTTGGAAGTGAAGCGGCTCTGGTTTCCTGGTCGGGTCTCTGATTAAGGGCGACCCATTCTCTCAACTTTGCTAGCTCAGGGTCGGATTGCTGCAGATGTATCCATTCGTCTCTTGAACGGCCCAGAATCTGAGTGGGCCTCGGCTCCCCTCTGGTCTCTTGGGCGTCGACCACAACAGCGGCGAACTGGCTGAAATCCGGGATCTCGTCGCCTTCGAGCTCCTCATCTCTGTCCTTCTTCGGCCCCGCCTGAGTGACCCGGGACAGGGCATCTGCATGTGTATTCAGGGCCTTGGACCGATAGGCGATTTTATACTGGAATTTGGACATCCTTGCGACCCACCGCTGTTCTAACGTGCCCAGTTTGGCATTCTCTAAGTGGGCCAAAGGGTTGTTATCTGTCCGCACTTGCACTTCTGACCCTGAAAGGTACTCAGCAAACTTCTCGGTCATGGCCCACACCAGTGCCAGTAGCTACAGCTTAAACGAACTGTAGTTGTCCGGATTCTTCTCCGTATCTCGGAGTGACCTGCTGGCATACGCGATCACTCGCTCTTTCCCTCCTTGTACTTGAGCCAGCACTGCTCCCAGCCCATGCAAGCTTCCATCAGTGTACAACATGAACGGCTGCGAAAAGTCAGCGTAGGCCAGAATCGGGGCATCTGTTAGAGCCATTTTCAATGCTCAGAATGCCTCTTCTTGTCGTGGGCCCCACTGAATGGGCTGCCGCTTGGCTCCCCCGGCTGTTCCTCTCAGCAATTCATTGAGCGGGTTCCCAATCTTAGCGAAGTCTTTAATGAATCTGCGGTAGTATCCAGCGAGCCCCAGGAATGCCCTTAGTTCCCTTAGATTGGCGGGCGTGGGCCACTTCTGCACGGCAGCTACTTTCTCCGCAGTGGGGTGCACCCCTGCACTGGACACAGTGTGCCCCAGATATTCAATTTCTCTTTTGAAGAGACGACACTTACGAGGCTTAATTTTCAGGCCATGCCTTTGTAGCCATTCTAACACTTGTTCCAATCGGCGGAGATGATCCTCAAACGTTGCGGAATAGATAATTATATTGTCCAGATATATTAAAGTGGCTTCAAAGTTGAGGTCCCCCAAGCATCTCTCCATCAGCCGTTGGAAGGTTCCTGGCGCATTTGTTAGTCCGAACGGCATTCGATTGAACTCAAACAGGCCCATAGGGAGAACAAAAGCTGTCTTCGGACGATCCTTCTCAGCTACTGGGACCTGCCAATAGCCACTGGCCAGGTCGAGGGAGGAGAAGAATTTGGCGCTCCCTAGTGCAGATAGAGACTCTTCGATTCGGGGGAGTGGATAGGAGTCCCGCACTGTACAGGCATTTAGCTTCCGATAGTCTACGCAGAATCTCAGGGTACCGTCCTTCTTTCGGACCAGCACGATCGGAGTCGCCCAGGGGCTCTGGCTTTCACGGATCACACCGTTCCGCAACATGTGGGCCAACAGCTCTTTCACCTCCTGGTACATTTGAGGCGGGATCTGCCGATATCTCTCTCGGATGGGAGCAGTATTTCCGGCGGGTATTTCGTGCTGAATGTCCCGAGTGCACCCGAAATCATCTTCATGCTGTGCAAACACTCCCTGATATCGCTATAGAAGTTGTTCGATCTGCCTTACTTGTCCAGCAGAAAACTCAGTCAGGTTAGCTTTCATTTCTTCCAGGAGGTGGCGTCCAGCCAACGGTTCTCTTCCATGTTCCTGGCTATTGAGGGACACCTCTAGGGTCCATGGTTTTCCTTCCACAGGTGCCAGCCCTATAGCGTCAGCTCTAGTAAGGGCCACCGGCATTACGCACACTCGCGCCACCTCTTGTCGGGGCAACAACTGTAAACTGGTGCCACTTAAATTGATGCAGCGCACGGGTACTCGACCGTGCCGCACGGTGGCCAGAGTTCGAGCAATCAGGAGTCCAGAGGGTGCTTCTTCTCCCTCCATTGGTTCAACTTGAATGTCCACGCCCTCTAAGGACACATGTGCCAGCACCGGCAAAGTGAGTAGAGTCTGTCCCACCGGCAGTGTCATTGTGGCTTCGGGCGGTATCGATACATTACCAAGGTACTGGGAGGTAGTGGGCAACTTTTGAATCTGACTGACCCGCACGAGGTGCTGGAACACTCTCTTGTTAGCTGGGTCTCGAGTGGCGCGGGTCCTGTTGTTTTTGCTACAGCCCTCAGCCAGGAACTGTCCGACTTCTTTCAGCACATTCATGCCCAGGGTTACAATGGGCCCATCGCCTCCGGGCCCGGTGGTCAGTACAATCCCTTTTCAACCGAGGTCCTTTCCACATGCCCGCACGGACATCCATGCTACTCCCGCTACTGGGATAGGTAGTTGATTAGCCGCCACCAGTTTGACAGTGGGTTCCCGGCAGGAACGAGCGACTTCAGGAAAGTGACTTTGGAAGTACGTCTCAGGCATAGTGGTCACTTGAGACCCGGTGTCCATCAAACAGCGGATCCGCTGCCCATTGAATTCAGCCCAGATAATGGGCCTCTCGGAGACAATGTCTTCAGAGCTCCCTCTTCTACTCTCTGAAGCTCGAGACCCCACGGTATGCTCCACAACCGTGGGGCATTTTAGTTTAACGGCTGTCCCCTCCTCCTCCTTTCTCGGTTGGGACAGTCTTTGGAGATATGCCCCCTACCTCCGCAGGTCCAGCACTCCGGTCCTCGTTCTGCCGATAGGTCGGGTACATGTCGTGCTGGGGCCGGATAGGAACGTCTTTCTCGTTCTGGTCTCCGTCCGCGTTGAGCAGTATGGTCCGTCGGCAAGGGGGCAGTAGGAGTCTTCCTAATAGAATTCAGCTCACCCCGAATGTCTCGAATTTCTTGACGTATTTCCCGTACCCAATCAGGCTCTTGGTTGGTGAATCCAGGAGCAATTGCCTCATGACTTCTAACTGTGGCTTTGAGAACAGGAACTTCTCTCTCCAGGACTCTAGCTTCAGCCCCTACCTCCAGGAAGCCCATATCAGGGCTCAATCGCAGCCTCTCCTTCAGGATTTGCCTCAGGGAAGGGTCTTTCAAGCCAGCAATCAGTTGGTCACGCAACACCTCATCCAATGGTCCCAGTCCTCGGTTCCCATCTCGAGTTTTCTTAGTGATATGGGCCGTCACTTCCTGTAATGCATTAACATACTGATTTACTGTCTCATTTTCCCCTTGGACCCGCTGAAACAACCGTAAGCGCAAGTGTCCCAAATCTGTAGTGTCACCGTGCATGTCCTCTAGAATTTTTATCACTTTATCCACGGTGTCACGGTCCCCAGGTGGGCGGTACATCACAGTCTGTCGGGCCTCTCCATCAAGGGTTAGGAGGGCCAGCTCCGCCTGGGCTAGAGGGTCAAGGGGATACATACATAGCATACTTCTCAGTCTTTCTGCCCAGTCCCAAAGTGACATGCCATCCCCTGTAAACTTGGGAAGATGGCTGAGCATAGCCCCCAGGGGTATATGGCTCCGGCCGGACCCAGCCACAGACTGATCCGCCATCTCTGCGTCTGAATGTTGCATCCTGCCGACTACGCCAAATGTAATGCAGGTACCGGAGTGCAACGCACAGAGACACAAGGCGAGAACAGTCAGAGATGTTTGTAAACAGTTTTATACAACAGGTATACTGAAACAAGGGATTAGCAACAAGGATAATGAACAGTGGTTTGAAATATCAGAAAAATACGAAATTTCTCAAAGTAAGGCGCAGTCTCTTAAAATAAGGCGCAGTCTCTTAAAGTAAGGTGATGCCCTCAAGCATGAGAAGCACCACACAAGTTCTTTAAGCGTGAATTTGGCCCTAGCGGGGGTCACCGGTTATTCCCGCTAGGCCGTGAGTCTCTTTCCGGATGAATTCAATTAAATCACGTTGTGCTACTTTAGCCCCAACCGTCCCCCTCCCAACCTGAGTACTTAAACCCAATTGTCCCCTGTACCGTGGGTGAGCAGTGGAAGTGACAGCCCTGCTCACGTATGCAGCTCCTCTCTGCTTGGCTGTTGGGGGCAGTCTCTCGAGCCTTGGATAGGGGGGTCCAGGCCTCGTCTGTCGGCGGCCGACGTGGGGTTCCGCGAACTCACTCAGCACCGCGATCAGGTTCCTAGTATCCTCAGCAGGCACAGCACTCGAGTCACAACTGTGAGGGATCCGGAGCTCTTTTACCGGTGCCCGGCTGGAGCACCTCTCAGGCCTCTGGATTTGGCCTGTCACGCGGGGTTTCTCAGGACGCAGGGAGTACGTCTGCTAGTCTCTCTGCTGCTTGGCGCCAAAGACCCCTCAGGTTTGGCGCGCTGGCCTCTTATCTCTCTGAACTCCTTCCTGGAAGTCACCTGATCAGGTCCAGCCTCTGAATCTGCCCTCCCTGCAACTTCCTTTGTATATTTTGGTTCCGCTTTACTGTCTCTGGCCAGTAGATGGCAGTCTCGCTCCATCCTTGAAACGTCATGTTGAAGTTCTTTTACAAGCTTTTTTGCTCGTTCTACACCTACTCCAGACTCTTTTAAAAAAATATATTTGAGTCTGAACTGTCACTTTTTTTTTCTGGGGGGGGGTGGGACACCAAAAGGTTTATAAGATGAGTATTTGTACAGTGTGAAGGAGGAGAAAAAAAAGAGGATGTAGATGAAAAAAAAAAGGATTTTTCCTGGTCCCCGAGACCTGGAGTTAAGTCCATCAATTTCAACAACAGGAGCACACAGGACTGTAATGCAGCTTTTGCTGGTATAACCACTGTGTTTCCTATACAGCCTGCCTGCCTGCCTGCCTGCCTGATATCTGGGATGGATATTAGTCCTGAGAAGGACTGTTTGTTTGATCTGGCAGCCTTTACAGACCCTACACTAACTATTTTGCAGTATATATCTCTCCCTAAATCAGCAGCGCTGTCCCTACACTGTCTGATCCCAGCCGTCTGTGTCCCAGATGGCGGCGCCTGGTTTTAAATACTCGAGGTGACGCTGTGCGGCCAGCCAATCAATGTAATGCCCACAACCAACATGGCTGCGGCATTACATTGACTGGCTGGCAATCCCTGCATGTTCATTGGCTCTGTAAAGAGCGCCAAACATGCAGGGTGGAGACCCGAGCTCCTGCCCGAGTAACCTGGAAATGCTCGGTGCTCGCCGAACATCCCAAGTAGCGTGATGTTCGCTCAACACTAGTAAACATGTTTGTTTAAATTTTTTTGCTATTGCTGCTCGTTCCTTTGGGTCAGAAAGGCAGTAAAGTACTATATGTTTATTACTACATACTACTAGAATTTGCATTTGACATAAGATTGCTTTAGACACGCATAGAATATTGTATATTGTATTTTGTAGCAAGCAAATTTTGTAGGGAAGTTAGATTGAAAAGTGTTGTGTCCGTTTGTGGAACCATCAAGTTTAAAGAGTAAAGAAATCTTCCATTGCAGACCGTTTCTGTGTTCTCTTTCTAACTAAAACTTCCTGCAGAGCGCAATTACTCCCTCACCTCACAAGTAAGCTTACATGTTAATGGAACTACTTCTACATTATGCAGAGCTTCTGTTAGAATTACATTGAAAGTTCTCATTCAGATATCTGTTTTGTAATATTTTTTGCATACAAGAAAAAATGGGCTGTTTTTTTTATCAGTGTGCTGGATAAAAGAAGAGCTGTCTGTTTTTATCACAGACTGATATGAATTGAGTTTGATCCATGACTTGGATCAAAAATGGACATACCTTGATTTACTTTTTGGTTTGGACTGTATTTCCCCAATTCAGTATGATGTGCCAAATTAATTAAATACTTAATGCATTTGGAGCATCTTATAATTGCCACATGCCTCCACCAAAAATGACACTCCAGCCTGAGACTACTGTACATTTCTGATGTAATTTATGAATTTGTTGGGTGGGTTGTCCATGCCTCCTTCTATCACATCTCTGAGTTGTGCAAAAATCTAGTGATGTTTCAAGCAGTTCTACACCAGAAATCTGGCATAAACTGGATGATTAATAAGAAGCCCCAGTCTGTAAAAAACACAGACATGTGAACAGCCACCTAGACTATAATGAGTTACGTGTTTTATCTTGAAAAACTAGGATATGGCATATGTGATAAATTGAAGTCTGTATGAGGCCTTACAGAAATGAAACATTTCAATTAGAGATGAGTGGATTTTTTTTAAATTTTTGAATTTTTCCCAATAATTTGATTTGCGGCAAATACCAGCATGGTGGCTCAGTGGTTAGCACTGCAGCCTTGCAGTGCTGGGGTCCTGGGTTCACATCCCACCAAGGAAAACATCTGCAAGGAGTTTATATGTTCTCCCCGTGTTTGCGTGGGTTTCCTCCGGGTTCTCCGGTTTCCTCCCACATTCCAAAGACATACTGATAGGGAATGTAGATTGTGAGCCGCAGTGGGGACAGTGCCCATAATGTCTGTAAAGCGCTGTGGAATTAATGGCGCTATATAAATGAGTAAAATAAATAAATAAATACATTTGCACAGATTTCAATACTGGAAAGCTTGTAATTGTTTCTAAAATACATGTAGGGGAGCGCAGAGAGAGAACATCGTTGACCATAAAAGCTTACACTCTACAGGAGAGAGAGAGGACCCTTCTGACCATAAGAGCTTACACTCTACAGGAGACTGAGGACTCTGCTAAACCTAAGAGTTTACACACTACAAGAAAGAGAAACGTACCCAGTGACCCTGGAGATGGAAAACAACGCTGCCATACAAACTGTTCTCAACTGGGAACCCCTAATCTGTGATGTCCCAGGTACTTACCACCATGGCTGGCACTAGGAATTTCAAGGCCCCATACTGTCAAAATTATTACTGTGCCTTTTATACTGGTACTGTCATCTATTTTATAGATATTTTGCCCTCTATACTGGCACTGTCATATATTATATAGGTACTTTGCCCTCTATACTGCCACTGTCATCTATTATATAGGTACTTTACTGGTACTGCTATCGCTTATAAAGATATTGTGCCTTCTATTCTGTGTGATAGATCTCTCACTCAGCTGCACATGGAAGTAGACACAGGTATGCTGTCTCTTTAAGTCTCTGCTTGGTTTATTGGTATGCAGCATAAACCAGTTCAGAGTTGGCAAAAATAAACATGGCCTTTCAGGCTTAAGGAAAAACAAAACATAACATACAGCACAGTCCTTGTATGTTGCGGGGATCTGCCCACTCAGGAGAACGACCATACACTGGCTCAGCGTTTTCCTTATCAGGACACAAAAAACACTGGAGTTCCTCTTTCCAGCCTTACTGAACTCTGAATGCCTCAACTGGCCGAGTATTTAAACCCCAGACCACACCCTGGGGTGGGGATATGGTGAACGACCTCCTACCTGCTCTATTAGCTTTCACAAAAAAACTGGCCCATTTAAATATGGCTGATTAACCCTCACAGCACATACCATGCAGGAGAAGACTTCCAGGTTTCACATCACTGAAGCTAAGAACCTCAGTGAAACATATCTCCCCTCCAGCACTTTGCCAGTGACTTTGTCACATGTGGTATGGTTCTGTCATCTATCATACAGGTGTTGTGCCTTCTATACTGGCACTGTCATCTATTATATAGGTATTGTGCCTTCTATACTGGTACTGTCATCTAATATCAGGGTACCGTGTCCTCTATACTCTTACTGCTAACTAATATATAGGTAATTTGCTGTCTATTCTGCTACTGATATCAATTATATATGTACTGTGCCGTTTATAGCCTTTTATACTGGCACTCCCATTTACTATATAGATACTTTGCCCTCTATACTGGCACTGTCATCTATTATATAGGTACTGTAAGATGGCTGCCGGACAGGTCTTTGAGGGGAGATATGTATCACCAAGGTTGGTAGCTTCGGGGATGTAAACCCGGGAAAACCATGCTCCAGCACACGTAGTGCTGAAAGGGTTAATAGGGCATATCAGGGCCAGTTTTTACTAGCAGTCATAAGAGATGGGAGGGATTGACTGCTCACATATAGCCACCCCAGGGTGTGCCTCTTTTGCAAATAAAATAGAGACCAGGTGTCTCATTCAGTGTCTGTGGCTGGAGGTGTGGAGACCTTCAGCATGTCTGTGCTAAAGGACACTGACTGAGCAGTATCGTATGGACTATTTATTTTTCTGCTTTGTTACTTTGCGACGGACAAGGCATTTGTTTGCTTTGCAAGTGCGGTTTATGAGGTCTGAATAAACCTGCCTTGAACATTTTTAAACAAAATGAATCCTGTGCCTAACTCAAAAGCAGCTGAGTGAGTATGTATACTGGTACTGCTATCTCTTATAAAGATATTGTGCCCTGTATTCTGTGTGGTAGATTGCTCTCTCAGCTGCACACGGAAGTAGACACAGGTATGCGGTCTCTTTAAGTCTTTGCTTGGTTTACTGGTCAGTAGCATAAACCATTTCAGAGTTGGCAAAAACAAACATGGCCTTTCAGGCCTAAGGAAAAACAAAAGATAACATACAGTACAGTCCATGTGTGTTGCAGGGATCTACCCACTCAGGAGAACAACCAACAACTGGTTCATCATTTTCCTTATCAGGACAAAAAAACACTGGAGTTCCTCTTTCCAGCCCTGAATGCCTCAACTGGCCGAGTATTTAAACCCCAGACCATACCCTGGGGTGGAGATATGGTGAACAACCTCCCACCCGCTTTATAGTAGGTCACAAAAAACTGTTCCATTTAAATATGACTGATTAATAGTGTTGAGCATTCCGATACTGAAATATCGGGTATCGGCCGATATTCGCGGTATCGGAATTCCGATACTTAATTCCGATACTTTTACAATATCGAATACCGGAATCGGAAGTTCCCATAATGCCTGCGCTCTGCCGTTTCTCTGAAGGATGACAAGCTGGATGGCAGCGCTCAGCTGAGATCCAGCCTGTCATCAGAATGCCATCCCAGCGTGGGAGAATTCTCCTGATTGTTTAAAAGCCGGCGCGCGGTAAAAAGCCGCCGGCTTTTAAACAATCACACAACCCCATACTGCTTCCCCGCAGCCTCCCACCCCGATCCTCTGCTCCCCTCGCCACCTCCCATCCCGATCGTAAGTTAGGACCGGGCGGGGAGCGCAGCACCAAGGAGCGGGGAGCGAAGAACCCGGGCGGGGAAGCCGGCAGTGAAAAGACTTCACCGCCGGCTTTCCCGTTCTGTGCTGCACTTTCCCGCCGGTTATTTCAAATGAACAGCTGCGGTATCAGGTGATGCCGATCAGCTGTTCATTTGAAGTCGCCGCGGTGCCCTCAGAGGGTTCATGTGAGTTCATGCTTGACTGCATTGCATGAACTCACATGAACTTTCCCACGGTCGCACAGGTCAGCCTCACCTCCCAGACCCGTCATGATTGGTGTGTGTGGGTGTCTGTGCGATGTGTGCGGGTGTGCGCGGTGTCTGTGCGATGTCTGCGGGTGTGCGCGGTGTCTGTGCGATGTCTGCGAGTGTGTGCGGTGTCTGTGTGATGTGTGCGGGTGTGTGCGTGCAGGCAAACATAGGCCGATGTGACACTACTACTCCCATCGGCCTATGTCTGTCCCCCGTCCACTCGTGCCAGCAGGATCAGCTTGATGGGAGCAGTAGTTCCCATCAGCCTGATCCTGCTATTTAAATTGCCCTACTGTGTCCCCAATAAATGTTAAATACATGTCATTGGTGGCCAGTGGTTGCCTACAATAAATTAGTTTATACATTACCTGTCCCTGCCGATCGCCACCTAAAATAAAAAATAAAAACTACACCTATACTCACCTAGACACCTAATTCCCGAAGCCATCGATCTCCTGTAATAAAATAATAAGCCACAACCTTATCCTTACCCCTCCCTAGTAGTCCACGAGTGTCCCACGAAGATCTCCAGTTCAGAGCAGCCACATAGAATGTGACCGCTCTGAACCGCTGCCACCGCTAGAATGACGGGGCCGTAAAGCAGCCCCGTCATTGCATAAGCGGGTTCGCCGGAGTTCAGGCAGCGCTGCTCCGGTCAGCTCCTTTACGGCCCTGCTGTATCGTGAGAAATTCCCACGGTACAGCAGTGCCGTAAAGGAGGTCTCCGGAGCTGCGCTGCCTGAATGCACTCCGGTGACCTCAGTTAGTGGCTCCCGCTGCCGGGAGCGGACGTGTTCCCGGCAGCGTGAGCTTACAGCAGCCATGCACAGCTGTCACCATCTCCAGATGTGACAGCTGTGCATGGGAGATCAGCGCAGGAACGTGGACAGGTAACTATTTTTTTTTAGTAAACTAAGAATTAAATAAAATGGTGTGTTTTATTTCAAATAAATTATTTTTTTCTGGGTGTAGTGTGTTTTTTCTTTTTAACACTTTGTAGGTTAGTAATGGGGGTGTCTTATAGACGCCCATCATTACTAACCTGGGCTTCATGGCAGCTGGCGCTGACATGAACCCCAGCCCTATTACCCCCTGCCACCGCACCAGGGCAGCGTGGAAGAGCGAGGCTAAGTGCCAGAATTGGCGCATCCTATGGATGCGCCATTTCTGGGGCGGCTGACGGCTGGTGTTTCTAGCCTGGGAGGGGGCCAATATTCATGGCACCCTTCCTGGGCTATTAATATCAGCCCCCAGCTGTCTGCCTAGCCTTTGCTAGCTATTAAAATAGGGGGGACCCCACGTCATTTTTTTGGGGGGGTTCCCCATTTTAATAGCTAGTAAAGGCTAGGTATTCAGCTGGGGCTGATATTAGTAGTCTGGGAAGCTCCGTGGGTATTACCCCCTTCCCAGGCTTCAAACATCTTCCCCAGCCGTCTGCTTAACCTCCGCTAGAGACTAAAATTATGGGGGATCCCACGCCAATTTTTTTTTTAAATAAATCCTTTATTTTAACACTAAATGACATTTGAGGAGTTAATAAAGATGCAGTCCCTAAATTATTATTTATTTTTTAATTAATAAAAAATTCATGAAATAATTAAAAAAAAAAATACGTGGGGCTTCGCCCTATTTTTGTGTCCAGCCAGGTACAGCAGGCAGGAACGGGCTGCCCCCAACCACCAGCTGCCTATTTGTACCTGGCCGGACACAACAATATAGGGTAGCCCTTTTTTTCTTAATTATTTCATGAATTTCATGAAATAATTAAAAAAAAAAATACGTGGGGCTTCGCCCTATTTTTGTGTCCAGCCAGGTATAACTAGGCAGCTGGGGGCTGGAATCTGCAGCGCAGGGAGGCCCAAGCTTTCTGGGCCCCACCCGCTGCAAATTGCAGTCCGCAGCCGCCCCGGAAAATGGCGCGTTCATAGAAGCGCCATCTTCTGGCGCTGTACCCAACTCATCCAGGGCCCTGGTGCGGTGGCTCACTGGGTAATAAAGGGGTTAAGGCCAGCTTGGCATTATCAGCTGGCCCTAAGCCCGAAATTCATGGGGTCACGCCAATATTAGACATGACCACCATGAATTTCTAGTAAAGTATTTAAAAAAAACACAACACCCAGAATAAAGTCCTTTAATTGACATAAAGACACAATTCTTTATTGTTCTAAATTAAACTATACTTACCATCACGCCCATTCCAGCTGAAGCCAACGATCTCCTGCAATAAAAGAAAAATAATAAACCAACCTCATCCTTACCTTCCCATGGATCCCACGACAGCTTCAGCTCTGCTACATCGAGATGACAGGCTGGACCGCAGCAGAACGCTGCCATCCAGCCTGTCATCCCGCAGACACTGAGAAGCGCAGGCATGCTTGCGCTCCTCAGTGTCTCTCTGTGACGGCATAAAGATGAGCCGAGTTCATGTCCAATGAACTCAGCTCACCTCATGCACGTCACTGACAGCGTGGGAAAATTCTCCTGCACTCAGCGCTTCAGCGTGAGAATTCTCCCACGCTGTCAGTGACGTACATGAAGTGAGCTGAGTTCATTGGACATGAGCTCACCTCATGCACGTCACTGACAGCGTGGGGAAATTCTCACGCTGAAGCGCTGAGTGCAGGAGAATTTTCCCACGCTGTCAGTGACGTGCATGAGGTGAGGTCATGTCCAATGAACTCGGCTCACCTCATGCACGTCACTGACAGCGTGGGAAAATTCTCCTGCACTCAGCGCTTCAGCGTGAGAATTCTCCCACGCTGTCAGTGACGTGCATGAGGTGAGCCGAGTTCATTGTCAGCTCATCTGGATGCCGTCACAGAGAGACACTGAGGAGCGCAAGCAAGCCTGCGCTTCTCAGTGTCTGCGGGATGACAGGCTGGATGACAGCGTTCTGCTGCGGTCCAGCCTGTCATCTCGATGTAGCAGAGCTGGAGCCGTCGTGGGAACCATGGAAAGGTAAGGATGAGGTTGCTTTATTATTTTTCTTTTATTGCAGGAGATCGTTGGCTTCAGCTGGAATGGGCGTGACGGTAAGTATGGTTTAATTTAGAACAATAAAGAATTGTGTGTTTATTTCAATTAAAGGACTTTATTCTGGGTGTTTGTGTTTTTTTTTTAACTTTCACTATGGGGTTAGTAATGGGGGTGTCTTATAGACGCCTCTCCATTACTAACCTGGGCTTGATGTCAGCTGGCATTATAAGCTGACATCAACCCCAGCCCTATTACCCCACTGCCACCGCTACAGGGCAGTGGGAAGAGCGAGGCTAAGTGCCAGAATTGGCGCATCCTATGGATGAGCCATTTCTGGGGCGGCTGACGGCTGGTGTTTCTAGCCTGGGAGGGGGCCAATATTCATGGCACCCTTCCTGGGCTATTAATATCAGCCCCCAGCTGTCTGCCTAGCCTTTGCTAGCTATTAAAATAGGGGGGACCCCACGTCATTTTTTTTGGGGTCCCCCATTTTAATAGCTAGTAAAGGCTAGGTATTCAGCTGGGGCTGATATTAATAGCCTGGGAAGCTCCGTGGGTATTACCCCCTTCCCAGGCTTCAAACATCTGCCCCAGCTGTCTGCTTAACCTCCGCTAGAGACTAAAATTAAGGGGAACCCCACGCCAATTTTTTTTTAAATAAATCCTTTACACTAAATGACAAGTACAGTAATCAACACTATCACTGTACTTCATATATATGTGACTGACATGTTTCTATCTATCTAATCTATGTATGATTCTCTATTCCTTCTATTCTAAATTGTCGGGTACAGATGCTGAATTGCCGGCCGGCTTTCTTAAAGAGACGGTGCATGAAAACACTATTATTTTTTTATATAAATCCTTTACACTAAATGACAAGTACAGTAACCAACACTGTCACTGTACTTCATATATTTGTGACTGACATGTTTCTATCTATCTAATCTATGTGTGAAGCTCTATTCTGTCTGTTATAAATTGTCGGGTACCGCTGCTGAATTGCCGGCCGGCTTTCTTAAAGAGACGGTGCATGAAAACACTATTATTTTTTTATATAAATCCTTTACACTAAATGACAAGTACAGTAACCAACACTGTCCCTGTTCTTCATATATATGTGACTGACATGTTTCTATCTATCTAATCTATGTGTGAAGCTCTATTCTTTCTGTTGTAAATTGTCGGGTACCGGTGTATGCGCTGATGAATTGCCGGCTTTTCGCATACATTCTACATTATTCTTAATTGTTTTACTTCATGTAGAATTAACCTACAAGGAAAGAAAGGGTTTATTTTCATTCCGATATTAGTGTCCCATTGACTTGCATTGGTTTCCGGTATCGGAATCGGCGATATCCGATACTTTTTGAGTATCGGTCCGATCCAATCCGATACGATATTTCCTGATATCGGAAGGTATCGCTCAACACTACTGATTAACCCTCTCAGCACATACCATGCAGGATTAGACTTCCAGGTTTCACATCACCGTGTCTTCTATACTCTTACAGCCAAATAATATATAGGTAATTTGCTGTCTATTCTGGTACTGACATCTAGTATATATGTACTGTGCCTTTTATACTGGTACTGACATTTATTATATAGGTACTGTGCCTTCTATACTGGGACTGTCATCTATTATATAGGTGCTCTGCATTCTATACTGGTACTGTCATCTATTATATAGGTACTGTGCCTTTTATACTGGTACTGCCATCTATTATATAGGTGCTTAGCCCACTATACTGGTACTGCTACCTATTATATAGATATTGTGCCTTCTATTCTGGTACTGCCATCTATTTTATAGGTACGGTGCCTTCTATACTGGCACTGTCATCTATTCTACAGGTACTGTGCCTTCTATACTAGTACTGTCATCTACTATCTGGGTACCATGTCCTTTACACTCTTACTGCTAACTAATATATAGGTAATTTGCAGGCTTTTCTGGTACTGACATTTATTATATAGGAATTGTGCCTTTTATACTGGTACTCCATCTATTATATAGGTACTGTGCCTTCTATACTGGCACGGTCATCTATTATATAGGTACTGTGCCTTCTATTCTGGTACTGACATATATTATATAGGTACTGTGCCTTCTATACTGGCACTGTCATCTATTATATAGGTACTGTGCCTTCTATTCTGGTACTGCCATATATTATATAGGTACTGTGCCCTCTATACTGGCACTGTCATCTATTATATACTGTAGGTACTATGCCTTCTATATTGGTACTGTCACCAGGACTGCCACCGGGAATTTCAGGGCCCCATACTGGCAAAATTTTCGGGCCCCCTTGAGACTCTGCCCAGGCTCTACCCCAGCTCCTCCTCCATCCCAGCTCCGCCTCCACCCTCAAACCTTCCACAGTCCCACTGCCCACTCTTGGAAAAACTCCACTTCTGCACCACGTCCTCACCAATCACACATGAAAAATTTCCATTGAATACCAGATCACATACATAGCCAGCAGTATTTGTTGTGGCCAAAAGATTTTTTTAAGCCGCCATCACTAGAAGGAGACTCTTTTGGCAGGGCCCTACTCTACTCTAACCTATTAAATATTTCTTACAATACCTAATTTACTATTTAGGTATATTTTTAATAAATCTTTCTTTATGGAAATGTGTCACATACATTTTTTAAAATGACCAATAATAAAACACACAAGGGACAAATACTATCACACCATGGCCAGACCACATATTACCACCACATATTGACCAAATAATACCACATACAAGGAACAAAGAGAAAAGAGGAAAATCTCCAGCGTAGGATAAAGTTAAAACATAGTAATTCATTGAGTCCAAGATAAAAAAATCTTTTAGTTCATCCGAGAAATACAAGCATCACATCCATCTGCTCCAGTGAGGAATTACATCATTCAAATCGACGCGTTTCAACTCAGACGAGTCTTATTCATGATCTATAGTCAAAAAGAGGCAACTCACATATAAAGAGTTAGTAAGCCACCATCCAGAAACAGGTGCACTCATTAGTGAATGAAATAACAAGCTGTCTAAATGGGAGGAAAAGGGTTAAAATCAGCAACACAGCTAGCAGGCAATGTGAGGAATGTGAGCTCTATAAGAAAAGAGAACTGATAAAAACAATACCCAGAATTAACTAACATCAATTGTACTGTAGAATTAAATCCTGGCGAGTGTTTAAACCATAGAGGATACGGGTTTGTAATTTAAAAATCCAAAAACTCTCTCTATTCAGAATTTTTCTCCCGAGGTCACCACCTATGACGGGTTTAAAAACTTTTTCTATACCCATGTATTTTAAATATCGAGTATCTCCCCCGTGTTTAGCGGCAAAATGCTTCGAAACCACAGAGATATTAGTCGCAGAGATGCTAGTAGTGTCAGAAATATGTCTACGAATGCATTTTTTAAGAGGACCTGTGGTACATTCTACATATTGGATTTTACATATCACACATTCTATTAAATAAACCACAGAAGTCGTATTGCAGTTTATGTAACTCTTAATAGAATATTCACATCCATTAGTTGAAGATACAAAGGTTAGGGAAACATTTGCATAATTGCAGGACTTACAAATATTATGACCACATCTGAAAAAGCCTTTTGTAGATAGCCATGTGCTTGTATTGTTGGCAGGTAATGATTTATCCATATAATAGCTGGGTGAAAGAATATTACCCAAAGTATAGGCTTTTCTAGCTACAAATCTTATATCCGTGTTCTGCAAAATTTGTGCCAGTTTAATATCACGATTCAGCATAGGAAGGAATCTTTTAATAATCAAAATTATTTTATGGAATTCAGTGCTATATTGTGTGGGGAATGTACCATATTTTTTGGACTATAAGACATACTTTTTTTCTCCAAAATTTTGGAGGAAAATGGGGGGTGCGTCTTACAGTGCGAATGTTGGGGGGGTGTATATTTATGTGTGGTGTTGGGGGAGCGGTATCGGTGGAGGAGCGGGGCACAGGAGGCAGCAGCCGCCCGCTGCAGCCTACACTGTCCCCACTGCTAAAGAAAATGAATATTCACTTCTCCCCACGCCCATGGGGCGTGGGGAGCAGTGAATATTCATGCTCCTTAATAGCGGTACCCCTCATCCCTATCCTGATATGCATGGCACCCCTAATCCCTATCCTGGTATGTATGGCACCCCTAATCCCTGTCCTGGTATGCATGGTCCCCCTAATCCCCATCATGCTGCACATTAAAAAAAAATAAACACTCCTACTCACCTTTCTTCTCTCCTCCAGCGCTGCGTCCTGTCTGCCTGCACTGATCTCTCCATGTGAGCCGCGCATGGCGTCACTGCCATGCGCAGCTCACATGGAGAGATCAGCTGCCGAAAGTCACTCCTTCCCACGCCAGGACTGTGTGCGCGGGGAGCAGTGACTTCCCTCTCCTTCATAGCCGGCACACAGTGTAGCCACGCTGCGGCTCCTGCTGCTGCCGGCTATCTCTTGTTAGGCCTAGCTCCAGGCAGGTCAGAAACTTACTACACAAAGGCAAGAAACAGGAGTCCCTATACCCGCTCACTGGGGAGGATTCTGATATGCACCCTTCACCCTACAGTGCTCCGGAATGTGCCTGAACATCCATCAGTAAAAGGTACTGAAGTGACTATCGTGTCTGTCCCTGTTCTTACTCTGACCTGGCTGGGTCCCATCTGTCCTGCATCCTTACTTCCCCGCTGCCCTGATGCCTAGCTCCACCTGTGGGGAGCTATACCACGCAAGCTGCCCTAACACTGGCCTCAGTGGGCTGCCGCAGCGCTGGTGATCCTCACCAGACACCACAGGTGGAGTCACAAACTTTTATATAATTATCCACCCTTTTAAAGAGAGGCCCAGGGTACGGCCCCAGGAGCCGGCCACCGCGGCATCCCCCAAAACCAACAACAAGGCCTGGGCGCTGAGTCCCCATTCCCTGGACGCGTCAGATGTACTACAGGTCCTCTAAAAAAAAGAAAATTTCTGACACTACTAGCATCTCTGCGACTAATATCTCTGTAGTTTCAAAGCATTTTGCCGCTAAACACGGGGGAGATACTCGATATTTAAAATACATGGGTATAGAAAAAGTTTTTAAACCCGTCATAGGTGGTGACCTCAGGAGAAAAATTCTGAATAGAGAGAGTTTTTGGATTTTTAAATTACAAACCCGTATCCCTTATGGTTTAAACACTCACCAGGATTTAATTCTACAGTACAATTGATGTTAGTTAATTCTGGGTATTGTTTTTATCAGTTCTCGTTTCTTATGGAGCTCACATTCCTCACATTACCTGTTAGCTGTGTTGCTGATTTTAACCCCTTTCCTCCCATTTAGACAGCTTGTTATTTCATTCACTAATGAGTGCACCTGTTTCTGGATGGTGGCTTACTAACCCTATATATGTGAGTTGCCTCTTTTTGACTATAGATCATGAATAAGACTCTTCTGAGTTGAAACGCATCGATTTGACTGATTTAATGCCTCACTTGAGCAGATTGATGTGATGCTTGTATTTCTCAGATGAACTCAAAGATTTTTTTATCTTGGACTCAATAAATTACTATGTTTTAACTTTATCCTACGCTGGAGATTTTCCTCTTTTCTCTTCATTGCACCGACCCGAGCCAGGGCGACTTCCTGCAAGGATCTCTGGACAGACGATTTGCAGACTGCATTCCGGTGAGCCGACTCTCCCTTTCTTTCCCTCCCTGTTTCCATACATATACAAGGAACAAATACCACCACACCATGACCAGACCACATATTACCACCACATAGTGATTGAATAATACCACATACAAGGAACAAATACCATCACACCATGACCAGACCACATATTACCACCACATAGTGACTGAATAATACCAGATACAAGAGATAAATACCGCCACACCATGACAAGACCACATATTACCACCACATAGTGACCGAATGCTACAATGATAATTACTAATAAAAAAACACAATACTAATATTTTAAAAAGGTGACATTATACACAGGAGCTCTGTACATAGTATACTGTGTGTAGTGTCAGTGTACAGGTAATACAGGGATCACCAGTGACGTCTCTAGTTGAAGTCCTTCATCTTCACTTTTCTCTTCATCTAGCACAGACCGCCATCACTTCTTCCAGCCAGGACTCGTCTCTGCATAAAATAACACAGTTATCTAGAGCACCGCTTCCAGAGCACATTCCCCAATTTTTCCCCATCTTCTACACTACACCAGATGAAGAAAGAAAAGTGACATAGTGGCGTCCTGCACTGTAACACGACCCTGCCAATGAAAACAGTATCCTCAAAAATAAAATACATCACAGCAGTAATAATATATATAATTAGCCCCTACAGAATAATGTCCCACATCCTGCCCCATGACTCCATCCTGCCCCATGACTCCATCATGCCCCCATGATATCATCCTGCCCCCATTTGTCTCCATTCTGCCCTCATGTCTCCATCCTGCCTCTATTTGTCTCAATTCTGCCCCATGTCCCCATCCTGCGCCATGTGTCCATCCTGC
Source organism: Phyllobates terribilis (assembly GCF_046119375.1). Classification (NCBI taxonomy): domain Eukaryota; kingdom Metazoa; phylum Chordata; class Amphibia; order Anura; family Dendrobatidae; genus Phyllobates; species Phyllobates terribilis. Next base: position 1,019,566,106 of record NW_027362761.1, read on the forward strand.
CCCTTGTCTCCATACTGCGTCAAATGTCTCCATTCTGCCCCATGTCTCTACATTCTTCCCCCAATGTCTCCATCCTGCCCCATGTCTCCATTCTGCCCCCATGTCTCTCCATCCTGACCCCATGTCTCCATCCTGCCTCCATGTCTCTCCATTCTGCCCTCACATCTCTCCATTCTGCCCCCATAGTGCGGCTTTACAAAAAGAGTAAAAAAAAAAATTCTCCTTACCTTGCTGCTGTCCAGAGGCCCCTGGCTGTCCCATCATTTGAGGCACGGTCAATGACGCATGACAGTGACATCATACGCTGGTGACATACGTGCTCACATCAGCTGACGGCCTGTGATTGGCTGGCAGCTGTTAACTGTTGCCGCATGGGTAGCTTCCCACACTGCAATAGGTTTCAACTGAACTGGCAAAATGCTGCCAATGGGGCCCAGTGAGCAGAAGAAGGGGGCCCCGGTTTGGGCCCCTCTGCTCACTGGGCCCCATACGCCAGTAAGGGCAGTAACGTCCTGATGGTGGCCCTGCTTACTACCACTGTACAAGTTATTATAATCTGTAAGATGTTAAAGCTGCAGGGCATTATGGGGAAGCCCGCACGGCTATGCAAAATTTCTTTTGCCTCCTTTCGGACGCTTCAGTAATGTGAGAAATGGTACCATGAAAGGATTTTTTTTTTACGAAACTAGAATAGAATCTTAAAATGTTTGAATTTGCATAAAACCGCAAAATTCAGGAAATTTGACTTGAACTAGATTCTCTGCAAATTGATCCGCTCATCTCTAATATCAATGAATGAATGAGCTGGATGTATAAATTAGTATGTTGCTTCATGAATAGCCCTGAATGATCTGTCACATTGTGTAAGTCGCCAGTTCACACCACATTGATGATTAATTACTAAATGACATATTACCCACTTTTGAGAACGTCATCTGATCAATAGATACTTTGTCTTGAACTTTTAAACAAACATAGGTTCTTAGGCAGATGTCTTTCTTCTATCTGCTCTCATGACTGTCATATTTGGAACAATGGATTTGTAGGTTGCTGTGAAAAGTGTCATTATCCCAGCAAGAAAACCTAGCTGACAAATGCAATCTCACACTCATGATGAAGGATGACTGTGTACAAGATGAATCGAATCCTGGGTTCACAGTAATATATTCCCGAAATCAAGTAGCTTCATCTGTTGCATTTTTTACATTTTACTCAGGAATGTAATTATAAGCTAATTTGTAATAATGTCACATGGACAGGCTGATGATAGATTTGTATTGTACTCCATATGAGGGTTCTGCATGAAAGAGACAGTTTAGGAAACAGACGTTCATATTTCTTCTAGCTGACGGGGAAGAAGCTTCACACAAAATGGAAGAAGAATACTCCTAAATCTCAGGATCCTGGACAGTGCAATGTTTTATGTGGGTACAGTTGAAACCAAAAGTTTACATACACTATATAAAAAGACACATATGCATGTTTTTCTTAATTTCTGACATGAAATCAGAATAAACCTTTCCCGTTTTAGGTCAATTAGGATTACCATAATTTTTATTATTTGCCAAATGCCAGAATAATGAGAGAGAGAGAGAATGTTTAAGGCATTTTTATTACTTACTGCAAAGTCAAAAGTTTACATACAGTAAGATTACTATGCCTTTAAACAATTCTGGACTGCCCATGTGATGATGTCATGTGTTTGGAAGCTTCTGATAATTTTTTGGCAACATTTGAGTTAATTAAAGACACACCTGTGGATGTATTTTAATGGACACCTGAAACACACTGCTTCTTTATGTAGCATCATGAGAAAGTCTAAAGAAATCAGCCAAGATATCAGGAAGAGAATTGTGGACTTGCACAAGTCTATCTCATCCTTGGGTACAATTTCAAGATACCTGAAGGTGCCTCGTTCAGCTGTACAAAAAATTATTTGCAAGTACAAACAAGATGGGAATGCCCAGCCATCACACCGATCAGGAAGGAGAAGGTTCTGTGTCCCAGAGATGAGCATGCTTTGGTCCGACATGTGCATATCAACCCAACGACAAAAGCAAAAGACCTTGTGGAGATGATGGCGGAAGCTGGTAAGATTGTGTCAATATCCACAGCAAAACGAGTACTGTATCAACATGGACTGAAAGGCCACTCTGCCAGGAAGAAGCCACTACTCCAAAAGAAACATAAAAAAGCCAGATTAATGTTTGCAAATGCACACAGGAACAAAGACCTTAATTTTTGGAGACATGTCTTTTTGGGCATAGTGACCATGTTAACGTTTGGAGGAAAAAGGGAGAAGCTTTGAAGCCTAAGAACACCATCCCAACTGTGAAACACAAGGGTGGCAGCATCATGTTATGGGGTTGTTTTGCTGCAGGAGGGACTGTTTCACTTCACAAAATAGATGGCATCATGAGAAAAGAAGATTATGTGGCAATACTGAAGCAACATCTCAAGACATCAGCCAGGAAGTTAAAGCTTGGGAATAAATGGTTCTTCCAAATGGACAATGACCCGAAGCATACTGCCAAAATAGTATCAAAGCGGCTTAAGGATAACAAAGTAAATGTTTTGGATTGGCCATCGCAAAGCCCTGATCTCAATCCTATTGAAAATTTATGGGCAAAGCTGAAAAGGCAGGTGCGAGCAAGGCGACCTACAAACCTGGATCAGTTACACCAGTTTTGTCAGGAGGAATGGGCCCAAATACGACCAACTATTGTGAGAAGCTTGTGGAAGGATATCCCAAACATTTGACCCAAGTCATTCAGTTTAAGGGCAATGGTACCAAATACTAATGAAATGTATGTAAACTTTTGACTTTGCAGTAAGTAATAAAAATTCCTTAAAATATTCTCTATCTCTCATTATTCTGGCATTTGGCAAATATTAAGCATTATGATAATCCTAATTGACCTAAAAAGGGAAAGGTTTATTCTGATTTCATGTCAGATATTGAGAAAAACATACATATGTGTTTTTTTATATATTGTATGTAAACTTCTGGTTTCAACTGGAAATGCATAAACTGCAGAAATAATCGGGGTACATTAATATGTAAATTACCATTGTAAATTCCTCATAGTTTCATTTGTCTTTAAAAATGAGTTTTGTTTGATCGTTATTTAACAATGTCACAAGTTGGTTATCAATTAAGTAATTTATTTTAGCGCATCACAAAGTCAGAATGTCTAATAACAATTTTTATATACAGAAAAATAATTAAACAATATAAACATATTTTCTTTTACAAGTCGTTCAATTATTACACTTAGATATATTTAGCGAATATTTTCAAAGCTTACCAGTTAACCAGCCATACACATTAGATGTCTTTGAATTAAACATTGCATCGCCTGATCGTTTGGCCGACGCTCATCTCGGGTTGCTCTCCCATACACAGGAGTGGTCACTCGGCCGAGCGCTCCTGTGTTCTCTATGAGAAAGCTGTCAACAGACATCTCTCCATGCAGCTTTTCTCCAGGAGAACAAAGCAATTGGCATGCCTGCCTGATGCCTGCCCCCGACCATCAGTCGACCAGTGCCCCTATACACAGTAGAGTGTCGGCCAAACTTGTTAATATCAGCGAATGCTGCCGACATTAAATGGGTTGTCCACTACTTTTAATAATTGGCCATTCTATTTTTATGTTAAAAATAAGTATCTTTTCTAAATACCTTGTGTTGCAGTTACTGCCTGTGAGCGGCGCTATCCTTGGCCGCTCACAGGCATCATGTGACCCGCCGCTGATGTCACGTCAAGTGAGGCATGACATCAGTGACGCGCTCCCCGCAGTGGCTGCTGGGTTGTGAGTGGGGTTACCCCACGTGTCACACCCAGCATCCACGGCGCGCTTTCCCAGTGAATGAGGAGAGGGATATCGCGCAGTGGATGCTGGGTGTGATGTCCGGGGTAACCCCACCCACAACCCAGCATCCACCATGGAACTCAGAAGAGAGAAATCCCCGGCTGCAGCTGGAACTTGACGTGACATCAGCGGATGTCAGAGCCGGCTGCAGCCGGGGGTCACGTGATGCCTATGAGCGGCCAGTGATAGCGCCGCTCACAGGCAGTAACTGCAAAGCAAAGTATTTACAAAGATACTTATTTTCAACATAAAAATAGAATGGCCAATTATTAATAGTAGTGGACAACCCCCTTAATCTAATGTGTAGGGTGGGGGAGGGGGCTTTAGAGTTAAAATGTGATTGGATTTCTGTGTCATGTGCTGCCCTATTATTTTGCAAATTAATGTTGTGGATTTGACAGTTCTGCTACAAATTCATGACAAATCTGTAACAAAATTTCTATGTGAATACAGATTTCAGTTTCACACATCCATCATTCACAGTCACGAGACATCATGGTCCATAAGGCCACATTCACATTTTTAGTATTCGGTGAGGTTTTTACCACCAAAACCAGGAGTGGGTGATAAATACAGAAGTGGTGACGTGTTTCCATTATACTTTTCCTCTGTTCCACTCCTGGTTTTGGCTTACAAATACTGATGTAAAAAACTCATCAAAAACTCAACTTGTGCATGTGGCCTAATGGGACTGTGAATGTTGGACCTGTGAAACTGGACTCTTCCCACAACTGATGGTTTAGTTACATTGTTTTTAGAGCTGTAAACATGGAGCTCAAGGAAGGAGAGAGGTTTGTGATTATCTAATGTAGAATTATCTACACGGATATATAATCATAAGGCTGTGTTCACATCTGCAAAGTCTAATTGTTCCGTTATAGGCACAGAAAAATGAAATTTATGCAGGAGACAGATCTCTCACTTGACAGACTAAATGGATTATAATAAGCCTGTTGGGTTTTAGGCATGGTGTCTGTAATTTTACAGGAAAATATTGCACCGCATGTTGTGCTGTCAAAAGTCAATATATGCAGCAGGCAATCTATTAAAAGTCAATAATGGCTGCCATATCGACATCTTCACTGAATGAACACGCTATTTCTAAGGATGAAGAAAGATAAACAACTGCAAAACTCATTTGGTGCTGCTTAATTTCAGGGAAAAAGAATAAGATCGGATGAGTTTATATCCCACTCATCCATTCTCTACTTCTCCAAAGGAGTTGTGTGATATTGGCAGGTTAGCTCCTGAGGGAATATGTGCCTAATGCATCTTAGCAGCAAATGCAGGTACATATATTACCTGCCTGCTCATTCATACTGATTGCTTTGGACTGGACTAGAGTAGAGAATATATATCTTATCAATTGTTTCCCCAGGAGTTTTATCTACTTCAGTCATGGCTGAACATATCCCTTTTCAATGATAGATATAAGAACATTCACAGCATGGTATGTTAATCTCAGGAGGCTCCTGATGTCCTGGATTAGCTCATCTAGGTTTTATGCAGTTAGGTGAATACTATTCATTTTACTCAATTTTTTTACAGCATTTCAGATGTGTTTTAAAATTATTTGAGGGGGTCAACAACTACATTTAAAGGGAAATCTGTCAGTGAGCTTTTAAAATGGCTGGAGACATTATCTCTCCTACAGTAATAAATTGAGACCGCAAGAGCAAAACGAGCTGCAATTTTTATTAAAACCCTATTACATAATATGTATTTGTTAACCAAAAATACATTTATCTAAATTAAAAAGCATTCAATGGTACCATGTCCTTTTATTCTTTATTGTGTTATTAGCTAGATAAGTGTCTATATAGAATGTGGTGATAATGAATCATAACCTTATATTATATTCTAAATTCTAATGCATTGTCACACATGTAGTGCCTCGGCTTCTGCCTGGCCAGCTGGTCCAGCATCATGAACGGCGACCTTGTCGCACTTCAATGGTGCTCACCTTGCCGCCAGCATGGAGCGGATACCAAGTGCATGCATGCACAGCTGCGCCCGATAAGGTGACGTTTCTCCTGATTAGTAATTTGCGGCACCTGTATCCACACTATATTAACTGCTCTATACCCCTCCACCACACTCTCTGACGAAGCGGAAGTGAAACACGTGTTGGAGTAATGTGAGGGTTCTGTGGCATGCTCTTTTGGTCTGCATACAGTGCTTGTGAAAGTATTCACTCCCCTTGGTTTTTTACCTATTTTGTTACATTACAACCTGTGTTTTAAATATTTTTGTGATCCAATTTGTGTGTGATGCATCAGCACTAAATAGTCTAAGTTGGTGAAGTTAAGTGAGAAAAAAATAAGCATAAATTAAATTTATGAAAAATTGGCATGTGCATATGTATTCACCCCATTTTGCGATGAAGTCCCTAAAAATTTCTGGTGCAAATGTAACACCCCTTTAAACTGCCTCCGTTGGCAGGGTGTCCGGTAGTTCTCACTTCAATACGGTGCAGTGCCTCCACCCGAAATCTGGGAGCAGTAGTGGGATGCAGGAGGGTCTTCCTCTCCTGCCAGGAGTCAACTCGGGAAACCCCTGTTCATGCTCCATACACACTCACAAGAGACTAATGTCCAGGGGACATTAAGGAGAAATGGGCGAAATTATGGAGCATTGAGGGACATTATGGGGTATTGGGAAACATTATGAGAAACATTATGGAGCAATGGGGGACATTTTGGGGAACATTATGGAGCATTGTGGGACATTATGGAGAAATGGGGGTCATTATGGAGAACATTAAGGAACAATGGTGGACATTATAGAGAAATCAATGGCATTATGGGGCAATGGGAGACATTATGGGGCAATTTGGGACATTATGGGGCAATGGCAGACATTATGGGGCAATTGGGGGGAATTGTGAAAAGGGTCATAGTATAACGTGGAATGGGTGGACTTTATGCAGAAAGGCAGTGTGGAGGAGATATTGTGCAAAGGGGAAGTTTGGGTGGACATTATGGAGAGGGGCAGTGTGTTCACACAGGGCCCTGTAGGTTTGGATTTATTTTTCCCTAATAAAAAAGACCTTCATTTAAAAACCTCACTTTGTGTTTACTAGTGTTATCTTTGTCTAATACTTACATTTGTTTTGTGATCTGAAACATTTAAGTGTGAAAAACATGCAAAATAATGAGAAATCAGGAAGGGGGCAAACACTTTTTTACACCACTGTATATATGGGGCTGACCTAACATTACAATTGATCGCTGTACTAAGCTTGGTGCTGTATACATGTATTGAGGGTGGTTCTGGCACTGAATTTATATACTGACGTGGTTTTTACACTGCATTCATGTACTGATGGTGGTTCTGACCCTGCATTAATGTAAAGATGGTGGCTCTGGCACTCCATTGATGTACTGACCATGGTTTTTGTTGTTAAAAATCCTCAAAACTTAGATATTTGAGATTATGAGGAGGATTTGACCTGTTTCTGCTCCAGTCTAAGTGAACGTGATTTCATATTGATTTTTTTTAGGGGTGAGCAGAAACTCTCCAAATCCTACTCAAATACTTTAAACTTGGTTTTGGTAATGTATTAATGTACTGATGGTAGTTTTAGTGATGTATTCTAGCAAGTACCTCTTTATCATTTTTTGCTGCCCTTGGGTGTCACAAAGAGATTTTCTCAATAATCACCAACTGTGATGGCGGTGTCAGGATCTGTGGATTCCACAGATTCATACACTCCTCCTTGTGACTCCATTAATAGCTATGGTCTGTGCAGGATGACTCAGGCGTCGACTTTTAAAGCTGCAGCTCATAGGCAGGGTAGCAAGAGTTAATCTTTGCTGAGCTGAGGTTGTTAACCCCTTTACAACCCAAGGTGGTTTGCACGTTAATGACCAGGCCAATTTTTACAATTCTGACCACTGTCACTTTATGAGGTAATTACTCTGGAATGCTTCAATGGATCCCCCTGATTCTGAGACTGTTTTTTCGTGACATATTGTACTTCATGATTTTGGTAAAATTTCTTCGATATCACTTGTGTTTATTTGTGAAAAAAATGGAAATTTGGTGAAAATTTTAGAAAATTTAGCAATTTTCAAAATTTGAATTTTTATGCCCTTAAATCAAAGAGATATATCACACAAAATAGTTAATAAATAACATTTCCCACATGTCTACATTACATCAGAACAATTTTGGAACCAAAATTTTTTTTTATTGGGGAGCTATAAGGGTTAAAAGTTGACCAGCGATTTCTCATTTTTCCAACAAAATTTACAAAACCATTTTTTTAAGGACCACATCATATTTGAAGTCACTTTGAGGGGTCTTTATGACAGAAAATACCCAAAAGTGACACCATTCAAAAAACTGCACCCCTCAAGGTGCTCAAAACCACATTCAAGAACTTTATTAACCTTTCAGGTGCTACACAGGAATTTTTGGAATGTGAAAGAAAAAAATTAACATTTAACTTTTTTTCACAAAAATGTTACTTTAGACCCAATTTTTTTTATTTTCACAGGGGTAACAGGAAAAAATGGACCCCAAAATTTGTTGTGCAATTTCCCCTGGGCACGCAGATACCCCATATGTTGGGAAAAAACACTGGTTGGGCGCACGGCAGGGTTTGGAAGGGAATGAGCGCCATTTGACTTTTTGAATGTAAAATTTGCTTGAATAATTAGTGGACGCCATGTTGCATTTGTGGAGCCCCTGATGTGCCTAAACAGTGGAAACCCCCCACAAGTGACACCATTTTGGAAACTAGACACCTCAGGGAACTTATCTAGATGTGTGGTGAGCACTTTGAACCCCCAGGTGCTTCACAGAAGTTTATAACATTGAGCCGTAAAAATAAAATTTTCACATTTTTCCCACAAAAATGTTTTTCAGCCCCCACTTGTGAATTTTTATAAGGATAACAGAAGAAATTGCACTATGCAGTTTGTTGTGCAATTTCTCCTGAGTTAGCAGATACCCCATATGTGGGGGAAAACCACTGTTTAGGCGCGCGACAGGGTTCGGAAGGGAAGGAGCGCCATTTGACTTTTTGAATGTAAAATTTGCTTGAATAATTAGCGGATGTGCCCCTGATGTGCCTAAACAGAGGAAACCCCCCACAAGTGACACCATTTTGGAAACTAGACCCCTCAGGGAACTTATCTAGATGTGTGGTGAGCACCTTGAACCCCCAGTCCTTTACAGAAGTTTATAACATGGAGCCGTGAAAATAAAAAAATCAAACTTTTTCCACAAAAAAGATGTTTTAGCCCCAATTTTTTTATTTTCACAAGGGTAAGAGGAGAAAATGGACCCCAAAAACTTTTGTGCAATTTCTCCTGAGTACGCCAATACCCCATATGTGGGGAAAATACAGTGTTTGGGCGCACGGCAGAGTTCAGAAGGGAAGGAGCACTGTGTGACTCTTTGAACGCAAAATTGTCTGGAATCGAGAGCGGACGCCATGTCGCGTTTGGAGAGCCCCTGATATGCCTAAATAGTGGAAGCCCCCCATAAGTGACCCCATTTTGGAAACTACACCCCTCAAGGATTTTATCAAGGCGTATAGCTAACATTTTGAACCCAGAGGTACGACACAGAATTTGATAACATTAGGTCATCATATTGAATAAGTTGTCATTAGTCTTGAGCGCAAGTGCTTACTACTTGAGTTTGCATCGGGTACTCAGGTATGCACCATGTATCATGGGTGCTCAAGTGAAATGCTCGAGTCCCCGCCCGCAGGTTTCATGGTTATTAGACACCCCAAAAAAAACATGCGGGGATCGCTCATGCATGGCTGGCAATCCCCGCGAGGTTTTTTTGGTCGCGAAGCATATGAGGCAGAGACTCGAGCACCCGCGATACTCAATGCATACCCGAACACCCGATGCAAACTCAAGTAGCGAGCACTTGCACTCAACACTAGTTGCCATATCGTCATCTTTTTTTTTTTTTTTTTTTTTTTTTACTTTTAAAAAAAAAAACAACCCTAACCCCAACCCTAACCCTACCCTAGCCCAACCCTAACCCCAACCCTAACATTAGCGCAACCCTAACCCCAACCCCAGCCCTAGCGTTTATTTTTTACGCCGTTCCTAGTGCGGTATAAGTGATTAGACGACCTTATTCTTCGGGTCGGTGCGAATACAGAGATACCAGAATCATATCGGGTTTGTATGATTGACAGCTGTCACACACTAAAAGACACTTATTTTGTAAAATCTAGTTTTTACATCGCCATATTTTGAGAGCTATAATTTTTCCATATTTTGGCTGACAGAGTCATGTGACGGCTTGTTTTTTGGGGGATGAGTTGACGTTTTTATTGGTGCCATTTTCAGGCACATGACATTTTTTGATCGCTTTCTATTCCAGCTTTTGGGAGGCAAAATAAACAAAAACCAACAATTCAGGAATTGTTTTTTTTTTTACTTTTTTATTCTACTCCGCGTGTGGTAAAATTGATAAGGTAGCTTTATTCTTCGGGTCAGTACGTTTACAGCGGTACCACATTTATATAGTTTTTCTATGTTTTGGCGCTTTTACACAATAAAAGCTATTTTATAGAAAAACATTTTTTTTTTGCATCGCTTGATTCTGAGAGCTATAACGTTTTGATTTTTCGGATGATGGAGCTGTATGGTGGCTTGTTTTTTGCGGGACAAGATGACGTTTTCAGCGGTACCATTTTTATTTATATTCGTCTTTTTGATCGCGTGTTATTCCATTTTTTGTTTGGTGGTTTGATGATAAAGCATGTGACGATAAAGCATTGTTTTTTGCTTCGTTTATTTTCTTTTTTACCGTGTTCACTGAAGGGGTTAACTAGTGGGACAGTTTTATAGGTCAGGTCGTTCCGGATGCGGCGATACCAAATATGTGTACTTTTATTCCTTTTTTTTTTTTTTTTTTCATAATAATATTTCTTGATGGGTACATTATATTTTTATTTTTGGTGGATTATTTTTTTTATTTTTTTTTTTATATTTTTACATTTTTTTCATTTTTTTTACACTTTCTGACAGTTTTTTTATTTGTTTATTTTGTCCCACTATGGGACTTTCACTTTTTTCATTCTGATCGCCTGCATAGCATAGGGATGGAGCACCATCCCTGTGCTATGCAGGCTGTCAGCGCTGCACAGTGAGAAGATAGTTTGGTCATGTACTGCGCATGACCAAAAAATCTTCCTGCTGTCTGGTGACCCAGATGTTGTCATGACGACATCGGGTCGTCATGGTACCACCCGGGAAGCCGCGGCAGACAGCGCTGGAGGCCGGAAGAGGAGGTGAGTATACCGATCACCTCCCCTTAGTCACTGCAATGCTGCAATCGACTTTGATCGCAGCATTGCGGGGTTAATGTCAGCTGACACCCAGCGGCGATCGCGCCCTCACAGCCTGTGTGCGCGCGCGATCTCCATGACGTACTAATAAGGGTCAGGCTCTTAAGTCCCAGGGCACAGACGTGTATTAGTATGTCATGGGCTTTAAAGGGGTTAATTGCCTTTTGTCACATCCTGCAGGAGAACCAGTCATGTCTTGTCTTTCCCTATTTAAGCTGGCTCTGCTTTGCAGGTGATGCCAGCAATAGTTTCTCTATCCTGGTCTGGAGAGGTGGACGTGTCCTGGTTTAGCGGTTATTTCAAAAGTTGTTGTGAGCGGTGTTTGTTTACCCTTTCCTTTTTCCTTAGGTGTCTTTATATTACTTTGTTGCTCCTCGGGCTTTACTCTTTATAATCCTTTGTGTATTTCCATGAGAGAGTGCTGAGTGATTGTGCTTCCATTTTATCCTGCCTTTCTTGTTTATATTCCCCCCATACACTATACAGAATAGATGGCAGAGATGCAGTAGTGAGATGGGAGAAAGTTCCACGAAGTCAACTATCACTGCTGCCCTCCACCAGTCAGTCCTTTATGATAGAGTGGCCCGACGGAAGCCTCTCCTCAGTGCAAGACATATGAAAGCGCGCATAGAGTTTGGTCAAAAACACACGAAGGACTCCCAGACTATAAGAAATAAGATTCTCTGATCTGATGAGACAAAGATAAAACTTTTTGGTGATAATTCTAAGCGGTATGTGTGGAGAAAACCAGGCACTGCTCATCACCTGCCCTATACAATTCCAACAGTAAAACATGGTGGTGGTGGCATCATGCTATGGGGGTGTTTTTCAGCTGCAGGGACAAGACGACTGGTTGCAATTGAAGGAAACATGAATGCGGCCAAGTACAGAGATATCCTGGATGAAAACCTCTTCCAGAGTGCTCTGGACCTCAGATTTGGCCAAAGATTCACCTTCCAACAAGACAATGACCCTAAGCACACAGCTAAAATAACAAAGGAGTGGCTTCAGAACAACTCTGTGACCATTCTTGACTGACCCAGCCAGAGCCCTGACCTAAACCCAATTGAGCATCTCTGGAGAGACCTGAAAATGGCTGTCCATCAACGTTCACCCTCCAACCTGACGGACCTGGAGAGGATCTGCAAGGAAGAATGGCAGAGGATCCCCAAATCCAGGTGTGAAAAACTTGTTGCATCATTCCCAAGAAGACTCATGGCTGTACTAGCTCAAAAGGGTGCTTCAACTCAATACTGAGCAAAGGGTCTGAATACTTATGATCATGTGATATTTCAGTTTCTCTTTCTTAATAAATTTGCAAAAATTTCTACATTTCTGTTTTTTTTTCAGTCAAGATGGGGTGCGGAGTATACTTTAATGAGAAAAAAAAATAACTTTTTAGAATTTACCAAATGGCTGCAATGAAGCAAGGAGTGAAAAATGTAAAGGGGTCTGAATACTTTCCGTACCCACTGGAGAATATGACTTGACAATGAAAAGTATTTAGGTATGAAACACGTGTTTTAGGCTATGTGCCCACGATGCAGAAATGCATCTCCCTGGCAGAAAAAATGCATGCGTATTATACATGCGTTTTTCCTGCCAGGGACAAGCGGAAGTGAAGCGTTCTTCACATGCATTTCCGCATGCGGGTTGTCAAGCGCTTTCCAAGCGATGCTAGCATCACTTGGAAAGTGCTTGACAACTTGGTCACACTATATAAATCCATGCAAACGGCATGGGTTTATATAGTGTAACCGTAAAGAATGGTAAAAAATAAAAAAATGAATATATACTTACCTTCTGATGGCCCCCGCAGTCTTGATTCTATCTGTACTGGCTTGCCGGCAGCACGCGGTACACTGAAGGACCTGCCGTCACATGACTAAATGACGTCAGCGCAGGTCCTTTAGTCCACCGCGATCTGCCGGCAAGCGAAGACAAGGACACCGGGGGCCATCAGAAGGTAAGTATAATATTTATTTTTTATTTTATTCTTTTTTTTACAGGTTCTATGGTACTCGGATCCGGAGGAGAGTCTCCTCTCCTCCAAACCCGGGTACCATCCGCACATTGAAACACATGGAATGCACATGTACAGATCCAGTGATGCGGATTCCATGCGTTCCAATGCAAGTCAATGCAGCGCTTCCACAAAATAATTGGTTGTGCTGCATTTTTTTCCGCAATGATAATCCGCAGCGGAAATTTCCGCAGCATGTGCACAGCACATGCGGATTATCATTGGGGAACATGGCAGGCCTTCTACCAAACGTTTTTTAAGCGTTTCTGCAGCGGAATTGCCGCTGCGGAAACGCTTAAAAAACGCATCGTGGGCACACAGCCTAAAGGTTATTTTTGCTTGTTATATATAGTACCAGTTTTCAGTTTGGCTTTTCTTCTCATACTCAAAAATCACGAGAGTAAGTTATCTGGTCCAAGTGTAAATATGCATGATGATTGTAATCACTGATGTGGGAAAGGGTTCATCTGAATAAAAATTGTGTTTGGAAAGTGCTGTGAAATATCATACTATTAGATGAGGAATGGCTAATACACTAAGATCAAAACAATAAAAATGTAATAAAGATCAAATAATATTAATGACCTTGCATTTTATTCATTATTTGTGTAACTTGCTTTCATTGCCAGACATTTATAGAATAAATTGCAAAATAATTAAATCCATTCTTCTACATAGTGAAAAATGGATGCGTAGCATCATAATTAAACATTTATTAATCTACAGAATTTGATAAGTTAAAAGTAATTTGACTGCAATAGAAAATTAAAGTATTCCTACATTGTTTGTAAGTTTGTTCAGCATAATAAATATTTGAAAGGAATTAAATTACTAAATATTCTCTATAAGAGTGACTGAATAACATTTCTTTTATCTGAGGATTCTGCTGTTTGCGTGATTGAGATGAGGCAAGACTTTGTTTGAAGGTCATGAAGAGAAGGAATCAAAGGTGCCAGAGCCACTTGTCTGGGATGCAGTCTGTCATCTCTTATTATAGTTATGTCTGGTTGATGTCTTGACCCATCAGTGGTCAGTTTTTAGTCCAACTCATCCTTCATCTATATGACTCCAGGCAGCCATTTCCCATATCCCTTGCAATTACCAGACTGGTCCCATCTCCAGTGTGCTCCATCACTCTATACTACTTCTACTACCCCAACACTGTTGGAGCTTTTCCTTTTCTTCTTTTTCTTATTCAATTTCTTCACCTTAAAATGATTTGTCTGCAAGTGCAAATTTTTTTCTGTAAGTAAAAAAAATCCATATTATTGACCATACAGAATTAAAAAAGCTCTTACTACTTAGTGAACTTTATAAATAAGAAAACAGGGCTATGACTCAAAGGGGCTAAAAGGTAGGACTCTGTGATTAGGAGGCTTGACTAGGCAGAGTTTTGTAAAAAATACCATTTTGTGGCATAAGCTATTATGGATCCTAAGACGGCATTTTTCATAAGGCAGGGTTATTGGTAGAGGGGTGGCATGTACCAAGGAAGTGGTGTTACTAAAGGCTATACCTGATTGGTTGCTGGAACTGGGGCACCTAGGGCCCCCTGGACAGTGCAGAGGCAGTCCGTTGGTGGATGAGTGTCTCGCCTACCCTCCCTTAATGTGATTTTATAGTATTGTGATGTAGGTTAAGGCCCTGATTTGGGTATGGTGTGGCTACTTGGTGTCTGGCATTATGTCATGGCAGCTGGCAAGACAGTGTGGTGGTATTGTGAAGGGGGAAGGGGACCTGTTTTGGGAGGCTCACCTTCCCCCTTTTGTAAATGGTAAGGAATACTTGTGGTGGTTCCTACTGGGCTAAGGTCTTAGAGGGAAAATTGTAAGGAGCATGATTCACTAGGAAGGCCCCAGAATTGGCATGTTGCGGTTGGGGGCAAAGAGGAGCCGCTGATGGTGCCAGGGTTTTAATTGTTGTCTTCCAAAGACCCTTTCCTGATATTCAGGTCAAGTTTCATAATAATATGATAATGAATATAAATATGGTTAATGTTAATATTAAATAAAGGCTGTTGAGGCCATTTCTTCCAAATCTACTGATGTCTGTCATTATTGATAGGGGGAGGGCAGGGGCAAAAATAAGATAAAAGATTAAGGGGTTATTTGGGTGGTTAAGAAGGGGGCAAAGGTCAGTCATTCCTCAGTCATATTTTTTAACATCTTATTTCTTCGTTAAGATATGATCACTTTAAGTTACAGATTGGAACTCTGAAAATGCAGCACAAATTCTGATGATAACACCCCCCTTTCTAATCTATTTTAGGTGCATGTCACTAACAATAATTATTCTATTTATATAGAACAACATAATCCACACCACTGTACAATTCAGAGGGAACATGTGCAATAATATCAAATATTACAAAGTAAGTGCTTATTCATATGTCAATTTTCTCTTACAAGATAAACGGTCCAAGTTTCATCAATGTTTTTGATCAGTTTCAGATTTTCATCAGAGTGTCATCAGAGTCTGGTCCAATTTTCATCAGTTTTTCTCGCATGGAAAGAAAAGTTTCTCCAGCTTCTCCTATTAGTCCACGAAAAACGGATAGCACAAGGATGTCATCTATGTGCTGTCCGATTTTTTCACTAAGGGCGCAGTCAGACACCATATTACTCGTGCGAGGATCACAATACAATCCTCGGACGGCCCGACAGCTCTCCAGACCTGAGCGTGACAACTACAAAGAAATACGTGCTATCACACTCAGGTCAGGAGAGCTGACAGCCAGCCCGAAGATTGCAATGCGATTCTCGCGTGAGTAATATTGCTGTTTGACTGGACCCTAACCCATAGACTTGCAATGGCGATTTTGATTCAACTCAGATTAATATTGGAGAAGTCTCCATGCTTTTGGATGGAACACTCAGTCCAGGAAAAAAAATCGACCATAGACTATCATTGTTACGAGTGCTATCTGTGAAAACCACAGATGGCAATCATACGAGAAAGACTGACATCTAAATGAGACCTAACACATAATTCACCATTTCAAACAAGAGGATTGAGGACCCTGCTTGGAAGAGATTTCAATCTATAAGCATTGACACATTGCTGTTTTCATTTAGTCCAAGTAATCAATAATATATCACTGCAGTAATAGACTCACCTAAATTATAACCTTTACTAATTTAATTTAAAGGGGTTCTCCAACATAGTAAACCAAGATGGCCACCGTCATCTATTTCAGGCTACAAGCTGTTGGGTTGCTGGAGACAGATGCCTCTGAATTACTATATAGTAGAACAAGTTCTTGTCAGGATGAGGAGCAGCATTGTGAACTAGCATGCTAGCATGACATATTTGCTCACAGGTCTCATAGCAGGAGGAAAAAAGTTACTTTGTTCCACTCACTGAGTCTCTTTATTCTGCTGTAAACTGCCCTGTTGTAAAATAAATGTAAAAATCCTGTTTATCTAAAATGAATTAACCTATACAGTAAATGTTATAAAGAGAAAAAGAAAAGCACCACATCTCCCTAAAAAAAAGCCTAAAAACTATCAAAAAGTCTTATGTACCCCAAATTGGAGTCAATAAAACCTAGCTTTGCACGCTAACATTTTTTTTTTAACCAATTAATTATATAGCACCATCATATTACATAGCGCTTACAGACATCATCACTGTCCCCATTGGGGCTCACAATTTAAGGTCCCTCTGAGTATGTCTACAGAGTGCTGGAAGAAACTCACGCAAATACGGGGAGAACATACAACTCCTTGCAGATGTTATCCTTGGTGGGATTTGTACCCAGGGCCCCAATGTTGCAAGGCTGCAGTGCTAACCACTGAGCTACTGTGCTGATGCCAGAGATAAAGGCCTTTTTATTTAGTGCTATATTTTTTTTTTTTTTTGCCAAGGGGTTACAGCTCACAGGATTCTTTGGATGTCTTTAGGCTGCTCTGCTTTATTACTCTGTGAACAACGCCCCAATTAGTAAAGGCCAAAATTTGCAACTTTTATCCTGTTTATAGGTCCTCTTTAATCCCTTCCCTCCAGAGCCAGTTTTTACCTCCTCTTCTAAGAGCCATAGCTTTTTTTTTTTTTTTCGGTCGGCATCAGGTCCACATCAGGTCCACTCTTAGTCTCAGAACGTTTCACTGCTCTTACTCAGACAATCACACAATATGGCTTATTTGCACTCTATCACACACACTCCAACTACTGTAAATGCTTCCTACCAGGATTGCTAGCTTGATTTTTTTATTTCTTTCTGGACATCTTATAAAAAAAATAAATCATAGACAGCAAACAATTTTTACAGACACACTGTAAAACCATGCTAAATTATTAATATTCACAGCCCATAATACTGCTATGAAGACCTTAGCTGCGTTCTGTGTGAACAATACTGTAAAATGATTATAAAAATAGTCATCACAATCTGTACAAGATTCTCAAGTCATCAAATTGTTTTACAGACAGGGAAAAAAGTGCCGAATTTTTACGGGCTGTCCAAGAAGTTCTGGACAGTTGGTAACTCTGCTTCCTACTAATCATGAAGTGTGGTTGCTGCCTCTTTTTATATTCTGACCCCACCTAGAATGGAGCTTGGTGGATTCCACTCCCTGGCGTCGTTACACATGTTACATTTATCTGCCTGCATACATTTAATATTGAAGGTCCATAGTAAATATGAACCAACCGTTCCATCTTTGTTAGCCATTCACCTTTAACTATTATATATTTTATCTGAATCTTGTCCTACATTTTTTACAGAAGGCATAATAAAGGGTCTTTGTAAAATCTAACTCTACATACATTTTTCTTATAAATTCTATAGTTTATCGTTGCATGATTTGGCCTTAATATATATATATATATATATATATATATATATATATATATATATATATATATGTATGTATTTATGTGCAGGATTATTTCAGGATTTATTTGTAATGTACCAGACTTTCTGGTTTGTAGATGAAAGCATGTGTTGACTATTCATGTTGTATAGTATTGTAGTTATCATCCATAAATTTTATTATCTATTTGAGAAAAATAAAATACTTCTTGGGGTTTTACTAGTTTTTTCCCCTTATATTAGGGATTATTAGAACCATAAAAGTAAAAAGGTCAGAAGACATCTGCGGTCTGTCACTGGGATAAGTGGTTATTTTGCCCTCTACTGGTTATTGAAAACATTACAAAAGTACATAGTAAATTTCCAATCCGCAAAAACCATATGCTATAGCTACTGAATATTAATGTTTCTTGCACCACTGATTATCAGCTCATGTGAAAGGGTCTTTCACCAATTCAATAAACAATATTATGGGCACCACTGTGGCTTGGTAGTGCTCAGGTTCTGGGTTCAAATCCCACCAAGGAAAACATCTGTAAGGCATTCTCCCCATGTTTGCGTGGGTTTCCTCCCAAACTCCAAAGACATACTGATAGAAAATTGGGAACAGTGATGATAATGTATGTAAAGGGCTGCGGAATATGATGGTGTTATATAAGTAAGCATAATAAATAAATAATTTTCAAAAAAGATACTTCTTTTCTTTGATTGTTTTATGAACAATGGACAGTCGTCAATGCTGTACAATATCTCAAAATTCTAGTATAACAATTATAGCAAGTATCTAAAAAAGTGAAAAATTGCAAAGAGTATAATGGAAAAATATATAAAAGATAAGAAGTACAAGGAATGTTAACGTAATTGTTAGGCTGCGTGCACACGATGCGTTTTTCATGCGTTTACGCTGCGGAATCGCATCAAAAACGCATGGTAATCCGCACCCCATGGTCCCCAAAGGCATTCCGCAATGTCAATGCACATGCTGTGGATTTTTCCGCAGTGTTTCTGCAACGCTCATAAATCCGTAGCATGTTCATTAATTTTTCGGAAGTGCAGCGGAAACGCCGCCATTGACTTGCATTGAGACGCATAATATCCGCGTCTGTACATTTGACAAGACTCTCACCCAGACCTGGGTACCATTGTACCTGTAAAAAAAAGAATAAAATAATAAATAAAGTTTATATTCACCTGTCCGGCGGCCCCTGCAGCGCTTCTCCTTCTAGGACCTGAGATGACGTCGCGGTCATGTGACCGCAGGGTGTCTCGCGATAGCCCGGCAACCCGGAAGAAGCTAGGACGAGCGCGACAGCACACGCCGGGGCATCGGGGGTGAGTATAGCTTTATTTTTTTTATTTTTACGGTCACACTGTATAAATCCATACCGTTAGCATGGATTTATACAGTGTGACCTAGTTGTCAAGCATTTTCCAAGTGATGCTATCGCCTGGAAAGTGCTTGTCAGTCCGCATGCGGAAACACATGCGTTAACGCATGTGGATACGCATGTGAATCTGCATGTATTCTGCAGGAAAAACGCATGCACAATCTGCATGCGTTTTTTCTGCCAGGGAGATGCAGAAATGCTGCAGAAATTTTCTGCTTCATTTCTGCATCGTGGGCACATAGCCTTATAGAAATAGGCCTTTACAGGCTGCATGTACCATCATTTCACAGGATAAAATTACAACATGACAGACTGTATGCAGTAAAATGATGTCATGCTTTGCAATATCTAACGCAAAACGAAAAGTTGCTCTGTTAAACTTCTGTAAGGATATGCCATGAAATATTTTCTGTATATCAATTTGACCAATCTTCATGTTTGTTGAAGAAATTTCTGAATAACAGACATAAATATTTGATCAGGAGGCACATGTATTTTATACTATGGAAAGAGTATATTCTCAAAGAAACACTAAACAAAGAAAATGTAAAGAAAAAAATATCTCGGCACTTGCTCCCTTAACCTACTCTTTATATTTTATTTTATTCGAACTAGTACTACATATAAAACAGAGAAATCTATGAAGAAATTGTCATGTGCCTGTCCCAGCTGATCTGGGTTTTGCTCCGATCCCTGTTGACCACCAACCTTTACTGTGCTCAACACCAGGTTCTGTAGGTTGCCGGGCGTGTACCTGTGATATCATATCCCTTGGCCTCAAAAGGCCCAGTTAGAGACACACCGGTGTCTTAGTACTGAGACTCTAGTTCAGTTACTGTTTGGTTTATGCCACGATCTCCTCATCTTGCAAAACCTCAGTGACCCTACATATCTTTAGTCCTAACCCTCTGCTAACCATCCCTTGGAATAACCCATCTAGTGCCGGTTAACCCACTGCTAGCCATCTCATGGATTAAGACATCAGTTGTAATAAACTAAGGAAATGTTATATGAATCTGTTCATATTTTTCATTTATCTTGCAAAATTTCTGTGATCTTGTACGCCCTCAGTCATGCCCGCCAAACCTCTGCTTTCCATCTCCTGAATTGACCCATCAGTTGCAGTAAGCTATCGAACTGTTATAGAACTCTGTTCATACTGTGCATTTGTGACACCCCAGGGGTCTGGTTGCCACAGTGATAGAGATGTTATGTCTGAGAGCAGGTGGGAGGTCCTTTGGTCAGGGATCCTGTGCATGCCACACCTCCTGCCCAGTCTTGGGAGGGGAAGAACTTCCCCTATATAAACCCGGGGCTGAAGCAGGGTTAGGAGTCCAGGAGAGTAGAGACAAGAGAGAGTCATAGGAAGAAACAGCTGGAGCTCAGTGGGAGCAATACTACTACGAGTCAGGGGCTGGCAGCTGCAGAGCTCGCCCTGACTGAGAAGCTTTCTTACCGGACCCGGCGTCCGAGGCTGTGGGGACTAACTCTTACCCAGCAGCAGAAGCCGACCGGCAGGGGATTTCAGGTCCTCAGGCCCAGAAACCCGAAGGCACGGTCACACGTGTGGGACCAGCACCGCCATCGTGGAGCGGAAGCCAATAGAAGGCCCCGAGTCACCGGCCATACGGGTGAGCACCACACGGTACACTCAGGGACGTGGGCTACTTATATCCGCTTTTAGCAAGGTAGCCAGAAGAGTACAGTCAGTTTGGGAGGCCTACAACTCCGCCTGGCCAGGGGAGATCCCATCTGCTCAAGGACTGACCAGGCCCCGTTCGCTAGCAAGTACTCCGGGAGGGTCTATCGTTGTTACCAGTAAAGACCCTGAATTACACCGCACCGTCTCTGAGTGGTTCCTGCTACCCCCATCTTCCACGTCGGCTGCCCTGAGGCCATACCCCTCCCGTTGGGGGTTATACTATCACGCTGCACAATTCTACACCGGCCTCAGCGGTCTGCCCTGCAGCGGCAGCTCCATAGCTGCAAATCAACGGGTGGCGTAGTCGACACTCAAATAACATCTATCAAGACTGCCACACACTGAGTCTGACCCCCTGGGCACGGACCGGGTCCCCGCCACTCGGAGACTACAACCCTCATCTGATCCGGTTCCGGGTAAGCCCCCGTGCGCGAGACGCGGCGCGACACAGCAGGCCCAGGGGCGCGTCAACTTTTGGCGTAGTCGGCAGGATTTCGTGCCCGCAACCACCGGGTACTGCGTGCCTGAAAAAGACTGTTCAAACTTACCAGTGGTGAAGATTCCCGCCATCCGGCGCCATCTTCAGCCTTCTTCCCGCCATCGGTGAAGATTCCCACCATCCGGCGCCATTTTCAGCCTTCTTCCCGCCTTCCGTGGAGTTTTCCCGCCGTTGGACGCCATCTTGAAGACGCCGCGCGGGAAGAAGAGGGGCGTGGACTCCGAAAGCGCGCGAGAACTGAAGCCCCGCCTCACGTCCGGACGTTGCGTAAGGTCCTGGAAGGAGCCCAGCAGACGCCGACGTCACAGGAGCGCGACGGAAGGTCCTCAACCCTGACGATCCACTGCGGAGCCGCGGCCTACGGAAGAGGATCATCGCAAGGTAGGCCACGGTCCACTAGGGGGGAGGAAGATGTCGGATACGGAGGAGAGCTTCACTGCCTCAACCCCCGCCAGCGCCAGCGCTGCTGCAGTCATGCCTTTTACCATGCCCTATATTCCGGGAGCAGCCTGGCTACCCCAATACTCAGGGGAGTCACATACCCTGAATGACTTTAGAGAAAAGCTGGATAGCCTCTTCCAGGTGTACCCCCTCACAGAAGAGCAAAAAGTAAGCATCCTGGTGGCCCAACTAACCGGGGCAGCCCAAAGGGAGGTAAAGTCCTGGCCACCTGGGAGGAGGACTGTCGCAGGGATACTAACCCGGCTGAGGGACACCTTTGATACCCGCACCTCAGCCGAGATTAAGCTTAAATTCTATGGGTGCAAGCAGCGAGCACATGAGAGTATAAGGGACTATGCACTAAACCTACAAGAGGCCCTGAGAGCCATTAAGCAGACCGACCCCGACAGCGTGGGAAACGAGGACAGGCTGTTGACCGAACAATTTATAGAGGGACTATATTGCAATGTCCACCGAACCCAGTTGCGGGCCATAGCCTTACAGGATCCTCATCTGGACTTTGCACAGTTCAAGGACAGAGCCATCCGGGTGCTCCGAGAACCGGCACCGGGTGGTGTTGTGACCCACAGGCGCCCAGCTATCACTTACCACCAGGAGGCGGCGCCCTTGTCGGCAGGGCCTGTGGGGGCTGATGCGCAGGCTTTGAACAATGACCCGGCTCCAGACCTGCACCATCAGGTCCAAGAGCTAGCTAAAAGCGTTGCTGCGCTAACCCGAACTGTGCAGTCGTTACAGGTTTCCGCTCCAGGGAAGATCCAGCTGGCATCCGGACCAGAGGACATCCCGTGGCGTCGACCAAGGAGGACCCCACCGGCCAGAGGAAGACCCAGCGACCGATACAACGAGGACGGACAACCCATCTGCCGCCGCTGCAATCAACCCGGACATATGGCAAGGTACTGTCCTTTAAACTGGCACAACCTGGGGTAGAGGGCCAACCCCCAGGAAAAAGATCACCAGGCCCATCGAGCTGGCGCGACAAATATGTGGGAGGACGTCCAGTCTTGCCTGTGGTACTGGATGGCATTCCTATGAGTGCCCTACTGGACACCGGGTCACAGGTCACCACCATCCCGTACGTGCTCTTCAAGCAGTACTGGAATGACTCGGATATAACCCGCTACCCTGACGACGACTTGAGTATTATTGCCAGCAATGGTCAACCCGTGCCGCAGATCGGATTTAAAGAGATGACCATTAAAATCGGTAGAGTCGAACTGGCAGCACAGGGACTGATCATTGTAGACATTGACAAGCGTGAGAGTCACCCAAAGATAACTCTAGGAACTAATGTGATTGAAAATTGTCTTGCAGAGGTGATTTTCATTTTACAGCAGGTTGCCAAGAACGCCAGCTCCGGCCAGCAGCGAGTGCTCCAGAAAGAGATCCGGGCACTGATGCGACGGCAACAGGTGGAACTCTCCGGCGGTGAGATTGGTAGTGTAAGAATGTGTGACCCTTTCCCTATTGCCATACCCCCGAAAAGTGAAATGATGATTTGGTGCCGGGCAGCTATTGGTCTGAGAGGTAGAGATTACCAGGCCATGGTAGAGCCAGTCTACTCAGACAGTAGGCCCACCATTTTGACAGCCCGGGGGGTAGTTGATGTACGCCATGGGAGGGTGCCCGTTCGCATAATAAATATCGGGAAGAGGGAAGTGTACCTACCCCGGTATGCCACGCTAGCCAAATTATACACCATCAACCAAAATTCTATACAGTCTGTGGAACCCTTGCCTCCATCTCACCCGGAGGAAGGTAACGGCTCTAAGAAAATAATGGAGGATTGGTGTCAGCAACTACATTTGGGTACTGACTCCACTCCCTCCCATCAGAAACAGGGAGTCTATCGGGTGGTTCAAGAGTACGAGAGAGTGTTTAGTAAACACCCGTTAGACTTCGGGCGAGTCAAGGGGGTGGAACACCACATCCCCACGGTAGACCATCCTCCCATAAAAGAGAGGTATCGACCCGTACCCCCTGCGCTCTACCAACACGCCAAGGGGATGCTTAGAGACATGAAGGAGGCTGGGGTAATCAAGGATAGCTGTAGCCCCTGGGCAGCCCCACTAGTCTTAGTCAAAAAGAAAGACAACACCATGAGAATGTGTGTAGATTACCGGAAAATCAACCGAATCACACACAAGGATGCGTACCCCTTACCAAGGATAGAGGAGTCTTTGGCTGCTTTAAAATCTGCTAACTTCTTCTCTACCTTGGATCTCACTAGCGGGTACTGGCAGGTTCCTGTAGCAGAGGCGGACCGGGAGAAGACCGCATTCACCACCCCGATGGGACTTAGCGAGTTTACTTGTATGCCGTTCGGACTCTGCAATGCACCAGGAACCTTCCAACGATTAATGGAGTGCTGTCTGGGACACAGAAACTTCGAGACGGTCCTGCTATACCTGGACGATGTCATCGTATATTCCAAGACTTATGAGGACCACCTGAAACACCTGGCGGAAGTGTTCGAAGCCCTGGCAAGTTATGGCCTGAAGGTGAAACCCTCTAATTGTCACCTCCTGAAGCCAAAGGTGCAGTACCTGGGACACGTGGTGAGTGCTGACGGAGTGGCTCCCGACCCTGATAAGATCACCGCAATTAAGGAATGGCCAAGCCCCTCCAGCGTAAAGGAAGTGAGGCAGTTCCTCGGGTTGGTAGGCTACTACCGAAGGTTTATTCCCGGTTTCACCAGAAAGGCAGCTCCTATGCAGGACTTCCTGATAGGCCAGTCCAGGAAGGCCAAGAACCAGAAGCCACCCTTCAGATGGGAGAAGCTGGAAGAAGAGTCCTTCCGCCAGCTGAAGATGGCCCTCACGGGGGATGAAATCCTGGCATACCCTGATTATAGCCAGCCCTTTATCCTCTACACCGACGCCAGTAACATCGGGCTAGGAGCCGTACTGTCCCAGATTCAGCAGGGGAAAGAACGAGTAATCGCTTACGCTAGCCGAAAACTGCGACCCACCGAAAGAAACCCTGAGAATTACAGCTCATTTAAGCTAGAGTTCCTGGCAGTGGTGTGGGCAGTCACCGAACGCTTTAAGCACTACCTCGCTTCTTCCCGGTTCACCGTGTACACAGATAACAACCCGTTGACACACCTGGACACGGCAAGACTCGGTGCCCTAGAGCAGAGATGGATGGCCCGTCTGTCCAACTACGAGTTCACAATCAAATACCGGGCAGGACGCTCCAATACCAACGCGGACGCCCTGTCCAGGATGCCAAACCTACCGGACGTAGGAGAAGATCCAGAGGGACTGGAAGAAGTCGAACTCCCCGCGTTCCACCGTCATGGGACTATCCAGTATTCCCATCGGGTAAGGAGTAAGCAAGCCGCTACGTTTAACCCCTTGCCTCACTACAACTGGGAGGAAACGCAAGACAGTGACCCTGCCGTCCGGCTGGTAAAGGAGATGCTGACTCGGCCAGAGGCTCGCCTTGACCCAGACGCTCCGGAGGAAGCCAAGCAACTGTGGGCTGAGAAGAGTCGACTGTTCCTTTACAAGGGGAAGTTGTGCCGCAGAATGGTTAACTCCCGGACGCATGAACTAATCTGGCAAGTAGTGGTGCCACGGAGAGACGCAGCCATGGTGATGGAGGCATACCACGACGGGGCTGGACACTTCGGATGGAAGAAGCTGGAGTTCCTGCTGCGTGGGCGGTTCCACTGGGTAGGCATGAGGGGAACCATCGAGAGGTGGTGCAGAGACTGTGGCCCATGCAACCTAAGAAGGAAGGACCGTGCCAGCCAGAAGACTCCCCTGCAGTCCATCGTCACCCGGCAGCCGTTGGAACTGGTAGCCTTGGATCATGTAAAACTGACCCCAAGCAGAAGTGGCTACGTCTACGCGTTAACCATTGTGGATCATTACTCCCGGTTCTTGGTTGTCGTCCCCGTTAAGGACTTAACGGCTCAAACAGCAGCTAGAGCCTTCCAGCAGCACTTCTGCCGTCCACACGGGTACCCGGACCAAGTGCTGACGGACCAGGGACCTGCCTTTGAAGCGGAGGTCTTCCAGGAATTCTGCAATCTGTATGGCTGCCGGAAGATAAGGACGACACCCTATCATCCGCAAACTAATGGACTTTGTGAGAAAATGAACCAGGTGGTAATGGATCTCCTGAAAATGTTGCCCCTGGAAGAACGCAGTCTGTGGCCTGAGAAGCTGCCCGATCTGGTGGACCTATACAACCACATCCCGGTAGGTTCCACCAACTGTACCCCGGCTTACCTAATGAGGGCGAGACCTGGTAAGTTACCTGTTGACCTGGAAATGGGAGTCCTGACACCCGAGGACACTTCACCAGAAGCAGACTGGGACACAGAGAGGCAGCAGCAGTACCGGAAAGTACAGGAGAGCGTGGAGCGAAGTCTCTGTCAGGCTAGGGAAAGACAAGAGAAAACTTACAACCAGTATGCTCCCGCTGTTCCCCTGGTACCCGGAGAGCAGGTCTTGAAGAGGAAAAGACGGCTCCACAAGTTGGACGACCAGTGGGAGAAGGACCCGTACACCGTACTGCCCTCAAGCCACGAGAACCCAAAAGTCTGTACCATCAGTAAAGACGGAGGGGAGACCATAGCCATTGTATCCCGGGATCACCTGAAGAAGTGTCCTGAACAGCTACGGAACCCTGAAGAGGAACAAGAAGACCATCGACCCGTAGAGGAAAGGGAAGATATGGTTAGTACTGTGCTCGGAGACTTCCCTCGGTCCTGGACTCAAGTCAATGGTGCAGTTGTGGTACCCGTCCTCACGTTCCTTCAACCAGCATCCCAAGTGCCTACGGAGCAACAGGTAGAGCTGGAAGAGCAGCCGGTCCAGGAGGCAGAAGACTCCACACAAGCAGAACAGGAGGATCAACCCTCTGCTTATAGTGAGCCTGCCGTACCCCTAGTGAGCCAAAGAGCCGGTAGACAGCTGCCCAGTTTACCCTTGACAGCTCCTACACCCTGTAGTTCAGGGCTAGACAGTCAGCTCCGTAGGTCCACTAGGGCCACTAGAGGCCAGTTACCCGCACGGTGGAGGATTTGAAGTGTATAAATTGTTTTATTTATGTTTACCTGTGTATTGTTGCTTGTGTATAATTTTGTGTTTCTAGTTATTTGTAGGAGTCCTTGGTGGATTTACCGGGAATCCTTGTACATAGTTGGAGCGTAACCCAGGACGGACTAAAGACTGTTAAGGACTCGGGGTAGGACAAACCCCTACCTGGTTACGTCTCCCTGTTTTGGTGAAATGGACACCTTGCTTTTCTTCAAAGACTGCACCCGGTTACGGACATGCCGTAACCATCTTTATATGTTTTTCTTATTGTATTATTATTGTTTTTATCTTGTTATGTTTTTCTAAAATATGTTTAGTCCCGGAGTACTAAATTTCACTAGGGGGGAATGTGACACCCCAGGGGTCTGGTTGCCACAGTGATAGAGATGTTATGTCTGAGAGCAGGTGGGAGGTCCTTTGGTCAGGGATCCTGTGCATGCCACACCTCCTGCCCAGTCTTGGGAGGGGAAGAACTTCCCCTATATAAACCCGGGGCTGAAGCAGGGTTAGGAGTCCAGGAGAGTAGAGACAAGAGAGAGTCATAGGAAGAAACAGCTGGAGCTCAGTGGGAGCAATACTACTACGAGTCAGGGGCTGGCAGCTGCAGAGCTCGCCCTGACTGAGAAGCTTTCTTACCGGACCCGGCGTCCGAGGCTGTGGGGACTAACTCTTACCCAGCAGCAGAAGCCGACCGGCAGGGGATTTCAGGTCCTCAGGCCCAGAAACCCGAAGGCACGGTCACACGTGTGGGACCAGCACCGCCATCGTGGAGCGGAAGCCAATAGAAGGCCCCGAGTCACCGGCCATACGGGTGAGCACCACACGGTACACTCAGGGACGTGGGCTACTTATATCCGCTTCTAGCAAGGTAGCCAGAAGAGTACAGTCAGTTTGGGAGGCCTACAACTCCGCCTGGCCAGGGGAGATCCCATCTGCTCAAGGACTGACCAGGCCCCGTTCGCTAGCAAGTACTCCGGGAGGGTCTATCGTTGTTACCAGTAAAGACCCTGAATTACACCGCACCGTCTCTGAGTGGTTCCTGCTACCCCCATCTTCCACGTCGGCTGCCCTGAGGCCATACCCCTCCCGTTGGGGGTTATACTATCACGCTGCACAATTCTACACCGGCCTCAGCGGTCTGCCCTGCAGCGGCAGCTCCATAGCTGCAAATCAACGGGTGGCGTAGTCGACACTCAAATAACATCTATCAAGACTGCCACACACTGAGTCTGACCCCCTGGGCACGGACCGGGTCCCCGCCACTCGGAGACTACAACCCTCATCTGATCCGGTTCCGGGTAAGCCCCCGTGCGCAAGACGCGGCGCGACACAGCAGGCCCAGGGGCGCGTCACATTCATCCTTGCAAATACAGCTGTGGTTCCTCTGGCTTCCTCTGTGTACTGCCACGGACCAAGATTTCACTATTCTTCTGGCTTCCTGGTCCTGTGAATCCAGAGTATCAGAGTCCTGGTTCCTCCACGTTATCTCTGGCCATCTGCACAAATTCCCTGGGTCTGTGTTACCACTCTGATCTTCAGCTTGGTGAGTCCATGTCACAAAGGTGAGTCTAACAGAAATCTGTGTGCATTTCAGGATTTTAGCCATGTTCCAATTCTTCTTCCTATTATCCTTTGTGTGTGTCTGTAAGACAATTGGCTGCAGCATAAAACTTCTTCTGCCTTTTATACAATAGGATATAAGATTTATAAGCTCCTCACCTTTCACTGAGGGGATAGGACTTTTGCAGCCATTGATGGAAGTGATAAGCAGCTGTGACATGCAGAAGTAGTGCTTTTGCAGAGTGTGACATGCAGAAGTAGTGCTGGTGCTTTAAAAGCATCCAGCAATTAGAGGGGTTAACACAGTCACAGGAGAAGGGGAGTGTTTTAGCAGAGCCCCAGGGGGATTGTTGGGAAGTTGTTTACTGTTTGGCTAGAGCTGAAGAGGAAGAGAAAGGTGGTGTGTGTGATCTGTATCTCACAGAAGTGCCCCTGCAAGTGAAAAGGATTACAGTCAGGAGTGAAGCTAAGTACAGGTCAGGTAGAGTTCTTGAACTAGCAGTGCAGAGTATTGTCAGGCATAAAGATAAGGTCTGGAAGAAATGGTGTCACAGGGATCATCTCCCTCAGCCAACCCTCCCCCCTCCTCCATCTCACTGTGCTGTAAAGAATGCCGTGTTCATTAATCTGCCTTTGCATTAGAACTGTGCTGTCCTGTACTACTGGGAAGGCTTTGAACTGCTGTGCTGCTAAGGAAAATGTACTGTTTGTTACTGGAGCCTGTTGCTCATAAGACTTAACTTGCACTGGCTGTGCGGCTTCTTATTAAATGCTACTGTTCTACCGTTTATGAGGACTCTTGTCAAGAGTGTCTGGTCAGCAAGTGAAACAACCTACGTGTCTGTGCCTGAGGGTCAATACCCCTGTGTGCCTGAGAGAAGCTGCAGCACATGATCTATGGTCGCCCTGAGTAACGGTTCCCCCAGGATTCCAAAGAATTCATGTAACCTGTCTCGCCCCTATCTGAACCTAGTGGCATGCGCGTAACATTGGTGGCCCGTACGGCGAATCCTGAGCGGGAATTAGCATGTACAGGGAGAAGAGGAAAAGTGGTTGAAGTTGGAGGATGGAGGGCCGGCACCAATTACCAAAAGCGGGAATCTCAGTCCACATACTGAACTACAGGAATTGAAAAAACAATTCAAAGCCCTATCAACAGCCTTGCAGGAATCGACCAAAACCTCTGAACAGGTGAGAGACTCAGACAGGACCTTTAACCTGCTCGGGTTAGATATATCAGGGAGACAGTCCTCTCTAACACCACAAATCACCATAAGGAAAGAATTCAAGATCCTGGGACAGATTGGAGAGTGTGAATAGACAGAGAAACTGTCTTATATGAACTTGTTGCACCAGATCGATACAAGAGTACAGGAAGGTTGCCAGCCAGATGAGATCGTTGAGGGGGTGGTGAAAGCGATCAGCCCAGGACTGAACCTCCGTAGTGTGCTAGAAATGAAGAGTCAATTGACCTTGCCACAGCTGAAGATGATTTTAAAAGGACACTATAAAAAAGAGAGTACTTCAGAATTGTTCCACCGACTCATTAACCTCTCACAGAAAAATAATGAATCACCCCAAAGTTTCTTGTTCAGATCAATTGAACTGAAGGATAGACTGTCATTTGCATGCAGAGATGTAGAAGTGGAAGAGAAGTTTGATGCTGGACTAGTCCATAAGAAGTTCTTCAGATCATTGGGAATGGGATTAATCAGCAAAGATATTAAGTTGCAGCTGAAACAGTACCTCGAAGATCCTGGCATTTTGAATGAAGTCCTAATTGAAAAAATGAGTGAGGCCACTTGTTTGGATACAGAGAGCAAACAGAAATTAAAGAAAGACTCTGCTCCTAAAATCACCAAAATGAGTCAGCTGAAGTTGGAGACTCCCAGTGGCCAGTCCGAAGATCATCATAGAGACTCTCCAGTGCCACCTCCGAGAAGGAACCTTAAATTACCGACAAAAGAGAGGCCTGCCAGCGCTGACTGGGAGGAACTAATAGGAGAACTGCGAGCCGAGTTGATTGAGGTGAAAAAGTTGATTCATTTCAGGCCAGAACCTGTATTCCTCAGACCCAGGAGTGGGTTTCAAAACAGAAGATACCCGGCTTGTGAAGCGTGCTGTTTATTATATCAGTGTACGGTATGTGTCCACTGGCTAAGATGTGGTGAGGAAGGACATTATGCCAAGGAGTGCCAATGGCTGCGGTCGTTTGGGTTAAAAGACAGGAGGTTGCCAGTGCGGGGCGACTGATAACCGCGACACGGAGGAGGCCCCAGAAGCAAATCCAAATCTCACCAAACCCCAGAACAGTGCATGAGGTAAAACGGCTGCATCAGTACTATCCCCAAGTGTGTTCCCGTCTACAACAGCTGCAAGGGAGACGGGGCATCAGTTACTTAATGCCCAGTGCAGAAGTCAAATGATATACTCCTGGGAGGAGGATTCCTCAGTCAGTAAAGATAGCCTCATCAACCTAATTGGTGAAAGGTGCTTTATACACTGCCAGCTAGATGGACTCCTAGTAAAAGCACACAGGAGCCCAAGCGAGCCTTTTAAATGAAAAATGGAGAAGGTGCTACCTGACACACACTAGCCTTCGGTCACTAAAAGAACTATTGGGACCAGAGGAACTCCACGGCAAAGCCGTCAACCAGACCACAATCCCTTTCATAGGCTGGGTGGAAGTGACTTTCCAACTCAGGGCCACAAAGAACAGCAACACCATTGACCTCTTGGTACCTTTTCTCGTGTCCAGTGATCAGAACGTGGCAGAGGATCCTATCTTGGGTTATAATGTAATCAGTGAAGTCATCACGAAACACAAGTCAGGGATACTGGTGGTGGATGCAATTGCCACATTGCTTGCCATACCCATCACCGTGGTGGAAAACGTGATCCATAGAGTAAAGAAAGCACAGAATACAATGGACCTAAAAGAAGTCAAGCTAGGCTGGCGCCCAACCATCATCCCTGCAAACCAAATGGTGGGGGTGAGGTGGAGAAAAGTCAAGAAAAGACTGTTCGTGCCAAAAGACTCCTCAGAACTTCCGGAAGGCCTAGTTCAAGGTGACACTGTGCTTACGATTCCTACTGGTGGGTTTGTTAAAGTGACAATACCGGTGATGAATACTACGAGTCACAAAATTAGACTGGATCCAAAGACTGTGTTTGGTCACATCGAAACCATTAAAAATATATATCCAGCCAGTGTGAGACCCACCCAGGGGTCTACAGTGAATTCAGTCTCCCCACCAAGGAACAGGAATTGCCCTGGGGAAGAAATTGTACGACCCACCTCGGAGTCCTGGGTCCCCCAATACCCCTGGAACACTTGTGTGCTGAAGGTCTAGCGGCTGCAAAACAGATGCTGAGAGAAGAGTGTCATGCGTTCTCTAAAGATGACTCTGATATAGGCTGTATCCCATCGTTGCAGTTGAAAATCAATTTGAAAGACACAACCCCAGTAACCAGAATGCCAAAACCATTACACCGTGAAGTGAAAGAATATTTACAAGATCTCATCAACAGAGGTTGGGTCCAAAAGTCAAAGTCGTCATATTCCTCTCCTATTGCCAGGTGTGTTAGTGTTAGGAAGAAGGACGGTACACTGAGACTCTGTTGTGATTACCGGGAACTAAACCGAAAGTCAGTACCTGATCGACACCTGATACCAAAGATCCAAGATATGCTGGATAGCCTATCAGGAAGCACCTGGTTCTCTGTCCTCGATCAGGGTAAGGAATACGACCAAGGGTTTGTCGAAGAATCCAGTAGACCATTGACAGTATTCATCACACCGTGGGGATTATATGAGAGGATCCGACTACCGTTTGGGCTCAGTTCAGCTCCAGCAGAATTCCAGAGGAGCATGGAGACATGTTTAGAAGGATTGTGGGACCATATCTGCCAGCCATACTTGGATGACAATGTGGTACACAGCAAAACCTTCTGGGAGCATGTTGAACACGTGAGGACCATATTACAATGGTATCAACAACACGGAGTTAAGTTGACCCCAAAGAAGTGTGAACTGTTCAAAAGACAAGTCCGATTTCTAGGGAAAATTGTGTCTGGAGAAGTATATACCATGGACCCAGCAAAAATGGCTCCGGTACTGGCCTTAAAAGACAAGGGGCCCTCTACCGTCTGGGAGTTGAGGCAGATATTAAAATTCCTCTCCAATTATTGTACTTACGTTCGGAACTTCTCCAGGATTGCCGCCCCACTATACCTCCTCTTAGGGGGGATGACAGAGACAACAACACCCATGGAGAAAAAGAAGAATGCGGGTAGGACCGGGCTTAAATGAAACAACGCCGTTTCATTCCAACAGCCCATTCTCTGGACAGCAGACCACCAGGAGGTATTGGAAGGGCTAGTAGACTACCTGGTAAAACCACCCATCTTGGGATATCCTGATTTCAATTTACCATTTGTTATTCATTGTGAAGCTTCTCAAGTTGGACTGGGAGCTGACCTGTATCAGCATCAAGATGGAAAAATGATAGTCATCGGTTACCGTTCTAGAACGCTGACAGACGCCGAGAAGAATTACCATGTACATTCTGGAAAATTGGAGTTCCTGGCATTAAAATGGGCTATCGGTGAATGATTTAGAGATTATCATTACTACAGCAAAGAGTTTGAGGAGTGCACTGACAACAACCCTTTGACCTATGTCCTTACTACAGCCAAACTGAATGCAACGGTTCAGAGATGGGTCACTGAACTAGCTGACTTCAATTTCAGCATCAAGTACAGGCCAAAAAAATGCAATACGGATGCTAATGGATTGTCAAGAATGCCACTAGAGCCTGAGGAGTTCATGCAAGAATGCTTGGAGGAAGTCAGTTTGGAAGCAATTGAGAGCACTACCCAAGCAGTACAAGCTTATTAGGAGGAAGACACACCATTGTGGTGTCCATTGACGGTGGAAACCACCAAAAAAGCAAAGGAACAAGATCACCCCCAGGCTATTCAACAGCTACCAAAATGGAAAATCCGTAGAACACAACGGGAAGATCAGATAATTGGTAGAATACTACTTTATGTGGACCAAAATCAGTTTCCAAGTAAACGGGAGAGAGACAATGAGTCACCAGCAGTATCTGTTTTAATTAAAGAATGGACGAAGCTCTACCTCAGTGAAGACGGTATCCTGTATTGTAAAGGAGGACAAAACCGGTAGTTGGTACTACCCAGAGTATTCCGTAGGTTGGTCTTCAAAGAACTCCATGAAAACTTGGGACACCTGGGAGAGGAAAGGACAACAAATTTGATCCGTGAACGTTTCTTCTGGCCGTACATGCAGAGAGATATTGAGAGATATGTGACCAGGGAGTGTGGGTGTCTGAAAGATAAACGTCCCAACACATCAACCCGGGCACCTATGGGCAACATCCAAACTACGTATCCATTTGAGATGGTCTCAATAGACTTCCTACATCTTGAGACATGCTAGGGTGGTTACGAATACATCTTGGTGGTGATGGACCATTTTACTCGATTTGCTCAAGCATATGCCACCACCAATAAATCAGGACGAACAGCAGCAGAGAAGATCTTCAATGATTTTGCTTTGAGGTTTGGGTTCCCTATGAGGTTACACCATGACCAAGGAAGAGAATTTGAGAACCAGCTCGGAAATAGAAGGAACAGATGGCAGAGGCATACAACATAGCGTCCAAAGTGGTTACGCAAGGACATAGCAAGAGTAAGGAGTAGTGTTGAGCCACCCCCGTAGTGTTCGGGTTCGGTTCGGTTCGTCGAACACCGGGATGTTCGAGGAACTGTTCGTCGAACTGTTCGTCGAACACCTTAGAACACCGTCGAACACCGTTAAAACCAATGGCAGGCAAACAAAAACACATAGAAACACATAGAAAACACCTTCAAAGGTGTCCAAAAGCTGACAAACTGCTCAGAAGACGCTTTCTTTAAAAAAGCCGGCCGGCAATTCAGCAGCGGCATACACCGGTACCCGACAATTTAGACAAGAAGGAATAGAGCTTCACACATAGATTAGATAGATAGAAACATGTCAGTCACATATATATGAAGTACAGTGACAGTGTTGCTTACTGTACTTGTCATTTAGTGTAAAGGATTTATTAAAAAATATAATAGTGTTTTCATGCACCGTCTCTTTAAAAAAGCCGGCCGGCAATTCAGCAGCGGTACCCGACAATTTATAACAGACAGAATAGAGCTTCACACATAGATTAGATAGATAGAAACATGTCAGTCACATATATATGAAGTACAGTGACAATGTTGCTTACTGTACTTGTCATTTAGTGTAAAGGATTTATTAAAAAAAATATTAGTGTTTTCATGCACCGTCTCTTTAAAAAAGCCGGCCGGCAATTCAGCATCTGTACCCGACAATTTATAACAGACAGAATAGAGCTTCACACATAGATTAGATAGATAGAAACATGTCAGTCACATATATATGAAGTACAGTGATAGTGTTGGTTACTGTACTTGTCATTTAGTATTAAAATAAAGGATTTATTATTAAAAAAAATTGTCGTGGGGTTCCCCTTAATTTTAGTCTCTAGCGGAGGTTAAGCAGACAGCTGGGGCAGATGTTTGAAGCCTGGGAAGGGGGTAATACCTACGGAGCTTCCCAGGCTACTAATATGAGCCCCCAGCTGAATACATAGCCTTTACTAGCTATTAAAATGGGGGACCCCCCAAAAAAATGACGTAGGGTCCCCCCTAATTTAATAGCTAGCAAAGGCTAGGCAGACAGCTGGGGGCTGATATTAATAGCCCAGGAAGGGAGCCATGAATATTGGCCCCCTCCCAGGCTAGAAACACCAGCCGTCAGCCGCCCCAGAAATGGCGCATTCATAGGATGCGCCAATTCTGGCACTTAGCCTCGCTCTTCCACGCTGCCCTGTAGCGGTGGCAGGGGGTAATATGGCTATGGTTGATGTCAGCTTATAATGCCAGCTGACATCAAGCCCAGGTTAGTAATGGAGAGGCGTCTATAAGACACCCCTATTACTAACCCCATAGTGAAAGCTAAAAAAAAACACAAACACCCAGAATAAAGTCCTTTAATTGAAATAAAGACACAATCCTTTATTGTTCTAAATTAAACCATACTTACCGTCACGCCCATTCCAGCTGAAGCCAACGATCTCCTGCAATAAAAGAAAAATAATAAAGCAACATCATCCTTACCTTTCCATGGTTCCCACGACAGCTTCAGCTCTGCTACATCGAGATGACAGGCTGGACCGCAGGAGATAGCTGCCATCCAGCCTGTCATCCCGCGGACACTGAGAAGCGCAGGCATGCTTGCGCTCTGCAGTGTCTGGCTGTGACGGCATAAAGATGAGACGAGTTCATGTCCAATGAACTCGGCGCACCTCATGCACGTCACTGACAGCGTGGGAAAATTCTCACGCTGAAGCGCTGAGTGCAGGAGAATTCTCCCACGCAGTCAGTGATGTGCATGAGGTGAGCCGAGTTCATTGGACATTAACTCGGCTCATCTGGATGCCCTCACAGAGAGACACTGTGGAGCGCAAGCAAGCCTGCGCTTCTCAGTGTCTGCGGGATGACAGGCTGGATGGCAGCGTTCTGCTGCGGTCCAGCCTGTCATCTCGATGTAGCAGAGCTGAAGCTGTCATGGGAACCATGGAAAGGTAAGGATGATGTTGCTTTATTATTTTTCTTTTATTGCAGGAGATCGTTGGCTTCAGCTGGAATGGGCGTGACGGTAAGTATGGTTTAATTTAGAACAATAAAGAATTGTGTGTTTATTTCAATTAAAGGACTTTTTTCTGGGTGTTGTGTTTTTTTTAAATACTTTACTAGAAATTCATGGTGGTCATGTCTAATATTGGCGTGACCCCATGAATTTTGGGCTTAGGGCCAGCTGATAATGCCAAGCTGGCCCTAACCCCTTTATTACCCAGTGAGCCACCGCACCAGGGCCCTGGATGAGTTGGGTACAGCGCCAGAAGATGGCGCTTCTATGAACGCGCCATTTTCCGGGGTGGCTGCGGACTGCAATTTGCAGCGGGGGTGGCCCAGAAAGCTTGGGCCTCCCTGCGCTGCGGATTCTAGCCCCCAGCTGCCTAGTTGTACCTGGCTGGACAAAAAAACAGGGCGAAGCCCCACGTCAATTTTCTTTAAATTATTTCATGAATTTCCTGAAATAATTTTAAAAAATTGAAGTGGGGCTTCGCACTATATTTGTGTCCAGCCAGGTACAGCAGGCAGGAATGGGCTGCCCCCAACCACCAGCTGCCTATTTGTACCTGGCCGGACACAACAATATAGGGAAGGCCTTTTTTTCTTAATTATTTCATGAATTTCATGAAATAATAAAAAAAAAAATACGTGGGGCTTTGCACTATATTTGTGTCCAGCCAGGTACAACTAGGCAGCTGGGGGCTGGAATCTGCAGCGCAGGGAGGCCCAAGCTTTCTGGCCCCCCCCCGCTGCAAATTGCAGTCCGCAGCCACCCTGGAAAATGGCGCGTTCATAGAAGCGCCATCTTCTGGCGCTGTACCCAACTCATCCAGGGCCCTGGTGCGGTGGCTCACTGGGTAATAAAGGGGTTAGGGCCAGCTTGGTATTATCAGCTGGCCCCAAGCCCAAAATTCATGGGGTCACGCCAGTATTAGACATGACCGCCATGAATTTCTAGTAAAGTATTTAAAAAAAACACAACACCCAGAATAAAGTCCTTTAATTGAAATAAACACACAATTCTTTATTGTTCTAAATTAAACTATACTTACCATCACGCCCATTCCAGCTGAAGCCAACGATCTCCTGCAATAAAAGAAAAATAATAAACCAACCTCATCCTTACCTTTCCATGGTTCCCACGACAGCTTCAGCTCTGCTACATCGAGATGACAGGCTGGACCGCAGCAGAACGCTGCCATCCAGCCTGTCATGCTGCAGACACTGAGAAGAGCAGGCATGCTTGCGCTCCTCAGTGTCTCGCTGTGACGGCATCCAGATGAGCCGAGGTCATGTCCAATGATCTCAGCTCACCTCATGCACGTCACTGACAGCGTGGGAAAATTCTCACGCTGAAGTGCTGAGTGCAGGAGAATTCTCCCACGCTGTCAGTGACGTGCATGAGGTGAGCTCATGTCCAATGAACTCGGCTCACCTCATGCACGTCACTGACAGCGTGGGAAAATTCTCCTGCACTCAGCGCTTCAGCGTGAGAATTCTCCCACGCTGTAAGTGACGTGCATGAGGTGAGCCGAGTTCATTGGACATGACCTCGGCTCATCTTTATGTCGTCACAGAGAGACAATGTGGAGCGCAAGCAAGCCTGCGCTTCTCAGTGTCCGCGGGATGACAGGCTGGATGGCGGCGTTCTGCTGCGGTCCAGCCTGTCATCTCGATGTAGCAGAGCTGAAGCTGTCCTGGGAACCATGGAAAGGTAAGGATGAGGTTGCTTTATTATTTTATTTTTATTACAGGAGATCGTTGGCTTCAGCTGGAATAGGCGTGACGGTAAGTATGGTTTAATTTAGAACAATAAAGAATTGTGTGCTTATTTCAATTAAAGGACTTTATTCTGGGTGTTTGTGTTTTTTTTAACTTTGACTATGGGGTTAGTAATGGGGGTGTCTTATAGACGCCTCTCCATTACTAACCTGGGCTTGATGTCAGCTGGCATTATAAGCTGACATCAACCCCAACCCTATTACCCCCTGCCACCGCACCAGGGCAGCGTGGAAGAGCGAGGCTAAGTGCCAGAATTGGCGCATCCTATGAATGCGCCATTTCTGGGGCGGCTGACGGCTGGTGTTTCTAGCCTGGGAGGGGGCCAATATTCATGGCTCCCTTCCTGGGCTATTAATATCAGCCCCCAGCTGTCTGCCTAGCCTTTGCTAGCTATTAAATTAGGGGGGACCCCACGTCATTTTTTTGGGGGGGTCCCCCATTTTAATAGCTAGTAAAGGCTATGTATTCAGCTGGGGGCTGATATTAGTAGCCTGGGAAGCTGTCTGCTTAACCTCCGCTAGAGCCTAAAATTAAGGGGAACCCCACGCCAATTTTTTTAATAATAAATCCTTTATTTTAATACTAAATGACAAGTACAGTAACCAACACTATCACTGTACTTCATATATATGTGACTGACATGTTTCTATCTATCTAATTTATGTGTGAAGCTCTATTCTGTCTGTTATAAATTGTCGGGTACAGATGCTGAAATGCCGGCCGGCTTTCTTAAAGAGACGGTGCATGAAAACACTATTATTTTTTTTAATAAATCCTTTACACTAAATGACAAGTACAGTAAGCAGCACTTTCACTGTGCTTCTTATATATGTGGCTGACATGTTTATATCTATCTAATCTATGTGTGAAGCTCTATTCTTTCGGTTCTAATTTGTCGGGTACCGGTGTATGCCGCTGCTGAATTGCCGGCTTTTCATGTTTCACTGTGAGCACTGTTCCCATCGATTTGGGCAATCACTGTAATGCCACAACCACCATGGCTGTGGCATTACAGTGAGTGGCAGACAATCCCTGCATGATTGGTGCTCTAAATAGCGCCAGACCTGCAGGACACGCTTTTGGTGCACGAACAGTTATCGAACATAACCTCGAACAGCCGAATTTTTTGCAAATCGTTCGGGTTCGTCGAACAACTCGAACACCGCCCAAAACAGCTCGAATTTGAGATTGGCGAACAGTTCTAGTCGAACACCGCTCATCTCTAGTAAGGAGCACTATGATCGAAAATGTTATGGAGCAGAATTGACACTGGGAAGCCGTGTGCTAGTCAAGAGCGTACATGAGAAAGGTGGTCCAGGAAAATTTCGTTCATACTGGGAAGACAAGGTGTATGTGGCCGTAAGGAGGAGAGCTGATGACAGCCCAGTGTATGAAATCTGA
The DNA here is from genome assembly GCF_046119375.1 of Phyllobates terribilis. NCBI lineage: Eukaryota > Metazoa > Chordata > Amphibia > Anura > Dendrobatidae > Phyllobates > Phyllobates terribilis. The sequence goes on from NW_027362761.1 coordinate 1,019,605,705, forward strand.
TTGGAAACGGGAGACAAGAAAACCAGAATAGTTCATCGGAATTTACTACTACCCTGTGATTATCTCCCACCACAACAAGACTTCCCAGAAGTAGACCGACATCGTTCAAAACCGACTAAGGGACCACCACAGACTGAAGCTCCGCAGGTGGATAGTGACCTTGAAAGTTCCGATAAAGTAGAGCACACCATCATATTTCATGGACCCAAGGAGAGGGATGTACTATCCTCAGAAGAGTGAACTAAGTCCTGAAGCTCCAGAGTTTGCACCAGGGAGTACAGATGAAGTCCAATTCAGATCTGATGATCGAACACCGGCCCCTGAAGAGCCCGATCGACACTCAGGAGGAGTGGAATTACCAGACCATGCGGAAACAAGCGACTCAGGAGAAGTACAGGAACTTACAGAGGCTGCTCCAAGAGCATCTGAGGAAGCATGGGAAATTAGTGCGGTGGAAGAAACTTCTGTGACCAAAGAACCCGTGGTCTCTGAGGAACAACCCATCAGGAGGATGTCGACTCGAGAATTGAGGAGGCCTGTGATGCTGACATATGAGACACTTGGTGAACCGAGTCAAGTGCCAAGGACTGTCGACTGGAAACAGGTATCTCTGCCTGCGGACCAGGTAAGCCCACATGAGTGGTATTCACCACTGAGAGGCAGTGTGGAAGATGCTGCCTACTGGAAAGACTTGTTTTCATGCTTTGATTTTCCTTAAAGACTTTGTAGAAACAAAGAACTGTTAAAGCATAGAGAGAGAGAGCTGGTTGAAGACGTACGAAAAGCTCTAGCTGAAGAGATGCTAATTGTTTTAATTGTGTTAATTTTTTATTTCTTACAGGCATCCTACAAGAAACAGGTCGTAAGATTAGGTTGTTATCAATGTTTATGAACGTTATACCAATTTCACAATGCTAATTTGTATATAAAGTTATCCATCTTTCATCTCTGTCTCAGAATTGGTCAGATTGACCAATTAAGATGAATGTCGAGGACAACATTCAAAAAGGAGGGAAGAGTGTGACGTAGAAGTAGTGCTTTTGCAGAGTGTGACATGCAGAAGTAGTGCTGGTGCTTTAAAAGCATCCAGCAATTAGAGGAGTTAACACAGTCACAGGAGAAGGGGAGTGTTTTAGCAGAGTCCCAGGGGGATTGTGGGGAAGTTGTTTACTGTCTGGCTAGAGCTGAAGAGAAAGGTGGTGTGTGTGATCTGTATTTCACAGAAGCGCCCCTGCAAGTGAAAAGGATTAAAGTCAGGAGTCAAGCTAAGCTCAGGTCAGGTAGAGTTCTTGAACTAGCAGTGCAGAGTATTGTCAGGCATAAATATAAGTACTGGAAGAAATGGTGTCACAGGGATCATCTCCCTCAGCCAATCCTCTCACCTCCTCTATCTCACTGTGCTGTAAAGAATGCTGTGTTCATTAATGTGCCTTTGCATTAGAACATTGCTGTTCTGTACTACTGGGAAGACTGTGAACTCCTGTGCTGCTAAGGAAACTGTACTGTTTGTCACTGGAGCCTGTTGCTCATAAGACTTAACTTGCACTGGCTGTGCGGCTTCTTATTAAATGCTACTGTTTTACTGTTTATGAGGACTCTTGTCAAGAGTGTCTGGTCAGCAAGTGAAACAACCTACGTGTCTGTCCCTGAGGGTCAATACCCCTGTGTGCCTGAGAGAAGCTGCAGCACATGATCTATGGTCGCCCTGAGTAACGGTTCCCCCAAGGATTTCAAACAATTCATGTAATTTGTCTCGCCCCTATCTGAACCTAACAGTGTGCACGTAACATAGCAGATTAAGGCTATGTTGACACATCGTGGTTTTTTCAGCGTTTTTTTTTCTGCAGCAAAACCTCATCTCTTGCCAGGAGGTTGTTCAGGATTTTTCTTGTTTTTTTGCTTGTTTTTTAGTGCGGTTTTTTCCACTGTCTTTTTGTCTCTTTCATGCATGTACATAAAGTTCAGTGAAAAAAAAATTCTCATTCTGGTTTTGGCACAAAAAACGCTGAAAAACCTGACACCTGCATTTTTTCAGCATTTTTTTCACCACCCATTGCTTCCAAATGAATAGTGACATTCTCTATTTTGCAAAAAAATCCATGCAAAGCACAACATTCTGAAACAACCATGATGTGTGCATGAGATTTCTGGAATCTCATAGACTTTGCTGGTACTGTAAAACGCAGCTGAAAATTTGCATAAAAAAACGCATCAAAAAATGCTGTAAAAACCATGATGTGTGAACATAGCTTAGCCATGGTATGGTTTTAACCCCTTACCGACATGTGCCGTACGTGTATGGCACATGTAGTGCCTCTCCCTTTGGTGCGGGCTCCGGTGATGCGATGAATACTGACCAAATACTGATAGTGGGGCCGTGGCCTTAGGCTATGGCCCCAATATCAGTATTTACTCAGTATTTTTCCTCAGTATTTGTAAGCCAAAACCGAGTGAGGAACAATCAGAGAAAAGGTATAAGGCTATGTGCCCACGATGCAGAAATGCTCCGGATTTTTCCTGAGCATTTCTGCATCTCCCTGGCAGAAAAAAAGCATGCGGATTGTACATGCGTTTTTCCTGCCAGGGACAAGCGGAAGTGAAGCTTTCTTCACATGCATTTCTGCATGCGGGTTGTCAAGCGCTTTCCAAGCGACTTTAGCAGGGTCGGACTGGGGTGTCTGGGGCCCACAGGGAGAACTGACTCTAGGGGCCCACCTACAGCCATATGCAAATATCTGTTATCCGCTATCCCTGTTATAGTGGAGCATTGACTGGCGGCTCCTGCACATCTACTGTGCGACACTAACTGGGATGTACAATTACGGTAGTTTGCATTAAAGGACTTCTTTGGTTAAAACAAGTTATCACCGATCCATGGGCTCTACAGGATAGGTGATAACTTATTGATCGTTTGGGTTCGAACATTGGAAAACGCACCTATCGGAAGAATGGGGAAGTTTTATCCCTGACAGGACACTTATCCCCATTTTAAAATGCAGCGACAGCTGGGACGTCTGACCGCAGCTCCATTCATTCTCTTGGGGGCTTCCAAAAAAGAGCAGCACTCACAGCCACTGAAGGAATGAATGGATCAGTGGTCGCATCTCACATGCCGCTCCAGTTTAATGGGGAGAAAAGCTCCACATTCTGCCGATTGTGTCTCAGCAGTCAGACCCCCACCAATCAATATTATCACTGATCCTGTGGAGAGGTGATTACTTGTTTTCACCGGAGAACCCCTGTAAGTGCATCTCTGCCGCTCTGGTCCAAGTATTTAATCTCTAAAGCCACGGCCCCACTATCAGTATTTGGTCAGTATCCGGTCAGTATTTTTTTTCAGGAGTGGGAGCCAAAACCAGGTGAAGAACAATCAGAGAAAAGGTAGAATAGAAACAAGTCACCAATTCTGCATTTATCACCCACTACTTGTTTTGGCAGCGACTCCTGAGAAAAAATACTAACCAAATACTAATGGTGGGGCTGTGGCCTAATGGAAAAAAATCTTTTCCTAGTTAATATCAGCAAGAGCAAAATGACCGCCATACACAACACAGTTCACTATATCAACACCAATAATACCACATACAAAAGGGACAAATATTGCCACACCATGACTAGATCACATATTACCACCACATAGTGACCGAATAATACCACATACAAGGAACAAATACGGCCACACCATGACCAGACTACATATTACCACCCCAAAGTGACCAAATACTACAATACTGATCATGAATTCAAGCCACAATACTAACAACACTGTTATTACCACCAGCGACATTATACACAGGAGCTCCGTATATAGTGTCAGTGTACAGGTAACACAGTGATCACCAGTGACATCATACACAGGATCTCTGTATATAGTGTCATTGTACAGGTAATACAGTGATCACCAGTGATATTATACACAGGAGCTCTGTATATAGTGTCAGTGTACAGGTAACACAGTGATCACCAGTGACATTATAAACAGCAGCTCTGTATATAGTGTACAGGTAATACAGTGGTCACCAGTGACATTATACACAGAAGCTCTGTATATAGTGTATACGTAATACAGTGATCACTGTGACATACACAGGAGCTCTGTATATACTATATACACACGTGGTCAGAATTGTTGGTACCCCTCGTTTAATGAAAGAAAAACCCACAATGGTCACAGAAATAACTTGAATCTGACAAAAGTAATAATAAGTTAAAAATCTATGAAAATGAAGAAATGAAAGTCAGACATTCCTTTTCTGCTTCCACAGAATTTAAAAAAAAATTAAACTCATGAAATAGGCCTGGAAAGAAATTATGGTACCCCTGAAAATAATGTGACAAAAGGGACATGTTAAAACAAGTTGTGTCCACTAATTAGCATCACAGGTGTCTACAATCTTGTAATCAGTCAGTGGGCCTGTATATAGGGCTACAGATACTCACTGTGAGGTTTGGTGACATGGTGTGTACCACACTTAACATGGACCAGAGGAAGCAAAGGAAAGAGTTGTCTCAGGAGATTAGAAAGAAAATTATAGAAAAGCATGTTAAAAGTAAAGGTTATAAGACCATCTCCAAGCAGCTTTATGTTCCTTTGACTACAGTGTCACATATTATTCAGAAACTTAAGATCCATGGGACTGTAGCCAACCTCCCTGGACGTGGCCGCAGGAAGAAAATTGATGACAAATCAAAGAGACGGATAATATGAATGGTAACAGAAGAGTCCAGGAAAACTTCTAAAGAGATTAAAGGTGAACTTCAAGCTCAAGGAACATCAGTGTCAGATCGTACTATCCATCGTTGTTTGATCCAAAGTGGACTTCATGGGAGATGACCAAGGAGAACACCATTGTTGAAAAAAAATCATAAAAAAGCCAGACTGGAATTTGCCAAGCTACATGTTGACAAGCCACAAAGCTTCTGGGAGAATGTACTATGGACAGATGAGACAAAAATGGAAGTTTTTGGCAAGGCACATCAGCTCTATGTTCACAGATGGAAAAATTAAGCATATCAAGAAAAGAACACTGTCCCTACTGTGTAACATGGAGGAGGCTCTGTTATGTTCTGGGGCTGCTCTGCTGCATCTGGCACAAGGTGTCTTGAATCTGTGCAGGGTACAATGAAATCTCAAGACTATCAAGGGATTCTAGTGAGAAATGTGCTGCCCAGTGTCAGAAAGCTTGGTCTCAGTTGCAGGTCATGGGTCTTGCAACAGGATAATGACCCAAGAATGGCTCAGAGGAAAACATTGGACTATTCTGAAGGGGCCTTCTATGAGCCCTGACCTAAATCCTATTGAGCATCTTTGGAAAGAGCTGAAACATGCCGTCTGGAAAAGGCAACCTTCAAACACGAGACAACTGGAGCAGTATGCTCATGAGGAGTGGGCCAAAATACCTGTGGAGAGGAGCAGAAGTCTCATTGACAGTTACAGGAATCGTTTGATTGCAGTGATCGCCTCAAAAGGTTGTTAAACAAAATATTAAGTTAAGAAGAACCATCATTTCTGTCCAGGCTGATTTCATGAGGTTAATTTTTTTTTTTAATTCTCTGGAAGCAGAAAAGCAATGTCTGACTTTCATTTGTTCATTTTTAAAAATTTATAATTTATCAGATTCAAGTTATTTGTGTGACCATTGTGGGTTTTTCTTTCATGAAACAAGGGGTACCAACAATTTTGACCACGTGTGTAGTGTAAGTGTACATGTAATACACTGTCTCACCAGTGACGTCTCTAGGTGAAGTTCTTCATCTTCGCTTTTCTTCTCCATCAGGTACAGACGGCCATCACTTCTTCCAGCCAGGAATCGTCTCTGCAGAAAATAACACACAGTTACCAATAACTGATCTCTTCTAGAGAATATTCCCACTCCCCCCCCCCGACTTCTACACTATACCAGTTGAAGAAAAAAAGCAACATAGTGCCGTCCTGCACAGTAACAGGACTCCTCTTTTGTCCCATCCCATGGAAAACAGTTTCCTAAAAAGTAAATTATATTACAGAAGTAATAATGTAATAATAATTGGAATCTAAAGTAATAATGTTCCCCACTGGCCACCATAAACTAATAAAGTATGTTCCTCAATCTGGCCCCCAAACAGTAATTAAGTCCCTTGTCCAGCCAGGCATCCCCATATGTCCCTTCTGCCCCCCATATGTCCAGGGTGGCCTCTCCATATATTTATCCTAGCCCACATGTATCGAGCCTACCAACCCCCCCCATATATCCATCCTAGCCCCCCATGTCGCCAGCCTGCCCCCCCCACATATCCATCCTTGCCTCCATGTTTCCAGCCTGCCCCCCTATATACCCATCCTGGACTCCATGTATCCATCCTGACACCCCCCTGCATATATTCCTTCTGGCCCCCATTTGTCCAGTGTGACCCCTCCATATATTTATCCTAGCACACGTGTATCGAGCCTGCCCCCTCCCATATACCCATCCTAGCCCCCCATGTGGCCAGCCTGCCCCCCCCACATATCCATCCTTGCCTCCATGTTTCCAGCCTGCCCCCCATATATCCATCCTGGACTCCATGTGTCCAGCTTCCCCCCATATATCCATCCTGCCCTTCCCCCCTGCATATATCCATCCTGACACCCCCCCATATATCCATCCTGCCCCCCCATATATCCATCCTGGACTCCATGTGTCCAGCCTGCCCCACCCATATATCCATCCTGGCCTCCATGTGTCCAGCCTGCTCCCCTTACATATCCATCCTGGCCTCCATGTGTCCATCTTTCCCCCCCATATATCCATCATGTCCTCCATATGTCCAGTCTGCCCCCCACAAATCCATCCTGGCCTCCATGAGTCCAGCCTGCCCCCCCATATATCCATCCTGGCCTCCATGTGTCCAGCATGCCCCCCATATATCCATCCTGACCTCCATGTGTCCAGCCTTCCCCCCCATATATCCATCCTGGCCTCCAGCTTGGCCCCCCCTCATGTGTCCAGCCAGTGTTCCCCCTTATGGGTCCAGCCGGGGTTCCCCCTTGTGCGTCCAGCTGGGCCCCCCCTCATGTGTCCAGCCAGGGTTCCCCCCTTGTGTGTCCAGACAGGACCCCCCTTTTGTGTCCAGTTGGCTCCCCCTTGTGTGTCCAGCCAGGCTACCCCCTTGTGTGTCCAGCTGGGCCCCCCTTGTGTGTCCAACCAGGGTTCCCCCCCTGTGTGTCCAGCCAGGACCCCCCCTTTTGTGTCCAGTCGGCTAACCCCTTGTGTGTCCAGCCAGGCTACCCCTTGTGTGTCTGTCCAGCTGGGCCCCCCCTTGTGTGTACAGCTGGGCTTCCCCTTGTGTGTCCAGCTGGGCCCCCCTTGCGTGTCCAGCCAGGGGCCAAGACCATTACACACACACACACACCTCTTACCTTCCTGCGCTCTCGTGCAGTGTCCTCCTTCTCCTGAGTTGCGCGCCTCCTTCACAGCAGGCGCATGACGATGACGTCATACGCCGGCCGGCGAAAGGAGACGCGCAGCTTCAGCTGCTTCACTGGGACGTGCGCCGCGGTGGTTCAGGTAATGAACGCCGCATGCGCACGTCCCTGCATGCATTGTGCCTGCGCTTTTAAAGGGCCCGTGCCCCTTAAAACCACAGGATTTTTTTTTTTTGCTCTCTTCTCCCCCCTCTCCTCTGCAGCAGGGGGCGGGGCCCATCGGGAAAATTCCCGGTATCCCGCCAGCCCAGACCGACCCTGGATTTTAGCATCGCTTGGAAAGTGCTTGACAACTTGGTCACACTATATAAATCTATGCAAACGGCATGGATTTATATAGTGTGACCGAAAGAATATTATACTTACCTTCTGATGGCCCCCGGTGTCCTTGTCTTGGCTTGCCGCCAGCTTGCGGTAGACTAAAGGACCTGCCGACGTCAGGGGTCGCGTGACCCGTCACATGACTAATTGATGTCACCGCAGGTCCTTGAATCCACGGCGAGCTACCGGCAAGCCGAGACAAGGACACCGGGGGCCATCAGAGGTAAGTATAATGTTTATTTTTTTGTTATTCTTTTTTTTTACAGGTTCTATGGTACCTGGGTCCGGAGGAGAGTCTCCTCTTCTCCAAACCTGGGTACCATCCGCACATTGAAACCCATGTAATCCACATGTACAGATGCAGTGATGCAGATTCCATAGGCTCCAATGCAAGTCAATGGCGGCGGAAACGCCATGCTTTTGCAAAATAATTGGTAGTGCTGCGTTTTTTTCCGCAATGATAATCCGCAGCGGAAATTTCCGCAGCATGTGCACAGCACATGTGGATTATCATTGGGGAACATGGGAGGCCTTATACTAAGTGTTTTTTAAGCATTTCTGCAGCGGAATTGCTGCTGCGGAAGCGCTTAAAAAATGCATAGTAGGCACACAGCCTAATAGAAACACTTCACCACTTCTGCATTTTTGACCCACTCATGGTTTTGGCTTACAAATACTGAGGGGAAAAACTCACCAAATGCTGATAGTGGGAACGTAGCCTGAGACTGAGGAAGGGGCCACCATTTGTCTTCCTAATACTTCCCCAAGGTATTGAATAAACATTTATCAAGCTCACTAAAGTTCAAGTCCTCCAATGGGACTAATATTGAAAAGTTTGAAAAGATGTTAAAAAATTGTCTCACAATGTGTGCACAATTATTAGGCCATCATTTTTATGCAGATTTTCCAACTCCAAAATTATATTACGTTGAAGCAGATCAGGTGATGTGTATTTGTGTAATGAGGGGAGGATGGCATAAGGATATCAGCATCCTTCATCAAGGTGCACAGAATTATTAGGCAGCTTGTTTTCCTCAATCAAAATGTCCCAAAAAAGAGATTTACTTGACTCTGAAAGATTGAAAATTGTTAAAAGTCTTTCAGAGCAATGCTGCACTCTTGAAATTGATAAGATATTGGGGCGTGATAACAGAATCATCAAGTTTTGTTGCATATAGTCAACAGGGTCATAAAAAATGTGTTGAGAAAAAAAGACACATTAACTGCCAAAGATATGAGAAGAATCAAACATAAAGAGACCAGGAAGCCATTATCCTCCAATGCTGTCATATTCCAGAACTGCAACCAACCTGCAGTGCCCAGAAGTACAAGCTGTTCAGTGCTCAGAAACATGGCCGAGGTAAGGAAGGTTGGAACCCCGACCACCACTGAACAAGACACAGAAGGTGAAACGTTAAAAAAAAGCCAAAATTGTTGTTTTTTTTTGTTCACATGCCTTCCAAAACATGGGATAGAAAGCAATAAAATAAAACTACAAAGGCTCCGATTTATCAAGACTCGTGAGTTTCATGACAGTTTTGATGAGGGAACATGTTCGAGTCAGACACTCCTGATTCATTAAGAAGTGCATACCTGTTAATGAATCATGAGTGTCTGACCAGTGACGTGCACCTCCGTGTGCCTCACCACAAATCATACTCCAGTCAGGGACTGGAGTAAGATTTCTGGAGTAAGAAATACCACAGCTTGTCATGAATTAGATGAGATGTGGCATCACACCCCCGTTTAAGTCTTTGATGAATTAGGACCACAGATTCCAAATTGGTAACAGTGAAAATATCAACTAATCATCAAAAAAATAAGCCCAGGTACATTTCGGTTGTTGTAAAAATAGAAAAGTTATAAAACTCTAAGAATATGGCAAAAAAGGGATTTTTCACTAAAAAAAGTAGCAAAACATAAAAAAATTATATGCACTCCTCAACGCTGAAAATGCAAAAAGGAAAAGTCATGGAATTATGAAAAATCACAGGATTCATAGACATGTTAATGATATGCAGATTATGAAAAAATGGAAACAAAATTTTTAAAATAATTCAGTGTTAGATATAAGTGCCACATGCACTTAAATGCCTTCGCATGCTGTATATGAGGTTATTCATGGTTGTCTGAGGAATGTTCTGCCATGCTGAATGCACTTGGGCAACTAGTTATCAAAATCTGCTGCTGCCATCTCCATTTACAATTGTCACCCAATGACATCCCAGCTGTGCTTGATGGGAGACAAGTCTGGAGAAACTGCAGCCCATGGTAGCATGTTTAGAATAGGCAGGCTGCTCACAGTAGCAACATGTGGCCTGGTGCTGTCATGCTGTAGAACAGCTCCTGGAACACTTTGGAGAAATTGCAGGACCCCAGGTTCCATGACCAAATCAATGAAACGCTGAGCTGTTAGTGTACCTGGACTGACCATACATTATGTCAACACACACCATAATCCCAGGAGTTTGACCGGTTTGCCATTCTATCTTGAAGGCATCTTCATCGCGTTGAACATGTGATGTTATCACATTGAAAGAAAGGCAAGTAGTGACCCACTCTATACTGAAAGTGAGATTTGATGTCTTTCAAGAGGGAACATAAATGTGCCCCTGGAACCATTTTTCAACATTATAACTCAAGGCTACATGTTGCTCATACTGCTGTGAACCTGCAGGCCTGGCCTGGCAATCTGCCCTACCTGTCAGATGCCCGCTGGGCTGCAGGTACTCTGGGTCGCTCATATATAGACCAGAAACAGTCCCGTGGGCCACAGGAGACCCGCCAAGGGGTTTGCTTTGGCCCGTGGAGCTGTCCAGGATATGCTGGCTTACTTTTTCTTACATTCAAATGTATTTGCATCTTTCAGATGCACCGGCCATCAGGACAGAGGCAGAGCAGAGTAACGGTCGTCAGCCCCCACCCCAACGTGCCGCAATGTGATGAGGTCAACACGTTGCTGACTTCATCACACTGCTGCCGCCTCAGAGGAGCAGAGACAGCGTGGTCAGTGGTAAATGCTTCAGGAGGAGCCAAAGATTTGAAATACTTTATAATTGTAAGAATTGAGAAAAGGGGCACAGTTTTGCTAGAGGCAGTGTGGGGTGAAGCGGGCTACTTTATTCAGAGGGGCAGTTTGTGGGGGATATTTTTCCGATGCGCAGCGTGTGTGGGGGGATATTTTGCAGAGGGGCAGTTTGTGTGGGGTAGGTGTTTTGCAGAGCAGCAGTGTGTATGTGTGTGGGGGTATGTTGCAGAGGGGCAGTGTGTGTGTCTTGGATATTTTGCACAGGGACTGTGTGTGTGTGTGTGGGGGGGGGTGGAAATTATGCAGAGGGGCATTGTGTGTGTGTGAATATTTTGCAGAGGGGCAGTGTGTGGGAGATATTTTGCAGATGGGCTGTGTGTGTGTGGGGATATTTTGCAGAAGGACAGTGTGTGGGGGGATATTTTGCAGATGGCCAATGTGGATGGGATATTTTACAGAGGGGCAGTGTTTGTGGGGGATATTTTTCAGATGAGCAGTGTGTATGGGGATATTTAGCAGAAGGGCAGTGTGTGGGAAGGATCTTTCGCAGCGGGGAAGTGTGTGTGTGTGGGGGGAGTGCAGGTAGCACAGCAATTATTTATTTAGGGGAGCAGCATGGGAGATTTTTAGATTTATGGGGCAGTATAATGATACTTTTATTTTTAAGTGCACCGTGTCGAGAAATGATGCTGAAGACGGAGAAGAGTGAAGTCTGGAAAGTCGAGCTCTGGGTGTAAAATCTCATCATGGTGTCTGTGCTACATGGAGACAAAAGTGATGGGAATGACTTCAATCAGAGAAGATGTCACCTATAAGGTACCTGGATATAAATGTTTACATGTGATCCTGCCATCATCTCATCGCTACTGTGGTCCAGTATGGTCCGCCGTCTGATTATGACTGGTAACAGCAATTCCCATCATCGCCTTACCATTGATAAAGACATACTGTGTGTTGTAGGATCATGCAGTACAATTGTATATGGGCTTGACCTGACATTGCAATTGATTTCTGTACTAAGCTTGGTGATTTATTCATGTACTGATGGTGCTGCATTCATGTACTGACGGTGGTTCTGGTGCTGCATTCATGTATTGATGGGGGTTCTGGCACTGCATTTATGTGCTAACAGTGGTTCTGTCGCTGCATTCATATACTGATGATGTGTCTGGCGCTGCATTCATGTACTGACGGTGGTTCTGACACAGCATTCATGTGCTGAAGGTTGGTCTGTCACTGCATTCATGTATAACGGTGGGTCTGGCGCTGAATTCATGTACTAATGGTGGTTATGGTGCTGCATTCATGCAATGGTGGTGGTTTTTGTGCTGCATTCATGTAATGGTGGTGATTTTGGTGCTGCATTCATGTGCTGACGGTGGTTCTGGTGCTGCACTCGTACTGACCGTTGTTCTGGCGCTGCATTCATGTAATGGCTGTGGGTCTGGTGCTGCATTCATGTGCTGATGGTGGCTCTGATTTTGTACACATGTAGCAATCCAAAATGTACTTCATGGCCATGTTAACACTTATACCCACCTGTTCAATAAACTTAGCATGTTACTTATACTGCACAGTGAATGGTGTAAGAAATAAATAACAAAATTAAAATGCAGAATAGCTGGTTTTTTTTACATCCAGCTAAAAATAATAGAAGTTTTTCAGTACATCATATGTTATGGTACCATTAAAAATACAACACGTCCTGTAAAAATCAAGCCCTTGTATAGCAATCAAAAATATTAAAGAGTTCTTACTCATGAAACATAGTAATAAAAGACCGGAGATTGCTGTGTTCTACAGGTCTCAAGGGTGGCTATGGACATTTTCAGCAGGACTTTTCCCAAACCATAAAAATAGAGAGAGAATAAAGAACAAATGCTAAATCTTTTTGCTTAAATCTACTTCTGACTTAAACATACAATGTGACAAAGGCTTAAATAAAACCTGCATGTGTATGTACACATATAGTAAACTAAATCAATTTAAATTGTCTTTTGGAGTAAATTTGTTATTAAGAAATATTTTGTCTAAAGAAAGAGAAAATATCTCCAGTAAATAAGTCGTTTTAAGCTACGTTCCTAAGATGAGTTTTTGCCGCTGCATATTTTTGCTGCATCAAAAATGCAGCATCTTACAGTTCCAGCAAGGTGGATGGGATTTATAGAAATCTCCTGCCCAGTGTGCTTTATTTTTACCCGGCGTCCGCGACCAATCAGCGCAGTGGTTTTTAAATTTGGTGCCAATATCGCTGATTGGTCGCGGCCGGTGGACGTGACCAATCAGCACAGCGGTGTTTAAATTTGGCGCCAATATCGCTGATTGGTCGCGGCCGGCAGCCCCGACCAATCAGCGAATTGTATTAGTGAGGACTGGGGAGCGGCGCTGCGGGAGATGACCGGCTGCTCGCAGTAGAAGTATTCCGACTGGCGGCGCCCCTCCCCGGTCCTCCCTTCACACTTGCCGCTGATGTCTCAACGGTAGCTGCATGGAGGCCAGCGGCGCCGCCGGTCGGGGTACTTCGGCTGCATCGCCGCTGACCTCTATGCAGAGCGGTGTTTAAAGTTGGCGCCAATATCGCTGATTGGTCGCGGCCGTCGGCAGCGACCAATCAGCGTCGTGTTAGTGTGGGCCCGGGAGCGGTGCTGCTTGTGCGGGTACTTCCGCTGCGAGTAGCTGGGAGATGACCGGCTGCTCGCAGCAGAAGCATCCCGACCGGCGGCGGTGTCGCTCTCCGGTCCTCCCTTCACACTTACTGTCGGGAGATCAGCGGTCCTAGCCGCTGATCTCCCGACGGTAGCCGCATGGAGGTCAGCGGTGCCGCCGGTCGGGGTAGTTCTGCTGCGATCAGCTGGGAGATGACCGGCTGGCGCCTGTCATCTCCCAGCTGCATCGCCGCTGACCTCCGTGCGGCAGATGAGCCGCTAACGGCCGCCATCTTTTTTCTGAAATCCCGCGTCGCTGATTGGTCGCGGCCGGGCCAATCAGCGACGCGGGATTTCCTGGACAGAAGGACAGAAGGACAGACAGACAGACAGGATAAGACAATTATATATATTAGATGGAGCACTATGTGAAGCCCATTATACTGTATGGAGCACTATGTGGGGCTCATTATACTTTATGGAGGACTATGTGGGGCCGTTATACTTTATGGAGGACTATGTGGGGCCATTATACTGTATGGAGGACTATGTGGGGCCATTATACTGTAGGGACGACTATGTAGGGATTACAGTTGGGGAATCATACTGTGATGGGATCATCATTCTTTGTCGGGGGAATTGAGGGGTGGGTAAGGTAGGGTCATCATACAGTGCATGTGGAGGGTACTGTGGTGGAATTCACTGTGGGAGTATCATACTGTGTTTGGGGGTATTTTTGTTGGCATCATACTTTATCTGTAGTATTCAAGGTTTTTTATCCTTTGTTATTACATATTTAAATTAGGCCATTGGGCCATATGCTTTTTACTACCCTTTCATAAAATATTATATTATTCAAATATTTTATTATAAGATCTATTAATAAAAATGTACTTTGTTTGTGGGACAACCCTTTTAAGTTTATTTCCATATGAAAAGAATTATTGTTATATTTGATGATAAGGAAAAACTTCTTCAATTGTAGACTTTTCTTAATAAATATCAAAACTTGGCCCATGACTATCTGAGCTTTTAATTTTGTCCCTCTGTGTATTTGAGCTTGACATCCCTGGTGTACACTGACCTGCAGTGCGTGTTTCAAATCCACAAGATATGAATTTCTCTTGAATTTTCCCCATAGACTTGCATTATATGTGGAAAATCCGCAGGTAAAAAAATGTACGTGTGTGTTTAATGTGTTTCCGCTGCAGAAACGCATTAAAAACGCATATTATCCTAAGTATATCAATAAAGTTTTGTCAAAGCCAAATACCAGAATGTATCAAAAACAAAGCAGCTTTATTTAAAGCATGACACACCAGCAAGAGACAACAAAATGCGATAGTAACGCATCTTAAAAAATGCATAGAAAACCATAAATAACCTAATTTAAATTTTAGGTGCAAAAATTCTGCAGCATCAAAAAGTCACCAAAACCTCATCGTGGTCTCCGCTGTAGTCTGTTACCAGAATTGAAATGTTTAATTTCTCCACAGCTTAACCATGGAAGAAATGAAGCATTGCACAGTTCCTTGTGTCCAAACTGTTTCTTATCCCGCTTTTCCAAAAACTAATATAGCTAATAAATTAATAGATATTTTCTTTTATCCTGAAGAATAAAAGAGATAAGCTCAGGAATATGGTCTTGACTCATATGACTGCCTTATATTCCTCATAAAGTATAAAAATACAATGTCCATTCTATTCCCTGGTGTGTTTGTATATTTTGGGTTGAGAAAGTAATCCACTAAAGTTGAATAAAAAAAATCTTTAAAACAATGGTAAAGTGAATCCATTAAGAGTTGAATTCAATCAGATGGATAACCATTCATGCTCCGCAGCCGCTGGCAATAGGGATACCTTGCTGTATAAATAGCGCTTTTGAAATTACTTTCTATACAATTATTGTTTTTGGAGGTTTTGTTTCTTAGCAGATGGTGACAGAAATCCAATAAATTAGGTTGCTTTTGCTCTACTTCAATCTTCCCATGACTTTTGCCCCTTTACTGGGTGAATTTACCCAGCCCTGTTTATCATCCAGTTAATAAGTTAATTCTCTGCATGTTTTTTTTTTCAGCAATGTGTTTCCTCTCCTGGTATTTCTACACTGACAAAATACAATTATATATTGTTTTTTAACCAGTTATGTATTGCAGGGTTCCCCAACTTCAGTCCTCAAGGCCCACCAACAGGTCATGTTTTCAGGATTTCCTTAGTATTGCACAGGTGATGGAATTATTGCCTGTGCAGGTGATTGAATTATCACCTGTGTAATACTAAGGAAATCCTGAAAACATGACCTGTTGGTGGGCCTTGAGGACTGGAGTTGGGGAACCCTGATGTATTGTATTAATCAATTTCCCTAACTGTATATATGTATACATAGAGGAGCAATGTGACTTTACTCCACTTATGACAGCTGTCATATAACTATATTGTCACAAAGGATCCCCAATCCCGATTACAAAGTTTAAGATCTATAAATTGAAAAAAAAATAAAACACTGTATAGAAAATACTCCCTAAATTCTACCAGATTAGTATGTTTGAAAAGCATATATTCACTTAGTCACACCATTGTTCATATACAAAACAAGAGAAATAGGAGTCAAAGCTTTAAAAATACAATTTTTATTTAAAAAAACATACACAAATAATGTGGTTCAAGGTTTGAGTGCTACATACAAGTGCTTCTCACTAAATTAGAATATCATTAAAAAGTTAATTTATTTCAGTTTTTCAATACCAAAAGTGAAACTCATATTATATAGAGTCATTACAAACACAGTGATCTATTTCAAGTGTTTATTTCTGTTAATGTTGATGATTAGGGCTTACAGTCAATGAAAACACAAAAGTCATTGTCTCAGTAAATTAGAATACTTTATAACAACAGCTTAAAAAATGTTTTTAAAATCCGAAATGTTGGCCTACTGAAATGTATGTTCAGTAAATGCACTCAATACTTGGTTGGGTCTCCTTTTGCATCAATTACTGCATCAATGCGGTGTGGCATGGAGGCGATCAGCCTGTGGCACTGCTGAGGTGTTATGGAAGCACAGGGTGCTTTGATAGCAGCCTTCAACTCCTCTGCATTGTTGGGTCTAGTGTCTCTCATCTTCCTCTTGACAATACCTCATAGATTATCTATTGGGTTAAGGTCAGTGATACTGTTGTTTTTAAGCCAGGTATTGGTACTTTTGGCAGTGTTGACAGGTGCCAAGTCCTGCTGGAGAATGAAATTAACATCTCCAAAAAGCTTGTCGCAGAGGGAAGTGTGGCGCCCCTACGGATCCCTATGAGGGATCGCTCCTGCCAAACAAACCTGATCGCCTTCTACGAGGAGGTGAGCTCACAGCTGGACCGGGGAGAGTCAGTGGATGTTGTATACCTGGACTTCTCCAAAGCGTTTGATACTGTGCCACACAAAAGGTTGGTATATAAAATGAGAATGCTTGGTCTGGGGGATAATGTGTGCAAGTGGGTAAATAGCTGGCTGAGTGATAGAAAGCAGAGGGTGGTTATCAATGGAGTAAGCTCAGGGGGTGTCAGGGTTACTAGCGGGGTGCCTCAAGGGTCTGTCTTGGGCCCTATATTATTTAATATATTTATTAATGATCTAGTGGAAGGGTTGCATAGTAAAATAGCAATTTTTGCAGATGATACTAAACTTTGTAAAGTAGTTAATACAGATGAGGATAGGGCACAGCTGCAGGAGGATTTAGATAAATTGGGGAGTTGGGCCAAAAAATGGCAAATGGGGTTCAATGACGATACATGTAAGGTCATGCACATGGGAAAGAAAAACAGCAGTCACCCATACATATTAAATGGGAAACCGTTGGGGAAATCTGACATGGAGAAGGACCTGGGCGTCTTGGTTAACAGCAAATTAAATTGGAGTGCCCAGTGTCAGGCAGCAGCTGCGAAGGCAAATAGAGTCATGGCATGCATCAGAAGAGGAATAGGGGCATTTGATGAGAACATTGTTCTTCCTCTGTATAAAGCGCTGGTAAGGCCGCACTTAGAATATTGTGCACAGTTCTGGGCTAAAGTGCTCAGGAAAGACATATTGGAGCTAGAGAGGGTACAAAGGAGGGCGACTAAGGTAATAAAGGGAATGGAGGGAGTAGAATACCCAGAGAGGTTGTCAAAATTAGGCCTATTTACGTTGGAATAGAGAAGGCTTAGGGGAGACCTCATAAACATGTATAAATACATCAGGGGGCAGTACAGAGATCTCTCCCATGACCTGTTTATACCAAGGATGGTGACAAAGACGAGGGGGCACACTATGCGTCTGGAGGAAAGGAGGTTCCTGCACCAGCATAGAAGGGGATTCTTTACGGTCAGAGCCGTGAGACTCTGGAACTCTCTGGGAGAGGAAGTGGTGATGTCGAACTCACTTAATGAGTTCAAGAGAGGCCTGGACGCCTTTCTTGAGAACAATAAAATTACATCTTATGCTTAGTGATAGTTAATTAATCCAGATTGGAGTCGGGAAGTGAATTTTTCCTCAATGATGTAAATTGGCCTATACTGCATGTTTTTTTTTTGCCTTCCACTGGATCAACGCTGCGGAATAGCTGCAGTGCACAAGAAATAGGCTGAACTGGATGGACGCTTGTCTTTTTTCGGCCTTATAAACTAAACTACAGGTTCAGTCGTCACAGAGGTACTGCATCTCACCCAGAGGTGTGGTACCCCACTCTCAGGTAAGGATGGAGTACTGCCCGGGACCCACCCACCTGCATCCAACACTACACCTTTCCAGACCAGCAGGCGGGGCAAGATGCACGTGTAAAATGCTGAGCCCTGTCCCTGCTTGGAAGGGAGGGAACCAAGAGAGGGGGAACCATGTAGTGGGTGTGGGTGGAGGAAGTAGCTGAGGGGAGCACCATCAGGGAGAGTATAAGAAGAAGGGGAACCATCTAGAAGGAGTTCAGTGAGGTCAGTACAGAGGAGAAACAGTGGGTAGTGGGAGCTCAGAAGGAGCTCCTCTCAGCAAAGAGGAGAGTGGGCCTAGTCTCAGAGGCCCAGGAAAGAGAGAAAGAGGACGGGAGCAGAGGGAAGGCTCCAGAGACAGAGGGGATCCCAGGGGCACGAGAAGTGCGGGAAGCCACCCGTGCACCTGAATCTACACGGACATGGAGGGATCAGGCCGCAGAGGGGACCGGCCCTAAACTAGTGGAGAATAATCAGGCTCAGCTAGCTAACTGGAGGCTGCTGTACTTGCAAGGTGCAGCTGCCAACCACCACAATTACATCACCAAAAAGGTGGCCGCATAGGGTCCAGGGGATTGCAAGTCGCCCGACAAGACCCGAGGCTACTGGCTTGGGACACTGATTGTGAGGCACAGGGCAGGAGGGCGAGAGCCAGCGCAGGGAAGACGACCGAGAAAGGTACATAGAACAGGGTCCCTTTTAAGTGCTCCTGAGATATCTGAGAGTTTGCTGGATCACTACCCCGGAGGACACAGGATGACGTGGGTGGTTATAGTCCAGAAAGTGTAACCTGAGGAACTTAACAACTGTGAATAAAACCTGAAGGCTGCACCCCACTGTGTCCTTGAATAATTATTGCGCCATCACCAGCCGTGCACTACACAGCACCAGCAACATCTACCTCATAACATCACTATTTCCTGCCCTGGAGCTTAGCTCTACCTGTGGAGAGCTGAACCAACTCTGCTGCGTCATCATCAGCTCCAGTGGATCTGCACCGCAGCTGCAGCCCCATATAGCCGCATACCACAGGTGGCGTCACGAACATTATTATCCTAAAAACTTTATTCCCCTTTACTTTCCCTTTAATTGACCGCCCTGGGTCACGGACCGGGTCACTGCCACCGTGACATCCCCCAGCATCGACCGGCCCGGCTACCGAGCACCCCACGGCCCATGAAGTGCTCTAAAATTTCCAGGTAGACAGCTGCTCTGAATTTGGTCTTGATAAAACACAGTGAACCTACACCAGCAGATGACATGGCTCACCAAACCATCACTGATTGTGGAAACTTCACACTAGACCTCAAGCAGCTTGGATTGTGTGCCTCTCTACTCTTCCTCCAGACTCTGGGACCTTGATTTCCAAATTAAATACAAAATTTACATTCATCTGAAAACAACACCTTGGACCACTGAGCAACAGTCCAGGTCTTTTTCTCCTTGACCCAGGTAAGATGCTTCAGGCATTGTCTATTGGTCATGAGTGGCTTGACACAAGGAATGCAATACTTGTAGCCCATGTCCTGGATTTGTCTGTGTGTGGTGACTCATGAAGCAATGACTCCAGCAGCAGTCCACTCCTTGTGAGTCTCCCCCAAATTTTTGAATGGCCTTTTCTTAACAATCCTTTCAAGGCTGCAGTTATCCCGGTTGCTTGTGCACCCTTTCCTACCACACTTTTTCCTTCCACTCAACTTTCCATTAATATGCTTGGATACAGCACTCTGTGAACAGCTAGCTTCTTTAGCAATGACCTTTTGTGGCTTACTCTCCTTGTGGAGTGTGTCAATGAGTGCCTTCTGGACATCTGTCAAGTCAGCAGTCTTCCCCATGATTGTGGAGTCTACTGAAACAGACTAAGGGACCTTTTTTTCAAATGCATCAGAAGCCTTTGCAGGTGTTTTTTGCTAATTATTCTAATTTACTGAGATAATGACTTTTGTGTTTTCATTGGCTGTAAGCCATAATCATCAATATTAACAGAAATAAACACTTGAAATAGATCACTCTGTAATGACTCTATATAATATATGAGTTTCACTTTTTGTATTGAAGAACAGATATAAATTTACTTTTTGATGATATTCTAATTTAGTGAGAAGCACTTTTATTAGATTCTCTCTAGTAGTTATTTGTATACACTTATGTATTTAAATTATTTATCACAATAAAAATTATTTATTATATGTTGGACTCTACAGTAGAGATGAGCGGTGTTCGACTAGAACTGTTCGCCAATCTTAAATTCGAGCTGTTTTGGGCGGTGTTCGAGTCGTTCGACGAACGGAAACGATTTGCAAAAAATTCGGCTGTTCGAGGTTATGTTCGATAACTGTTCGTGCACCAAAAGCGTGTCCTGCATGTCTGGCGCTATTTAGAGCACCAATCATGCAGGGATTGTCTGCCACTCACTGTAATGTCACAGCCATGGTGGTTGTGGCATTACAGTGGTTGCCCAAATTGATGGGAACAGTGCTCACAGTGAAACATGAAAAGCCGGCAATTCAGCAGCGGCATACACCTGTACCCGACAATTTAGAACCGAAAGAATAGAGTATCACACATAGATTAGATAGATAGAAACATGTCAGTCACATATATAAGAAGTACAGTGACAGTGTTGCTTATTGTACTTGTCATTTAGTGTAAACGATTTATTAAAAAAAATATTAGTGTTTTCATGCACCGTCTCTTTAAAAAAGCCGGCCGGCAATTCAGCATCGGTACCCGACAATTTATTACAGAAAGAATAGAGCATCACACATAGATTAGATAGATAGAAACATGTCAGTCACATATATAAGAAGTACAGTGATAGTGTTGATTACTGTACTTGTCATTTAGTGTTAAAATAAAGGATTTATTTAAAAAAAATTTGGCGTGGGGTTCCCCGTAATTTTAGTCTCTAGCGGACTTTAAGCAGACGGCTGGGGCAGATGTTTGAAGCCTGGGAAGGGGGTAATACCCACGGAGCTTCCCAGGCTACTAATATCAGCCCCCAGCTGAATACCTAGCCTTTACTAGCTATTAAAATGGGGGACCCCCAAAAAAATGACGTGGGGTCCCCCCTATTTTAATAGCTAGCAAAGGCTAGGCAGACAGCTGGGGGCTGATATTAATAGCCCAGGAAGGGTGCCATGAATATTGGCCCCCTCCCAGGCTAGAAACACCAGCCGTCAGCCACCCCAGAAATGGCGCATCCATAGGATGCGCCAATTCTGGCACTTAGCCTCGCTCTTCCCACAGCCCTGTAGTGGTGGCAGTGGGGTAATAGGGTTGGGGTTGATGTCAGCTTATAATGCCTGCTGACATCAAGCCCAGGTTAGTAATGGAGAGGCGTCTATAAGACACCCCCATTACTAACCCCATAGTCAAAGTTACAAAAAAACACAAACACCCAGAATAAAGTCCTTTAATTGAAATAAAGACACAATTCTTTATTGTTCTAAATTAAACCATACTTACCATCACGCCCATTCCAGATGAAGCCAATGATCTCCTGCAGTAAAAGTAAAATAATAAAGCAACATCATCCTTACCTTTCCATGGTTCCCACGACAGCTTCAGCTCTGCTACATTCACATGACAGGCTGGATCGCAGCAGAACGCTGCCATCCAGCTTGCCATGCAGCAGAGACTGAGAAGCGCAGGCATGCTTGTGCTCCTCAGTGTCTGGCTGTGACGGCATCCAGATGAGCCGAGTTCATGTCCACTGACAGCGATGTGCAGTCCACTGAGGCAGGTGATAAGGCAGCTCGATG
This sequence comes from Phyllobates terribilis, assembly GCF_046119375.1. Taxonomy (NCBI): domain Eukaryota; kingdom Metazoa; phylum Chordata; class Amphibia; order Anura; family Dendrobatidae; genus Phyllobates; species Phyllobates terribilis. The sequence goes on from NW_027362761.1 coordinate 1,019,627,631, forward strand.
GTATAGCTCCCCACAGGTGAAGCTAGGCCTCAGGGCAGCGTACGGAAAGGAGAATGCTTGACAGGCGAGACCCAGCCGGGTCAGAGCAAGAACAGGGACGGACACAGTAGTCACTTCAGTACCTTTTACTGATGGAAATTCAGGCACATCCCGGAGCACTGTAGGGTGAAGGGTGCATATCAGGATCCTCCCCAATGAGTGGGTGTAGGGCCTCCTGTTTCTTGCCTCTGCGTAGTAAGTTTCTGACCTGCCTGGAGCTAGGCCTAACTTTGTCTCTGTCCTGCACTGGCTGACCTTGTGGTAGGGCCTTCTCTTGGAGTGCACGCTCCCAGCTTACGGGGCCTATGTGTCTCCTGGCTCTGTTACGTATCAGCACTTTAGCGATCCTGGGACCTGTAGTTCTCCAGGGATTCCGGTTATGCCTTACTGGGTCGTAGAGATCCCGGTAAACTCGGACCCGGTGTCCGGTAAATACTTCGAGGTGAGCTCCTCTGCCCCCTACGTACTAACTCTCCACTCGCCCTCGGCCTATTCGAGCCCTCACTAGGCTACTCACACTAACGGCAGCTTGCCGCGCTTCACCGATCTTATGGCGACGGCACATCTAAAGCTCACTATTCTGAGCTACAACTGAGTCTGGACTGTGCTCCACTGCAGACTGACCTCTCTCCGGCTTCTCTACTGCAGGAACTCTCTCAACAGACTGAACTACCTAGCTCCACCTTCCCTATTTATATCCCAAATGGGCTCCCTCTGTTGGTCTGAGGTGGAAGGTGGAGATGTGTGGATGTTTATGGGGGCCTCTTGTGGAGGAATCCATCAATACACCCTTCTAGGATCTGTGATACCAAGTGCAGCTGGGCATCACATGGCATACAAACAAATCATGGGGCCCCAAAGCAGAAGTCCCAATTAGGCCCCCACCCCACACACCCATGCGAAAAAAAAATATTCGAAGAAGTCACAGAAGAGTACATCTCACAACTTTGCAGTCCTTACAAAGTAATTTTCTCCCCTATTGAAGCCCCTTTGTGCTCCAACACATCAAGATATCCCTTTCATGGCCTCCATAAAGTGTGATGCCAACAAAAGGGTACCCACACAGTGAATTGCTCCACAGTACCCTTCACATGTGCAGTATGATGACCCTACAGTGCCCCCCTGAAAGTATGATACCCCACAGTGACTCAACACAATATGATACCTCCACAGTGACCCCAACATATCCCTCCACCCAATATGATGGTCACCACACAGCCCTCCATACAGTATGGCAGCCCTCCATACAGTGTAATGGCCCTCCACACAGTATAATGATCTCAACACAACCCACCACACAGTATGATGGCCCCAACACAGCTCTCCAAACAGTATTATGAACCCTTGACACTGTATAATTGCCCGCATACAGTATACTGTTCCCCCATAGCCCTGCAAGCAGTATAATGGCCCCCACATAGCCCTCCAAACAGTATAATGGCCCCCAAATAGCCCTCCAAACAATCTAATGGCCCCCACTTAGCCCTCCACACAGTACAATGGCCCTTACTTAGCCCTCCAAACAGTCTAATGGCCCCCACTTAGCCCTCCAAACAGTACAATGGCCCCTACATAGCCCTGCAAACAGTATAATGACCCCGATACAACCCTGCACACAGTATAATGGCCCTAAATATAGCCCTACAAACAGCATAATGGCCCTAAACATAGCCCTGCAAACAGTATAATGGCCTCCAAATAGCACTGAAAACAGTATAATGGGCTCCATGTAGCCCTGCAAACAAAATAATAGTCCCCATATAGCCCTCCAAAAAGTATAAAGACCCCCACATAGCACTGCAAACAGTAAAATGGTCCCCCCCACAAAGCCCTCCAAGCAGTATAATGACCCCTACAAAGCACTGCAAACAGTAAAATGGCCCACCCACAAAGCCCTCCAAACAGTATAATAGCCCCCAACATAGCTTTGCAAACAGTATAAAGGCCCCCAAAATGTACTCATTGATTAAAATAAATAAAAATGAAATATTCCCCTCTCCATGAGTATTGCAAGAGCAGGTGCAATATAGTTCTCATCGCGCCCGCTGTACTGAAATGTCAGACACGCGGGGGAATGATGGAAGATGGAGCTGATGGCTCTTGTTTCATCACTGCTTTCAACTGTATCTACATCCAGGATGCAGATACAGTTGAAAATGTGATGTCGGGTGGGGAGCAGAGCTAATGCTGGCACTGGGCCCCCTGACTCATGGGCCTCATAGTGGCCGTGTTGTCTGCCACTATTAGTGGTACTCCACTGCTTATTACTACATGTAAATAGGTCTTTAGCTATGATTCCTACTCATATTGGTGATGATAAGGTGACAGTACTCATATTCACAGTTTTTTAATTTAAAAAATATCTTATTTTACAGCTTAAAGTGTATCTTGCTGTACTGACATCTGGTCCCATCAAAATTTTTATCATCTTAATATATTGCAATCATCATATTATACAGCACTGTGTACTTACAATTGCTTGTTTTGCCTTTCTACCAACTTAATTCTTCTGTTTTCCATTAGGTCAATGACATCATGTGATTAAAACTGACTAGCTGAATCCTTCTAAGCTCCATGTAGAAACAGGAGGTCAATTTTCCCTGTATGACTCATAGGTCACTGAAAAATCAATGGCAGATGGAGGAGGGAGTAGCTGGATCCAGGAGTTGAAGAGATGAATGATTTCTGCAGGGACAAGAGACTTTCTGTTTCTACATAGAGCAGAGAAAGAGAAGCATTATCTGGGTAGAAAGGCAAAATGAGCAATTGTAAGAACATGTTATATAATATGATGATTGCAAAATATTAAGACGATAAAGATTTTGCTTGGACTGCTTCTTTTAATTAATGTATAAAGATACAGTAGATAGTGCAAAATAGAACAAAACATGTACATTGCAAAATAAATATTAAATCATTCACTTTCTAGTGGAATTTAAAATTAAAAATATTAATCATTGGTGCTAATTCTGTACTAATTCTAAAAGTACTAAATATTTTTGTATGTTTTAGCTTTGAATATGATGTAATTAGAATATTTTGGTAAATTTAGAGATATGATAATTTTATATATACCTAACACAGCAGGAAAATTACAGTTACACAAACATTTTGAGAAACCAAAACAGAAAAATAAATTAGAGCTAAATAAAATTGGAATGTTGGAAAGCTTCCTGGGGTTAATTAGGGGTTGAATGTTATTATTTCTACAAGGCTGCTAACGTTGCTTAAATGTGAAAAATCACACTAGAATGGCATGTGAGACATGTAGCATACAAAAACACTGTTATAAAATATTACTTTATGAATTATTACTGACTAGTTCACAGGCTGCTATTCATGTTTGTAAAAAAATATCTTCAGGTCAAATATTATTTTTTTTCTAAATTGGAGACTTTTTGTTGGCAATAAGGAAAGCAAATTACCAAATGCTCAGAAGTATCAGTTTTTGTTCTTATTTTATTCCTGCTTCTCCACTGAGTATTGAGTATTTTTCTTTTTCTTAACTCTGCCATACTGTTTCAAAATTATGGGCTTTTATAGTTAGTATGTCCAGTATGCAAATTATCTTGGTCTTTACCAAGGGGGCGTTGCTCACAAGACTCTAAGGGGGCATGTTTTTAGGCTGCTCTGTATGACCCTATTAGACTGTACCCTATGAGGAAATGTCCATCTAGTTTAACCAAGTGATAGGAAAACACAAAGGGAAAAGGCACATGCACAACCAAAATGCAATGCTTGACTGACAGCCTATTAGGCTCTGTCTCTGGTTAAATCTGATAGACTGGGGGATAGGGAAGACAGAGATCATTGTTATGCATTTGGTTGCTCAAAAAACAGCCAGCTCTCTCTGGGGATGTTCCTGGCACAACTTATGTACCCATGCCATCCCTGAGACATTAATGTATGACTGATTGTGCGAAATCATCAATAATGTGGACATCAGTTACCTCTATTTGTGGGAGGGGGTTAAAGAAACCAGTAGAAACACACTACCACAGTGGTTGATTTTTTATTTCCCTTTCATTAGGCTTTATACGGTATAATTTCATTTATTGCACATACCCTTCAAAACAGGCGATATCTACAATCTGTAAATGATTTCTATCCCAGTACAATCTATTCCCATGCTATGGCTGAAGGTGAAGAAACTTATTAGTGCATTGTACCTAGCTCCCTAGATCTTCTGGATCTCTAGATCTACTGGACCACTAATAGTAAATTATCTGCAAACAAGTATTGGTATAAATATTAGCATAAATTAATTGATAGCTAACCATGGCTTCTTCGATAGATTTAGGTCTCAGAGACTCAAGAAAACTATATAAGCTCTAAATTTATAGTTTTGACTGTAGTCAACAACATTATACCTATTGTTATACAGAAATAATAGAAGTATCCATTAGATTTAATAAATATTTAAGATATATGCAAGACTGAATTTTGTGTATAACCTTAATGTTTTTTTTATTTTTCTTCCTTTGGCATAGCAAGAGAAATAAAAACTGCAACTGTGGTCTCTCCTCTCGATGTTCCCTTTGTACCATTTGTTGTGCTGATATCCAGTCTACTCAATCTTTTCATAACATTTGTCTTTAACACTTAGTACCTTTGGCTGTTATGACCTGCAGCAAATGGTATACATAGTAAGACAGTTTATGGCCATGTTCCTGAGGAATCATTCCTAATTCCTCATAGGCAATGGCCTCCATTTCACAAATATTTTTGGGCTATCAGGAGAGTGGGCCAAAATTTAACAGATGAGATCGTTGCCTTCCACAAACACAGAAAAGAATATAAAAAGATAGCAAAGGCATTGAATGTTAGTAGAGATAGAATTGGAAATATAGTTTGCAAGTTCAAAGTTAAATGAACATTGGCTACACTACCTTGATGTGGCAGAAAGAAAGCTATCTCCAGCTGGTACTAGATTCCTGAGGGGACACGTGATGAAAACCCACTCGTTGACTGCAACGGTTCTGCAGCAAGATTTGGTGGCAGCAGGTATAGGAGGTTTCAGTTTCAATTGTAAGTTCAAACTCCAGGATGTAAACTTCTACTGACTCAAAAGCACAATAAAGGTGAGCTCCAATATTCTTAAAACCATAAACTACAGACGTTTTGGGAGAAATTAAACAAAACCAAAATTTTTGTGCCTATGTCTGAAGGAGGAAAAATGAAGCATACTGTGACTACTCATGGACAAGCCGAGAGGCTTGGTAATCAAAAGGTCCGAGGTCCGAAGCCAAGAGGGTAAGCCAAAGACAGAGAGGTGATACAAAAGAATAGTCAGGTCATGGTCCAGGGGTCAAAATACAAAGAAGACAGCGGATTAAGCAAAGGGTCAAAGCAGATGGTCAGAACGAGGCCCAAGATCAGGCGGCAGTAGATCAGAGCACAGAGCAACAAGGAAAACATACACCAGTGAGCAAGAAGCTACAATTGGCACTTGTTTGAGACAGAGAGCTGGCTACATAGCCAGGTAACTATCTGAAGAGAAGACACATAGATGAAGCTCAAGCAACACCCTAACTCCAATTGGATGGCTAAACAGTCATTCAAGACACTGACAGCTCAGCATGTCCCAGCATCCGATTGGGCAGCTGAGCTGTCCATCAAATACTGACAGCTCAGCATGCCTCCACTCTAGATTGGATGGCAGACAGTAATTCACTGCATCCAGACACACAGAAAGGTGGAATCGTGACACATACGTTAAAAAGAACACCCAGCTTACAGTAAAGCATGGCGGTGGCTTGGTGGTTGGGTGATTCTTACAGTGAAGTATGGTGGTAGCTTGGTGAAGCTGTGCGTATGCTTTGCTTCCTCTAGCACTGGAAACCTCTAGCATATGGAGGGTCATATGAATTCAATCAAGTATTTGGAAAACGTAGTAGAAAACGTCCTGCCTCCTGTGAGGCAACTGATGTTTGGGTGTCATTGGACCTTTAACAAGATAATGATCCCAAGCCTACCTCAAAGTTGGAAGATGGAAATATTAGACTGTCAGTCACCTTACTCTGCAGAATCTATACGAAGCTCACTCCCTTATCTCAGGGGAGCTGTGGAGGTAGTCGGCCACAGAGATAAGAGAGCCGATGAAAAGGGGCTGCAGAAACCACTGTGGAGGAGGGGGACACAGCAGACAGGACTAATAACTACTTCCTGATCCTGCCATACTATGAGACCTCCTCCCCTGACCTCTACTCTTTGACGTGATGCTGCTGGGAAGGGAACAGTGCAGAGAGCAGAAGACATATTGTAAGTTCTTCTGCGCTTTCTTCGCTATTTTCCCTTGTATGCTGTGCTGCTGGGCCCCCTAACTTTACAGATGAATACTTAATATTAGGGCACGGCATGCAGGGGACAGATATAGCAGTCAGTGAACGCTCTCATCAGTAGTGTTGAGCCACCCCCGTAGTGTTCGGGTTCGGTTCGTCGAACACCGGGATGTTCGAGGAACTGTTCGTCGAACTGTTCGTCGAACACCTTAGAACACCGTCGAACACCGTTAAAACCAATGGCAGGCAAACAAAAACACATAGGAACACATAGAAAACAACTTCAAAGGTGTCCAAAAGCGCACAAACTGCTCAGAAGACGCTTTCTTTAAAAAAGCCGGCCGGCAATTCAGCAGCGGCATACACCGGTACCCGACAATTTAGAATAGAAGGAATAGAGAATCACACATGGATTAGATAGATAGAAACATGTCAGTCACATATATATGAAGTACAGTGACAGTGTTGCTTACTGTACTTGTCATTTAGTGTAAAGGATTTATTAAAAAATATAATAGTGTTTTCGTGCACCGTCTCTTTAAAAAAGCCGGCCGGCAATTCAGCAGCGGTACCCGACAATTTATAACAGACAGAATAGAGCTTCACACATAGATTAGATAGATAGAAACATGTCAGTCACATATATATGAAGTACTGTGACAGTGTTGCTTACTGTACTTGTCATTTACTGCAAAGGATTTATTAAAAAAAATAATAATGTTTTCATGCACCGTCTCTTTAAAAAAGCCGGCCGGCAATTCAGCATCTGTACCCGACAATTTAGAATAGAAGGAATAGAGAATCACACATAGATTAGATAGATAGAAACATGTCAGTCACATATATATGAAGTACTGTGACAGTGTTGCTTACTGTACTTGTCATTTACTGCAAAGGATTTATTAAAAAAAATAATAATGTTTTCATGCACCGTCTCTTTAAAAAAGCCGGCCGGCAATTCAGCATCTGTACCCGACAATTTAGAATAGAAGGAATAGAGAATCACACATAGATTAGATAGATAGAAACATGTCAGCCACATATATACGAAGTACAGTGACAGTGTTGCTTACTGTAATTGTCATTTAGTGTAAAGGATTTATCAAAAAAAATAATAGTGTTTTCATGCACCGTCTCTTTAAAAAAGCCGGCCGGCAATTCAGCATCTGTACCCGACAATTTATAACAGACAGAATAGAGCATCACACATAGATTAGATAGATAGAAACATGTCAGTCACATATATAAGAAGTACAGTGATAGTGTTGCTTACTGTACTTGTCATTTAGTATTAAAATAAAGGATTTATTATTAAAAAAAATTGGCGTGGGGTTCCCCGTAATTTTAGTCTCTAGCGGAGGTTAAGCAGACAGCTGGGGCAGATGTTTGAAGCCTGGGAAGGGGGTAATACCCACGGAGCTTCCCAGGCTACTAATATCAGCCCCCAGCTGAATACCTAGCCTTTACTAGCTATTAAAATGGGGGACCCCCCCCCCAAAAAAATGACGTGGGGTCCCCCCTAATTTAATAGCTAGCAAAGGCTAGGCAGACAGCTGGGGGCTGATATTAATAGCCCAGGAAGGGAGCCATGAATATTGGCCCCCTCCCAGGCTAGAAACACCAGCCGTCAGCCGCCCCAGAAATGGCCATCCATAGGATGCGCCAATTCTGGCACTTAGCCTCGCTCTTCCACGCTGCCCTGGTGCGGTGGCAGGGGGTAATAGGGTTGGGGTTGATGTCAGCTTATAATGCCAGCTGACATCAAGCCCAGGTTACTAACCCCATAGTCAAAGTTAAAAAAAAAACACAAACACCCAGAATAAAGTCCTTTAATTGAAATAAAGACACAATTCTTTATTGTTCTAAATTAAACTATACTTACCATCACGCCCATTCCAGCTGAAGCCAACGATCTCCTGCAATAAAAGAAAAATAATAAAACAACCTCATCCTTACCTTTCCATGGTTCCCAGGACAGCTTCAGCTCTGCTACATCGAGATGCCAGGCTGGACCGCAGCAGAACGCTGCCATCCAGCCTGTCATCCCGCAGACACTGAGAAGCACAGGCTTGCTTGCGCTCCTCAGTGTCTGACTGTGACGGCATCCAGATGAGCCGACAATGAACTCGGCTCACCTCATGTACGTCACTGACAGCGTGGGAAAATTCTCCTGCACTCAGTGCTTCAGCGTGAGAATTTTCCCACGCTGTCAGTGACGTGCATGAGGTGAGCCGAGTTCATTGGACATGACCTCGGCTCATCTGGATGCCGTCACAGCCAGACACTGAGTAGCGCAAGCATGCCTGCGCTTCTCAGTGTCTGCGGGATGACAGGCTGGATGGCAGCGTTCTGCTGCGGTCCAGCCTGTCATCTCGATGTAGCAGAGCTGAAGCTGTCGTGGGAGCCATGGAAAGGTAAGGATGATGTTGCTTTATTATTTTACTTTTATTGCAGGAGATCGTTGGCTTCAGCTGGAATGGGCGTGACTGTAAGTATGGTTTAATTTAGAACAATAAAGAATTGTGTGTTTATTTCAATTAAAGGACTTTTTTTCTGGGTGTTTGTGTTTTTTTTAAATACTTTACTAGAAATTCATGGTGGTCATGTCTAATATTGGCGTGACCCCATGAATTTTGGGCTTAGGGCCAGCTGATAATGCCAAGCTGGCCTTAACCCCTTTATTACCCAGTGAGCCACCGCACCAGGGCCCTGGATGAGTTGGGTACAGCGCCAGAAGATGGCGCTTCTATGAACGCGCCATTTTCCGGGGCGGCTGCGGACTGCAATTTGCAGCGGGTGGGGCCCAGAAAGCTGGGGCCTCCCTGCCCTGCAGATTCCAGCCCCCAGCTGCCTAGTTGTACCTGGCTGGACACAAAAATAGGGCGAAGCTCCACGTATTTTTTTTTAAAATTCATGAAATTCATGGAATAATTAAGAAAAAAAGGGCTTCCCTATATTGTTGTGTCCGGCTAGGTACAAATAGGCAGCTGGTGGTTGGGAGCAGCCCGTTCCTGCCTGCTGTACCTGACTGGACACAAATATAGGGCGAAGCCCCACATCAATTTTTTTTTCATTATTTCATGAATTTCCTGAAATAATTAAAAAAAAATTGACGTGGGGCTTCGCCCTATATTTGTGTCCAGTCAGGTACAGCAGGCAGGAACGGGCTGCCCCCAACCACCAGCTGCCTATTTGTACCTGGCCAGACACAACAATATAGGGAAGCCCTTTTTTAAAAAAATTATTTCATGAAATAATTAAAAAAAAATTGACGTGGGGCTTCGCACTATATTTGTGTCCAGCCAGGTACAGCAGACAGGGACGGGCTGCCCCCAACCACCAGCTGCCTATTTGTACCTGGTTGGACACAACAATATAGGGAAGCCCTTTTTTTCTTAATTATTCCATGAATTTCATGAAATAATTTAAAAAAAAAATGCGTGGGGCTTCGCCCTATTTTTGTGCCCAGCCAGGTACAACTAGGCAGCTGGGAGCTGGAATCCGCAGCGCAGGGAGGCCCAAGCTTTCTGGGCCCCACCCGCTGCAAATTGCAGTCCGCAGCCGCCCCAGAAAATGGCGCGTTCATAGAAGCGCCATCTTCTGGCGCTGTACCCAACTCATCCAGGGCCCTAGTGCGGTGGCTCACTGGGTAATAAAGGGGTTAAGGCCAGCTTGGCATTATCAGCTGGCCCTAAGCCCGAAATTCATGGGGTCACGCCAATATTAGACATGACCACCATGAATTTCTAGTAAAGTATTTAAAAAAACACAACACCCAGAATAAAGTCCTTTAATTGAAATAAACACACAATTCTTTATTGTTCTAAATTAAACCATACTTACCGTCACGCCCATTCCAGCTGAAGCCAATGTCTTCTGCAATAAAAGAAAAATAATAAAACAACCTCATCCTTACCTTTCCATGGTTCCCACGACAGCTTCAGCTCTGCTACATCGAGATGACAGGCTGGACCGCAGCAGAACGCTGCCATCCAGCCTGTCATCCCGCAGACACTGAGAAGCGCAGGCATGCTTGCGCTCCTCAGTGTCTCGCTGTGACGGCATAAAGATGAGACAAGTTCATGTCCAATGAACTCGGCGCACCTTATGCACGTCACTGACAGCGTGGGAGAATTCTCCTGCACTCAGCACTTCAGCGTGAAAATTCTCCCACGCTGTCAGTGACGTACATGAGGTCAGCTGAGTTCATTGGACATGAATGAGCTCACCTCATGCACGTCACTGACAGCGTGGGAAAATTCTCACGCTGAAGCGCTGAGTGCAGGAGAATTTTCCCACGCTGTCAGTGACGTGCATGAGGTGAGCTCATTCATGTCCAATGATCTCAGCTCACCTCATGCACGTCACTGACAGCGTGGGAAAATTCTCCTGCACTCAGCGCTACAGCGTGAGAATTCTCCCACGCGGTCAGTGACGTGCATGAGGTGCGCCGAGTTCATTGGACATGAACTCGTCTCATCTTTATGCCGTCACAGCCAGACACTGCAGAGCGCAAGCATGCCTGCGCTTCTCAGTGTCTGCGGGATGACAGACTGGATGGCAGCGTTCTGCTGCGGTCCAGCCTGTTATCTCGATGTAGCAGAGCTGAAGCTGTCGTGGGAACCATGGAAAGGTAAGGATGAGGTTGCTTTATTATTTTTCTTTTATTGCAGGAGATCGTTGGCTTCAGCTGGAATGGGCGTGATGGTAAGTATGGTTTAATTTAGAACAATAAAGGAATGTGTCTTTATTTCAATTAAAGGACTTTATTCTGGGTGTTTGTGTTTTCTTTTAACTTTGACTATGGGGTTAGTAATGGGGGTGTCTTATAGACGCCTCTCCATTACTAACCTGGGCTTGATGTCAGCTGGCATTATAAGCTGACATCAACCCCAACCCTATTACCCCACTGCCAACGCTACAGGGCAGTGGGAAGAGCGAGGCTAAGTGCCAGAATTGGCGCATCCTAAGGATGCGCCATTTCTGGGGCGGCTGACGGCTGGTGTTTCTAGCCTGGGAGGGGGCCAATATTCATGGAACCCTTCCTGGGCTATTAATATCAGCCCCCAGCTGTCTGCCTAGCCTTTGCTAGCTATTAAAATAGGGGGGACCCCACGTCATTTTTTTGGGGGGTCCTCCATTTTAATAGCTAGTAAAGGCTAGGTATTCCACTGGGGGCTGATATTAGTAGCCTGGGAAGCTCCGTGGGTATTACCCCCTTCCCAGGCTTCAAACATCTGCCCCAGCCGTCTGGTTAACCTCCGCTAGAGCCTAAAATTATGGGGATCCCCACGCCAATTTTTTTTTAAATAAATCGTTTATTTTAACACTAAATGACAAGTACAGTAATCAACACTGTCACTGTACTTCATATATATGTGACTGACATGTTTCTATCTATCTAATCTATGTGTGATGCTCTATTCCTTCTATTCTAAATTGTCGGGTACAGATGCTGAATTGCCGGCTGGCTTTTTTAAAGAGACGGTGCATGAAAACACTAATATTTTTTTTTAATAAATCCTTTACACTAAATGACAAGTACAGTAAGCAACATTGTCACTGTACTTCATATATATGTGACTGACATGTTTCTATCTATCTAATCTATGTGTGATTCTCTATTCCTTCTATTCTAAATTGTCGGGTACAGATGCTGAATTGCCGGCCGGCTTTTTTAAAGAGACAGTGCATGAAAACACTAATATTTTTTTTAATAAATCCTTTATACTAAATGACAAGTACAGTAAGCAACACTGTCACTGTACTTCATATATATGTGACTGACATGTTTCTATCTACCTAATCTATGTGTGATTCTCTATTCCTTCTATTCTAAATTGTCGGGTACAGATGCTGAATTGCCGGCCGGCTTTTTTAAAGAGACGGTGCATGAAAACACTATTATTTTTTTTAATAAATCCTTTACTCTAAATGACAAGTACAGTAATCAACACTGTCACTGTACTTCATATATATGTGACTGACATGTTTCTATCTATCTAATCTATGTGTGATGCTCTATTCTGTCTGTTATAAATTGTCAGGTACCGCTGCTGAATTGCCGGCCGGCTTTTTTAAAGAGACGGTGCATGAAAACACTATTATTTTTTTTGATAAATCCTTTACACTAATTGACAAGTACAGTAAGCAACAATGTCACTGTACTTCGTATATATGTGTGACTGACATGTTTCTATCTATCTAATCTATGTGTGAAGCTCTATTCTTTCGGTTCTAAATTGTCGGGTACCGGTGTATGACGCTGATGAATTGCCGGCTTTTCATGTTTCACTGTTGGCACTGTTCCCATCGATTTGGGCAATCATTGTAATGCCACAACCACCATGGCTGTGGCATTACAGTGAGTGGCAGACAATCCCTGCATGATTGGTGCTCTAAATAGCGCCAGACATGCAGGACACGCTTTTGGTGCACGAACAGTTATCGAACATAACCTCGAACAGCCGAATTTTTTGCAAATCGTTCGGGTTCGTCGAACAACTCGAACACCGCCCAAAACAGCTCGAATTTGAGATTGACGAACAGTTCTAGTCGAACACCGCTCATCCTATGGATGCGCCATTTCTGGGGCGGCTGACGGCTGGTGTTTCTAGCCTGGGAGGGGGCCAATATTCATGGCTCCCTTCCTGGGCTATTAATATCAGCCCCCAGCTGTCTGCCTAGCCTTTGCTAGCTATTAAATTAGGGGGGACCCCACGTCATTTTTTTTGGGGGGGTCCCCCATTTTAATAGCTAGTAAAGGCTAGGTATTCAGCTGGAGGCTGATATTAGTAGCCTGGGAAGCTCCGTGGGTATTACCCCCTTCCCAGGCTTCCAACATCTGCCCCAGCTTCTGCTTAACCTCCGCTAGAGACTAAAATTACGGGGAACCCCACGCCAATTTTTTTTAATAATAAATCCTTTATTTTAATACTAAATGACAAGTACAGTAAGCAACACTATCACTGTACTTCTTATATATGTGACTGACATGTTTCTATCTATCTAATCTATGTGTGATGCTCTATTCTGTCTGTTATAAATTGTCGGGTACAGATGCTGAATTGCCGGCCGGCTTTTTTAAAGAGACGGTGCATGAAAACACTATTATTTTTTTTGATAAATCCTTTACACTAAATGACAATTACAGTAAGCAACACTGTCACTGTACTTCGTATATATGTGGCTGACATGTTTCTATCTATCTAATCTATGTGTGATTCTCTATTCCTTCTATTCTAAATTGTCGGGTACAGATGCTGAATTGCCGGCCGGCTTTTTTAAAGAGACGGTGCATGAAAACATTATTATTTTTTTTAGTAAATCCTTTGCAGTAAATGACAAGTACAGTAAGCAACACTGTCACAGTACTTCATATATATGTGACTGACATGTTTCTATCTATCTAATCTATGTGTGAAGCTCTATTCTGTCTGTTATAAATTGTCGGGTACCGCTGCTGAATTGCCGGCCGGCTTTTTTAAAGAGACGGTGCACGAAAACACTATTATATTTTTTAATAAATCCTTTACACTAAATGACAAGTACAGTAAGCAACACTGTCACTGTACTTCATATATATGTGACTGACATGTTTCTATCTATCTAATCTATGTGTGATTCTCTATTCCTTCTATTCTAAATTGTTGGGTACCGGTGTATGCCGCTGCTGAATTGCCGGCCGGCTTTTTTAAAGAAAGCGTCTTCTGAGCAGTTTGTGAGCTTTTGGACACCTTTGAAGGTGTTTTCTATGTGTTCCTATGTGTTTTTGTTTGCCTGCCATTGGTTTTAACGGTGTTCGACGGTGTTCTAAGGTGTTCGACGAACAGTTCGACGAACAGTTCCTCGAACATCCCGGTGTTCGACGAACCGAACCGAACCCGAACACTACGGGGGTGGCTCAACACTAGTCATGCCCCCTTTTTCAATGCTCGCACTCGGCGCAGTGCAGCATTTAATCTAGTTTACTGTACTTGGCTAGATCGCCAACACCTGGTCCTGGGTATCTGCTTGTTTATGAGCTGGGGTCAGAGGGACTCGATGTCAAGTGTTTACTGCCCCTGTTTACTCACTTATATAGCGAGTAAATTAATTAATATAATTCTACAGCACTTTACGGACATCATCATCGCTGTCCTCATTGGGTCTCCCAGTCTAAATTCCCTTTTAGTATGACTTTGGAGTGTAGGAGGAAACTGGAATACCTGGAGGAAATCCCTACAAACTCCTTGCAGATGTTGTCCTTGGTGGAATTTTAACCCAAAACCCCAGCGTTGGAAAGGAACAGTGCTAACCACTGAGCCACCGGGTTGTCCCAATGTAGGCTCACCCTCCAGAACATGTACACAATTCTATCATCATTAACAGGTTATTTGTAAAATATTAGTAACAGCATTGTAATGAATATTGTCAACAGGTAAACCCGTTGGTTTTTTCACTCACCTTCATTGCCTTGGTCGGGTTCACTGTAGATTGATGCCAAAGAGAAGAGAGAGAAAATGATGAAAGCCAATAATATGAAAGCTACTTCTAGTTTAGTGAATGGCAGCTCCATGAACTACTTGCAGTATTGTATCTGAAACAAGAAAAATGTAATTTGTCTTACAGAACTAAAAAGACTTTGTACCCTATTCGTTATATGATACTTGACAGAAAGTCTATCCTATATTTACTCTTTACTTGTTATAGTGGGCTATAATGTTATTACTCTTATTCTTTTTTTTGTGTAAACTTGCTTGTCATTTCATGAAACTTTTACATTCATGGTATATATATATATATATATATATATATATATATATATATATAGTATATATACAGAACAACAAGATGTAAACATCTACCTCTAAACTGCAAGTCATGTCAGTGATGGCCAGATATAGTGTGTCAGGGTACAGGCTCATTGTCTGTCCTCCATGTGATAGAACAGGATTCTGACAAGCTTTGTAATATAAGTGCTCAGCGTTTGTAGTTACTGGTAACACCCATATCAATGGAATGCTGAAAAACCGGTACTAAATCTTATTAATATTGTATTGCTATAGACTGGCTAGTGATCCAGGATGTACAGATCCGTACTAACAGGATATATAAAAAGTAAGCATAAGACAGGTGTTGTACAGGTCATGTTTTAAATTGTCACAATGACTTTACACAATGGAGTCAGTTTTTTTAAGCATTGACCAAAAGATGTTTAGATCCATCAAAATTGATCCCATTTATTCCAATGACCAGTTTTAACCATTCTGCACAGAAGTTTGTTAAAATGGCAGTTTATGGAGACAAACAGGACAAGCTGTTAACAACACTTGCAATGTAATGTGAAAACTACATTCTCCCTCCCATATGTGTCGTTTTTTTGTTGAACTAAGTGGAACTAAGGATGCAAAGAAAATTAACAACTGATGACATTTAATTGTCCACTTCTTTATGTCTCCCAATTATTCTAATGTACAAAAAGGATGTAAAAACTGAAATTGTGCTATTGGCTTCAAAGGCGAAGAAATGCCATTTTTCATCCATTATTTTCAATGTAGAAGTTAGTAAAACAATGGATGGAGAAAGTGATGTAACATCGTCTACAGCTTTGTCACACATTGTCTAAAAGTCAAAAACGATGAATAAGTCTTAGAACAAAAATATGCATTATTCTATGTATCTTACAATATGTTATTCTTTACATTTTCAGTAACGTCCTTTTTGTACAGGTCATGTTACGCAGTTATATATTTTACAGTGCCAAAGAACAGATTGCATAGACCAGAATAATAAAGGCACAAATCATAAACCAAAGAAACAATCTTTGTCAAGAAGAAAAAAACAAATAAACATTAAGTAAAATAAGATGTCAACAATAGTGAAGAGCGAGTATGTTCTGTTAACTCTTTCGGCGAGCATGCTTGGGTGCTCGCCGAGTATCTTCAGTGGTGCTCGGTGTTATGTTTTCGTCATTCAGTGCTCATGATTTGCGACTGTTTGACAGCTTTAATACATGTGAGGAATGCCTAAGAAACAGGCATTCCTCATATGTATTAAAGCTGTCAAACAGTCGCAAATCATGAGCACGGAGTGACGAAAACATAACACCCGAGCACACTGAAGATACTCGGAAAACACCTGAGCATGCTCGCTCATCACCAGTCAACAATATTTCTGAAAATGCCAGGCATCAGTGTAGCTATGAAGAAATATAGACAAATATATATTACATAGCAAAGAATTGAGGAATGTAGGGGCTGGATTTGGATGGCAGGAGCTAGATATAAAAGTTTTATTTGGGGGTTTCATACCTTATAAAGAACCACTCATAGCCTGTAAAGGGTGTTCACGGTGTCATTTACAAGAAAAACAGATCAATTTCGATATTCTTTTCCCTTTATTTCATTTTCATCCTTTTTTTGGTCTGCGTGTCTATTTTTTTACCATTTTTGCGGCATTCATTTTCTCATATGTAAAATCCCCCCCAAAAAACAAAACATTTTCCCGACTTCACTCACCTATTATCCAGTGGAAAAGCAGACAGCACTAGAATGCAACATAAATGTCATCCATGTGCTGTCTGAGTTTTTTGGGCACCTAAAGACTTGAATGTACAATTTTGATCGGGAAATTGGACGTCTTGTTTTTTTTTTGCGGACAGTCAGTTCACATAATAACCTGCACATATGAACAGCCCCATAAACTATGGTGTAAAAGCTATGTCTATTATGTGCATGTGAATATACTTAGTCAGAGGATTAAACTTTTGAGTGTGCTCATCAGTATTTCACTGCTGTAAAACATCTCGGAGAAAAATACCAAAAAATGAAAAGTACTAATATTATTTTATACTATTGTATACTTTGTTCAGAATTATGCCCAGGATACATTACATTGTTCACACCCTGCATCTTTGTTTCGTTTTTCCACACATTTTTGCTTTGAAAAAATGCAGCATTTTACAGTATTAGCATGGTAATTGAGATTTCTAAAACCTCATGCACATGCTGCTTTTTTTTTTTTTCTTCAGTTTTGAACCATCAAACCTTTTTTTTTCAAATCAACAGCATGTCAATTTATTCAGCATTTTTCATTTTCACCCATTCAAATGAATGAAAAAAAAACCTCAAGTGAAAACCGCACGTATTATATGCAGCGTATTTCCTGCTAACACTCTGTTTTTTGCTGCAGAAAATCTATTGCAAATACTTGATGTGTTCATGTAAGGTGCCAGAGGGCAGTAGCCTTGGTTGACCTGCTGCTCTATGTTACCCTGGCACTTTACAGGAAAATCGTGTCCCAGACTCAGTGTGCTGTCATGTGTGGGGTGCGTCACACTCACTTGCAAGCCGCAGGCCTCAGCCGTCTCCATATTTTTTGTTTCTGGAGCCACAGCACATGAATCAGGGGACACCCAGTTCGTTTCATGACAAAGACCTTTATTCAACAGTCCGTGTGCATTATATTGCAACACGTAGTATTGGGCAAAACACTTTGCATTTCTTGTTTCTGTAATATAGTACTTTTCTAGCTTTTCTTTCCTTTCTAGCTGGACTATCTCTGCATTCACTTTTCCTGTTAGTCCCAGGGTTTCCCAGTCCAGATCCACAGTACAACCGAGATCGATTACCTTTCCCACATGCGGTTCCACATTCATCTTCCTCTGTATGGAAGGGGTTGAGGTACTCTCCACAGGACCTGTATCGAGCCTTGAGCTCTGGACGTTGCAGGAATGTCCGCAGAGAATTTTGGAAGGCCTCATACCGCCCAGAACAATATGTACTCCTTTTGCGATCAGCCCACTGTACCTTGAACTTGTTCTTGTCACACTACTCAACTAACTCTAACTCTCTTCAAACAGGAAGCAGCCTGCTTTTCCTGGCAACTTCCCCTCCCAAACATTAACTGTATCTGACCCTGCAATCTGTTGCTGGGCAGATCTCCCTTACAAACATTATGCATCCTATAACAGTATGCTCTAAGCACAGTATACTTACAATGACTATAAGGCTGTGTGCCCACAATGCGCATTCAATGTGTTTCCATGGCGGTATTTCCGCCGTGAAAACGCATTAAAAACGCTTGTTAAGTTGTCTGCCATGTTTATCAATGATAATCCGCATGTGCTGTCCAAATTATCATTGTGGAAAAATCTGCAGCACAACCATTTCTTGTGCGTAATCGTGGCGAAATCAACGCCATTAACTTGAATTGAACCACATAACATCTGCATGTATACACGCGGATGTTATGCGGTTCAATGTGCGGATGGTACCCGGGTCTGGCGAAGAGAAGACTCTCCTCCAGGCCCGGGTACCATTAGTAAAAAAAAGAATTAAAATGTAAAAAATAAAAAAAAACATTATACTTACCTCTCCGGCGGCCCCCGGTCTCCTCTTCGGTGATGTCCTCTGTTCTAGGCGTCCCGCTGTGTTCTGAAAGGACCTGAGATGACGTCATTTAGTCATGTGATGATCACACAACCACTGACGTCAGCGTAGGCATGATGGGGGCCGCCGGAGAGGTAAGTATAATGTTTTTTTTTTATTTTTTACGTTTTAATTCTTTTTTTTACTATTGATGCTGCATTTAAAGCAGCATAAGTTGGTCACACAATATAAATCCATGCCAGTTGCAGTCAAGCACTTTTCCAAGTAATGCTCAAAATCGCTTGGAAAAGCGCTTGAAAAAACACATGCGAAAATGCATGCAAAAACACTTAAAAAACGCTTCTCCCTGGCAGAAAAAACGCATGTAAAATCCGCATACATTTTTTCTGCCAATTAAAGGCAGTAATGCTCAGGAAAAATCTGCATGAATTCAGCATCGTGGGCACATAGCCACTCACTCTATCTCATGTCCTTAATCCAAATCTATATCTTACCCTTTGCAGTCGTATGCTGTACACTACCAGCACTATTCACTACCTCTACACTATGCATATTACTATATCACAATACACACTAAAAGCCGCAAGACATAGTTTACACTTCACATGACACAATACCCATAAAAGATGCATAACGTTTTTCACATTACACGATTGGGGTCTTCAGAGGTAGGAACGCGACAATACAGACCACACCCTTACATTCACATTGCTTGTCTTATCCTATTTCCACCTGTGCTGTATTGTGCTGCTGTAGTAGTTCATTTATCTAAGAAGATAAGGTCACTATGTCTACAGGAGCAAAGTTCTTCATTTCTAAGCTTTTTTTTCCAGAGGCGTATGAGAATTGTATCTATTTCTGATCTAACAAGTATGGTTAACCATCCAGGATTGGTTAC
Organism: Phyllobates terribilis; assembly: GCF_046119375.1. Taxonomy (NCBI): domain Eukaryota; kingdom Metazoa; phylum Chordata; class Amphibia; order Anura; family Dendrobatidae; genus Phyllobates; species Phyllobates terribilis. The sequence continues at coordinate 1,019,647,220 of NW_027362761.1, forward strand.
CTATAGTGCAGACTATGTGGTCAACTTAATTGAATTGGTCCACCATGAGAACTTCTCACCTATCCAAAGAATAGACAAGTATTTGATCCAGGGGCGGACATAGTATTGGTGCAACTTTTGCAGCAGCAGAGAGGCCCAAGAAGTAAAGGGGCCCACTCCCACCTCCAAATCAGGTGGAATTATGCATTATTATGAGTTATTGAACTTCAAAGGGCCCATTTATTGTTCTTGCATAGGGTCCCTCTTCTGGTTGTGTACACTACTTCACAACATATGATATACAGTTATGTCACATGATGTGTCTGTGCCTGTGATATGGGCTCGCAGGTCGAGCCCACCTATTTCCCGGCAGATGATGGCTGAATTATTCAGCCATAATCTGCCTCTAACAGCCACGGCTGTTAACATGCTAAAATGCCGCTGTCAATCTCTGACAGCCGAATTTAACACACGTGGGGGGAGTGTCATTCCATGCGCCCATCGGCATACCTGTGATTTGATCGCGAGGCACCAATGGCCATGACAGCCGGAGGTCTGCTGAAGACTGTCATTACGATACTCCTGTGAAAGCCAGCGTTTAGCTAGCATTCATAGGAGATAGTAATATTCACTATACTGTTTTTTATTTGTTAGGGGACTAACAAGTACAGTAAAAATGAGAAAAATATGATTTTTATAAATGTGAAAATATAAAAAAATACAAAAGTTCAGATCATCCCCCTTTTGCCCCATTAAAAATAAAATAATAAAAAAAATAAAAAAATACATATATTTCGTATTGTCGAGTTCAGAAAAGTCCTATCTATCAAAATATAAAATAAATTAATCTGATTGGTAAATGGGAAAAACGAGTAAAAAATCGAAACGCCAAATTAGTTTTTTTTAGCCGCAGCAACATTACAATAAATTGCAATGACGCAATCAAAACATTATATCTACCTCAAAATGGTATCACTAAAAACAAAAAAACAGCCCTCACATAGTCCCATACACCAAAAATTTAAAATGGGTCTAGGAAAATGGCGACAAAAGCAAACATTTTTTTTTACAAATTGATGAATTTTTTTTACCACCTGTGTACTAGTACTCACATGGAGAATCATATTGCCAGGTCAGTTTTACAATATAGTGAACATGGTAAATAAATAAAAAAAAATCTTTTAAAAAATCTACTGTGGAATTGCACTTTTTTTTGCAATTTCAACGCACTTGTAATTTATTTCCTGCTTTCCAGCACATCACATGATAAAATGAATAGCATCATTCAAAAGTACAACTTGTCCCGCAAAAAACAAGCTGTCATACAGCTATGTGGACAGAAAAATAAAAAAAGTTATGGCTCTTGGAGGAAGGGGAGGAAAAAATGAAAATGAAAAAAAAAACTGGAAAATAGTCATGAAGTGTTTAAATTATGGTCTTCCTGTATAGTACAGGAACACCCTAACTAACTCCACAACCACTGTGTATGAAAATGTTACCTATAGAAAAGTTGGCAAAAAATGTTTAATCAAGAAAATTTTCATCTCTGTTGTGAGCACAAACAAATTGGAAATGCTTCTTTAGATTGCTACATTTTGTCCCCTTGTATGTATTGTAGCTTACAATCAGCTTCTTACAGTTCAGTTTGTAGTGGCTTTACTGAGCACAGCACACAGACTCGAGGGACGCGTTGGTAGAAGCATCACTCATTGGTACCATTCACATAATTTTGGAGAATAGCTTATACAGTTCTATGCAATCAAAAGAAAAAATCTGATACTTACAATCTTCATAAAACTCTGAAGTCTGTTCAAGATTTCTATAATAGACAAATAAGTCTATCACCGCAGTCAGAATGTGTTAGCATTTCAGAAAACTCTGTGGGATCATGAAACTTTTATGTTGAAGTGTATGGCAATTTTCAGCTGTGAATTCAGCATGTGTTAACCTTTTCTTCACAAAACTGCCAGCAGCAGAACGTGGAAGCTTACTTTGTCCTATGTCAATACAGCTCAAGGTTCAGTCGCTTTGGCCTTTGTGACGTGTCAGAATAACTTTATTATTGTCTTAAATAATTGATAAGGTATAGTATGGTCACTCAGCAAACAACCTGCCTGTGTAGCATGACCGAATGTCATGGCACAAACTATTCAAGTATTTAACCCGTAGTATTACATTTTTGAATTTTACAAATTTATGACTTTTTCATCTTTATTTCCAGCATGCTATATCAAGCTATGATAATTTTCCATGAATAAACTTAGTAGGACATTTTTAAAACCAATCCTTAAAGTGTTTGTACCAGCAAAAAGAAAGGTTCCCCAGGGGTTGGAGCCATAAAAAATAGTTGCTCACCTACTTGCATCCACTTTCAGTGCAAATCACAGAAAGGGGAGACATCATCAGAAAAACACCCAAAGAAGCGCTGCTCATGTAACCTAACCAATCACAGGCTGCAGTGGTTCTGGTGCCGGTAGAATGGTGAAGTCTTTTCTTTCTGTGTCTGTGTGGATCATGGTTTGGCCTGCTCGGAATCAAGGTGGCTGCCAGTTAGGGAGTATCATTTGGTTTATTATTTTTTATGGTTCCAAGCCTTTGGAGAACTTTACTTTTTCACTCGAACAATGCTTACGTTTCTTGCAGAACCTCCACACTATCGCCAAGGCTGGCCATTAAAGCTGGATATTACGTGAAAATTGGTGAAAATCTATTTAGAAAATTCACTATTTTCAAAGTTTTAACCAATCATTTTTGTGTTGACTAAATACTGACTATTCAGGCAAAAAAAGGTAGATGCTTTCCTCTGACAAAATCCTTAGGTGCATAGGTTGCTATTGACGTATGGTGCATCTATGCATCATAGAATCTTTATAGAAAGGTAAGAGGGTATTTTAGTTTAACTGTAAAACAGTTTGGGTTTCAGCTCTCTAGGTTCTTGAGATATTTGATAAAATGGAACACAAATACAAATATTAATTTACAACCAAATAACTGGACCAATCATCTTCATATTCACAGCATAGGTAAATGATGTACTTTGAAAGGTTTTACACCAGGTTTCACCTTTCTGGGACCTACTGTTCCTGACATTTTCACAAAAAAAAAAACAGAATGCAAAAATGTTTTGTTCAGCCAAAAAATGGAATATGAAAGCAAATATTAATTTACCACCAAAATACTGTACCAATCTGCACCAAATTTGAAATATGGCTAAATCAGGAGCTTCCGAAAGTTTGTGTCCGGGTTTCAGCTCTCCAGAACCTATCAATCTCAATATAATGGCCAAAAAAATTTAACACAAAAGCAAATAATATGACAAAGAGGTAACTTAGGCATTTCAGAAGGTTTTTCCAGTTGGTTTCTACTCCCTAGGACTTAACTTTCTCAACATATTTGCAAAAAAATGAAATGCAAAAGAAAAGATTAATTTACGGGCAAATTACTGTACCAATCTATATATCCAAGGATAGGCTAGCTCCTCTGCTACCAGTAACAGCTATAAACAGAAGCTCTGTAAATCCTATAATGTATATGGTAAATCTAATGAATTACCAGCAGCACCTCCAATTGAAATAATCAATCTTCGATTTTCTTCATCATCCGGCAAAGATCGTTATGGCTTCTTCTAGCTAAGACTCATCTCTGCAAAAAAGTGACATCTACATTTAACATTGATCATTTCTAAAGCAGATGCAACACTTTTTCTCCAACCTTTGCACTGCGCTAGATGAAGAAGAAAATTGCAATTAAACCTCTCTTGTGCCCCGCACAGTAATGGTGCTTCCTTTTAGTTCCTCCCATGGCAGCAGTATCTGCACAAATAATATATATTACAGTAGTGATGTCTCCCTTTGTGACCCCTGACAGTAGAAATGTCCCTCTCCGTGGCCCTCATACAATATTAATGCATATTTCCTGTTTTGTGACCCCTGTGTAGTAGTAAAATTCCTCTTTATGTTTACATACAGTAGTAATATCTGCCTTTGTGCTCAAATACAGCAGTAATTCCCCTTCACCAGTGGCAACAATACTATAATAATGAATACTTTTTCTGCCCCCATATTTTAATAGCCTACATATTTTTTTGTTTCAATACAGTTGGATCATCCCATATTATAGCTCAGTAAATTAATAAAGAATAATATATGGCCCACAATGGGGAATATTATTAATGTCCCCTATTCAAGCCCCCAACCTGTTATGATGTCCCCCATCTGGGCTCTCATCATGTAATCATGACTCCATTTTGCTGCTATCCTGCACCAAGCACAGACACTGGTATCTTGGGTCCCCTGTGCAAGAAATCTGTTTTGGCCCCCTCAATTATGGCGACCAATCTACAGATCTTATATATACACACGTTGTCAAAATTGTTGGTACCCCTCGTTTAATGAAAGAAAAACCCACAATGGTCACAGAAATAACTTGAATCTGACAAAAGTAATACATTAAAAATATATGAAAATGAACAAATGAAAGTCAGACATTGCTTTTCAACCCTGCTTCCACAGAATTTGAAAAAAAAATTAAACTCATGAAATAGGCCTGGACAGAAATGATGGTACCCCTGAAAATAATTTGACAAAAGGGCCATTTTAAATCAAGTTGTGCCCACTAATTAGCATCACAGGTGTCTACAATCTTGTAATCAGTCAGTGGGCCTGTATATAGGGCTACAGATTCTCACTGTGCTGTTTGGTGACATGGTGTGTACCACACTCAACATGGACCAGGGGAAGCAAAGGAAACAATTGTCTCAGGAGATTAGAAAGAAAATTATAGACAAGCATGTTAAAGGTAAAGGTTAGAAGACCATCTCCAAGCAGCTTGATATTCCTGTGACTACAGTTGCACATATTATTCAGAAATTTAAGATCCATGGGACTATAGTCAACCTCCCAGGACGTGGCCGCAGGAGGAAAATTGATGACAAATCAAAGAGACAGATAATAAAAATGGTAACAAAAGAGCCCAGGATAACTTCTAAAGAGATTAAAGGTGAACTTCAAGCTCAAGGAACATCAGTGTCAGATAGCACCATCCGTCATTGTTTGATCCAAAGTGGACTTCATGGGAGATGACCAAGGAGAACTGTTAGAACTCTCCTGTTAGTTTTTTACTATTTTGGTCACGTGACCTGCTGCCTATTTATTCCAGCTCCGCCCTTCTGGCTTTGCTGGCCTTCAGTGTTATTTGACTCTCTATCTAGCCAGGTGCTTTTGTACCTATCTCTCTAGTTCGTTTGGTCCTTTGGACCGCTAAGTACTTTTCGTCTGTTTGTCTTTTTACTCCGCTACAACATCTGCTAGGAGGTGTCCAATTTTGTCCCAGTCCTTAGTTCTTTTAGGGACCCCTCCCTTTATTCTATAGGTCTGCGTTCAGACTAGCTGAGGATGAAGGCGGGTCTGTTCACAAGGAACAGGTCACCCGCTGCAATGTAGGGAATCAGCTTAGTCTTATTGTAGGGACAAATTCCCTTTCTTTCCTTAGTTCTTGTAGCAGATCATAACAGTAAGTCCAGCCCAAACTAAACTTGGAAAGAAATCCTGGGATCAGTATGGTGTCTGTTCAAGAGTTGGCTCAACGCCTGCAGGGATTGTCTCTAGAGGTGGCCGATCTCCAGCAACACGTGAGTAGCTGTCCTGGAGCGCATTTTGTGGAACCAAAGGTAGGACTGCCTGATATTTTTGATGGTAAACAACAAGATTTTTTTTCCTTTAAGAATGCTTGTTTATTATATTTTCGTTTGAGACCCAGGTCCTCTGGGAATGAATCACAGCGCATTGGGTTTATCATGTCACTTTGGCACAAGGAACCACAGGGGTGGGCCTTTTCTCTCCAACCTAATGATCCGTGTTTTAGATCAGTGGAGGATTTTTTTTCTGCTATGGGGTTATTTGTATGACGATCCTGATCGAGTCTCATCTGCGGAGACAGAACTGAGACATTTGAAGCAGGGGTCAGGTGATGTTGAAAATTATTGTACACACTTCAGAAGGTGGTCTTCAGAAGTGAAATGGAATGATTCGGCGTTAAAATGTTCGTTTCCTGCCGGTCTAAGTGAAAGGGTTAAAGATCTGCTAATTGCATTTCCTGCACCTACAAGAGGCCATGCAATTAGCTATACGTGTGGACAGGAGACTGCGTGCCAGGGCTAATGACGAGAAAATTCCTGCAATGGCAGCTCCTAGTTCTCAGAGGGTCTGCTCGGACGGCGGAGAACTGATGGAGATTGGGGTGATGTCACTCCGCTCTCAGGAAAGAGACCGCAGGTTTTCCATGGGATTGTGTTTTTACTGTGGTAAATCTGACCATTTAATTAAGAACTGTGAGTTTCGTTTAAGCAAAGAAAAAAAAAAGGTCAGTTACGCCCGTATTGCTTGTTTGAATTCTAAGGGAGTATTTCTTTCAGGGAGTACCTTATTGCAGGAAGATTTGATTGAATTTCAGGTATTTGTGGATTGTGGTTCAACACTTAATGTGATTGATAAGGGTTTTTTGGAAAAACTTAAATTGGAATTCAAACCTTTGTCATCACCTATTTCTGTGATTGCTATTGACAACACTCCTTTGAAATGTATTACTCACAAGGTTGCTGAATTTCCCCTCACTATCAATGGTATTCACCAGGAAAATTTGGATTTGGTGGTATTAAATAATTTACCTTCTCCAGTAGTTTTAGGTTTGCCTTGGTTAAAACTGCACAATCCTTTACTGGACTGGTCTACTAATGAGATTAAGTCGTGGAGTCTTAAGTGCTATGATAAGTGTTGTGGAAAGAGGGGAATTACCTGTACCTATTCAGGATTTTTGGAGGTTTTTTTCAGAGGAGGAGTCGCAAGTTTTACCTCCTCATAGGGACTATGATTGCACCATTGAGTTTGTTCCTGGAGCTACTCTTCCCAAGAGTCGCTTATTTAATCTGACTATCCCTGAGAGAAAGGCCTTGGAGGAATACATACAGACGAACTTGGCTGCTGGTCACATTAGACCTTCTAAGTCACCTGTGGCGAAATTAATAAAATTACCGTACGCAATTCCTACCCATTGCCGTTAGTTCCTGACTTGTTTAACCAGTTAGTGGGGACCAAGTGGTTCTCTAAAATTGATCTCCGGGGGGCATATAATTTGTTACGAATAAAGGAGGGTGATGAATGGAAAACTGCTTTTAACACTCCGGTAGGTCATTTTGAGAATCTGGTGATGCCTTTTGGTCTTACCAATGCACCCGCGTTTTTTCAGAACCTTATTAATGACATCCTGAGACCTTTGATTGGTAAGAATGTGGTTGTGTATTTGGATGACATTTTGATTTATTCGCCAGATCTGGAGTCTCATTGGCAGAGCGTACGTGAGGTATTGCAGTTATTAAGTGACAATTCACTTTTTGCTAAGCTGGAGAAATGTGAGTTTGCTGTGCAGAGATCTAGTTTTTTGGGCTACATTATCTCCAGCGAGGGATTTGAGATGGACCCGGTGAAGGTTCAGGCTGTGCAGGAATGGCCTAGGCCTATTGGTTTGAAATCGATACAGAGATTTTGGTGTTTCACCAATTATTGCAGAAAATTCACTAAGAATTTTTCTATAATTGTTAAGCCGCTGACCGATCTCACCAGGAATGGTGCGAATACTGTCCAGTGGACTACTGAGGCCATTAAAGCTTTTGTGTATCTCAAGGAGAGATTCAGTTCTGCCTCTATCCTTATGCAGCCTGATGAGACCAAGCCTTTTTTGGTCGAGGTTGATGCTTCTTCGGTGGGGGTCGGTGCGGTTTTGTCTCAGGAGAACAAGGATGGAGTACATCCCTGTGCTTTTTTTTCGAAAAAATTTTCAGAAACCGAACTTAATTACGATGTTGGTAATCGGGAATTGCTGGCTATTAAACTCGCGTTTGAACATTGGCGGCATTTCTTGGAAGGTGCTAAATTTCCGGTTCAGGTTTTCACTGATCATAAAAATTTGATTTATCTGGATGCTGCCAAGCGCTTGAATGCCCGTCAGGCTAGGTGGACACTTTTTTTTTCTCGGTTTAATTTTTCTGTTACTTACATCCCTGGTACCAAGAATGTTAAAGCCGATGCTTTATCTCGCAGTTTTTCTCCCATGGTTGGTACTGAGGAGGAGGAGAGCATTTTACAGGAAGGAGTTGTGGTAGCAGCATTGGACTCCGTTTTGGAAGATGGGATTCTGAAAGCCCAGGAGGATGCCCCATCTAACACTCCCCATGGGAGGTTGTTTGTGCCTAGAACCTTTAGGAAAGATTTGTTTGCGGAATATCATGAGTCTCGGTTGGCAGGTCATCCAGGAATTTCTGAGACTAAGAGACTTATAAGTCGCAGTTTTTGGTGGCCTGGGTGGCAGAAGGAAGTCATCAAGTGGGTGCATCAATGTACGGTGTGTGCTAGGTCAAAGGCTTCGCATACCCCTGCTGCGGGGTTGCTTTGCCCTCTGGAGGTCCCTAGTGCGCCTTGGACGCATCTGGCAATGGATTTTATTACTGACCTTGAAGTTATTGGCAAGGCACATCAGCTCTATGTTCACTGATGGAAAAATTAAGCATATTAAGAAAAGAAAACTGTCCCTTCTGTGAAACATGGAGGAGGCTCTGTTATGTACTGGGGCTGCTTTACTGCATCTGGCACAAGGTATCTTGAATCTGTGCAGGGTACAATGAAATCTCAAGACTATCAAGGGACTCTAGAGAGAAATGTGCTGCCCAGTGTCAGAAAGCTTGGTCTCAGTCGCAGGTCGTGGGTCTTGCAACAGGATAATGATCCAAAACACACAGCTAAAACACCCAAGAATGACTAAGAGGAAAACATTGAACTATTCTGAAGTGGCCTTCTGTGAGCCCTGACCTAAATCCTATTGAGCATCTTTGGAAAGAGCTGAAACATGCTGTCTGGAAAAGGCAACCTTCAAACACAAGACAACTGGATCAGTTTGCTCATGAGGAGTGGGCCAAAATACCTGTCGAGAGGTGCAGAAGTCTCATTGACAGTTACAGGAATCGTTTGATTTCAGTGATTGCCTCAAAAGGTTGTTCATCAAAATATTAAGTTAAGAGCACCATCATTTCTGTCCAGGCCTATTTCATGAGTTTAATTTTTTTTTTAAATTCTGTGGAAGCAGGGTTGAAAAGCAATGTCTGACTTTCATTTGTTCATTTTCATAGATTTTTAATTTATTATTACTTTTGTCAGATTCAAGTTATTTCTGTCATCATTGTGGGTTTTTCTTTCATTAAACGAGGGGTACCAGCAATTTTGACCACGTGTGTATGTACTGTATATATACATACAGTATATATACAGTTATGTACAAAATAATATCAGTTTAACTTCACTAATGTGTTTCATTACTGTTTTTGGCATAATAGATCATACAACATGGGAAAAAAATTCATGGCTAGGTGTAGGCGAGTAATGGACAACCGACAGAATCAAAAGTCATGACACGCATGCTGCTAATTAGGTGTTATTGACTCATTTAATGAAAGGGGGTGTTCTAATTGATTGATGATTGAGGTAATTCATTCTGTGAAGAAACAGGTGTAAATTATGGCCCTTATTTAAAGGAGGGCAGAAAATGTTGTACCTGCTGATTTTAGCCATCCTTAGTGAGTAAAATGGGTCATTCCAGACACTTTCTATTTCATCGCCTTATTCAATCTCCAGACTATGCTAGTTAAAATTGGCAACCATTAGCCTCCCCAACATGTTTCACCATGTGGCGTCATCAGGGGAAAGAGGCTATAAAATGGGTCCTTCTAGACACTGTACAGAAGGAGAAAGAACTTTGATCAAGAAGTTGATTGAAGAGAAGAAAACATATAAAGATGATGTCTGTAAAGCGCTGTGGAATTAATAGCGCTATATAAGTAAGTAAAATAAGCAAAAAAAAAATAAATAAAGTGCCAAAAATAATTGGCTGTTCAGCTGAAAAGATTTCCAATACTTTAAAATGGCAAACAACACAAAAAGCATGTGGTAGCAAAATAAATACTACCATTCACATAGATCATAGAACAACAAGATTGGCAAGGAAGCATCCAATGATCAGCTTTGCTCTTTTTTTTTTTTTTTTACCACGTTTATTGAATTCTGAAACTGTCCTGCCATTATTATTCTCCTGTTCATTATAAGTTCGTAGACACCAAACATGTATAGCTTATTTTTTATTTAAGAAATGAAAGTTGCTAACAAAAAAAAAAAAAGTAGCCATTTTGCGAGTCCTGCAGCGTCTCCATTTTTCGTGATCTGGGGCTGGGTGAGGGCTTATTTTTTGCGCACCGAGCTGATGTTTTTATTGATACCATATTGGGGTAGATCCGATGCTTTTATCGCCCGTTATTGCATTTTATTGCAATGTTGCAGTGACCAAAAAAACATAATTCTGGTGTTTAAAATTTTCTTCTCTTTACGCCGATTACCGATCGGACTAATTATTTTTTATATTGATAGATCGGGTGATTCTGAACTCGGTAATACCAAATATTTTGAATGGGGCGAAAGGGGGGTGATTTCAACTTGTTTATTTTTTTTATTTTATTAATATTTTTAAAATCATTTTTTTACACTTTCTGCTTGCTTCAATAGCCTCCATAGGAGAATAGAAGCAGCAGTTATCTGATCCCCTGATGAGCAGATCCGCCTGTATGTAGCAGAAATGCTCACTTGCTATGAGCGCCGACCACTGGGCGGCGCTCATAGCAATCTAGACATAGAAATCTAGACATGACATCCACAGGGGTTTGCTTCAAACCCCGGGTTGTCATGCCATCCCTTCGGTGACCCGCGATCACGTGGCGGGGTCACCAATGGGCGGAGTCAGTGACACGCTTCTCGGAAGCGCGAGTTAAATGCCGCTGTCAGAGATTGACAGCTGCATTTAACTGGTTAACAGCCACGGGTGGATCGTGATTCCACCCGCGGCTGTTGCGGGCACATGTCTGCTGTATAAATCAGCTGACATGTGCACGGTTCAGTGCGGGCTCTGCGGCGTAGCCCACGCTGAACCGGGGATACCGATCTGATGCGTACTAATTCGTAAAGGGGTTAAAGGGAACCTGTCACCCCCTGGGAGATATCAGACCTCTACTATGGCCGTACAGGTTATAGGAAAGTAAATCTATACATACCTGTATGGCCAATAGTAGTGGTTTGATTGCAGAGAAATCTGTTTTTATAAACTCTGTTTTGCACAGGCTTGGAGTCCGGTGGACGCCAAGAAATGCCCTCCTATCTGTTTATTATTCCCCTAAATCCCCGCCTATATGCTTAGTTACCATATCCCTCCCCCCTACCCTGCACGTCACAGGGCCCTGTGACATGCACTGCGCTCCCTGACTTCCCGGGCATGCGCAAAGCGCCGCTCACATAGCGCGCTTTGCTTCCTCCCAGCCCATCTGCCTGTGTACTGCGCTGCAGGTTTCTATTGCGCAGGGGCCGGGAAGTGACAATGACTCCTTGGCGCCTGCGCAATAGAACCCTGCGGCGCAATGCACAGAGAGACGGGGCCGGGATGAAGCAAAGCGCTGATATCACCCAGGGGGTGAGAGATTCCCTTTAAACACTGAGTTCAAGCCTCAGTACACTATGAAGACTGTAGAACATGAAGGTGCAAGCATAATAATTTGGGATGTTTCTCATACTATGGAGATGGGCCCATTTATCACATATCAGACACACAGAAATTATGTTCAAAGGTCAGCTTAGGGTTTACTTAATGTACATACAAATTGCCAAAGGCAAATAGAGATCTCTTAATAAAGACCTAAATATTAAACATAACTTTATTTCGATTTTTAAATATTCATAAAAGATAACACACACGCTTTAAAAACACATAGTACTGGATGTTTATAATAATTCAGCGATGGGTTATATAACCCATATCTATTAAAGTGCTTGTGCTTATATTATGGCAGTTGTATATCGAGTACGTATTGTCTAATATATTATTCTTCAGAATAAATCACCAGCAATGGTGAGTCCTCAATATAATCACACTCGGCACACACTATTCACTTTATTATGCGGGCTTATTTATCAGGAAATTGGATATAAGGGATTATGCTATACGTAGCAAGAGAAAACTGCTTATATGTACAACTAAACTGGTCGCACAGGTGTTCAGCAGTCTTCAGTTTCCATATGTAGAAAACTATTTGGATCACAATAGATATCTGTTTATATCCAAATTAGCCTTATTCAGCAATATTCAGTTTCATTCATTAATAAGCAGTGAGATAAATACTTATACATGAGAATATCTCTTGAGTAACCAGCAGAAATATGCCAGAAATCCAGAAATGTAATCTCACGATTTAAATTCTTCAATATTGCCATCACCCCTGATCTGACAACCATCTGTTTCATTTGCAGGTATGTTCCAATGTGCAATACTCTGCATATTCATTGATCTCCATTCAAAACTGTGTCTCTGTTTGTCAGTATGTTCCAATATGCAATGTGCAATACTCTGCATATTCATTGATCTCCATTCAAAACTGTTTATGCCGCCTCTGTCTCCTGATTATCCCCTCCTGTGTTTGTGAATCGTCTCCTTGCGGCTCCTCCCTCCTACTTACACCTGGCCTATTCCATGCGCATTGAAAGCTTTATAAATTGAGAGATACAGGTCTGTCAATGACCATTGTCTCTCTCCATGAGTATGTCTCTTGAGTAACCAGCAGAAATATGCCAAAAATGGGCCAGAAGTGACCAAAAGGTACGAGTAACTACCTTTTAAATGTACTTAGCTCCTCTATTCTCCCTTACACTTTCATTATGCTTACATATGCCCTTACAGTTTTTGCTCCACTAATCCTCACTCTTCTTCGCTATCCCCAAGCCCCAGCACCTGCAAACCAAATAAGAATCTCTCCTTCCCTCTTGCCTCCCCACCTGACCTCATCTGCCGACTTGCCCCTCAACTTCAGATCTATCCTACTGAAACATAAAACAAGACAGACACTCTCCTTCTCCCACCTGCTCTCCCTCTCTCTGCTTCTTCTCACTGCTGGCGACATATCTCCCAATCCTGGACCCACACAGCTTACACCTGTAATAGTGGGGAAGGGCGTAGCCTTCCCTTGGTACTGAGATAGCTAAAGGAAGTGTTCCTAAAGTCAGACCTCTCTGAACTGTTGGTAGACCAAGCTAGGGGTTAGCTTTAGTGGTCCAGTCAGTAGAGTAAAGGGGGGACTTAGTGCCCGGATCAAGCCTTGAGTGATATAGAGCTTGTTCCTGGAATAATTCATTGTGGGCTGCAGTACCTGTAAACAGCCACAAGATGCCACTGTTCTGGGTGCATATGTCAGGTTGAGTCTGCTAGCAGGGTTACAGGCAGTGATGAGTTAATGCTGTGTGATGACAGCTCACCGAGGGTGGGCACTTTAGGAAGATTCCTGCTTAAGTGTCTAGAAAGCAGGAGGAGTCACTCAGTAAGAGACAGTATGGGGAATCGTGCGGGCAGCCTGACTATAGTGGCTGCTAGGGTAGACGGGAGCTCTACACCCTCAGACAGTGGGATCACTACTGTGCAAGTCTCCTCACGCAAGAGCAAGAGTCCTGTTAGCTGGTCGGAGAAACTCATCAGAGGTAGTGAGGACCCGAGGCACTTCTAGTCTGCCGGAAGCAGAAGAAGATAAATAGGACTCCAGGCTAGGACGTGCGGGAGATATTTGATCCAGGTCACTGTTAATGTTACAGAAGAGTCTCGTGGACTAGAGATAGAGTCACAGAGATGCTTCACTTAAAGAGGGAACCAGGGCTGAAGATGTTGTCAGTGCCTGTGGGAGAGATGATAGCCTGTCGGGCCTTATCCATTATATCTGCCTGTAAATACTGTATATATCCCTCTTCCCCAAGTAAAGTTCAAGTTCTGGTTAAGAATCTCGTGTCCTCTGAAGTTCTTGCTGCCCTGGTCCCAGAAGAGAAATGCCTGGAGACAGCCGCGATCGGATGGCTTGAAGTAAGTGAAGAGCAACACATACACAGCCACACTTCAGAGGGAGGACACTTATTGTCTGCAGGGTGCCATAGCGAGTGGGGACTACAGCTCGCCCACGACTACCTCGCTGGGGCACCTTACACACCCTCCACTAGCCCCCCCTCCTATCGCTCCCAACTAAATACAAACTACCGAAATTTCTCCTATATTAAACCTGTGCCCTCTCTCTGGGGCACTCTGGACCGCCTGCTCTGTCTGCAATAAGCTACATGTTAATCATGACCTCTTTACCTCTTGTAATCTCTCCTTCCTGGGCATGACAGAAACATGGCTGACACCCTCCAACACTGCCTCCCCTGCTGTGCTGTTACGGTGGCTTGCACTTCACCCACACTTCTCACCCTGGTAACAGACATGGTGGAGGCGTGGGTCTTCTCCTTTCTGCCAACTGCACCTTTAACCCAATCCCACCTCTACCTTCCCTCTTCCTCCCTTCTTTTGAAGTCCACTCTGTCCGCATCTACTCTCCCTCCAACCTCCAAGTGGCTGTCATATACAGACTTCCGGGCCCGGTTACTCCCTTTATTGACCAGTTCCCCACCTGGCTTCTTCACTTTCTGTCTGCTGACATTCCCACCATCATCATGGGCGATTTCAACATCCCCACTGAAACACACCAGTGAGCAGCCTCCAAACTTCTGTCACTCACTTCATCTTTTGAACTTTCTCAGTGGTCCTTCTCAGCCACCCACACAGACGGACATACACTGGACCTTATCTTTACTCGACGCTGCTCCCTATCTAACCTCTCAATCTCCCCCCTCCCCCTATCTGACCATCATCTACTCACTTTCTCATCCCTGTCCCACTCACCTGTCACCCATGTCCAGCAACTAGCACACCACCGCAGAAACCTTGCACATCTAGACACTAACATACTCTCTGACTCTATTCTACCACTGACATCCATATCTTCACTCCACAACACAGACAGCGCCACTGCTTTCTACAATGCCACTCTCACGTCAGCTATCGACTCGGTCGCCCCTCTTGTGCGTGGCAGAGTGCGATGAATCAATAGACAACCCTGGCTCAACAACCTCACCAAAAAGCTTCGACAAGCATCCAGGGTTGCAGAGCGGCGTTGGAAGAAAACTCGCAAGATGACTACACTGCATTCAAACAAGCAACACTCGCATTCAAATCAACCCACACCTCCATTAAACAGGCCTACTTCACAACCCTCATATCTTCCTTATCCTACAACCCCAAACAACTATTCAACACTTTTAATTCCATCCTCCGCCCTCCACTGCCTCCTCCGACCTCCCTCATCGCTGCTGAGGATTTTGCCATGCACTTCAAAAACAAGATTGACCAAACAAGGCAAGCATTCATTGTCCAACCACCACAACTTCTTTATTTTCCAGACCAGTGCCCTTCCCCATAACCTTCCTCTCCAATATCACTGAAGGAGAGCTTACCCGTCTCCTCTCCAAATCACACCTCACCACTTGTGCACTTTGACCCCATCCCATCCCATCTCCTCTCCAACCTTACCCCTACACTCATCCCATCCCTAACCCATCTCTTAAACCTATCACTAACTTCTTGTACCTTCTCCTCTGCTTTCAAACATGCTGCACTCACGCCCATCCTCAAAAAGCCATCCCTCGACCCAGCCGCTTTGTCCAGCTATCGCCCCATATCGCTGCTCCCATTCGCCTCCAAACTCCTTGAGCAACATGTTTACGCTGAACTTTCCTCCCATTTCTCATCTAACTCTCTCTTCGACAATCAACAATCGGGCTTCCGTCCCTACCATTCCACTTAAACTGCCCTTACCAAAATTATTAATGATTTACTTACAGCCAAAGCTAGTAGACAATTCTCCATACTCCTCCTTCTAGGCCTGTCCTCTGCCTTCGACACAGTTGACCACTGCCTTCTACTACAGATTCTTTCTTCCTTTGGTGTCAAAGACCTTGCCCTATCCTGGATCTCCCCATATCTTTCCAACCGCACTTTTAGCGTTTCACACTCCCACATTACCTCCTCATCCCACCCGCTCTCTGTTGGAGTCCCTCAAGGCTCCGCCCTAGGACCCCTGCTCTTCTCCATCTATACACTTGGCTTGGGACAGCTCATAAAGTCCCACGGTTTCCAGTACTACCTGTACGCTGATGACACCGAGATCTACCTCTCTGGCCCAGACGTCACCTCTCTGCTGTCCAGAATCCCAGCCATATCCTCCTTCTTCTCCTCTCGTTTCCTTAAACTCAATGTGGACAAATCTGAACTCATCATCTTTCCTCCATCTCGCGTATCTTCCCCATCTGATCTATCTATCACAATAAATGACATCACTCTTTCCCCTGCCGCAGTGTAACCCTGGCCTCTGCTCTGTCCTTCAAACCACACATCCAAGCCCTCGCCACCTCCTGTCACCTCCAGCTCAAAAATATTTCCAGAATTCGTCCTTTCCTCAACCCTCAATCTACTAAACTGCTTGTGCATGCTCTCATCATCTCCCGCCTCAACTACTACAACATCTTCCTCTGGCCTACCTGCTAACACTCTCGCACCTCTCCAGTCTGTCCTTAACTCTGCTGCCCGACTAATTCATCTCTCTCCTTGCTACTCCTCTGCTACTCCCCTTTGCAAATCTCTTCACTGGCTCCCAATTGCCCAGGGTATCCAGTTCAAACTACTAACACTAACCTACAGAGCCATCTATAACCTTTCCCCTCCATACATCTCTGAACTAATCTCCCGATATATTCCCTCATGTAATCTCTGGTCCTTCCAAGACCACCTCTTCTCCTCCACACTTATTCGTTCCTCATCCAATCGCCTCCAAGACTTCTCCTGATTTTCCCCCATCCTCTGGAATTCTGTGCCTCAACATGTCCGATTATGCGCCACATTTGAATCCTTCAGACGGAACCTGAAAACCCAACTCTTCAAGAAAGCTTACAACCTGCAATGACCACACTGTCGCATCACCATCAACAGAGCTGCTGCAACCCCCCACCTACCATCTCTTTCCCCATTATCCAGTAGAATGTAAGCCCGCAAGGGCAGGGTCCTCTTGCCTCTGTACCTGTCTATCATTGTTAGTTCATTTACTGTAAGTGATATCTGTATTTTGTATGTAACCCCTTCTTATTTACAGCACCATAGAATAAATGGCGCTATATAAATAATAATAATATACTGCCACCCTTATATCTCATCTATTAGACTTATGAGCTGTTGCACTTATTCATCATTGTAGTGATTTTCAATTTTCATACTCATTTCTAACTTATACCTCAGTTGTTTAATGAGGGCTAACTGACTGCTTTTAGATTCATATACAGTATAAACCTTCAAGCACATCTTTCTATTTCATCGCTGTATTCAACCTCCAGACTATGCTAGTTAAAATTGGCAACCATTAGCCTCCCCAACATGTTTCACCAAGTGAAGTCATCAGGGGAAAGAGGCTATAAAATGGGTCGTTCCAGACATTGTACAGAAGGAGAAAGAACTTTCATCAAGAAGTTGATTGAAGAGAAGAAAACATATAAAGATGATGTCTGTAAAGCGCTGTGGAATTAATGGCGCTATATAAGTAAGTAAAATAAGCAAAAAAATTAAAAAATAAAGTACCGAAAATAATTGGCTGTTCAGCTGAAAAGATTTCCAATACTTTAAAATGGCAAACAACACAAGAAACATGTGGTAGCAAAATAAATACTACCATTCACATCAATGATCAGCTTTGTTCTTATTGGGTCTAAAGGCCGCAGACAGTTTTTGGGATGACTATTAAACACTTAGTTCAAGCCTGAGTACACTGTGATGACTGTGAAGACTGTAGAACATGGAGGTGCAAGCATAATAATTTGGGGATGTTTCTCATACTCTGGAGTTGGTTCCATTTATCAGATATCAGGCACCATGGACCAGTTTAAATATATTAAAATACTGGAATAGATCATGTTGCCTTATGCTGAAGAAGAAATGCCCTTAAAATCTTCTGGTCAGATGTTGCTTCATCAGCAGTCATTTTATATCTAACAAGAGAGGACTATGTAAGAAAGTGTGAGCACTGTGAATAACAAAAATAATGAGAATACGCTATGTAAGAGACGGTGATCTTCATAACAAGAGATATTATATACTATTGGACGGCGCAGGTACATAACAGAGAATGCTATAAAATAAGGGACAGTGCCATACAAAACTAGAGAGGGTGCTACATAATAAGGGATAAAACAAAAAACCTAAAGAGATGAACTGGAATATAAGTTGGTGTTCATGCAGCTGAGATAACATAATTTTGATAAAAAAATGGTAAATGGTAAGGTTTTAATACTAGAGGTTAGGACATCCTGAATAGGGTCACCATGACGTGGTGGGATGACTTATAATTTTTTTTATCAAAATTATATTAACTAAGCAACCTATATTATTTTCATGCACTTTTGCTGTTTTTTTACTGCAGGGTATTTGCTTATTATGTTTTAATCTTGGGTTATGTCTGTTTAGTGGCCAGTGTGAACATGCGCCTACATGCTGCATGCACACCAACTTATTTTCCA
Source organism: Phyllobates terribilis (assembly GCF_046119375.1). Classification (NCBI taxonomy): domain Eukaryota; kingdom Metazoa; phylum Chordata; class Amphibia; order Anura; family Dendrobatidae; genus Phyllobates; species Phyllobates terribilis. The sequence goes on from NW_027362761.1 coordinate 1,019,665,744, forward strand.
GTTCATATTTAGGTTTTTTGTTTCACATTTTTTTTGTACTTCGTGCAAATAAAGGTGTGGCCTCCCTTTCCTCGAGCTGGACATTACATTCATATAGTTATAGTTCCCCATGCCTGATGTCCATTATCTGGGTCTCAGTCCTTCCCAGCCTTTATTCACATGTACGTCACTTTGACAAATGGTAAGGTTTTAATACTAAAGGTTAGGACGTCCCGAATAGGGTCACCATAATGTGGTGGGATGGCTTATATTTTTTTTTTTTATCAAAATTATATTAACTAAGCGCACTATTGCTCTTTATTTATTCATTTACTGCAGGATATTTGCTTGTTATGTTTTTAGCTTAGGTTTTATTATAAGGGATGGTGTTATACAGTGGTGTGAAAAAGTGTTTGCCCCCTTCCTGATTTCATATTCTTTTGCATTTTTGTCACACTTAAATGTTTCGGATCACAAAACAAATTTAAATAATAGACAAAGATAACACAAGTAAATAAAATGCAGTTTTTAAATTAAGGTCTTTATTATTAAGGGAAAAGAAATCCAAACCTATAGGGCCCTGTGTGAAAAAGCAATTGCCTTTCGCTCTTAAAACAAATTAACTATGGCTTATCACATCTTTGGGAAGCTGAGTTCAATTTACCTACCCACACAGAGGCCTGATTACTGCCAAACCTGTTCTCAATCAAGAAATCACTTAAACAGGACCTGAATGACAAAGTTAAGTAGATCAAAAGATCCTCAAAGCTAGACATCATGCTGTGATCCAAATAAATTCAGGAACAGATGGGAAATAAAGTAATTTAGATCTATCAGTCTGGAAAAGGTTATAAAGCTATTTCTAAAACTTTGGGACTTCAGTGAACCACAGTGAGAGCCATTATCCACAAATGGCATAAACATGGAACAGTGGTAAACCTTCCCAGACTGGCCAAAAATGGCATACATGGCAGAGTCCCAAGACGAATATCACTGCTGAGCAAAAAGAACATAAAGGCTCATCTGAGTTTTGCCTGAAAACATCTTGATGATCGCCAAGACTTTTGGGAGAATACTCTGTGGACTGACGAGACAAAAGTTGAACTTTTTGGAAGGTGTATGTCCCATTACATCTGACGTAGAAATAACATAGCATTTCAGAAAAGGAACATCATACCAACAGTAAAATATGGTGGTGATAGTGTGATGGTCTAGGTCTGTTTTGCTTCTTCAGGACCTGGAATTTCTTCTGCTGTCTGCCAAGAAATCCTGAAGGAGAATGTCTTGCCATCTGTTCGTGACCTCAAAGTGAAGCACACTTAGGTTATGCAGCAGGACAATGATCTGAAACACACCAGCAAGTCCACCTTTAAGTGGCTTAAGAAAAACACAGTTAAGACTTTGGAGAGGCCTAGTCAAAGTACTGACCTTAATCTGATTGAGATGGTGTGCCATGACCTTAAAAAGGCGGCTCATGCTCAGAAACCCTCCAATGTGGCTGAATTACAACAATTTTGCAAACATGAGTGGCAAGAATTGAGCATTGTAAAAGACTCATTGCCAGTTATTGTAAACTCTTGATTGCAGTTGTTGCTGCTAAGGGGGGCCCAACCAGTTATTAGGTTTAGGGGGCAATCACTTTTGCACAGAGGGTCCTGTAGGTTTGGATTTCTTTTTCCCTTAATAATAAAGGCCTTCATTTAAAAACTGCATTTAGTGTTTACTTGTATTATCTTTGTCTAATATTTAAATTTGTTTTGTGGTGTGAAACATTTAAGTATGACACACATGCAAAAGAATAAGAAATCAGGAAGGGGGCAAACACTTTTTCACACCACTAAATATAATAAAAGAGGAAACTATGTAATTAAGGATGGCGCAATGTATAGCAAGAATGTACACAATATACTAAGGCACTACGCTTTACATAATAAGTAGTGTTGAGCGAGCATGCTCGACACTGCTCGGTACTCGCCCGAGCATCTCACTACTCGGGATGTTCGGCGAGCACCGAACATTTCCGGGTTACTCGGGCGGGAGCTCGGGTCTCTGCCCTGCATGTTTGGCGCTCTTTACAGAGCCAATGAACATGCAAGGATTGCCTGCCAGTCACTGTAATGCCGCAGGCATGTTGGTTGTGGGCATTACAGTGATTGGCTGGCCGCACAGCGTCACCTTGAGTATTTAAAACCGGGCGCCGCCATCTTGGACACAGTCGCTCCAGATCAGATGGTGTAGGGAGAGTGCTGCTGAGCTAGGGAGAGATTTACAATGTAAAATAGGTAGTATAGGGTCTCTAAAGCCTGCAAAATCAAACAAACAGTCCTTCTCAGGACTAATATCCATCCCAGATATCAGGCAGGCAGGCTGTAAAGGAGACGCAGTGGTTATACCAACAAACACTGCATTACAGTCCTGTGTGCTGCTTTTCAAATTGCTAGAAATAGCCTCAGGTCTCAGGGGCCAGGAAAAATCCTTTTTTTTTATCTAAATCCTCTTTTTTTTTTTTTTTCCTCAGTCAGACTGTACAAATACCCGTCTTATTAAGCTTTTGGTATTCCCCCCCCCCAAAAAAAAAATTGAGTGTGTCTGTGAGTGTTCAGACACAAATATATCTGTTTAAAAGAGTCTGGTGTAGGCCAGATAACTAGAACTGTGGTTTTGCAGTTCCACGGTTCAAATCTCTGTATTATCCAATTTTTTGCCTTTTTTCCTTAAAAAAAAACAGTTTGAGTGTCTTGCTGACTGTTCAGACACAAATATATCTGTTCAAATGATTCTGGTGTAGGCCAGATAACTAGAACTGTAGTTTTCCTCTTCCATGGTTCAAATCTTGGTGTAATCCACCTTTTTGCATAAAAAAAAAACAGTTTCAGTGTCTCGCTGACTGTTCAGACACAAATATATCTGTTTAAAAGATTCTGGTGTAGGCCAGAGAACTAGAACTGTGGTTTTCCTCTTCCATGGTTCAAATCTTGGTGTAATCCACCTTTTTGCATAAAAAAAAAAAGTTTCAGTGTCTCGCTGACAGTTCAGACACAAATATATCTGTTTAAAAGATTCTGGTGTAGGCCAGATAACTAGAACTGTGGTTTTCCTCTTCCATGGTTCAAATCTGGGTGTAATCCACCTTTACGCATAAAAAAAAACAGTTTCAGTGTCTCGCTAACTGTTCAGACACAAATATGTCTGTTTAAAGGAGTCTGGTGTAGACCAGATAAGTAGAACTGTGGTTTTGCAGTTCCACGGTTCAAATCTCTGTATTATCCACTTTTTTGCCTTTTTTCCATTAAAAAAATCATTTTGAGTGTCTCGCTGACTGTTCAGACACAAATATATCTGTTTAAAAGATTCTGGTGTAGGCCAGAAAACTAGAACTGTTGTTTTCCTCTTCCACGGTTCAAATCTGGGTGTAATCCACCTTTTTTGCATAAAAAAAAAAGTTTCAGTGTCTCACTGACTATTCAGACACAAATATATCTGTTTAAAAGATTCTGGTGTAGGCAAGAGAAATAGAACTGTGGTTTTCTTCTTCCACGGTTCAAATCTCCTTTTTATTACCCTTTTGCCATTGATAGTGCGAGTGTAAGCTATTTTACTTCATTTACAATGGGCAAGGTGCGTGGCAAGGGACTTGGAACTGGACGTTCTGGTGATGGTGTGTGCAGAGGACGGGGCCGTGGCCAAGTTGAAAATGTGCCACAACCAACAGCCACATCTTCTCGCTTCTCGCTTCTTGACCGAATTACTAGGGAAGCACACAACAGCACCACTATTGAGAACTGATCAGTGTGAACAGGTTATTAATTGGATAGCAGATAATACTTCCAGCCACTTGGGCACAACCACCTCCAGTCTGTCTTCCACATGGTCAAGTGTTAGTAGCCGTGAGTCTCGACTGCATACTCCTCCTCACCCTGATGCTCCTTCCTCCCACCATGCCGAGTGTCGTCATACAGCAACTGATCCCACAATTGGACACTCTGGAGAGCTGTTCACTGGTCCATTTCCATATTTGGGCCCCTCGCCTGCTCCGCTTGAAGTGGTGGAAGAGGAGATCCCATGTAGCGATGGCCAAATATTTGAACAGCCACGGCCACAGGAAGGGGACGCTGGCAATTTGTCACAAGAGGTGGATGATGACGAGACACAATTGCCACGAAGTGAGGAGGAGGACCGTGGTGCGGAAGTGGAAGAATAGGAGGCAGTGGATGATCTAGTAACTGATCCATCGTGGCAGGAGGACACGCAGAGCGAGGCCAGCCGCACACAGGGGGAGGGAGGAAGAGTACCCCAACAGGCAGGAAGAAGCAGTGTGGTGGCCGCAGACAGAAGGCGGGCAACCGTTCCCCGTAACACCAACACGAGGGACATTGCCAGTACTACCGGTAGGTCTTCCAGAGTCTGGAATTTTTTTAAAGACTGTGCTGATAACCCCAAAAAGGCCATTTGTACCACCTGCCAGGCCAGCATCAGCAGGGGTGACAAAACTACCAGCAAGACTACCACCAGCATGATCAGGCACATGTCAGCAAAGCATGAGGGGCGAACCCCAGGGTCCACGACCAGTGTCAGCGGGTGTCACCACTGCTTCTTCTGCTGTTGTGTGTGTAAGAAAACCCCCTGTTGTGCGTGCAAGGCAATCCCCTGTCCATACTGCATGCAAAGATGGCCCCTCCTCTCAGTCTTCACTTGTTATGGCAGTTTCTCAAGAAACAGCATCAACGTCCACGTCCATGTCCCACCGCAGCGTTCAATTGTCCATATCCCAGACCTTTGAACAAAAGCGCAAATTTGCAGCCAGCGCCCCACAGGCCACAGTCCTAAATTCGCACATTTCACGACTGCTTGCGTTGGAAATGCTGCCTTTTAGGCTGGTGGAGATGGAATCCTTCCGCAACCTTATGGCGGTGGCGGTCCCTTGGTACTCGTTCCCCAGGCGACACTATTTTGCCCGGTGTGCCATCCCCACACTACATAAGCATGTGTCCCAAAGCATCTGCCGTGCCCTCAACAATGCAGTAACTGGGAGAGTCCATCTGACAACGAACATGTGGACAAGTGCTTGTGGCCAGGGACGGTACATATCCATGACGGCACACTGGGTAAACATAGTTGAAGCCGGGACCCAGTCGGACCTTGGGAGGGAACACATCCTCCCCACACCGAGGATTGCGGGCCCTATGTCAGTCAGAGTTGCCCCCACAGTGTACAGCTCCTGCGCATCATCCTTCTCCTCCTCCTCATGTTCAGCCCCCATCTCAGATATCACCACATCACTTACAAGCTGGAAGCACTGCATTACTGCCTCAGCCAAGCGGCAACAGGCTGTGCTGAAACTCATAAGCTTAGGTGATAAACCTCACACTGCTTGTGAGTTGTGGACAGCTGTGAAAGAGCAGGCAGATCTTTGGCTGAGACGGCTGAACCTACATCCAGGCATGGTCGTGTGTGACAATGGCCGTAACCTGGTGGCGGCTCTGAGGCGAGGCGAGATCACACACGTACCATGCCTGGCTCATGTGCTTAACCTCGTGGTTCAGCGGTTTATTAAATTGTACCCCGAGTTGCCAGATCTGCTCGTCAAAGTACGCCACCTGTCAGCTCATTTTCAGAAGTCGGCTACAGCTTCCGCTGTCCTTGCTGTGTTGCAGCAGCGTTTGCAGCTTCCGGCACACCGACTGGTGTGTGATGTCCCCACACGTTGGAACTCTACCCTCCACATGTTGCAAAGGATTTGTGAGCAGAAGAGAGCAGTTGTGGAGTACCAGCTGCAACAAGGCCGTCGATATTCAGGTCAGACTCCACACATAAGACCTCAGGAGTGGACCTGGATGTCTGACAATTGTACCATCCTGACAAACTTTGAGGAGTCCACCAAGATGGTGAGTGGCGATGACGCCATCATTAGTGTCAGCATCCCACTTGTCTGTCTTTTGCAACGCTCTCTGCAGAGAATTAAAGAGGAGGCATTGCAGCCAGAGTATGATGAGATGAATCAAGAAGCTGTAGCGGGCGATTACACACAGCCCAGCCTCATCTCATCCCAACGTGCATTGGGGGACAAAGAGGGAGAGGAGGAGGAGGAGGAGGAAGAACAGGAGCTCGTATAATGCACTGTAGACGGTAGTACCTGTACAACTGTTATACAGTCGGTTCAACGTGGGTGACCTGAGGACAGGGGGGAGGAGGAGGAGAGCATGGTCAGTCGTCATCTTGGTGAGGAGACGGAAGTCTTGCCCGTTACCAGTCTGGCACGCATGGCTGACTTTATGTTACGCTGCCTTAACCGTGACCCTCGCATTGTCAAAATGTTGGGTGACAGTCATTACTGGTTGGTGACACTTTTAGACCCCTGCTACAAGGAGAACTTTCACTCTCTTATTCCTGAGGTGGAGAGGTCTACAAAAATGGGGAAGTACCAGAAATGCCCTTGCTGCAGAACTGTTAAAAAAATTCCCATCTGAACACGCTAGTGGCAGAGGTCACAGTTCGTTGCCCAACCAAGGCATACAGGCGATAGTGCTGAGCCACCCCCGTAGTGTTCGAGTTCGGTTCGTCGAACACCCGTATGTTCGCCGAACTGTTCGTCGAACTGTTCGTTCAACACTTTCGAACACCGTTAAAACCAATGTCAGGCAAACAAAAACACATAGAAACACATAGAAAATACCTTTAAAGGTGTCCAAAAGCTGACAAACTGCTCAGAAGACATAACTAACACAAGGAAAAGTGACAAGTACATATAGTCATGCGAAAAGAAAAGAGGTGGAGGAGTAAAAGGAGGGGGAGACACAGATATAGGCATGTCATGCCCTTCTAAAACCAAAAAAGTGCGAAGCTGTCACGGCCAGTCCGTTCCTGCCCGTGCCACCTCCGTGTCGCCGGGTTTGTGCCAGAGCCACGGTGGACCCTGACGGCCAGCCCCCCTCTCCCAATACTGGTGCCTGTCCGCTGGTGGGTCGAGCCCCCCCCCGTGGTGGGGGGGAGTAACATCTGCAGAAGAAAGACCATCTTTCAGCCAAACTAAGATGTCGACTTCTTTTCGTGGACAATGTGATATGATCCGTTTCTTACGGACACGCCCATCGCTACAAATTCCAGATGAGGCACAAAAACAGCAGGTGCTTCAACGGATATCAAGTGCTCCTTCAAGTGGGCTCTCCTCCACCTCAACTTCAACATCACAAATACTCCTGTCCTCAGAGGTGTCACCCCAATCGCACTTGCTTCCTCACAGCTCCCAAGTCTCCAGCTGCCCATCTGAGTATGGGGTAACACAGATGGTTGAGTCTGCACAGCTGTTTACTCATATTATAGCCTGGGAAATGGAGCTCTGCTCCAGAGCTTCTGTTAATCCAGATGAGGAAATGATCTGCACTGATGCCCTGAATCTTTATAAGTCGGATCCAGGACCAGATGAAGAACGTTCTGAGCATAATGTAGACCCTCGTTCCCAAACTGTAACTCCTGTTGGTGGAGACAATGTTGAAGACGATGATGAGACTCAAATACCTGATTGGAGCGACAACTTGACTTTTCGGTCAGGGCAGGAAGAGGTTGGCTCTGAGGACGACGGGTATGAGAACACACAGGGTGATGAAGATGAGGTTGGAGATCCCACTTACTGTCAACCCACAGTCAGCTAGTCGATGAGGTCAGCAGAGGAGGTGGAGGAGGATGTGACTAGCCCAGGGGATGGGGATGACTCGGTACCCGGGCCTTTGCCTGGCCTTGGGGATGTCGCGGTGGTCGGCTCCCTGGCCCGTACCCTGGGGTCACTTTTTAAAAGAGTGGATAATACACACTAACGGCAGCTTGCCGCGCTTCACCGATCTTATGGCGCCGGCACACCTTAAGCTCTAACTGGGCTCCCTGAATCTAGCTAGCAGGAGCCTCGTGCTCCACTGCTGAACTATTAACTAGTGTTGAGCCACCCCCGTAGTGTTCGAGTTCGGTTCGGTTCGTCGAACACCCTTGTGTTCGCCGAACTGTTCGTCGAACTGTTCGTCGAACACCTTCGAACACCGTTAAAACCAATGGCAGGCAAACAAAAACACATAGAAACACATAGAAAACACCTTCAAAGGTGTCCAAAAGCTGACAAACTGCTCAGAAGACATAACTAACACATGGAAAAGTGACAAGTACATATAGTCATGCGAAAAGAAAAGAGGTGGAGGAGTAAAAGGAGGGGGAGACACAGATATAGGCATGTCATGCCCTTCTAAAATCCAAAAAGTGAGAAGCCGACACGGCCAGTCCGTTCCTGCCCATGCCACCTCCGTTTGTGCCAGAGCCGCGGTGGACCCTGACAGCCAGCCCCCCTCTCCCAATACTGGTGCCTGTCCGCTGGTGGGTCGAGCGAGCCCCCCTGTGCTGGAGGCAGCTCTAAGCTTTTTAATTTAAATTGTCTCTCTAATTTGAATGAATATACTTTAAATCCTTTTACAAGGATCTATTGAAGGGCAAGTCTCATGCCAGCAGCCGCGTAATACCAGCTCCAGTAGCGTCCACTAAAGCTGCTGCAGTTGAAAAGCTTTTATAAGGATCGAGCTCAGCTGTCCACCGCAAGGCGTCCTACCGCCAGTCCCAGCCCCTATGCCTTGGGGTGCCTCCTGATGCTCTTCACTAAGTATCTCGTGGTCCCGAAGCATTTCCTTTGAAAAAATTAAGTGTCCAAACTACAGGTGGTGTAGCTTGCTTAACAGCCGGGATAATCCGCTGACCAGCAGACACTGCTACTAGGCACAAAGTATTTCCTGGGCTAGATGCAGTTAAAAATTTGTAATTAGATACTCTCGTTGGATGCTGAGAATGCATTCCATAGAGTCTCCTGGCACGCCATATATTATTCTCTTAAAAAGCTTGGGGTAGGGGTCTAGGGGACCCTTTTATAGCCAAAATCACGGCCCTGTATCGCAATACGTCACCTAGGCTGAAGTTAAATGGAACTGTAGCACCCCGAGGGCTCGGTTGCTGCAGAGGTATTGCATCTCACCCAGAGGTGTGATATCTCACTCTCAGGTAAGGATGGAGTGTGGATCAGGACCCCGACACCTGCATGCATTACACCACATTGCCGTGGGGCAGGGCGACCAATATGCCCCTGAGATGGGCACGACAGTCCCTGTCCCTGGCAGGAGTGGGGGGAGGGAACACTGAGGAAGGGGAACCCTGTAGTACAGGAGCAGGGAGGAAGCAGTTCCTGGGTGCATTGAGAAGGGAGTATAAAAGGTGGGCACCATCTTAGTTCAGTGCAGAGAAGTCTGAGCAGAAGTGACAGGGAGCAGGGGCTCTGCATGAGCTCTGCTCCAGAGGCGGGCCTAGTAACAGAGGCCCAGGCCTGGAAGAGGGAGAAGGAAGGAAGAGGAGCGGAGAAGGCTCCAGGAATGAGGAATGAAGGGATCCCAGGGGTGTGGACGGGTGAGTCACCACCGCACACCCGAATCCACCTGCGTGGAGGGGTCAGGCCAAAGGGGTAGACCGGTCCCCGAAACTAGTGGAGGTGGGAAACGACCCTCAGCTAGAAACCGGAGGCTGTGACATTTTATGTTGTGCAGCTCCTCGCTACACCCGCTAGGAGGGCAGCACATAGGGTCAGGGAAACTGGCGGCAAGTTTACCAAGAGGAGGCCCGAGGCAGCCGGACAGAAGGGTTGGTAAGAAAGGCCAGACAAAGGACACACAAAGCGGGTCCTGTGAAGCGCTCCAAAGTTATCTGGGAGTTGTCTGAGCCCCTCACCTGGTGAGCACAGTACGACGTGGGCAGCCGTTACCTGCAGAAGTGGTCTGGATAATAAGAACTGTGAGTAAAGGCCCTGGACTGCATCACTGACTCCGTGTCGTTACTGCTGCTGCCCTGCACCATCACCCCCATCCTCCGCATACACTGCCCTGAGGCTATACTCCTCTCGTGGGGAGTTATGCTACTCTCTGCTGCACCCACACCACCAGCCTCAGCGATCTGCCCTGCAGCGGCTGTTCACTCTGACCGCAATCCACGGGTGGCGTAGTCGGACATTTAAACATCAAAACCACATAAATAGTTCCGGCACTAGTTTGACCGCCCTGAGCCACGGAACTGGGTCGCCGCCACGGAGACTACAACCACCAGAATCCACCAAAAAGGGTCCGGCTCCGGATGTCCCAAGGCCCAGGGGGCGCGTCAGAACATTTTCATCACCTTTCATAATCACCAATGGGACAAGGCAGGGATGTCCTCTGTCCCCTCTCTTATATATCCTAGTGACGGAGCACCTGCTCTCATCAATTCGCCATAACCCCAATATTAGGTGGATTGAGGTGGGAGGCACCAAGTACAAGTGCTCTGCATTTGCTGATGATGTCAATCACATATATCCATCAGCAGGCTGTTATGGCTGAAATAGATCACTTTGTTACATGGTCAAATTTTAAAATCAATACAGCGAAGTCTGAGGCCCTCGATGTCTCCCTCCCCAAATACCTACAGGATTCCATCCAGTCCAACTTTCCCTTTGCCTGGCCCTCACAGGGTATCAAATTCTTAGGAATTCCTATTCATAGAGACCTCTCCCGTCTATGTTATCTTAATTTTGGGCCCTTTATTGAACAACTCCATACAGACCACGGTTGGCAAGTTAGAACTGTAAGATTCACTACATGAACCACTGGTGTTTTGTGGAAAAGCACATGTACACTGTGTTGCAAATTATTATGCAAAAAGTGTTTAGGAGTGATAAGGGAAGAATTTGTTTGTTTGTCAGTTAAACTCATTGATGGTGATGTGTGTCAGGGCTCTTTATATCACTGTAAGCAATTGCAGACACCTGTGCTAATTAGTTTGGCAGGTGTGTCCAATGAACGGCAAGACTACTTAAGAAGGCTATCCCACATTATTAAGCAGCCTACCTTTTCTGCCAAAATGGGAAAGAAAAAGGATGTGTCGGCTGCTGAGAAGCAACAAATTGTGTAGTGTTTAGGTCAAGGCATGACTACAATCAACATTGTGCGATGATCAGGATGAAGTGTCTTGGCAATCAAGAAGTATGTAGCTGATTCAAAGTACACACATGTGCATGCTGATAAGAGTAAATTGAGGACTCTTTCCTACAGGCAATTACGTCAGGTTAAAAGAGCAGCGGCAAAAAAGCCTTGTCATAGCAGCAGACAAGTTTTTAAAGCTGCTGGTGCCTCCAACGTCCCCCGAACAACAAGATGCAGGGTCCTTCAGAGGTTTGCAGCTGTGCGTACGCCATCCTGTCGACCTCCTCTATCCACTGCATACAAGCAGAAACGGCTCCAGTGGGCCAAACATTACATGAAGACTGATTTCAAAACTGTTTTGTTCACGGATGAGTGCCATGCAACGCTCGATGGTCCAGATGGATGGAGTGGAGGATGGCTGGTTGATGGACACCCCACGCAAACACGGCTACAGCGCCAACAAGGAGGAGGTGGAGTAATGTTTTGGGCTGGAATCATGGGGAGAGAGATTGTCGGCCCCTTTAGGATCCCTGAAGGGGTAAAGATGAACTCCATAATGTATGTGGAGTTTCTCAAACAGCACTTCCTGCCATGGTTCAAGAAGAAGAATCGTGTATTCCACAGCAAGATCATTTTCATGTATGATAATGCACCGTCTCATGCTGCACATAACACATCTGCATCTCTGGCTGATATGGGCATAAAAGGGGACAAACTTATGGTGTGACCCCCATGCTCCCCTGATCTCTACCCCATTGAGAACCTCTGGAGCATCATCAAAAGGAGTGTCTATGATGGCGGGAGGCAGTTCACATCTAAGCAACAGCTCTGGGAGGGTATTCTGTCCTCATGCAAAACAATTGAAGCAGAAACCATCCAAAACCTGACAAATTCAATGGACGAGAGAGTTCAGAAGCTCCTTTCGAACAAGGGGTCCTATGTGCAAATGTAACATCACCTAGAATAAAGTTTTGAGTTGAAAACTGTTTGATTTCAGTTTCTAATAACCTGCTAATGTTTATAATTTCAAAAATGACCATTTTTTTGGTCTTTATTAAAATGAAAAGGTTGATCGAAGAGTGTGGGGGATCTAAGAGTGTGGCAACCCAGTAGTCAGGATTACTTCGAATTCTGACAATCTGAGGGTCATGTTGCAGGTAGTGCAGCAAGAAGGCACTTATGTGTCTTGCGCATCTTGGAGCCCCAAAATTATTTTCTGGGCTAGATGCAGCTAAAAATTATTATTAATTTTAAATCTGGTGGAGCTTAGTATAGATGGCCTAATAGAATCAGTACTGCACACTGCTACAAAGCCCAAATTATTTTCCAGCCAAGATACAGATAAACATGATTAGTAATTTTAAATCTGGTGGAGCTTAGTATAGATGGCCTAATAGAATCATTACTGCACACTGCTACAAAGCCCAAATAATTTTCCAGCCAAGATACAGATAAACATGATTAGTAATTTTAAATCTGGTGGAGCTTAGTATAGATGGCCTAATAGAATCATTACTGCACTCTGCTACAAAGCCCAAATAATTTTCCAGCCAAGATACAGATAAACATGATTAGAAATTTAAAAGCTTAAAACGGTTGGTGAGGTGATTTTAACCAATCATCAAGCTTTTACTCTCCCCAGGATGACACAGGGGTAGAAAAGTCGCTTCGGATCCATGATTTGTTCATCTTTATGAACGTGAGTCTGTCTACATTATCAGTGGAGAGCCACGTGCGCTTATCTGTCAGCACACCACCAGCAGCGCTGAACACACATTCAGTCAGAACGCTGGCTGAGGGGCATGACAAGATCTCCAAGGCGCGAGTGGCGAGCTCCGGCCATTTATCCAGATTGGAAGCCCAAAAAGAGCAAGGGTCCAGTGACACAGTCATGGCTTCAATGTTTACTTGGAGATACTCCTGTACCATCGTCTCTAGGCGTTGACTATGTGTCAGACTTCTTGTCTCCTGTGGCCTTGCAAAGGATGAGCTAAAAAAGTGGTGAAATGATTCCGCTAAATTGATGTTACCAGCAGATACTGTGTTTCTGTTACGGTTTGAGTGCTGAACACTCGACGGTCCCAAGGTTGGCAAGTTGGAACTGTGAGATTCACTACGTGCACCACTGGTGTTTTGTGGAAAAGCACATGTAAGATTCTGCAACAGACTCTGCTGATACTCCTGCATGCATGCATCCCTTTCTATGGCAGGAATTATTTCTGCAAATTTACTTTTGTACCGGGGATCTAACAGTGTGGCAACCCAGTAGTCAGGATTATTACTAATTCTCCCAATTCGAGGGTCATGTTGCAGGTAGTGCAGCAAGAAGGCACTCATGTGTCTTGCGCATCCAGCAGCACCAAGTCCCTGTTGTGTTGGTGGCGAGGTAACAATCATGCTTTCTTCCTCTGTCCTCTCCCCCCAACCTCGCACAACAGAAATGTGATCAAGGTCTCCCTCATCTGATGAGTCTTCCATCAGTTTGTCCTCCACTTCTTCCTGGGCTCCTGCACCTTCCTCACTAGTTTGGCTGCTACCATGCGCCCTGGTAAAACCATCTCCCCCACCCTCACATGCCTGCCGCCTTGGTGCTGCCGACCGTCTGGACCTTGCAGATGTTAGCCCTTCCGCATACAACTCCTCCTCCTCTACTTCCTCCACCTCCTCTTGTGCCACCACCTGACTCCGAATTCTGTTTAACATGTGCTCCAGCATGTAAATCACCGGAATAGTCATGCTGATAATGGCATCGTCAGCACTAAACATCTTCGTCGCCATTTCAAAACTGTGCAGAAGGGTGCATAGGTCCCTGATCTGAGACCACTCCTCCAGCGTGATTTGCCCCATGCGTTGGCCCAGGCTATACGTCAGAACGTATTGCACCAGGGCTTGTCGGTGCTGCCACAGTCGCTGCAACATGTGCAGAGTTGAATTCCACCGGGTAGGCACATCGCATTTTAGCCGGTGAAGTGGCAGGCCCAACGACTTCTGTAGAGATGTAAGTCGCTGAGCTGCGGGATGTGAATGGCGGAAGTGAGCACACAGCGACAGTGCCCTCTGCAGAAGGCCATCTAGTCCGGAGTAGTGGGCTAAAAATTGCTGGACAACCAGGTTCAACACGTGAGCCATACAAGGCACGTGTGTGACATTGCCCCGGCAAGGGGCCGCACCCAGGTTTGCAGCATTGTCGCACACGGCCTTCCCTGGTTGCAGGTCCAGTGGAGACAACCATTCATGAAATTGGTTCTCCAGAGCTGACCACAACTCCTCAGCTGTGTGACTCACATTTCCCAGACATTTCAAAGTAAAAACCGCCTGATGACATTGAGCCCTACTGCCAGCATAGTAAGGAGGTATGCAGGATCCCTTCTGCGCAGTTAGAAAGCTTGTGGCATGACCAGACAGGCTTTGGGTGCAGGTGGAGGACCGAGAGGAGGTTGAGGAGGCAGAAGCAGTGGAGGAACTTTGAGATAAAGAGGATTGACGCACAACTCGTGGGGACGGCAAGACTTGGACAGCAGCCCCTTGTCCTGCTGTCACCATAGTTACCCAGTGCCCAGTCAGCGACATGTAACGCCCCTGTCCATGCCTACTCGTCAAAGTGTCTGTGGTGAACTGCACCCTGTCACAAACAGAGTTTCTCAAAGAAGCGGTGATGTTGTGTGCGACATGCTGGTGGAGCGCAGGCACACCTTTCTTTGAGAAGTAGTGCCGACTGGGCATCTGGTACTGGGGCACTGCGATGGACATAAGGTCTCGAAAATCCTCTGTGTCCACCAGGCGGAAAGGCAGCATTTCTGTAGCCAAGAGCTTGCAGATGGTGAAATTCAACCTCTTAGCTTTCTCATGGCTAGGAGGAAATGGTCTTTTACTTGTCCACATCTGAGGGACTGAGGGCTGGCTGTTGTGCTAAGACGGGGTTGATAAGGGTGTCCCCGGCAAACTGCCCGTTTGTGAGGAAGATGCAGGCGGACATGTTAGGTTGCCTTGATCCAAAGGTGGTGCTATCGATGTCGGACAGCGCTCAACACCAGCTGGTGTTACCACCTCCAAAGAAAATGATGACCTGCCAATCACGCTGGCTGTTGCGGGTAAAGACGTGGCAGGTCTGCGTCCTAAAACAGGTGTGACTGCTGTCCCCCCAGTCTCAGAGGATGAAGAGGCCGCGGATGCACAACATGTGGCAGACGGTGGTTGGCCCGGCCGGCTAGGCTGCATTGTAGCACAGTGAGCTTCCCACTGCAACTTATGCTTCATGTCCATGTGCCGGTTCATGCATGAAGTACTCAAACTATGTATTTTTTGGCCTCTACTTAGCTTTTGATGACAAATGTTACACATAACACGAGTTGGGTCATCTTTATCGATCTGAAAAAATGCCCAGGCTATGCAAGGCTTAGCACCCATGCGACCTGAAGAGCCACCAGGACTTGTGGTCAGAGGCAGAGTTGTGGTTGAGAATGCAGTTGTTGACGTGCTTCCAGTACTATGTCTCTGTCCAGGAAGGCGCAACCTGACCTCGTCGTCACTAGCATCCTCCTCCACCTCCTCTGCTGACCTCATCTCTTGGCTGACTGTGGGTTGACAGGAAGTGGGATCTTCAACCTCATCATCAACACCCTGTGTGTTATCACACCCGTTGCCCTCAGAGCCAACCTGTTCCTGCCCTGACAAAAAACTAAAGTTGTCGCTCCAATCAGGTATTTGAGTCTCATCATCGTCTTCCTCATTGTCTCCACCAACAGGAGTTACAGTTTGGGAATGAGGGTCTACATTATGGTCAGAACCTTCTGCGTCTGGTCCTGGATCCGACTCATAAAGATTCTGGGCATCAGTGCAGATCATTTCCTCGTCTGGATTCACAGAAGCGCTTGAGCCGACCTCTGATTCCCAGGCTATAGTATGAGTAAACAGCTCTGCAGACTCAACCATCTGTTCTACCTCATACTCAGACGGGCAGCTGGAGATTTGGGAGCTGTGAGGAAGCAAGTGCGATTGGGTTGACACCTCTGAGGACTGGAGTATTTGTGATGTTGAAGTTGATGTGGAGGAGAGCCCACTTAAAGGAGCACTTGATATCCGTTGAAGCACCTGCTGTTTTTGTGCCTCATCTGGAATTTGTAGCGATTGGCGTGGCCGTAAGAAAGGGATCTTATCACATTGTCCGCTAAAAGAAGTAGACATTTTAGTTTTGCTGGAAGATGGTCTTTCTTCTGCAGATGTTACTGTTGCTTTAACACCTACTCCACGGACACAACCTTTTTTCCTGTTCCCAACACGCCCATTCCCCTTTCCACCAGCAGCAGGCCTTTTTCCACTCATTTTGGTGGTTAACTAATTCACAACTCTGGAGTTGTTTGCACAAAAAAACAATGGATGGGAACCGAGCAGAGCTGAGTGGCCAAACTGTGGTATTAGGCCAAAACTATTGTCTGGGTTAGATGCAGAAAAAAATTATATTCAGTTTGCAACCTGACGGAGGTCAGTATAGATGGACTAATAGAACAAGTCCCACACACAGCAAGAAGGCCAAATATTTTTTCAGAGCTAGATGCAGAAAAAAATTATATTCAATTTGCAACCTGATGGAGGTCAGTATAGATGGACTAATAGAACAAGTCCCACACACTGCTAGAAGCCCAAATATTTTTTCAGAGGTAGATGCAGAAAAAAATTCTATTCAGTTTGCAACCTGATGGAGGTCAGTATAGATGAAATAATAGAACAAGTCCCACACACTGCTAGAAGGCCAAATATTTTTTCAGAGCTAGATGCAGAAAAAAATTATATTCAATTTGCAACCTGATGAAGGTCAGTATAGATGGACTAATAGAACAAGTCCCACACACAGCTAGAAGCCCAAATATTATTTCAGAGGTAGATGCAGAAAAAAATTATATTCAGTTTGCAACCTGATGGAGGTCAGTATAGATGGACTAATAGAACAAGTCCCACACACTGCTAGAAGGCCAAATATTTTTTCAGAGGTAGATGCAGAAAAAAATTATATTGAGTTTGCAACCTGATGGAGGTCAGTATAGATGGACTAATAGAACAAGTCCCACACACTGCTAGAAGGCCAAATATTTTTTCAGAGCTAGATGCAGAAAAAAATTATATTCAATTTGCAACCTGATGGAGGTCAGTATAGATGGACTAATAGAACAAGTCCCACACACTGCTAGAAGCCCAAATATTTTTTCAGAGGTAGATGCAGAAAAAAATTATATTCAGTTTGCAACCTGATGGAGGTCAGTATAGATGGACTAACAGAACAAGTCACACACACTGCTAGAAGCATAATATCTTTTCAGAGCTAGATGCAGAAAAAATTATATTCAATTTGCAACATGATGGAGGTCAGTATAGATGCACTAATAGAACAAGTCCCACAAACTGCTAGAAGGCCAAATATTTTTTCAGAGCTAGATGCCGATAAAAATTATATTCAATTTGCAACCTGATGGAGGTCAGTATAGATGGACTAATAGAACAATTCCCACACACTGCTAGAAGGCCAAATATTTTTTCAGAGCTAGATGCAGATAAAAATTATTTTGAATTTGCAACCTGATGGAGGTCAGTATAGATGGACTAATAGAACAAATCCCACACACTGCTAGAAGGCCAAATGTTTTTTCAGAGCTAGATGCAGAAAAAAATTATATTCAATTTGCAACTTGATGGAGATCAGTATAGATGGACTAATAGAACAAGTCCCACACACAGCTAGAAGCCCAAATATTTTTTCAGAGGTAGATGCAGAAAAAAATTATATTCAGTTTGTAACCTGATGGAGGTCAGTATAGATGGACTAATAGAACAAGTCCCACACACTGCTAGAAGGCCAAATATTTTTTCAGAGCTAGATGCAGAAAAAAATTATATTCAATTTGCAACCTGATGGAGGTCAGTATAGATGGACTAATAGAACAAGTCCCACACACTGCTAGAAGGCCAAATATTTTTTCAGAGCTAGATGCAGAAAAAAATTATATTCAGTTTGCAACCTGATGGAGGTCAGTATAGATGGACTAATAGAACAAGCCTTACACATTGCTAGAAGCCCAAATATTTTTTCAGAGCTAGATGCAGAAAAAAATTATATTCAATTTGCAACCTGATGGAGGTCAGTATAGATGCACTAATAGAACAAGTCCCACACACTGCTAGAAGCCCAAATATTTTTTCAGAGCTAGATGCAGAAAAAAATTATATTCAATTTGCAACGTGATGGAGGTCAGTATAGATGGACTAATAGAAAAAGTCCCACACACTGCTAGAAGGCCAAATATTTTTTCAGAGCTGGATGCAGAAAAAAATTATATTCAATTTGCAACCTGACGGAGATCAGTATAGATGGACTAATAGAGCAAGTCCCACACACTGCTAGAAGGCCAAATATTTTTTCAGAGCTAGATGCAGATAAAAATTATTTTGAATTTGCAACCTGATGGAGGTCAGTATAGATGGACTAATAGAACAAATCCCACACACTGCTAGAAGGCCAAATATTTTTTCAGAGCTAGATGCAGAAAAAAATTATATTCAATTTGCAACGTGATGGAGGTCAGTATAGATGGACTAATAGAAGAAGTCCCACACACAGCTAGAAGCCCAAATATTTTTTCAGAGGTAGATGCAGAAAAAAATTATATTCAGTTTGTAACCTGATGGAGGTCAGTATAGATGGACTAATAGAACAAGTCCCACACACTGCTAGAAGGCCAAATATTTTTTCAGAGCTAGATGCAGAAAAAAATTATATTCAATTTGCAACCTGATGGAGGTCAGTATAGATGGACTAATAGAACAAGTCCCACACACTGCTAGAAGGCCAAATATTTTTTCAGAGCTAGATGCAGAAAAAATTATATTCAGTTTGCAACCTGATGGAGGTCAGTATAGATGGTCTAATAGAACAAGCCTCACACATTGCTAGAAGCCCAAATATTTTTTCAGAGCTAGATGCAGAAAAAAATTATATTCAATTTGCAACCTGATGGAGGTCAGTATAGATGGACTAATAGAACAAGTCCCACACACTGCTAGAAGCCCAAATATTTTTTCAGAGCTAGATGCAGAAAAAAATTATATTCAATTTGCAACGTGATGGAGGTCAGTATAGATGGACTAATAGAAAAAGTCCCACACACTGCTAGAAGGCCAAATATTTTTTCAGAGCTGGATGCAGAAAAAAATTATATTCAATTTGCAACCTGATGGAGATCAGTATAGATGGACTAATAGAGCAAGTCCCACACACTGCTAGAAGGCCAAATATTTTTTCAGAGCTAGATGCAGATAAAAATTATTTTGAATTTGCAACCTGATGGAGGTCAGTATAGATGGACTAATAGAACAAATCCCACACACTGCTAGAAGGCCAAATATTTTTTCAGAGCTAGATGCAGAAAAAAATTATATTCAATTTGCAACGTGATGGAGGTCAGTATAGATGGACTAATAGAAGAAGTCCCACACACAGCTAGAAGCCCAAATATTTTTTCAGAGGTAGATGCAGAAAAAAATTATATTCAGTTTGTAACCTGATGGAGGTCAGTATAGATGGACTAATAGAACAAGTCCCACACACTGCTAGAAGGCCAAATATTTTTTCAGAGCTAGATGCAGAAAAAAATTATATTCAATTTGCAACCTGATGGAGGTCAGTATAGATGGACTAATAGAACAAGTCCCACACACTGCTAGAAGGCCAAATATTTTTTCAGAGCTAGATGCAGAAAAAATTATATTCAGTTTGCAACCTGATGGAGGTCAGTATAGATGGTCTAATAGAACAAGCCTCACACATTGCTAGAAGCCCAAATATTTTTTCAGAGCTAGATGCAGAAAAAAATTATATTCAATTTGCAACCTGATGGAGGTCAGTATAGATGGACTAATAGAACAAGTCCCACACACTGCTAGAAGCCCAAATATTTTTTCAGAGCTAGATGCAGAAAAAAATTATATTCAATTTGCAACGTGATGGAGGTCAGTATAGATGGACTAATAGAAAAAGTCCCACACACTGCTAGAAGGCCAAATATTTTTTCAGAGCTGGATGCAGAAAAAAATTATATTCAATTTGCAACCTGATGGAGATCAGTATAGATGGACTAATAGAACAAGTCCCACACACTGCTAGAAGGCCAAATATTTTTTCAGAGCTAGATGCAGATAAAAATTATTTTGAATTTGCAACCTGATGGAGGTCAGTATAGATGGTCTTATAGAACAAGTCCCACACACTGTTAAAAGGCCAAATATTTTTTCAGAGTTAGATGCTGAAAAAAATTATATTCAATTTGCAACGTGATGGAGGTCAGTATAGATGGACTAATAGATCAAGTCCCACACACAGCTAGAAGCCCAAATATTTTTTCAGAGGTAGATGCAGAAAAAAATTATATTCAGTTTGCATCCTGATGGAGGTCAGTATAGATTGACTAATAGAACAAGTCCCACACACAGCTAGAAGGCCAAATATTTTTTCAGAGCTAGATGCAGAAAAAAATTATATTCAATTTGCAACCTGATGGAGGTCAGTATAGATGGACTAATAGAATGATGCTATGCCCAAAAGGTTTTACTTCACTAGGTGCAGTAAAAAAATTGGTATTCTATACACAGATGGTGTAGCTTGCAACACAGATAGGCTACTCCACTGACTAACACACTCTGCAATAGGCCAAAAAGGATTAGTTTTGCTAGATTTAGCCAAATGCTGTGAAAAATACTTGCACAGCATTGGCACAGACCTGCCTGGCAAAAACTGATAGGAACTGATGTAACTTAGTCCTGAAAAGGACTGCAATTACAATTAGTCTTTACTCCCACAACCTATCTATTTAAGAGCACAGACCTGCCTGATAAAAGTCATAGGAAATGCTGTAACCTAGTCCTTAAAAGGACTGCCATCACAACTATTCCCTACTCCCAAGCTATCTGTAGATTTGTGCGAAAATTGGCTTGAAATTAACAAGGTATAGCGCACACAGCAACAGCGGTGCCATCTAACACGCAGCTGCAGCAGTGAGAAAATGGTGGCGACGGGGAAAATGGTTGGGTCTTATAGGGCAAGGACATGTGACATACACTGCCAATGACACATGCCCTTGCTTGTGTGAAAAAAAGCACTTCTCTCCGTGTGTGCGCTGCTGATAGGCTGACAGATTGCACCTCCCCACTGTAAATGCGGGAAAGAGAAAAAAAAAATGGAGATCTTCATTATTCCTGCAGAGATCCATCCTCTGCCCCTCCCCCCGCCCCGCTGCACACTCAAACTGCGTATTAACATTAATTTTCATCATTACTGAGAAAAAATCTAGTTATGATTTTGGTGCACGAACAGTTATCGAACATAACCTCGAACGGCCAAATTTTTTTCAAATCGTTCGTGTTCGCCGAACGGCTCAAACACCGCCCAAAACAGCGCGAATTTGAGATTGGCGAACAGTTCGAGTCGAACAACGCTCATCTCTACTATTAACTGAGTTCTCTAGACTAGACTGAGCTCCACTGCAGACTGACCTCTCTTAGGCTTCTCTACTGCAGGAACTCTTCAGAGGAACTGAACTGCCTAGCTCCACCTTCCCTATTTATATCCCTAACGGGCTCCCTCTGCTGGTCTGAGGTGGAAGGTGGAGATGTGTGAATGTTTATGGGGGCCTCTTGTGGAGGATTCCATCAATGCACTCTTCTAGGATCTGTGATACCAAGCGCAGCGGGGCATCAGAGATGCTATTGACGACGAGGTTAGGTTGCGCCTTCCTGAACAGAGACGGAGTACTGGAAGCACGTCAACAACTGCATCCTCAAACACAACTCTGCCTCTGACCACAAGTCGTAGTGGCTCTTCAGGTCACATGGGCTCTAAGCCTTGCATAGCCTGGGCATTTATTCAGATCGATAAGGATGACCCAACTCGTGTTATCTGTAATATTTGTCAGCAAAAGCTAAGTAGAGGCCAAAAAATCCATAGTTTGAGTACTTCATGCATGTACCGTCACATGGATATGAAGCATAAGTTGCAGTGGGAAGCTCACTGTGCTACAATGCGGCCTAGCCGGCTGGGCCAACCACCGTCTGCCCCATCTTGTGCATCCGCAGCCTCTTCATCCTCTGTGACTGGGGGGACAGCAGTCACACATGTTTTTGGACGCAGACCTGCCACCTCTTTACCCGCAACAGCCAGTGTGATTGGCAGGTCGTCAGTTCATTGGGAAGTGGAAACACCTGCTGGTGTTGAGCGCTCTCCGACATCGAGAGCACCACCTTTGGATCAAGGCAACCTAACATGTCCGCCTGCATCTTCCACACAGACTGGCAGTTTGCCGAGGACACCCTACTCAACCCCGTCTAAGCACAACAGCCAGCCCTCGGTCCCTCAGATGTGGAAAAGTAAAAGACCATTTCCTCCTAGCCATGACAAAGCTAAGAGGTTGAATTTCACCATCTGCAAGCTCTTGGCTACAGAAATGCTGCCGTTCCGCCTGGAGGACACAAAGGATTTTCGAGACCTTATGTCCGTCGCAGTGCCCCAGTACCAGATGCCCAGTCGGCACTACTTCTCAAAGAAAGGTGTGCCTGCACTCCACCAGCATGTCGCACACAACATCACCGCTTCTTTGAGAAACTCTGTGTGTGACAGGGTGCATTTCACCACAGACACTTGGACGAGTAGGCATGGACAGGGGCGTTACATGTCGCTGACTGGGCACTGGGTAACTATGGTGACAGCAGGAAAAGGGGCTGCTGTCCAAGTCTTACCGTCCCCACGAGTTGTGCGTCAATCCTCTTTATGTCAAAGTTCCTCCACTGCTTCTGCCTCCTCAACCTCCTCTCGGTCCTCCACCTGCACCCAAAGCCTGTCTGGTAATGCTACCTGCTTTCTAACTGCGCAGAAAGAATCCTGCACACCTCCTTACTATGCTGGCAGCAGGGCTCAACGGCATCAGTGTTTACTTTGAAATGTCTGGGAAATGTGAGTCACACAGCTGAGGAGTTGTGGTCAGCTCTGGAGACCCAGTTTCATGAGTGGTTGTCTCCACTGGACCTGCAACTAGGGAAGGCCGTGTGCGACAATGCTGCAAACCTGGGTGCGGCCCTTCGCAAGGGCAATGTCACACACGTGCCTTGTATGGCTCACGTGTTGAACCTGGTTGTCCATCAATTTTTAGCCCACTATCCCAGACTAGATGGCCTTCTGCAGACGGCATGGTCGCTGTGTGCTCACTTCCGCCGTTCGCATCCCGCAGCTCAGTGACTTACATCTCTACAGAAGTCATTGGGCCTGCCAGTTCACCTGCTGAAATGCGATGTGCCGACACGGTGGAATTCAACTCTGCACATGTTGCAGCGACTGTGGCAGCACCGACAAGCCCTGGTGCAATACGTTCTGACGTATAGCCTGGGCCAACGAGATCCAGAGGTGGGGCAAATCACGCTGCAGGAGTGGTCTCAGATCAGGGACCCATGAAGTTGACTCGCCCCCGGGGCCGTGAGGTACCTGGAGCCGGGCCGGTGGATGCTGGGGGTTGTAGTCACTGTGGCGGTGACCCGGTCCGTGACCCAGGGCGGTCAATCCAAGAGTAATTTGTATATATGGGTTTTAGAATGTCCGACTACGCCACCTCTGAAGTGCGGCAAAAGGGGCCGCCGCTGCGGAACAGTCCTCTGAAGCTGGTGGTTTTGCAGCAATGGTATTATTACTCCCCACAAGAAGAGTGTAGCTTCAGGGCAGTGTGGGTGGATGATGGTGGTTGTAGTGCAGGGAGTCAGTAATGAACACAAAGTCCATGTGATGCAGTCCCAAGATCTTTACTCACAGTTGTTGCAGTCCAGATTACAGGTACCAGAGCAATCTCCCCCGTCGTGCTGTGCGTACTCTGTGAGGGGCTCAGTCCACCCCCAGATAGCTCTGGAGTACTTAGCAGGACCCCCTTCTGTGTGTCCTTTCTCTGGCCTTCTCCCTGCACCTCACACCCAGTGACACTTCTATCCGGTATCCTCGGGCCTTAACGGGCGACGTGTGTTCCGTCCCCTGGGTCCTATGTGGCTACCTTCTTAGTGAGACTGGTGTGAACTTTGGCCTGCAGTACATGAAATGCTGCAGCCTCCGGTTTCTAGTTGAGCCTTGCTGTTTCTCCGCTAGTTGAGGGACCGGTTCCCCTTATCTGGCCTGACCCCTCTACCTCCTGGTAGCAGCGGGAGTACGGGTGGCCTTCTGCACGGCCCATACCCCTAGGGTCCCTTCGGTTCCTGGAGCCTTCCTGCTCCCACTCCTCTCTTCTCTCCTTCAGTCCTGGGCCTCCCAGGCTAGGCCCGCCTCCGGAGCAGAGCTCATGCAGAGCCTCTGCTCCTGTCACTTTTCCTCCTCTGACTGGCTTGCTCTTTCTAAGATGGCTTCCTATTTATACTCTCCCTGTCATGCGCTCCCCTAAGCTTCACCCCTAAGCACCCACTACATAGGACCCTCCCGCCAGCTAGGGACCTGGGACTATGCTCTCCCTTAGGAGTAATCTCGCCCTACCCCCACTGCGGGTATGTGTTGGATGCAGGTGTTAGGGTCCCGAGCCATACGCCTTCCTTACCTGAGGGTGAGATACCACACCTCTGGGTGAGATACAGTAACTCTGTGGCGACTGAACCCTCAGGGGCACCACACACCCTTCTGCACAGTTTTGAAATGGCGATGAAGATGTTTAGTGCTGACGACGATGCCATTATCAGCATGACTATTCCGGTGATTTACATGCTAGAGCACACATTAAACAGAATTCAGAGTCAGGTGGTGGGACAAGAGGAGGTGGAGGAAGTAGAGGAGGAGTCGTATGCAGAAGGGATAACATCTACAAGGTCCAGACGGTCGGCTGCACCAAGGCGGCAGGCATGGGAGGGTGGGGGAGAGGGATTAACCAGGGCGCATGGTAGCAGCCAAACTGTTGAGGAAGGTGCAGGAGCCGAGGAAGAAGTGGAGGACGAACTGGCGATGGGCATGGAAGACTCATCAGATGAGGGAGACCTTGATTACATTTCTGTTGTGCGAGGTTGGGGGTAGAGGGCAGAGGAAGGAAGCATGATTCTTACCTCGCTACCAACACAACAAGGACTTGGTCCTCCTGGATGCGCAAGACACATGAGTGCCTTCTTGCTGCACTACCTGCAACATGACCCTCAGATTGTCAGAATTCGAAGTAATCCCAACTACTGGGTTGCCACACTCTTAGATCCCCGGTACAATAGTAAATTTGCCGAAATAATTCCTGCCATAGAAAGGGATTTACGCATGCAGGAGTATCTGCAGACGCTGTTGCAGAATCTTACATGTGCTTTTCCACAAAACACCAGTGGCACACGTAGTGAATCTCACAGTTCTAACTTGCCAACCGTGGGACTGTTGAGTAGAGATGAGCGGTGTTCGACTAGAACTGTTCGCCAATCTCAAATTCGAGCTGTTTTGGGTGGTGTTCGAGTTGTTCGACGAACCCGAACGATTTGCAAAAAATTCGGCTGTTCGAGGTTATGTTCGATAACGGTTCGTGCACCAAAAGCGTGTCCTGCATGTCTGGCGCTATTTAGAGCACCAATCATGCAGGGATTGTCTGCCACTCACTGTAATGCCACAGCCATGGTGGTTGTGGCATTACAGTGATTGCCCAAATCGATGGGAACAGTGCTCACAGTGAAACATGAAAAGCCGGCAATTCAGCAGCGGCATACACCGGTACCCGACAATTTAGAACGGAAAGAATAGAGCTTCACACATAGATTAGATAGATAGAAACATGTCAGTCACACATATAAGAAGCACAGTGACAGTGTTGCTTACTGTACTTGTCATTTAGTGTAAAGGATTTATCAAAAAAAATAATAGTGTTTTCATGCACCGTCTCTTTAAAAAAGCCGGCTGGCAATTCAGCATCTGTACCCGACAATTTAGAATAGAAGGAATAGAGAATCACACATAGATTAGATAGATAGAAACATGTTAGCCACATATATACGAAGTAGAGTGACAGTGTTGCTTACTGTACTTGTCATTTAGTGTAAAGGATTTATTAAAAAATATAATAGTGTTTTCGTGCACCGTCTCTTTAAAAAAGCCGGCCGGCAATTCAGCAGCGGTACCCGACAATTTATAACAGACAGAATAGAGCTTCACACATAGATTAGATAGATAGAAACATGTCAGTCACATATATATGAAGTACTGTGACAGTGTTGCTTACTGTACTTGTCATTTACTGCAAAGGATTTATTAAAAAAAATAATAGTGTTTTCATGCACCGTCTCTTTAAAAAAGCTGGCCGGCAATTCAGCATCTGTACCCGACAATTTATAACAGAAAGAATAGAGAATCACACATAGATTAGGTAGATAGAAACATGTCAGTCACATATATATGAAGTACTGTGACAGTGTTGCTTACTGTACTTGTCATTTAGTGTAAAGGATTTATTAAAAAAAATAATAGTGTTTTCATGCACCGTCTCTTTAAAAAAGCCGGCCGGCAATTCAGCATCTGTACCCGACAATTTATAACAGACAGAATAGAGCTTCACACATAGATTAGATAGATAGAAACATGTCAGTCACATATATATGAAGTACTGTGACAGTGTTGCTTACTGTACTTGTCATTTACTGCAAAGGATTTATTAAAAAAAATAATAGTGTTTTCATGCACCGTCTCTTTAAAAAAGCCGGCCGGCAATTCAGCATCTGTGCCCGACAATTTATAACAGACAGAATAGGGCTTCACACATAGATTAGATAGATAGAAACATGTCAGTCACATATATAATAAGTACAGTGACAGTGTTGGTTACTGTACTTGTCATTTAGTATTAAAATAAAGGATTTATTATTAAAAAAAATTGGCGTGGGGTTCCCCATAATTTTAGTCTCTAGCGGAGGTTAAGCAGACAGCTGAGGCAGATGTTTGAAGCCTGGGAAGGGGGTAATACCCACGGAGCTTCCCAGGCTACTAATATCAGCCCCCAGCTGAATACCTAGCCTTTACTAGCTATTAAAATGGAGGACCCCCCCCAAAAAATGACGTGGGGTCCCCCCTAATTTAATAGCTAGCAAAGGCTAGGCAGACAGCTGGGGGCTGATATTAATAGCCCAGGAAGGGAGCCATGAATATTGGCCCCCTCCCAGGCTAGAAACACCAGCCGTCAGCCGCCCCAGAAATGGCGCATCCATAGGATGCGCCAATTCTGGCACTTAGCCTCGCTCTTCCACGCTGCCCTGGTGCGGTGGCAGGGGGTAATAGGGTTGGGGTTGATGTCAGCTTATAATGCCAGCTGACATCAAGCCCAGGTTAGTAATGGAGAGGCGTCTATAAGACACCCCCATTACTAACCCCATAGTCAAAGTTAAAAGAAAACACAAACACCCAGAATAAAGTCCTTTAATTGAAATAAAGACACATTCCTTTATTGTTCTAAATTAAACCATACTTACCGTCACGCCCATTCCAGCTGAAGCCAACGATCTCCTGCAATAAAAGAAAAATAATAAAGCAACCTCATCCTTACCTTTCCATGGTTCCCACGACAGCTTCAGCTCTGCTACATCGAGATAACAGGCTGGACCGCAGCAGAACGCTGACATCCAGCCTGTCATCCCGCAGACACTGAGAAGCGCAGGCATGCTTGCGCTCTGCAGTGTCTGGCTGTGACGGCATAAAGATGAGACGAGTTCATGTCCAATGAACTCGGCGCACCTCATGCACGTCACTGACAGCGTGGGAGAATTCTCCTGCACTCAGCACTTCAGCGTGAGAATTCTCCCACGCTGTCAGTGACGTGCATGAGGTCAGCTGAGTTCATTGGACATGAATGAGCTCACCTCATGCACGTCACTGACAGCGTGGGAGAATTCTCACGCTGTAGCGCTGAGTGCAGGAGAATTTTCCCACGCTGTCAGTGACGTGCATGAGGTGAGCTGAGATCATTGGACATGAATGAGCTCACCTCATGCACGTCACTGACAGCGTGGGAAAATTCTCCTGCACTCAGCGCTTCAGCGTGAGAATTTTCCCACGCTGTCAGTGACGTGCATGAGGTGAGCTCATTCATGTCCAATGAACTCAGCTGACCTCATGTACGTCACTGACAGCGTGGGAGAATTTTCACGCTGAAGTGCAGAGTGCAGGAGAATTCTCCCACGCTGTCAGTGACGTGCATGAGGTGCGCCGAGTTCATTGGACATGAGCTTGTCTCATCTTTATGCCCTCACAGCGAGACACTGAGGAGCGCAAGCATGCCTGCGCTTCTGAGTGTCCGCGGGATGACAGGCTGGATGGCAGCTTTCTGCTGTGGTCCAGCCTGTCATCTCGATGTAGCAGAGCTGGAGCTGTCGTGGGAACCATGGAAAGGTAAGGATGAGGTTGCTTAATTATTTTACTTTTATTGCAGAAGACATTGGCTTCAGCTGGAATGGGCGTGACGGTAAGTATGGTTTAATTTAGAACAATAAAGAATTGTGTGTTTATTTCAATTAAAGGACTTTATTCTGGGTGTTGTGTTTTTTTAAATACTTTACTAGAAATTCATGGTGGTCATGTCTAATTTTGGCATGACCCCATGAATTTCGGGCTTAGGGCCAGCTGATAATGCCAAGCTGGCCTTAACCCCTTTATTAGCCAGTGAGCCACCGCACCAGGGCCCTGGATGAGTTGGGTACAGCGCCAGAAGATGGCGCTACTATGAACGCGCCATTTTCTGGGGCGGCTGCGGACTGCAATTTGCAGCGGGTGGGGCCCAGAAAGCTTGGGCCTCCCTGCGCTGCGGATTCCAGCTCCCAGCTGCCTAGTTGTACCTGGCTGGGCACAAAAACAGGGCGAAGCCCCACGCATTTTTTTTTAAAATTATTTCATGAAATTCATGGAATAATTAAGAAAAAAAGGGCTTCCCTATATTGTTGTGTCCAACCAGGTACAAATAGGCAGCTGGTGGTTGGGGGCAGCCCGTCCCTGCCTGCTGTACCTGGCTGGACACAAATATAGTGCGAAGCCCCACGTCAATTTTTTTTTAATTATTTCATGAAATCATTTTTTTAAAAAAGGGCTTCCCTATATTGTTGTGTCTGGCCAGGTACAAATAGGCAGCTGGGGTAATAGGGTTGGCAGGGGGTAATAGGGTTGGGGTTGATGTCAGCTTATAATGCCAGCTGACATCAAGCCCAGGTTAGTAATGGAGAGGCGTCTATATGAAATAATGAAAAAAAAATTGATGTGGGGCTTCGCCCTATATTTGTGTCCAGTCAGGTACAGCAGGCAGGAATGGGCTGCTCCCAACCACCAGCTGCCTATTTGTACCTAGCCGGACACAACAATATAGGGAAGCCCTTTTTTTCTTAATTATTCCATGAATTTCATGAATTTAAAAAAAAAATACGTGGAGCTTCGCCCTATTTTTGTGTCCAGCCAGGTACAACTAGGCAGCTGGGGGCTGGAATCTGCAGCGCAGGGAGGCCCAAGCTTTCTGGCCCCCACCCACTGCAAATTGCAGTCCGCAGCCGCCCCGGAAAATGGCGCGTTCATAGAAGCGCCATCTTCTGGCGCTGTACCCAACTCATCCAGGGCCCTGGTGCGGTGGCTCACTGGGTAATAAAGGGGTTAAGGCCAGCTTGGCATTATCAGCTGGCCCTAAGCCCGAAATTCATGGGGTCACGCCAATATTAGACATGACCACCATGAATTTCTAGTAAAGTATTTAAAAAAAAACACAAACACCCAGAAAAAAGTCCTTTAATTGAAATAAACACACAATTCTTTACTGTTCTAAATTAAACCATACTTACCGCCACGCCCATTCCAGCTGAAGCCAATGATCTCCTGCAATAAAAGTAAAATAATAAAGCAACATCATCCTTACCTTTCCATGGCTCCCACGACAGCTTCAGCTCTGCTACATCGAGATGACAGGCTGGACCGCAGCAGAACGCTGCCATCCAGCCTGTCATCCTGCAGACACTGAGAAGCGCAGGCATGCTTGCGCTTCTCAGTGTCTGGCTGTGACGGCATCCAGATGAGCCGAGGTCATGTCCAATGAACTCGGCTCACCTCATGCACGTCACTGACAGCGTGGGAAAATTCTCACGCTGAAGCGCTGAGTGCAGGAGAATTTTCCCACGCTGTCAGTGACGTACATGAGGTGAGCCGAGTTCATTGTCGGCTCATCTGGATGCCGTCACAGTCAGACACTGAGGAGCGCAAGCATGCCTGCGCTTCTCAGTGTCTGCGGGATGACAGGCTGGATGGCAGCGTTCTGCTGCGGTCCAGCCTGTCATCTCGATGTAGCAGAGCTGGAGCTGTCCTGGGAACCATGGAAAGGTAAGGATGAGGTTGCTTTATTATTTTTCTTTTATTGCAGGAGATCGTTGGCTTCAGCTGGAATGGGCGTGATGGTAAGTATGGTTTAATTTAGAACAATAAAGAATTGTGTCTTTATTTCAATTAAAGGACTTTATTCTGGGTGTTTGTGTTTTTTTTTTAACTTTGACTATGGGGTTAGTAATGGGGGTGTCTTATAGACGCCTCTCCATTACTAACCTGGGCTTGATGTCAGCTGGCATTATAAGCTGACATCAACCCCAACCCTATTACCCCCTGCCACCGCACCAGGGCAGCGTGGAAGAGCGAGGCTAAGTGCCAGAATTGGCGCATCCTATGGATGCGCCATTTCTGGGGCGGCTGACGGCTGGTGTTTCTAGCCTGGGAGGGGGCCAATATTCATGGCTCCCTTCCTGGGCTATTAATATCAGCCCCCAGCTGTCTGCCTAGCCTTTGCTAGCTATTAAATTAGGGGGGACCCCATGTCATTTTTTTGGGGGGGGGGTCCTCCATTTTAATAGCTAGTAAAGGCTAGGTATTCAGCTGGGGGCTGATATTAGTAGCCTGGGAAGCTCCGTGGGTATTACCCCCTTCCCAGGCTTCAAACATCTGCCCCAGCTGTCTGCTTAACCTCCGCTAGAGACTAAAATTACGGGGAACCCCACGCCAATTTTTTTTAATAATAAATCCTTTATTTTAATACTAAATGAAAAGTACAGTAACCAACACTGTCACTGTACTTATTATATATGTGACTGACATGTTTCTATCTACCTAATCTATGTGTGAAGCTCTATTCTGTCTGTTATAAATTGTCGGGTACAGATGCTGAATTGCCGGCCGGCTTTTTTAAAGAGACGGTGCATGAAAACACTATTATTTTTTTTAATAAATCCTTTGCAGTAAATGACAAGTACAGTAAGCAACACTGTCACAGTACTTCATATATATGTGACTGACATGTTTCTATCTATCTAATCTATGTGTGAAGCTCTATTCTGTCTGTTATAAATTGTCGGGTACCGCTGCTGAATTGCCGGCCGGCTTTTTTAAAGAGACGGTGCACGAAAACACTATTATATTTTTTAATAAATCCTTTACACTAAATGACAAGTACAGTAAGCAACACTGTCACTGTACTTCGTATATATGTGGCTGACATGTTTCTATCTATCTAATCTATGTGTGATTCTCTATTCCTTCTATTCTAAATTGTCGGGTACAGATGCTGAATTGCCAGACGGCTTTTTTAAAGAGACGGTGCATGAAAACACTATTATTTTTTTTAATAAATCCTTTGCAGTAAATGACAAGTACAGTAAGCAACACTGTCACAGTACTTCATATATATGTGACTGACATGTTTCTATCTATCTAATCTATGTGTGAAGCTCTATTCTGTCTGTTATAAATTGTCGGGTACCGCTGCTGAATTGCCGGCCGGCTTTTTTAAAGAGACGGTGCACGAAAACACTATTATATTTTTTAATAAATCCTTTACACTAAATGACAAGTACAGTAAGCAACACTGTCACTGTACTTCATATATATGTGACTGACATGTTTCTATCTATCTAATCTATGTGTGATGCTCTATTCCTTCATGTCTAAATTGTCGGGTACCGGTGTATGCCGCTGCTGAATTGCCGGCCGGCTTTTTTAAAGAAAGCGTCTTCTGAGCAGTTTGTCAGCTTTTGGACACCTTTGAAGGTGTTTTCTATGTGTTCCTATGTGTTTTTGTTTGCCTGCCATTGGTTTTAACGGTGTTCGACGGTGTTCTAAGGTGTTCGACGAACAGTTCCTCGAACATCCCGGTGTTCGACGAACCGAACCGAACCCGAACACTACGGGGGTGGCTCAACACTACTGTTGAGTCTTCATCACTCAAACCGTAACAGTAACACAGTATCTGCTGGTAACAGCAATTTTGTGGAATCGCTTCACCACTTTTTTAGACCATCCTTTGCAAGGCCACAGGAGACAAGAAGTCTGACACATAGTCAACGCCTAGAGAGGATGGTACAGGAGTATCTCCAAGTGAACATCGAAGCCATGACTGTGTCTCTGGACCCTTGCTCATTTTGGGATTCCAATCTGGAAAAATGGCCGGAGCTCGCCACTCACGCCTTGGAGATCTTGTCATGCCCTGCAGCCAGCGTTCTCTCTGAACGTGTGTTCAGCGCTGCTGGTGGTGTGCTGACAGATAAGCGCAAGCGGATGTCCACTGAGAATGTAGACAGACTCACGTTCATAAAGATGAACAAATCATGGATTCGCAAGGACTTTTCTACCCCTGTGTCATCCTGGGGAGACTAAAAGTTTGAGGATTTCGTAAAATCACCTCACCAACCATTTTAAGCAACTGTGGGGCAATTGATGCCACTTAACCCTAGAACGCATGACCATAAAAATCTACACTTTCACATACCTGGGACCTTTTAGGCCCGTGTGCAAATAACATGGAATAACTCAAACTCAAATGACAAACAACTATATACATGAAGAATACCTAGAGTTTAAAAATTCTAACTAAAGTAATCTTGCAGAAAATAGAAAACAATTAACAGGGCGGGCCTGCGAGGCCCCAGGTGTGCATTCTAGGGTTAAGTGGTGTCTGTGCCACAATTTTAGGAAAAAATGAAGACTCTTTTTGGAGTCCCCTTGCTGTGTCTTACGTGACGTTGGCATCGTCAATTCCAGGTGGGTTGGGTCGCCCCCCCCCCCCTTTTAACTGTAAGAAACTACATACACTATGGCTTGGGGTAACACTGATGGTTGAGTGTGAAGAGCTGTTTACTCAGAGGTCTGCTCCAAAGCTTCAGTGTCTGCTAGTCAGCGTAGAATTTTTAACTGCATCTAGCCTAGGCAATACTTTTGGCGTAGTAGCCCAGCTGCGAAGCAAGCTGCACCGCCTGTGTATCTAATAAGAATTTTTAAATGCATCTAGCCTAGGCAGACTGTGGGGACCCCCAACCAAACCCAGACGCTCAGCCCCCCTACCGCCCCCCTTTCCTTGACAATACAATAATGTAACTCTTACAACTGGATGGGTGAGGATCAGTCACAGCTTTATTAACTCTTTATACTCATTCCATTAGAAAGGCATTTTATTTCTAAAATAATTCAGCTTGTTGCAGCATGCCCTGGGTCTCCACTCCGGCAAGTTGGCCAACAAGTGTAACTCTCCAACATGTCCTTTCTATTCCCAGACCACGGAGGATCCTGCGTACTCGTATGCAGGACTCTGACTCCCATCCATCACTCTTAATGCTTGTTCCACTCCGTCCTGGAGTCCTGACAGGAATATGTCCAGTCCAATATCCATTAAGTGAACACCGTCGGGCGGTATGAGGCCTGCTTTATCTCCTTCCAGTTGTCGGTGTAGTATCACTACACCGCCTCTGTCTCTTTTAAATTTTGCCATCCGAATATTTATTACCCGCCTTGTCCGTTCGATGGCCGTGATGTCTCGCGCACCTTGCCATACCGCCATCGGCACAATCTCTGACCATACTATAGCTAGTTTTGTGAAAAATTCTCTGAAGCGCTCAGTGTCTAGTTTCATTATTGCCATTAGTTATGCGCTCTTGTGATGACCTAGATAGTTTCCCCCGGCCTGTATAACTAAGATGACCAGACCTCTTGCCTCTCTCCCTACCTTGATTACCTCCATTAGTACCTGTGGCCATAGCAGGCCTCTAATACCTCTCCAGTTGAAATATGTGTTATGAAACTCTAATTTCCTCCCGCCTGGGCGGACTTTTGCCCTTTTTTCTGCCCAATATATATACCAGTGGCCTATCACCCACACTGTTGGCTTAGCGTCACCTGGAAAAGAAACAAACCACGTTAGGATAACAAGTCTTATGTATCTCGCCAAACACGTGGATCGCCATCTCCCTATGCTCTGAACTTCCGTTTCTGACAGTTCTGCTCTTGCTGCTTCCGTGGCCGCGCCTATGCGGACTGAGTGTGTCCCGTAATCTTTGGAGTGGTTCCCTGCCGATGTTATGTGACGCGCCCCCTGGGCCAGTGTTGTTGGGGATACCCGGAGCCGGATCAGATGGGGGTTGTAGTCTCCGAGTGGCTGTGACCCGGTCCGTGCCCAGGGTGTCAAGCTCAGTGTGTGGCAGTCCTTATAGATGTTACTAGATGTTCTTTTGTGTCGACTACGCCACCCGTTGATTTGCGGTCAATACGGCCGCCGCTGCAGCAGGGTCCGCTGAGGCTGGTGATGTATGTGCAGCTCAGGTAGTATAACCCCCAACGGGAGGGGTATAGCCTCAGGGGGTCAGTTGCAGAGGATGGGGGTTGTGGTGGTGCAGCGGGGATGGAAATGAGACTCAGAGTCGGGCTGTGCAGTTCAGGGTTTGTTTACTTACTGCAGTTGTTCTGGTCACTCCGGCCTTAAGTGACCACCCGAGCCGTGCTGCGTCCACCAGGTCCTGGACTCGGCCAACCCCCAGGTGATTCTGGAGCGTGGTCCTGAGCTCCCTTTCTGTCCTGTCCTCTTCTCTGGCCTTCCCCACCAGGGATCCACCTATGTCCGGCTCCCTCGGGCCTCTTGGTGGTAAACCCTTGTCTCTGGGTTCCCTGACCCTATTCCTGGTCTGCCTTCCGGGTGGATTTATTGGGTGATCGTGGCAGATCGGTCCTGCCCACGACCTCCGGTTCCTGGCTAAGGTGTGCTGTAGCCTCTGCCAGCTTGGGATCCGGTACCCTGTTGCCAACTCTTCACCCTCTGGTCTAATTTGGGCTCTTGGAGTTCCTTCTTTCTCCCCCTCTGGATCTTTCTTTCTCCTCTCTCTCTCTCTTGGCCTTGGAGCTGCTCTTCTCCTCTGCTCTCTTCCTCTGCAAAGACCCTGTCCTAAGATGGTGCCCACCTTATATACTCCCTCTATGTGTGAGCTCAGGTGACCAGCACCCAATGAGCTCCTAGCTTTACCCAGGCTGCTCCCCCTATCTGCCCCTACACTACTGGGATGTTCCACCCCCCTCCCACTCCAGCCAGGAACAGACACTGTCGTACCTGCACATTTCTCTAGTGGGAGTACCATCGGTCTGTTCCCCGGAAATGGGATGTGTGTAGTGCATGCAGCCTACTGAGCTCAGTTCCACACTCCATCCTTACCCGGGAGTGGAATACCACACCTCTGGCTTGAGGTGTAATACCCCTGTAGCAGCCGAATCCTCAGGGTGCTACATTCCCCCCTGGTAAATCACAGCACGTCCTCGGGCTGTAAGATATAAACATCCACAAACATACATTTTTTTTTTTTTTTTTTCATAAAACATAAACATATAAAACATCATATATTATCAGCATAAACTTTTCATATAAAACTTATCATAAATAACACTCTTGTTCCTCCGGCCACGGTGCAACTTGTGACCGGGTAAAGTGCGACAGTCTCTTGAAGAAACACGGTTTCCTATAAAACCGGTAGGGGGCGCTTTAGGAAGCGCAACTATATACAAGGGAATTATGGCCGCTCTCAGTCCTCGGCCAGGTATTAGGAACTAGGGACACACGGGGTTAACAGTTCACTCTTGGCTGGTCCCAACGGGGACTATATTTTAACTAGAACAGTTCTTATACCCTGACGGGTAACTATTTACAGTCTCTCTCTACCGTACTTCAACGACGGCGTCCTCCTGCTCTTTCTTGTTGGTTGGTTTCAGTTTCAGACCCGTCCGGGTCCTCTTGCTCCTCCTCACACCGCAGCTCCTCCTCCGTCAGGCGATGCACATGGAGGGCGTAGGGTCCTTTGGCACACTTGTGCCGGGTGAAGGTGACCTCGTCCCCTAAATACAGGTCACGACCTCTGTGTCCCTCCGGTAGGTGGGACTCAACGTCTCTCCTGGTCACGAAGACGTCGCCTGGGGTGCGGTGATCCCTGATGAAACCCCACCCATGCTGCAGATTGAACTTTATCACAGTCCCGATGGTACGGGGACCATGCGCTGCACGGGGGTTTCTCCTGGTCCGGCTCTTCTGCTCCGCGCTCCTTATTTGGGCTTGTTGTTCCCGGACCCGCCTCTCTCTCCGCTCCCTCTCGAAGACCTCGAGCTGCTGCCGGCAGCACTCTGCATGTTCTGCTGCGGCCGCCCGAGTCTCCTGAGTGAACCCCATGAGGTCTTCTCCGGTGGGGTCCCACTCGAACTGGGTCTCTTCTAGCGGGGGCGAGATCCTCTTTATGGGCTTTGGAGCCGGGATCAGGGGTTCGCACATGGCCCTTGCTTTTTGCAGCTCCAGCTGGATGTATTCCTGGGGCCAAACGAAGGGCTGCCCATCCGGGCACGTATGCTGGGCGAACAGGTCCTCACCCAGGTGCGGTACTTTAGGTGTTATGGGCGCCGTGGTGGTAGCGGCGCCCGGGTTGACCAGGCCTTGCGACCAGGCTTGGGGCACGCTAAAGGAAAAGGGCACCGTAAGAACGGCGGCGCCCGTGGTTACTCGGCCCTGCGGCCAGGCCGGTGGCTCCGCGGAGGTAGGGGGCGCTGTTGGAATGGCGGCGCCCGGGTGTACTAGGCCTTGCGACCAGGCCGGTGGTATTTCCTGCTTGGCCACGCTCGAGGTCGAGGCGTGTGACGTCACAGGGGTCGCGGCCGCGGTTTCCGGTTGAGGCCTAGTCTGCGGCGGTGACGTTGCAGCGACGGGCACGGCAGGGGGAATTTCGGGCTCTGCGACGGGGAGCTGGGGCAGGCACGCGGTTTCCCGGCTCGGGGTAGAGACGTCCCCTTTACCTGCCTCCGTCCGTTCAGCTCCCTTCTCGGCGCCGTCTCCTGCCTTCATTCCTCCTGCGCCATCCTCAGAGGCGGTCTGTCTCCTCGTCTCGGGTGGCGTGCTCCGCTGACGAGTCTCGGTCTGCTGGGCCATCTCTCGGCTCCACTCCCCCAACGTCTCTCGTTGCACCCGGGCCAACCTCTGTGCGAGGCCCTCCAGCGCGGTCTGTGCACACTCCCGGTCTCGGGGGAGCTGTGCTAGGATCTCCAGCAGGCCTTCTGGAGTGGCGACCTGCAACAGGCTCCTGACCACTGGGTCGGTGCTGCCTGACTCCCCCTCCATCTCCGGGGAGGCTCTCTCTGGACTCTCTTCCAGACGTCTTGTCTCCGGGTGCGCTCTCTCCAGACTCCTCCAGGCGACACCCATCTTTGTTCTCTTCTTCTGTCTCCGCCCACATCGAGGGTGGTCCCGGGGCAACTTAGTGATTGTCAGTTCCAGGGGCAGTTCTCTTACGCTGATGGACACTTCCAGCATCACAGTCTCTGTTGGTGGGCGCGGTTTCCGCTTTTGGCGCCATTCTTCGACCTGGCCCACGATGGGAGGTGGCCTTTTGCCACCCTCTGGCACGCCCATAATGGCGTCCGCTCTTCCAAGGCGGGAAATCTTCGGAAATGGCGGGAATCGTCTCCCAGTGGCGGGAAACTCCATGGATGGCGGGAAAAAGCTGCAAATGGCGGACAACCGGCGGGAAACGACCTGTGATGGGGCCCGATGGCGGGGACCCTCCGGAACCGGCGGGAGACTTCTTTTTGAGGTAACGGTGAACTTCTCTTCAGGCACGCAGTACCCGGTTGTTGCGGGCACGTAATCCTGCCGACTACGCCAAAGTTGACGCGCCCCCTGGGCCAGTGTTGTTGGGGATACCCGGAGCCGGATCAGATGGGGGTTGTAGTCTCCGAGTGGCTGTGACCCGGTCCGTGCCCAGGGTGTCAAGCTCAGTGTGTGGCAGTCCTTATAGATGTTACTAGATGTTCTTTTGTGTCGACTACGCCACCCGTTGATTTGCGGTCAATACGGCCGCCGCTGCAGCAGGGTCCGCTGAGGCTGGTGATGTATGTGCAGCTCAGGTAGTATAACCCCCAACGGGAGGGGTATAGCCTCAGGGGGTCAGTTGCAGAGGATGGGGGTTGTGGTGGTGCAGCGGGGATGGAAATGAGACTCAGAGTCGGGCTGTGCAGTTCAGGGTTTGTTTACTTACTGCAGTTGTTCTGGTCACTCCGGCCTTAAGTGACCACCCGAGCCGTGCTGCGTCCACCAGGTCCTGGACTCGGCCAACCCCCAGGTGATTCTGGAGCATGGTCCTGAGCTCCCTTTCTGTCCTGTCCTCTTCTCTGGCCTTCCCCACCAGGGATCCACCTATGTCCGGCTCCCTCGGGCCTCTTGGTGGTAAACCCTTGTCTCTGGGTTCCCTGACCCTATTCCTGGTCTGCCTTCCGGGTGGATTTAGTGGGTGATCGTGGCAGATCGGTCCTGCCCACGACCTCCGGTTCCTGGCTAAGGTGTGCTGTAGCCTCTGCCAGCTTGGGATCCGGTACCCTGTTGCCAACTCTTCACCCTCTGGTCTAATTTGGGCTCTTGGAGTTCCTTCTTTCTCCCCCTCTGGATCTTTCTTTCTCCTCTCTCTCTCTCTTGGCCTTGGAGCTGCTCTTCTCCTCTGCTCTCTTCCTCTGCAAACACCCTGTCCTAAGATGGTGCCCACCTTATATACTCCCTCTATGTGTGAGCTCAGGTGACCAGCACCCAATGAGCTCCTAGCTTTACCCAGGCTGCTCCCCCTATCTGCCCCTAC
The DNA here is from genome assembly GCF_046119375.1 of Phyllobates terribilis. Lineage (NCBI taxonomy): Eukaryota > Metazoa > Chordata > Amphibia > Anura > Dendrobatidae > Phyllobates > Phyllobates terribilis. The sequence goes on from NW_027362761.1 coordinate 1,019,704,617, forward strand.
ACTACTGGGATGTTCCACCCCCCTCCCACTCCAGCCAGGAACAGACACTGTCGTACCTGCACATTTCTCTAGTGGGAGTACCATCGGTCTGTTCCCCGGAAATGGGATGTGTGTAGTGCATGCAGCCTACTGAGCTCAGTTCCACACTCCATCCTTACCCGGGAGTGGAATACCACACCTCTGGCTTGAGGTGTAATACCCCTGTAGCAGCCGAATCCTCAGGGTGCTACATTATGCATTTATTAAATATAGCTTGGAACTGGTATCTTGATAATGGCGTTCCATCAATGTGTGATAGGAAGAAATTACTTTGTGATCTGATGGTTATATATGTTTTTACTATTGTTACCCGACTCAGTGTACCGTTTGTGGGTTGTAGAAGTACCCAAGTGCCCCTGCCCTCTGGAACTGTTTTCGATTGGCGTACGCGTAGACGTATTGCATTATTGGCTATGACTACGTCCTGGTGTAATAAGCCTCCACTGGTGGTAATTTTGGATTGAGGGACTAATTGGCTTACGCATAGCGCCCCGAAGAAGGCAATCACAAATGCAGTAGACAGTAGTGTTGCTTCAAATTGTGAGTGTCATGTTAATGGTGTTAGGGATATGATGTGAGAAATCAGTTTTAGTGACACGGGACTGGACGTCTACACTCCTGACTTGGCTGACCCCTTTTCCACCCTTTTATGGATTGTCTGATGATGAATCTTTGTCACATCTCCCCAATTCAGTAGTTGGAAGTGAAATGCTACTCCGGTCAGACACCGCTGCGCTGACGCCCCTGATATGCCCCTCATCATTAGCTGGTGGAGAAATTCTATGGTGACTTGTGATCTGGCTTGTTCACATTGGTCAACCAGTTTGCCTGCTACTAGTCATGTCCACTCTTCCCATGCCTTACCGTATGCTTGCCACGTCGACGGGGAAACCGACGCTCTGATTAATGGCATCAACTATTCGCCACTAGATCCCATAGGGAGGGTGGGGAACTGCTGCCCGATGGGTGGGCGTTGGGGAAGAGCTCTGTGAAAATCTACCAATTGAATTGTTATAAAGCGTTAGCAGCAGCTTTACACCCCTCAGGATAGTGGCTAGCGCGGACCCATACATTGTGTTTTAGGCACAGGAATGCTAGCCGGCGTAGTAGGCCTAGCACTGGGAGAGACGATGATGTCATTTTATTAATGCAATGCGCTAGGCTGGTGTTTTTTGTTATGAAGCGTATATTTTTGTTAGCCAGGCGCGCGCCCCATATTTCTATTGCTACGACTATTGGGAAGAAAAATTATTTTCAGGGCTAGATGCAGCAAAAAATTATTATTAATTTCAAAGCTGGTGAAGCTTGGTATAGATGGCCTAATACAATGGCCACACACTGCTACAAGCCGAAATATTTTTTTACAGCTAGATGCAGAAAAAAATTATATTGAATTTGCAACCTGATGGAGGTCAGTATAGATGGACTAATAGACCAAGTCCCACACACTGCTAGAAGCCGAAATATTTTTTCAGAGCTAGATGCAGAAAAAAATTATATTGAATTTGCAACCTGATGGAGGTCAGTATAGATGGACTAATAGAACAAGTCCCACACACTGCTAGAAGCCGAAATATTTTTTCAGAGCTAGATGCAGAAAAAAATTATATTGAATTTGCAACCTGATGGAGGTCAGTATAGATGGGCTAATAGACCAAGTCCCACACACTGCTAGAAGCCCAAATATTTTTTCAGAGCTAGATGCAGATAAAAATTATTTTTAATTTGCAACCTGGTGGAGGTTAGTATAGATGGACTAATAGACCAAGTCCCACACACTGCTAGAAGACGAAATATTTTTTCAGAGCTAGATGCAGAAAAAAATTATATTGAATTTGCAACCTGATGGAGGTCAGTAAAGATGGACTAATAGAACAAGTCCCACACACAGCTATAAGCCCAAATATTTTTTCAGAGCTAGATGCAGATAAAAATTATTTTTAATTTGCACACTGGTGGAGGTTAGTATAGATGGACTAATAGACCAAGTCCCACACACTGCTAGAAGCCGAAATATTTTTTCAGAGCTAGATGCAGAAAAAAATTATATTGAAATTGCAACCTGATGGAGGTGAGTATAGATGGACTAATAGAGCAAGTCCCACACACTGCTAGAAGCCCAAATATTTTTTCATAGCTAGATGCAGATAAAAATTATTTTTAATTTGCAACCTGGTGAAGGTTGGTATAGATGGACTAATAGACCAAGTCCCACACACTGCTAGAAGCCGAAATATTTTTTCAGAGTTAGATGCAGAAAAAAAATATATTGAATTTGCAACCTGATGGAGGTCAGTATAGATGGACTAACAGACCAAGTCCCACACACTGCTAGAAGCCGAAATATTTTTTCAGAGCTAGATGCAGATAAAAATTATATTGAATTTGCAACCTGATGGAGGTCAGTATAGATGGACTAATAGACCAAGTCCCACACACTGCTAGAAGCCGAAATATTTTTTCAGAGCTAGATGCAGAAAAAAATGATATTGAAATTGCAACCTGATGGAGGTCAGTATAGATGGACTAATAGAGCAAGTCCCACACACTGCTAGAAGCCCAAATATTTTTTCATAGCTAGATGCAGATAAAAAATATTTTTGAATTTGCAACCTGATGGAGGTCAGTATAGATGGACTAATAGACCAAGTCCCACACACTGCTAGAAGCCGAAATATTTTTTCAGAGTTAGATGCAGAAAAAAAATATATTGAATTTGCAACCTGATGGAGGTCAGTATAGATGGACTAATAGACCAAGTCCCACACACTGCTAGAAGCCGAAATATTTTTTCAGAGCTAGATGCAGATAAAAATTATATTGAATTTGCAACCTGATGGAGGTCAGTATAGATGGACTAATAGAACAAGTCCCACACACTGCTAGAAGCCGAATTTTTTTTTCAGAGCTAGATACAGAAAAAAATGATATTGAATTTGCAACCTGATGGAGGTCAGTATAGATGGACTAATAGACCAAGTCCCACACACTGCTAGAAGCCGAAATATTTTTTCAGAGCTAGATGCAGAAAAAAATTATATTGAAATTGCAACCTGATGGAGGTGAGTATAGATGGACTAATAGAGCAAGTCCCACACACTGCTAGAAGCCCAAATATTTTTTCATAGCTAGATGCAGATAAAAATTATTTTTAATTTGCAACCTGGTGAAGGTTGGTATAGATGGACTAATAGACCAAGTCCCACACACTGCTAGAAGCCGAAATATTTTTTCAGAGTTAGATGCAGAAAAAAAATATATTGAATTTGCAACCTGATGGAGGTCAGTATAGATGGACTAATAGACCAAGTCCCACACACTGCTAGAAGCCGAAATATTTTTTCAGAGCTAGATGCAGATAAAAATTATATTGAATTTGCAACCTGATGGAGGTCAGTATAGATGGACTAATAGAACAAGTCCCACACACTGCTAGAAGCCGAATTTTTTTTTCAGAGCTAGATGCAGAAAAAAATGATATTGAATTTGCAACCTGATGGAGGTCAGTATAGATGGACTAATAGACCAAGTCCCACACACTGCTAGAAGCCCAAATATTTTTTCGGAGCTAGATGTAGATAAAAATTATTTTTAATTTGCAACCTGGTGGAGGTTAGTATAGATGGACTTATAGACCAAGTCCCACACACTGCTAGAAGCCGAAATAGTTTTTCAGAGCTAGATGCAGAAAAAAATTATATTGAATTTGCAAGCTGATGGAGGTCAGTGTAGATGGACTAATAGAACAAGTCCCACACACTGATAGAAGCCGAAATATTTTTTCATAGTTAGATACAGAAAAAAATTATATTGAATTTGCAACCTGATGGAGGTTAGTATAGATGGACTAACAGAGCAAGTCCCACACACTGCTAGAAGCCCAAATATGTTTTCAGAGCGAGATGCAGAAAAAAATTATATTGAATTTGCAACCTGATGGAGGTCAGTATAGATGGACTAATAGACCAAGTCCCACACACTGCTAGAAGCCCAAATATTTTTTCAGAGCTAGATGCAGATAAAAATTATTTTTAATTTGCAACCTGGTGGAGGTTAGTATAGATGGACTAATAGACCAAGTACCACACACTGCTAGAAGCCGAAATATTTTTTCAGAGCTAGATGCAGAAAAAAATTATATTGAATTTGCAACCTGATGGAGGTCAGTATAGATGGACTAATTGAACAAGTCCCACACACTGCTAGAAGCCCAAATATTTTTTCAGAGCTAGATGCAGATAAAAATAATTTTTAATTTGCAACCTGGTGGAGATTAGTATAGATGGACTAATAGACCAAGTCCCACACACTGCTAGAAGCCCAAATATTTTTTCAGAGCTAGATGCAGATAAAAATTATTTTTAATTTGCAACCTGGTGGAGATTAGTATAGATGGACTAATAGACCAAGTCCCACACACTGCTAGAAACCGAAATATTTTTTCAGAGTTAGATGCAGAAAAAAATTATATTGAATTTGCAACCTGACGGAGGTCAGTATAGATGGACTAATAGACCAAGTCCCACACACTGCTAGAAGCCGAAATATTTTTTCATAGCTAGATGCAGAAAAAAATTATATTGAATTTGCAACCTGATGGAGGTTAGTATAGATGGACTAAGAGAACAAGTCCCACACACTGCTAGAAGCCCAAATATTTTTTCAGAGCGAGATGCAGAAAAAAATTATATTGAATTTGCAACCTGATGGAGGTCAGTATAGATGGACTAATAGACCAAGTCCCACACACTGCTAGAAGCCGAAATATTTTTTCAGAGCTAGATGCAGATAAAAATTATTTTTAATTTGCAACCTGGTGAAGGTTGGTATAGATGGACTAATACACCAAGTCCCACACACTGCTAGAAGCCGAAATATTTTTTCAGAGTTAGATGCAGAAAAAAAATATATTGAATTTGCAACCTGATGGAGGTCAGTATAGATGGACTAATAGACCAAGTCCCACACACTGCTAGAAGCCGAAATATTTTTTCAGAGCTAGATGCAGATAAAAATTATATTGAATTTGCAACCTGATGGAGGTCAGTATAGATGGACTAATAGAACAAGTCCCACACACTGCTAGAAGCCGAATTTTTTTTTCAGAGCTAGATGCAGAAAAAAATGATATTGAATTTGCAACCTGATGGAGGTCAGTATAGATGGACTAATAGACCAAGTCCCACACACTGCTAGAAGCCGAAATATTTTTTCAGAGCTAGATGCAGAAAAAAATTATATTGAACTTGCAAGCTGATGGAGGTCAGTATAGATGGACTAATAGAACAAGTCCCACACACTGATAGAAGCCGAAATATTTTTTCATAGCTAGATACAGAAAAAAATTATATTGAATTTGCAACCTGATGGAGGTTAGTATAGATGGACTAACAGAGCAAGTCCCACACACTGCTAGAAGCCCAAATATGTTTTCAGACCGAGATGCAGAAAAAAATTATATTGAATTTGCAACCTGATGGAGGTCAGAATAGATGGACTAATAGACCAAGTCCCACACACTGCTAGAAGCCGAAATATTTTTTCAGAGCTAGATGCAGATAAAAATTATTTTTAATTTGCAACCTGGTGGAGGTTAGTATAGATAGACTAATAGACCAAGTACCACACACTGCTAGAAGCCGAAATATTTTTTCAGAGCTAGATGCAGAAAAAAATTATATTGAATTTGCAACCTGATGGAGGTCAGTATATATGGACTAATAGAACAAGTCCCACACACTCCTAGAAGCCCAAATATTTTTTCAGAGTTAGATGCAGATAAAAATTATTTTTAATTTGCAACCTGGTGGAGATTAGTATATATGGACTAATAGACCAAGTCCCACACACTGCTAGAAACCAAAATATTTTTTCAGAGCTAGATGCAGATAAAAATTATATTGAATTTGCAACCTGATGGAGGTCAGTATAGATGGACTAATAGAACAAGTCCCACACACTGCTAGAAGCCAAATTTTTTTTTCAGAGCTAGATGCAGAAAAAAATGATATTGAATTTGCAACCTGATGGAGGTCAGTATAGATGGACTAATAGACCAAGTCCCACACACTGCTAGAAGCCCAAATATTTTTTCGGAGCTAGATGTAGATACAAAATATTTTTAATTTGCAACCTAGTGGAGGTTAGTAAAGATGGACTAATAGACCAAGTCCCACACACTGCTAGAAGCCGAAATATTTTTTCAGAGCTAGATGCAGAAAAAAATTATATTGAATTTGCAAGCTGATGGAGGTCAGTATAGATGGACTAATAGAACAAGTCCCACACACTGATAGAAGCCGAAATATTTTTTCATAGCTAGATACAGAAAAAAATTATATTGAATTTGCAACCTGATGGAGGTTAGTATAGATGGACTAACAGAGCAAGTCCCACACACTGCTAGAAGCCGAAATATTTTTTCAGAGCTAGATGCAGATAAGAATTATTTTTAATTTGCAACCTGGTGGAGGTTAGTATAGATGGACTAATAGACCAAGTACCACACACTGCTAGAAGCCGAAATATTTTTTCAGAGCTAGATGCAGAAAAAAATTATATTGAATTTGCAACCTGATGGAGGTCAGTATAGATGGACTAATAGACCAAGTCCCACACACTGCTAGAAGCCGAAATATTTTTTCAGAGCTAGATGCAGATAAAAATTATTTTTAATTTGCAACCTGGTGGAGGTTAGTATAGATGGACTAATAGACCAAGTACCACACACTGCTAGAAGCCAAAATATTTTTTCAGAGCTAGATGCAGAAAAAAATTATATTGAATTTGCAACCTGATGGAGGTCAGTATAGATGGACTAATAGAACAAGTCCCACATACTGCTAGAAGCCCAAATATTTTTTCAGAGCTAGATGCAGATAAAAATTATTTTTAATTTGCAACCTGATGGAGGTTAGTATAGATGGATTAATAGAATGATGCTATGCCCAAAAGGTTTTACTTCACTAGGTGCAGTAAAAAAATGTGTATTCTATAAACAGGTGGGGTAGCTTGCAACACAGATAGGCTACTCCACTGACTAACACACTCTGCAATAGGCCAAAAAGGATTTGCTTTGCTAGATTTAGCCAAATGCTGTGAAAAAAAACTTGCACAGCACTGGCACAGACCTGCCTGGCAAAAACTGATAGGAACTGATGTAACTTAGTCCTGAAAAGGACTGCAATTACAATTAGTCTTTACTCCCAACCTATCTATTTAAGAGTAGAGATGAGCGTTGTTCTACTCGAACTGTTCGCCAATCTCAAATTCGAGCTGTTTTGGGCGGTGTTCGAGCCGTTCGGCGAACACGAACAATTTGAGAAAAATTCGGCTGTTCGAGGTTATGTTCGATAACTGTTCGTGCACCAAAATCATAACTGGATTTTTTCTCAGTAATGATGAAAATTAATGTTAATACGCAGTTTGAGTGTACAGCGGGGTGGGGGGAGGGGCAGGGGATGGATCTCTGCAGGAACAATGAAGATCTCCATTTTTTTTTTCTCTTTCCCGCATTTACAGTGGGGAGGTGCAATCTGTCAGCCTATCAGCAGTGCACACACGGAGCGAAGTGCTTTTTTTCACACAAGCAAGGGTATGTGTCATTGGCTGTGTATGTCACATGTCCTTGCCCTATAAGACCAAGCCATTTTCCCCGTCGCCACCATTTTCTCACTGCTGCAGCTGCGTGTTAGACGGCACCGCTGTTGCTGTGTGCGCTATACCTTGTTAATTTCAAGCCAATTTTCGCACAAATCTACAGATAGCTTGGGAGTAGGGAATAGTTGTGATTGCAGTCCTTTTAAGGACTAGGTTACAGCATTTCCTACAACTTTTATCAGACAGGACTGTGCTCTTCAATAGATAGATTGTGGGAGTAAAGACTAATTGTAATTGGAGTCCTTTTCAGGACTAGGTTACATCAGTTCCTATCAGTTTTTGCCAGGCAGGTCTGTGCCAGTGCTGTGCAAGTTTTTTTCACAGCATTTGGCTGAATCTAGCAAAGCTAATCCTTTTTGGCCTATTGCAGAGTGTGTTAGTCAGTGGAGTAGCCTATCTGTGTTGCAAGATATACCACCTGTGTATAGAATACCAATTTTTTTACTGCACCTAGAGAAGTAAAATCTTTTGGGCATAGCATCATTCTATTAGTCCATCTATACTGACCTCCATCAGGTTGCAAATTGAATATAATTTTTTTCTGCATCTAGCTCTGAAAAAATATTGGGCTTCTAGCTGTGTGTGGGACTTGTTGTATTAGTCTATCTATACTGACCTCCATCAGGTTGCAAACTGCATATATTTTTTTCTTCATCTACCTCTGAAAAAATATTGGGCTTCTAGCTCTGTGTGGGACTTGTTGTATTAGTCCATCTATACTGACCTCCATCAGGTTGCAAACTGAATATATTTTTTTCTGCATCTACCTCTGAAAAAATATTGGGCTTCTAGCTGTGTGTGGGACTTGTTCTATTAATCCATCTATACAGACCTCCATCAGGTTGCAAACTGAATATATTTTTTTCTGCATCTACCTCTGAAAAAATATTGGGCTTCTAGCTGTGTGTGGGACTTGTTGTATTAGTCCATCTATACTGACCTCCATCAGGTTGCAAACTGAATATATTTTTTTCTGCATCTACCTCTGAAAAAATATTGGGCTTCTAGCTGTGTGTGGGACTTGTTCTATTAATCCATCTATACAGACCTCCATCAGGTTGCAAACTGAATATATTTTTTTCTGCATCTAGCTCTGAAAAAATATTTGGCCTTCTAGCAGTGTGTGGGACTTTCTCTATTAGTCCATCTATACTGACCTCCATCAGGTTGCAAATTGAATATAATTTTTTTCTGCATCTAACCCAGCCAATAGTTTTGGCCTAATACCACAGTTTGGCCACTCAGCTCTGCTCGGTTCCCATCCATTGTTTTTTTGTGCAAACAACTCCAGAGTTGTTAATTAGTTAACCACCAAAATGAGTGGAAAAAGGCCTGCTGCTGGTGGAAAGGGGAATAGGCGTTTTGGGAAGGGGAAAAAAGGTTGTGTCCGTGGGGTAGGTGTTAAAGCAACAGTAACATCTGCAGAAGAAAGACCATCTTCCAGCCAAACTAAAATGTCTACTTCTTTTAGCGGACAATGTGATAAGATCCCTTTCTTACGGCCATGCCAATCGCTACAAATTCCAGATGAGGCACAAAAACAGCAGGTGCTTCAACGGATATCAAGTGCTCCTTTAAGTGGGCTCTCCTCCACATCAACTTCAACATCACAAATACTCCAGTCCTCAAAGGTGTCACCCAAATCCCACTTGCTTCCTCACATCTCCCAAATCTCCAGCTGCCCGTCTGAGTATGAGGTAGAACAGATGGTTGAGTCTGCAGAGCTGTTTACTCATACTATAGCCTGGGAATCAGAGGTCGACTCCAGCGCTTCTGTGAATCCAGACGAGGAAATGATCTGCACTGATGCCCAGAATCTTTATGAGTCGGATCCAGGACCAGACGCAGAAGGTTCTGACCATAATGTAGACCCTCATTCCCAAACTGTAACTCCTGTTGGTGGAGACAATGAGGAAGACGATGATAAGACTCAAATACCTGATTGGAGCGACAACTTTAGTTTTTTGTCAGGGCAGGAACAGGTTGGCTCTGAGGACGACGGGTGTGATAACACACAGGGTGATGATGATGAGGTTGGAGATCCCACTTACTGTCAACCCACAGTCAGCCAAGAGATGAGGTCAGCAGAGGAGGTGGAGGAAGATGCTAGTGACGACGAGGTCAGGTTGCGCCTTCCTGGACAGAGACGTAGTACTGGAAGCACGTCAACAACTGCATCCTCAAACACAACTCTGCCTCTCACCACAAGTCGTGGTGGCTCTTCAGGTCACATGGGTGCTAAGCTTTGCATAGCCTGGGCATTTTTTCAGATCGATAAAGATGACCCAACTCGTGTTATCTGTAACATTTGTCAGCAAAAGCTAAGTAGAGGCCAAAAAATACATAGTTTGAGTACTTCATGCATGAACCGGCACATGGACATGAAGCATAAGTTGCAGTGGGAAGCTCAGTGTGCTACAATGCGGCCTAGCCGGCCGGGGCAACCAACGTCTGTCATATCTTGTGCATCCGCGGCCTCTTCATCCTCTGTGACTGGGGGGACAGCAGTCACACCTGTTTTGGGGCGCAGACCTGCCACCTCTTTACCCGCAACAGCCAGCGTGATTGGCAGGTCATCATTTTCTTTGGAGGTGGTAACACCAGCTGGTGTTGAGCGCTGTCCGACATCGATAGCACCACCTTTGGATCAAGGCAACCTAACATGTCCGCCTGCATCTTCCTCACAGACCGGCAGTTTGCCGGGGACAGCCTTATCAACCCCGTCTAAGCACAATAGCCAGCCCTCGGTCCCTCAGATGTGGACAAGTAAAAGACCATTTCCTCCTAGCCATGAGAAAGCTAAGAGGTTGAATTTCACCATCTGCAAGTTCTTGGCTACAGAAATGCTGCCTTTCCGCCTGGTGGACACAGAGGATTTTCGAGACCTTATGTCCGTCGCAGTGCCCCAGTACCAGATGCCCAGTCGGCACTACTTCTCAAAGAAAGGTGTGCCTGCGCTCCACCAGCATGTCGCACACAACATCACCGCTTCTTTGAGAAATTTTTAGCCCACTATCCCAGACTAGATGGCCTTCTGCAGAGGGCACGGTCGCTGTGTGCTCACTTTCGCCATTCGCATCCCGCAGCTCAGCGACTTACATCTCTACAGAAGTCGTTGGGCCTGCCACTTCACCGGCTAAAATGCGATGTGCCTACCCGGTGGAATTCAACTCTGCACATGTTGCAGCGACTGTGGCAGCACCGACAAGCCCTGGTGCAATACGTTCTGACGTATAGCCTGGGCCAACGAGATCCAGAGGTGGGGCAAATCACGCTGGAGGAGTGGTCTCAGATCAGGGACCTATGCACCCTTCTGCACAGTTTTGAAATGGCGACGAAGATGTTTAGTGCTGACGATGCCATTATCAGCATGACTATTCCGGTGATTTACTTGCTGGAGCACATGTTAAACAGAATTCGGAGTCAGGTGGTGGCACAAGAGGAGGTGGAGGAAGTAGAGGAGGAGGAGTTGTATGCGGAAGGGCTAACATCTGCAAGGTCCAGACGGTCGGCAGCACCAAGGCGGCAGGCATGTGAGGGTGGGGGAGATGGTTTTACCAGGGCGCATGGTAGCAGCCAAACTAGTGAGGAAGGTGCAGGAGCCCAGGAAGAAGTGGAGGACGAACTGATGGAAGACTCATCAGATGAGGCAGACCTTGATCACATTTCTGTTGTGCGAGGTTGGGGGGAGAGGACAGAGGAAGGAAGCATGATTGTTACCTCGCCACCAACACAACAGGGACTTGGTGCTCCTGGATGCGCAACACACATGAGTGAATCCTTGCTGCACTACCTGCAACATGACCCTCGAATTGTGAGAATTAGAAATAATCCTGACTACTGGGTTGCCACACTGTTAGATCCCCGGTACAAAAGTAAATTTGCAGAAATTATTCCTGCCATAGAAAGGGATGCACGCATGCAGGAGTATCAGCAGAGACTGTTGCAGAATCTTACATGTGCTTTTCCACAAAATACCAGTGGTGCACGTAGTGAATCTCACAGTTCCAACTTGCCAACTGTGGGACCGTCAAGTGTTCAGCACTCAAACCGTAACAGAACCACAGTATCTGCTGGTAACATCAATTTTGCGGAATCATTTCACCACTTTTTTAGCCCATCCTTTGCAAGGCCACAGGAGACAAGAAGTCTGACACATAGTCAATGCCTAGAGACGATGGTACAGGAGTATCTCCAAGTAAACATTGAAGCCACGACTGTGTCACTGGACCCTTGCTCTTTTTGGGCTTCCAATCCGGATAAATGACCGGAGCTAGCCACTTACGCCTTGGAGATCTTGTCATGCCCCGCAGCCAGCGTTCTGTCTGAACGTGTGTTCAGCGCTGCTGGTGGTGTGCTGACAGATAAGCGCACGCGGCTCTCCACTGATAATGCAGACAGACTCACGTTCATAAAGATGAACAAATCATGGATCCGAAACAAATTTTCTACCCCTGTGTCATCCTGGGGAGAGTAAAAGCTTGATGATTGGTTAAAATCACCCTACCAACCGTTTTAAGCTTTCAAATTACTAATCATGTTTATCTGTATCTTGGCTGGAAAATAATTTGGGCTTTGTAGCAGTGTGCAGCACTGATTCTATTAGGCCATCTATAATAAGCTCCACAAGATTTAAAATTACTAATCATGTTTATCTGTATCTTGACTGGAAAATAATTTGGGCTTTGTAGCAGTGTGCAGCACTGATCCTATTAGGCCATCTATACTAAAGCTTCACCAGATTTAAAATTAATAATAATTTTTAGCTGCATCTAGCCCGGAAAATAATTTTGGGGCTCCGAGATGCGCAAGACACATAAGTGCCTTCTTGCTGCACTACCTGCAGCATGACCCTCATATTGTCAGAATTCGAAGTAATCATGACTACTGGGTTGCCACACTCTTAGATCCCCCAAACTTTTCGATCAACCTTTTCATTTTAATAAAGACCAAAAAAATGGTCATTTTTGAAATTATAAGCATTAGCAGGTTGTTAGAAACAGAAATCAAACAGTTTTCAACTCAAAACTTTATTCTAGGTGATGTTACATTTTCACATAGGACCCCTTGTTCGAAAGGAGCTTCTGAACTCTCTCGTCCATTGAATTTGTCAGGTTTTGGATGGTTTCTGCTTCAATTGTTTTGCATGAGGACAGAATACCCTCCCAGAGCTGTTGCTTAGATGTGAACTGCCTCCCGCCATCATAGACACTCCTTTTAATGATGCTCCAAAGGTTCTGAATGGGGTAGAGGTCAGCGGAGCATGGGGGTAACACCATCAGTTTGTCCCCTTTTATGCCCATATCAGCCAGAGATGCAGATGTTTTATGTGCAGCATGAGATGGTGCATTATCATGCAGAAAAATGATCTTGCTGTGAAATACACGGTTCTTCTTCTTGAACCATGGCAGGAAGTGCTGTTTGAGAAAATCCACATACATTATGGAGTTCATCTTTAGCGCCTTCAGGGATCCTAAAGGGGCCGACAATCTCTCTCCCCATGATTCCAGCCCAAAACATTACTCCACCTCCTCCTTGTTGGTGCTGTAGCCGTGTTTGCGTGGGGTGTCCATCAACCAGCCATCCTCCACTCCATCCATCTGGACCATTGAGCGCTGCACGGCACTCATCCGTGAACAAAACAGTTTTGAAATCAGTCTTCATGTAATGTTTGGCCCACTGGAGCCGTTTCTGCTTGTGTGAAGTGGATAGAGGAGGTCGACAGGATGGCGTATGCACAGCTGCAAACCTCTGAAGGACCCTGCATCTTGTTGTTCGGGGGACGTTGGAGGCACAAGCAGCTTCAAAAACTTGTCTGCTGCTATGACAAGGCTTTTTTGCCGCTGCTCTTTCAACCTGACGTAATTGCCTGTAGGAAAGAGTCCTCAATTTGCCCTTATCAGCACGCACACGTGTGTACTGTGAATCAGCTACATACTTCTTGATTGCCAAGACACTTCATCCTGATCATCGCACAATGTTGATTGTAGTCATGCCTTGACCTAAACACTCCACAATTTGTTGCTTCTCAGCAGCCGACACATCCTTTTTCTTTCCCATTTTGGCAGAAAATGTAGGCTGCTTAATAATGTGAGACAGCCTTCTTAAGTAGTCTTGCCTTTCATTGGACATACCTGCCAAACTAATTAGCACAGGTGTCTGCAATTGCTTACAGTGATATAAAGAGCCCTGACACACATCACCATCAATGAGTTTAACTGACAAACAAACAAATTCTTCCCTTATCACTCCTAAACACTTTTTGCATAATAATTTGGAACACAGTGTACATGTGCTTTTCCACAAAACACCAGTGGTTCACGTAGTGAATCTTACAGTTCTAACTTGCCAACCGTGGTCTGTATGGAGTTGTTCAATAAACGGCCCAAAATTAAGATAACATAGATGGGAGAGGTCTCTATGAATAGGAATTCCTAAGTATTTGATACCCTGTGAGGGCCAGGCAAAGGGAAAGTTGGACTGGATGGAATCCTATATGGATTTGGGGAGGGAGACATCGAGGGCCTCAGACTTCGCTGCATTGATTTTAAAATTTGACCATGTAACAAAGTGATCTATTTCAGCCATAACAGCATGGATGGATATATGTGATTGAGTGATATATACTAGGACATCATCAGCAAATAGAGAGCACTTGTACTCGGTGCCTCCCACCTCAATCCACCTAATATTGGGGTTATGGCGAATTGATGAGAGCAGGTGCTCCGTCACTAGGATGTATAAGAGAGGGGCCAGAGAACATCCCTGCCTTGTCCCATTGGTGATTGTGAAAGGTGATAAAAATGTTCTGACGCGCCCCCTGGGCCTTGGGACACCCGGAGCCGGACCCTTTTTGGTGGATGCTGGTGGTTGTAGTCTCTGTGGCGGCAACCCGGTTCCGTGGCTCAGGGCGGTCAAACCAGTGGCGGAACTATTTATGTGGTTTTGATGTTTAAATGTCTGACTACGCCACCCGTGGATTGCGGTCAGAGTGAACCGCCGCTCCAGGGCAGACCGCTGAGGCTGGTGTTGTGGGTGCAGCAGAGCATAGCATAACTCCCCACGGGAGGAGTATAGCCTCAGGGCAGTGTATGCGGAGGATGGGGGTGATGGTGCAGGGCAGCAGCAGTAATGACACGGAGTCAGTGATGCAGTCCAGGGCCTTTACTCACAGTTCTTATTATCCAGACCACGTCTGCAGGTAACGGCTGCCCACGTCGTACTGTGCTCACCAGGTGAGGGGCTCAGACAACTCCCAGATAACTTTGGAGTGCTTCACAGGACCCCCTTTGTGTGTCCTTTGTCTGGCCTTTCTTACCAACCCTTCTGTCCGGCTGCCTCGGGCCTCCTCTTGGTAAACTTGGCGCCAGTTTCCCTGACCCTATGTGGTGCCTTCCTAGCGGGTGTAGCGAGGGGCTGCGCCACATAAAATGTCACAGCCTCCTGTTTCTAGCTGAGGGTCATTTCCTGCCTCCACTAGTTTCGGGGACCGGTCTCCCCCTTTGGCCTGACCCTTCCACGCAGGTGGATTCGGGCGTGCGGTGGCGACTCGCCCGTCCGCACCCCTGAGATCCCTTCGTTCCTCGTTCCTGGAGCCTTCTCCGCTCCTCTTCCTTCCTTCTCCCTCTTCCAGGCCTGGGCCTCTGTTACTAGGCCCACCTCCGGAGCAGAGCTCATGCAGAGCCCCTGCTCCCTGCCACTTCTGCTCAGACTTCTCTGCACTGAACTAAGATGGTGCCCACCTTTTATACTCCCTTCTCAATGCACCCAGGAACTGCTTCCTCCCTGCTCCTGCACTACAGGGTTCCCCTTCCTCAGTGTTCCCTCCCCCCACTCCAGCCAGGGACAGGGACTGTCGTGCCCATCTCAGGGGCATATTGGTCGCCCTGCCCCACGGCAATGTGGTGTAATGCATGCAGGTGTCGGGTCCTGATCCACACTACATCCTTACCTGAGAGTGAGATATCACACCTCTGGGTGAGGTGCAATACCTCTGTAGCAACCGAGCCCTCAGGGTGCTACAGTTCCATTTATCTTCAGCCTAGGTGACGTATTGCGATACAGGGCCGTGATTTTGGCTATTAAAGGGTCCCCTAGACCCCTACCCCAAGCTTTTTAAGAGAATCATATATGGCGTGCCAGGAGACTCTATGGAATGCTTTCTCAGCATCCAACGAGAGTATCTAATTACAAATTTTTAACTGCATCTAGCCCAGGAAATACTTTGTGCCTAGTAGCAGGGTCTGCTAGTCAGCGGATTATCCCGGCTGTTAAGCAAGCTACACCACCTGTAGTTTGGACACTTCATTTTTTCAAAGGAAATGCTTCGGGACCACGGGATACTCAGTGAAGAGCATCAGGAGGCACCCCAAGGCATAGGGGCTCGGACTGGCAGTAGGATGCCTTGCGGTGGACAGCCGAGCTCGATCCTTATAAAAGCTTTTTAACTGCAGCAGCTTTAGTGGACGCTACTGGAGCTGGAATTACGCGGCTGCTGGCATGAGACTTGCCCTCCAATAGATCCTTGTAAATGGATTTAAAGTGTATTTATTCAAATTAGAGAGACAATTTAAATTAAAAAGCTTAGAGCTGCCTCCACCACAGGGGGGCTCGCTCGACCCACCAGCGGACAGGCACCAGTATTGGGAGAGGGGGGCTGGCCGTCAGGATTCACCGCGGCTCTGGCACAAACCCGGCGACGCGGAGGTGGCACGGGCAGGAGCGGACTGAACGTGTCGGCTTCTCACTTTTTGGATTTTAGAAGGGCATGACATGCCTATATCTGTGTCTCCCCCTCCTTTTACTCCTCCACCTCTTTTCTTTTCGCATGACTATATGTACTTGTCACTTTTCCATGTCTTAGTTGTGTCTTCTGAGCAGTTTGTCAGCTTTTGGACACCTTTGAAGGTGTTTTCTATGTGTTTCTATGTGTTTTTGTTTGCCTGCCATTGGTTTTAACGGTGTTCGAAGGTGTTCGACGAACAGTTCGACGAACAGTTCGGCGAACACACGGGTGTTCGACGAACCGAACCGAACTCGAACACTACGGGGGTGGCTCAACACTATTTAAGAGCACAGACCTGCCTGATAAATGTCGTAGGAAATGCTGTAACCTAGTCCTTAAAAGGACTGCAATCACAACTCTTCCCTACTCTCAAGCTATCTGTAGATTTGTGCGAAAATTGGCTTCAAATTAACAAGGTATAGCGCACACAGCAACAGTGGTGCCGTCTAACACGCAGCTGCAGCAGTGAGAAAATGGTGGTGACGGGGAAAATGGCTGGGTCTTATAGGACAAGGACTTGTGACATACACTGCCAATGACACATGCCCTTGCTTGTGTGAAAAAGAGCACTTCGCTCCGTGTGTGCGCTGCTGATAGGCTGACAGATTGCACCTCCCCACTGTAAATGCGGGAAAGAGAAAAAAAAATGGAGATCTTCATTATTCCTGCAGAGATCCATCCCCTGCCCCTCCCCCCGCTCCGCTGTACACTCAAACTGCGTATTAACATTAATTTTCAGCATTACTGAGAAAAAATCCAGTTATGATTTTGGTGCACGAACAGTTATCGAACATAACCTCGAACAGCCGAATTTTTTTCAAATCGTTCGTGTTCGCCGAACGGCTCGAACACTGCCCAAAACAGCTCGAATTTGAGATTGGCGAACAGTTCGAGTCGAACACCGCTCATCTCTAACAGGCGAGAGAGACGCAACTCCAGTCCAGCAGAGGCAGGGGAACACTGTCAATGTTCTGGGACAGTTTTCTGAGACCCGCCCAGCTTACAGGCCCTGAGGCGCGGGGTACTCTCACAAGGAGTGGAAAGTTTCAAAAGATGGTGAGGGAGTACCTTGCCGACTGTACCAGTGTCCTCCGTGATTCCTCTGTGCCTTTTAATTATTAGGTATCCAAGCTGGACACTTGGAATGAACTCACTCTTTACGCCTCGGCCTGCCCTGCCGCTAGCGTGTTATCGGAGCGTGTTTTTAGTGCCGCTGGGAGAATTATAACTGATAAGCGAACTCGCCTGTCAGCTGACAAGCTGACCCTTATCAAAATGAACAAGGGTTCGGATTGGGCCAGACTTCTCATCACCACCAAATGACAGCAGAGTAACATAAAGTCAAATCCACTGTGTTATTTCGGGAGGTGTATTCCCATGCACCGCTTCACACCCACACATGGGTATACGCTTCCTCATTTCGGCTGTTTTTTGCTCTTCTCCTTATCCTCAACCTCCACCACCACTATACCACCAGGGTGACCATGGTCCGTGTTGCCAGCATTGCAAGTTCCTCCATCCTAATTTTTGGCAGCTTTTGCTTGGAAGGCATAGGCAAAGACTATGGGAGACCCACTCCCCAATAATGGGAATAATATTTTTAATATGCTGTACTGCATGGCTCTTGTAAGGGGCATTGCACGTTCCTCCGTCCTAATTTTTGGCAGCTTTTGCTTGGAAGGCATAGGCAAAGACTATGGGAGACCCACTCCCCAAAAATGGGAATAATGTTTGTAATATGCTGTACTGCACGGCTCTTGTAAGGGGCATTGCAAGTTCCTCCGTCCTAATTTTTGGCAGCTTTTGCTTGGAAGGCATAGGCAAAGACTATGGGAGACCCACTCCCCAACAATGGGAATAATGTTTTTAATATGCTGTACTGCATGGCTCTTGTAAGGGGCATTGCAAGTCCCTCCATACTAATTTTTCACATCTTTTGCTTGGAAGGCATAGGCAAAAACTATGGGAGACCCACTCCCCAATAATAGGAATAATGTTTTTAATATGCTGTACTGCATGGCTCTTGTAAGGGGCATTAAAATTGTCTTGTTAAGCTACTGTGACCTCCACGTCTCTTCCAAGGATCATTGATATTGTTTTTTTATTCCACTGCGACCTCCACCACTCTTCCAAGGGTCATTGATATTGTCTTTTTATTTCACTGGGACCTCCACGTCTCTTCCAAGGGGCATTAAAACTGTCTTGTTAAGCTACTGTGACCTCCACGTCTCTTCCAAGGGGCATTAAAACCGACTTATTAAAACACTCTGAACTCCACGTCTCTTCCAAGGGGCATTAAAACAGTCTTGTTTAACTACTGTGACCTCCACGTCTCTTCCAAGGGGCATTAAAACGGTCTTGATAAACTACTCTGAACTCCACGTCTCTTCCAAGGGGCATTAAAATCATCTTGTTAAGCTACTGTGACCTCCACGTCTCTTCCAAGGGGCATTAAAACCATCTTGTTAAGCTACTGTGACTTCCAGGTCTCTTCCAAGGGGCATTTATATTGTCTTTTATTCCTCTGGGACCTCCACGTCTCTTCCGAGGGGCATTAAAACCGTCTTGTTAAACCACTCTGAACTCCACGTCTCTTCCAAGGGGCATTAAAATCGTCTTGTTAAGCTACCGTGACCTCCAAGTCTCTTCCAAGGGTCATTGATATTGTCTTTTTATTCCACTGCGATCTCCACCACTCTTCCAAGGGGCATTGATGTTGTGTTTTTATTCCACTGGGACCTCCACGTCTCTTCCAAGGGGCATTAAAACCGTCTTGTTAAGCTACTGTGACCTCCACGTCTCTTCCAAGGGGCATTAAAACCATCTTGTTAAACCACTCTGAACTCCATGTCTCTTCCAAGGGTCATTAAAACCATCTTGTTAAGCTACTGTGACCTCCCTTTCTCTTCCAAGGGGCATTAAAACCGTCTTGTTAAACCACTCTGAACTCCACATCTCTTCCAAGGGGCATTAAAACAGTCTTGCTAAACCACTCTGAACTCCACGTCTCTTCCAAGGGGCATTAAAACCATCTTGTTAAGCTACTGTGACCTCCACATCTCTTCCAATGGGCATTAAAACCGTCTTGTTAAACCACTCTGAACTCCACGTCTCTTCCAAGGGGCATTAAAACTATCTTGTTAAGATACTGTGACCTCCACCTCTCTTCCAAGGGGCATTAAAACCATCTTGTTAAGCTACTGTGACCTCCACGTCTCTTACAAGGGGCATTAATATTGTCTTTTTATTCCACTGTAACCTCCACCACTCTTCCAAGGGGCATTGATTTTGTCTTTTTATTCCACTGGGACCTCCACCACTTTTCCAAGGGGCATTGATATTGTCTTTTTATTCCACTGGTACCTCCACGTCTCTTCCAAGGGGCATTAAAACCGTCTTGTTAAACCACTCTGATCTCCACAGCTCTTCCAAGGGGCATTGAAATGTTGTTTTTAATTACCTCTAACCCCCATGACTCTTCCAACGGGCATTGCATTTCCTCCTAATTTTAGTCAGCTTTTGCTTTTCAATGCATAGGTGAACAGTAAGGGAGACCCACTCCCCAATAATGGGTAGAAGGTTTTTAGTACGCTGTAATCCACGTCTGTTTCAAGGGGCATTGCAGTTCCTCATAATATTTGGAAAGCCTTCCATTCACTGCTTAGGCCAACAGTGTACAGGAGACCCAGTTGCTATAAATGGAAAAAACTGTTTAGTTAAGGCCCTCTGACCTCCATGTCACTTCCAAGGGGCATTGGAGTGCCTCAAAATTTTTGGTAGGCATTGCACTCACTGTATGCCCTTTAACTGTGTAGCCGAATTGCTCCTTTTGGTACAGAAACATATCCTACAAGACATATCCTACAAGTCCCTGTTCCGCCTGCTCTTTCTCCTTTGCCACCACCTCATCCATGATTAATCACCTGAAGCTTTGTTTTAACGGGAGTCATAGAACTGGCATAGTAGCAGGAAAACATCCAGCATTCCTCGGAGGAGGTAGGATATGCGCCAAAACGCTGACCACCTCAGGCCTAGCGACTACTATATATATGCACTAGCATTCCAAGGAACAGAAAGCTAAGGAGATGGATGGCCTCATGATCATGAATAATTTACTCGTTGTGTAGGAGGCCGACCACTGCTGCTGTCTACCTTCTGAACTTTGTGTTGAAGCCTGATTGACCCGCAATCCTCTATGTCTGGAGGACGTGTTGCATCCCAGTGTCTAACTGTGTCCCGGTTTCCACAATATTAACCCAGTGTGAAGACGTCAGTGAGATGGACCATCCCTGGCCACATTCACTTGTCCACGTGTTTGTGGTTAGGCTGTCCTTCCCACTAAATGCACTGGGGAGGGCACAGGTAATGTTTTGGTATGTGCGCTTGTGTATAATGCGCACCGTGACAAATAGGGGCGGCTGGGGATAGTTTATGGACACCCGGCCGCCCCCAGGTGACTGGGGACCGTGTGTGGGCAACCGGCCGCGCGGCGGCTTGGGACCAAGTATGGACATCTGGCCGCCCCCTGGCGGCTGGGGACCAAGCGTGGACACCCGGCCCCCGGGCGGCTGGGGACTGAGTATGGATACCAGGCCGCCGACACAGCCATAACGTGGTGACCAGATTACGCCTCCACATGCCTAAAAGGCCCCATTTCAAGTGCAAGCAAGCAGTATGGTATTGCAGCCTGGGGGTGGGTGGGTGGCAGGCTGCATACTTACGCTTGCATTGCAAGGAATGGGGGAGGTACAATTGAACACTGCCCTGGGACAAGGACTTGCCCGGGATAGTTTCAAGTCTGCATCTTCTGATGCGGCAAGGATCACTACTGATGGCCACACTTTTAGGCAGTGACCTGGGTGTCAGAGATACTTCCAGGGGTCTTCCCCATGCTGTTCCCATATCTTTTCAGCACTGTATGCATGTGTCACACAGCACATGGCCAGATAAGGTTGTAAAATGTTAAAATGACATTTCCCAGTGAATGCATTTGTCACGGTTGAAAGCAATACAAAAGTGCAAAAACGCATAAAAAATGCTACTTGTGAACATAGCCCAAGGTGTGGAGGAGTATTTTTGTTTTTGGTTATTTATTTTACCTTATACACAAGTCTTTACCCTGGAAAGGAAGTTCCTTAACATATTTCACAGGAAAGCAGTTTCAGTTTCCTTTTTGAACATTTTATTGTGAGCCCATAAGGCTATGTGCCCACGTAGCAGATTTGATGCAGAGCGTTTTTGCCTCTCTCTGGCAGAAAAAAACGCTTGCAAATTTACATGCGTTTTTTCTGCCAGAGAGAAGCGTTTTTACATGCGTTTTCGCATGCGTTTTTTCAAGCAGTTTTCCAAGCGATTTTGAGCATCACTTGGAAAAGTGCTTGACAAGTTGGTCACACTATATAAATCCATGCAACCGGCATAAATTTATATAGTGTGACCAAGTAATAGTTAAAAAAAGAATAAAAATGGTAAAAAATAAAAAAAAGATTATACTCACCTTCCGGTGTCTTCCCGGTGTCATCTCTGCTGAGTTCGGTCTCTTGCATTGCTTGCGGTGGTGTGAAGGACCTGCGGTGACATCATTGACTCATGTGATGGGTCACATGACTCAGTGACGTCATGGCAGGTCCCTCACAACAGCGCGAACATTGCAAGAGACCGAACGGCGTGGACAAAACACCGGGAGGACATCGGAAGGTGAGTATAAACTTTATTTTTTATTTTAAATTCTTTTTTTTTACAGATTCTATGGTATCCAGACTTGGGTACCATCCGCACATTAGAACACGCCAATTACGCAAGTACAGATGCAGTCTTGCGGAATTGTCCGCAAAATGAATGGCCATGCTGCGTATTTTTGAGCGCAGCATAAACGCTGTGGAAAAATACGCAGCATGGGCATTGAAAGTGCGGAATTGCATTGGAGACCATGTGGGAAGGTTTACCAAGCATTTCCCAAGCGTTTACTCTGCCGAAGTCTGGCACCTGCTAGACTTCGGCAGAGTAAAAGGGATAGAACACCATATCCCCACGGGGAGCCACCCACCAACAAAAGAGAGACACAGGCCTTTACCCCCTGCACATTATCAGAACGCCAAGGGCATGCTAAGAGAAATGAAAGAGGCTGGGGTCATTAGAGATAGCTGTAACCCCTGGGCAGCCCCCCTGGTTCTGGTAAAAAAGAAAGACGGCACCATGAGAATGTGCGTGGACTATAGACAAATCAACCGTATCACCCACAAAGACGCATATCCGCTGCCTAGAATAGCCGCATTAAAATCAGCTAACTTCTTTTCTACTTTGGACCTTACTAGCGGGTACTGGCAGGTTCCTGTGGCAGAGGCTGGCAAGGAGAAAACCGCCTTCACCACCCCGATGGGACTGAGCGAGTTCAACTGTATGCCCTTTGGGCTCTGCAAAGCCCCAGGGACCTTCCAGAGGCTGATGGAATGCTGTCTAGGGCACCGAAACTTCGAGACGGTCCTCCTTTACCTGGGCAACATGATCGTCTATTCGAAGACTTACGAGGACCATCTAAAGCACCTGGCTGAGGTGTTCGAAGCCCTGGCAGGCTATGGCCTGAAGGTGAAACCATCAAAGTGTCAACTGTTGAAACTGAAGGTCCAGTACCTAGGGCACGTGGTAAGTGCGGAAGGAGTAGCCCCCGACCCTGACAAGTTCACGGCAATCAAGAGCTGGCCAAGCCCCTCGAACATCAAAGAAGTGAGGCAGTTCCTCGGGTTGGTAGGCTACTACCGAAGGTTCATCCCCGGGTTCACTAAGATGGCAGCTACTATGCAGGACCTCCTGATAGGACAGTCTAAGTCCAGAAGCCAAAAGCCACCCTTCAGTGGGATAAACCGGAAGAGGAGTCCTTCCGCCAGTTGAAGATGGCCCTCACAGGGGATAAGATCCTGGCCTACCCTGATTATGACCAGCCTTTTATTCTCCACACAGACGCCAGTAATGTGGGACTGGGAGCCGTACTGTCACAAAACCAACAGGGCAGAGAAAGGGTGATCGCGTACGCCAGCCGGAAGCTGAGGCCCACCGAGAGGAACCCGGAGAATTACAGCTCCTTCAAGCTAGAATTCTTGGCGGTGGTGTGGGCCGTAATGGAACGCTTCAAGCATTACCTGGCCACCGCAAAGTTCACTGTGTACACGGACAACAACCCGTTAACACACCTAGACAGTGCAAGACTTGATGCCCTGGAACAGCGGTGGATGGCCCGTCTCTCCAATTATGACTTCGTGATCAAGTACCGGGCAGGCAAAACCAATGCCAACGCTGACGCCCTGTCGAGAATGCCTCACTTACCTGAAGGTGACGAAGACCCAGAAGAGCTGGAGGAGGTAGAACTCCCCGCGTTTCACCGGTATGGGGCCGCTCAATACTCCCACCGCGTGAAAGAGGAAGATTTAACAACTGTTATGATCAATCCCCTACCTCACCACAGCTGGGCCGAGACCCAAGATAGTGACCCTGCAATCCACCTGGTGAAAGATCTGCTGACCCAGGAAGACGTCCGCTTAGATCCGGATGCTCCAGAGAAAGCCAAGCAGCTATGGAAAGAGAAGAGCAAGCTGTTCCTCTATGAAGGCAAGCTGTGCAGAAGACTTGTCAACCACCGGACACACGAGCTGACCTGGCAAGTCGTGGTCCCAAGGCGGGATGCAGCTATGGTCCTGGGGGCTTACCATGACAGAGCGGGGCACTTCGGTTGGAAGAAACTGGAGTTCCTGCTAAGAGGATGGTTCTTTTGGGTCGGCATGAGAGGGGCTGTAGAGAAGTGGTGCAGGGACTGTGGCCCTTGTAACTTAAGGAGAAAAGACCGCACCAGCCAGAAGACACCCTTGAAGCCCATCGTCACCCAGCAGCCTCTTGAGCTGGTAGCTCTGGACCACGTCAAATTGGCTCCAAGCTGGTCAGGGTACATCTACGCCCTGACAATCGTGGACCACTATTGCCGTTTTCTAGTGGTGGTCCCGGTGAAAGACTTGACAGCCCAAACGGCGGGCAGAGCCTTCCAGCAATACTTCTGCCATCCACACGGGTATCCGGAACAGGTCCTGACATACCAGGGTCCAGCGTTCGAAGCCGAAATCTTCCAAGAGTTCCGCAACCTCTATGGCTGTAAGAAGATTCGTACAACGCCTTACCACCCACAAACCAACAGGATGTGTGAGAAAACGAACAATATAGTCATTGATCTCCTGAAGACGTTGCCCCTGGAGGAACGCAGCCTGTGGCCAGAAAAACTGCCGGACCTGATAGACTTATACAACCATATCCCAGTGAATGCTACAAACTGCACCCCGGCTTACCTGATGCAAGCCAGACCAGGTAAGCTGCCCATGGACCTGGAGATGGGAGTCCTAACACCTGAGGACACCTCCCCGGATGCGGACTGGGATACAGAAAGGCGACTGCAGTACAAGAAGGTACAGGAGAGTGTGGAGAAGAGCCTGGCCCAGGTGAGAGAAAGGCAAGAAAGAGTCTTCAACCGACACGCCCCTGCTGGTCCCCTAGAACCTGGTGAGCAGGTCCTGAAGCAAAAGAGAAGGCTACATAAGTTGGACGACCAGTGGGAAAGGGAACCCTACACCGTACTGCAGTCTGACCACGACAACTCGAAGGTGTGCGTGATCACCAGGGATGGAGGAGAAACCACTAGTACAGTCTCCAGAGACCACCTAAAAAGGTGCCCCGAGCAACTCCGTAGTGCAGAAGAGGATCAAAGTGACCTTGAACCCGCAGAGAACAAGGAAGAAATGATCAGCACCATTCTCGGAGAGTTTCCTCGACTCGAATAAACGATGCCATAGTGGTACCCGTCCTGCATTTCCTGCAACCGGCTCAGCAACAACCTACACCAGAGCCAGAAGGTGAAGAAGAGCAAGCAGTTCCAGAGGCAGAAGAGCCTGTACCAGCAGCCCAGGAGAATCAACCCTCTGCTGACATTGAGCCTGCCATGCCTGCGGTGAGCCAAAGGACCTGTAGACAGCTGCCTGCCCTACCTGTACACCAAGCTGGTAGCTCTACCCCTAACGCTAGTGGGGAAAGCCAGGTCGGTCCACCACCAGACAGTGGGTTACGCAGGTCAACCAGGAGCACAGGAGAATATAGGGTGCGCTAAAACTGTAAATAACCCTGTTGCCAAGTGTTGAAATGTTTGCAAAGTTACATGCATGATTGGTAATTGTGTGTTTCAGTTTCTTACAGTTACCGTACGGACTCAAAGGTTATGGACTTTTAATAACCGGGACTTTGTATGGACTGCGTTCGGAGCCTGACCAAGGAATGAACTAAGACTGTAAAGGACTTGGGGCTAAGACAGACCCCCCACCTGGTTAAGGCTCCCCGTTGTGTTAGTGATATGGACACCCGGTCACAGACCACACTGTGACCTTAAGAACTCAACCTGTGCGTCGTTTGTCTACTAATGTTTTATGGTCATGCATATTATTCTTGTTTCTTGTTTAGTCCCAGAGTACTAAATTTTACTAGGGGGGAATGTGTCACCCTGGCCTGGATGCCACAAATATAATAAAGCTGTGTCTGAGAGCAAGGGGGAGGTCCTCTAGTCAAGGACCATTAGCTTGCAGCACCTCCTGTCCCAGGCCAGTAGGGGGAGCAGGCTGCCCCTATAAAAGCTGGAGCTGGGGGCAGGGTTAGGGAGAACTGGACAACCTGTCTCTGGATAGAGAAGTGTCCCAGAGCAGGGACAGACAGTTGTGTTGCAGCCTAAGAGGACGTGTGGCAGTAGGAGAGCCACGAGCCAGGGACAAGAGGCGAAGTGCGCCTGTCCTGGCAGACGAAGAGACTAATCTACCAGACTTTGATGTCTGAGGCTGTGAGGATTTCACGTAATACAGCAGATAACCAGTCCGCAGGGGACTGTATGTTCCTTGGCCTAAGGAGCCCGGAGGCTCCGCCACAGCAGAAGGGACCAGAAAAGCCGTACCAGGCCGGGAGTAGAAAGGGACCCAAGTTGCAAGCCATACGGGCGAGAGGACATGGTGAGCTCGGGAACGTGGGCTGTTACACTGCAAGGAGGGAAATAGCCAGAAGGAGCACAGAGAGCACGGTAGGCCTACACCCTCACCCTGACCAGGGCCAGCCTCCCACTTGCTCTCAGACATCCAGGCCCCCTCCTAGCCGGGCCTGTTTCTGGGTCATATTACCTGTTCTAATAAAGACCCTGAACTGTTTAAGAGGCCTCCGTTTCCTGGCTATCGCGGTCGGAATCATCCCCTCCATCATCCATTATATATTCTGCCCTGGGGCCATACTCCTCCCGTGGGGAGTTGAACTATTCAGTGCTGCACATTTATATCAGCCCCAGCGGTCTGCACTGCAGCGGCGGTTAGCCCTGACCGCAATCCACGGGTGGCGTAGTCGGACATTACCTACAGCACATAGCAGACTACCACTGGTCTGACCACCCTGAGCCACGGAACCGGGTCGCCACTACTACTCCCAGCATTGCCCTGAAGTCCGGTTCGGAGTGCCCCACGGCCCAGGGGGCGAGTCAATAACAGAATTACTTTAAGTCAAACAGTATAAAGAATAAATACTTACATCCAATGATGTTTCGTCTGATTAGAGTCATTTTCTGTTGTTTCTTGTCCATCTGGTCAGACCTTTATGTCAACACTAGTGATCAGCGAGCATGCTCGCTACTGCACGGTGCTCGCCCCAGCATCTCACTGCTCGAGATGCTTGGCGCTTGTTGAGCATTTCCAGGGTTGCTCAGCGGGAGATCGGGTCCCCTTCCTGCAGGTTTGGCGCTCTTTAGAGAGCCAATCAACATGCAGGGATTGCCTGCCACTCACTGTAATGCCTTAGCCATGTTGGCTGTGGCATTACAGTGATTGGCTGGCCGCACAGCGTCATCAGGTCTATATCAGACCTGGCGCAGCCATGTTCGTCACAGTCACTCCGGAATCAGACATTGTAGGGAGAGGTGCTGCTGCATCAGGGAGAGATATGCATGTGTATTAGGTAGTGTAGGGAGAAAAACCGTACTTTACACATATCCATCTTAACAAACAGTCCTTTTGAGGACTAACTAATCCATCTGCAGAGATATCAAGCAGTCAGTGTATATAGGCAGGCAGGCAGGGTATATACAGATTGCAGTGCATATAGCACAAGAGGCTCCATTCAATTCTGCCTTCTGCTGCTGTTAGATATTTCTAGACTAAGGCCCAGGTCTCAGGGGCCAGGAATACTTTTCTTTGGATCGTAATCCTCATTATTTGCTTAAAAAGCAATCCAGAGAGCACCATTTTTCTGCGCCATTTGCTTCTTGGCACTGCAGAATACAGCCAGGTCCTTTCATATTACAGCACTAGAAATCCAGCTATTTAAAACTGCGTTTTCTCCATCAAATGGATCACATATACGTTGTCAGAAAATACTGCCATTTCTGGCCTCCATTAAAAATTTCCTTTAGTGTGTCAGTGAAGCAATTCACAGCAGTTTGCTGTTCAAACTACTTACCTACAGGCCAGGTATTTAAAACTTGGGTTTCTCCGTCACACGGATCACATATACGTTGTCAGAAAATACTGCCATTTCTGGCCTCCATTAAAAATTTCTTTCAGTGTGTCAGTGAAGCAATTAACAGCAGTTTGCTGTTCAAACTACTTACCTACAGGCCAGGTATTTAAAACTCTGTTTTCTCCATAACATGGATCACATATAAGTTCGCTCCAAACTCAGTCATTTGTAGTGAGCGTGGAAGATACTGTCCTCCATTTAAAATGGGCAAGGCACGTGGCAAGGGACGGGGAACTGGACGTGATGGTAATGGTGCATGCAGAGGCCGAGGACAAGGCCGTGGGAAAGCTGAAATTGTGACACAACAAACACCCACATCTTTTCGCCTGACCTTCCTGTCCCAATTTCTAGGGGACGGACGGAAGCACACCACTATTGAACCCAGAGCAGTGTCAAAAGGTTGTTGGTTGGATAGCGGATAATGCTTCCAGTCACTTAGCCACCACCACCACCCTGTCTTCCACATGGTCAAGTCTCAGTAGCCATGATTCTGGACCGCATATTCCTCACCATGATCCTCCTTCCTCCCACCATGCCGAGTGCCCAGAGACTACTGATCCCACACTTGGACACTCTGAAGAGCTGTTCACTTTTCCATTTATAGATTCGGGCCTCTCGCCTGGTCCACTTGAAGCGGGGCAAGAGGAGATTGTGTGTAGCGATGCCCAAATATTTGAGCAGCCACGGTCACACGAAGGCGACGGTGGGAAAGTGTCACAAGAGGTGGACGATGATGAGACACAATTGCAAGAAAGTCAGGAGGAGGACCAGGGTGCGGAAGTGGAAGACGAGGTGGTGGATGATATAGTAACTGACCCAACTTGGCAGGAGGACGTGCAGAGCGAGGACAGCACCAAAGGCCACACTATTATATTCTCACATTTCACGACAGCTTGCGCTCAAAATGTTGCCTTTTAGTCTCATGGAAACGGAAGCATTCCGCAACCTGATGGCGGCGGCCGTCCCTCGCTACTCGGTCCCCAGCTGCCACTATTTCTCCCAGTGTGACGTCCCCACATTACACAAGCACGTGTCCCAAAACATTAGCCGTGTCCTGAACAACGCAGTTACCGGGAAAGTCCACCTAACCATGGACACGTGAACAAGTGCTTGTGGGCAGGGATGGTATATCACGCTGACGGCACACTGGTTAACATAGTGGAAGCCGGGACCCAGTCGGACCTTGGGACGGAACACGTCCTCCCGACGCCAAGGATTGCGGGCCCTAGGTCAATCAGGGTTGCCTCCATGGTCTACAGCTCCTGCACCTCATCCTCCTCAGCCTCCTCCTCCTCTTCAGCCTCAATATCAGAAATGACCACATCAGTCACAAGCTGGAAGCACTGCAGCACTGCCTCGGCCAAGTGGCAACAGGCTGTGCTGAAGCTAATTTGCTTAAGTGACAAACCGCACAATGCTGAAGAGTTGTGGACAGCTCTGAAAGAGCAGGCAGATCTGTGGCTCACACCGCTGAACCTACAGCCAAGCATGGTCGTGTGTGACAATGGCCAGAACCTGGTGGCGGCTCTGAGGCGAGGCGAGCTCACACTTACCATGCCTGGCCCATGTGCTTAACCTCTTGGTTCAGTGGTTTCTAAAATCCTACCCAGAGCTGCCGGATCTGCTTGTTAAACTATGCCGCCTGTGTGCCCATTTTAGAAAGTCAGCTACAGCATCCGCCGCCCTTGCCGTCTTTCAGCAGCGTTTGCAGCTTCTGGCTCACAGACTGGTGTCTGATGTCCCCACGCGTTGGAACTCTACACTGCAGTCGTTGGGAAGGATTTCTGAGCAGAAGAGGTCAGTTGTTGAGTACCAGCTGCAATAAGGCGGTCGGTATTCAGTTCAGACTCCACACATAAGACCTCAGGAGTGGACATGGATGTCAGACATATGTAGCATCCTCAAAAACTTTGAGGACTCCACCAAGATGGTGAGTGGCGATGGCGCCATAATTAGCGTCACCATCCCGCTCTCTGCTCACAATCAAAGAGGATGCATTGCAGGTGGAGCACGATGAGATGGAGCAAGGAACCATACACGGTGATTACACACAGCCAAGCCTCATCTCATCCCAATGTGGATTGGGTGACAATGAGGAAGAGGAGGAGGAGGAGGAAGGACAGGAGCTAGTTTCATGCACTATAGATGGTACTACCTGCACAACTGTCATAACGTCTGTTCAGCGTGGATGGACAGAGGACAGAGAGGAGGAGGAGGAGGAGAGCATCGTAAGTCATCCTCTTGGTGAGGACATGAAAGTCTTGCCTGTTAGTAGTCTGGCACGCATGGCTGAGTTTATGTTATGCTGCCTTTCCCATGACCCTCGCGTTCTCAAAATTTTGGGTGATAGTCATTACTGGTTGGTGACACTTCTAGACCCACACTACAAGGAGAACTTTATATCTCTTATTCCTGAGGCGGACAGGTCTACAAAAATGGGGCTGTACCAGAAGGCCCTTGTTGCGGAACTATTAAAAAAAAAAATTCCCATCTGAAAACGCTGGCGGCAGAGGGCACACTTCGTCGGACAACCAAGGAGTACAGACAAGAGAGACACAACTTCAATCTAGCAGAGGCAGGGTAACACTGTCAAAGATCTGGGTAGGTTTTCTCAGACCTTCCCATCGCACAGGCCCTGAGACGTGGGGTACTCTCACAAGGAGTGCAAAGTTTTGGAAGATGCTGAAGGAGTACCTTGCTGACCATACCAACGTCCTCCGTGATTTAATTCCTCTGTGCCTTATAATTTTGGGGTATCCAAGCTGGATACATGGAATGAACTGGCTCTCTATTCCTTGGAGGTCCTGGCCTGCCGCCAGCATTTTATCAGAGCGGGTTTTTAGTGCCGCTGGTGGAATTATAACTGATAAGCGCATCCGCCTGTCAA
This sequence comes from Phyllobates terribilis, assembly GCF_046119375.1. Lineage (NCBI taxonomy): Eukaryota > Metazoa > Chordata > Amphibia > Anura > Dendrobatidae > Phyllobates > Phyllobates terribilis. Next base: position 1,019,735,555 of record NW_027362761.1, read on the forward strand.
CTGAAAATGCTGACAGGCTGACTCTTATAAAAATGAACAGGGGCTGGATTGGGCTAGACTTCTCAACACCACCAAATGACAGCAGCGTAACATAAACTCAAATCCAGTGTCTTTTCTTGGGAGGTGCATTCCCATGCACCTTTTCACACCCAGACATGGGTATATGCTTCCTGATTTTACTTATTTGTTCTTGTCCTCCTTCTTCTCCTCATTCTTCACCACTATATCACCAGGGTGACTGTGGTCTGTGATGCAACACCCACATAATTTTTTTAAAGGGTGTTTATTCTTATACAGTATGTTCATGTATACTCCCCAGGGGTAAATGTTTGTCAGCCCATACACTTAGTGCATGGGCATTACAAGTATAGGAGGCCCGCTCCTTTCTAATGGCCCTCCTCCACATCTCTTCCAAGGGGCATTGAAGTGCCTCCAAATTTTTGGCATTCCTTGAATTCACTGCATAGGCCAACACTGTGGGAGACTCTCTCCTTTCTAAATGGAATTTGTCATTACTGTGGCCCTGCTCTATGTGTCTTTAAATTCTTAGTGGGGTTTTCCTAAAATTGGTCAGCCGTTGGACTCACTGCATACCCTATAACTGTATAGTCGACCCTCTCCTTTCTAATGGGAACATGTCGTACTTGTTACTGTGGCCCTGCTCTGTGTGTCTTTAAATTCTTAGTGGGGTTTTTCCTAAAATTGGTTAGCCGTTGGACTCACTGCATACCCTATAACTGTGTAGCAGACTCTCTCTCTTTTCTAAATGGAATTTGTCATTACTGTGGCCCTGCTCTATGTCTCTTTAAATTCTTAGTGGGGTTTTTCCAAAAATTTGTCAGCAGTTTGACTCACTGCATACCCTATAACTGTATAGCTGACCCTATATATGTGTCTTTAAATTCTTAGTGGGGTTTTTCCCAAATTTTGGCATCCCTTGTGTTATGCACACGCCCGGACTGACTGGCGTGTGCGGGTGTTGTGGTTCCACTGGACCATGAACCGGAGAGTGCCTGGAGGGGCGTGACTAAGTATCTGGCCGATCCGACCAAGATGGCACGACGGCATACGACGCCAGTGCACCAGGGAGAAACCGGGCAGAGGGACCAGGTGCTACTCCAGGTCAAACTCTGGACACGGGGGTTGACCCACACAGGGATTACTGGAACAGGCTGGTTAGGCTGGCGCACAGACTGGAGGGTATAGGCAGGCACGACTGGTATGCAGGCAGGCGGGTAAAGGCAAGCGCAGCTAGAGTGCAGACAGGGAGGCACTAGCAGGTAGGAACACAGGCGGGATAGGACCCAGTACACACTGGGACTCAGGAACAGGCAGGTTAGGCTGGCACAGACTGGTGGATGTAAGCAAACACGGCAGGTATGCAGATGGGTGGATACAGGCGAGTATGCAGGCAGGGAGGTACTGGCCGAAAGGACCGGCTGGAGCACATAAAGGTTAAGACCCAGTACAGACTGGGTCACAGAACCGCAGATGCGGTAGACAACCACAGCAGAGAGGGGACGCCCGAAGCGGTGGGCAAGAACAGAGCAGGACGGGGCTGCAGGAGCAGCGAGCACAAGCAGGGCAGGACAGGACTGCCGGAGCAGCGGGCAGAAGCAGGGCAGGAAAGGACTGCCGGAGCAGCGGGCAGAAGCAGGGCAGGACAGGACTGCCGGAGCAGCGGGCAGAAGCAGGGCAGGACAGGACTGCCGGAGCAGTGAGCAAAAGGGTCAGAGCGGAGCAAGGCTGCCGGAGCAGTGAGCAAAAGGGTCAGAGCGGAGCAAGGCTGCGGAGCAGTGAGCAAGGAGTCAGAGCAGGCTAGAACCGCCGGAGCGGTAAGCAAAGGAGTCAGAGCAGACTAGAACCGCCGGAGCGGTGAGCAAAGGAGTCAGAGCAGGCTAGAACCGCCGGAGCGGTGAGCAAAGGAGTCAGAGCAGGCTAGAACCGCCGGAGCGGTGAGCAAAGGAGTCAGAGCAGGCTAGGCTGAGTAGGGGGAACAGGGCTCTGTTCTCACGGAACAGACAGGAAGGGAAAGACAGAGCCAGACACCCACAGGGTACTAGCAGAGAAGTAGCGAGTGGACCACAAACTCACAAACGGGAGTACAGAGACAACAAGCAGGAGTTAGGTACGAGTTCAGACTCTGCAGAAAAAGGAAGGGAACGGACATAGAGGCAAAACAGGTAAAGGATAGGAGAGAGTTCAGACTGGAACTGAGTGTACGGAGGAGACCGACACTGCAGCGGAATACAGGAGCGGGTCTGGGAATACGGCCCCCAGAGAGGCAGGACGAACAGGCAAGGAGCGTGTTCAGACAGGACAGACAAGATACAGGAGCGGGTCTAGGTAATCAGCCCCTAGAAGGCGGGAGGAACAGGCTAGGAGCGTGATCAGACAGGTCAGACAAGATACAGGAACGGGTCTAGGTAATCGGCCCCTAGAAGGCAGGAGGAACAGGCTAGGAGCGTGTTCAGACAGGCCTGGAAATACAGCCTCCAGGATAGGCAGACAAGAGAACACAGAACGGGACCTGGCACCTTCAGAGTGCAAGCACACACTGAATGAAACACTATGCTCAGGCAGGAATAGATGGGAGCAGCTGAGCTATATACCAGGTGACAGACAGCAATAGGCTGAGGACGCACAAGGGGTGTGACCCACAGCAGGTACAAAAAGCAGGAAGTGATCGGGCGCCGCCCTTAAGCAGCAGAAACAGACACAAACAGACAGCATGGAGGGAAGCCAGAGAGACATTCTGGACTGGAGATCAAGTGCGCGCTCTTGCACAGTGGGAGATGGACCACCATGCAAGGACGCCGCCAGGTATGTTACAGTACCCCCCCCCCCTTACGCCCCCTCTTCTTCAGGCCTGCCAGAATCTTCCGCAGGGAATTCGAGGACCAGTCGTTCACTTCAAGGAGATCACTTCCACTGTCCACAGGAAAAACTGATCTCATCTGGTTAGCTAGGATGCTACCTCCTATCCAGCCATCCTCAGCAACAGACGACACGGGTGGAGTACCAGGAACAGCACACAAGGAAGTCTCTCTCCACATATTTTCAGGTGGCACCCCAGAGGGTACAGGAGACAACTGGAAGTCCTTCACCGGGTTGGAGGGGGACAGAGACTTGGGGGTAATCTCTGCTTCGAGGTACATCTTGTCAAGCTCACAGGAAGAAATAGACGGGTTATCAGGTACATAATGAGGAAAAGTCACTGTCTCTTTGTTATCTGGTGGTACCCCGGAGGATTCAGGAAACAACTGGAGGTCCTCCGCCGGGTCAGAAGAGTGCAGAGGCTCAGAGAAAACATCTGCTTCAGAGTACACTAGGTCGGACTCACTGGACGAAGCAGTCGAGGTATCGGGTACCGAGTATAGGAAAGTCTCTGTCCATTCACCACCAGGTGGCACCCCGAAGGGTTCTGGAGACAACTGGCGGTCCTCCGCCTGGTCAGAAGGGTGTAGAGACTCACGGGTAACCTCTGCTTCAGAGTACACTAGGTTGGACTCACTGGACGAAGCGAGCGAGGTATCAGGTACAGAGTAAAGGAGAGTCTCTGTCCTTTCGCTACCAGGTAGCACCCCGAAGGGTTCTGGAGACAACTGGAGGTCCTCCGCCTGGTCGGAGGGGTGTAGAGACTCGGGAGTAACCTCTGCTTCGGAGTACACTAGGTTGGACTCACTGGACGAAGCGAGCGAGGTATCAGGTACAGAGTATAGGAGAGTCTCTGTCCTTTCGCTACCAGGTAGCACCCCGAAGGGTTCTGGAGACAACTGGAGGTCCTCCGCCTGGTCGGAGGGGTGTAGAGACTCGGGGGTAACTACCACTTTGGGGTACCGATTGTCAGGCTCACAGGACGAAGCGGACAAAGTATCGAGTACCGAGTGTAGAGAAGTCTCTCTCCATTTGTCATCGAGTGGTATCCCGGAGGATTCAGGAGGCAACAGGGGGTCCTCCGCCAGGTAGTAGAGGTGCACAGACTCAGAGGTAACCACAGCTTTGGAGCATCCTTGGACATGCACACCGGTTAAAGTGGGTGAAGCATCTGATGCCGGGTGCAGGAAGTTCTCCTGTGTGGAGTCTGGATGGGCAGAAGTCTCTTCGGGCAGGAGAACCGGAGCACTACCCACGCACATTACCCGTTGGGGCTTCTCCGGGATACAGGGAGATGAAGCTTTAGTAGGGACTTCAAGGTTGGGGTCAGGAGGTCTCAGGGAGGACAGACCCTGGCGTGACGGCTTGCCTCTACGTCTAGCACGTCTGGACTGCCTCTTGAGGTTGGGAGATGTATTCCGGAAAGCGTAGTCACCCTGTGAAGATTCTGGGTGGACAGTAGTCTCATTGGGCTGGAGGACTATTGCGCTACCCACACACATTACCCATCGGGGCTGCTCCGGGATATTGGGAGGTGAAGCTTCAGCAGGAGCCTCCGGGTTAGGATCGTCGAAGACCATTAGAAAGGCCACCAGGAAGGCCATTAGGTCCAGGAGGATCGGATCCTGTGTTTCATATAGGGGGTTGATCCATTCCAAGGCATCACCCGCCAGGTAAGACATAATGAATGCCACCTTAACCCGATCGGTGGGAAAACATAGAGGGTAGAACTTGAAGTGTAGCATGCATTGCTCCACAAATGCACGACTTTGTCTTGGATCCCCATAGTAACGTGGCGGATCCGCAGGAACGAGAGCAGATAGATCCATCTGGACGGGTGCGTAATTCGCCTGGAACTCAGCTGAGAAAAAAAAAAAAAAAAATTTATTTATTTATTTTTAATGCATGTATTCGCTGGAAAACTTCTCAGAGAGCGAAGGCCGTGGGGCTCAACGGGAACCATGGCCTGAGCATGCTGTTATGCACACGCCCGGACTGACTGGCGTGTGCGGGTGTTGTGGTTCCACTGGACCATGAACCGGAGAGTGCCTGGAGGGGCGTGACTAAGTATCTGGCCGATCCGACCAAGATGGCACGACGGCATACGACGCCAGTGCACCAGGGAGAAACCGGGCAGAGGGACCAGGTGCTACTCCAGGTCAAACTCCGGACACGGGGGTTGACCCACACAGGGATTACTGGAACAGGCTGGTTAGGCTGGCGCACAGACTGGAGGGTATAGGCAGGCACGACTGGTATGCAGGCAGGCGGGTAAAGGCAAGCACAGCTAGAGTGCAGACAGGGAGGCACTAGCAGGTAGGAACACAGGCGGGATAGGACCCAGTACACACTGGGACTCAGGAACAGGCAGGTTAGGCTGGCACAGACTGGTGGATGTAAGCAAACACGGCAGGTATGCAGATGGGTGGATACAGGCGAGTATGCAGGCAGGGAGGTACTGGCCGAAAGGACGGGCTGGAGCACAGAAAGGTTAAGACCCAGTACAGACTGGGTCACAGAACCGCAGATGCGGTAGACAACCACAGCAGAGAGGGGACGCCCGAAGCGGTGGGCAAGAACAGAGCAGGACGGGGCTGCAGGAGCAGCGAGCACAAGCAGGGCAGGACAGAACTGCCGGAGCAGCGGGCAGCAGCAGGGCAGGACAGGACTGCCGGAGCAGCGGGCAGAAGCAGGGCAGGACAGGACTGCCGGAGCAGCGGGCAGAAGCAGGGCAGGACAGGACTGCCGGAGCAGCGGGCAGAAGCAGGGCAGGACAGGACTGCCGGAGCAGTGAGCAAAAGGGTCAGAGCGGAGCAAGGCTGCCGGAGCAGTGAGCAAAAGGGTCAGAGCGGAGCAAGGCTGCGGAGCAGTGAGCAAGGAGTCAGAGCAGGCTAGAACCGCCGGAGCGGTAAGCAAAGGAGTCAGAGCAGACTAGAACCGCCGGAGCGGTGAGCAAAGGAGTCAGAGCAGGCTAGAACCGCCGGAGCGGTGAGCAAAGGAGTCAGAGCAGGCTAGAACCGCCGGAGCGGTGAGCAAAGGAGTCAGAGCAGGCTAGGCTAAGTAGGGGGGACAGGGCTCTGTTCACACGGAACAGACAGGAAGGGAAAGGCAGAGCCAGACACCCACAGGGTACTAGCAGAGAAGTAGCGAGTGGACCACAAACTCACAAACGGGAGTACAGAGACAACAAGCAGGAGTTAGGTACGAGTTCAGACTCTGCAGAAAAAGGAAGGGAACGGACATAGAGGCAAAACAGGTAAAGGATAGGAGAGAGTTCAGACTGGAACTGAGTGTACGGAGGAGACCGACACTGCAGCGGAATACAGGAGCGGGTCTGGGAATACGGCCCCCAGAGAGGCAGGACGAACAGGCAAGGAGCGTGTTCAGACAGGACAGACAAGATACAGGAGCGGGTCTAGGTAATCAGCCCCTAGAAGGCGGGGGGAACAGGCTAGGAGCGTGTTCAGACAGGTCAGACAAGATACAGGAACGGGTCTAGGTAATCGGCCCCTAGAAGGCAGGAGGAACAGGCTAGGAGCGTGTTCAGACAGGCCTGGAAATACAGCCTCCAGGATAGGCAGACAAGAGAACACAGAACGGGACCTGGCACCTTCAGAGTGCAAGCACACACTGAATGAAACACTATGCTCAGGCAGGAATAGATGGGAGCAGCTGAGCTATATACCAGGTGACAGACAGCAATAGGCTGAGGACGCACAAGGGGTGTGACCCACAGCAGGTACAAAAAGCAGGAAGTGATCGGGCGCCGCCCTTAAGCAGCAGAAACAGACACAAACAGACAGCATGGAGGGAAGCCAGAGAGACATTCTGGACTGGAGATCAAGTGCGCGCTCTTGCACAGTGGGAGATGGACCACCATGCAAGGACGCCGCCAGGTATGTTACACCTTGCAGCCACAGCATGGGCATTACCACTATAGGAGACCCGCTCCTTTATCATGGGAACATTTTTTTTACTGAGACCCTCCTCTATGTCTGTTAAAAGGGGTATTGGGTTGGGTCCAAATTTTTGGCAGCCATTGCAGTCACTGGATAAGCAATAACAGTATAGGAGACCCACTTGTTAATAATGGGAACAACAAAGCATAGCCGGCTGATGGCTCTCTAACAATAGCAAGAGCCGACTGCTGGCCTTTTAAGAATAGTAAGGGCCATCTGATGTCCCTATAAAAATAGGCTTTATGACTTTCAGAGTCCCTCCATCATAAATAACACAGGATGTGTCTGATGATGTGTCACACACCACATTGCCAGATAAGGTTGTAAAATGTTAAAATGACCCGGTGAATGCATTTGTCTTAAAAAATAACGTAAAAAAAGCAAAACAATGGGATCTTTCTTTAGTATAAAAAACAGCATCACCAATTTAACCTCAATGTAATCACATTGTTCTGCTTCTGCACCTCCTCCTCCATCTCCGAAATTACCACATCAGTCACAAGCTGACAGCACTGCAGCACTGCCTTGGCCACGCGGCAACAGGCTGTGCTGAAGATAATTAACAAATCGCCCAGCGCTGAAGAGTTGTTGAAAGCTGTAACACAGCAGCCTGATCTGTGGCTCTCACCGCTGAACATACAGCCAGGCATGGTCGTGTGTGACAATGGGCGAAACCTGGGGATGGAGAAATGACAGCCGGAGTAGATACGGTTTCCCTCTATGCCAGTCCTTTCACCAAGCTGAATACAACTCTCAGCAAAAAAAGCTGTGAACAGGCTCCGCACCGTCCCTGGGCACATTCACTTGTCCACGTGTTTGTGGTTAGGCGGTCCTTCCCAGTAAGTGCACTGGGGAGGGCACAGGTAATGTTGTGGGACCCGTGCTTGTGGAAGGCGGAGTTGATACCGGGAAAAATAATAAAATAATTGTGGCTGGGAACCGAGTATGGATACCCGGTCACCGCCGCCTAAAGATTGTGGACAGCTTCTGCCTCCACGAGCCTAAAAGGCCATATTTCAAGTGCAAGCAGCTGCCGAGAAATCTGGCAGTTTAGTGTTGCGGCCTGTGGGTGGCTGGCTGCATACTTGCGCTTGCATTCCAAGTAACAGAAAACTAAGCAGATGGTGGCCTCTATCATCATCATGGCCTCACCTCGGCACTATGAACTCTCCTGAAGGAGAAGCCAGGGCCCACCGGAGGAGTCTCCGGTTCTCTGGCCCATCTAACCCTGCGAAGAAGCAGCACTGGCTAAGAAAAGTGTGGGGGAAGGTTTCCGGACACTCTATGGCTGCTTTTTTAATGTGGATCAGACATGCTTATGCATGTTATTTCTTAAACCGCATTACAGATCAGGCCATTGTTCAACTTTGTATTCATGAAATTAAATGCGCAAAGAAAGATCTTTGTGTGTCAAAGCACCACCGACAAGTGTGAGTTGATGTTGGATGGGCTGCCATTGCTTCTGCAGCAAGCTGCATTAGAGGACTTCCTGGGAGAAATGACACCCAAGGTAGATACGGTTTCACTCTATGCCAGTGCTTTCACCGAGCTAAATACAACTCTCTGCAAAAAAAGCTGTGGACTCACTCCGTACCATCCCTGGCCACATTCACCTGTCCACGTGTTTGTGGTTAGGCGGTCCTTCCCAGTAAGTGCACTGAGGAGGGCACGGGTAATGTTGTGGGACCCATGCTTGTGGAAGGCGGAGACGATACCAGGAGAAATAGTGGCGGCTGTGGACCAAGTATGGACACCCGGCTGCCACATGAGGTTATGAAAAGCTTCCGCCTCCACGAGCCTAAAAGGCCACATTTCAAGTGCAAGCAGCTGTCAATAATTTGGCAGTATAGTATTGCAGCCTGTGGGTGGGTGGGTGGCTGGCTGCATACTTGCACTTGCATTCCAAGGAATGGGGTAGAGAAAATTGAATGCTGCACTGGGACAAGGACGTGGACGGTGATTGTTGCAAGTCTGCAACGGCAGGTGCATGGCGAGAGGCATATTCGCATGCGCCAAGGATCACTTATGATGGGCACATTTTTAGGCAGTGACCTGGGAGTCAGAAATGCTTCGAAGAGGTCTTCCCCATGCTGTTCCCATGTCTTTTCAGCACTGTATGTATGTGTCTGATGATGTGTCACACCACATGGCCAGATAAGGTTGTAAAATGTTAAAATGACATTTGCCAGTGAATACATTTGTCTTTGTTGAAAGCAATGTAAAAGTGCAAAAATGCATCAAAAACGCTATGTGTGAGCATAGCCCAAGGTGTGGAGGAGTATTTTTGGTTTTGGTTATTTATTTTACCTTCTATACAAGTCATTACCCTGGAAAAGATGTTCCTTAATGTATTTCCCAGGAAAATCCATTTTGATTTTGTTTTTGTATGTTTTATTTTGAATCCGTAAAAGTGGCATAATACTCTGACAATGTTGTTGACAGCAGTGACCTGGGAGTCAGAAATGCTTCCAGGCGTTTTCCCCATGCTGTCCCCATGTCATTTGAGCACTGTTCCCATCGATTTGGTCAATTTTTAGGCCCTCTGCAGACCGCCGGGGGGAGCCGCCTGAAAAATGCTCGAGTTTCCCATAGACTTACATTGGCTCGTTGCTCGGGTCGAGCACCCGAGTATTCCAATTTACTCGACCCGAGCAACTAGTCACTAGATCACTAGATCACTAGTCAACACCTTTCAGCCACGACTCATCTTGTCACGATGATCACCGCAGCTTTAAAAATAACAAGATAACATCTATTGTATACATGTGTTTGTCTCCTGAGTAAAAAATCCCCCGCACTGCGTCACTCAATAAAAGTATGTACCCCACCATTAATATACTATTAGCCACACACCATACAAAATAAAAACTGATTAGCCAGCACTGTGCCCCCCAGTAACTATAATCTCCGCCACCCAATAAATATAAATTCATTTGAAGGCTATGTGCACACGTTACGATTTTGTTGCTTTTTTTCTTCATGGATTTGTTGTGGAAAATATGCCACATTTTACAATATAATAGAGAAAGGAAAAATCCAGCTCACTCTTCAGTCGGCTTCAATAGATACAGGAGTCTGTGATCGGCACTACTGCATGCGCCCAGCAAGACAAGATAGGGAACTGATCCAGAACTCCGGATGCAGTAAATAAGTAAAATATATAAACTTTTATTCCAAACAGTTTAAAAACAAATGGAAAATTCCATAAAAGTTCATGAATAAATCACGATCCATAATAGGCAGCTAAGGGTGAAACATGGGGATATTAGATAAGATTACCAGACACATTTCAAACAGCTCATGTTCTTAGACTTGGTTTGAAAAAGCAGGATCAGTTCCCTCTATTAACATTTTACAGTACAAGAAAAGTGAATGAGATTCCTGAAGTCTTATGTACTTGTTGCTTATTTTTTCCTTGCAGATTTGCAGCAGCAGCAGATTAAAATCTGTATAAAGTCAATTCTTGCAGCGGTTTTTACCCAGTCTAATGAGTGGGGAAAAATATGCAAGAAAAACACATTTAAAAAAACATGTCAAAAAATGTTATTTTATCTAGCGTTTTTGTTGCCAAAACATCAGGGTTTGCAGCAGATTTTTCTGCTGCAATTCCTGAACATGTGCACATAGCCTTAGTCCATGTCCTATGTCCCCCACCCATACACACATTCATAAGTCCCTGATACCGTCATAATGAATTAGGGGTGGGAGAAGATGTTATCAGGGTCTTATAATAAAATGGGGGTGGGAGAGGATGCTTTCAGGTAATAATCAGGCTTCTAGTAATAATGTCCCCCATATTGGGTCCCTTCATGGGATAATGTCTTTCAGCCTGGCCTCCTTCTTGGTATAATGTCACCCATCCTGGTCTCCTTTCTGGGATAATGTGTCGTCCCATCCTGGTCCCCTTACTGGGATAATGTGCCCCATTCTGGTCCCCTTCCTAGGATAATGTGCCCCTTTGTGGTATGATGTGCCTCATCCTTTATTAATGTGGCTTTGTCCTGGCCCATTTCTGTAATACCCCACGTAAAGTAATTATCCCCCTCTACTCCTCCTTGGTCAGACCGCCTCTGGAATACTGTGTCCAGGGATGTAACAGTGTAGAGGGATCATCCTTATTCTCATTTGCACATGGATACATGAGAAGCAATGGAATGAAACTGAAAGGAAGAAGATACAGATTAGAATGTAGAAAAAAACTTTTTGACTGTGAGGCTGATCAATTAGTGGACCAGGCTGCCACGAGAGGTGGTGAGTTCTCCTTCAATGGAAGTCTTCAAACATAAGCTGGACAGACATCTGTCTGAGATGGTTTAGTAAATCCTACACTGAGCAGGGGGTACGATGACTCTGGAGGTCCCTTCCAACTCGAATATTCTATGATTTTATGATTCTTAATGTCCACCATCCTGTTCCCCATCCTTTAATAATATCCACCACTTTGGCCCCTGACGTGCCCCCTGGGGCAATGGGGTACTCGGCAGCCGGGCCTCTGGATGCTGGTGGGGGATATCACGGTGGCTGACCCGGTCCATGGCCCAGGGCGGTCACCCTAAAAGGGGAATTATTTATAGGGGATTTGTAAAGTGTTTGTGACGCCACCTGTGGAGTACGGCTAAATGGAGCCGCCGCTGCGGAGCAGTCCTCTGAGGCAGATGGTAGGGCAGCTTGTGATGGAATGGCTCCCCACAGGTGGAGCGGGCCTCAGGGCAGCATGGGATAATGGATGGTGGTACAGGGGAGAGACGGCCAGGATGGTTCAGGGGAAATGACGGACACTCACACGGGGGTTCGCTTCGGTACCTTTACTGGTGTAGATGCAGGTATGGTCCAGGGTACTCAGTAGGCAGGATGCACTTCTGGACTCTCCCCAGTGAGCGGGTATAGGGCCTCCTGATCCGTCGCTTCCACTTGCTAGGCTTCTGACCTGCCTGGAGCTAGGCCTGGCTTAATTACTGTCTCTCTCTCTTGCACCTGCTGACCTGGTGGTAGGGCCTTCTCTTGGAGATCACTCTCCCTGGACGCTGGGGCCTCCGTGACTCCTAGCCCTGGTACAGTAGTCAGCGTTGGTCGGCCTGGGACTTGTAGTCCTCCAGGTATCCGGTGGTCCCTACTGGGTGTAAAGGACCCTGTAGGCGTGGACCCGGTGTCCAGTGTATACTTCCGGGTGAGCCTGGTATGCTCCTCTGCCCCTCACTCCTCTCTCCTTTCCTCCTTGCCATCGGCCACACTCAGGGCCCTCACTACGGCAGCAGCAGATGAGCTGCGTCTTAGCTGCTCTCATCGTCAGCACGCTCTCCCACTCACTTCTCACTGAACTACTTCTGACTGAGCTGCCTGGCTCCACCCTCCCTATATATATCCCTATCAGGGCTCCCTCTGGTGGTCTGAGGTGGTAGGGTGGAGGTGTGTGAATGTAATGAGGGCCTCTTGTGGAGAAGTCCATCCATGCACCCTACTGGGTTCTGTGGCACCTGTGCACAGCAGGGAGCCACACCCCCATCCTGTAATAATGTCTCCTATCCAGGCCCCCATGCCTTAATAATATCTCACATCCTGATACCTTTTTTAATAATGTCCTTCATCCTGGCCTCCATCCATTAATAATGTCTCCCATTCTTTAATAATGTCCCCCATCCTAGCTCCTATCCTGTAATAATATCCCTCATCTTGGCTCCCATCTTTAAATAATATCTCCCATCCAGGCCCCTGTCTTTAATAATGTCCTTCATTTTGGCCCTCATCCTGTAATAATGTACCCTATGCAGGACCCCATCCTGTAATAATGTCCCCCTTCCTGGCTCCTTTCTTAATAATGTCACTCATCCTGACCCACGTCCTTTAGCCCCCTCCCAACTGGGCGATTTTCCATTTCTGCACTTTCAATTTTCCTCCCCTTATCCCAAGAGCTATAACATTTTTATTTGTTTTTTTGGCATGAGTTGTACATTTAAATTACACCATCCATTTTATCATGTGATGTACTGGAAATCAAGAAAAAAAAGCGCAAGTCCACAAGTTTTTTGGGGGGGTTTTATTCACAGTTTTCATTTGATGGTAACAATGACCTGGCAATATAATTATCCAGGTCAGTACAATTACATAATTACCAGACATGCATAGTTTTTGCTTTATTTAATTGATTAATTTTTTTTTTCTAAAAAAACAAAATTTTGCTTTTGTTGACATCTTCTGAGAGCAGTAACGTTTTCAGTTTTCAGGATATGGAGATGTGGGGGGCTTGTTCTTTGTTTTTTGCACCACGAGCCAATATTTTAGATATAATGTTTTGATTGCCTCATATTACTTTTTTGTCTTGTTGTGGAGGCTGAAAAACCACAGTCCTAAAGTTTTGATTTTTTTTCTCACTACGCCATTTATCGATAGGATTAATTCATTTTATATTTTGATACACCAGACATTTCTGAATACAGCGATACCAAATATGGGTATTTTAAATTTTTTTTTATTTCTTAATTTTTAATGAGGGAAAAGGAGTAGGATTTGAACTTTTATATTTTTTAAAACATCTTTTTTCACTTTTCATTGTACTTGTTGTTTAAACTGCGGTCATCTGATCGTTTGTGCTATGTACAGTAATGCCACAGCATTGCTGTATATAGCAAAAATCATGGTCTCCTGTGAATGCCAGCCACGAGCTCGTTTTCACAAGAGTACTGTGGAGAAATTGCACAACAAATTGTATGGTCCATTTTCTCCTGTTACCCTTGTGAAAATGAAAAAGTTGGGGCCAAAGCAACATTTTTGTGGGAAAAATTTAAATGGTAATTTTTTGCTTCAACATTGCTTTAACTATTGTGAGGATTTAATTCCTGGAGGGGTAATAAATGGATGTGGTTTTGAGCACCTGGAAGGGTGACATTTTTAAAATAGTGTCACTTCTGGGGATTTTCTGTCACACAGGCCCCTCAAATTCACTTCAAATGTGATCTGATCCAAAAACAAATTGGTTTTGTAAATTTTATTGGAAAAATGAAAAAAAAAAATTGCTGATAAACTTTTAACCCTTCTAACTTCCTAACAAAAACAATTATATTTAAAAAATGATACTGATGTAAAGTAGACACATGGAAAATGTTATTTATAGTGTTGAGCGAGCACTAAAATGCTCGGGTGCTCGAAGCTTGGGCCGAGCTCACCGTGATACTCGGGTGCTCGACCCAAGCAATGAGCCCAATGTTAGTCTATGGGAGACCCGAGCGTTTTTGCGGCGGCACCCCCGGCAGTCTTTTAAAAGCCTAACAAGTGTCCAAAACGATAGTGACTGTGCTCAAATGACATGGGGACAGCATGGGGATCGCCCCAGGAAGCATTTCTGACCCCCAGGTCACTGCTGTCAACCACGTGGTCAGAGGTATTAAGCCACTTTTACGGGCTCTCAATAAAGCGATCAAAAGCAAAACGACACGGTTTTCCTGTGAAATATGTTAAGGAAGTTCCTTTCCAGGGTAAAGACTTGTGTATAAGGTAAAATAAATAACTCCCTAAAAAAATACTCCTCCACACCTTGGGCTATGTTCACAAGCAGCATTTTTAAGCGTTTTTGCACTTTTGTATTGCTTTGGCTGCAACCGTGACAAATGCATTCACCGGGAAATGTCATTTTAACATTTTACAACCTTATCTGGCCATGTGCTGTGTGACACATGCATACAGTGCTGAAAATACATGGGAACAGCATAGGGAAGACCCCTGGAAGCATCTCTGATACCCAGGTCACTGCCTAAAAGTGTGCCCATCAGAAGTGATCCTTGCCGCATCAGAAGATGCAGACTTGCAACTATCTCCGTGCAAGTCCTTGTCCCAGGGCAGTGTTCAATTGTACCTCCCCCATTCCTTGCAATGCAAGCGCAAATATGCAGCCAACCAACCACCCACCCACCCGCAGGCTGCAATACCATACTGCTAGCTTTCACTTGAAATGGGGCCTTTTAGTTTGGAGGAGGCTGAAGCTGGCCAATACCTCATGGCTGCCTGGCGGCCGGGTGTCCACGCTCGGTTCCCAGCCGCCAGGGGGCGGCCGGGTGTCCATACTCGGTCCCCAGCCGCCCCGCGGCCTGGTGTCCTCACACGGTCCCCAGCCACCTGGGGGCGGGCGGGTGTCCATAAACGGTCCCCAGCCGCCCCTATTTCTCCTATTACCTTCCCACACACTTTTCTCAGCCTGGCCTGCTTTAGGGCAGCATTGCACCAGCCCACCAGAGAACCATACTCCTCCGGTGGGCCCTGGCTTCTCCATCAGGGGAGTTGAGAGTGCCAAGGTGAGGAGCATGATGATGATAGAAGTTAGCATCTGCTTTGTTTTCTTGGAATGCAAGTGTAAGTGTGCAACCTGCCACCCACCCACCCCCAGGCTGCAATACCATACTGCTAGCTTGCTTGCACTTGAAATTGGGCCTTTTAGGCATGTGGAGGCAGACGCCGGCCACCATGTCTTGCCTGCATCGGCGGCCTGGTATCCATACTCAGTCCCCAGCCGCCCGGCGGCCGGGTGTCCACGCTCGGTCCCCAGCCGCCAGGGGGTGGCCGGGTGTCCATACTCGGTTCCCAGCCGCCCCGCGGCCGGGTGTCCACACATGGTCCCCAGCCACCTGGGGGCGACCGGGTGTCCATAAACGGTCCGCAGCTGCCCCTATTTCTCCTGTTACCTTCCCACACACTTTTCTTAGCCTGGCCTGCTTTAGGGCAGCATTGGACGAGCCCACCAGAGAACCAGAGTCCTCCGGTTGGCCCTGGCTTCTCCATCAGGGGAGTTGAGAGTGCCAAGGTGAGGAGCATGATGATGATAGAAGTTAGCATCTTCTTTGTTTTCTTGGAATGCAAGCGCATGTATGTAGTAGCGGCTAGGCCTGAGGTGGTCAGCGTTTTGTCGCATATCCTACCTCCTCCGAGGATTGCTGGGTGTTTTCCTGCTACTATCCCAGTTCTATGACTCCCGTTAAAACAAAGCTTCAGGTGATAAATGATGGATGAGGTGGTGGCAAAGGAGGAGGAACAGGGACCATTCACATCAATATCAGGCCAGTCAACCACACATGTCTTGTAGGATATGTTTCTGTGCCAAAAGGAGCGGTTCGGCTACACAGTTATAGGGCATACAGTGAGTGCAATGCCAACCAAAAATTTAGAGGCACTCCAATGCCCCTTGGAAGTGACATGGAGGTCAGAGGGCCTTAACTAAACCATTTTTTCCATTTAGAGCAACTGGGTCTACTGTGCACTGTTGGCCTAAGCAGTGAATGGAAGGCTTTCCAAAAATTATGAGGAACTGCAATGCCCCTTGAAACAGACGTGGATTACAGTGTACTAAAAACCTTCTACCCATTATTGGGGAGTGGGTCTCCCTTAGTGTTCGCCTATGCATTGAAAAGTAAAAGCTGACTAAAATTAGGAGGAAATGCAATGCCTGTTGGAAGAGTCATGGAGGTCGCAGCAGCTTAACAAGACGGTTTTAATGCCCCTTGGAAAAGTGGTGGAGGTCACAGTAGCTTAACAAGATGGTTTGAATGCCCCTTGGAAAAGTGGCGGAGGTCACAGTAGCTTAACAAGACGGTTTTAATGCCCCTTGGAAAAGTGGTGGAGGTCACAGTAGCTTAACAAGATGGTTTGAATGCCCCTTGGAAAAGTGGCGGAGGTCACAGTAGCTTAACAAGACGGTTTTAATGCCCCTTGGAAAAGTGGTGGAGGTCGCAGTAGCTTAACAAGATGGTTTTAATGCCCCTTGGAAAAGTGGTGGAGGTCGCAGTAGCTTAACAAGACGGTTTTATTGCCCCTTAGAAGAGCCATACAGTACAGCATCTTAAAAATATTATTCCCATTATTACCACAGTCTTTGCTTATGCCTTCCAAGCAAAAGCTGACAAAAATAAGGACGGATGAACTTTCAATAATGGCAACATGGACCACGGTCACCCTGGTGGTATAGTGGTGGTGGAGGCTGAGGATAAGGAGAAGAACATAAAACAGCCGAAATGAGGAAGCATATACCCATGTGTGGGTGTGAAGCGGTGCATGTGAATACACCTCCAAAAATAACACAGTGGATTTGACTTTACGTTACTCTGCTGTAATTTGGTGCTGATGAGAAGTCTGGCCCAATCCAGCCCTTGTTCATTTTGATAAGGGTCAGCCTGTCAGCATTGTCAGTTGACAGGCGAGTGTGCTTATCAGTTATAATTCCCCCAGCGGCACTAAAAACAAGCTCCGATAACACACTAGCAGCAGGGCAGGCCAGTACCTCAAAGGCGTACAGAGCGAGTTCATTCCAAGTGTCCAGCTTTGATACCAAATAATTAAAAGGCACAGAGGAATCACGGAGGATGCTGGTACGGTCGGCAAGGTACTCCCTCACCATCTTTTGAAACTTTCCACTCCTTGTGAGAGTACCCCGCGCCTCAAGGTCTGTCCGAAGGGAGGGTCTGAGAAAACTGTCCCAGAACGTTGACAGTGTTCCCCTGCCTCTGCAGGATTGGAGTTGCGTCTCTCTCGCATGTACGCCTTGGTTGGGCAACGAACTGTGACCTCTGCCGCTAGCGTGTTCAGATGGGAATTATTTTAACAGTTCTGCAGCAAGGGCCTTCTGGTACTGCCCCATTTTTGTAGACCTCTCCACCTCAGGAATAAGAGCGTGAAAGTTCTCCTTGTAGCGGGGGTCTAAAAGTGTCACCAACCAGTAATGACTGTCACCCAGCATTTTGACAACGCGAGGGTTACGGTTAAGGCAGCGTAACATAAAGTCAGCCATGCGTGCCAGACTGGTAATGGGCAAGACTTCCATGCTCTCCACCTCCTCCTCCTCTCCCCTGTCCTCAGGCCACCCACGCTGAACCGACGGTATGACAGTTGTACAGGTACTACCGTCTACAGAGCATGATACAAGCTCCTGTTCTTCCTCCTCCTCATCGTCCTCTTCTCCCTCATTGTCCCCCAATGCACATTGGGATGAGATGGGGCTGTGCTGTGTGTAATCGACCGCTACGGCTTCTTTATCCATCTCATCAAACTCTGGCTGAAATGCCTCCTCTTTAATTCTCTGCAGAGAGCGTTTGTAACGGGTCCGGGAGGCGGAACCTCTGAGCTACTATACAAGGGGGCGGCCCTTGTAAGGGAGCGGGTGGCAGTCTCTGGGTGAACGGACAGGGAGTTACGGCAAGTGATCAGGGCAGTCTCTGGGTAAGGGGTAGGTACGACCTGTGATGGCGGAGCCTCCGGGTAGGCTAGCAGGCAGATGGTAGATGTGTGCTCCCAGGTGAGCAAGCGAGAGTCTCTGGAATAGCAGGTGGTCACGGCACGTGACGGCGGAACCTCCGGGCTGGCAGGCAGGTAGGTAACGGAGAAGCGCTCCCAGGTGAGCGGGCAAGAGTCTCTGGAATAGCTGGTGGTCACCGCACGTGACAACGGGACCTCCGGGCTGGCAAGCAGGCAGGTAACGGAGATGCGCTCCCAGGTGAGCGGGCAAGAGTCTCTGAGATAGCTGGTGGTCACAGCACGTGACAACGGAGCCTCCGGGCTGGCAAGCAGGCAGGTAACGGAGAAGCGCTCCCAGGTGAGCGGGCACGCTGGTCCATAGACAGACTGACCGGAGTTGTAAGGCAGACCGTCGGACCTCAGGCAAGCAGGCAGGTAGCTGATGTGCGCTCCCAGGTGAGCGGACAAGTTGGTCCTTAGACAGACTGACCGGAGTTGTAAGGCAGACCGTCGGACCTCAGGCAGGCAGGCAGGTAACAAGTATTCAGGCAGGAATCAGGCAGGTAACTAGCAGGAAACTGGCAGGAAACTGGCAGGTAACTGGCAGGTAACTGGCAGGTAACTGGCAACGGGACCTGAGGGCTGAAGCACAGGTGAGACACAGGTGCAAACAACATTGCTCGGGCACCTCCATTTTGGAGGAGGTGCCTTATATATGATGAAGTCCTCCGGCCATTGGCCGGGGACTCCTTAGGACGGCGCGCGCGGCCCCTTTAAGAGGAGGGGAGCGCGCGCGCGCGCGCCCTAAGCACAGGGGCCGGGAAGGAGCGCGCGCTGAGAGCAGAGCGGGAGGAGGACGCCGGGAAGGAGCGCGCGCTGACAGCAGAGCGGGGAGAGGACGCCGGGCACGGAGCAGAGCGGTGAGGGGAGCAGCGTCCCTGCCTAGCAGAGGGCAGGGACGCCAGCGCTACAGCGTTGCAAAAGCCAGACAAGTGGAATGCTGACGCTAATGATGGCGTCATCGCCACTCACCATCTTGGTGGACTCCTCAAAGTTTGTCAAGATGGTACATATGTCAGACATCCAGGTCCACTCCTGAGGTCTTATGTGTGGAGTCTGATCTGAATATCGACGGCCTTGTTGCAGCTGGTACTCCACAACTGCTCTATTCTGCTCACAAATCCTTTGCAACATGTGAAGGGTAGAGTTCCAACGTGTGGGGACATCACACGCCAGTCGGTGTGACGGAAGCTGCAAACGCTGCTGCAACACAGCAAGGGCGGCGGAAGCTGTAGCCAACTTGCGAAAATGAGCTGACAGGCGGCATACATTGACGAGCAGATCTGGCAACTCGGGGTACGATTTAAGAAACCGCTGAACCATGAGGTTAAGCACATGAGCCAGGCATGGTACGTGTGTGATCTCGCCTCGCCTCAGAGCCGCCACCAGGTTACGGCCATTGTCACACACGACCATGCCTGGATGTAGGTTCAGCTGTGTGAGCCACAGATCTTCCTGCTCTTTCACAGCTGTCCACAACTCACAAGCAGTGTGTGGTTTCTCACCTAAGCTTATGAGTTTCATCACAGCCTGTTGCCGCATGGCGGAGGCAGTACTGCAGCACTTCCAGCTTGTAACTGATGTGGTAATATCTGAGATGGAGACTAGAGATGAGCGTTGTTCTACTCGAACTGTTCGCCAATCTCAAATTCGAGCTGTTTTGGGCGGTGTTCGAGCCGGTCGGCGAACACGAACAATTTGAGAAAAATTCGGCTGTTCGAGGTTATGTTCGATAACTGTTCGTGCACCAAAATCATAACTGGATTTTTTCTCAGTAATGATGAAAATTAATGTTAATACGCAGTTTGAGTGTACAGCGGGGCTGGGGGAGGGGCAGGGGATGGATCTCTGCAGGAACAATGAAGATCTCCATTTTTTTTTCTCTTTCCCGCATTTGCAGTGGGGAGGTGCAATCTGTCAGCCTATCAGCAGCGCACACACGGAGCGAAGTGCTTTTTTTCACACAAGCAAGGGCATGTGTGATTGGCAGTGTATGTCACATGTCCTTGCCCTATAAGACCAAGCCATTTTCCCCGTCGCCACCATTTTCTCACTGCTGCAGCTGCGTGTTAGACGGCACCGCTGTTGCTGTGTGCGCTATACCTTGTTAATTTCAAGCCAATTTTCGCACAAATATACAGATAGCTTGGGAGTAGGGAATAGTTGTGATTGCAGTCCTTTTAAGGACTAGGTTACAGCATTTCCTACGACTTTTATCAGGCAGGTCTGTGCTCTTAACACTAGAACTACTGATGGAGTCATTTTGACTCCTTTCGTTTTTTATTTCTCTTCTGTGACTACATTTTTCAGAATTCCGGCTTGAAACTCGGTGACTTTTCCTCAAATATGATGTGAAAAAAGATTTTGTGAGAATAAATAATTTTGGTGAAAAATTGGCGCGTTTTTTTCAAAATTTGCCAAGAACTACTGAAGGGAGTCATTTTGACTCCCTACTATATTTTGAGGTCCTTTTGTCACTAAATGTTGCTATAAAGTTTTGTGCATAATTTTTTCACTCTGTCTTATTTACCCTGATGTTCATATAGATGTAGTTCAATTTACATGTCAACTTTTCACATTTTCCTTGTGTTTTACCTGCTTGTATTACTGTGTAATGCTGAACAAAATAGCTTGTTTACTCTAGGCTCTTATCTTATGCTAATGAAGGGTGGTGTTTTTCTAAGGTCCTAGCAGGAGACAGTATTCTGGATAGTAACTTTACTTTCAGTTCAGCTGAAGAGACAAAGAGAACAGACGCAGACATACGAGCTCTGAAGACTCATACAGGTATGAATTGTTATGAAATAGTTTAGCTGTCTGTCAACTGATTCAGCCCACCTACTTTTGAAGGTGGCAGAACAGTTATTATTTCTTTTAGTTTTCATTTCATTTCTATTTTTCAGCAGGGAACTATATAGAATTATGGAATTTGTGAGGAATATGGAGAGAAGACGTTTGATAAAGCCTCAGGATATTCTGGCTACTTTGCAATCCATACCGGAGGATGAATCGGAATCCGAATTGCAGGAACATGTATTTGATTCTGACAGTGATGAAGATTTCATTCCTCAGAACATATCAAGTGAATCTGAAGACTCAGAAGGAACAAATCCAGAAGGTAAGTAGTTATGTGTATTTATTTGTTCTTCCACACACTGAGTTAGGGCCTGTGCACACTAGCAGAATTCTGGCTGAATAGCCATCTGGATATTCTTGCCGCAATACAGGCCGTACCTGCCCGCTCATGCCTGAAGCTCCGCTCCGAACCCCGGGCTGGAGCCGCTGTCAGGGACAGAGCAGCGCTTGCTTACGCGCGAGCACGGCTCCGTCCCAGACAGCGGCTCCAGCCCGGGGTTCGGAGCGGAGCTTCAGGTATGAAACTCCGCTCTGTACCTGAGCGGGCAGGTACGGGCCGGATTGTGGTGAGAATATCCGGTCGGATATTCCGCCGCTAATCCAGCCAGTGTGCACGGACCCTTACAAAACAAAAATTCTAAATATTCATCAACTTTTTTACAGATATTCCAAGCACATCAACTGGGGATCGGGCTCATGCAGTTATGTTGCCTCGTGACCATCCTCCTGGTCGTGGACAGAAAAAATCAGCAAAACGTCCCAGAAATGAAAGAACAACAGATAACGATGGCGGCGAAGGTAATGCAACAACAAACACCAGAGAAGGCGAATCTGAAGGAATACTAGTTTCAGCGGATGGTATTCAATGGAAACCTGTTGAAATTGGAGAACACTTGCCTGGTAGGCGTGACAGCCAAAATATTCTTCGAGAAGCACCTGGCCCTACAGGATACGCCAGAAGAAATATCATTATCGATAGTCCTTTGAGCACATGGCGTTTATTTTTTGATTCATATATATTGACACATATAAAGAACTGTACGCTTGCAGAAGCATGCAGGAACAATAATTTACAGTTTACTCTATCTGATGAGGAGCTAGATGCATTCATTGCGATATTCTATGCTCGTGGAATATCTGGCACGAACCTTCACTCGATTAGCAGTATTTGGTGTAATGACTGGGGAATACCGTTTTGCAAAGCGACAATGTCTAGGGACCGCTTTGTTGAAATTATGAGGTTTCTCAGATTTGATGAGAAATCTACTCGATCGGAGAGACTGCAAACGGACAAGTTTGCTCTATTTTCTACTGTGTGGGACAGGTTTATTGAAAATTGTATTGCGTGTTACAAACCTGGCCCATACATAACGGTGGATGAGCAACTTTTCCCAAGCAAAACTAGGTGTCCATTCACGCAGTACATGCCTTCCAAACCAGATAAATATGGCCACAAATATTGGCTAGCTGTTGATAAGAGGAGCAAATATCTGGCAAATGGCTTCCCTTATCTAGGCAAAGATGACACACGCCGTGCTGAGGACCGTTTAGCTGACCATGTGGTAATGAAGTTATTGGACCCGTTTTTGAAAAAAGGTTGCAATGTTACAACCGATAATTATTTTACTTCAGTAAAATTAGCTAAACAGCTAAAAAGCAAAGGAACAACCATCGTGGGAACACTGAACAAGATAAGGCGAGAAGTGCCAAAAGAAATAAAATCCATGAAAGAGGAATTGTACAACACTAAAGTGTTTAGAAATGAAGACAATTTTACACTTACAGTATATCAAGGAAAGCCCAACAAAAATGTTGTCATTTTGAGTTCCGTTCATCCAGATGTTGTTGTTGCGTCTGATTCCGCTAAAAAAACCTCCAGAAACGGTAAAGTTTTACAATGAAACAAAATATGGAGTAGATGTAGTGGATCAGATGGCACGAAAATATACCACACGAACATGCACAAGGAGATGGCCTGTTCATGCATTTGAAAATGCCTTAGACTTTGCGGGTATAAATGCATGGATAATATTCAAGGAGATTACCCACCAAAAAATGTCACGCAAGGCATTTTTGCAAACGCTTGTGAGAGAGTTGAGTGGTCCTTATGTCACAGATAGGGAAAAGGGTTCCACGTCCCAAGTTTCTACATGCTCAGAAGTGATGGTTCAAACAAAATTTTGCCAGATAAAAGAAAAGTGCAAGAAAAATAGATCTGTCGGAAATTGTAAGACTTGTGGTAAGTCTTTGTGTGGGCAATGTACTGCCATAAATCAAAGGCAATGCCTAAAATGCGAAACACCAAATGTTTAGAAGGTGAATTCTGCGCCATATTTTCATTTTTATGCTCCTCCACCTACATTTTCTCTGCTTTTTGTTCTTCAGTTGTTGTTTATATGTGTGCACTTGAATAAAAAAAAATGTTTGAAAAACATCTATTATAATTATTGTTATTTTCTGTAGAAAAATAAGAAAAGCAGAAAAAAAACAATCAAAAGCATTACTGTTGGATCTCACAATAATAATACATTACAAAAAATATAATTATTAATAAATAACCACAAATGAAACTCTAAAAATAAACGAAAACAAGCAAGGAGTCAAAATGACTCCTTTCAGTAGTTCTAGGCGGGGTCACGAGTCCAGTAGTCCTAGTGTTAAATAGATAGATTGTGGGAGTAAAGACTAATTGTAATTGGAGTCCTTTTCAGGACTAGGTTACATCAGTTCCTATCAGTTTTTGCCAGGCAGGTCTGTGCCAGTGCTGTGCAAGTTTTTTTCACAGCATTTGGCTGAATCTAGCAAAGCTAATCCTTTTTGGCCTATTGCAGAGTGTGTTAGTCAGTGGAGTAGCC
Organism: Phyllobates terribilis; assembly: GCF_046119375.1. Classification (NCBI taxonomy): domain Eukaryota; kingdom Metazoa; phylum Chordata; class Amphibia; order Anura; family Dendrobatidae; genus Phyllobates; species Phyllobates terribilis. The sequence goes on from NW_027362761.1 coordinate 1,019,759,370, forward strand.
TATCTGTGTTGCAAGATATACCACCTGTGTATAGAATACCAATTTTTTTACTGCACCTAGTGAAGTAAAATCTTTTGGGCATAGCATCATTCTATTAGTCCATCTATACTGACCTCCATCAGGTTGCAAATTGAATATAATTTTTTTCTGCATCTAGCTCTGAAAAAATATTTGGGCTTCTAGCAGTGTGTGGGACTTGTTCTATTAGTCCATCTATACTGACCTCCATCAGGTTGCAAACTGAATATAATTTTTTTCTGCATCTAGCTCTGAAAAAATATTTGGGCTTCTAGCAGTGTGTGGGACTTGGTCTATTAGTCCATCTATACTGACCTCCATCAGGTTGCAAATTAAAAATAATTTTTTTCTTCATTTAGCTCTGAAAAAATATTTGGGCTTCTAGCAGTGTGTGGGACTTGTTCTATTAGTCCTTCTATACTGACCTCCAGCAGGTTGCAAATTGAATATAATTTTTTTCTGCATCTAGCTCTGAAAAAATATTTGGGCTTCTAGCGGTGTGTGGGACTTGGTCTATTAGTCCATCTATACTGACCTCCATCAGGTTGCAAATTAAAAATAATTTTTTTCTGCATCTAGCTCTGAAAAAATATTTGGGCTTCTAGCAGTGTGTGGGACTTGGTCTATTAGTCCATCTATACTGACCTCCATCAGGTTGCAAATTAAAAATAATTTTTTTCTTCATTTATCTCTGAAAAAATATTTGGGCTTCTAGCAGCGTGTGGGACTTGTTCTATTAGTCCATCTATACTGACCTCCATCAGGTTGCAAATTAAAAATAATTTTTTTCTTCATTTAGCTCTGAAAAAATATTTGGGCTTCTAGCAGTGTGTGGGACTTGTTCTATTAGTCCTTCTATACTGACGTCCAGCAGGTTGCAAATTGAATATAATTTTTTTCTGCATCTAGCTCTGAAAAAATATTTGGGCTTCTAGCGGTGTGTGGGACTTGGTCTATTAGTCCATCTATACTGACCTCCATCAGGTTGCAAATTAAAAATAATTTTTTTCTGCATCTAGCTCTGAAAAAATATTTGGGCTTCTAGCGGTGTGTGGGACTTGGTCTATTAGTCCATCTATACTGACCTCCATCAGGTTGCAAATTAAAAATAATTTTTTTCTGCATCTAACCCAGCCAATAGTTTTGGCCTAATACCACAGTTTGGCCACTCAGCTCTGCTCGGTTACCATCCATTGTTTTTTTGTGCAAACAACTCCAGAGTTGTGAATTAGTTAACCACCAAAATGAGTGGAAAAAGGCCTGCTGCTGGTGGAAAGGGGAATAGGCGTGTTGGGAAGGGGAAAAAAGGTTGTGTCCGTGGGGTAGGTGCAGAAGAAAGACCATCTTCCAGCCAAACTAAAATGTCTACTTCTTTTAGCGGACAATGTGATAAGATCCCTTTCTTACGGCCACGCCAATCGCTACAAATTCCAGATGAGGCACAAAAACAGCAGGTGCTTCAACGGATATCAAGTGCTCCTTTAAGTGGGCTCTCCTCCACATCAACTTCAACATCACAAATACTCCAGTCCTCAAAGGTGTCACCCAAATCGCACTTGCTTCCTCACAGCTCCCAAATCTCCAGCTGCCCGTCTGAGTATGAGGTAGAACAGATGGTTGAGTCTGCAGAGCTGTTTACTCATACTATAGCCTGGGAATCAGAGGTCGACTCCAGCGCTTCTGTGAATCCAGACGAGGAAATGATCTGCACTGATGCCCAGAATCTTTATGAGTCGGATCCAGGACCAGACGCAGAAGGTTCTGACCATAATGTAGACCCTCATTCCCAAACTGTAACTCCTGTTGGTGGAGACAATGAGGAAGACGATGATAAGACTCAAATACCTGATTGGAGCGACAACTTTAGTTTTTTGTCAGGGCAGGAACAGGTTGGCTCTGAGGACGACGGGTGTGATAACGCACAGGGTGATGATGATGAGGTCGGAGATCCCACTTACTGTCAACCCACAGTCAGCCAAGAGATGAGGTCAGCAGAGGAGGTGGAGGAAGATGCTAGTGACGACGAGGTCAGGTTGCGCCTTCCTGGACAGAGACGTAGTACTGGAAGCACGTCAACAACTGCATCCTCAAACACAACTCTGCCTCTCACCACAAGTCGTGGTGGCTCTTCAGGTCGCATGGGTGCTAAGCCTTGCATAGCCTGGGCATTTTTTCAGATCGATAAAGATGACCCAACTCGTGTTATCTGTAACATTTGTCAGCAAAAGCTAAGTAGAGGCCAAAAAATACATAGTTTGAGTACTTCATGCATGAACCGGCACATGGACATGAAGCATAAGTTGCAGTGGGAAGCTCAGTGTGCTACAATGCGGTCTAGCCGGCCGGGCCAACCACCGTCTGCCATATCTTGTGCATCCGCGGCCTCTTCATCCTCTGTGACTGGGGGGACAGCAGTCACACCTGTTTTGGGGCGCAGACCTGCCACCTCTTTACCCGCAACAGCCAGCGTGATTGGCAGGTCATCATTTTCTTTGGAGGTGGTAACACCAGCTGGTCTTGAGCGCTGTCCGACATCGATAGCACCACCTTTGGATCAAGGCAACCTAACATGTCCGCCTGCATCTTCCTCACAGACCGGCAGTTTGCCGGGGACACCCTTATCAACCCCGTCTAAGCACAATAGCCAGCCCTCGGTCCCTCAGATGTGGACAAGTAAAAGACCATTTCCTCCTAGCCATGAGAAAGCTAAGAGGTTGAATTTCACCATCTGCAAGCTCTTGGCTACAGAAATGCTGCCTTTCCGCCTGGTGGACACAGAGGATTTTCGAGACCTTATGTCCGTCGCAGTGCCCCAGTACCAGATGCCCAGTCGGCACTACTTCTCAAAGAAAGGTGTGCCTGCGCTCCACCAGCATGTCGCACACAACATCACCGCTTCTTTGAGAAACTCTGTGTGTGACAGGGTGCATTTCACCACAGACACTTGGACGAGTAGGCATGGACAGGGGCGTTACATGTCGCTGACTGGGCACTGGGTAACTATGGTGACAGCAGGACAAGGGGCTGCTGTCCAAGTCTTGCCGTCCCCACGAGTTGTGCGTCAATCCTCTTTATGTCATTTTTCCTCCACTGCTTCTGCCTCCTCAACCTCCTCTCGGTCTTCCACCTGCACCCAAAGCCTGTCTGGTCATGCCACAAGCTTTCTAACTGCGCAGAAGGGATCCTGCACACCTCCTTACTATGCTGGCAGTAGGGCTCAACGTCATCAGGCGGTTTTTACATTGAAATGTCTGGGAAATGTGAGTCACACAGCTGAGGAGTTGTGGTCAGCTCTGGAGAACCAATTTCATGAATGGTTGTCTCCACTGGACCTGAAACCAGGGAAGGCCGTGTGCGACAATGCTGCAAACCTGGGTGCGGCCCTTCGCCGGGGCAATGTCACACACGTGCCTTGTATGGCTCACGTGTTGAACCTGGTTGTCCAGCAATTTTTAGCCCACTATCCCAGACTAGATGGCCTTCTGCAGAGGGCACGGTCGCTGTGTGCTCACTTCTGCCGTTCGCATCCCGCAGCTCAGCGACTTACATCTCTACAGAAGTCGTTGGGCCTGCCACTTCATCGACTAAAATGCGATGTGCCTACCCGGTGGAATTCAACTCTGCACATGTTGCAGCGACTGTGGCAGCACCGACAAGCCCTGGTGCAATACGTTCTGATGTATAGCCTGGGCCAACGAGATTCAGAGGTGGGGCAAATCACGCTGGAGGAGTGGTCTCAGATCAGGGACCTATGCACCCTTCTGCACAGTTTTGAAATGGCGACGAAGATGTTTAGTGCTGACGATGCCATTATCAGCATGACTATTCCGGTGATTTACATGCTGGAGCACATGTTAAACAGAATTCGGAGTCAGGTGGTGGCACAAGAGGAGGTGGAGGAAGTAGAGGAGGAGGAGTTGTATGCGGAAGGGCTAACATCTGCAAGGTCCAGACGGTCGGCAGCACCAGGGCGGCAGGCATGTGAGGGTGGGGGAGATGATTTTACCAGGGCGCATGGTAGCAGCCAAACTAGTGAGGAAGGTGCAGGAGCCCAGGAAGAAGTGGAGGACGAACTGATGGAAGACTCATCAGATGAGGGAGACCTTGATCACATTTCTGTTGTGCGAGGTTGGGGGGAGAGGACAGAGGAAGGAAGCATGATTGTTACCTCGCCACCAACACAACAGGGACTTGGTGCTCCTGGATGCGCAACACACATGAGTGCCTTCTTGCTGCACTACCTGCAACATGACCCTCGAATTGTGAGAATTAGAAATAATCCTGACTACTGGGTTGCCACACTGTTAGATCCCCGGTACAAAAGTAAATTTGCAGAAATTATTCCTGCCATAGAAAGGGATGCACGCATGCAGGAGTATCAGCAGAGACTGTTGCAGAATCTTACATGTGCTTTTCCACAAAATACCAGTGGTGCACGTAGTGAATCTCACAGTTCCAACTTGCCAACCGTGGGACCGTCAAGTGTTCAGCACTCAAACCGTAACAGAACCACAGTATCTGCTGGTAACATCAATTTTGCGGAATCATTTCACCACTTTTTTAGCCCATCCTTTGCAAGGCCACAGGAGACAAGAAGTCTGACACATAGTCAACGCCTAGAGACGATGGTACAGGAGTATCTCCAAGTAAACATTGAAGCCACGACTGTGTCACTGGACCCTTGCTCTTTTTGCTCTTTTTGGGCTTCCAATCTGGATAAATGGCCGGAGCTAGCCACTTACGCCTTGGAGATCTTGTCGTGCCCCGCAGCCAGCGTTCTGTCTGAACGTGTGTTCAGCGCTGCTGGTGGTGTGCTGACAGATAAGCGCACGCGGCTCTCCACTGATAATGTAGACAGACTCACGTTCATAAAGATGAACAAATCATGGATCCGAAACGACTTTTCTACCCCTGTGTCATCCTGGGGAGAGTAAAAGCTTGATGATTGGTTAAAATCACCCTACCAACCGTTTTAAGCTTTCAAATTACTAATCATGTTTATCTGTATCTTGACTGGAAAATAATTTGGGCTTTGTAGCAGTGTGCAGCACTGATCCTATTAGGCCATCTATAATAAGCTTCACCAGATTTAAAATTAAAAATAATTTTTAGCTGCATCTAGCCCGGAAAATAATTTTGGGGCTCCGAGATGCGCAAGACACATAAGTGCCTTCTTGCTGCACTACCTGCAGCATGACCCTCATATTGTCAGAATTCGAAGTAATCATGACTACTGGGTTGCCACACTCTTAGATCTCCCAAACTTTTCGATCAACCTTTTCATTTTAATAAAGACCAAAAAAATGGTCATTTTTGAAATTATAAGCATTAGCAGGTTGTTAGAAACTGAAATCAAACAGTTTTCAACTCAAAACTTTATTCTAGGTGATGTTACATTTTCACATAGGACCCCTTGTTCGAAAGGAGCTTCTGAACTCTCTCGTCCATTGAATTTGTCAGGTTTTGGATGGTTTCTGCTTCAATTGTTTTGCATGAGGACAGAATACCCTCCCAGAGCTGTTGCTTAGATGTGAACTGCCTCCCGCCATCATAGACACTCCTTTTAATGATGCTCCAAAGGTTCTGAATGGGGTAGAGGTCAGGGGAGCATGGGGGTCACACCATAAGTTTGTCCCCTTTTATGCCCATATCAGCCAGAGATGCAGATGTTTTATGTGCAGCATGAGATGGTGCATTATCATGCAGAAAAATGATCTTGCTGTGAAATACACGGTTCTTCTTCTTGAACCATGGCAGGAAGTGCTGTTTGAGAAAATCCACATACATTATGGAGTTCATCTTTAGCGCCTTCAGGGATCCTAAAGGGGCCGACAATCTCTCTCCCCATGATTCCAGCCCAAAACATTACTCCACCTCCTCCTTGTTGGTGCTGTAGCCGTGTTTGCGTGGGGTGTCCATCAACCAGCCATCCTCCACTCCATTCATCTGGACCATCGAGCGCTGCACGGCACTCATCCGTGAACAAAACAGTTTTGAAATCAGTCTTCATGTAATGTTTGGCCCACTGGAGCCGTTTCTGCTTGTGTGAAGTGGATAGAGGAGGTCGACAGGATGGCGTATGCACAGCTGCAAACCTCTGAAGGACCCTGCATCTTGTTGTTCGGGGGCTGTTGGAGGCACAAGCAGCTTCAAAAACTTGTCTGCTGCTATGACAAGGCTTTTTTGCCGCTGCTCTTTCAACCTGACGTAATTGCCTGTAGGAAAGAGTCCTCAATTTGCCCTTATCAGCACGCACACGTGTGTACTGTGAATCAGCTACATACTTCTTGATTGCCAAGACACTTCATCCTGATCATCGCACAATGTTGATTGTAGTCATGCCTTGACCTAAACACTCCACAATTTGTTGCTTCTCAGCAGCCGACACATCCTTTTTCTTTCCCATTTTGGCAGAAAATGTAGGCTGCTTAATAATGTGAGAGAGCCTTCTTAAGTAGTCTTGCCTTTCATTGGACACACCTGCCAAACTAATTAGCACAGGTGTCTGCAATTGCTTACAGTGATATAAAGAGCCCTGACACACATCACCATCAATGAGTTTAACTGACAAACAAACAAATTCTTCCCTTATCACTCCTAAACACTTTTTGCATAATAATTTGGAACGCGGTGTACATGTGCTTTTCCACAAAACACCAGTGGTTCACGTAGTGAATCTTACAGTTCTAACTTGCCAACCGTGGTCTGTATGGAATTGTTCAATAAAGGGCCCAAAATTAAGATAACATAGATGGGAGAGGTCTCTATGAATAGGAATTCCTAAGTATTTGATACCCTGTGAGGGCCAGGCAAAGGGAAAGTTGGACTGGATGGAATCCTATATGGATTTAGGGAGGGAGACATCGAGGGCCTCAGACTTCGCTGCATTGATTTTAAAATTTTACCATGTAACAAAGTGATCTATTTCAGCCATAACAGCAGGGATGGATATATGTGATTGAGTGATATATACTAGGACATCATCAGCAAATAGAGAGCACTTGTACTCGGTGCCTCCCACCTCAATCCACCTAATATTGGGGTTATGGCGAATTGATGAGAGCAGGTGCTCCGTCACTAGGATGTATAAGAGAGGGGACAGAGGACATCCCTGCCTTGTCCCATTGGTGATTGTGAAAGGTGATGAAAATGTTCTGACGCACCCCCTGGGCCTTGGGACACCCGGAGCCGGACCCTTTTTGGTGGATGCTGGTGGTTGTAGTCTTCGTGGCGGCGATCCGGTTCCGTGGCTCAGGGCGGTCAAACCAGTGGCGGAACTATTTATGTGGTTTTGATGTTTAAATGTCCGACTACGCCACCCGTGGATTGCGGTCAGAGTGAACCGCCGCTACAGGGCAGACCGCTAAGGCTGGTGTTGTGGGTGCAGCAGAGCGTAGCATAACTCCCCACGGGAGGAGTATAGCCTCAGGGCAGTGTATGCGGAGGATGGGGGTGATGGTGCAGGGCAGCAGCAGTAACGACACGGTGTCAGTGATGCAGTTCAGGGCCTTTACTCACAGTTCTTATTATCCAGACCACGTCTGCAGGTAACGGCTGCCCACGTCGTACTGTGCTCACCAGGTGAGGGGCTCAGACAACTCCCAGATAACTTTGGAGCGCTTCACAGGACCCCCTTTGTGTGTCCTTTGTCTGGCCTTTCTTACCAACACTTCTGTCCGGCTGCCTCGGGCCTCCTCTTGGTAAACTTGGCGCCAGTTTCCCTGACCCTATGTGGTGCCTTCCTAGCGGGTGGAGCAAGGGGCTGCGCCACATAAAATGTCAGAGCCTCCGGTTTCTAGCTGAGGGTCGTTTCCTGCCTCCACTAGTTCGGGGACCGGTCTCCCCCTTTGGCCTGACCCCTCCACGCAGGTGGATTCGGGCGTGCGGTGGCGACTCGCCCGTCCGCACCCCTGGGATCCCTTCATTCCTCGTTCCTGGAGCCTTCTCCGCTCCTCTTCCTTCCTTCTCCCTCTTGCAGGCCTGGGCCTCTGTTACTAGGCCTGCCTCCGGAGCAGAGCTCATGCAGAGCCCCTGCTCCCTGCCACTTCTGCTCAGACTTCTCTGCACTGAACTAAGATGGTGCCCACCTTTTAAACTCCCTTCTCAATGCACCCAGGAACTGCTTCCTCCCTGCTCCTGCACTGCAGGGTTCCCCTTCCTCAGTGTTCCCTCCCCCCACTCCAGCCAGGGACAGGGACTGTCGTGCCCATCTCAGGGGCATATTGGTCGCCCTGCCCCACGGCAATGTGGTGTAATGCATGCAGGTGTCGGGTCCTGATCCACACTCCATCCTTATCTGAGAGTGAGATATCACACCTCTGGGTGAGGTGCAATACGTCTGTAGCAACCGAGCCCTCGGTGCTACAGTTCCATTTATCTTCAGCCTAGGTGACGTATTGTGATACAGGGCCGTGATTTTGGCTATAAAAGGGTCCCCTAGACCCCTACCCCAAGCTTTTTAAGAGAATCATATATGGCGTGCCAGGAGACTCTATGGAATGCTTTCTCAGCATCCAACGAGAGTATCTACTTACAAATTTTTAACTGCATCTAGCCCAGGAAATACTTTGTGCCTAGTAGCAGTGTCTGCTAGTCAGCGGATTATCCCGGCTGTTAAGCAAGCTACACCACCTGTAGTTTGGACACTTAATTTTTTCAAAGGAAATGCTTCGGGACCACGGGATACTTAGTGAAGAGCATCAGGAGGCACCCCAAGGCATAGGGGCTGGGACTGGCACTAGGATGCCTTGCGGTGGACAGCCGAGCTCGATCCTTATAAAAGCTTTTTAACTGCAGCAGCTTTAGTGGACGCTACTGGAGCTGGAATTACGCGGCTGCTGGCATGAGACTTGCCCTCCAATAGATCCTTGTAAATGGATTTAAAGTGTATTCATTCAAATTAGAGGGACAATTTAAATTAAAAAGCTTAGAGCTGCCTCCACCACAGGGGGGCTCTCTCGACCCACCAGCGGACAGGCACCAGTATTGGGAGAGGGGGGCTGGCCGTCAGGGTTCACCGCGGCTCTGGCACAAACCCGGCGACACGGAGGTGGCACGGGCAGGAGCGGACTGGCCGTCTCGGCTTCTCACTTTTTGGATTTTAGAAGGGCATGACATGCCTATATCTGTGTCTCCCCCTCCTTTTACTCCTCCACCTCTTTTCTTTTCGCATGACTATATGTACTTGTCACTTTTCCATGTGTTAGTTGTGTCTTCTGAGCAGTTTGTCAGCTTTTGGACACCTTTGAAGGTGTTTTCTATGTGTTTCTATGTGTTTTTGTTTGCCTGCCATTGGTTTTAACGGTGTTCGAAGGTGTTCGACGAACAGTTCGACGAACAGTTCGGCGAACACACGGGTGTTCGACGAACCGAACCGAACTCGAACACTACGGGGGTGGCTCAACACTAATGGAGACTGAACATGAGGAGGAGGAGGAGGATGATGCGCAGGAGCTGTACACTGTGGGGGCAACTATGACTGACATAGGGCCCGCAATCCTCGATGTGGGGAGGATGTGTTCCGTCCCAAGGTCCGACTGGGCCCCGGCTTCCACTATGTTTTCCCAGTGTGCCGTCAGGGAGATGTACAGTCCCTGGCCACAAGCACTTGTCTACGTGTCCGTTGTCAGGTGGACTCTCCCAGTAACTACGTTGTTGAGGGCACGGCAGATGTTTTGGGACACGTGCTTGTGTAGTGCGGGGATGGCACACCGTGCAAAATTGTCTCAGCTGAGGACCGAGGACCGAGGGACTGCCACCGCCATAATGTTTCGGAAGGATTCCGTCTCCACCAGCCTAAAAGGCAGCAATTCCAACGCAAGCAGTCGTGAAATTTGCGAATTTAGGACTGTGGCCTGTGGGGCGTTAGCTGTTAATTTCCGCTTTCGTTCAAAGGTCTGGGATATGGAAAATTGAACGCTGTGGCGGGACGTGGACGTGGACGTTGATGCTGTTTCTTGAGAAACTGCCCTAACACGTGAAGACTGAGAGGAGGGGGCATCTCTGCATGCAGTATGGACAGGGGATTGCTTTGCACACACAACAGGGGGTTCTATTGCACGCACAACAGCGGAAGAAGCAGTGGTGACACCCGCTGACACTGGTCGTGGACCCTGGGGTTCACCCCACAAAGTCGGGTGCTTTGCTGCCATGTGCCTGATCTTGCTGGTGGTAGTCAGGCTGGTAGTTTTGTCACCCCTGCTGATGCTGGCATGGCAGGTGGTACAAATGGCCTTTTTGGGGTTATCAGCAGAGTCTTTAAAAAATTCCAGACTCTGAAAGACCTACTGGTTGTACTGGCAACATCCCTCGTGTTGGTGTTACGGGGAACTGTTGCCTGCCTTCTGTGTGCGGCCACCACACTGCTTCTTCCTGCCTGTTGTGGTACTCTGCCTCCCTCACCCTGTGTGCTGCTGGCCTCGCTCTGCATGTCCTCCTGTCACATTGGGTCAGTTACTAGATCATCCACCACCTCCTCCTCTTCCACTTGTGCACCACGATCCTCCTCCTCACTTCCTGGCAATTGTGTCTCGTCATCGTCCACCTCTTGTGACAAATTGCAAGCGTCGACTTCCTGTGGCCGTGGCTGTTCATATATTTGGACATCGCTACATGGGATCTCCTCTTCCACCACTTCAAGCGGAGCAGGCGAGGGGCCCAAATCTGGAAATGGACCAGTGAACAGCTCTTCAGAGTGTCCAAGTGTTGGATCAGTTGCTTTCTGACGACACTCGGCATGGTGGGAGGAAGGAGCATCAGGGTGAGGAGGAGTATGCGGTCGGGACTCACGGCTACAAAGATTTGACCGTGTGGAAGACAGACCGGATGTGGTGGTGCCCAGGTAACTGGAAGTATTATCTGCTATCCAATTAATAACCTGTTCACACTGATCAGTTCGCAATACTGGTGTTGTTCTGTGCTTCCCTAGTAATTCGGTCGAGAAGTGGGAGCGAGAAGATGTGGCTGTTGGTTGTGGCACATTTTCACCTTGGCCACGGCCTCGTCATTTGCACGCACCATAACCAGAACGTCCAGTTCCACGTCCCTTGCCACGCGCCTTGCCCATTGCAAAGGAAGTAAAATAGCTTACACTCGCACTATCAATGGAAAAGGGAAATAAAAAGTAGATTAGAACCGTGGAAGATGAAAACCACAGTTCTATTTCTCTGGCCTACACCCGACTCTTTTAAACAATCTGAACAATCAGGGAGAAACTATTACTGTTTTTCTTTACGGAAAAAATACCAAAAGCTGAATAATAGAGATTTTTTACTGTTGAATGGCAAAACCACAGTTATTGTTTACTGGGGTATACCAGACAATTTTAAATAGATATATTTGCGGCTGAACAGTGAGCGACACACTGAAACTGTTTTTTTTTTAGGTAAAAATGGCCCAAAAGTGGATAATACAGAGGTTTGAACCGTGGAACTGCAAAACCACACTTCTATTTCTCGGGTCTACACCAGACTATTTTCAACAGATATATTTGTGTCTGAACAATCAGGAGACACTATTACTGTTTTTCTTTACGGCAAAAAATGGCAAAAGCAGGATAATAGAGATTTTTCACTGTGGAACGGCAAAACCACAGTTATAATTTACTGGTGTATACCAGACTCTTTTAAACAGATATATTGGTGTCTGAACAATCAGGAGACACTATTACTGTTTTTCTTTACGGCAAAAAATGCCAAAAGCAGGATAATACAGAGATTTGACCCGTGCAACTGCAAAACCACAGTTCTATTTCTCGGGTCTACACCAGACTATTTTCCACAGATATATTTGTGTCTGAACAATCAGGATACACTATTACTGTTTTTCTATACGGCAAAAAATGGCAAAAGCAGGATAATACAGAGATTTGACCCGTGGAACTGCAAAACCACAGTTCTATTTCTTGGGCCTACACCACACTATTTTCAACAGATATATTTGTGTCTGAACAATCAGGAGACACCATTACTGTTTTTCTTTACGGCAAAAAATGGGAAAAGCAGGATAATGCAGAGATTTGACCCGTGGAACTGCAAAACCACACTTCTATTTCTCGGGCCTACACCAGACTATTTTCAACAGATATATTTGTGTCTGAACAATCAGGGAGGCACTATTACTGTTTTTCTTTAAGGAAAAATACCAAAAGCTGGATAATAGAGATTTTTTACTGTGAGATGGCAAAACCACAGTCATAATTTACTGGTGTATACCAGACTCTTTTAAACAGATATATTGGTGTCTGAACGATCAGGAGACACTATTACTGTTTTTCTTTACGGAAAAAGTACCAAAAGCTGGATAATAGAGATTTTTTACCGTGGAACAGCAAAACCACAGTTATCATTTACTGGTGTACACCAGACTCATTTAAACAGATATATTGGTGTCTGAACAATCAGGGAGACACTATTACAGTTTTTTTTTAACGGCATAAAATGCCAAAAGCAGAATAATAGAGATTTTTTACCGTGGAACAGAAAAACCACAGTTATAATTTACTGGTGTATACCAGACTTTTTTCAATATATATATTTGCGGCTGAACAGTGAGCGAGACACTGAAACTGTTTTTTTTTAGGTAAAAATTGCCCAAAAGTGGATAATACAGAGGTTTGAACCGTGGAACTGCAAAACCATACTTCTGTTTTTCTGTCCTACACCAGGCTATTTTAAACAGATATATTTGTGTCTGAACTGTCACAGACACACTTTTTTTTTTGGGGGGGGGGGGCGGGGGACACCAAAAGGTTAATATGACCGGTATTTGTACAGTGTGAAGGAGGAAAAAAAAAAAGAGGATTTAGATGAAAAAAAAGGATTTTTCCTGGCCCCCCAGGACCTGGAGCTAAGTCCAGAAATTTCAGCAACAGGAGCACACAGGACTGTAATGCTGCGTTTGCTGGTATAACCACTGCATCTCCTATACAGCCTGCCTGCCTGCCCGATATTTGGGATGGATATTAGTCCTGAGAAGGACTGTTTGTTTGATTTGGCAGCCTTTACAGACCCTACACTAACTATTTCGCAGTATAAATCTCTCCCTAGCTCAGCAGCGCTTTCCCTACACTAGCTGATCCGGAGCGACTGTGTCCAAGATGGAGGCGCCCGGTTTTAAATACTCGAGGTGACGCTGTGCGACCAGGCAATCAATGTAATGCCCACAACCAATATGGCTGCGGCATTACAGTGACTGGCTGGCAATCCCTGCATGTTCATTGGCTCTGTAAATAGCCCCAAACATTCAGGGCGGAGACCCGAGCTCCCACCCGAGTAACCCGGAAATGCTCGGTGCTCGCCGAGCATCCCGAGTAGCGTGATGCTCGGGCGAGTACCGAGCAGTGTCGAGCATGTTCGCTCAACACTAGTTATTTATCATCTATTTTGTGTGGTATACCTTTCTGGATTAAGGGAATAAAATTCAAAGTTTGAAATTTGCCAAATGTTCACATTTGTTGTAAAATTTTTGATATATTCATAAATAAATGCAAATCATATTGACCAAAATATACCACAAACAGAAAGTACAAAGTGTTATGAAAAAACATTCTCAGAATCACTGGGAAATGTTGAAGTGTTCCAGAGTTATTTCCTCATAAAGGGACGCTTCTAAGAATTGTAAAATTTGGCCTGGTCAGGAAGATGAAAACAGGCTTGTGGGTGAAGGGGTTAACGGATTATTCTCATCTCCAAGATCCTATCCTAATATGTAGATATGTAGTAGGTATGATAATAATGTTAGCAAATACCTTCAATTAGAAATGTAGTGTAGTTTTTCTGATTCGCTATATCGCTTATTCCATGTGCAGGGCATTGCAGTACCTTAGGTATCCATAGTTACACAACCACTCATATAGTGACAGTTAGTTAGCTGTTAGTGGTCGTAACCATGGATACTTAAGCTACTGTAATGCCCTGCACATGGGGTAAGCGACCGAACCGAACTTTGGACTAAAGTTCGAGTACCAGAACCCGAACTTCCACAGGTCAGGTCATCCCTAGACACTACCAAAAAAACCATAGTATACAGAACTAGCACCAAAACACTATAAATAATAAGCATTGTAAGTTATTCATAATGTACACAGTGCCATTTCAAAACCACCAGAATACTAGGAGAAACGTGTTGAGGCATTTTGTACAACAATAATACGTGTGCCATATAACACAATAGTGGCATAAGCTAATGTTTATAAGCAATTATATTGATTTAATGTTCTTAAAGTTTAAAGCTAATGCAGAGCAATTCTATTTTTAATAGTTATTCTGCAGACACAAGACTAATTAATAAGAGCATTTTTTCTTTATATTATCCCTGAATCTAGAGGTGGATACATGGAATAAACATAGCTAAATCTACATCTATCTTATGACAAATGGGACCCCATGTAGCCAAATCATTTTGTAATACATTGTTCTGCATAAAAAGTGTCAATAGCTGAAGTTCTGTCAATGAAGATTAAGGCTATGTGCCCACGATGCAGAAATGCTCAGGATTTTTTCCTGAGTGTTTCTGCATCTCCCTGGCAGAAAAAAACGCATGCGGATTGTACATGCGGATTGTACATGCGTTTTTCCTGCCAGGGACATGCGGATGTGAAGCTTTCTTCACTTGCATTTCCGCATGCGGGTTGACAAGCGCTTTCCAAGTGATTTTAGCATCACTTGGAATGTGCTTGTCAACTTGGTCACACTATATAAATCCATGCAAACAGCATGGATTTATATAGTGTGACTCGAGAGAATGGTAAAAAATAAAAAAATAAATATATACTTACGTTCCGATGGCCCCCGATGTCCTGCTTCACTCCGTTCTCTCTTGCCGGCAGTGGTAACTGAAGGACCTGCCGACGTCAGCGTCGCGTGACCTGTCACATGACTATGACGTCAGCGTAGGTCCTTCAGTCCATCGCGAACTGCCGGCAAGCAAGGAGGAGCGCAGCGCGGACCGCCAGAAGGTACCGTATTTTTCGGACTATATGACGCACTGGACCATAAGACACACCTAGGTTTTTGAGGAGGAAAATAAAAAAATATAAATTTAAGCAAAAAATGTGGTCATGATGCACTTTAAAGGGGGAGGGGGTCTTCTGCTGACACTGGTATAGGGGTAATGTCTAGAGATGAGCGTTGTTCTACTCGAACTGTTCGCCAATCTCAAATTCGAGCTGTTTTGGGCGGTGTTCGAGCCGTTCGGCGAACACGAACAATTTGATAAAAATTCGGCTGTTCGAGGTTATGTTCGATAACTGTTCGTGCACCAAAATCATAACTGGATTTTTTCTCAGTAATGATGAAAATTAATGTTAATACGCAGTTTGAGTGTACAGCGGGGTGGGGGGAGGGGCAGGGGATGGATCTCTGCAGGAACAATGAAGATCTCCATTTTTTTTTCTCTTTCCCGCATTTGCAGTGGGGAGGTGCAATCTGTCAGCCTATCAGCAGTGCACACACGGAGCGAAGTGCTTTTTTTCACACAAGCAAGGGCATGTGTCATTGGCAGTGTATGTCACATGTCCTTGCCCTATAAGACCAAGCCATTTTCCCCGTCGCCACCATTTTCTCACTGCTGCAGCTGCGTGTTAGACGGCACCGCTGTTGCTGTGTGCGCTATACCTTGTTAATTTCAAGCCAATTTTCGCACAAATATACAGATAGCTTGGGAGTAGGGAATAGTTGTGATTGCAGTCCTTTTAAGGACTAGGTTACAGCATTTCCTACGACTTTTATCAGGGAGGTCTGTGCTCTTAAATAGATAGGTTGTGGGAGTAAAGACTAATTGTAATTGGAGTCCTTTTCAGGACTAGGTTACATCAGTTCCTATCAGTTTTTGCCAGGCAGGTCTGTGCCAGTGCTGTGCAAGTTTTTTTCACAGCATTTGGCTGAATCTAGCAAAGCTAATCCTTTTTGGCCTATTGCAGAGTGTGTTAGTCAGTGGAGTAGCCTATCTGTGTTGCAAGATATACCACCTGTGTATAGAATACCAATTTTTTTTACTGCACCTAGTGAAGTAAAATCTTTTGGGCATAGCATCATTCTATTAGTCCATCTACACTGACCTCCATCAGGTTGCAAATTAAAACTAATTTTTATCTGCATCTACAGTACCTCTGAAAAAATATTTGGGCTTCTAGCTGTGTGTGGGACTTGTTGTATTAGTCCATCTATACTGACCTCCATCAGGTTGCAAACTGAATATATTTTTTTCTGCATCTACCTCTGAAAAAATATTGGGCTTCTAGCTGTGTGTGGGTCTTGTTCTATTAATCCATCTATACTGACCTCCATCAGGTTGCAAACTGAATATAATTTTTTTCTGCATCTAGCTCTGAAAAAATATTTGGCCTTCTAGCAGTGTGTCGGACTTTCTCTATTAGTCCATCTATACTGACCTCCATCAGGTTGCAAATTAAAACTAATTTTTATCTGCATCTACAGTACCTCTGAAAAAATATTTGGGCTTCTAGCGGTGTGTGGGACTTGTTGTATTAGTCCATCTATACTGACCTCCATCAGGTTGCAAATTAAAACTAATTTTTATCTGCATCTACAGTACCTCTGAAAAAATATTTGGGCTTCTAGCTGTGTGTGGGACTTGTTGTATTAGTCCATCTATACTGACCTCCATCAGGTTGCAAACTGAATATATTTTTTTCTGCATCTACCTCTGAAAAAATATTGGGGTTCTAGCTGTGTGTGGGACTTGTTGTATTAGTCCATCTATACTGACCTCCATCAGGTTGCAAACTGAATATATTTTTTTCTGAATCTACCTCTGAAAAAATATTGGGCTTCTAGCTGTGTGTGGGTCTTGTTCTATTAATCCATCTATACTGACCTCCATCAGGTTGCAAACTGAATATAATTTTTTTCTGCATCTAGCTCTGAAAAAATATTTGGCCTTCTAGCAGTGTGTCGGACTTTCTCTATTAGTCCATCTATACTGACCTCCATCAGGTTGCAAATTAAAACTAATTTTTATCTGCATCTACAGTACCTCTGAAAAAATATTTGGGCTTCTAGCTGTGTGTGGGACTTGTTGTATTAGTCCATCTATACTGACCTCCATCAGGTTGCAAACTGAATATATTTTTTTCTGCCTCTACCTCTGAAAAAATATTGGGGTTCTAGCTGTGTGTGGGACTTGTTGTATTAGTCCATCTATACTGACCTCCATCAGGTTGCAAACTGAATATATTTTTTTCTGCATCTACCTCTGAAAAAATATTGGGCTTCTAGCTGTGTGTGGGTATTGTTCTATTAATCCATCTATACTGACCTCCATCAGGTTGCAAACTGAATATAATTTTTTTCTGCATCTAGCTCTGAAAAAATATTTGGCCTTCTAGCAGTGTGTCGGACTTTCTCTATTAGTCCATCTATACTGACCTCCATCAGGTTGCAAATTAAAACTAATTTTTATCTGCATCTACAGTACCTCTGAAAAAATATTTGGGCTTCTAGCTGTGTGTGGGACTTGTTGTATTAGTCAATCTATACTGACCTCCATCAGGTTGCAAACTGAATATATTTTTTTCTGCATCTACCTCTGAAAAAATATTTGGGCTTCTAGCTGTGTGTGGGACTTGTATTAGTCCATCTATACTGACCTCCATCAGGTTGCAAACTGAATATATTTTTTTCTGCATCTACCTCTGAAAAAATATTGGGCTTCTAGCTGTGTGTGGGTCTTGTTCTATTAATCCATCTATACTGACCTCCATCAGGTTGCAAACTGAATATAATTTTTTTCTGCATCTAGCTCTGAAAAAAATATTTGGCCTTCTAGCAGTGTGTCGGACTTTCTCTATTAGTCCATCTATACTGACCTCCACCAGGTTGCAAATTAAAACTAATTTTTATCTGCAACTACAGTACCTCTGAAAAAATATTTGGGCTTCTAGCTGTGTGTGGGACTTGTTGTATTAGTCCATCTATACTGACCTCCATCAGGTTGCAAATTAAAAATAATTTTTATCTGCATCTACAGTACCTCTGAAAAAATATTTGGGCTTCTAGCTGTGTGTGGGACTTGTTGTATTAGTCCATCTATACTGACCTCCATCAGGTTGCAAACTGAATATATTTTTTTCTGCATCTACCTCTGAAAAAATATTTGGGCTTCTAGCTGTGTGTGGGACTTGTTGTATTAGTCCATCTATACTGACCTCCATCAGGTTGCAAACTGAATATATTTTTTTCTGCATCTACCTGTGAAAAAATATTGGGCTTCTAGCTGTGTGTGGGACTTGTTGTATTAGTCCATTTATACTGACCTCCATCAGGTTGCAAACTGAATATATTTTTTTCTGCATCTACCTCTGAAAAAATATTGGGCTTCTAGCTGTGTGTGGGTCTTGTTCTATTAATCCATCTATACTGACCTCCATCAGGTTGCAAACTGAATATAATTTTTTTCTGCATCTAGCTCTGAAAAAATATTTGGCCTTCTAGCAGTGTGTCGGACTTTCTCTATTAGTCCATCTATACTGACCTCCATCAGGTTGCAAATTAAAACTAATTTTTATCTGCATCTACAGTACCTCTGAAAAAATATTTGGGCTTCTAGCTGTGTGTGGGACTTGTTGTATTAGTCCATCTATACTGACCTCCATCAGGTTGCAAACTGAATATATTTTTTTCTGCATCTACCTCTGAAAAAATATTTGGGCTTCTAGCTGTGTGTGACTTGTTGTATAAGTCCATCTATACTGACCTCCATCAGGTTGCAAACTGAATATATTTTTTTCTGCATCTACCTATGAAAAAATATTGGGCTTCTAGCTGTGTGTGGGACTTGTTGTATTAGTCCATCTATACTGACCTCCATCAGGTTGCAAACTGAATATATTTTTTTCTGCATCTACCTCTGAAAAAATATTGGGCTTCTAGCTGTGTGTGGGTCTTGTTCTATTAATCCATCTATACTGACCTCCATCAGGTTGCAAACTGAATATAATTTTTTTCTGCATCTAGCTCTGAAAAAATATTTGGCCTTCTAGCAGTGTGTCGGACTTTCTCAATTAGTCCATCTATACTGACCTCCATCAGGTTGCAAATTAAAACTAATTTTTATCTGCATCTACAGTACCTCTGAAAAAATATTTGGGCTTCTAGCTGTGTGTGGGACTTGTTGTATTAGTCCATCTATACTGACCTCCATCAGGTTGCAAATTAAAAATAATTTTTATCTGCATCTACAGTACCTCTGAAAAAATATTTGGGCTTCTAGCTGTGTGTGGGACTTGTTGTATTAGTCCATCTATACTGACCTCCATCAGGTTGCAAACTGAATATATTTTTTTCTGCATCTACCTCTGAAAAAATATTTGGGCTTCTAGCTGTGTGTGACTTGTTGTATAAGTCCATCTATACTGACCTCCATCAGGTTGCAAACTGAATATATTTTTTTCTGCATCTACCTCTGAAAAAATATTGGGCTTCTAGCTGTGTGTGGGACTTGTTGTATTAGTCCATCTATACTGACCTCCATCAGGTTGCAAACTGAATATATTTTTTTCTGCATCTACCTCTGAAAAAATATTGGGCTTCTAGCTGTGTGTGGGTCTTGTTCTATTAATCCATCTATACTGACCTCCATCAGGTTGCAAACTGAATATAATTTTTTTCTGCATCTAGCTCTGAAAAAATATTTGGCCTTCTAGCAGTGTGTCGGACTTTCTCAATTAGTCCATCTATACTGACCTCCATCAGGTTGCAAATTAAAACTAATTTTTATCTGCATCTACAGTACCTCTGAAAAAATATTTGGGCTTCTAGCTGTGTGTGGGACTTGTTGTATTAGTCCATCTATACTGACCTCCATCAGGTTGCAAATTAAAAATAATTTTTATCTGCATCTACAGTACCTCTGAAAAAATATTTGGGCTTCTAGCTGTGTGTGGGACTTGTTGTATTAGTCCATCTATACTGACCTCCATCAGGTTGCAAACTGAATATATTTTTTTCTGCATCTACCTCTGAAAAAATATTTGGGCTTCTAGCTGTGTGTGGGACTTGTTGTATTAGTCCATTTATACTGACCTCCATCAGGTTGCAAACTGAATATATTTTTTTCTGCATCTACCTCTGAAAAAATATTGGGCTTCTAGCTGTGTGTGGGTCTTGTTCTATTAATCCATCTATACTGACCTCCATCAGGTTGCAAATTGAATATAATTTTTTTCTGCATCTAGCTCTGAAAAAATATTTGGCCTTCTAGCAGTGTGTCGGACTTTCTCTATTAGTCCATCTATACTGACTTCCATCAGGTTGCAAATTAAAACTAATTTTTATCTGCATCTACAGTACCTCTGAAAAAATATTTGGGCTTCTAGCTGTGTGTGGGACTTGTTGTATTAGTCCATCTATACTGACCTCCATCAGGTTGCAAATTAAAAATAATTTTTATCTGCATCTACAGTACCTCTGAAAAAATATTTGGGCTTCTAGCTGTGTGTGGGACTTGTTGTATTAGTCCATCTATACTGACCTCCATCAGGTTGCAAACTGAATATATTTTTTTCTGCATCTACCTCTGAAAAAATATTTGGGCTTCTAGCTGTGTGTGGGACTTGTTGTATTAGTCCATCTATACTGACCTCCATCAGGTTGCAAACTGAATATATTTTTTTCTGCATCTACCTCTGAAAAAATATTGGGCTTCTAGCTGTGTGTGGGTCTTGTTCTATTAATCCATCTATACTGACCTCCATCAGGTTGCAAACTGAATATAATTTTTTTCTGCATCTAGCTCTGAAAAAATATTTGGCCTTCTAGCAGTGTGTCGGACTTTCTCTATTAGTCCATCTATACTGACCTCCATCAGGTTGCAAATTAAAACGAATTTTAATCTGCATCTACAGTACCTCTGAAAAAATATTTGGGCTTCTAGCTGTGTGTGGGACTTGTTGTATTAGTCCATCTATACTGACCTCCATCAGGTTGCAAATTAAAAATAATTTTTATCTGCATCTACAGTACCTCTGAAAAAATATTTGGGCTTCTAGCTGTGTGTGGGACTTGTTGTATTAGTCCATCTATACTGACCTCCATCAGGTTGCAAACTGAATATATTTTTTTCTGCATCTACCTCTGAAAAAATATTTGGGCTTCTAGCTGTGTGTGGGACTTGTTGTATTAGTCCATCTATACTGACCTCCATCAGGTTGCAAACTGAATATATTTTTTTCTGCATCTACCTCTGAAAAAATATTGGGCTTCTAGCTGTGTGTGGGACTTGTTGTATTAGTCCATCTATACTGACCTCCATCAGGTTGCAAACTGAATATATTTTTTTCTGCATCTACCTCTGAAAAATTATTGGGCTTCTAGCTGTGTGTGGGTCTTGTTCTATTAATCCATCTATACTGACCTCCATCAGGTTGCAAACTGAATATAATTTTTTTCTGCATCCAGCTCTGAAAAAATATTTGGCCTTCTAGCAGTGTGTCGGACTTTCTCTATTAGACCATCTATACTGACCTCCATCAGGTTGCAAATTAAAACTAATTTTTATCTGCAACTACAGTACCTCTGAAAAAATATTTGGGCTTCTAGCTGTGTGTGGGACTTGTTGTATTAGTCCATCTATACTGACCTCCATCAGGTTGCAAATTAAAAATAATTTTTATCTGCATCTACAGTACCTCTGAAAAAATATTTGGGCTTCTAGCTGTGTGTGGGACTTGTTGTATTAGTCCATCTATACTGACCTCCATCAGGTTGCAAACTGAATATATTTTTTTCTGCATCTACCTCTGAAAATATATTTGGGCTTCTAGCTGTGTGTGGGACTTGTTGTATTAGTCCATCTATACTGACCTCCATCAGGTTGCAAACTGAATATATTTTTTTCTGCATCTACCTCTGAAAAAATATTGGGCTTCTAGCTGTGTGTGGGACTTGTTGTATTAGTCCATTTATACAGACCTCCATCAGGTTGCAAACTGAATATATTTTTTTCTGCATCTACCTCTGAAAAAATATTGGGCTTCTAGCTGTGTGTGGGTCTTGTTCTATTAATCCATCTATACTGACCTCCATCAGGTTGCAAACTGAATATAATTTTTTTCTGCATCTAGCTCTGAAAAAATATTTGGCCTTCTAGCAGTGTGTCGGACTTTCTCTATTAGTCCATCTATACTGACCTCCATCAGGTTGCAAATTAAAACTAATTTTTATCTGCATCTACAGTACCTCTGAAAAAATATTTGGGCTTCTAGCTGTGTGTGGGACTTGTTGTATTAGTCCATCTATACTGACCTCCATCAGGTTGCAAACTGAATATATTTTTTTCTGCATCTACCTCTGAAAAAATATTTGGGCTTCTAGCTGTGTGTGGGACTTGTTGTATTAGTCCATCTATACTAACCTCCATCAGGTTGCAAATTAAAAATAATTTTTATCTGCATCTACAGTACCTCTGAAAAAATATTTGGGCTTCTAGCTGTGTGTGGGACTTGTTGTATTAGTCCATCTATACTGACCTCCATCAGGTTGCAAACTGAATATATTTTTTTCTGCATCTACTTCTGAAAAAATATTTGGGCTTCTAGCTGTGTGTGGGACTTGTTGTATTAGTCCATCTATACTGACCTCCATCAGGTTGCAAACTGAATATATTTTTTTCTGCATCTACCTCTGAAAAAATATTGGGCTTCTAGCTGTGTGTGGGACTTGTTGTATTAGTCCATCTATACTGACCTCCATCAGGTTGCAAACTGAATATATTTTTTTCTGCATCTACCTCTGAAAAAATATTGGGCTTCTAGCTGTGTGTGGGTCTTGTTCTATTAATCCATCTATACTGACCTCCATCAGGTTGCAAACTGAATATAATTTTTTTCTGCATCTAGCTCTGAAAAAATATTTGGCCTTCTAGCAGTGTGTCGGACTTTCTCTATTAGTCCATCTATACTGACCTTCATCAGGTTGCAAATTAAAACTAATTTTTATCTGCAACTACAGTACCTCTGAAAAAATATTTGGGCTTCTAGCTGTGTGTGGGACTTGTTGTATTAGTCCATCTATACTGACCTCCATCAGGTTGCAAATTAAAAATAATTTTTATCTGCATCTACAGTACCTCTGAAAAAATATTTGCGCTTCTAGCTGTGTGTGGGACTTGTTGTATTAGTCCATCTATACTGACCTCCATCAGGTTGCAAACTGAATATATTTTTTTCTGCATCTACCTCTGAAAAAATATTTGGGCTTCTAGCTGTGTGTGGGACTTGTTGTATTAGTCCATCTATACTGACCTTCATCAGGTTGCAAACTGAATATATTTTTTTCTGCATCTACCTCTGAAAAAATATTGGGCTTCTAGCTGTGTGTGGGACTTGTTGTATTAGTCCATTTATACTGACCTCCATCAGGTTGCAAACTGAATATATTTTTTTCTGCATCTACCTCTGAAAAAATATTGGGCTTCTAGCTGTGTGTGGGTCTTGTTCTATTAATCGATCTATACTGACCTCCATCAGGTTGCAAACTGAATATAATTTTTTTCTGCATCTAGCTCTGAAAAAATATTTGGCCTTCTAGCAGTGTGTCGGACTTTCTCTATTAGTCCATCTATACTGACCTCCATCAGGTTGCAAATTAAAACTAATTTTTATCTGCATCTACAGTACCTCTGAAAAAATATTTGGGCTTCTAGCTGTGTGTGGGACTTGTTGTATTAGTCCATCTATACTGACCTCCATCAGGTTGCAAACTGAATATATTTTTTTCTGCATCTACCTCTGAAAAAATGTTTGGGCTTCTAGCTGTGTGTGACTTGTTGTATAAGTCCATCTATACTGACCTCCATCAGGTTGCAAACTGAATATATTTTTTTCTGCATCTACCTCTGAAAAAATATTGGGCTTCTAGCTGTGTGTGGGACTTGTTGTATTAGTCCATCTATACTGACGTCCATCAGGTTGCAAACTGAATATATTTTTTTCTGCATCTACCTCTGAAAAAATATTGGGCTTCTAGCTGTGTGTGGGTCTTGTTCTATTAATCCATCTATACTGACCTCCATCAGGTTGCAAACTGAATATAATTTTTTTCTGCATCTAGCGCTGAAAAAATATTTGGCCTTCTAGCAGTGTGTCGGACTTTCTCTATTAGTCCATCTATACTGACCTCCATCAGGTTGCAAATTAAAACTAATTTTTATCTGCATCTACAGTACCTCTGAAAAAATATTTGGGCTTCTAGCTGTGTGTGGGACTTGTTGTATTAGTCCATCTATACTGACCTCCATCAGGTTGCAAATTAAAAATAATTTTTATCTGCATCTACAGTACCTCTGAAAAAATATTTGGGCTTCTAGCTGTGTGTGGGACTTGTTGTATTAGTCCATCTATACTGACCTCCATCAGGTTGCAAACTGAATATATTTTTTTCTGCATCTACCTCTGAAAAAATATTTGGGCTTCTAGCTGTGTGTGGGACTTGTTGTATTAGTCCATTTATACTGACCTCCATCAGGTTGCAAACTGAATATATTTTTTTCTGCATCTACCTCTGAAAAAATATTGGGCTTCTAGCAGTGTGTGGGACTTGTTGTATTAGTCCATCTATACTGACCTCCATCAGGTTGCAAACTGAATATATTTTTTTCTGCATCTACCTCTGAAAAAATATTGGGCTTCTAGCTGTGTGTGGGACTTGTTGTATTAGTCCATCTATACTGACCTCCATCAGGTTGCAAACTGAATATATTTTTTTCTGCATCTACCTCTGAAAAAATATTGGGCTTCTAGCTGTGTGTGGGTCTTGTTCTATTAATCCATCTATACTGACCTCCATCAGGTTGCAAACTGAATATAATTTTTTTCTGCATCTAGCTCTGAAAAAATATTTGGCCTTCTAGCAGTGTGTCGGACTTTCTCTATTAGTCCATCTATACTGACCTTCATCAGGTTGCAAATTAAAACTAATTTTTATCTGCAACTACAGTACCTCTGAAAAAATATTTGGGCTTCTAGCTGTGTGTGGGACTTGTTGTATTAGTCCATCTATACTGACCTCCATCAGGTTGCAAATTAAAAATAATTTTTATCTGCATCTACAGTACCTCTGAAAAAATATTTGGGCTTCTAGCTGTGTGTGGGACTTGTTGTATTAGTCCATCTATACTGACCTCCATCAGGTTGCAAACTGAATATATTTTTTTCTGCATCTACCTCTGAAAAAATATTTGGGCTTCTAGCTGTGTGTGGGACTTGTTGTATTAGTCCATCTATACTGACCTCCATCAGGTTGCAAACTGAATATATTTTTTTCTGCATCTACCTGTGAAAAAATATTGGGCTTCTAGCTGTGTGTGGGACTTGTTGTATTAGTCCATTTATACTGACCTCCATCAGGTTGCAAACTGAATATATTTTTTTCAGCATCTACCTCTGAAAAAATATTGGGCTTCTAGCTGTGTGTGGGTCTTGTTCTATTAATCCATCTATACTGACCTCCATCAGGTTGCAAACTGAATATAATTTTTTTCTGCATCTAGCTCTGAAAAAATATTTGGCCTTCTAGCAGTGTGTCGGACTTTCTCTATTAGTCCATCTATACTGACCTCCATCAGGTTGCAAATTAAAACTAATTTTTATCTGCATCTACAGTACCTCTGAAAAAATATTTGGGCTTCTAGCTGTGTGTGGGACTTGTTGTATTAGTCCATCTATACTGACCTCCATCAGGTTGCAAACTGAATATATTTTTTTCTGCATCTACCTCTGAAAAAATGTTTGGGCTTCTAGCTGTGTGTGACTTGTTGTATAAGTCCATCTATACTGACCTCCATCAGGTTGCAAACTGAATATATTTTTTTCTGCATCTACCTCTGAAAAAATATTGGGCTTCTAGCTGTGTGTGGGACTTGTTGTATTAGTCCATCTATACTGACCTCCATCAGGTTGCAAACTGAATATATTTTTTTCTGCATCTACCTCTGAAAAAATATTGGGCTTCTAGCTGTGTGTGGGTCTTGTTCTACTAATCCATCTATACTGACCTCCATCAGGTTGCAAACTGAATATAATTTTTTTCTGCATCTAGCTCTGAAAAAATATTTGGCCTTCTAGCAGTGTGTCGGACTTTCTCTATTAGTCCACCTATACTGACCTCCATCAGGTTGCAAATTAAAACTAATTTTTATCTGCATCTACAGTACCTCTGAAAAAATATTTGGGCTTCTAGCTGTGTGTGGGACTTGTTGTATTAGTCCATCTATACTGACCTCCATCAGGTTGCAAATTAAAAATAATTTTTATCTGCATCTACAGTACCTCTGAAAAAATATTTGGGCTTCTAGCTGTGTGTGGGACTTGTTGTATTAGTCCATCTATACTGACCTCCATCAGGTTGCAAACTGAATATATTTTTTTCTGCATCTACCTCTGAAAAAATATTTGGGCTTCTAGCTGTGTGTGGGACTTGTTGTATTAGTCCATTTATACTGACCTCCATCAGGTTGCAAACTGAATATATTTTTTTCTGCATCTACCTCTGAAAAAATATTGGGCTTCTAGCAGTGTGTGGGACTTGTTGTATTAGTCCATCTATACTGACCTCCATCAGGTTGCAAACTGAATATATTTTTTTCTGCATCTACCTCTGAAAAAATATTGGGCTTCTAGCTGTGTGTGGGTCTTGTTCTATTAATCCATCTATACTGACCTCCATCAGGTTGCAAACTGAATATAATTTTTTTCTGCATCTAGCTCTGAAAAAATATTTGGCCTTCTAGCAGTGTGTCGGACTTTCTCTATTAGTCCATCTATACTGACCTCCATCAGGTTGCAAATTAAAACTAATTTTTATCTGCATCTACAGTACCTCTGAAAAAATATTTGGGCTTCTAGCTGTGTGTGGGACTTGTTGTATTAGTCCATCTATACTGACCTCCATCAGGTTGCAAATTAAAAATAATTTTTATCTGCATCTACAGTACCTCTGAAAAAATATTTGGGCTTCTAGCTGTGTGTGGGACTTGTTGTATTAGTCCATCTATACTGACCTCCATCAGGTTGCAAACTGAATATATTTTTTTCTGCATCTACCTCTGAAAAAATATTTGGGCTTCTAGCTGTGTGTGGGACTTGTTGTATTAGTCCATCTATACTGACCTCCATCAGGTTGCAAACTGAATATATTTTTTTCTGCATCTACCTCTGAAAAAATATTGGGCTTCTAGCTGTGTGTGGGACTTGTTGTATTAGTCCATCTATACTGACCTCCATCAGGTTGCAAACTGAATATATTTTTTTCTGCATCTACCTCTGAAAAAATATTGGGCTTCTAGCTGTGTGTGGGTCTTGTTCTATTAATCCATCTATACTGACCTCCATCAGGTTGCAAACTGAATATAATTTTTTTCTGCATCTAGCTCTGAAAAAATATTTGGCCTTCTAGCAGTGTGTCGGACTTTCTCTATTAGTCCATCTATACTGACCTCCATCAGGTTGCAAATTAAAACTAATTTTTATCTGCATCTACAGTACCTCTGAAAAAATATTTGGGCTTCTAGCTGTGTGTGGGACTTGTTGTATTAGACCATCTATACTGACCTCCATCAGGTTGCAAACTGAATATATTTTTTTCTGCATCTACCTCTGAAAAAATATTTGGGCTTCTAGCTGTGTATGGGACTTGTTGTATAAGTCCATCTATACTGACCTCCATCAGGTTGCAAACTGAATATATTTTTTTCTGCATCTACCTCTGAAAAAATATTGGGCTTCTAGCTGTGTGTGGGACTTGTTGTATTAGTCCATCTATACTGACCTCCATCAGGTTGCAAACTGAATATATTTTTTTCTGCATCTACCTCTGAAAAAATATTGGGCTTCTAGCTGTGTGTGGGTCTTGTTCTATTAATCCATCTATACTGACCTCCATCAGGTTGCAAACTGAATATAATTTTTTTCTGCATCTAGCTCTGAAAAAATATTTGGCCTTCTAGCAGTGTGTCGGACTTTCTCTATTAGTCCATCTATACTGACGTCCATCAGGTTGCAAATTAAAACTAATTTTTATCTGCATCTACAGTACCTCTGAAAAAATATTTGGGCTTCTAGCTGTGTGTGGGACTTGTTGTATTAGTCCATCTATACTGACCTCCATCAGGTTGCAAATTAAAAATAATTTTTATCTGCATCTACAGTACCTCTGAAAAAATATTTGGGCTTCTAGCTGTGTGTGGGACTTGTTGTATTAGTCCATCTATACTGACCTCCATCAGGTTGCAAACTGAATATATTTTTTTCTGCATCTACCTCTGAAAAAATATTTGGGCTTCTAGCTGTGTGTGGGACTTGTTGTATTAGTCCATTTATACTGACCTCCATTAGGTTGCAAACTGAATATATTTTTTTCTGCATCTACCTCTGAAAAAATATTGGGCTTCTAGCAGTGTGTGGGACTTGTTGTATTAGTCCATCTATACTGACCTCCATCAGGTTGCAAACTGAATATATTTTTTTCTGCATCTACCTCTGAAAAAATATTGGGCTTCTAGCTGTGTGTGGGTCTTGTTCTATTAATCCATCTATACTGACCTCCATCAGGTTGCAAACTGAATATAATTTTTTTCTGCATCTAGCTCTGAAAAAATATTTGGCCTTCTAGCAGTGTGTCGGACTTTCTCTATTAGTCCATCTATACTGACCTCCATCAGGTTGCAAATTAAAACTAATTTTTATCTGCATCTACAGTAACTCTGAAAAAATATTTGGGCTTCTAGCTGTGTGTGGGACTTGTTGTATTAGTCCATCTATACTGACCTCCATCAGGTTGCAAATTAAAAATAATTTTTATCTGCATCTACAGTACCTCTGAAAAAATATTTGGGCTTCTAGCTGTGTGTGGGACTTGTTGTATTAGTCCATCTATACTGACCTCCATCAGGTTGCAAACTGAATATATTTTTTTCTGCATCTACCTCTGAAAAAATATTTGGGCTTCTAGCTGTGTGTGGGACTTGTTGTATTAGTCCATCTATACTGACCTCCATCAGGTTGCAAACTGAATATATTTTTTTCTGCATCTACCTCTGAAAAAATATTGGGCTTCTAGCTGTGTGTGGGACTTGTTGTATTAGTCCATCTATACTGACCTCCATCAGGTTGCAAACTGAATATATTTTTTTCTGCATCTACCTCTGAAAAAATATTGGGCTTCTAGCTGTGTGTGGGTCTTGTTCTATTAATCCATCTATACTGACCTCCATCAGGTTGCAAACTGAATATAATTTTTTTCTGCATCTAGCTCTGAAAAAATATTTGGCCTTCTAGCAGTGTGTCGGACTTTCTCTATTAGTCCATCTATACTGACCTCCATCAGGTTGCAAATTAAAACTAATTTTTATCTGCATCTACAGTACCTCTGAAAAAATATTTGGGCTTCTAGCTGTTTGTGGGACTTGTTGTATTAGTCCATCTATACTGACCTCCATCAGGTTGCAAACTGAATATATTTTTTTCTGCATCTACCTCTGAAAAAATATTTGGGCTTCTAGCTGTGTATGGGACTTGTGGTATAAGTCCATCTATACTGACCTCCATCAGGTTGCAAACTGTATATATTTTTTTCTGCATCTACCTCTGAAAAAATATTGGGCTTCTAGCTGTGTGTGGGACTTGTTGTATTAGTCCATCTATACTGACCTCCATCAGGTTGCAAACTGAATATATTTTTTTCTGCATCTACCTCTGAAAAAATATTGGGCTTCTAGCTGTGTGTGGGTCTTGTTCTATTAATCCATCTATACTGACCTCCATCAGGTTGCAAACTGAATATAATTTTTTTCTGCATCTAGCTCTGAAAAAATATTTGGCCTTCTAGCAGTGTGTCGGACTTTCTCTATTAGTCCATCTATACTGACCTCCATCAGGTTGCAAATTAAAACTAATTTTTATCTGCATCTACAGTACCTCTGAAAAAATATTTGGGCTTCTAGCTGTGTGTGGGACTTGTTGTATTAGTCCATCTATACTGACCTCCATCAGGTTGCAAATTAAAAATAATTTTTATCTGTATCTACAGTACCTCTGAAAAAATATTTCGGCTTCTAGCTGTGTGTGGGACTTGTTGTATTAGTCCATCTATACTGACCTCCATCAGGTTGCAAACTGAATATATTTTTTTCTGCATCTACCTCTGAAAAAATATTTGGGCTTCTAGCTGTGTGTGGGATTTGTTGTATTAGTCCATCTATACTGACCTCCATCAGGTTGCAAACTGAATATATTTTTTTCTGCATCTACCTCTGAAAAAATATTGGGCTTCTAGCAGTGTGTGGGACTTGTTGTATTAGTCCATCTATACTGACCTCCATCAGGTTGCAAACTGAATATATTTTTTTCTGCATCTACCTCTGAAAAAATATTGGGCTTCTAGCTGTGTGTGGGTCTTGTTCTATTAATCCATCTATACTGACCTCCATCAGGTTGCAAACTGAATATAATTTTTTTCTGCATCTAGCTCTGAAAAAATATTTGGCCTTCTAGCAGTGTTTCGGACTTTCTCTATTAGTCCATCTATACTGACCTCCATCAGGTTGCAAATTAAAACTAATTTTTATCTGCATCTACAGTACCTCTGAAAAAATATTTGGGCTTCTAGCTGTGTGTGGGACTTGTTGTATTAGTCCATCTATACTGACCTCCATCAGGTTGCAAACTGAATATATTTTTTTCTGCATCTAACCCAGCCAATAGTTTTGGCCTAATACCACAGTTTGGCCACTCAGCTCTGCTCGGTTACCATCCATTGTTTTTTTGTGCAAACAACTCCAGAGTTGTGAATTAGTTAACCACCAAAATGAGTGGAAAAAGGCCTGCTGCTGGTGGAAAGGGGAATAGGCATGTTGGGAAGGGGAAAAAAGGTTGTGTCCGTGGGGTAGGTGTTAAAGCAACAGTAACATCTGCAGAAGAAAGACCATCTTCCAGCCAAACTAAAATGTCTACTTCTTTTAGCGGACAATGTGATAAGATCCCTTTCTTACGGCCACGCCAATCGCTACAAATTCCAGATGAGGCACAAAAACAGCAGGTGCTTCAACGGATATCAAGTGCTCCTTTAAGTGGGCTCTCCTCCACATCAACTTCAACATCACAAATACTCCAGTCCTCAAAGGTGTCACCCAAATCGCACTTGCTTCCTCACAGCTCCCAAATCTCCAGCTGCCCGTCTGAGTATGAGGTAGAACAGATGGTTGAGTCTGCAGAGCTGTTTACTCATACTATAGCCTGGGAATCAGAGGTCGACTCCAGCGCTTCTGTGAATCCAGACGAGGAAATGATCTGCACTGATGCCCAGAATCTTTATGAGTCGGATCCAGGACCAGACGCAGAAGGTTCTGACCATAATGTAGACCCTCATTCCCAAACTGTAACTCCTGTTGGTGGAGACAATGAGGAAGACAATGATAAGACTCAAATACCTGATTGGAGCGACAACTTTAGTTTTTTGTCAGGGCAGGAACAGGTTGGCTCTGAGGACGACGGGTGTGATAACACACAGGGTGATGATGATGAGGTTGGAGATCCCACGTACTGTCAACCCACAGTCAGCCAAGAGATGAGGTCAGCAGAGGAGGTGGAGGAAGATGCTAGTGACGACGAGGTCAGGTTGCGCCTTCCTGGACAGAGACGTAGTACTGGAAGCACGTCAACAACTGCATCCTCAAACACAACTCTGCCTCTCACCACAAGTCGTGGTGGCTCTTCAGGTCGCATGGGTGCTAAGCCTTGCATAGCCTGGGCATTTTTTCAGATCGATAAAGATGACCCAACTCGTGTTATCTGTAACATTTGTCAGCAAAAGCTAAGTAGAGGCCAAAAAATACATAGTTTGAGTACTTCATGCATGAACCGGCACATGGACATGAAGCATAAGTTGCAGTGGGAAGCTCAGTGTGCTACAATGCGGCCTAGCCGGCCGGGCCAACCACCGTCTGCCATATCTTGTGCATCCGCGGCCTCTTCATCCTCTGTGACTGGGGGGACAGCAGTCACACCTGTTTTGGGGCGCAGACCTGCCACCTCTTTACCCGCAACAGCCAGCGTGATTGGCAGGTCATCATTTTCTTTGGAGGTGGTAACAGCAGCTGGTGTTGAGCGCTGTCCGACATCGATAGCACCACCTTTGAATCAAGGCAACCTAACATGTCCGCCTGCATCTTCCTCACAGACCGGCAGTTTGCCGGGGACACCCTTATCAACCCCGTCTAAGCACAATAGCCAGCCCTCGGTCCCTCAGATGTGGACAAGTAAAAGACCATTTCCTCCTAGCCATGAGAAAGCTAAGAGGTTGAATTTCACCATCTGCAAGCTCTTGGCTACAGAAATGCTGCCTTTCCGCCTGGTGGACACAGAGGATTTTCGAGACCTTATGTCCGTCGCAGTGCCCCAGTACCAGATGCCCAGTCGGCACTACTTCTCAAAGAAAGGTGTGCCTGCGCTCCACCAGCATGTCGCACACAACATCACCGCTTCTTTGAGAAACTCTGTGTGTGACAGGGTGCATTTCACCACAGACACTTGGACGAGTAGGCATGGACAGGGGCGTTACATGTCGCTGACTGGGCACTGGGTAACTATGGTGACAGCAGGACAAGGGGCTGCTGTCCAAGTCTTGCCGTCCCCACGAGTTGTGCGTCAATCCTCTTTATGTCAAAGTTCCTCCACTGCTTCTGCCTCCTCAACCTCCTCTCGGTCTTCCACCTGCACCCAAAGCCTGTCTGGTCATGCCACAAGCTTTCTAACTGCACAGAAGGGATCCTGCACACCTCCTTACTATGCTGGCAGTAGGGCTCAACGTCATCAGGCGGTTTTTACATTGAAATGTCTGGGAAATGTGAGTCACACAGCTGAGGAGTTGTGGTCAGCTCTGGAGAACCAATTTCATGAATGGTTGTCTCCACTGGACCTGAAACCAGGGAAGGCCATGTGCGACAATGCTGCAAACCTGGGTGCGGCCCTTCGCCGGGGCAATGTCACACACGTGCCTTGTATGGCTCACGTGTTGAACCTGGTTGTCCAGCAATTTTTAGCCCACTATCCCAGACTAGATGGCCTTCTGCAGAGGGCACGGTCGCTTTGTGCTCACTTCCGCCGTTCGCATCCCGCAGCTCAGCGACTTACATCTCTACAGAAGTCGTTGGGCCTGCCACTTCACCGGCTAAAATGCGATGTGCCTACCCGGTGGAATTCAACTCTGCACATGTTGCAGCGACTGTGGCAGCACCGACAAGCCCTGGTGCAATACGTTCTGACGTATAGCCTGGGCCAACGAGATTCAGAGGTGGGGCAAATCACGCTGGAGGAGTGGTCTCAGATCAGGGACCTATGCACCCTTCTGCACAGTTTTGAAATGGCGACGAAGATGTTTAGTGCTGACGATGCCATTATCAGCATGACTATTCCGGTGATTTACATGCTGGAGCACATGTTAAACAGAATTCGGAGTCAGGTGGTGGCACAAGAGGAGGTGGAGGAAGTAGAGGAGGAGGAGTTGTATGCGGAAGGGCTAACATCTGCAAGGTCCAGACGGTCGGCAGCACCAAGGCGGCAGGCATGTGAGGGTGGGGGAGATGGTTTTACCAGGGCGCATGGTAGCAGCCAAACTAGTGAGGAAGGTGCAGGAGCCCAGGAAGAAGTGGAGGACGAACTGATGGAAGACTCATCAGATGAGGGAGACCTTGATCACATTTCTGTTGTGCGAGGTTGGGGGGAGAGGACAGAGGAAGGAAGCATGATTGTTACCTCGCCACCAACACAACAGGGACTTGGTGCTCCTGGATGCGCAACACACATGAGTGCCTTCTTGCTGCACTACCTGCAACATGACCCTCGAATTGTGAGAATTAGAAATAATCCTGACTACTGGGTTGCCACACTGTTAGATCCCCGGTACAAAAGTAAATTTGCAGAAATTATTCCTGCCATAGAAAGGGATGCACGCATGCAGGAGTATCAGCAGAGACTGTTGCAGAATCTTACATGTGCTTTTCCACAAAATACCAGTGGTGCACGTAGTGAATCTCACAGTTCCAACTTGCCAACCGTGGGACCGTCAAGTGTTCAGCACTCAAACCGTAACAGAACCACAGTATCTGCTGGTAACATCAATTTTGCGGAATCATTTCACCACTTTTTTAGCCCATCCTTTGCAAGGCCACAGGAGACAAGAAGTCTGACACATAGTCAACGCCTAGAGACGATGGTACAGGAGTATCTCCAAGTAAACATTGAAGCCACGACTGTGTCACTGGACCCTTGCTCTTTTTGGGCTTCCAATCTGGATAAATGGCCGGAGCTAGCCACTTACGCCTTGGAGATCTTGTCATGCCCCGCAGCCAGCGTTCTGTCTGAACGTGTGTTCAGCGCTGCTGGTGGTGTGCTGACAGATAAGCGCACGCGGCTCTCCACTGATAATGTAGACAGACTCACGTTCATAAAGATGAGCAAATCATGGATCCGAAACGACTTTTCTACCCCTGTGTCATCCTGGGGAGAGTAAAAGCTTGATGATTGTTTAAAATCACCCTACCAACCGTTTTAAGCTTTCAAATTACTAATCATGTTTATCTGTATCTTGACTGGAAAATAATTTGGGCTTTGTAGCAGTGTGCAGCACTGATCCTATTAGGCCATCTATAATAAGCTCCACCAGATTTAAAATTAAAAATAATTTTTAGCTGCATCTAGCCCGGAAAATAATTTTGGGGCTCCGAGATGCGCAAGACACATAAGTGCCTTCTTGCTGCACTACCTGCAGCATGACCCTCATATTGTCAGAATTCGAAGTAATCATGACTACTGGGTTGCCACACTCTTAGATCCCCCAAACTTTTCGATCAACCTTTTCATTTTAATAAAGACCAAAAAAATGGTCATTTTTGAAATTATAAGCATTAGCAGGTTGTTAGAAACTGAAATCAAACAGTTTTCAACTCAAAACTTTATTCTAGGTGATGTTACATTTTCACATAGGACCCCTTGTTCGAAAGGAGCTTCTGAACTCTCTCGTCCATTGAATTTGTCAGGTTTTGGATGGTTTCTGCTTCAATTGTTTTGCATGAGGACAGAATACCCTCCCAGAGCTGTTGCTTAGATGTGAACTGCCTCCCGCCATCATAGACACTCCTTTTAATGATGCTCCAAAGGTTCTGAATGGGGTAGAGGTCAGGGGAGCATGGGGGTCACACCATAAGTTTGTCCCCTTTTATGCCCATATCAGCCAGAGATGCAGATGTTTTATGTGCAGCATGAGATGGTGCATTATCATGCAGAAAAATGATCTTGCTGTGAAATACACGGTTCTTCTTCTTGAACCATGGCAGGAAGTGCTGTTTGAGAAAATCCACATACATTATGGAGTTCATCTTTAGCGCCTTCAGGGATCCTAAAGGGGCCGACAATCTCTCTCCCCATGATTCCAGCCCAAAACATTACTCCACCTCCTCCTTGTTGGCGCTGTAGCCGTGTTTGCGTGGGGTGTCCATCAACCAGCCATCCTCCACTCCATCCATCTGGACCATCGAGCGCTGCACGGCACTCATCCGTGAACAAAACAGTTTTGAAATCAGTCTTCATGTAATGTTTGGCCCACTGGAGCCGTTTCTGCTTGTGTGAAGTGGATAGAGGAGGTCGACAGGATGGCGTATGCACAGCTGCAAACCTCTGAAGGACCCTGCATCTTGTTGTTCGGGGGACGTTGGAGGCACAAGCAGCTTCAAAAACTTGTCTGCTGCTATGACAAGGCTGTTTTGCCGCTGCTCTTTCAACCTGACGTAATTGCCTGTAGGAAAGAGTCCTCAATTTGCCCTTATCAGCACGCACACGTGTGTACTGTGAATCAGCTACATACTTCTTGATTGCCAAGACACTTCATCCTGATCATCGCACAATGTTGATTGTAGTCATGCCTTGACCTAAACACTCCACAATTTGTTGCTTCTCAGCAGCCGACACATCCTTTTTCTTTCCCATTTTGGCAGAAAATGTAGGCTGCTGAATAATGTGAGAGAGCCTTCTTAAGTAGTCTTGCCTTTCATTGGACACACCTGCCAAACTAATTAGCACTGGTGTCTGCAATTGCTTACAGTGATATAAAGAGCCCTGACACACATCACCATCAATGAGTTTAACTGACAAACAAACAAATTCTTCCCTTATCACTCCTAAACACTTTTTGCATAATAATTTGGAACACAGTGTACATGTGCTTTTCCACAAAACACCAGTGGTTCACGTAGTGAATCTTACAGTTCTAACTTGCCAACCGTCGTCTGTATGGAGTTGTTCAATAAAGGGCCCAAAATTAAGATAACATAGATGGGAGAGGTCTCTATGAATAGGAATTCCTAAGTATTTGATACCCTGTGAGGGCCAGGCAAAGGGAAAGTTGGACTGGATGGAATCCTATATGGATTTGGGGAGGGAGACATCGAGGGCCTCAGACTTCGCTGCATTGATTTTAAAATTTGACCATGTAACAAAGTGATCTATTTCAGCCATAACAGCATGGATGGATATATGTGATTGAGTGATATATACTAGGACATCATCAGCAAATAGAGAGCACTTGTACTCGGTGCCTCCCACCTCAATCCACCTAATATTGGGGTTATGGCGAATTGATGAGAGCAGGTGCTCCGTCACTAGGATGTATAAGAGAGGGGACAGAGAACATCCCTGCCTTGCCCCATTGGTGATTGTGAAAGGTGATGAAAATGTTCTGACGCACCCCCTGGGCCTTGGGACACCCGGAGCCGGACCCTTTTTGGTGGATGCTGGTGGTTGTAGTCTCCGTGGCGGCAACCCGGTTCCGTGGCTCAGGGCGGTCAAACCAGTGGCGGAACTATTTATGTGGTTTTGATGTTTAAATGTCTGACTACGCCACCCGTGGATTGCGGTCAGAGTGAACCGCCGCTCCAGGGCAGACCGCTGAGGCTGGTGTTGTGGGTGCAGCAGAGCGTAGCATAACTCCCCACGGGATGAGTATAGCCTCAGGGCAGTGTATGCGGAGGATGGGGGTGATGGTGCAGGGCAGCAGCAGTAATGACACGAAGTCAGTGATGCAGTCCAGGGCCTTTACTCACAGTTCTTATTATCCAGACCACGTCTGCAGGTAACGGCTGCCCACGTCGTACTGTGCTCACCAGGTGAGGGGCTCAGACAACTCCCAGATAACTTTGGAGTGCTTCACAGGACCCCCTTTGTGTGTCCTTTGTCTGGCCTTTCTTACCAACCCT
Source organism: Phyllobates terribilis (assembly GCF_046119375.1). Taxonomy (NCBI): domain Eukaryota; kingdom Metazoa; phylum Chordata; class Amphibia; order Anura; family Dendrobatidae; genus Phyllobates; species Phyllobates terribilis. The sequence goes on from NW_027362761.1 coordinate 1,019,796,645, forward strand.
TCTGTCCGGCTGCCTCGGGCCTCCTCTTGGTAAACTTGGCGCCAGTTTCCCTGACCCTATGTGGTGCCTTCCTAGCGGGTGTAGCGAGGGGCTGCGCCACATAAAATGTCACAGCCTCCTGTTTCTAGCTGAGGGTCGTTTCCTGCCTCCACTAGTTTCGGGGACCGGTCTCCCCCTTTGGCCTGACCCCTTCACGCAGGTGGATTCTGGCGTGCGGTGGCGACTCGCCCGTCCGCACCCCTGAGATCCCTTCGTTCCTCGTTCCTGGAGCCTTCTCCGCTCCTCTTCCTTCCTTCTCCCTCTTGCAGGCCTGGGCCTCTGTTAGTAGGCCCGCCTCCGGAGCAGAGCTCATGCAGAGCCCCTGCTCCCTGCCACTTCTGCTCAGACTTCTCTGCACTGAACTAAGATGGTGCCCACCTTTTATACTCCCTTCTCAATGCACCCAGGAACTGCTTCCTCCCTGCTCCTGCACTACAGGGTTCCCCTTCCTCAGTGTTCCCTCCCCCCACCCCAGCCAGGGACAGGGACTGTCGTGCCCATCTCAGGGGCATATTGGTCGCCCTGCCCCACGGCAATGTGGTGTAATGCATACAGGTGTCGGGTCCTGATCCACACTACATCCTTACCTGAGAGTGAGATATCACACCTCTGGGTGAGGTGCAATACCTCTGTAGCAACCGAGCCCTCAGGGTGCTACAGTTCCATTTATCTTCAGCCTAGGTGACGTATTGCGATACAGGGCCGTGATTTTGGCTATAAAAGGGTCCCCTAGACCCCTACCCCAAGCTTTTTAAGAGAATCATATATGGCGTGCCAGGAGACTCTATGGAATGCTTTCTCAGCATCCAACGAGAGTATCTAATTACAAATTTTTAACTGCATCTAGCCCAGGAAATACTTTGTGCCTAGTAGCAGTGTCTGCTAGTCAGCGGATTATCCCGGCTGTTAAGCAAGCTACACCACCTGTAGTTTGGACACTTCATTTTTTCAAAGGAAATGCTTCGGGACCACGGGATACTCAGTGAAGAGCATCAGGAGGCACCCCAAGGCATAGGGGCTGGGACTGGCAGTAGGATGCCTTGCGGTGGACAGCCGAGCTCGATCCTTATAAAAGCTTTTTAACTGCAGCAGCTTTAGTGGACGCTACTGGAGCTGGAATTACGCGGCTGCTGGCATGAGACTTGCCCTCCAATAGATCCTTGTAAATGGATTTAAAGTGTATTCATTCAAATTAGAGAGACAATTTAAATTAAAAAGCTTAGAGCTGCCTCCACCACAGGGGGGCTCGCTCGACCCACCAGTGGACAGGCACCAGTATTGGGAGAGGGGGGCTGGCCATCAGGGTTCACCGCGGCTCTGGCACAAACCCGGCGACACGGAGGTGGCACGGGCAGGAGCGGACTGGCCGTGTCGGCTTCTCACTTTTTGGATTTTAGAAGGGCATGACATACCTATATCTGTGTCTCCCCCTCCTTTTACTCCTCCACCTCTTTTCTTTTCGCATGACTATATGTACTTGTCACTTTTCCATGTGTTAGTTATGTCTTCTGAGCAGTTTGTCAGCTTTTGGACACCTTTGAAGGTGTTTTCTATGTGTTTCTATGTGTTTTTGTTTGCCTGCCATTGGTTTTAACGGTGTTCGAAGTTGTTCGACGAACAGTTCGACGAACAGTTCGGCGAACACACGGGTGTTCGACGAACCGAACCGAACTCGAACACTACGGGGATGGCTCAACACTAGTAATGTCCCCCAATTCTGACAATATCCCCATCCTGGTATATATGCCGCCCCCTTCCTTTTATATGTGGTCCCCATCCCCATCCTGGTATACCTGGCATCCCTCCATCCTGATATGCATGGCTCCCTCATCCTTATCCTGGTAAGCATGGCACCCCTCATCCCCAATGCTGGTATGCATGGCACCCATCATCCCTGTCCTGGTATGCATGGCACCCCTCATCTCTGTCCTGGTATGCATGGCTCCCCTCATCCCTGTCCTGGTATGCATGGCACCCCTAATCCCTATCCTGGTATGCATGGCACCCCTAATCCCTGTCCTGGTATGCATGGCACCCCTCATCCCTGTCCTGGTATGCATGGCACCCCTAATCCCTATCCTGGTATGCATGGCACTCCTAATCCCTGTCCTGGTATGCATGGCACCCCTCCCTGTCCTGGTATGCAGGCACCCCTAATCCCTATCCTGGTATGCATGGCATCCCTCATCCCTGCCCTGGTATGCTTGGCACCCCTAATCCCTGTCCTGGTATGCATGGCACCCCTAATCCCTGTCCTGGTATGCATGGCACTTCTAATCCCTGTCCTAGTATGCATGGTCCCCTTAATCCCCATCAGGCTGCACATTAAAAAAAAATAAACACTCATACTCACCTCTCTTCTCTCCTCAAGCGCTGCGTCCGGTCTGCCTGCACTGATTTCTCCATGTGAGCATGGCAGTGACGTCATGCGCGGCTCACATGGAGAGATGTGCTGCCGGAAGTCACTGCTCCCCACGCCGGGTCTGTGTGCGCAGGGAGCAGTGACTTCACTCTCCTTCATAGCCGGCACTCAGCGGCGTGGAAAGAGGTTGAATATTCATGCCCTATAACAGCGGGCAGAGTAGATAGCTGGCAGCAGCCGCAGCGCGGCTACACTGTATACCGCTATTAAGGAGCATGAATATTCAGTGCTCCCCACACCTTATGGGAGTGGGGAGCAGTGAATATTCATTTTCTTTAGCAGCGGGGACAGTGTAGGCTGCAGCAGGCGGCTGCTGCCTCCTGTGCCCCGCTCCTCCACCGATACCGCTCCCCCCACACCCCACATAAATGTTCACCCCCCCAACATTCGGACTATAAGACGCACCCCCCATTTTCCTCCAAAATTTTGGAGAAAAAAAGTGCGTCTTATGGTCCGAAAAATACGGTAAGTATATATTTATTTTTTATTTTATTCTTTTTTTTTTACAGTTTTCTATGGTATCTGGGTCCGGAGGAGAGTCTCCTTTTCTCTAGGCCTGGGTACCATCCGCACATTAGAACGCATGGAATGCGCATCTACATATACAGTGATGCGTAATCCATGCGATCTAATGCAAGTCAATGGCGGCGAAAACGCAGCACTTCCGCAAAATAGTTGCTAGTGCTGCGTTTTTTCCACAATGATAATCCGCAGCGGAAATTTCCACAGCACGTGCACAGCACGTGGATTATCATTGGGGGACATGGCAGGCCTTCTACCATGCATTTTTTAACCGTTTCTGCAGCGTTTTTGCCGCTGCGGAAGCGCTTAAAAAACGCATCGTGGGCACACAGCCTAAAGAAGTGTGTATTCACATATACCACCTGCATCCTGATGCATCCACAAGTAATGGAAAAACAGAAGGAATCTGCTGTGCACATTCTCTAATATTACAGCCATCATTTCTTTACGTATTTTGAAAAGAATCTCACAGTATGTCTCTTGTTGTAAAACTGCTCACTTAGGAAATGATGAGATTATCTTTTTATTCTCCAATATTCACTTTGGATACTTGACATCTGTGCATTTTTTTCGGACTTTGTCACTAGATGGCGACATTCCTTTAATAAATATTCATAGGATTTTACATTTTTTTAGTATGTTCTTCTCATTTTCTGGAGCACCAGAGTCACATGATTGTCTACAATATTAATATGAAATTGATATACTAAATACCAGCCAATAAACCTCAGTCACAGAAGACACTTGAGATTTATTACTTTGGAAAAATGTGACAATCTTTTTTTCTCCCAGACCTGTAACCATGCCAAAATTACATCTACTGTGTCTAGAAGAAGGGTTTTATCATCAGTTTTTAAGGGATTTCTTTACTGTAATGGCAGTGAATCAATAGATCTCTCAAGCTGAGGAATATATTGAGGTTGAATCATTTTATAGGGACAGGGGCCCGGACTGGGACTGAAATTCAGCCCTGGCATTAAAAAGCACACAAGCAAGCCCAAGATGCCACCCCCATCCCCAGATGGGAGTCTCTACTGCTAATATTACCCTGCCTAGAGGAAATCAAGGTTTGCTGTAAGGCCAATATTATTAATAATACTGTTATATAAGATTAATTAATAATAATAAAAATAATATTGCAATATAATAGACAAATACCAACAGACAATTGCCATATATTGCCAGCATATACAGTTGTGATAATGCCACCATACCTACTATTAACCAAAACCACTGTACTAGGATTGATATTATCACCATGCAGGGACCACACAGTATGATCACTACACCCCCCATACAGTATGGCCATCACAGCCCATAATATAGTATAGCCACCTCAACCCCCACACAGTAAAGTCACCAAAGCTCCCACACGCTATTGCACCACAGTCCTCTATACAGTTTGTGCACCACAGCCCCCCATATCATATGGCCATCAGTGCCCTCTCTCACAGCATGGCCACCACAGCCCCCTACACTCAACCCAACTCCCAGGCCCAATAAAATGACAAAAGTAATAAAAAACCTTATACTCACCAAAATCCTGGGTTCCTCATTCAGCGTAGCCTCTGTCTCCTCTCCTAGGTTGTATAAAAGTGTCATAGTAAGTGGTAGAGCAGGGAGCTGAGGACTCTCTGCTCCACTACATCTTAAGGATGCTGATATTGATAGCAATGGTTCTATCAATGCGACCCACGGCCGGACTGGCCCTTCTGGCATTTGTTAGAATTACCTTATGACCAGTCTTGCCCTGAACACAAGAGTGCAGCAATCTTCTCCCCATTTTTTCCTCTAAAATTCTGGGCCTGATGATAGAATCCTGATGGACTCTATTATAAACAATTATTGTTTTGAGTGGGCAACTTTTGCTCTCAACATATTTTAAAGGGAATTTGCCACCACATTCGATCTTTCTAAACTATTAATATGGGCATACAGGTTATAGACTGCTGAGCAGAGTGATATCTGTTTGCCTCATATCAGATACCTTGTTGTTAAGAAATCATCTTTGATCCCTTAATGTAAATGACCTCTTCCAGGCTATGGGGAGGACGCTGTGTGGAAGATAACCTACTTAGTTACCAGTGTGATGTGTGTCTCTGCTCTCCTGATCTCACTGCAGATCTGTGTGTGATTATACCTGACACATCTGCAGCTTCCTCTCACTGCAGAGCTGTGTGTGATTATACCTGACACATCTGCAGGTTCCTCTCACTGCAGAGCTGTGTGTGATTATACCTGACATATCTGCAGATTCCTCTCACTGCAGAGCTGTGTGTGATTATACCTGACACATCTGCAGCTTCCTCTCACTGCAGAGCTGTGTGTGATTATACCTGACACATCTGCAGGCTCCTCTCACTGCAGAGCTGTGTGTGATTATACCTGACACATCTGCAGGTTCCTCTCACTGCAGAGCTGTGTGATTATACCTGACACATCTGCAGGTTCCTCTCACTGCAGATCTGTGTGTGATTATACCTGACACATCTGCAGCTTCCTCTCAGCTTCCATCTCATAGGCAGACAGGGCTGCAGTATTGTTACAATACAGCAGAACTCAGAGAGCTGCAAAAAATGTATTTACAAGAAGACAAATGTCATTTCTCCTGTTCTGTGTTAGTTACTTGTTTCACACTGGTAACTCCTCCTTCATGTAAAATAATCTCTGGAGGTCTTTAAACTGTGATCGTTTAATTGCTTGTATTATATACAGCAATACCACAGTGTTGCTGTATATAGGAAAAATCACGGTCTCCTTTTGAAGCTTGGCCACAGAAAAGGTTTCAACAAATCTCTGTGATAGCAGACAGCTGTCAACAGACCCCAAGATGTCATCACAACTCAGGGGCGGCCATTGGAAGCATAGACTGAGATACCCCCAAACTGTCACCCTATTAATGCTGCTGTCACCGATTGACAGCAACATCTAACAGGTTAGCAGTCGCAGGGGGAAGTCCGGTGGTTATATAAGGATTTAGGGAATGTAACGCAGACGCTGAAAAAGGTGATATTTTTAGCTGCTATGTAACAAAACTTTTGACAGGTTCCCTTTAAGTAAAAAAAAATGTTTCTAAAGGTGACCAAGCCCTTTAAGATCAGAATGTCTAACAAATATCAAATTTACAAAATCCATAGAGCAAAATGTGCCAAATTTACAAACTTTTACCTATTTTGACCAATCCCAAAGACAGAAATTAAAATGTATACCTGTTATGAGTAGGTGTAGATTTGTGCTATATTTTTGTCTTAATTTCTGCAGTCATTTTTAATAAATCTGCTGGATTGATGGTTGCCCCACCACCTACTGATATCCCACCCCCCACCACATTTTCTATGTCAAATAAGAGGCACAAGTTTGTTAATAAATTCCCCCCTAAATCTATATTTGCAAGGTATGTATCTTAATGAGCCCATATATCTAGATACTGTGTTGTGATTTGTGTAAACTGTAAACATTGAGTTACTTTCATGAACACATACTGTTTTTGGTGGAAATGAAAGCTCATGTGGTTTTCCATTATCTCAGCGTTTCATCTAATTGCTTTGATTTGCTAGATTCCAGAATGCAATTTAACACTTTTCTGCTGGAGGCATCACCAGCGAGGAGATCACTGTGCACTCCGCAAAGCATGCAGGTAGATATTTATTTAACAAACTTTTTATGTGCTTATGACATAACACCCACACAAATCCCTTTGTATTAATATTCTAACCACATGCTTTCAAAGCGTAATTGCCTAAAGTAATGATTGAGATTTCCACTGTCAGCAAAGTACATGCCATAAAACGTGAGCCTAAATCATTTGCATTTAGTCAGGTAAATATATATTAGATTAAATGTGGAATGTATTAGATCCAGAGCCAACAAGAACGTTTAGTAACCATGTCATATGTAATGCATGTAGCCCATTAACTCTTCCGTTCTCCTTCCAGTGAGTGTCCCTTTACGGTATAATGTGGTAACTTGAGATTACTACTGTGCCAAGTAAAAATGGGGTCAATAACAAACAGGTACATATATTCCCATGACAGGAAGAGTAATAAAAGTTCATGTATTAGCAGAAGTATACATGTACAAGCACACAGATACTACTCACACATATAAGTACATATAACCATACAAACACACACTATGTAAAGGGTTTGAAAATTAATTGGACAACCCCTGATTAATCAATCAGGAGCCTTATTAAAATAAAAACAATGTATAATCACCTCCTACAGTGGCTTAGTTACAGAGATGTCAGAGGTAACTTAACATTTTTGTGTGGACTTCTGCACTGATAAAATTGTAAAGGCTGTAGCTGACAAGAAGCCACCCCTTTGCAGCAGCTGCCATGTAACACAACAATGTTACGTCATCGCCAGGAACAGCAGTGCCGGCATCACTGGAATGGCGCCGCTGCAGGAGGTGAAATGTCTAACATCATTTTGCATTGTCGTGTGTGTCTCTCCATAATGTCCTGCAGCTATGACAGCTTACTGATTATCATACCTTGTACAGTAGTGGCGATTGCCAGCGGAGCACATTTTGTGCACGAGAGTCGTTTTCCATCTGAAAAGTCACTGAGTAAGTTTCTATAATCTAAAGTGTAAGCTCTTATGATCAGTGGGGTCCTCCCTCTCCCTCACCTGGAGAGTGTAAGCTTTTATGGTCTATGGGATCCTTTTTCATCCTCTCATTTATGCCTATGAAGTATAAGCTCTTATGGTCAGTAAAATTATGGTAAATTACAAAACATATAGTTTTTCCATGTTTAACTGCTTATAATATAAAGAAAGCTGAAAGGGGGTTGGTCACTTTATCTTGTTAGTGGACTTTTCCTTATAGACTGCATGTCTCTTCTGTAGAATGGTGGCTGATGGAGGAACATGTGACCAGACCTGTCCATCAGCCTCCTACAACTGTAAAATACCTAACATGGGAAATCAGATTTTTTTATTGGAGGAGGCTGATGAACTGGTCTGATCACATGCTCCTCCACCAGCAGACCTTTTAAGGACAAAAAAGCCATTCAGTCTGTGGGAAAACTGCACTAACAAGTGGCAAACCCATGTAATTCCTTCATACCCGGAAGGGTATATTACACAGCCTCTAACAGCAGCGAGCAGAGCTGAGCTCCACCTACTGCTGTTAATTTGTTAATTGCCACTATCAGTCTCAGATAGTGACATTTAAATCATATGGTCTAGAGGCATAACCATTCCACGGTCAATGGGCCAACTGGCAACGCGATCATGGAATGACGATGGGTTGTCATGGTAGTTGAGGGACTGCTGAAGGCCCCCATGCTTGCCATGATGGTGTTCCTGTGGCTGGCCTTCATAGAAGACTGTGATTTTTACTATAAACTGCAAAACTAAGTTATTACATTATATAATGTAAGCAATTGGATGATCACAGGTTCAAGTCACCAAAGGTAACAAAAATAAAGTAAAGTAAAGTAAATAAAGAGAAGTATTTAAAGACTCAGATTTTGATTGATTAACCTCTAAGCCAGACATTTGCTTGAATATGGTAAGGGATTGGAGTAGGGCAGGGAGTGAGATTTGGGGTGAGGAGAGAAACAGATGGCTACACCTTTAGGTGTTACTTGTATAGAAGAATGGGTAAGTGGAGACTGGGAAACGTGGGTGGGAATTTTTTAGAAAAATGGGTCTCTTGGAGGTAAACCACATCAGCCTGTAGACTTCTGTAATAGCGAAATGCTTTTACATTTATGCTGGGAGTTAAGGCCTTGCACTTTGTGCGACATAATTGTTAATGCCATGGTAACAGGTAAAGTTCTGTTTTTAATAAGATAACTTTCATTGGGGCTTGGGCAGGGCTTCTGTATGCTGAGTTGATTTGGCGGTAGGATATTTTACCTCTGGGGCTAGTAGGAAGGTGGAAGGGGGTGAATGGGTAAAATGAGGCAGAACAAGTAGGTGAACATTGAAGGGGGTGGGTAGGAATGTTGTAAAGAAACAGAGTGACAGGCTACTCTATATGTAGGGGAGGTTAATAGAGGAGGGAGGTGTGACAATCATAGAGAATGGCTAAGCACATGGTGTCGAGCAGTAGTGTCTAATAACGCTGTTGGGTCATTAGAGATTGCTTAGAGCAATATAAATAAAGTCTGTATAGGGGAATTAGGGTAGGTATTAAGGAAGTTTGGTAATGAGGTTGGACTGAGATTATCACATTAGTTACAGGGTTAAGAATAGGTAAGTTCAAAAAGGGCATTTATAGAGTCTAGTGCAACTGGTAGACATGAGGGGGGTGGAACTGGTTCTAGGTTGTATAAAAGGAAATCAACTGAGTATAAATGTAAACATTCAACTGTAATAGTGACCTAGCAACTAGAGTGGTAATCATACCTAATTAACAGAAAGCAGAATATCGTGAGAATTTGCCGTCTGCAATAATGTACGATTACTTTGTTATAGACAAAGGATGGAGAAAGGAGTGAAGAAATAAAGGAGAAAATAAGGGGAGAGGAAGAACGAGGAACAATGGCATCAGGAGATCAATATAAAAATAAGCAAGGAACCATATAGTTATAAATAACATAGCTTGTTAAGAGCAGTCGTTTAATTTGGCCAGAAATTCAAAAGATAAAACTGTAAGTCCAAAATCAGCTTCGTGGGCTCAACCTGAAGGTGCGGCAACATGTAGAAATATAGTCAGATCATACTAAACAAAGAAGAAAAATAAAGGAGGCGGGAAGCAGCAGTATTGGTAGACCAATATAACAATAAGCAGGAAACATATAGTGATAAATAATATAGCTTGCTTAAAGTGATCTTCTATGTTAATCGGAGGTTCAGAGGGTTAAACTGGAGATTTGGCAAGTTCAAAAACAGCATTGAAAGTTTGACCTCTAGGTGTGGTAACCTATTGAAGGCTAAAATGAAAAATGATGAGCAGGAAGAGAGTCATTAGCACTTTAAATGAGGAGTATGCAAATTCTTGGATCTTGAGCAATGGCCATTGAAGGTGGAGAGTTGGGAAGGAGACTATTCCAGTAAAGATAGTCTGGAGAAGCATCGTTTGGCACCCTCTGGAGATAGGAGTGTGTGGACTACGCCCAAGTAAATGAGGACTAGCTTGAATGGGAAACCCCAACGGTATTTGACATTTAAGCGAAGGACTTTCAGGTATGGTTTCATGGCCATCTTTGCAATAGTAGTAGCAGCCATGTCTGGGAATAGTTCGTAGAAGTGGCCTTGGAATATCAGGGGAGAAGAGTTCTGAACATACAATGGGTATCCCGGAAGCAAGCTTTTGGAAAAGGGCGGTTACCATAGATTGGTAATTGTTTCTGGGAGGCCTCTAATGTGGATATTACTCCTGCGGGTATGGTTTTTGAAATCTTCAAGCTTATTTATTAGAGTGTGGATTTCCTCCTGAAGCATCTCAATCTCTTTTTCGTGAGAAATGAGAGCAGAGGTGGTGTTGTCCATTATATCTTGCAAGATGGCGATGCGAGTTCCTAGTTCTCTTATTTCCTCAGAGAGGTCTTTTTTTTACATTTTAGACAGTTAAGAATGAAAAATAGTTTGGAACTGGGATCAGGGTATTAGGGGCAGGCAGACTTGGCATCTACCTAGGGCCCCCTCTCCTCCAGGGACCCCCAGCCAGTGGCATGCCACTAATAGTGGCACACCACGTGGCTGCCAAGCCCCTCCCACATTCAACTGTATCATGCTCCACACTGTGCAGGGCAGTGGAGCTGCTGAGACGTGCTGCAGAAAGCGGAGAAGCGGGGGAAAGAGGAGAGGTAAGTATTGTATTTTTTTTTATATATATCAGTGAGTATGTGGTGGCCATAATACTGCAGAACTGTGGGACTGCTTTATACTCTATGAGGACGTTGCGTTACACTCTGAGGGGGCTGCATTATACTATATGGGACTGCATTATAATACTCTGAGGGCTGGCTGCATTATACTCTAAGGGGTAGCTGCATTATACTCTGAGGGGTGGCTGCATTATACTCTGAGGAGGGGCTGCAATATTGTGGATCACGCTCGTTTAGTGACCTGAACTCAGCGCATGTAAATACAACTGAAATGTTTCTGTGTGATAGTGCAATATGTTAGCATTTGGGGCCCCACTTTAAACTGTTTTTGGAGGTAGGTTTTGTTGTTGCAGAGTAGAGAGGCATGGATCTAGACAATGTATGGGGTTTATAGAGATGCTCAAATGACTCAGCTCATTCATAGGAAAAACAGGATAGGGGGAAGCATATTATGCGTTGTGCTCAGCAGGATAGAAGGGTTTACATAGTTGCATAGTTACATAGTTACATAGTTTATATGGCCGAAAAAAGACAAGCGTCCATCCAGTTCAGCCTATTTCTTGTGCACTGCAGCTATTCCGCAGCGTTGATCCAGGGGAAGGCAAAAAAACCCCATGCGGTATAGGTAGTGTTGAGCGATACCTTCCGATATCAGGAAATATCGTATCGGATTGGATCGGACCGATACCCAAAAAGTATCGGATATCGCCGATTCCGATACCGGAAACCAATGCAAGTCAATGGGACACAAATATCGGAATGAAAATAAACCCTTTCTTTCCTTGTAGGTTAATTCTACATGAAGTAAAACAACTAAGAATAATGTAGAATGTATTACGCGAAAAGCCGGCAATTCATCAGCGGCATGCACCGGTACCCGACAATTTAGAACAGAAAGAATAAAGAATCACACATGGATTAGATAGATAGAAACATGTCAGTCACATATATATGAAGTACAGTGACAGTGTTGCTTACTGTACTTGTCATTTAGTGTAAAGGATTTATTACAAAAAATAATAGTGTTTTCATGCACCGTCTCTTTAAAAAAGCCGGCCGGCAATTCAGCAGCGGTACCCGACAATTTAGAATAGAAGGAATAGAGCTTCACACATAGATTAGATAGATAGAAACATGTCAGTCACATATATAATAAGTACAGTGACAGTGTTGATTACTGTACTTGTCATTTAGTGTTAAAATAAAGGATTTATTTAAAAAAAAATTGGCGTGGGGTTCCCCGCAATTTTAGGCTGTAGCGGAGGTTAAGCAGACAGCTGGGGCCGATGTTTGATGCCTGGGAAGGGGGTAATACCCACGGAGCTTCCCAGGCTACTAATATTAGCCCCCAGCTGAATACCTAGCCTTTACTAGCTATCAAAATGGGGGACCCCCGCAAAAAATGACGTGGGGTCCCCTCTAATTTAATAGCTAGCAAAGGCTAGGCAGACAGCTGGGGGCTGATATTAATAGCCCAGGAAGGGTGCCATGAATATTGGCCCCCTCCCAGGCTTGAAACACCAGCCGTCAGTCGCCCCAGAAATGGCGCCCCCATTACTAACCTACAAAGTGTGCATAGGATGCGCCAATTCTGGCACTTAGCCTCGCTCTTCCCACTGCCCTGTAGCGGTGGCAGTGGGGTAATAGAGCTGGGGTTGATGTCAGCTTATAATGCCAGCTGACATCAAGCCCAGGTTAGTAATGGAGAGGCGTCTATAAGACACCCCCATTACTAACCCCATAGTCAAAGTAAAAAATAAACACAAACACCCAGAATAAAGTCCTTTAATTGAAATAAAGACACAATTCTTTATTGTTCTAAATTAAACCATACTTACCATCACTCCCATTCCAGCTGAAGCCAATGATCTCCTGCAATAAAAGAAAAATAATAAAGCAACATCATCCTTACCTTTCCATGGTTCCTACGACAGCTTCAGCTCTGCTATATCGAGATGACAGGCTGGACCGCAGCAGAAAGCTGCCATCCAGCTTGCCATGCCGCACACACTGAGAAGCGCAGGCTTGCTTGCGCTCCTCAGTGTCTCTCTGTGACGGCATCCAGATGAGCCGAGTTCATGTCTAATGAACTCGGCTCACCTCATGCACGTCACTGACAGCGTGGGAGAATTCTCACGCTGAAGCGCTGAGTGCAGGAGAATTTTCCCACGCTGTCAGTGACGTGCATGAGGTAGCAGCTGAGTTCATTGGACATGAGCTCACCTCATGCATGTCACTGACAGTGTGGGAAAATTCTCACACTGAAGCGCTGAGTGCAGGAGAATTTTCCCACGCTGTCAGTGACGTGCATGAGGTGAGCCGAGTTCATTGGACATGACCTCGGCTGATCTTTATGCCGTCACAGTGAGACACTGAGGAGCGCAAGCAAGCCTGCGCTTCTCAGTGTCTGCGGGATGACAGGCTGGATGGCAGCGTTCTGCTGCGGTCCAGCCTGTCATCTCGATGTAGCAGAGCTGAAGCTGTCGTGGGAACCATGGAAAGGTAAGGATGAGGTTGCTTTATTATTTTTCTTTTATTGCAGGAGATCGTTGGCTTCAGCTGGAATGGGCGTGATGGTAAGTATGGTTTAATTTAGAACAATAAAGAATTGTGTGTTTATTTCAATTAAAGGACTTTTTTCTGGGTGTTGTGTTTTTTTTAAATACTTTACTAGAAATTCATGGTGGTCATGTCTAATATTGAATTTCGGGCTTAGGGCCAGCTAATAATGCCAAGCTGGCCCTAACCCCTTTATTACCCAGTGAGCAACCGCACCAGGGCCCTGGATGAGTTGGGTACAGCGCCAGAAGATCGCGCCATTTTCCGGGGTGGCTGCGGACTGCAATTTGCAGCGGGGGTGGCCCAGAAATCTTGGGCCTCCCTGCGCTGCGGATTCCAGCCCCCAGCTGCCTAGTTGTACCTGGCTGGACACAAAAACAGGGCGAAGCCCCACGTCAATTTTTTTTTAATTATTTCATGAAATAATTTAAAAAAAAGGGCTTCCCTATATTGTTGTGTCCGGCCAGGTACAAATAGGCAGCTAGTGGTTGGGGGCAGCCCGTTCCTGCCTGCTGTACCTTGCTGGACACAAATATAGTGCGAAGCCCCCCGTCAATTTTTTTTAAACTATTTCATGAAATAATTTAAAAAAAAAGGGCTTCCCTATATTGTTGTGTCCGGCCAGGTACAATTAGGCAGCTGGGAGTTGGGGGCAGCCCGTTCCTGGATGCTGTACCTGGCTGGCATACAAAAATATGGCAAAGCCCACGTCAAAATTTTTGGGAAAAATTAATTAAAAAATAAATAATAATTTACGGACTGCATCTTTATTAACCCCTCAAGTGTCATTTAGTGTTAAAATAAAGGATTTATTAAAAATAAAATTGGCGTGGGATCCCCCATAATTTTAGTCTCTAGCGGAGGTTAAGCAGATGGCTGGGGCAGATGTTTGAAGCCTGGGAAGGGGGTAATACCCACGGAGCTTCCCAGGCTACTAATATCAGCCCCCAGCTGAATACCTAGCCTTTACTAGCTATTAAAATGAGAGACTCCCCCAAAAAAAATGACGTGGGGTCCCCCATATTTTAATAGCTAGCAAAGGCTAGGCAGACAGCTGGGGGCTGATATTAATAGCCCAGGAAGGGTACCATGAATATTGGCCCCCTCCCAGGCTTGAAACACCAGCCGTCAGTCGCCCCAGAAATGGCGCCCCCATTACTAACCTACAAAGTGTTAAAAAGAAAAAACACACACTACACCCAAAAAAAAATAATTTATTTGAAATAAAACACACCATTTTATTTAATTCTTAGTTTACTAAAAAAAATAGTTACCTGTCCACGTTCCTGCGCTGATCTCCCATGCACAGCTGTCACATCTGGAGATGGTGACAGCTGTGCATGGCTGCTGCAAGCTCACGCTGCCGGGAACACGTCCGCTCCCGGCAGCGTGAGCCCCTGACTGAGGTCACCGGAGTGCATTCAGGCAGCGCAGCTCTGGAGACCTCATTTACGGCACTGCTGTACCGTGGGAATTTCTCACGGTACAGCGGGGCCGTAAAGCAGCTAACCGGAGCAGCGCTGCCTGAACTCCGGTGAACCCGCTTATGCAATGACGGGGCTGCTTTACGGCCCCGTGATTCTAGCGGCGGCAGCGGTTCAGAGCGGTCACATTCTATGTGGCTGCTCTAAACTGGAGATCTTCGTGGGACACTCGTGGACTACTACAGAGGGGTAAGGATAAGGTTGTGGTTTATTATTTTACATTTTATTACAGGAGATCGATGGCTTCGGGGAATTAGGTGTCTAGGTGAGTATAGGTGTAGTTTTTTATTTTTTACTTTATTTTAGGTGGCGATTGGCGGGGACAGGTAATGTATAAACTAATTTATTTTAAGTAACCACTGGCCACCAATGACATGTATTTAAAATTTATTGGGGACCAAAAACAAAAAAAAAATATGGGCTTAAAAAAAACACGTATAGGGGCAAAAATATAAACCTATGGGGGCCAAAATAACATATGGGGCAGTTTAAATAGCAGGATCAGGCTGATGGGAACTACTGCTCCCATCAAGCTGATCCTGCTGGCACGAGTGGACAGGGGACAGACATAGGCCGATGGGAGTAGTAGTGTCACATTGGCCTATGTTTGCCTGCACGCACACACCCGCAGACATTACACAGACACCGCGCACACCCGCACACACCCGCAGACATCGCACAGACACCACGCACACCCGCACACAGCCGCAGACATCGCACACACACCGCACACACACCGCGCACACCCGCACAGACACCCACACACACCAATCATGATGGTCTGATGGTCTGGGAGGTGTGGCTGACCTGTGCGGCCGTGGGAAAGTTCATGTGAGTTCATGCAATGCAGTCAAGCATGAACTCACATGAACCCTCTGAGGGCACCGCGGCGACTTCAAATGAATAGCTGATTAGCATCACCTGATACCTCAGCTGTTCATTTGAAATAACCGGCGGGAAAGAGCAGCACAGAACGGGAAAGCTGGCGGTGAAGTCTTTTCACTGCCGGCTTCCCCGCCCGGGTCCTTCGCTCCTCGCTCCTTGGTGCCGCGCTCCCCGCCCGGTCCTAACTTACGATTTGGATGGGAGGTGGCGAGGGGAGCGGAGGATCGGGGTGGGAGGCTGCGGGGAAGCAGTATGGGGCTGTGTGATTGTTTAAAAGCCGCCGGCTTTTTACCGCCCGCCGGCTTTTAAACAATCAGGAGAATTCTCTCACGCTGTGATGGCATTCTGATGACAGGCTGGATCGCAGCTGAGCGCTGCCATCCAGCTTGTCATCCTTCAGAGACACTGCAGAGCGCAGGCATTATGGGAACTTCCGATTCCGGTATTCGATATTGTAAAAGTATCGGAATTAAGTATCGGAATTCCAATACCGCGAATATCGGCCGATACACGATATTTCAGTATCGGAATGCTCAACACTAGGTATAGGCCAATTTACATCATGTAGGAAAAATTCACTTCCCGACTCCAATCTGGCAGTCAGATTAAATCCCTGGATTAATTAACTATCACTAAGCATAAGATGTAATTTTATTGTTCTCAAGAAAGGCGTCCAGGCCTCTCTTGAACTCATTAAGTGAGTTGGACATCACCACTTCCTCTCCCAGAGAGTTCCAGAGTCTCACGGCTCTGACCGTAAAGAATCCCCTTCTATGCTGGTGCAGGAACCTCCTTTCCTCCAGACGCATAGTGTGCCCCCTCGTCTTTGTCACCATCCTTGGTATAAACAGGTCATGGGAGAGATCTCTGTACTGCCCCCTGATGTATTTATGCATGTTTATGAGGTCTCCCCTAAGCCTTCTCTTTTCCAACGTAAATAGGCCTAATTTTGACAACCTCTCTGGGTATTCTAGTCCCTCCATTCCCTTTATTACCTTAGCCGCCCTCCTTTGTACCCTCTCTAGCTCCAATATGTCTTTCCTGAGCACCGGAGCCCAGAACTGTGCACAATATTCTAAGTGCGGCCTTACCAGCACTTTATACAGAGGAAGAACAATGTTCTCATCATATGCCCCTATTCCTCTTCTGATGCATGCCTTCGCAGCTGCTGCCTGACACTGGGCACTCCAATTTAATTTGCTGTTAACCAAGACGCCCAGGTCCTTCTCCATGTCAGATTTCCCCAACGGTTTCCCATTTAATATGTATGGGTGACTGCTGTTTTTCTTTCCCATGTACATGACCTTACATTTATCGGCATTGAACCCCATTTGCCATTTTTTGGCCCAACTCCCCAATTTATCGAAATCCTCCTGTAGCTGTGACCTATCCTCATCTGTATTAACTACTTTACAAAGTTTAGTATCATCTGCAAATATTGCTATTTTACTATGCAACCCTTCCACTAGATCATTAATAAATATATTAAATAATATAGGGCCCAAGACGGACCCTTGAGGCACCCCGCTAGTAACCCTGACACACCCTGAGCTTACTCCATTGATAACCACCCTCTGCTTTCTATCACTCAGCCAGCTATTTACCCACTTGCACACATTATCCCCCAGACCAAGCATTCTCATTTTATATACCAACCTTTTGTGTGGCACGGTATCAAACGCTTTGGAGAAGTCAAGGTATACAACATCCACTGACTCTCCCCGGTCCAGCTGTGAGCTCACCTCCTTGTAGAAGGCGATCAGGTTTGTTTGGCAGGAGCAATCCCTCATGAATCCATGTTGATATGGAGTTAGACAGTTATTATCATTAAGATATTCTACAATAGCATCTCTAAGAAATCCTTCAAACAATTTACCCACAACAGACGTTAAGCTTACTGGTCTATAGTTCCCAGGGTCACTTTTAGACCCCTTTTTGAATATTGGTACCACATTTGCTTGGTGCCAGTCTAGTGGGACAGTCCCTGTCCATAAAGAGTGCTTGAATATAAGATACAGTGGTCTGTCTATCACATTACTTAATTCTTTTAGTACCCGGGGGTGTATGCCATCTGGGCCTGGTGACTTGTCTATTTTGATATTATTTAGGCGTTTCTGAACTTCCTCCTGGGTTAGGTGGGTGATATTTAGTGGAGGGTTTACTTTATCACTCTGCATTTCCTCCAATAAATTGTTTTCTTTTTTGAAAACAGTGGAGAAGAAGCTATTGAGTAGGTTTGCTTTACCCTCATCGTCCTCTATGATTTTACCCAGGTTATTTTTCAATGGGCCAACTCCATCAGTTTTAATCCTCTTACTGTTTATATAGTTAAAGAACAGTTTGGGATTTGTTTTACTTTCCTTGGCAATTAGTCTCTCTGTCTCCTCTTTTGCTATTCTTATTTGTTTCTGACAGATTTTGTTTTTTTCCCTATAAGATATTAGCGCTTCCTCGCTGCCTTCTTGTTTAAGTTTACCGAAAGCCCTTATTTTGTTTTTCATTGCCCTCTTGACTTCCTTATTTAGCCACATTGGCTTCCTCCTATTCCTAGCCCTTTTATTCCCATAAGGTATGTACCTTCTACAGTGACTATGTAGGACTGTTTTGAAAATTTCCCATTTTCTATCCGTGCTCCTATTACTGAAGATACTATCCCAGTCTATAAGGTGAAGGGCATCTCTTAGCTGATCAAACTTTTCCCTCCTGAAGTTCAGTGTTTTTGTGACTCCCTTGCTGGGCACCCTACTGAAGCACATGTGGAATTGTATAATGTTGTGGTCACTATTTCCCAGGTGCCCCCCGACCTGCACCTCAGTTATTCTGTCTGGCCTGTTAGTTAATATTAAGTCTAAAAGGGCCGTCCCTCTAGTTGGTTCCTGCACAAGTTGTGACAAATAATTGTCTTTGATAATTGACAGAAACCTGTTTCCTTTCTGAGATCTACAGCTTTCGGTTTCCCAGTCTATATCGGGGTAGTTGAAGTCCCCCATAATAATCACCTTGTTATTTTTTGCTACTTCGTCTATTTGTCTCATTAATAGACTTTCCGTGGCTTCTGCTATATTTGGTGGTTTATAACAGACTCCTATGATAATTTTATTTCAGGTTAAGTCATCATAGAGAGAGTGAAAGTCCATACGGCAATTTGGGGGACCCAGTCGGATGAAGGAGGGAGATACAGAAGAGCAGATTGGTAGCTGTATATATTGGGATCAGTGTGATTTAACGTCAGGGTAGGTGCTTCCTGGCAAAATACACAGCTTAAACTCAGAATAGGTAGTTTAGACCAGGATGGTATATTTTAGAGGCGCACTTGTGAAAGACACCACTAGATGGAAGCAAAGTACACCCAGTCCAGGATTATACTGTTCTCTTTGAAAGTTATAATACTTGGCCTGTAAGAGGAGAGCTAACTTCAATGGAAGATGGAGCCTGAGTAGATCCACAGAAGGGAGCCACTGCAGAGTCACTCATCAGTGCAGAAAAGGACACTGCTGGACAGCAGGAGAGCTCACTTCAGGAGAGACCTCCATGGGATACCAATCCCCCTATGAGCAAGGAGCTGGCAAGCAGAGCACTGTAAGTGCTTCAATGGAGCAAGTTGGGGTTGTGATGAGGGGGCTAAGTTAACCTCGCAGGGGTTGAGCGCAGGGGTCAGAGGTGTTCAGAGCCGGTGCAATGCGGTGATGACAGGGAGAGATCTGTTCCAAGATGAGGGCAGTCAGCAGGTTGGAGCCACATGTAACCCGGCGTGCACACTAGGTATAATTTCTGGCTTACCAGATGACGGGGTAGCGGAGCATCTCTCACTGAGAGGACATGAAGAAGTTAGGGTCTTGAAAGTCTTGTGTGCACTACAGGTCCTCATGGGGAAAGAAAGAGCTGACATTTTCAGGCCTTAAAACTTGGCTGTGGGCCTTTGGCGCGCTGGCAGGCAACAGGTCTCACCATGCAGTGGACAGGGAGGAATTCCCGAATTGCAGGGCTTGTGGTGATCTGTAAGGAATGGGGATGTCGTTTCAAGCTTCGGGGCTGTCGCTGGGGTATATTCACCAAGGATTGTAATAGATATTAGATGAAGGGTAAGGAGCTCTCCTGGATGTGTTCGCGCTCTCCAACTTCCAGTTACGCCTCCCTTCCAGGCATGCTGTGACTTTTATTGGTACAGTCACTTTTATTCCATTCTTTGTGTTGGTCAAATGACCAAAAATTTTTGGATTTTTGTACATTCTTTTTAGTAGCTTAACACATTGGGAGCCACACCTATCGACATACCATCATGTTAAAATGTTAAGTATTTTTAAAGATTCTTTTTACAATTTTTAAACTTTTTTTATGAAGTATTTTAAGTCTTTCCAAGGGGTCTTAAATCTTCAGTCACTGATAAAGTATCATATCAAGTCGCAGAGTTACTGGTGGGTACCAGATATATTATATAGTCCCAGAGCCCACTTGATACATTACCTTACATATCCCAGTGCTGTTAAACATTTGATTCACTGTCTTGTAGTTTTTTACAGATGAAAAGTCAAGCCCTGTGCAACTTTTGAGGCTTTATCATAGTTCTGAGCATTTCATTCAGAATGCAAATTGTTAACAAGAATGTTTTTTTTCATCCATCTGCTGTGCGTTTCAAAAATGGACATCATACAGGCCCCTACGTGTAAATGGGGCTATTCACACTTCTGCTTATTTTCCCGTGTGGAAGAAAATCCTCACAGCATGTCCTCTTCTGGTTCGATTTTTCCAAGCCAATCATTCAAGCTTTTGGGGACAGAATCAATTTGGATCACATATGGAAGTCATCCAGTTTTTGGCTACACTTTGGTTTAACCACAAACCACATACAAGGCCTGCACTTAACTACTAACCTAAACTTATGATCATTGGCAATGATTATTATTTGAACAGTTTGTTTCATAGGTATAACCTGATTGAAACTTTTTGAAAATGTCATGTGTTGTTCATCTGAGGTTTTATTTACCCATTTGTAAGACTTTCTCTTGACCATGTCCTGAATCCTGATACATAAAACCATAGAATTTAACTATATTAAGTTTTTCTCCTGTAAGTTTTTCTCACTGTAAATGTATCCAAGTATACAGCAGTAGGCATTTACGTCTTTCCAATCAATGTCCCAATACTGAATATTTCTGGGACTGGATGGGAAATCGTTACATTAAAAAATTATACAGAGTATATATAGTGTGTCTCCCACAATCTTGTTTATGCAGATGCTGCAGTGGTAAATTAGTCATTTTATGCAATTGCCTCTTCAGAGAAAAAGAGGACTTGAACTCTATAGCGCCACCTATTGGAAGCAGCAATCCTACATGTCACAATCAACCCATCAAACAGTCGTGCAATATGACTTAGGATAAAAGCCAAATCAGAATCTCAGTTTGCAGACATGGTGTTTCGGGCTGTTGGCCCTCGTCAGTGCAAAGTATGAGAGCTGATTTGGCCAGATGAGAGATCCTGGACTGAGGTCTAAGGGGTAACGTTTCTCCTCATGAAGAGTGACATACCGGCTCTGGCATTTAATAATAATAATAATAATAATAATAATAATTTTTATTTTTATAGCGCCAACATATTCCGCAGCACTTTACAAATTTTAGGGGGGACTTATACAACAATACAGAATAAACATAACTCATATAGAAAGGAGTGAGGGCCCTGCTCGCTAGCTTACAGTCTATGAGGAAATGGGGGAGACACAAAAGGTAGAATGTACATATATTGTATAATGCAGCCTTGATATACTATATAGGATAAATAATACATGGACTGGTCGCCTGCCAGTATGTGTGCAGTCCTGACCGAGGCTATTATGTGCATGGTTGGTATGAACCTGAAATTGAAGAAGATTTTAATATGAGGGAAAACTGGGACGGACAACTGGGATGGACAGATAGTGTGTGGAGGCGATACGCCAGTCTAAAGAAATGGGTTTTTAGGGTCCGCTTGAAACTGTGGGTATTGGGATTAATCGAACTGTCCTGGGTAATGCATTCCAAAGAATTGGTGCAGCATGCGAGAAATCTTGGAGACGGGAGTGGGAAGTTCGGATTATGGAGGATTTAAGTTTTAAGTCACTGGCAGAACGGAGGGCCCGTGTAGGGTGGTAGACTGAGACAAGGGAGGAGATGTAGGCGGGTACTGAAGCATGGAGCGCTTTGTGGGTAAGCATAATAAGTTTAAATTGAACTCTATATTGGATGGGTAACCAATGCAATGACTGGCACAGAGAAGAGGCATCGGTGTAGCAGTTGGCGAGGAATATGATCCTGGCTGCTGCGTTAAGGACGGATTGGAGAGGGGAGAGTTTAGTAAGAGGGAGCCCAATAAGTAGAGAGTTGCAGTAGTCTAGACGAGAATGAATAAGAGCGACAGTAAAAGTTTTTGCCGAGTCAAAGGTGAGAAAAGTCCTGATTCTTGAGATCTTTTTGAGGTCTAGATGACATGATCGAGCGAGTGATTTGATATGAGGAGTGAAGGAAAGATCTGAGTCAAAAATTACCCCAAGACAGCGGGCTTGTTGCTGGGGAGTAATGGTTGAGCCACAAACGGAAATGGCAGTATCGGGCACAGGTAGGTTAGTGGAGGGAGGAAATACGAGTAGTTCAGTTATTGACAGATTCAGTTTTAGACAGAGGGAGGACATAATGTTAGACACAGCAGAAAGACAATCACTGGTCTTTTGTAGTAATGCAGGGGTGATGTCCGGAGCAGAGGTGTATAATTGGGTGTCATCAGCATAGAGATGGTACTGAAAACCGAATCTGCTGATTGTTTGTCCAATGGGAGCGGTGTATAAGGAGAAAAGAAGGGGGCCTAGGACTGATCCTTGAGGAACCCCTACAGTAAGGGGAAGGAGAGAGGAGGAGGAGCCGGCAAAAGACACAGAGAAGGAGCGGTCAGAGAGATAGGAGGAGAACCAGGAGAGAACAGTGTCCTTGAGGCCGACAGTGCGGAGCATAGAGAGAATGAGCTGGTGATCCACAGTGTCGAATGCTGCAGAGAGATCCAGGAGAATCAGCAGGGGATAGTGACCATTAGATTTAGCTGTTAGTAGATCATTAGAGACTTTAGTGAGGGCAGTTTCAGTAGAATGTAAAGAGCAGAAACCAGATTGTAAAGAGTCAAGAAGAGAGTTGTCTTAGAGATAGCGGATTAGATGGGAATGGACCAGGCGTTCCAAGAGTTTAGAGATAAAGGGAAGATTGGAAACAGGTCTGTAGTTGGCCGTGCAGTTCTGGTCAAGGGATGGTTTTTTAAGTAATGGATGTATGCTGGTGTGTTTAAAAGAAGAGGGAAAGATACCAGATGAGAGGGAGAGGTTGAAAATTTTAGTTAGGTGAGTGGTGACAGCTGGAGCAAGGGACTGAAGGAGATGTGAGGGAATAGGGTCACTGGTGCAGGTGGTAGGGCGAGAAGATGCAAGGAGTCTGATCACTTCATCTTCCGTGACTGGTTCAAAATCAGAAAGTGAGCAAGATACAATGTGGCGGGAGAGAGCATGCAAAACGTTTGGGGATTGGGAGAAAATTTCCTGACGGATATGGTCAATTTTTTCTTTGAAATAATTGGCCAGATTGTCTGCGCTGAGGTCGGTGATCGGGGCCTGTGCTGTTTGATTGAGGAGAGAATGAAACATGTCAAAGAGTCGTTTAGGATAATTGGAAAGTGAGATTATGAGATTGTTAAAGTAGGTTTGTTTGGAGAGGTGAAGCGCAGAGTTATATGTTTTCAGCATAAATTTATAGTGGAGGAAATCTTCGGGCAGATTAGATTTTCCCCACAGCCTTTCAGCGCACCTGGAACACTGCTGAAGAAGACGTGTTTGAGGCGTGTGCCAGTGTTGTCGCCGTATATGCCGAATTGTTCTTTGTGTAGGAGGTGTGGCTTCATCCAGGGCGCATAGCATTATTTCGTTATAATGCTTCAATGCAGAGTCGGGACATGAGAGGGAGGAGATTGGGGCCAATGATGATTGCAACTTTTTCATAAATTTCTGGGTGTTAATGGCCCGTATATTTCTATAAGTGTGGAAAGTGGGGGGGTCTTGAGTAGAGTCACAGTTCTTGACAGAATGAAAGAAGATTATGGTCAGACAGTGGAAGGGGAGAGTTAGCAAAGTCATGTACTGAGCAAAGCCGGGAGAAGATCAGGTCCAATGTGTTCCCGTCCTCATGTGTAGGAGAATTAGCAAGCAGTGAAAGGCCGAAGGAGGAGGTTAGTGATAAAAGGTGAGCGGCAGATGGGGAAAGAGGATCGCCAATTGGGATGTTAAAATCTCCCATGATTATCATGGGGATGTTGCAGGATAGAAAATTTGGAAGCCAGGCAGCAAAGTGATCCAGGAACTGACGGGAGGGACCTGGAGGGCGATAGACAACCGCCACTCGCAGGGTGAAGGGCCGGTAGAGTCTGACTGTGTGGGCCTCAAAAGAAGGGAAGATAAGGGAGGGTACTGGGGGGATAACCTGAAATGTACATTTTGTTGAAAGAAGCAGACCAACACCTCCACCTGATCTGTTGTCAGGTCTCGGAGTATGAGAGAAGTGTAGGCCACCATAGGAGAGAGCTGCAGCGGCGGTGGTGTCCGACTGCTGGATCCAGGTTTCAGTGAGAGCCAGAAGGTTGAGGGAATTAGAGAGGAAAAAGTCATGGATGTAAGAGAGTTTATTACATGCTGAGCGCGCATTCCAAAGGGCACAGTTGAATGAGACAGAAGATATGCAGGGAATATTAATGAGAATAGCAGGGTTTCTGAATGTAACAGGGAAAGAGTTAGTGTTATTACTAGAGGGTCCTGGATTAGGAGAAATATCACCTGCGACTAAGAGAAGGAAGATACAGAGAGTGATCAGATGGTTGAGTGATTTGTGAGAGTGTTTCCTGTGTTGTATGGTGGGAATGAATGGATCTGTGTGGTATAACATTGTGAAGAGAGCATGACGGCTGTACATAGGAGAAGAGAGGAGTGAGGGGTTAATATGGATGAAGTGTGCCGAATTTATGGGAGAACGGTGAATGTGGATGATTGTAGCAGTCAGAATATAAATGGCACAGATACAAATGGTGAATACTGTTTGCCAAAAAGATGACCTGGAAGCAAGTTTGTTTAATTGTCTTGCATGTCTTACCTGTCTCCTGCCCTGTCCAACTGCCATATCTAACTGCCGCGGCACTTTGATAAATTATGGTACTTCGATAAAGTATGCATAAATGCTATATGCATAAATGCTCACGCATAATTGGTGCCCCTTGACTATGTCTCAATATATAGGGACGTATCTGCTTAGATTTACACAGATTTAACTAGTTAGAAATCAATCAACTAGCTAATGACAACAGGAGACCATAAAACTGCAGAAAAAAAACAGGCTGGCAACTCTACATGGATCATAAACTGTTAAAGTAAGTGTGATGACCTTAACCACTTCGCGCCAGAGCCTGTTTTTGCCTTCGTGACCGGGCCAATTATTTCAATTCTGACCACTGTCACTTTATGAAGTAATTACTCTGAAATGCTTCAACGTATTTCCTGATTCTGAGATTGTTTTTTCATGACAAATTGTACTTCATGGTTGTGGTAAAATTTCTTTGATATCACTTGCGTTTATTTGTGAAAAAATCGGAAATTTGGCGAAAATTTTGAAAATTTTGCAATTTTTAAACTTTGAATTTTCATGCCCTTAAATCAGAGAGATATGTCACAAAAAATAGTTAATAAATAACATCTCCCACATGTCTACTTTACATCAGCACAATTTTGGAACCAAAATTTTTTTTTGTTAGGAAGCTATAAGGGTTAAAAGTTGACCAGTGATTTCTCATTTTTCCAACAAAATTTACAAAAACATTTTTTTAGGGACCACATCTTATTTGAAGTGACTTTGAGGGTCCTTTATGACAGAAAATACCCAAAAGTGACACCATTCTAAAAACTGCACCCCTCATGGTGCTCAAAACCACATTCAAGAAGTTTATTAACCCTTCAGGTGTTTCACGGGAATTTTTGGAACGTGGAAGAAAACAATGAACATTTAACTTTTTTTCACAAAAATGTTACTTTAGACCCAATTTTTTTATTTTCACAAGGGTAACAGGAAAAAATGGAAAACACAATTTGTAGTGCAATTTCTCATGAGTGCGCTGATACCCGATATTTGAGGGAAAACCACTGTTTGGGTGCACTGCAGGGTTCGGAAGGGAAGGAGCGCCATTTGACTTTTTGAATGTAAAATTTGTTTGAATAATTAGCAGACGCCATGTTGCGTTTGGAGAGCCCCTGATGTGCCTAAACAGTGGAAACCCCCCACAAGTGACACCGTTTTGGAAACTAGACCCCTTACGGAACTTATCTAGATTTGTGGTGAGCACCTTGAACCCCAAGGTGCTTCACAGAAGTTTATAATATTGAGCTGTAAAAATAAAATTTTCACATTTTTCCCACAAAAACGTTTTTCATCCCTTAATTTTGCATTATCATAAGGGTAATAGGATAAATTGCACCATGAAATTTGTTATGAAATTTCTCCTGAACACGCCGATACCCCATATGTGGGGGCAAACCACTGTTTGGGCGCACGGCAGGGTTTGAAAGGGAAGGAGCGCCATTTGACTTTTTGAATGTAAAATTTGTTTGAATAATTAGCAGATGCCATGTCGCATTTGGGGAGCCCCTAATGTGCCTAAACAGTGGAAACCCCCCACAAGTGCCACCATTTTAGAAACTAGACCCCTTAGGGAACTTATCTAGATGTGTGGTGAGCACCTTGCACCCCCAGCTGCTTCACAGAAGTTTATAATATTGAGCTATAAAAATAAAATTTTCACGTTTTTCCCACAAAAAATGTATTTCATTCCCTAATTTTGCATTATCATAAGGATAACTGGAGAAATTGCACCATGAAATTTGTTGTGCAATTTCTCCTGAGTACAACAGTACCCCATATGTGGGGGAAAACCACTGCTTTGGTGTACGGCAGGGTTCGTAAGAGAAAGGAGCGCTATGTTGGCTGGGATCGGTTGCAGACACCATGTCACATTTGAAGAGTCGCTGACATGCCGAAACAGTAGAAACCCCCACAAGTGACCCCATTTTGTAAACTACACCTCTCAAGGAATTCATCTAGCGAAGAAGTGAGTATTTTTTAATTTTTTAATTTATACCATTGGGCAGTGAAAAAAGCATAATTATATTTTTACCACAAAAAAATGTTTTACCCACAGATTTTACATTTTCACATAGGGCAATGGGTAAAAATGGTGCCGAAATGTGTCACACAATTTCTTCTAAAAGTGGCAATACCCCATATGTGGCTGTATCGTACCGCTTAGCCATACGGTGAGATCTGGGGGGGACGGAGCGCTATTTGACAATTGGAGAACAAATTATTGTAGAATAGGCATTTGGATTTGGGAGCACAAAATTTTCTGAATTTCTTTTGGGGGGCAAGGGCCATTTCGCTTTTCCAGAGCCTTTCTGCTACCAGTAACTTGGAAGTTTCTTATATTTTTAACAGATGACGGACCTGAGAGGGGACTAGCTTTTTTTCCGGGCTGAGTTGAAGCTTTTATTGGGAACATTTTACGTAACATTTATCCGGCGCTCTAGGCTGAGCACTTACATCGAGGTTTCCATCTAAATTTCCAAGTGATGTAAATCAGATGAAACCCCTGCGGGATCCATTCACTGTAATGAGGCAGCAGAGTTACTCTGGACTCTGTCTGGCCACTGTTTAGCGGTGTCCATTTTTTCAGAAGTGCACAAAACTGTGGCCAACCGCACTTTTATGCACGCCTAAAAAAACTGACACTGTGGGATCACAGGCCAGATCGCATCCACAGTGACCTATATCTGCCTCATTACAGGGAATCTTCCGTCATGGGTTCTGTCTGAATCACGTATTTCAGAGATTTACACGGAAACTCTGGTGTAAGCGCTCAGCGCAGAGCGCAGGATAAATGTGGGCAGAGCCTTACTGTGATCTTTGGGAGACATAATAAACAAATCAGTAGCAGGTGAAGAATTGGTTTTATTTATTTTTTACACCGTTCCTCGTGTGATATAAGTGATTAGATTACTTTATTCTTCGGGTCGGTGCGATTACAGAGATACCAGATTTATATCGGGTTTTTATGACTGACAGCTGTCACACACTAAGAGACGCTTTTTTTTGCAAAATCTAGTTTTTGCATTGCCATATTTTGAGAGCTATAATTTTTCCATATTTCGGCCGACAGAGTCATGTGATGGCTTGTTTTTTGCGGGACGAGTTGACATTTTTATAGGTACCATTTTTGGGTACATGCCATTTTTTGATCGCTTTCTATTCCGTTTTTTGGGAGGTAAAATTAACAAAAACAAACAATTCAGGAATTGTTTTTTGAGGGTTTTTTTTATGCCGTTCTGCGTATGGTAAAAGTGATCAGGCAGCATTATTCTTCGGGTCAGTACGTTTACAGTGATACTACACTTACTGTATATTTTTTTTATGTTTTGGCGCTTTTACACAATAAAACTATTTTATAGAAAAAATATTTTTTTGCATCGCTTTATTCTGAGCGCTATAACTTTTTTATTTTTTGGCTGATGGAGCTGTATGGCGGCTTTTTTTTTGTGGAACAAGATGACGTTTTCAGCGGTACCATTTATATTTCCATTTTGCTTTTTGATCGCATTTTTTTCCCCTTTTTGTTTGGCGATATGATGAAAAAGCATAGTTTTTGGCTCCGTTTTTTATTTATTTTTATTACGGTGTGCACAGAAGGAGTTAATTAATGTGACAGTTTTATAGATCGGGTTGTTTCGGACGCGGCGATACCAAATATGTGTACTTTTTTTGTTTTTGCATAAATATACGGATTTATTGGTTTAATATTTTATTTATTTATTTTTATTTATTTTGTGATTTTTTTTTTAACAGTTTAAAAACATTTTTTTTCCTTTTTTTTTACATTTTTACTTAGTCCCTGTATGGGACATTAATTTTTTTTTTCTAATCACTGATCTCATCCAATGTAATAGACATGTATTACATTGGATGAGATCTTTGCTGACTGTTTCACAGTCAGTGTGTCCTGCCAGGCTTCAGCTGCAGGCTGAGCCTAGCAGGACACCATATATGGCAGAGCTGGAGGCGGTCATGTGACCTCCAGCTGCCATAACAACGGAAGGTCCTGGAAGCTATCAGGGGGCCGTCGGAGAGGTAAGTTGACAACCCCCTCTCCTCTCACTATCTTCTATATGCCGCGATCACTATAGATCGCGGCATATAGAAGATAGCAAAGGGTTAACATCATTGGGACCTGATCCAATCAGGTCCCGATGATGTCCCCTGTCAGAGCTATCGCTCTGCACCGGAATCGCAGCGCTTGCAGGACCCTGGGGGTCATGAGCGCTGCGAGACCACCCACCGTTTTTTAAACGTCGGCGCTGCACAGAGCCCAGGCAGCGCCAACGTTTATCTACAGTGGGCGGTCGGGAGCCGGTTAAAGTATCATGGATTAAGCAATGTAGAGCAGTGAGAAATATATACCAGTGATAGGTTGCAGAGCATTGCATGGCATTTCAAAGTAAGGAGGCTTATTCGCCATGCAATGCTCCTCTGGGAAATTTAATATGCAAATTACCTCTTCAGAGAAAAAGAGGACTTGAACTCCATAGCGACACCTATTGGAAGCAGCAATCCTGCAAGTCACAATCATTTTACTCTAGTATCTAAGAAGTAACGTTTCTCCTTATGGAGAGCAACATGCTAAGCACGTCAAGGTGAGGAGACTTTTCGAAAATGGGAAATATGAAAATTGTCTCTTCACAATTTCCAATGTTCTGTACATAAACTTCTCTATACAATCACAAATATACTATAATCAGATGAATCAATGCCCCAAAAAAGTGCCACGCTATGTACAAAGGTTTTGCAGAATTACTTAGAAGTAACATAGTCAATATCATACCATATAGGTAGTTCTTTTTTACAAAAAGGTTGACATTTTGTCCACTATTTCTTTTTAATTAATTTTTGAAAATGGGTTATGCCTGGTACAAAGAGACAAGTGAGGGACAAACTTAGAAGTTGGGAGGTTCCATGAGGGTATGTAGATGAGTAATTTTTTTTTTAAATTTTTGCACCATGCATGGCTCGTTCTAAAAGTAATAAAAGCAGTGAACTGTGTGAGCTGTGAGCTGTATGATCACACATGAGAATGAGCATGGTTTGGTGTAATTTGTATTGACAACTGTCAAACTTCAATGAGTTTATATCTACATGTGACATATAGATAACACTGGTCTATGATAAAAATGCTGTTAGCAAAAGCTCCCAAAAATCTTCAACTGTGAAATTTGGGTAACAAGATAGGGCAAAGGAATAGAAGTGTTAATGTATTAATTTAGTTTGAGGGTCACAAAACTAAATATATTAAAATAGTGTTGGATCTCACATCATATATTCTGCTATGTGCTTCAAGTGCATGTAGTATACTCCCCCATCCAGCAGAATCCTATAACCAATGGTATCAATAATGCTCTGCTTTTGTGGATAACAATAACAGAGGGAGATAAAGAGAAAGCAATGTTTATGAATATCTTTGTAAAAAAAGGATGGATCTTTATGTCTGATCCAATACACTATAACTTAGACTTTGCTTTCATCTAACTAATAAAGAGAAGGGTTATATTTCAGTGACAAATATTATTTTCCATTATCTAGAATCAAAGGATTATTGCTAGGCTTTATGAAAGAAGACAAATTTAGGAATGATACAATGAGAGGTAAGGTGCTGTTTAGACTTAAACCCTGGCGAATATATATAATCAATGTAGAACGACGAAGATATTTGCAGTAATACCGTCAATCAGACTCCAGCTTTTAACAATCTGTCTTAGGCTGGGATAATATTGTGAATTTTGTGATAAGCGATCTGGGTGACTGGGCATTTTATCTGCAACATAGCATTTTTTTTACTGTTGACTAGTATTGAGCGAATTTGTTTGGCATTTCAAATTCGTGTTCGGGGGTTCCGGCTTGTCTGCGTGACAGCGTGGGAAGTCAAGGATGTTCGTGGGCGGAGCCGATTATTGGGCGCGAACAAGCCGGAACCCCGAACACGAATTTGAAATGCCGAACAAATTCGCTCAACACTACTGTTGACGCCTAACAAGAGGAAACAGAAGTGTTGGCTTACACAGGTGTAATGTTTGGCACCTGCACCCAGGCTTCAGTCTGCTTGTTATTTGCATCTCATAGGGAATAGACTAAGTTTTTCCTAACTGAAGAGATATATTGGTTCTGATACATCAAGACTGGCGTTGTTCATGCCAGTCTTGATGAGGACACCCCTTCATGAATCAGGAGCGCCTGCTGGAGTAAGATTAGTGGCATAGCAAATGCTGAATGAATTTGATGAGCGGCAATTGCCATGCCCTATCCCACCTCAATTCTGTCTATTTTTTTGAGCTGGGAGAAAATGGGGTGAGAACGTCGAAAGTGCAATAATTTTAGCACAGCCTCCAATTGTGCCTAAATTATATGACTTTTCAAAGCTTTTAATGTGAGAATTCTGGCATACAATCTAAAATGCCTATTGGGTACCTGCAAAGTATTTATGTCTTTAGGAAAACCTAGAACTATTCTGGTCAAATTTCTTGTAACAGAAGCAAAAACAGGCTGCTTAATAAGGTCTGAGGGTCACCCACATACCCCATTCTCTGGCAAAAGAATTAATACTTGTTCTAATATTGGTCTCGAAACCCCCCCAAAAAACATCTTACTTTGGAGTCACAAAGAAACTTAAAGCTAAAATAAAATATATAATTTTGTTTCCAAATCATCTTATTTTCATCTGAGAAGGAAATGTTTTCTTTTTTGATGATCCTTAAAAAGAACCAGTCACCGGGTCAAAAGTGGAGCTTTTTTTCTCTTATTATATTTCCACTGTTCTCCTATTCCATTTTTGTTGGCTTTTTTTTAAATCCACCATACGGTTCCAGTGATGTTGGCCTTTTAATTTAGTGGTATTTTTATTCTTTACCAAGGGGAAATTGCTCACAGGAATCTCTGGGGCATGCTATTAGACTGTTCTCCATAATTACAATGTGAGCCATGCCCCCTTAGTAAAGACTATAAAAATTTGCACTAAGACTAAGTGCCCACGATGCAGAAATGCTGCATATTTTTTCCGCTTCTCGCTGGCAAGAAAAACGCATGCGGATTTTACATGCGTTTTTCCTGCTAGGTAGAAGCGTTTGTCAAGCGTTTTTGCATGCATTTCTGCATGCGGGTTATCAAGCGCTTTTCCAAGAGATTTTAGCATCACTTGGAAAAGTGATTGACAACTTGGTCACACTATATAAATCCATGCAACCGGCATGGATTTATATAGTGTGACCAAGTAATAGTTGAAAAAAAAGAATGAAAATGGTAAAAAATAAAAGATAAAGATTATACTTACCTTCCGATGTCCCCCGGTATTTTCTCTGCTCCATCTGGTCTGTTGTATGGGTCGTGGTGGTGTGAAAGAACCTGAGATGACATTGAGTCATGAGACAGGTCACGCGACCGCCGACGTCAGCGGTCACGTGACCTGTCACATGACTCAATGACATCATGGCAGGTCCTCACACCACCGCGACCCATACAACAGACCGGAAGCATCGCTGAGGAGACCGGAGGACATCGGAAGGTAAGTATAATATTTATTTTTTATTTTAAATTCTTTTTTTAACAGGTTCTATGGTACCTGGGTCTGGAGGAGAGTTTCCTCTTCTCCAAACCCAGGTATCATCCGCACATAGAATCGCATAATATCCATGTGTGCAAATGTGCTGACACGGATAATATGCATTTCAATGCAAGTCAATGGCGGCAATTACGCTGCGTGTCCGCAAAATTAATGGACATGCTGCGTATTTTTCCCCAATGATAATCCGCAGCGGAAATTTCCGCAGCATGTGCATAGCACATGAGGATTATCATTGTGGACCATGGGGAACGTATTACCAAGCGTTTTTTTAAGCATTTTCACTGCGGAAATTCCGCAGCAAAAACACTTGAAAAACGCATAGTGGGCACGCAGCCTAAATAAAAAGGCCCTCAAATCTTCAGGGGAGCAGTGGGTATAAAATAAAATACAAAACTGGCCACTTTTTACCCAATGAAAGGTCCTGCAAATACCAGGACTTTAAGTAATGTGTACTATGGACAACTATGAACATATTCTATACATTTTTTGCAAAATTATGAGAATGACAGGTTAAATGATCTGTTGTGTGCTGACTAAATGTAATGTGTAGTTGGCAGGAAAATGTGGATTGTTTTTTTAATTTCTCATTTTCTTAAACAATTTCAAATAGTTTGGTTATTAATGAATGCAAGGGATCTAGGAGAACAGTATAGAAATGTAAATGTTTCAATTTCATGAGCAATTAAAATCAGAATCGTTTGCTTTCAGGGATATCACCTAATGGAGGAGACTAAATTTTAAGTGTATAAATATTGCATGAGCTGTGGGTATAATTCCTATTTTTCTTCTACCTTCAGGGTGGGTTGCATTTTGGTTCATAAAAAAGTTGAGTTCTGAGAGTTGAAATATGTGAAATGGAGGGTAGGTATACTGTATATAGTTTAGCAGTAAAGTATATCCTGGACAATTTCATTTGTTGCTCTATCACCTTTTTGAGAGGCCTTCATGCCTTCAATTCACTCGGTGTAATTTTAATATATAAGGAGACAGCCAAGTAAGTATAATTTCATGAAAGAAAACAACTGAAAGTAAGATACACTAAATTTGGATTTTTTTTTTTAGAGGAGATGATATACAGTACAGACCAAGAGTTTGGACACACCCCATTTAAAGATTTTTCTGTATTTTCATGACTATGAAAATTGTACATTCACACTGAAGGCATCAAAACTATGAATTAACACATGTGGAATGATATACTTAACAAAAAAGTGTGAAACAACTGAAAATATGTCTTATATTCTAGGTTCTTCAAAGTAGCCACCTTTTGCTTTGATGACTGCTTTGCACACTCTTGGCATTCTCTTGATGAGCTTCAAGAGGTAAGGCCCCGTCACACATAACGAGATCGCTAGCGAGATCGCTGATGAGTCACGTTTTGGTGACGCAATAGCGATCTCGCTATGTCTGACAGGTAGCAACGATCAGGCCCCTGCTGTGAGATCGCTGATCGTTACAAAGCTTCCTGGACCATTCCTGGGTCGTTGCGCTCCCGCTGGGCAGTGTGCATCGCTGTATTTGACACCTTGTCAACGACCTCGCTAGCGATTCAGAACTGAGACACGTAGAGGTGCATAAATTGGACTTTTCTGCGTTCATCGTCCCCGATTGGTGGTCGCTACTGCGTCCTTGTTTTTTCAGATCCCACCAGCGTTCTCCGGCTGTGACTCCACTTTGAACAAATTAGACATCTTTAGCGAAGTAGGTATTGTTTGGGGTCTTAAATGAGTTTCCATTTTTAATTCATTTATAGGACATCTACCAATTATCTGCTATCATTGCTCTTCAGGGAGTGAGGGCTTGGCTTCAATAGCGATCTCGTTAGCGATCTCATTATGTGTGACGGGGCACCTGGACCGTTAAAATACTGGCAGCAGTTGTCGCAGCAGGTCTTCGCATCATGGGTGTTTCTGCCATGTCCCACTGGTTGAAGGCCTGCAATTGCAGGATCGTTTGCACGCTATTCACCGAGCTCCACTTCCCCATTGGCTCGGTCCACAGAGTCCACAAAGCCAGGCGGACAGTACGTAATTGCATCACGTCGACGAAGAAAGTTTTGAAGCGTGCAACAGGCCAAAAGAACATAGTCTATTGATTTAAGCTTCATGTTAATTGGCGTATGAAAAACTCTGAAGCGGTTGGCCACGACAGCGTGTCAGAAAACGTGCTGTGTGGGTGTGTGTGCACGAGACCCCTAAAATATCTGCCCATGCAAAAGCATATATATACAGATAGAAGCCAAGCCCTCCCTCCCTGAAGAGCAATGATAGCAGATAATTGGTAGATGTCCTATAAATGAATTAAAAATGGAAACTCATTTAAGACCCCAAACAATACCTACTTCGCTAAAGATGTCTAATTTGTTCAAAGTGGAGTCACAGCCGGAGAACGCTGGTGGGATCTGAAAAAACAAGGACGCAGTAGCGACCACCAAGCGGGGACGATGAACGCAGAAAAGTCCAATTTATGCACCTCTACGTGTCTCAGTTCTGAATCGCTAGCGAGGTCGTTGACAAGGTGTCAAATACAGCGATGCACACTGCCCAGCAGGAGCGCAACGACCCAGGAATGGTCCAGGAAGCTTTGTAACGATCAGCGATCTCACAGCAGGGGCCTGATCGTTGCTACCTGTCAGACATAATGAGATCGCTAGCGAGATCGCTATTGCGTCACCAAACCGTGACTCATCAGCGATCTCGCTAGCGATCTCGTTATGTGTGACGGGGCCTGTAGTCACCGGAAATAGTCTTACAACAATCTTGAAGGAGTTCCCAGAGATGCTTAGCACTTGTTGGCCCTTTTGCCTTCACTCTGCGGTCCAGCTCACCCCAAACCATCTTGATTGGGTTCAGGTCTGGTGACTGTGGACACCAGGTCATCTGGTGTAGCACCCCATCACTCTCCTTCTTGGTCAAATAGCCCTTACACAGCCTGGAGGTGTGTTTGGGGTCATTGTCCTGTTGAAAAATAAATGATGGTCCAACTAAACGCAAACCGGATGGAACAGCATGCCGCTGCAAGATGCTGTGGTAGCCATGCTGGTTCAGTATGCCTTCAATTTTGAATAAATCCCCAATAGTGTCACCAGAAAAGCACCCCCACACCATCACACCTCCTCCTCCATGCTTCACGGTGGGAACCAGGCATGTAGAGTCCATCCGTTCACATTTTCTGCGTCGCACAAAGACACGGTGGTTGGAACCAAAGATCTCAAATTTGGACTCATCAGACCAAAGCACAGATTTCCACTGGTCTAATGTCCATTCCTTCTGTTCTTTAGCCCAATCAAGTCTCTTCTGCTTGTTGCCTGTCCTTAGCAGTGGTTTCCTAGCAGCTATTTTACCATAAAGGCCAGCTGCACAAAGTCTCCTCTTAACAGTTGTTGTAGAGATGTGTCTGCTGCTAGAAATCTGTGTGGCATTGACCTGGTCTCTAATCTGAGCTGCTGTTAACCTGCGATTCCTGAGGCTGGTGACTTGGATAAACTTATCCTCAGAAGCAGAGGTGACTCTTGGTCTTCCTTTCCTGGGGCGGTCCTCATGTGAGCCAGTTTCTTTGTAGTGCTTGATGGTTTTTGCAACTGCACTTGAGGACACTTTCAATGTTTTTCCTAATTTTTCGGACTGACTGACCTTCATTTCTTAAAGTAATGATGGCCA
Organism: Phyllobates terribilis; assembly: GCF_046119375.1. NCBI lineage: Eukaryota > Metazoa > Chordata > Amphibia > Anura > Dendrobatidae > Phyllobates > Phyllobates terribilis. The sequence continues at coordinate 1,019,832,762 of NW_027362761.1, forward strand.
CTCGTTTTTCTTTACTTAGCTGCTTTTTTCTTACCATAATACAAATTCTAACAGTCTATTCAGTAGGACTATCAGCTGTGTATCTACCAGACTTCTGCACAACACAACTGATGGTCCCAACCCCATTTATAAGGCAAGAAATCCCACTTATTAAACCAGACAGGGCACACCTGTGAAGTGAAAACCATTTCCGGTGACTACCTCTTGAAGCTCATCAAGAGAATGCCAAGAGTGTGCAAAGCAATCATCAAAGCATAAGGTGTCTACTTTGAAGAACCTAGAATATCAGATATATTTTCAGTTGTTTCACACTTTTTTGTTAAGTATATAATTCCACATGTGTTAATTCATAGTTTTGATGCCTTCAGTGTGAATGTACAATTTTCATAGTCATGAAAATACAGAAAAATCTTTAAATGAGAAGGCGTGTCCAAACTTTTGGTCTGTACTGTAGATGGAGGAATATTGTTATCGTAATTTGAAGAAATGATCTCTTCATGCTTCTCAAACTCAAGAAAAAAAATTTCACTTATGGATCTACTTGTTTGTAATGAAAAAAACATTAGTTATTCTCGAGGTCTTGAGATAAGGGTTGAAATGCTCAATAACCATGCCCCAATAATTATTGAAATGAATAAGGTTAAACAAAGTGCCATAAAATATTATTAGTTTAGACCATATTGCCTTGAGATCATGACTCATATGCAATTAAAAATGCTAATCCATTTTCTTTTAAAAAATAAATTGCATGCTGATGCTCGAGTGGTCTGGAATACTCTTAAGGTCACCTTCTTGAAATGTTTCAAATATTATCATTATTAAGAGAACCAGCAATTCTTATTTGCAATCTTTAATCAACCAGGTCTTTTAGATGGGTATAACTACCTGGAAAAAAAGAATTTTGGATTAAAGCCCAGAGAAACCTAAGATTGACTTTATTTGAAAAAGCCCAAAAAAATGTAATGGGGGCAAAAGGAAAAGAAGTGGGGAACTAATAATTACACAAGATAAAATGATGGCAAAACTGGATCAAGAGAACCTGACACCTGATACATGCTGCCCAATTAGGGGGCAACATGTATCAGGCACTGGCTGTTTGAACATAGCCAGGTATGTTTGATTCTGAAGCGCTATGGCATTTCAGAGAAAAACATACTTCATTAGCTGCCGGGGACCGAGACCACGCTGTAGACATCTCCCAGCCTGCTGTCCTGGAGTAACAGGTCTCTGCATGTATGCACATATAGGCAAAGAACTGTCAATCCAGGGCAGGCAGCGGGGGGGGGGGGGTTCCCTTTAAGTTCTATAAGCAATATTATTTTTTTAGAACTGAAGGTCTCATAAGGAATCATAAAAATGCATGTTGATAGTATAACACAACCCAATATGTCAGAAAAACAAAGAATTTAACTATACCTTTACAATTACATTAGATGAGCATAAAGAACAAAGAAGGTTAAGGTCTCCTTTGGGTGATTTCAGACAAAATAGCTTTCTTTTTGACTTTTGACTAGCCTATTAGATGCTTTAACTATTTTTATGAAGAAAAAAATCTGCTCCACCCCCCAATATAAGGGGAGGAAGAAAAGAACTCCATGGAATTGGCATCTTATAGGTTGAAACAAAATAAGCATCTACCCTGTAGTAAGTAAATAAGTAAATAGTAATAGTACATGAAAAAAACATAGGGTACTTAGTTTGCACTATTTTAATCAAAAAGTATCACCTTGTGTCAGCCGACCTCAATATAGATGGGGGTAGAGCAGGAGTGAGGCCCAACTGTTCAGACACCTCAACTTGGGAAGCTATATAGATGAAATGCCTAGCTCAAAAAGGGAGAGCCACACCCCTGTTTGCACAAAGTACAAGAGAGACTACAGCAAAACCAAAGAAATGGGCTGGAACATAAGTTGTTTGGCTGACACAAAGAGAGGTTTTAATACTAGAGATATGAGAGTCCTGATTTTGAGCTAGGCATCTCATATATATAAATAATGTTTCCGATAGAGGAACTCAGTTTATTTTCAAATTCTGGAGGGAATTCTGTAGTAAGATTAACCCCTTTCTGTTCTGACATGGTCAGTAATAGTACGCACCATGTCGGAAAGGCAAGTTCAGCGGGGGCTCCGGCGGTGAGCCCGCACTGAACCGGGCACATGTCAGCTGATTCTTACAGCTGACATGTGCCCGCAACAGCCGAGGGTGGAATCGCGACCCACCCACCTCCGGGCTGCAATACCATACTGCTAGCTTGCTTGCACTTGAAATGAGGCCTCTTAGGCTTGTGGAGGCAGACGCCGGCCACCATGTCATGGCTGCGTCGGCGGCCTGGTATCCATATTCAGTCCCCAGCCGCCCGGCGGCTGAGTGTCCACACTCGGTCTCCAGCCGCCAGGGGGCGGCCGGGTGTCCATACTCGGTCCCCAGCCGCCCCTATTTGTCCCGGTGCACCTTATACACAAGCGCGCATACCAAAACATTACCTGTGCCCTCCCCAGTGCATTTAGTGGGAAGGACAGCCTATTCCGTTGTAGTGTGTGCACGCCAACCCCCTGTTCATGGCACATGCGAAGATGCCTCCCGCCCTGTACCTGTCGTTGCAGACCAACTATCCCCGTTCAAGTCCTTGTCCCAGGGCAGTGTTCAATTGTATCTCTCCCATTCCTTGCAATGCAAGCGCAAGTATGCAGCCTGCCACCCACCCACCCACAGGCTGCAATACCATACTGCTTGCTTGAACTTGAAATTGGGCCTTTTAGGCATGTGGAGGCGGAATCTGGCCACCACGTCAGTCCTGCGTCGGCGGCCTGGAATCCATACTCAGTCCCCAGCCGCCCGGTGGCCGGGTGTCCACGCTTGGTCCCCAGCCGCCAGGGGGTGGCCGGATGTCCATACTCGGTTCCCAGCCGCCCCGCGGCCAGGTGCCCACACACGGTCCCCAGCAGCCTGGGGGCTGCCGGGTGTCCATAAACAGTCCCCAGCAGCCCCTATTTGTCCCGGTGCGCCTTATACACAAGCACACATACCAAAACATTACCTGTGCCCTCCCCAGTGCATTTAGTGGGAAGGACAGCCTAACCACAAACACGTGGACAAGTGAATGTGGCCAGGGATGGTTCATCTCACTGACGCCTTCACACTGGGTTAATATTGTGGAAGCCGGGACACAGTTGGACACTGGGATGCAAAACGTCCTCCAGACATAGAGGATTGCGGGTCCTGGGTCAATGAGGCTTCAACACAAAGTTCAGAAGGTAGACAGCAGCAGTGGTCGGCCTCCTACACAACAAGTAAATTATTCATGATCATGAGGCCATCCATCTCCTTAGCTTTCTGTTCCTTGGAATGCAAGCGCATGTATGTAGCAGTGGCTAGGCCTGAGGTGGTCATCGTTTTGGCGCATATCCTACCTCCTCCGAGGATTGCTGGATGTTTTCCTGCTACTATCCCAGTTCTATGACTCCTGTTAAAACAAAGTTTCAGGTGATGAATGATGGATGAGGTGGTGGCAAAGGAGAAAGAGCAGGAGGAACAGGGACCATTCACATCAATATCAGGCCAGTCAACCACACATGTCTTGTAGGATATGTTTCTGTACCAAAAGGAGCGGTTCGGCTACACAGTTATAGGGCATACAGTGAGTGCAGTGCATACCAAAAATTTCGAGGCACTCCAATGCCCTTTGCAAATTGACATAGAGGTCAGAGGGCCTTAACTAAACAGTTTTTTCCATTTATAGCAACTGGATCTCCTGTACACTGTTGGCCTAAGCAGTGAATGGAAGGCTTTCCAAAAATTATGAGGAACTGCAATGCCCCTTGAAACAGACGTGGATTACAGTGTACTAAAAACCTTCTACCCATTATTGGGGAGTGGGTCTCCCTTAGTGTTCGCCTATGCATTGAAAAGAAAAAGCTGACTAAAATTAGGAGGAAATGCAATGCCAGTTGGAAGAGTCGTGGAGGTTAGAGGTAATTAAAAACAACATTTCAATGCCCCTTGGAAGAGCTGTTGAGTTCAGAGTGGTTTAACAAGACTGTTTTAATGCCCCTTGGAAGAGACGTGCAGTTCAGAGTGGTTTAACAAGACGGTTTTAATGCCCCTTGGAAGAGACGTGGAGGTCACAGTAGCTTAACAAGATGGTTTTAATGCCCCTTGAAAGACACGTGGAGGTCCCAGTGGAATAAAAAGACAATATCAATGCCCCTGGGAAGAGACGTGGAGGTCCCAGTGGAATAAAAAGACAATATCAATGCCCCTTGGAAGAGACGTGGAGGTCACAGTAGCTTAACAAGATGGTTTTAATGCCCCTTGAAAGACACGTGGAGGTCCCAGTGGAATAAAAAGACAATATCAATGCCCCTGGGAAGAGACGTGGAGGTCCCAGTGGAATAAAAAGACAATATCAATGACCCTTGGAAGAGACGTGGAGGTCACAGTAGCTTAACAAGACGATTTTAATGCCTCTTACAAGAGCCATGCAGTACAGCATATTAAAAACCTTATTCCCATTATTGGGGAGTGGGTCTTGTGGCGCCCCTGCGGGTTCAGTCGCCACAGAGGTACTGCATCTCACCCAGAGGTGTGGTATCTCACTCTCAGGTAAGGATAGAGTGCGGCCCGGTACCTTAACACCTGCATCCAACACATTCCACTTCAGTGGGGGCAGGGCGAGATTGCTCCTAAGGGAGAGTACAGTCACTGGTCCCTAGCTGGAGGGTGAAACCATGTAGTGGGTGTGGGTAGAGGACGTAGTTCAGGGGAGCACAGGAAAGGAAGTGATATAAAAGAGGGAACCATCTTGAAAGGACAGGTCAGTGAGAAGTGAGAGGCAGTGAGAGGAGGAGAGTGTGTGGAGCAGGAGCTCAGCAGGATCTCTGCTCAGGAGGAGGGCCTAGTGAGAGGCCCAAGGCTGTGAAGGAGAGAGGAGCAGGAGAAAAGGCTCCAGGAGGAACGAGGTGATCCTAGGGGTACGGGCAGTGCTGGAGGCCACCCGTACACCCGAATCTACCAGGACATGGAAGGATCAAGCTGCAGAGAGGGGACCGGCCCCTAAACTAGTGGAGAACTACAAGGCTCAGATAGAAACCGGAGGCTTCTGTACTTTTAGGGTGCAGTTGCCACAGCCACAGTTACATCGCCGAAAAGGTGGTCACAGAGGGTCCAGGGGACTGCAGGTCGCCCCACAAGACCCGAGGCTACTGGCTTGGGACACTGATTGTGAGGCGCAGGGCAGGAGGGTGAGAGCCAGCGCAGGAAGACGACTGAGAAAGGTACACAGAAGGGGGTTCCGTTAAGTGCTCTTGAATTACCTGAGGGATTGCTGAACCCTTGCCTGGTGAACGCAGGGAAGTTACACCGGTACCTGTAACTTGGATTGCAACAACTGTGAGTAAACTCTGAAGACTGCACCCCACTGTCTCCATGAATTACTGCTGCGCCATCACCCCCTGCACTACACCGCAACATCCATAATAACTCAGCCCTGGAGCTAAGCTCTACCTGTGGAGGGCTAAACTAACTCTGCTGCATTTACACCAGAGGACCTGCCCCGCAGCGGCGGCTCCATATAGCCGCATACCACAGGTGGCGTCATGAACTATATATAAAAACTATAAATCCCCTGTAAATATTCCACTTTCGATTGACCGCCCTGGGTCACGGACCGGGTAACCGCCACTGTGACATCTCCCCTAGCAACGACCGGCCTGGCACCGAGTACCCCACGGCCCAGGGGGCGTGTCAGTCTCCCATAGTCTTTGCCTATGCCTTCCAAGCTAAAGCTGCCAAAAATTAGGACGGAGGAACTTGCAATGCCCCTTACAAGAGCCATGCAGTACAGCATATCAAAACATTATTCCCATTATTGGGGAGTGGGTCTCCCATAGTCTTTGCCAATGCCTTCCAAGCAAAAGCTGCCAAAAATTAGGACGGAGGAACTTGCAATGCCCCTTACAAGAGCCATGCACTACAGCATATTAAAAACATTATTCCCATTATTGGGGAGTGGGTCTCCCATAGTCTTTGCCTATGCCTTCCTAGCAAAAGTTGCAATGCTGACAACACGGACCACAGTCACCCTGGTGGTATAGTGGTGGTGGAGGCTGAGGATAAGGAGAAGAGCAAAGAACAGCTGAAATGAGGAAGCATATACCCATGTGTGGGTGTGAAGTGGTGCATGGGAATACACCTCCCGAAAGAATACAGTGGATTTGACTTTATGTCACTCTGCTGTCATTTGGTGGTGATGAGAAGTCTGGCCCAATCCAGCCCCTGTTCATTTTGATTAGGGTCAGCTTGTCAGCATTGTCAGTTGACAGGCGAGTGTGCTTATCAGTTATAATTCCCCCAGCGGCACTAAAAACACGCTAGCGGCAGGGCAGGCCAGGACCTCCAAGGCGTACAGAGCCAGTTCATTCCAAGTGTCCAGCTTGGATACGCAATAATTAAAAGGCACAGAGGAATCACGGAGGACACTGGTACGGTCAGCAAGGTACTCCCTCACCATCTTTTGAAACTTTCCACTCCTTGTGAGAGTAACCCGCGCCTCAGGGCCTGTAAGCTGGGCGGATCTCAGAAAACTGTCCCAGAATATTGACAGTGTTCCCCTGCCTCTGCTGGATTGGAGTTGCGTCTCTCTTGCCAGTACGCCTTGGTTGGTCAACGAACTGTGACCTCTGCCGCTAGCGTGTTCAGATGGGAATATTTTTAACAGTTCTGCAGCAAGGGCCTTCTGGTACTGCCCCATTTTTGTAGACCTCTCCACCTCAGGAATAAGAGAGTGAAAGTTCTCCTTGTAGCGGGGGGTCTAAAAGTGTCACAAACCAGTAATGACTGTCACCCAACATTTTGACAACGCGAGGGTCACGATTAAGGCAGCGTAACATAAAGTCAGCCATGCGTGCCAGACTTGTAACGGGCAATACTTCCGTGTCCTCACCAAGATGACGACTGACCATGCTTTCCTCCTCCTCCTCCTCCCCCCTGTCCTCAGGCCACCCACGCTGAACCAACGGTTTACAGTTGTACAGGTACTACCGTCTACAGTGCATTATACCAGCTCCTGTTCTTCCTCCTCCTCCTCCTCCTCTCCCTCATTGTCCCCCAATGCACGTTGGGATGAGATGAGGCTGGGCTGTGTGTAATCGCCCGCTACTGCTTCTTGATCCATCTCATCATACTCTGGCTGCAATGCCTCCTCTTTAATTCTCTGCAGAGAGCGTTGCAAAAGACAGACAAGTGGGATGCTGACGCTAATGATGGCGTCATCGCCACTCATCATCTTGGTGGACTCCTCAAAGTTTGTCAGGATGGTACATATGTCAGACATCCAGGTCCACTCCTGAGGTCTTATGTGTTGAGTCTGACCTGAATATCGACGGCCTTGTTGCAGCTGGTACTCCACAACTGTGGAGGGTAGAGTTCCAACGTGTGGGGACATCACACACCAGTCGGTGTGACGGAAGCTGCAAACGCTGATGCAACACAGCAAGGGCGGCGGAAGATGTAGCCGACTTGCGAAAATGAGCTGACAGGCGGCGTACTTTGACGAGCAGATCTGGCAACTCGGGGTACGATTTAAGAAATCGCTGAACCACGAGGTTAAGCACATGAGCCAGGCATGGTACGTGTGTGATCTCGCCTCGCCTCAGAGCCACCACCAGGTTACGGCCATTGTCACACACGACCATGCCTGGATGTAGGTTCAGCGGTCTCAGCCACTCATCTGCCTGCTCTTTCACAGCTGTCCACAACTCACAAGCAGTGTGAGGTTTATCACCTAAGCTTATCAGTTTCAGCACAGCCTGTTGCCGTTTGGCTGAGGCAGTACTGCAGTGCTTCCAGCTTGTAACTGATGTGGTGATATCTGAGATGGAGGCTGAACATGAGGAGGAGGAGGAAGATGATGCGCAGGAGCTGTACACTGTGGGGGCAACTCTGACTGACATTGGGCCTGCAATCCTCGGTGTGGGGAGGATGTGTTCCGTCCCAAGGTCTGACTGGGTCCCGGCTTCCAGTATGTTTACCCAGTGTGCCGTCAGGGAGATGTACCATCCCTGGCCATAAGCACTTGTCCACGTGTCCGTTGTCGGGTGGACTCTCCCAGTAACTGCATTGTTGAGGGCATGACAGATGTTTTGGGACACGTGCTTGTGTAGTGCGGGGATAGCACACCGGGCCAAATAGTGTCAGCTGGGGACCGAGTACCGAGGGACGGCCACCGCCATAAGATTGCAGAAGGATTCCGTCTCCACCAGCCTAAAAGGCAGCAATTCCAACGCAAGCAGTCGTGAAATGTGTGAATTTAGAACTGTGGCCTGTGGGGCGTTGGCTGCGAATTTACACTTTCGTTCAAAGGTCTGGGATAAGGACAATTGAACACTGCGGTGGGACGTGGACGTGGACGTTGATGCTGTTTCTTGAGAGACTGCCATAACAAGTGAAGAATGAGAGGAGGGGGCATCTTTGCATGCAGTATGGACAGGGGATTGCCTTGCACGCACAACAAGGGGTTCTCCTACACGCACAACAGCGGAAGAAGCAGTGGTGACACCCGCTGACGCTGGTCGTGGACCCTGGGGTTCCCCCCACAAAGTCGGGTGCTTTGCTGACATGTGCCTGATTATGCTGGTGGTGGTCAGGCTGGTAGTTTTGTCTCCCCTGTTGATGCTGGCATGGCAGGTGGTACAAATGGCCTTTTTGGGGTTATCAGCAGTCTTTAAAAAAATTCCAGTCTCTGGAAGACCTATCGGTTGTACTCGCAACGTCCCTCATGTTGGTGTTACGGGGAACGGTTGCCCGCCTTCTGTCTGCGGCCACCACACTGCTTCTTCCTGCCTGTTGGGGTACTCTTCCTTCATCCCCCTGTGTGCTGCTGGCCTCGCTCTGCGTGTCCTCCTGCCACGTTGGATCAGTTACTAGATCATCCACCACCTCTTCCTCTTCCACTTCTGCACCACGGTCCTCCTCCTCACTTCGCGGCAATTGTGTCTCGTCATCGTCCACCTCTTGTGACAAATTGCCAGCGTCGCCTTCCTGTGGCCGTGGCTGTTCAAATATTTGACCATGACTACATGGGATCTCCTCTTCCACCACTTCAAGCGGAGCTGGCGAGGGGCTCAAATATGGAAATAGAGCAGTGAACAGCTATTCAGAGTGTCCAACTGTGGGATCAGTTGCTGTCTGACGACACTCGGCATGGTGGGAAGAAGGAGCATCAGGGTGAGGAGGAGTATGGGGTCGAGACTCACAGCTACTAAGACTTGACCGTGTGGAATACAGACCGGAGGTGGTGGTGCCCAGGTGACTGGAAGTATTATCTGCTATCCAATTAATAACCTGTTCACACTGATCAGTTGGCAATAGTGGTGTTGTTGTGTGTTTCCCTAGTAATTCGGTCATGTAGTGGGAGCGAGAAGATGTGGCTGTTGGTTGTGGCACATTTTCACCTTGGCCACGGCCCCGTCCTCTGCACTCACCATCACCAGAATGTCCAGTTCCATGTCCCTTGCCACGCGCCTTGAAAATGAAGTAAAATAGCTTACACTCAGACTATCAATGGCAAAAGGGTAATAAAAAGGAGATTAGAACCGTGGAAGAGGAAAACCACAGTTCTATTTCTCTGGCCTGCACCGGAATCTTTTAAACAAATATATTTATGTCTGAACAGTCAGCGAGACACTCAAACATTTTTTTTTATGTAAAAAAGGCAAAAAGGTGGATAACACCCAGATTAGAACCGTGGAAGAGGAAAACCACAGTTCTAATTTCCTGGCGTATACCAGAATCTTTTAAATAGATATATTTGTGTCTGAACAGTCACCGAGACACTCAAACTGTTTTTTTTTATGGAAAAAAGGCAAAAAGGTGGATTACACCCAGATTTGAACCATGGAAGAGGAAAACCACAATTCTGTTTCTCTGGCCTACACCAGAATCTTTTAAACAGATATATTTGTGTCTGAACAGTCAGCGAGACACTCAAACTGTTTTTTTTAATGTAAAAAAGGCAAAAAGGTGGATTACACCCAGATTTGAACCGTGGAAGAGAAAAACCACAGTTCTATTTATCTGGCCTATACCAGAATCTTTTTAACAGATATATTTGTGTCTGAACAGTCAGCGAGACACTCAAACGCTTGTTTTTTTTTTTGTAAAAAAGGTAAATAGGTGGATTACACCCAGATTTGAACCGTGGAAGAAGAAAACCACAGTTCTAGTTCTCTGTCCTACACCAGAATCTTTTAAACAGATATATTTGTGTCTGAACAGTCAGCGAGACACTAAAACTGTTTTTTTTTAAGGAAAAAAGGTAAAAAGGTGAATAACACCCAGATTTGAACTGTGAAAAAGAAAAACCACAGTTCTATTTCTCTGGCCTACACCAGAATCTTTTAAACAGATATATTTGTGTCTGAACAGTCAGCGAGACACTCAAACTGTTTTTTTTTATGTAAAAAAGGCAAAAAGGTGGATTACACACAGATTTGAACCATGGAAGAGGAAAACCACAGTTCTAGTTCTCTGGCCTACACCAGAATATTTTAAACAGAAATATTTGTGTCTGAACAGTCAGCGAGAGACTCAAACTGTTTTTTCTTATGGAAAAAGGCAAAAAGGTGGATAACACCCAGATTTGAACCGTGGAAGAGGAAAACCACAGTTCTATTTCTCTGGCCTATACCAGAATCTTTTAAACAGATATATTTGTGTCTGAACAGTCAGCGAGACACTCAAATATTTTTTTTTGTAAAAAGGCAAAAAGGTGGATTACACCCAGATTTGAAAAGTGGAAGAGGAAAACGACAGTTCTAGTTCTCTGTCCTACACCAGAATCTTTTAAACAGATATATTTGTGTCTGAACAGTCAGCGAGACACTCAAACTGTTTTTTTTAATGTAAAAAAGGCAAAAAGGTGGATAACACCCAGATTTGAACCGTGGAAAAGGAAAACCACAGTTCAAATTTCCTGGCGTATACCAGACTTTTTTAAACAGATATATTTGTGTCTGAACAGTCACCGAGACACTCAAACTGTTTTTTTTTATGGAAAAAAGGCAAAAAGGTGAATAACACCCATATTTGCACCGTGGAAAAGGAAAACCACAGTTCTATTTCTCTGGCCTACACCAGAATCCTTTAAACAGATATATTTGTGTCTGAACAGTCAGCGAGACACTCAAACTGTTTTTTTCCATGTAAAAAAGGCAAAAAGGTGGATTTCACCCTGATTTGACCCGTGGAAGAGGATAACCACAGTTCTAGTTATCTGGCCGAAACCAGACTCTTTTAAACAGATATATTTGTGTCTGAACACTCACAGACTCACTCAATTTTTTTTTGGGGGGGGGGATACCAAAAGGTTAATAAGACGGGTATTTGTACAGTCTGACTGAGGAAAAAAAAAAAAGAGGATTTAGATGAAAAAAAATGGATTTTTCCTGGCCCCTGAGACCTGGGGCTAAGTCTAGCAATTTGAGCAGCAGCCGCACACAGGACTGTAATGCAGTGTTTGTTGGTATAACCACTGCGTCTCCTATACATCCTGCCTGCCTGATATCTGGGATGGATATGTTACGCTCGCGCCCGGACTGACTGGCGTGAGCGTGATTAGTGATCCCACTGTACTATGAACTGAGGAGTGCCTGGAGGGGCGTAATTAAGTATCAACCGGATCCGACCAAGGTCGCACGGCGGCTTATTCGACTCCGTGGACCAAGTAGGAACCGAGCAGAGGGACCAGGTGCGACTCCAGGTCAGACCCCGGTCACAGTTGTTGACCCACACCGGGGAATGCAGGAACAGGCAGGTTATACTGGCATACAGGCAGGTGGGTATTAGCAAGTATGGCTGGTATGCAGACAGGTGGGTACTGGCAAGTACGGCTGGTCTACAGACAGGTGGGCACTGGCAAGCACTTCTGGTATGCAGACAGGTGGGCACTGGAAAGCACGGTTGGTATGCAGACAGGGAGATACTGGCAAGCACGGCTGGAGTGCAGACAGGAAGGTACTAGCAGGTTGGAGCGCAGGCTGTATAGAGTCCAGTACAGACTGGGAGACAGGTACAGAGCCGCAGATGCGGTAGACAAGCAGAGTAAAGCAAAACTGCCGGAGAGGAGGACAAGGCAGGGCAGAGAGGAACTGCTGGTGTGGTGAGCAAGCAGAGCTGAGTGAAAACTGCAGGTGCGGTGGGCAAGGCAGAGCAGAGCGGAACTGCCGGAGTGGTGGACAAGGCAGAGCAGAGCGAAACTGCTGGTGCGGTGGACAAGGCAGAGCAGAGCGGAACCGCCGGAGCGGTGGGCAAGGCAAAGCAGAGAGAAGCCGCCGGAGCGGTGGGCAAGGCAGAAAGAAACCACAGGTGCAGTGGACAAGGCAGAGCAGAGCGGAACCGCCGGAGCGGTGGGCAAGGCAGAGCAGAGAGAAGCCGCCGGAGCGGTGGACAAGGCAGAGCAGAGAGAAGCCGCCAGAGGGGTGGGTAAGTCAGAGCAGAGAGAAACCGCTGGTGCGGTGAGCAAGGCAGAGCAGAGAGAAGCCGCCGGAGTGGTGGGCAAGTCAGAGCAGAGAGAAACCACCGGAGCGGTGGGCAAGCAGAGCCGAACAGGGCTGAAGGTGCAGGCAGAGAGGACAGGGCTCTGTTCACATGGAACAGACTGGAAAATACAGGTGGGTACTGGCAAGTATGGCTGGTATACAGACAGGTGGGCACTGGCAAGCACTTCTGGTATGCAGACAGGTGGGCACTGGCAAGCACGGCTGGTATGCAGACAGGGAGATACTGGCAAGCACGGTTGGAGTGCAGACAGGGAGGTACTAGCAGGTTGGAGCGCAGGCTGGATAGGGTCCAGTACAGACTGGGAGACAGATACAGAGCCGCAGATGCGGTAGACAAGCAGAGTAAAGCAAAACCGCCGGAGCGGAGGACAAGGCAGGGCAGAGAGGAACTGCTGGTGCGGTGAGCAAGCAGAGCGGAGCGAAAACCACAGGTGCGGTGGACAAGGCAGAGCAGAGCGGAACTGCCGGAGCAGTGGGCAAGGCAGAGCAGAGAGAAGCCGCCGGAGCGGTGGGCAAGGCAGAGCAGAGAGAAACCGCAGGTGCAGTGGACAAGGCAGAGCAGAGCAGAACCACCGGAGCGGTGGGCAAGGCAGAGCAGAGAGAAGCCACCGGAGCGGTGGACAAGGCAGAGCAGAGAGAAGCCGCTGGAGCAGTGGGTAAGTCAGAGCAGAGAGAAACCGCTGGTGTGGTGAGCAAGGCAGAGCAGAGAGAAGCCACCAGAGTGGTGGGCAAGTCAGAGCAGAGAGAAACCGCTGGAGCGGTGGGTAAAGCAGAGCATAGGGAAGCCGCTGGAGTGGTGGGCAAGTCAGAGCAGAGAGAAACCACTGGAGCGGTGGGCAAGCAGAGCCGAACAGGGCTGAAGGTGCAGGCAGAGAGGACAGGGCTCTGTTCACATGGAACAGACTGGAAAATACAGGAGGATGGCTAGAACACAGGAGGATGATACGGTGGAAGGGAAAAGGGACAAGCAGAACCAGATACACACAAGGTACTTCCTATGAAGTAGCGAGTGGACACAAAACTCACAAACAGAAGTACAGAGACGAGTTGAAGTTAGGTGCAGGTTCAGATACTGCAGGAAAAGGGAAGGCAGGGAAATAGAGACAAACAGGTAACAGGCTAGGATACAGTTCAGACAGGAACTGCTACTGCAATGAGATACAAGAACGAGCCTGGGTATACAGCCCCCAGAGTGGCGGAAACAGACTAGAAGTCACAGGTAACCGGTCTGGGTATGCAGCCCCCAGAGTGGCGGAAACAGACTAGAAACAGGACAGGACCTGGCAATTCAGCAGCAAAGACTAACTGAGTGAAGGTGTTGCTCAGGCACCTCCTTCTGGGTGGAGGGGGTTTAAATATCCAGTGACTCACAGCAATAGGCTGGAGATGCATTAGGGGTGCGCCCACAGCAGCTATAAGAATCAGGAAGTAACCGGGCCGCCACCCTAAGCAGTCAGTCAAGAGACATGCACACAGCATGAACTGGAGCAAGGTTTGTAGGCTGGACTGAGAGGTAAGATTGCGGTCTTGCATAGTGGGAGATGGTGCACTATGCAAGCACGCCGCCAGGGATGTTACAGGATATTAGTCCTCAGAAGGACTGCTTGATTTTGCAGGCTTTAGAGACCCTACACTACCTATTTCACAGTATAAATCTCTCCCTAGCTCAGCAGCACTCTCCCTACACTGTCTGATCTGGAGCGACTGTGTCCAAGATGGCGGCACCCGGTTTTAAATACTCGAGGTGACGCTGTGCGGCCAGCCAATCACTGTAATGCCCACAACCAACATGGCTGCGGAATTACAGTGACTGGCTGGCAATCCCTGCATGTTCATTGGCTCTGTAAAGAGCGCCAAACATGCAGGGCAGAGAGCTCCCGCCCGAGTAGCCCGAAAATGCTCGGTGCTCGCCGAACATCCCGAGTAGTGAGATGCTCGGGCGAGTACTGAGCAGTGTCGAGCATGCTCACTCAACTCTAGTTGGCATGGCAACCCAGGGTCTGCAGCAGACCCTTTGGTTGTCATGAAAAGATTGCTATGAGCGCCACCTAGTGGTCGGCGCTCATAGCACAGGAGCATTTCTCCTGCATACAGGCGATCTGCTTGTCGCCTGTATGCAGTAGAAGCAATCAGAAAACTGCAGCTTCTAGTCTCCTGTGGAGACTATTGAAGCATGCAGAAAGTGTAAAAAAATGTTTTTAAAAATATAAAAAAAATATAAAAGTTTAAATCACCCCCCTTTTGCCCCATTCAAAATAAAATAATAATAAGAAAACCAACATACACATATTTGGTATCGCTGCGTTCAGAATCACCCGATCTATCAATATAAAAAAAAATTCCAAACGCCAGAATTACGTTGTTTTGGTCGCTGCCACATTGCAGTAAAATGCATTAACGTGCCATCAAAGCTTCGGATTTATCCCAAAATGGTATCAATAAAAACGTCAGCTTGGGGGGCAAAAAATAAGCCCTTACCCAACCCCAGATCACTAAAAATGGAGACACTCTGGGTCTCGCAATATGGTGCCATTTTTTATTTTTTTTTGTAGCAAACTTTGGATTTTTTTTCAGCACCTAAATAAAAAAGGACCTATACATGTTTGGTGTTTACGAACTCGTAATGACCTGGAGAATAATAATGGCAGGTCAGTTTTAGCATTCAGTGAACGTGGTTAAAAAAAAAAAAGAACAACTGTGGAATTGCATTTTTTTTTGCAATTTCACCGCACTTGGATTTTTTTCCCGTTTTCCAGTACACGATATGGTAAAACCAGTGATGGCGTTTAAAAGTACAACTCGTCTTGCAAAAAATAAGCCCTCACACGGCCACGTTGAATGAAAAATAAAAAAGTTCTGGCTCTGTGAAGAAGGGGGGCAAAAATCGAAAATGCAAAAATGGAAATTGCTCCGGTCATGAACTGTCCATTTTATCTACTTATAACCCAGACTTGGTGATAGTTTAAGCTTGTCTGGTCTGAAATTAGAGAGAAACTAAAAAGGGCACAGGGTAGACAGACCTCTTTTGCTAATAGGAGGCACATAGAGGAGACAAGCTTTGCTATTGGTGGAAAGGTGTGGCTATCCATCAGAAATATCAAGCTCAAGGTCTCTCTGCTAAGTTGGGACCCACATTCATTGGTCCTTATGAGATTTCGAAGGTTGTTAATCCAGTTGCCTTCCGACTGGAACTTCCCTGTTCCTTCCGAATTCCTGATGTGTTCCACAAATCCTTGCTAAAGGCATACGATTCGCCTGTGCACCCTGATAAGTACCCCCCATGTGTTGGTTAGAGGTAAGCTTGAGTTTGAGATAGGAAAGATCCTTGAGTCCAGGATAGTAAGAAACTCTGTGCAATACCTGATATATTGAAAGGGCTATGGTCCAGAGGAAAGATCTTGGGTGTCAGCTAACAACATCAATGCCTTTAATTTCATCACAAGGTTGCATCAGTCTTTCCCTGACAGTCCCCATCCCAACAGTCTGGAGGCCCCTTGTAAGGTTAGGGGTACTGTGTAGCGATGAGCAAACCATAACTGTAAAGTTCGGGGGTTCGTACAGGACACCTAGTGTCCGGTGCTGAACTCCGAACATGAACTTCTCCTGGAAGTCCATTTTCCAGTTCGGGAGGAGAAAGAGATAGACATTTACCAGCTCCAAAGTTGGGTCCCTATTGATTTCAATGGGGTACGGGTTTCATGTTCAAGTCCGGGTACAGTTATGGTATCCGAACCAAACTTTGGACTAAAGGTCGGTCAGGAACCAGAACCCGAATGTCCACGGGTCCGCCCATCCCTAGTACTGTGGCATCCTTGCCTGTCCCATCTACTCCTGCTTTCCCATCGGTCAATGCAAGTGACTATTCAATAGCCCTATTTTATGTCTGGGACTTGTGGCTCTCGCCAGTACAGAAGCTATGGGTTTAATTTTGTTAAGTTGGGTTTCTTCCTGCTTTCAGCACTGGATGGGCTTGCGCTTTGTTTAAACCCTTGAGAATCAGTTCCCACTACCAGTTAATGGCTCTGCTATCCTGGTGTATACTTCTGTGCTGCGCTGATGTGTTTTGTCCTGATTTTACTGTTCTGTGACCTTGGCTTGACATTTGTTTTACGTTTTTGTCCTTGACATTACCTCCTGGTTCTGACCCGGCTACCTGATTAACTGTCTTGCCAGCTTGCACCGCCAAACAGCAGCTAACTTCGTGGCCTGGCTCAGAGACTCCAGTGTAAGTCCAGATCCCTGTAAAGGGGTTAAAGGGTGAAGGTCAGGGTAACCCCTGGGTTTTGGAAAATGGAGTAACTGGTCGCCCAGCCTGTTCGTGGTAGCCATTTTGTGCTGCCAGGGGACATCGAACAATGGTCATGTTGCAGTGAGTATATGTTTGTGTTTTTTATAACAAGAACGACTACTTCATTTAGAAATGGATTGTCCCCTTGAAGCATATTAGCTTTGAATATGTGTTAGAGAGATCAAACTTCTTATTTAACATACCTTTATAAAACATGACAATTAATATATATACACAGTAGGTCATTTTAATGTATCAGACCCAGGGGTGGTACGGTTGCTGGACACAAAATCTGGTAAATACTTGCTTGATACAATTGCCTCATCTTATTAGTTTCTTACATTTTTTAATCCCAAAAAAATCTAAAATACTTCACCTTTGTACACCTGGACAAACTGTTTAACAACACCGAGTGCTTTTGCCTCTGTTTTGTTTACACCAATAAAGAGGTGTCCCCTTTCAATTAAATTTTTCCTGAGCACATTTTGTCATGAAAAATCAAACTGCGCTGTATTCATCTTTGTAGGGTCCAGCCCCAAGAATCCGTCGCTGCTTCAGGTGTCTGACATTGGCTGCGGAACTGACGTTAGTTCGGCAGCATGTCAGCCAATGAGTGAGCACCGAGGCTCTTCCAGTGTAGACGGAATGCCCCACTCAGAGCTGTAGAGCTTACTGTTTGGCTGTCAATGTGACATCAGCACCACACCCAATGTCAGACTCTGAGAGCAGCGGTGGAGCCGGGGAAGGTGAGTACAGCACTTTTTTTTATATTAAGCTGTGCTCAGGGACAAATATTAACTGAAGTGGGACAACCACTTTAATGTTCGTAAACTTTGAGTTTTCTTGTTGCACACTCAACTCTGTCATGTATGAACTCTGGATCATAATAAAAAAAAGTGAGCTTTCAGTCATATTAGTAGAAAATCTATAGGAACTATTTAAATTTATGTTAAAATGTACTTAAATCTAAGAAGTGTTTCCAGTGGACCCCACCTGCTGAAGAATTGACATATTCCCTACACTGTCCCGGAGAGTCAAACATAACGTCAATATTTTATGCAGTTCTGTTTTACCAATTTTTCTTTAAATGTACTCTTTTTTTTCACGTTTTGAATGACTACTACTGTTTTTTTTAATTTTCTTCATGTAGAATTTGTTTGGCTTATGTCTCCCCTGTACGAAATAACAATTCATTATACATTAGTGCTTCCTCCTTAGACATGAATATTGTTCTATTATTCATATTTTGCTTTGATAAGATTGACAGGCTATTATTATTCTGTATTTGCATTATACATTAGAAGATAAGCAACTGTAAAAATGTTGCCTTCTGAAATAACAACTAATCTTATAAGTGTTTATCCACCCTCGGATTCATGTAATTTTATGACAGGAAGTTTCATAAAAGCATAGGGCCTATACAGATGACCGTATTTTTGGAATTTTCATATTTCAACAAAACATTGCATCGCATCGCACTCGTACCTGTGTTATTCATTTGGGCCATGCACATGTTCTATTTTTTTCCTTCGACAGAGTCTGTCCAAGGAAAAAATAGCAGACTGCACTAGTTGCATCCGATATTCGGATTGCACTCTGCCTTGGAAGTCATTGAAATCATGGAAAAAAATTTTCACAGGCTGACAGAATGGAGTAGATGGAACTTTTTTTTTTCTTACATTTTCTCTTCATCCGAGAAAATTGTATCACACTGTGATGAAACTCTGATCAAAATGTGATCATAGTGTGATTGGCATAATCGGCCTGATTCTCTTGAATGAGAGAACATACAATTGTCTGACCCTAGCCTTATAGGAATTATGTGTTCATAAAAAGAATGTATCTCCACCTATGTGTTCTTTAGGTTTGAATACTCCATTGAAGGTGTACTCATATCTTCTATTACACATGCTTGATTGAATTTTTATGTGATGGTGTAAGTAACCAGCATTTCCTTCCATTAGGGTTTAGTATTTTCACACATAGCAAAAGCATGATCATCACATTACAAAATAAACACCTTACCTGTCTGGCCACTAATCGTTGGCAGGTTTCCTCACTTATACAAGAAATAAAACACCTGAGTATACTGAGAATTCACCAAAATAGGTGGTGAGGAAGTGGCAGGTTCTACTACCAACCTATCTGCCCCTCCATAAAAACCGAGCCCAGAAATAAAACTATACAAAAAAACCTCAGCAAACTAGATCCACTTTCCAATTTTCACAGCTTTTCATAATTTTACGTTTGCTTTTATATTATTTACATAGGTTTTTACTTAAATCAGTGAACCTAGCAAATATTATAACAAGGTGAAAAGCAACAAGAAAAACAGCATGCACCTTACTCCAGTGGATAACCATGTCCCAGGTAAAGCATGCAGTGAAGAAAAGCACAGGGGAAAGAGAGTACAGTTATTTCTTCACATTCTCTTTGTTATGGTGATTTAGAAAAGCAGCAGATGTGTAGTTTCAGTAGGAGTTTGATAAAGGAGGGGTTGTTCTTGACAGATGAATTCTAAAACCTTTCAAAACAAGTCCTTTCAAAAATATTATTCGGCACAAATTCAAACTTTATATTATACACCTTCTGTTAAACTTCACTTTTTTAACTATTAATAGAGATGAGCGTTGTTCGACTCGAACTGTTCGCCAATTTCAAATTCGAGCTGTTTTGGGTGGTGTTCGAGCCGTTCGGCGAACACGAACGATTTGAAAAAAATTCGGCTGTTCGAGGTTATGTTCGATAACTGTTCATGCACCAAAATCATAACTGGATTTTTTCTCAGTAATGATGAAAATTAATGTTAATACGCAGTTTGAGTGTACAGCGGGGCGGGGGGAGGGGCAGGGGATGGATCTCTGCAGGAATAATGAAGATCTCCATTTTTTTTTTCTCTTTCTCACATTTACAGTGGGGAGGTGCAATCTGTCAGCCTATCAGCAGCGCACACACGGAGCGAAGTGCTTTTTTTCACACAAGCAAGGGCACGTGTCATTGGCAGTGTATGTCACAAGTCCTTGCCCTATAAGACCCAGCCATTTTCCCCATCGCCACCATTTTCTCACTGCTGCAGCTGCGTGTTAGACGGCACCGCTGTTGCTGTGTGCGCTATACCTTGCTAATTTCAAGCCAATTTTCGCACAAATCTACAGATAGCTTGGGAGTAGGGAATAGTTGTGATTGCTGTCCTTTTAAGGACTAGGTTACAGCATTTCCTATGACTTTTATCAGGCAGGTCTGTGCTCTTAAATAGATAGGTTGTGGGAGTAAAGACTAATTGTAATTGCAGTCCTTTTCAGGACTAAGTTACATCAGTTCCTATCAGTTTTTGCCAGGCAGGTCTGTGCCAGTGCTGTGCAAGTTTTTTTCACAGCATTTGGCTAAATCTAGCAAAGCTAATCCTTTTTGGCCTATTGCAGAGTGTGTTAGTCAGTGGAGTAGCCTATCTGTGTTGCAAGCTACACCACCTGTGTATAGAATACCAATTTTTTTACTGCACCTAGTGAAGTAAAACCTTTTGGGCATAGCATCATTCTATTAGTCCATCTATACTGAACTCCATCAGGTTGCAAACTGAATATAATTTTTTTCTGCATCTACCTCTGAAAAAATATTTGGGCTTCTAGCTGTGTGTGGGACTTGTTCTATTAGTCCATCTATACTGACCTCCATCAGGTTGCAAATTGAATATAATTTTTTTCTGCATCTAGCTCTGAAAAAATATTTGGCCATCTAGCAGTGTGTGGGACTTGTTCTATTAGTCAATCTATACTGACCTCCATCAGGTTGCAAATTGAATATAATATTTTTCTGCATCTAGCTCTGAAAAAATATTTGGCCTTCTAGCAGTGTGTGGGACTTGTTCTATTAGTCCATCTATACTGACCTCTATCAGGTTGCAAACTGAATATAATTTTTTCCTGCATCTAGCTCTGAAAAAATATTTGGCCTTCTAGCTGTGTGTGGGACTTGTTCTATTAGTCCATCTATACTGACCTCCATCAGGTTGCAAATTGAATATAATATTTTTCTGCATCTAGCTCTGAAAAAATATTTGGGCTTCTAGCTGTGTGTGGGACTTGTTCTATTAGTTCATCTATACTGACCTCCATCAGGTTGCAAACTGAATATAATTTTTTTCTGCATCTACCTCTGAAAAAATATTTGGGCTTCTAGCAGTGTGTGGGACTTGTTCTATTAGTCCATCTATACTGACCTCCATCAGGTTGCAAACTGAATATCATTTTTTCTGCATCTAGCTCTTAAAAAATATTTGGCCTTCTAGCAGTGTGTGGGACTTGTTCTATTAGTCCATCTATACTGACCTCCATCAGGTTGCAAATTGAATATAATTTTTTTCTGCATCTAGCTCTGAAAAAATATTTGGCCTTCTAGCAGTGTGTGGGACTTGTTCTATTAGTCCATCTATACTGAACTCCATCAGGTTGCAAACTGAATATAATTTTTTTCTGCATCTACCTCTGAAAAAATATTTGGGCTTCTAGCTGTGTGTGGGACTTGTTCAATTAGTCCATCTATACTGACCTCCATCAGGTTGCAAATTGAATATAATTTTTTTCTGCATCTAGCTCTGAAAAAATATTTGGCCATCTAGCAGTGTGTGGGACTTGTTCTATTAGTCAATGTATACTGACCTCCATCAGGTTGCAAATTGAATATAATATTTTTCTGCATCTAGCTCTGAAAAAATATTTGGCCTTCTAGCAGTGTGTGGGACTTGTTCTATTAGTCCATCTATACTGACCTCCATCAGGTTGCAAACTGAATATAATTTTTTTCTGCATCTACCTCTGAAAAAATATTTGGGCCTCTAGCAGTGTGTGGGACTTGTTCTATTAGTCCATCTATACTGACCTCCATCAGGTTGCAAATTGAATATAATTTTTTTCTGCATCTAGCTCTGAAAAAATATTTGGCCTTCTAGCAGTGTGTGGGACTTGTTCTATTAGTCCATCTATGCTGACCTCCATCAGGTTGCAAATTGAATATAATTTTTTTCTGCATCTAGCTCTGAAATAATATTTGGCCTTCTAGCAGTGTGTGGGACTTGTTCTATTAGTCCATCTATACTGACCTTCATCAGGTTGCAAATTGAATATAATTTTTTTCTGCATCTAGCTCTGAAAAAATATTTGGCCTTCTAGCAGTGTGTGGGACTTGTTCTATTAGTCCATCTATACTGACCTCCATCAGGTTGCAAATTGAATATAATTTTTTTCTGCATCTAGCTCTGAAAAAATATTTGGCCTTCTAGCAGTGTGTGGGACTTGTTCTATTAGTCCATCTATACTGACCTCCATCAGGTTGCAAATTGAATATAATTTTTTTCTGCATCTAGCTCTGAAAAAATATTTGACCTTCTAACTGTGTGTGGGACTTGTTCTATTAGTCCATCTATACTGACCTCCATCAGGTTGCAAACTGAATATAATTTTTTTTTGCATCTAACCCAGACAATAGTTTTGGCCTAATACCACAGTTTGGCCACTCAGGTCTGCTCGGTTCCCATCCATTGTTTTTTTGTGCAAACAACTCCAGAGTTGTGAATTAGTTAACCACCAAAATGAGTGGAAAAAGGCCTGCTGCTGGTGGAAAGGGGAATAGGCGTGTTGGGAAGGGGAAAAAAGGTTGTGTCCGTGGAGTAGGTGTTAAAGCAACAGTAACATCTGCAGAAGAAAGACCATCCTCCAGCAAAACTAAAATGTCTACTTCTTTTAGCGGACAATGTGATAAGATCCCTTTCTTACGGCCACACCAATCGCTACAAATTCCAGATGAGGCACAAAAACAGCAGGTGCTTCAACGGATATCAAGTGCTCCTTTAAGTGGGCTCTCCTCCACATCAACTTCAACATCACAAATACTCCAGTCCTCAGAGGTGTCACCCCAATCGCACTTGCTTCCTCACAGCTCCCAAATCTCCAGCTGCCCGTCTGAGTATGAGGTAGAACAGATGGTTGAGTCTGCAGAGCTGTTTACTCATACTATAGCCTGGGAATCAGAGGTCGGCTCCAGCGCTTCTGTGAATCCAGTCGAGGAAATTATCTGCACTGATGCCCAGAATCTTTATGAGTCTGATCCAGGACCAGATGCAGAAGGTTCTGACCATAATGTAGACCCTCATTCCCAAACTGTAACTCCTGTTGGTGGAGACAATGAGGAAGACGATGATGAGACTTAAATACCTGATTGGAGCGACAACTTTAGTTTTTTGTCAGGGCAGAAACAGGTTGGCTCTGAGGACGACGGGTGTGATAACACACAGGGTGATAATGATGAGGTTGGAGATCCCACTTACTGTCAACCCACAGTCAGCCAAGAGATGAGGTCAGCAGAGGAGGTGGAGGAGGATGCTAGTGACGACGAGGTCAGGTTGCGCCTTCCTGGACAGAGACATAGTACTGGAAGCACGTCAACAACTGCATCCTCAAACACAACTCTGCCTCTGACCACAAGTCGTGGTGGCTCTTCAGGTCGCATGGGTGCTGAGCCTTGCATATCCTGGGCATTTTTTCAGATCGATAAAGATGACCCAACTCGTGTTATCTGTAACATTTGTCAACAAAAGCTAAGTAGAGGCCAAAAAATACATAGTTTGAGTACTTCATGCATGAACCGGCACATGGACATGAAGCATAAGTTGCAGTGGGAAGCTCACTGTGCTACAATGCGGCCTAGCCGGCCGGGCCAACCACCGTCTGCCCCATCTTGTGCATCTGCGGCCTCTTCATCCTCTGTGACTGGGGGGACAGCAGTCACACCTGTTTTGGGACGCAGACCTGCCACCTCTTTACCCGCAACAGCCAGCGTGATTGGCAGGTCATCATTTTCTTTGGAGATGGTAACACCAGCTGGTGTTGAGCGCTGTCCGACATCGATAGCACCACCTTTGGATCAAGGCAACCTAACATGTCCACCTGCATCTTCCTCACAGACCGGCAGTTTGCCGGGGACACCTTTATCAACCCCGTCTAAGAACAACAGCCAGCCCTCAGTCCCTCAGATGTGGACAAGTAAAAGACCATTTCCTCCTAGCCATGAGAAAGCTAAGAGGTTGAATTTCACCATCTGCAAGCTCTTGGCTACAGAAATGCTGCCTTTCCGCCTGGTGGACACAGAGGATTTTCGAAACCTTATGTCCGTCGCAGTGCCCCAGTACCAGATGCCCAGTCGGCACTACTTCTCAAAGAAAGGTGTGCCTGCGCTCCACCAGCATGTCGCACACAACATCATCGCTTCTTTGAGAAACTCTGTGTGTGACAGGGTGCATTTCACCACAGACACTTGGACGAGTAGGCATGGACAGGGGCGTTACATGTCGCTGTGTGGGCACTGGGTAACTATGGTGACAGCAGGACAAGGGGCTGCTGTCCAAGTCTTGCCGTCCCCACGAGTTGTGCGTCAATCCTCTTTATGTCAAAGTTCCTCCACTGCTTCTGCCTCCTCAACCTCCTCTCGGTCCTCCACCTGCACCCAAAGCCTGTCTGGTCATGCCACAAGCTTTCTAACTGCGCAGAAGGGATCCTGCACATCTCCTTACTATGCTGGCAGTAGGGCTCAATGTCATCAGGCGGTTTTTACTTTGAAATGTCTGGGAAATGTGAGTCACACAGCTGAGGAGTTGTGGTCAGCTCTGGAGAACCAATTTCATGAATGGTTGTCTCCACTGGACCTGAAACCAGGGAAGGCCGTGTGCGACAATGCTGCAAACCTGGGTGCGGCCCTTCGCCGGGGCAATGTCAAACACGAGCCTTGTATGGCTCACGTGTTGAACCTGGTTGTCCAGCAATTTTTAGCCCACTATCCCGGACTAGATGACCTTCTGCAGAGGGCACGGTCGCTGTGTGCTCACTTCCGCCATTCGCATCCCGCAGCTCAGCGACTTACATCTCTACAGAAGTCGCTGGGCCTGCACTTCACCGGCTAAAATGCGATGTGCCTACCCGGTGTAATTCAACTCTGCACATGTTGCAGCGACTGTGGCAGCACCGACATGCCCTGGTGCAATACGTTCTGACGTATAGCCTGGGCCAACGGGATCCAGAGGTGGGGCAAATCACGCTGGAGGAGTGGTCTCAGATCAGTGACCTATGCACCCTTCTGCACAGTTTTGAAATGGCGACGAAGATGTTTAGTGCTGACGATGCCATTATCAGCATGACTATTCCGGTGATTTACATGCTGGAGCACATGTTAAACAGAATTCGGAGTCAGGTGGTGGCACAAGAGGAGGTGGAGGAAGTAGAGGAGGAGGAGTTGTATGTGGAAGGGCTAACATCTGCAAGGTCCAGACGGTTGGCAGCACCAAGGCGGCAGGCATGTGAGGGGGGTGGAGATGGTTTTACCGGGGCGCATGGTAGCAGCCAAACTAGTGAGGAAGGTGCAGGAGCCCAGGAAGAAGTGGAGGACGAACTGATGGAAGACTCATCAGATGAGGGAGACCTTGATCACATTTCTGTTGTGCGAGGTTGGGGGGAGAGGACAGAAGAAGGAAGCATGATTGTTACCTCGCCACCAACACAACAGGGACTTGGTGCTCCTGGATGCGTAAGACACTTGAGTGCCTTCCTGCTGCACTACCTGCAACATGACCCTCGAATTGGGAGAATTAGAAATAATCCTGACTACTGGGTTGCCACACTGTTAGATCCCCGGTACAAAAGTAAATTTGCAGAAATAATTCCTGCCATAGAAAGGGATGCACGCATGCAGGAGTATCAGCAGAGACTGTTGCAGAATCTTACATGTGCTTTTCCACAAAACACCAGTGGTGCACGTAGTGAATCTCACAGTTCCAACTTGCCAACCGTGGGACCGTCAAGTGTTCAGCACTAGTGTTGAGCCACCCCCGTAGTGTTCGAGTTCGGTTCGGTTCGTCGAACACCCGTGTGTTCGCCGAACTGTTCGTCGAACTGTTCGTCGAACACCTTCGAACACCGTTAAAACCAATGGCAGGCAAACAAAAACACATAGAAACACATAGAAAACACCTTCAAAGGTGTCCAAAAGCTGACAAACTGCTCAGAAGACATAACTAACACATGGAAAAGTGACAAGTACATATAGTCATGCGAAAATAAAAGAGGTGGAGGAGTAAAAGGAGGGGGAGACACAGATATAGGCATGTCATGCCCTTCTAAAATCCAAAAAGTGAGAAGCCGACACGGCCAGTCCGCTCCTGCCCGTGCCACCTCCGTGTCGCCGGGTTTGTGCCAGAGCCGCGGTGAACCCTGACGGCCAGCCCCCCTCTCCCAATACTGGTGCCTGTCCGCTGGTGGGTCGAGCGAGCCCCCCTGTGGTGGAGGCAGCTCTAAGCTTTTTAATTTAAATTGTCTCTCTAATTTGAATGAATACACTTTAAATCCATTTACAAGGATCTATTGGAGGGCAAGTCTCATGCCAGCAGCCGCGGTAATTCCAGCTCCAGTAGCGTCCACTAAAGCTGCTGCAGTTAAAAAGCTTTTATAAGGATCGAGCTCGGCTGTCCACCGCAAGGCATCCTACTGCCAGTCCCAGCCCCTATGCCTTGGGGTGCCTCCTGATGCTCTTCACTAAGTATCCCATGGTCCCGAAGCATTTCCTTTGAAAAAATTAAGTGTCTAAACTACAGGTGGTGCAGCTTGCTTAACAGCCGGGATAATCCGCTCACTAGCAGACACTGCTACTAGGCACAAAGTATTTCCTGGGCTAGATGCAGTTAAAAATTTGTAATTAGATACTCTCGTTGGATGCTGAGAAAGCATTCCATAGAGTCTCCTGGCACGCCATATATGATTCTCTTAAAAAGCTTGGGGTAGGGGTCTAGGGGACCCTTTTATAGCCAAAATCACGGCCCTGTATCGCAATACGTCACCTAGGCTGAAGATAAATGGAACTGTAGCACCCTGAGGGCTCGGTTGCTACAGACGTATTGCACCTCACCCAGAGATGTGATATCTCACTCTCAGGTAAGGATGGAGTGTGGATCAGGACCCGACACCTGCATGCATTACACCACATTGCCGTGGGGCAGGGCGACCAATATGCCCCTGAGATGGGCACGACAGTCCCTGTCCCTGGCTGGAGTGGGGGGAGGGAACACTGAGGAAGGGGAACCCTGTAGTGCAGGAGCAGGGAGGAAGCAGTTCCTGGGTGCATTGAGAAGGGAGTATAAAAGGTGGGCACCATCTTAGTTCAGTGCAGAGAAGTCTGAGCAGAAGTGGCAGGGAGCAGGAGCTCTGCATGAGCTCTGCTCCGGAGGCGGGCCTAGTAACAGAGGCCCAGGCCTGGAAGAGGGAGAAGGAAGGAAGAGGAGCGGAGAAGGCTCCAGGAACGAGGAATGAAGGGATCCCAGGGGTGCGGACGGGCGAGTCGCCACCGCACGCCCGAATCCACCTGCGTGGAGGGGTCAGGCCAAAGGGGGAGACCGGTCCCCGAAACTAGTGGAGGCAGGAAACGACCCTCAGCTAGAAACCGGAGGCTCTGACATTTTATGTGGCGCAGCCCCTCGCTACACCCGCTAGGAAGGCACCACATAGGGTCAGGGAAACTGGCGCCAAGTTTACCAAGAGGAGGCCCGAGGCAGCCGGACAGAAGGGTTGGTAAGAAAGGCCAGACAAAGGACACACAAAGGGGGTCCTGTGAAGTGCTCCAAAGTTATCTGGGAGTTGTCTGAGCCCCTCACCTGGTGAGCACAGTACGACGTGGGCAGCCGTTACCTGCAGACGTGGTCTGGATAATAAGAACTGTGAGTAAAGGCCCTGAACTGCATCACTGACTCCGTGTCGTTACTGCTGCTGCCCTGCACCATCACCCCCATCCTCCGCATACACTGCCCTGAGGCTATACTCCTCCCGTGGGGAGTTATGCTACGCTCTGCTGCACCCACAACACCAGCCTCAGTGGTCTGCCCTGTAGCGGCGGTTCACTCTGACCGCAATCCACGGGTGGCGTAGTCGGACATTTAAACATGAAAACCACATAAATAGTTCCGCCACTGGTTTGACCGCCCTGAGCCACGGAACTGGGTCGCCGCCACGAAGACTACAACCACCAGCATCCACCAAAAAGGGTCCGGCTCCGGGTGTCCCAAGGCCCAGGGGGTGCGTCAGAACATTTTCATCACCTTTCACAATCACCAATGGGACAAGGCAGTGATGTCCTCTGTCCCCTCTCTTATACATCCTAGTGACGGAGCACCTGCTCTCATCAATTCGCCATAACCCCAATATTAGGTGGATTGAGGTGGGAGGCACCGAGTACAAGTGCTCTCTATTTGCTGATGATGTCCTAGTATATATCACTCAATCACATATATCCATCCATGCTGTTATGGCTGAAATAGATCACTTTGTTACATGGTAAAATTTTAAAATCAATGCAGCGAAGTCTGAGGCCCTCGATGTCTCCCTCCCCAAATCCATATAGGATTCCATCCAGTCCAACTTTCCCTTTGCCTGGCCCTCACAGGGTATCAAATACTTAGGAATTCCTATTCATAGAGACCTCTCCCATCTATGTTATCTTAATTTTGGGCCCTTTATTGAACAACTCCATACAGACCACGGTTGGCAAGTTAGAACTGTAAGATTCACTACGTGAACCACTGGTGTTTTGTGGAAAAGCACATGTACACTGCGTTCCAAATTATTATACAAAAAGTGTTTAGGAGTGATAAGGGAAGAATTTGTTTGTTTGTCAGTTAAACTCATTGATGGTGATGTGTGTCAGGGCTCTTTATATCACTGTAAGCAATTGCAGACACCTGTGCTAATTAGTTTGGCAGGTGTGTCCAATGAAAGGCAAGACTACTTAAGAAGGCTCTCTCACATTATTAAGCAGCCTACATTTTCTGCCAAAATGGGAAAGAAAAAAGATGTGTCGGCTGCTGAGAAGCAACAAATTGTGGAGTGTTTAGGTCAAGGCATGACTACAATCAACATTGTGCGATGATCAGGATGAAGTGTCTTGGCAATCAAGAAGTATGTAGCTGATTCACAGTACACACGTGTGCGTGCTGATAAGGGCAAATTGAGGACTCTTTCCTACAGGCAATTACGTCAGGTTGAAAGAGCAGCGGCAAAAAAGCCTTGTCATAGCAGCAGACAAGTTTTTGAAGCTGCTTGTGCCTCCAACGTCCCCCGAACAACAAGATGCAGGGTCCTTCAGAGGTTTGCAGCTGTGCATGCGCCATCCTGTCGACCTCCTCTATCCACTTCACGCAAGCAGAAACGGCTCCAGTGGGCCAAACATTACATGAAGACTGATTTCAAAACGGTTTTGTTCACGGATGAGTGCCGTGCAGCGCTCGATGGTCCAGATGGATGGAGTGGAGGATGGCTGGTTGATGGACACCCCACGCAAACACGGCTACAGCGCCAACAAGGAGGAGGTGGAGTAATGTTTTGGGCTGGAATCATGGGGAGAGAGATTGTCGGCCCCTTTAGGATCCCTGAAGGCGCTAAAGATGAACTCCATAATGTATGTGGATTTTCTCAAACAGCACTTCCTGCCATGGTTCAAGAAGAAGAACCGTGTATTTCACAGCAAGATCATTTTTCTGCATGATAATGCACCATCTCATGCTGCACATAAAACATCTGCATCTCTGGTTGATATGGGCATAAAAGGGGACAAACTTATGGTGTGACCCCCATGCTCCCCTGACCTCTACCCCATTCAGAACCTTTGGAGCATCATTAAAAGGAGTGTCTATGATGGCGGGAGGCAGTTCACATCTAAGCAACAGCTCTGGGAGGGTATTCTGTCCTCATGCAAAACAATTGAAGCAGAAACCATCCAAAACCTGACAAATTCAATGGACGAGAGAGTTCAGAAGCTCCTTTCGAACAAGGGGTCCTATGTGAAAATGTAACATCACCTAGAATAAAGTTTTGAGTTGAAAACGGTTTGATTTCAGTTTCTAACAACCTGCTAATGCTTATAATTTCAAAAATGACCATTTTTTTGGTCTTTATTAAAATGAAAAGGCTGATCGAAAAGTTTGGGGGATCTAAGAGTGTGGCAACCCAGTAGTCATGATTACTTCGAATTCTGACAATATGAGGGTCATGCTGCAGGTAGTGCAGCAAGAAGGCACTTATGTGCCTTGCGCATCTCGGAGCCCCAAAATTATTTTCCGGGCTAGATGCAGCTAAAAATTATTTTTAATTTTAAATCTGGTGAAGCTTTAGTATAGATGGCCTAATAGGATCAGTGCTGCACACTGCTACAAAGCCCAAATTATTTTCCAGCCAAGATACAGATAAACATGATTAGTAATTTGAAAGCTTAAAACGGTTGGTAGGGTGATTTTAACCAATCATCAAGCTTTTACTCTCCCCAGGATGACACAGGGGTAGAAAAGTCGTTTCGGATCCATGATTTGTTCATCTTTATGAACGTGAGTCTGTCTACATTATCAGTGGAGAGCCGCGTGCGCTTATCTGTCAGCACACCACCAGCAGCGCTGAACACACGTTCAGACAGAACGCTGGCTGCGGGGCATGACAAGATCTCCAAGGCATAAGTGGCTAGCTCCGGCCATTTATCCAGATTGGAAGCCCAAAAAGAGCAAGGGTCCAGTGACACAGTCGTGGCTTCAATGTTTACTTGGAGATACTCCTGTACCATCGTCTCTAGGCGTTGACTATGTGTCAGACTTCTTGTCTCCTGTGGCCTTGCAAAGGATGGGCTAAAAAAGTGGTGAAATGATTCCGCAAAATTGATGTTACCAGCAGATACTGTGGTTCTGTTACGGTTTGAGTGCTGAACACTTGACGGTCCCACGGTTGGCAAGTTGGAACTGTGAGATTCACTACGTGCACCACTGGTATTTTGTGGAAAAGCACATGTAAGATTCTGCAACAGTCTCTGCTGATACTCCTGCATGCGTGCATCCCTTTCTATGGCAGGAATAATTTCTGCAAATTTACTTTTGTACCGGGGATCTAACAGTGTGGCAACCCAGTAGTCAGGATTATTTCTAATTCTCACAATTCGAGGGTCATGTTGCAGGTAGTGCAGCAAGAAGGCACTCATGTGTGTTGCGCATCCAGGAGCACCAAGTCCCTGTTGTGTTGGTGGCGAGGTAACAATCATGCTTCCTTCCTCTGTCCTCTCCCCCCAACCTCGCACAACAGAAATGTGATCAAGGTCTCCCTCATCTGATGAGTCTTCCATCAGTTCGTCCTCCACTTCTTCCTGGGCTCCTGCACCTTCCTCACTAGTTTGGCTGCTACCATGCGCCCTGGTAAAACCATCTCCCCCACCCTCACATGCCTGCCGCCTTGGTGCTGCCGACCGTCTGGACCTTGCAGATGTTAGCCCTTCCGCATACAACTCCTCCTCCTCTACTTCCTCCACCTCCTCTTGTGCCACCACCTGACTCCGAATTCTGTTTAACATGTGCTCCAGCATGTAAATCACCGGA
Organism: Phyllobates terribilis; assembly: GCF_046119375.1. Taxonomy (NCBI): domain Eukaryota; kingdom Metazoa; phylum Chordata; class Amphibia; order Anura; family Dendrobatidae; genus Phyllobates; species Phyllobates terribilis. The sequence continues at coordinate 1,019,864,038 of NW_027362761.1, forward strand.
ATAGTCATGCTGATAATGGCATCGTCAGCACTAAACATCTTCGTCGCCATTTCAAAACTGTGCAGAAGGGTGCATAGGTCCCTGATCTGAGACCACTCCTCCAGCGTGATTTGCCCCACCTCTGAATCTCGTTGGCCCAGGCTATACGTCAGAACGTATTGCACCAGGGCATGTCGGTGCTGCCACAGTCGCTGCAACATGTGCAGAGTTGAATTCCACCGGGTAGGCACATCGCATTTTAGCCGGTGAAGTGGCAGGCCCAACGACTTCTGTAGAGATGTAAGTCGCTGAGCTGCGGGATGCGAACGGCAGAAGTGAGCACACAGCGACCGTGCCCTCTGCAGAAGGCCATCTAGTCTGGGATAGTGGGCTAAAAATTGCTGGACAACCAGGTTCAACACGTGAGCCATACAAGGCACGTGTGTGACATTGCCCCGGCGAAGGGCCGCACCCAGGTTTGCAGCATTGTCGCACACGGCCTTCCCTGGTTTCAGGTCCAGTGGAGACAACCATTCATGAAATTGGTTCTCCAGAGCTGACCACAACTCCTCAGCTGTGTGACTCACATTTCCCAGACATTTCAATGTGAAAACCGCCTGATGACGTTGAGCCCTACTGCCAGCATAGTAAGGAGGTGTGCAGGATCCCTTCTGCGCAGTTAGAAAGCTTGTGGCATGACCAGACAGGCTTTGGGTGCAGGTGGAAGACCGAGAGGAGGTTGAGGAGGCAGAAGCAGTGGAGGAACTTTGACATAAAGAGGATTGACGCACAACTCGTGGGGACGGCAAGACTTGGACAGCAGCCCCTTGTCCTGCTGTCACCATAGTTACCCAGTGCCCAGTCAGCAACATGTAACGCCCCTGTCCATGCCTACTCGTCCAAGTGTCTGTGGTGAAATGCACCCTGTCACACACAGAGTTTCTCAAAGAAGCGGTGATGTTATGTGCGACATGCTGGTGGAGCGCAGGCACACCTTTCTTTGAGAAGTAGTGCCGACTGGGCATCTGGTACTGGGGCACTGCGACGGACATAAGGTCTCGAAAATCCTCTGTGTCCACCAGGCGGAAAGGCAGCATTTCTGTAGCCAAGAGCTTGCAGATGGTGAAATTCAACCTCTTAGCTTTCTCATAGCTAGGAGGAAATGGTCTTTTACTTGTCCACATCTGAGGGACCGAGGGCTGGCTATTGTGCTTAGACGGGGTTGATAAGGGTGTCCCCGGCAAACTGCCGGTCTGTGAGGAAGATGCAGGCGGACATGTTAGGTTGCCTTGATCCAAAGGCGGTGCTATCGATGTCGGACAGCGCTCAACACCAGCTGGTGTTACCACCTCCAAAGAAAATGATGACCTGCCAATCACGCTGGCTGTTGCGGGTAAAGAGGTGGCAGGTCTGCGCCCCAAAACAGGTGTGACTGCTGTCCCCCCAGTCACAGAGGATGAAGAGGCCGCGGATGCACAAGATATGGCAGACGGTGGTTGGCCCGGCCGGCTAGGCCGCATTGTAGCACACTGAGCTTCCCACTGCAACTTATGCTTCATGTCCATGTGCCGGTTCATGCATGAAGTACTCAAACTATGTATTTTTTGGCCTCTACTTAGCTTTTGCTGACAAATGTTACAGATAACACGAGTTGGGTCATCTTTATCGATCTGAAAAAATGCCCAGGCTATGCAAGGCTTAGCACCCATGCGACCTGAAGAGCCACCACGACTTGTGGTGAGAGGCAGAGTTGTGTTTGAGGATGCAGTTGTTGACGTGCTTCCAGTACTACGTCTCTGTCCAGGAAGGCGCAACCTGACCTCGTCGTCACTAGCATCTTCCTCCACCTCCTCTGCTGACCTCATCTCTTGGCTGACTGTGGGTTGACAGTAAGTGGGATCTCCGACCTCATCATCATCACCCTGTGCGTTATCACACCCGTCGTCCTCAGAGCCAACCTGTTCCTGCCCTGACAAAAAACTAAAGTTGTCGCTCCAATCAGGTATTTGAGTCTTATCATCGTCTTCCTCATTGTCTCCACCAACAGGAGTTACAGTTTGGGAATGAGGGTCTACATTATGGTCAGAACCTTCTGCGTCTGGTCCTGGATCCGACTCATAAAGATTCTGGGCATCAGTGCAGATCATTTCCTCGTCTGGATTCACAGAAGCGCTGGAGTCGACCTCTGATTCCCAGGCTATAGTATGAGTAAACAGCTCTGCAGACTCAACCATCTGTTCTACCTCATACTCAGACGGGCAGCTGGAGATTTGGGAGCTGTGAGGAAGCAAGTGCGATTTGGGTGACACCTTTGAGGACTGGAGTATTTGTGATGTTGAAGTTGATGTGGAGGAGAGCCCACTTAAAGGAGCACTTGATATCCGTTGAAGCACCTGCTGTTTTTGTGCCTCATCTGGAAATTGTAGCGATTGGCGTGGCCGTAAGAAAGGGATCTTATCACATTGTCCGCTAAAAGAAGTAGACATTTTAGTTTGGCTGGAAGATGGTCTTTCTTCTGCAGATGTTACTGTTGCTTTAACACCTACCCCACGGACACAACCTTTTTTCCCCTTCCCAACACGCCTATTCCCTTTTCCACCAGCAGCAGGCCTTTTTCCACTCATTTTGGTGGTTAACTAATTCACAACTCTGGAGTTGTTTGCACAAAAAAACAATGGATGGTAACCGAGCAGAGCTGAGTGGCCAAACTGTGGTATTAGGCCAAAACTATTGGCTGGGTTAGATGCAGAAAAAATTATTTTGAATTTGCAACCTGATGGAGGTCAGTATAGATGGACTAATACAAATAGTCCCACACACTGCTAGAAGCCCAAATATTTTTTCAGAGGTACTGTAGATGCAGATAAAAATTATTTTTAATTTGCAACCTGATGGAGGTCAGTATAGATGGACTAATAGACCAAGTCCCACACACCGCTAGAAGCCCAACTATTTTTTCAGAGCTAGATGCAGAAAAAAATTATATTCAATTTGCAACCTGCTGGAGGTCAGTATAGAAGGACTAATAGAACAAGTCCCACACACAGTTAGAAGCCCAAATATTTTTTCAGAGCTAAATGAAGAAAAAAATTATTTTTAATTTGCAACCTGATGGAGGTCAGTATTGATGGACTAATAGACCAAGTCCCACACACTGCTAGAAGCCCAAATATTTTTTCAGAGCTAGATGCAGAAAAAAATTATTTTTAATTTGCAACCTGATGGAGGTCAGTATAGATGGACTAATAGACCAAGTCCCACACACTGCTAGAAGCCCAAATATTTTTTCAGAGCTAGATGCAGAAAAAAATTATTTTTAATTTGCAACCTGATGGAGGTCAGTATAGATGGACTAATAGACCAAGTCCCACACACTGCTAGAAGCCCAAATATTTTTTCAGAGTTAGATGCAGAAAAAAATTATTTTTAATTTGCAACCTGATGAAGGTCAGTATAGATGGACTAATAGACCAAGTCCCACACACCGCTAGAAGCCCAACTATTTTTTCAGAGCTAGATGCAGAAAAAAATTATATTCAATTTGCAACCTGCTGGAGGTCAGTATAGAAGGACTAATAGAACAAGTCCCACACACTGCTAGAAGCCCAAATATTTTTTCAGAGCTAAATGAAGAAAAAAATTATTTTTAATTTGCAACCTGATGGAGGTCAGTATAGATGGACTAATAGACCAAGTCCCACACACTGCTAGAAGCCCAAATATTTTTTCAGAGCTAGATGCAGAAAAAAATTATATTCAGTTTGCAACCTGATGGAGGTCAGTATAGATGGACTAATAGAATGATGCTATGCCCAAAAGATTTTACTTCACTAGGTGCAGTAAAAAAATTGGTATTCTATACACAGGTGTTATATCTTGCAACACAGATAGGCTACTCCACTGACTAACACACTCTGCAATAGGCCAAAAAGGATTAGCTTTGCTAGATTCAGCCAAATGCTGTGAAAAAAACTTGCACAGCACTGGCACAGACCTGCCTGGCAAAAACTGATAGGAACTCATGTAACCTAGTCCTGAAAAGGACTCCAATTACAATTAGTCTTTACTCCCACAACCTATCTATTTAAGAGCACAGACCTCCCTGATAAAAGTCGTAGGAAATGCTGTAACCTAGTCTTTAAAAGGACTGCAATCACAACTATTCCCTACTCCCAAGCTATCTGTAGATTTGTGCGAAAATTGGCTTGAAATTAACAAGGTATAGCGCACACAGCAACAGCGGTGACGTCTAACACGCAGCTGCAGCAGTGAGAAAATGGTGGCGACGGGGAAAATGGCTTGGTCTTATAGGGCAAGGACATGTGACATACACTGCCAATGACACATGCCCTTGCTTGTGTGAAAAAAAGCACTTCGCTCCGTGTGTGCGCTGCTGATAGGCTGACAGATTGCACCTCCCCACTGCAAATGCGGGAAAGAGAAAAAAAAATGGAGATCTTCATTGTTCCTGCAGAGATCCATCCCCTGCCCCTCCCCCCACCCCGCTGTACACTCAAACTGCGTATTAACATTAATTTTCATCATTACTGAGAAAAAATCCAGTTATGATTTTGGTGCACGAACAGTTATCGAACATAACCTCGAACAGCCAAATTTTTCTCAAATTGTTCGTGTTCGCCGAACGGCTCGAACACCGCCCAAAACAGCTCGAATTTGAGATTGGCGAACAGTTCGAGTAGAACAACGCTCATCTCTATTCAGCACTCAAACCGTAACAGAAACACAGTATCTGCTGGTAACATCAATTTTGTGGAATCATTTCACCACTTTTTTAGCTCATCCTTTGCAAGGCCACAGGAGACAAGAAGTCTGACACATAGTCAACGCCTAGAGACGATGGTACAGGAGTATCTCCAAGTAAACATTGAAGCCATGACTGTGTCACTGGACCCTTGCTCTTTTTGGGCTTCCAATCTGGATGAATGGCCGGAGCTCGCCACTTTCGCCTTGGAGATCTTGTCATGCCCCGCAGCCAGCGTTCTCTCTGAACGTGTGTTCAGCGCTGCTGGTGGTGTGCTGACAGATAAGCGCAAGCGGCTCTCCACTGATAATGTAGACAGACTCACGCTCATAAAGATGAACAAATCATGGACCCGAAACGACTTTTCTACCCCTGTGTCATCCTGGGGAGAGTAAAAGCATGATGATTGGTTAAAATCACCTCACCAACCGTTTTAAGCTTCCAAACTACTAATCATGTTTATCTGTATCTTGGCTGGAAAATTATTTGGGCTTTGTAGCAGTGTGCAGTAATGATTCTATTAGGCCATCTATACTAAGCTCCACCAGATTTAAAATTACTAATCATGTTTATCTGTATCTTGGCTGGAAAATAATTTGGGCTTTGTAGCAGTGTGCAGTACTGATTCTATTAGGCCATCTATACTAAGCTCCACCAGATTTAAAATTAATAATAGTTTTTAGCTGGATCTAGCCCGGAAAATAATTTTGGGGCTCCGAGATGCCAAGACACCTAAGTGCCTTCTTGCTGCACTACCTGCAACATGACCCTCAGATTGTCAGAATTCGAAGTAATCCTGACTACTGGGTTGCCACACTCTTAGATCCCCCACACTCTTCGATCAATCTTTTCATTTTAATAAAGACCAAAAAAATGTTCATTTTTGAAATTATAAGCATTAGCAGGTTATTAGAAACTGAAATCAAACAGTTTTAAACTCAAAACTTTAATCTAGGTGATGTTACATTTGCACATAGGACCCCTTGTTCGAAAGGAGCTTCTGAACTCTCTCGTCTATTGAATTTGTCAGGTTTTGGATGGTTTCTGCTTCAATTGTTTTGCATGAGGACAGAATACCCTCCCAGAGCTGTTGCTTAGATGTGAACTGCCTCCCGCCATCATAGAAACTCCTTTTGATGATGCTCCAGAGGTTCTGAATGGGGTTGAGGTCAGGGGAGCATGGGGGTCACACCATAAGTTTGTCCCCTTTTATGCCCATATCAGCCAGAGATGCAGATGTGTTATGTGCAGCATGAGACGGTGCATTATCATGCATGAAAATGATCTTGCTGTGGAATACACGGTTCTTCTTCTTGAACTATGGCAGGAAGTTCTGTTTGAGAAACTCCACATACATTATGGAGTTCACCTTTACCCCTTCAGGGATCCTAAAGGGGCTGACAATCTCTCTCCCCATGATTCCAGCCCAAAACATTACTCCACCTCCTCCTTGTTGGCGCTGTAGCCGTGTTTGCGTGGGGTGTCCATCAACCAGCCATCCTCCACTCCATCCATCTGGACCATCGAGCGTTGCACGGCACTCATCCGTGAACAAAACAGTTTTGAAATCAGTCTTCATGTAATGTTTGGCCCACTGGAGCCGTTTCTGCTTGTGTGCAGTGGATAGAGGAGGTCGACAGGATGGCGTACGCACTGCTGCAAACCTCTGAAGGACCCTGCATCTTGTTGTTCGGGGGACATTGGAGGCACCAGCAGCCTCAAAAACTTGTCTGCTGCTATGACAAGGCTTTTTTGCCGCTGCTCTTTTAACCTGACGTAATTGCCTGTAGGAAAGAGTCCTCAATTTGCCCTTATCAGCACGCACACGTGTGTACTGTGAATCAGCTACATACTTCTTGATTGCCAAGACTCTTCATCCTGATCATCGCACAATGTTGATTGTAGTCATGCCTTGACCTAAACACTCCACAATTTGTTGCTTCTCAGCAGCCGACACAACCTTTTTCTTTCCCATTTTGGCAGAAAATTTAGGCTGCTTAATAATGTGGGACAGCCTTCTTAAGTAGTCTTGCCTTTCATTGGACACACCTGCCAAACTAATTAGCACAGGTGTCTGCAATTGCTTACAGTGATATAAAGAGCCCTGACACACATCACCATCAATGAGTTTAACTGACAAACAAACAAATTCAAAACACCAGTGGTTCACGTAGTGAATCTTACAGTTCTAACTTGCCAACCGTGGTCTGTATGGAGTTGTTCAATAAAGGGCCCAAAATTAAGATAACATAGACGGGAGAGGTCTCTATGAATAGGAATTCCTAAGAATTTGATACCCTGTGAGGGCCAGGCAAAGGGAAAGTTGGACTGGATGGAATCCTGTATGGATTTGGGGAGGGAGACATCGAGGGCCTCAGACTTCGCTGTATTGATTTTAAAATTTGACCATGTAACAAAGTGATCTATTTCAGCCATAACAGCCTGCTGATGGATATATGTTATTGACATCATCAGCAAATGCAGAGCACTTGTACTCGGTGCCTCCCACCTCAATCCACCTAATATTGGGGTTATGGCGAATTGATGAGAGCAGGTGCTCCGTCACTAGGATGTATAAGAGAGGGGACAGAGGACATCCCTGCCTTGTCCCATTGGTGATTATGAAAGGTGATGAAAATGTTCTGACGCGCCCCCTGGGCCTTAGGCCATCCGGAGCCGGACCCTTTTTGGTGGATGCTGGTGGTTGTAGTCTCCGTGGCGGCGACCGGTTACGTGGCTCAGGGCGGTCAAACCAATGGCGGAACTATTTATGTGGTTATGATGTTTAAATGTCCGACTACGCCACCCGTGGATTGCGGTCAGAGTGAACCGCCGCTGCAGGGCAGACCGCTGAGGCTGGTGTTGTGGGTGCAGCAGAGCGTAGCATAACTCCCCACGGGAGGAGTATAGCCTCAGGGCAGTGTATGCGGAGGATGGGGGTGATGGTGCAGGGCAGCAGCAGTAACGACACGGAGTCAGTGATGCAGTCCAGGGCCTTTACTCACAGTTCTTATTATCCAGACCACTTCTGCAGGTAACGGCTGCCCACGTCGTACTGTGCTCACCAGGTGAGGGGCTCAGACAACTCCCAGATAACTTTCGAGCGCTTCACAGGACCCCCTTTGTGTGTCCTTTGTCTGGCCTTTCTTACCAACCCTTCTGTCCGGCTGCCTCGCGCCTCCTCTTGGTAAACTTGGCGCCAGTTTCCCTGACCTTATGTGCTGCCCTCCTAGCGGGTGTAGCGAGGGGCTGCGCCACATAAAATGTCACAGCCTCCGGTTTCTAGCTGAGGGTCGTTTCCCACCTCCACTAGTTTCGGGGACCGGTCTCCCCCTTTGGCCTGACCCCTCCATGCAGGTGGATTCGGGCGTGCGGTGGCGACTCACCCGTCCACACCCCTGGGATCCCTTCGTTCCTCGTTCCTGGAGCCTTCTCCGCTCCTCTTCCTTCTTTCTCCCTCTTCCAGGCCTGGGCCTCTGTAACTAGGCCCGCCTCTAGAGCAAAGCTCATGCAGAGCCCCTGCTCCCTGTCACTTCTGCTCAGACTTCTATGCACTGAACTAAGATGGTGCCCACCTTTTATACTCCCTTCTCAATGCACCCAGGAACTGCTTCCTCCCTGCTCCTGCACTACAGGGTTCCCCTTCCTCAGTGTTCCCTCCCCCCACTCCAGCCAGGGACAGGGACTGTCGTGCCCATCTCAGGGGCATATTGGTCGCCCTGCCCCACGGCAATGTGGTGTAATGCATGCAGGTGTCGGGGTCCTGATCCACACTCCATCCTTACCTGAGAGTGAGATATCACACCTCTGGGTGAGGTGCAATACCTCTGCAGCAACCGAGCCCTCGGGGTGCTACAGTTCCATTTATCTTCAGCCTAGGTGACGCATTGCGATACAGGGCCATGATTTTGGCTATAAAAGGGTCCCCTAGACCCCTACCCCAAGCTTTTTAAGAGAATAATATATGGCGTGCCAGGAGACTCTATGGAATGCTTTCTCAGCATCCAACGAGAGTATCTAATTACAAATTTTTAACTGCATCTAGCCCAGGAAATACTTTGTGCCTAGTAGCAGTGTCTGCTAGTCAGCGGATTATCCCGGCTGTTAAGCAAGCTACACCACCTGTAGTTTGGACACTTAATTTTTTCAAAGGAAATGCTTCGGGACCACGGGATACTCAGTGAAGAGCATCAGGAGGCACCCCAAGGCATATGGGGCTGGGACTGGCGGTAGGACGCCTTGCGGTGGACAGCCGAGCTCGATCCTTATAAAAGCTTTTTAACTGCAGCAGCTTTAGTGGACGCTACTGGAGCTGGAATTACGCGGCTGCTGGCATGAGACTTGCCCTTCAATAGATCCTTGTAAAAAGATTTAAAGTGTATTCATTCAAATTAGAGAGACAATTTAAATGAAAAAGCTTAGAGCTGCCTCCACCACAGGGGGGCTCGCTCGACCCACCAGCGGACAGGCACCAGTATTGGGAGAGGGGGGCTGGCCGTCAGGGTCCACCGCGGCTCTGGCACAAACGGAGGTGGCACGGGCAGGAACGGACTGGCCGTGTCGGCTTCTCACTTTTTGGATTTTAGAAGGGCATGACATGCCTATATCTGTGTCTCCCCCTCCTTTTACTCCTCCACCTCTTTTCTTTTCCCATGACTATATGTACTTGTCACTTTTCCATGTGTTAGTTATGTCTTCTGAGCAGTTTGTCAGCTTTTGGACACCTTTGAAGGTGTTTTCTATGTGTTTCTATGTGTTTTTGTTTGCCTGCCATTGGTTTTAACGGTGTTCGAAGGTGTTCGACGAACAGTTCGATGAACAGTTCGGCGAACACAAGGGTGTTAGACGAACCGAACCGAACTCGAACACTACGGGGGTGGCTCAACACTAACTATTAATTTATTATTTTAAAAGCAAATGGCAAAAAAATTTTTTTGAAATCGACTGAATCATCATATTTTAATCCAAGCCTGTTTATTTGCTTGCGGGTGATGTGATTTATTTTTTTCCAGGAATTATTACAAAATTTGGGTTTTGCATCCTTTAGATGACCCCATAATGAGCTACTTTCACTAGGATAATGCACACTGCAGTTACTGAAAAGTGTTCTGGATAATCTCGTCAGTTCGCTGTCCAATATTGTGGGTTGTTGAAGCAATTTTCTGTCTTTTGATGTGTTGCAATGAAATGTCACATAGGATATGTACATTGTAGTTTTACAAATTTTCTGCAATTTCAGCAATGGATAGTTTCTTCAGAAGGTAAAAAAATAAAAATTGGTCCACGATATTGCATTAGAGAATCACAATAATATGTGATTTTAATAGAACTCTGGAGAAGGATTTCATGCAGCTTACAATTTTTGACAAAATCCACCAAGTGGTTGAATGTATATGTGTGACTCCGTGGGATTACATGAAACATAAGAAGTTGCTTTATCACAGTATGATTCAACAAGAATGCATTTGACGTTTGCTTGTGTTGCATTACCGTCCTAACCCTGAGTAAGCTCTAAGATGCAGACACTAGAAATTTCCATCCAACAATCTACATCTATCAAAAATCTAGAATATGGACGTTTTTGGTTGTCATTAGGATTTAAAAAGAGAAAACACAGTAGTTTGACAATAAATGGCTTCACACAACCTATAACCATAATTGTAGAAAAAGTTTTTTGTTATCATTCATATTCTCTGAAACAAGGCCAAGAAAGGAAAAATTCTGCCGGGTATGTAAACTTTTGAGCAGAACTGTATTTTCCTAATTTTATATTGTTATATTTATTTGTTTTTTTAGAATGATCTAATAAAAATAATATATTATAAAAAATAGTGTAACACATTTTTTGTAGGTTTATATAGCTATATCTTGAGTGTGCATGTTCTATGATATATACCGTATATATCTTGCTGTAATTACGGTAGGTTTTCATGTACAAATACATGTGTGGTCAATATAAAGGACTTATTGCTTCCAAAGCCCATATAAAGGACCAATGGGTACTATGGAGGAAAGGCGATTCCAGCAGGACAATAGGAAAGGGTTCTTTACAGTTAGAGCAGTCATAGTTTGATATGCTCTACCACAAGAGGTAGTGATGGCAGACACTACAAGAGTTTTGAAACAAGGGCTGGATGATTTCCTCACAACAAATGGCAATGTGATCTAGTGATAAAATGTATAACTGGTGGAGAATGCTTGAACTTAAACTTGAACTTTTTTCACCCTATCTTGCAGCTCTCTGCTTTTTGTCAAAAAAATAAAAAAATTGTGTTTGCCTTTTACTATGAAATTTGAATCCTCTCACTAAGGTTTTATATATATATATATATATATATATATATATATGTATATATATATATATATATATATATATAGAAAGATGGTAATAGGGATCATCTTAGATGTACTGTCAATACTTAAGTGAAGTGACTATCTAAAAATAACTAACATTAATATATCTGCTCATCCCTCAGTTACTTCCCTCAATGGGGCTTGTAGATGCTCCCCTGTGTGGTCATGCTGTACTGTACGTGTTTGTGTGGGGTATGTATGGTATTTAATGCATTGAATGTGCACCTACAGGTGTAATGAATGTGTCAATGGATGTTTCTTTGGGCTCATTTAGACAGACCAAATAATCGACTTTCAAACTATCTAAATTGGCTGCCAGTCATTCAAAAAAATAAGCAGAACACTCATTCGTTGGGTGCAGAAATTTTTAATCTAACTTATAAATCATCTCCTGTTTACATAGCATGATGTCCTTCCAAGAATGATATGCTGAGAATAACATGATATTCTTTGAGCACAGGACGATCATATTAATAATCATTCTATGAGCATAAAATTTTGGCCAGACTGTCTAAGAAGACCAATAATTAACCACTGATTGCTGTCAGTCATTTAAACAGTAACTGTCATTTTAATTTTTATTTCACAAATCAATAGTACAAGTGAAAATAAGAAACTTTGTAATCTATGTAAAAAAAGAAATCTACTTCTTTCTCCTCCTTGACTGATCAATCATTTTCGAAATTCTCAACTTCAGGGTAAAATCTGTACTCAGTGAAGACGGATTATTACATTACTGAGTAAGGAGTGGCAGTTACTGCTGGTAATATTCTATGTGGAGGGGAGGGGTAAGGAGGTAGGAGGAGTTAAAGGAAGAGCTCCTCCCCCTCACATCTACACAGAATCTTATCAGTAGCAGCTGCCATCTCCTATCTCAGTAATGTAAAAATCCGTCTTCACTGAATACAGATTTTACACGTAAATTGAGAATTTTGAAAATAAATTATCAATCCTGGCAGGGAAAGAAGCAGATTTCTCTGATAAGATATATTACAAAGTTTCTTATTTTCATGTGTACTATTGATTTATGAAATAATAATTAAAACAATGTTTACTCTTTAAGGCCTGCAGTCAACTCATCTATATAGGCCTTAACAGAAGTATTATAGCTCCTTGTTGTACAGAGTTGCAGTATGGCACCCATAGGTGTATAAGGGTCCCTATAAGACCTCCATATGAATTCGAGATCATATAGAGGTACAATTCTAACATTTTGTACAAATTGCAGTAAAATAACTTTCTTGAAATTGTACAGCAAAAATAAAGTATGTGACATATTAGATAAGTTCACACTGATTTTTATTCTGGAAATCAAAAACTACAATTTTTCTAGTGGAAACTGTACTACTAAACTCCCTTTTTTGTAAAGTTTTTCGGGGAGATTTGCACTTACTGAAATGTTTCCTGCAGCAGTTTTGCAGAGTTTTTCAAAGCGTTTTATTAGAGTTATTTTCCTGAAGCGTTTTATGCAGCCTTTTGATTGGATAGTGCCTAGTTTGGAGCATTTTTCATCAACAGCTAATTCAAAGAAGTGACCTGCACTATCTTTTCTCAAACCAAACGTTTTTGAAAGCCTGAAGCATTTAAAAGATGCTGAAAAGCCTGAACATGTGAACAACAAGTCAATTTGACATAGAAATTAATTCTTTTGAGTGTTTTGTGAGTACTTTTATCTGGTGATTCTAGGAGTGGAGATGCTCAAAAATTGCCGGAAAAAGATGCAGTGTGAAACGTAGTTTGAAATAACATGGCCTTTGAAAAAAATCAAAGTAGGTTTTGATGCAGTTTATTGAGTCAAAATCAGTAGTGAATTAAAAGGAAAATATAAAGGAAGGCCTTATAACTTCTCTTCTTGCTTGATCTGTGTGTGGCTTTGCCTGAAAAAACTGTATAAAAACTATAGTAATATTTTCCCCAAAAAATGCGGATGTGTAAACGCTCTGTATGGAATTGCTCTTCCCTAGAAGACTTTCACCCAGCAGTGCACTATATGGCGGAACCGTATGTGTTACTGTAAAACATTTTGTTATGTACAGTTGAAACCAGAAGTTTACATACACTATATAAAAAGACACATATGTATGTTTTTCTCAATGTCTGACATGAAATCAGAATAAACCTTTCCTGTTTTAGGTCAATTAGGATTGCCATAATTTTTAATATTTGCCAAATGCCAGAATTATAAGAGAGAAAGAGAATGTTTTAAGGCATTTTTATTACTGATTCTGATTTCATGTCAGATATTGAGAAAAACATGTATATATCTATATATATAGATATATAGATATATATGTCATGTTCTTAAGTCCTCAGACAGTTCTCTTCTCCTCTTTCTGCTCTCCATGCTTAGTGTGGTACACACAGACACACAATGCAAAGATTAAGTCAACTTCTTCTCTTTTTATCTGGTTTCAGGTGTTTTTCACATTGCCCCCACCAGTTACTTGCCACAGGTGAAATTGAATGAGCATCACATTCTTGAAACAAAATTGATTTCCCACAACTTTGGAAAGGTGCCAACAATTTTGTTTGGGCCATTTTTGTGGTTTTGTGTGAATTATGTCCAATTTGTCTTTTTTTCTCAAGTTTTTTTAATGTGTTGTTCCAATACACAAAAAGGAAATAAACGTGTGTAACAAAACGCGTAATTGTAATAAATTTCTGGGAGAAATACTGTATTTACATACTTCAGAGGGGATAATGAAAAAAAATATTCTGAAGTGGTATTTTAAGGGATTGTTCAAAATGGATAAATGGTAGGCAGATTACATATTTACGTGTAATAATAATGGCTTGTCAAATGGCATATTTTATTATTTTATAGCTGGTCTCTGCTTTAGTAAGACAGATCTAAGTATAAAAATATACTATCAACTATAGCTGTCAGTATCATTCTGCTACTGGATATTATTTCTATAAAAAATATGTTATCTGTTTTAGAAATGTGTTTCATGTGTCTGCTATTTTGTCTGACACTTTAATTCTAACATTCACTTTTAAATCCTGCTTTCTTCTCTTGAAGGCTGATAATAATGGGACTCAATATTGTAAAATATGCAAGTATGCAAGTAATGTAACAAAGCAATTCACAGTGTAAAGATATAAAGCTGTAGCATCGGCGTCTCTGCCCCCTGCCAGGCAGAGACGCCGTCCCCCTTACCGCCGCGGTCCTGCTCCGGCTGTTATGATCTGCTACAAGCACTAAGGAAAGACAGGAGATCTGTCCCTACAATAGAACTAAACTGGATCCCTACGATGTAACGGGGAACCTGATCCTGTGATCAGACCCGCTAAAGTCCTCAGCTAGTCTGTACGAAGACCTATAGATGCAAGGGAGGGATCCCTACAAGAACTAGGGACTGGGATAAAGTTGGACACCTCCTAGCAGAAATTGTAGCAGTAAAAGACAAACACACAACATAGAACATAGAGGTCAGAAGACCTAGCAAAACTAACAGAGAAAGGTAACAGAGCACCAAGCTGGCTCAAGAGTAGAAATTACAATGAAGTCCAGCAAGGCCAGGAGGGCGGAGCCGGATTAAATAGGCAAAAAAGGTCATGTGACCAGCAAACTAGAAAAAAACCAACAGGAGAGTTCTAACAGTACCCCTCTTCTAAGAGGATCCTCCGGATCCCCTAGGCCCGGGCTTATCAGGAAACCTCCTGTGAAACGCTCTGACAAGTCTGGAAGCAGAAACATCATCTGCCCTCACCCATGAGTTATCCTCGGGTCCGAAACCCTTCCAAGCGACGAGATACTGCAAACTCCCTCTATACCGTCTAGAATTTAGGATGCGGGAAATTTCATATTCCCCGTCCTCCACCACCGGAGGAACAGTGGCAGAGGCATCACCAACCGACACATCAGCTCTTTTCAACAGAGAAACGTGAAACACCGGATTAATCTTCCAGGAGGTAGGAACCTCCAACCTAACAGCAGATTGGTTAACTATCTGAAGCACCTTAAAGGGCCCTACAAACTTGGGACCCAAATTTTTAGATGGAATCCTCAATCGCAGATTCTTAGAGGACAACCAAACCATGTCACCAATAGCTAACGAAACCTCTTGCCGTTTCCTATCAAAGTACCTCTTAGATTTTTTGTTAGCCTCCTGAAGATTATCACGCACATCCGTCCAAACTCTCTCCAAATCACCGGAAAAACTCTCCTCCTCAGGCACAGCCGATACCAATTTGGAGAATGACCCAAAAGACGGATGTCTCCCAGAGCAACAAAAAAAAGGCGAACACCCAGCAGAAGAGGATGTATGGTTGTTAAGAGCAAATTCAGCAAGTGGCAGAAACTCAGACCACCCCTCTTGATTGTCTGCCACAAAGCAACGCAAGAACTGCTCAACATCCTGGTTCTTTCTTTCTGTCTGGCCATTAGACTCAGGATGATATCCGGATGAAAACGACAAATGAACTCCCAACCTGTCACAAAAGGCACGCCAAAAACGAGCCACGAACTGAGGTCCCCTATCAGAAACAATGTCAGTAGGAACGCCATGTAATCTGACAATTTCCTTGACAAAGGCCTTAGCGAGTGTCTTAGCGCAAGGCAGTTTGATGAAGGGAACCAAGTGACACATCTTGCTAAAACGGTCCACGACCACCCAGATGACCGTGAAACCTTCAGAGGGGGGAAGGTCAGTAATAAAGTCCATAGCCAGATGTGTCCAAGGTGCACTAGGAACCTCCAGAGGGCAAAGCAACCCCGCAGCAGGAGCATGCGAAGACTTAGATCTAGCACACACAGTACATTGACGCACCCACTTAATGACTTCCTTCTGCCATCCAGGCCACCAAAAACTGCGACCCACAAGTCTCTTGGTCTCAGAAATTCCTGGATGACCTGCCAACTGAGACTCATGACACTCAACAAACAAATCTCTCCTAAAGGTCCTAGGCACAAACAACCTCCCATGGGGAGTGTTAGATGGGGCATTCTCCTGAGCTTTAAGAATCTCATCCTCCAAAACGGAGTCCAAAGCAGCAATCACAACACCTTCTTGTAAAATGCTCTCCTCCTCCTCCTCAGCACTAACCATGGGAGAAAAGCTGCGAGACAAAGCATCCGCTTTAACATTCTTGGTACCCGGGATGTAAGTAACGGAAAAATTAAACCGCGAGAAAAAAAGTGCCCACCTAGCCTGACGGGCATTCAAGCGCTTGACAGCATCAAGATAGATCAGATTTTTATGATCAGTGAAAACCTGAATGGGAAATTAAGCACCTTCCAAGAGATGACGCCAGTGTTCAAATGCGAGTTTAATAGCCAGCAATTCCCGATTACCAATATCGTAATTAAGTTCAGTCTCAGAAATTTTTTTGGAAAAAAAGGCACACCATCCTTGCTTTCCTGAGACAACACCGCACCGACCCCCACAGAAGAAGCATCAACCTCAACCAAAAACGGCTTAGTCACATCAGGCTGCATAAGGATGGGAGCAGAGGTGAACCTCTCCTTTAGAAACACAAAAGCTTCAATGGCCTCAGAAGTCCACTGAACCGCATTAGCACCTTTCCTGGTGAGATCGGTCAGCGGTTTGACAATAATAGAAATTTTTTTAATGAATTTTCTGTAATAATTGGCGAAACCCAAAAACCTCTGTATCGATTTCAAACCAATAGGCCTAGGCCATTCCTGCACAGCTTGAACTTTAACCGGGTCCATCTCAAAACCTTCACTGGAGATAATGTAACCCAAAAAACTAATTCTCTGTACAGCGAACTCACATTTTTCTAGCTTAGCAAAAAGCAAATTGTCCATCAATAACTGTAAAACCTCACGAACGCTCCGCCAATGAGACTCCAGATCAGGCGAATAAATCAGAATGTCATCCAAGTACACAACCACATTTTTGCCGATCAAAGGTCTAAGGATGTCATTAATAAGATTCTGAAAAAATGCTGGAGCATTGGTAAGACCAAAAGGCATAACCAGATTCTCAAAATGACTCACAGGAGTGTTAAAAGCAGTCTTCCATTCATCACCCTCCTTCATGCGCAACAAATTGTATGCCCCCCGGAGATCAATTTTAGAGAACCACTTGGCCCCCAGTAACTGGTTAAACAAATCAGGAATCAATGGCAGTGGGTAAGGATTGCGGACAGTAATTTTATTAATCTCACGAAAGTCCAGACAAGGATGTAAACCGCCATCTTTTTTTTTTTGCAAAAAAAATCCAACAACCACAGGAGACTTGGAAGGCCTAATGTGACCGGCGGCCAAGCTTGTCTGTATGTATTCCTCCAAAGCCTTTCTCTCAGGAATAGTAAGATTAAATAAACGACTTTTAGGAAGAGTCGCTCCAGGGACAAATTCAATGGTACAATCATAGTCTCTATGGGGAGGCAAAATTTGTGACTCCTCCTCAGAAAAAACTCTCCAAAAATCCTGAATAGGTACAGGTAATTCCACTTTTTCTACCGCAGCAATACGTCAGTTACAACACTTGTCATAACATTTAGGGCTCCAGGACTTAATTTCATTGGTAGACCAATCCAGTACAGGATTGTGCAATTTTAACCAGGGCAACCCCAAAATTACTGGAGAAGGCAAATTATTTAATACTACCAAATCCAAATTCTCTTGATGAATACCATTAATAGTGAGGGAAAATTCACAGACCTTGTGAGTAACACTCTTCAAGGGAGAGCCATCAACAGAAACCACAGCAATAGGGGATGACAAAGGTTTAGGTTTTAATTTAAGTTTTTCCAAGAATCCCCCATCAATCACATTCAGAGTAGAACCACAATCCACAAATACCTGAAATTCAATTAATTCTTCCTGAGCAGCGGTAGTAGCAGATAGGAATACTCCCTTAGTATTTAAACAGGCTACACGTGCATGACTGACCATTTTTTTTTCTTTGTTCATACGAAGCACACAGTTCTTAATGAAATGACCAGAATTTCCGCAATAGAAGCACAAACCTCCAGAAAGCCTGCGGTCTTTTTCCTGAGAGCGGGGTGCCATCGCCCCAATCTCCATTGGCTCTCCTTTGTCAGCACAGACCCTCTCAAGACTCGGAGCTGACGTGGCAGAGGATTTACTCTCATTAACCCTTGCACGCCTTCTCCTGTCCACCCGTATAGCTAATTGCATTGCCTCCTGCAAGTTTCCAGGTGTGGGATAAGCAATCAGCAAATCCTTAACCCTTTCACCTAGCCCTGCAAGAAACAAACTTTTCAAAGCTGAATCGTTCCACCCCACCTGGGCAGACCACCGATGGAAGTGAGAACAATATTTTTCCACATTACCTGATCCCTGCCTCAGATGTCTCAATTCAGACTCAGCAGATGAGACACGATCAGGATCATCGTACAACAAACCCAAAGCAGAAAAAAAACTATCCACTGATCTAAAGCACGGATCACTAGGTTGGAGAGAAAAGGCCCATCCCTGAGGATCTTTGCGCAAAAGTGACATTATGAACCCTATGCGCTGTGATTCATCACCAGAGGATCAGGGTCTTAAACGAAAGTACAATAAACAAGCATTTTTAAAAGAAAAAAAATCTTGTTGTTCACCAAAAAATAGATCAGGCAGATGTACCTTTGGCTCCACAAAATGTGCTCCAGAACAGCTACTCACGTGTTGTTGGAGCTCGGCCACCTCCAGAGAGAGTCCCTGCAAGCGTTGAGCCAAATCTTGAACCGAGACCATGATGGAAACTGGAGGTCTTTCCTTAGAGAAATTTTTTTTTTTTTTTTTTTAGGCTGGACTTACTGTTATGATCTGCTACAAGCACTAAGGAAAGACAGGAGATCTGTCCCTACAATAGAACTAAACTGGATCCCTACGATGTAACGGGGAACCTGATCCTGTGATCAGACCCGCTAAAGTCCTCAGCTAGTCTGTACGAAGACCTATAGATGCAAGCGAGGGATCCCTACAAGAACTAGGGACTGGGATAAAGTTGGACACCTCCTAGCAGAAATTGTAGCAGTAAAAGACAAACACACAACATAGAACATAGAGGTCAGAAGACCTAGCAAAACTAACAGAGAAAGGTAACAGAGCACCAAGCTAGCTCAAGAGTAGAAATTACAATGAAGTCCAGCAAGGCCAGGAGGGCGGAGCCGGATTAAATAGGCAAAAAAGGTCATGTGACCAGCAAACTAGAAAAAAACCAACAGGAGAGTTCTAACACTGGCGTCTTCTGGCCTCCCTGCTGCGGCTGCTGGTACACGCAGCTTCCCTGGCTCTGTGCTTAGGGTGTGCATGCGCTCCCTCCCTCTTAAAGGGGCCGCGCGCGCCATCCTAAAAAGTCCCCGGCCAATGGTCGGAGGACTTTCTCTATAAAAGGCACCTCCTCCAATATGGAGGTGCCTGTGCAAGGTTGTTGCTCTGTGATACTTACTTTGCTTCAGCCCTCAGGTCCTCTGCTAGTCAGTCCTGTCCGCCAGTCTGATCTTCAGTCCATTCCGCCAGTTGGACTACTTTCCAGCCAGACAGTCTGCCTACAGTCCAGTCCGCCAGTCTGTCTATGGGCTCTGCCCGCCTGCTTACCTAGAAGCACCTGCCTGTTACCTGCCGTGCCCACCAGCCTGCTTACCTGTAAGCACCTGCCTGTTACCTGCCGTGCCCGCTTGCCTACTTACCTGGAAGCACCTGCCTGTTACTTGTTGTGCCCGCCAGCTTGCCTACCCGGAGCACCTGTCTGGCTATCAGCCGAATCAGCCGGCCTGACTACCTGGACCACCCGTCAGCCTGCCTGCCGTCTTCTTCCTTTGTACCGGTCACTTCCTGCCTTCTGACCCGTGGCACCCGGTCCCTCTGCTCGGTCCCTCCCTGGTTCACGGAGTCGACTGAGCCGCCGTGCGACCTTGGTCAGGCCGAGTAGATACTTAGTCACGCCCCTCTGGTCCCTCCTTGCACCGCAGCACAGAGGTTCCACCACCCGTATCCGTAACAAAAGCCTACTGTAATACTAGATGAGATGTCGATTGTAGCATAATGTGAATATAATTTTTAAATACATTGTGAAAGTCTAGCAGGATATTGTAAATCCATTTTGTATTTTCCACAGTTTTTTTTAACTTTCTCCTGACTGAGCATTGACCTTTATAGGTTTCTTGCCTCATGTTTTCATGTCATCTTTCTTTTTGTAACACATTTATTTCATGTGTCATGCAATAATTTCCTTCTTGCTATTCTGGTTACATACTTATATTGCTGCTAATTCTTCTGGGTATTGTGTTTGATTCTAGGTCTTAATATAGGATCCCCAAGCCCTGGTTCTGTTTCATACACTGCTAGAGTTTAATGTCGCCTTGTTGGAACACTGCCAGTACTGACGTTTTTTGGGCGGTATGGAGGGGAACCACCTGAAGATGGCAACCAGAATCCTATCCATCCGTCTTACAAATGAAACTCTGATGATAATTTATTTTCCACTGCAGGAAAGATACACATTAGAGACCATATTCAATCAAATAACAATAATAACAATGGAAACATAATTCATATCTACTAATGTTTAAGTTTGAGAACTTTAAAAATATTTTGAAGTATCTCCACAACAATACTGAGATTGGTTTTCATTAATAGGTGATTAAAAAATGACTCCAGCCAAACCTCTAAAAGTTTTCTTTCATGACCTTTAACTATAATGTTTTCTTAGCTGTTGTTGTTAACTAAGAGCAGGTCTGTCAAGAAAATATCCTGAGTTAAAAAGTAACTTTTTCAGAGGATAGCATGTCTATTTGTTAATAATAATAATAATAATAATAATAATAATGTATTCAGCATTTAGAAATCAGAGTATTTGCATTAGTTTGGAAGGGTTACTTCTCTGTCTAGAAATAATGCAAAATGTTTTAGTTAAAACATATTCTATGGAATAAAGAAGTCCCTTATGACAAAGAGGAGGTGTGAAGAGATTCACTCAAGTTAGAATTAGAGATGAGTGGATCAGACAAAATTAGAATTTGCCTGTTAACACTGAGCTTAATGTCTCTTGTTATGCTTTGGGTTCCATCCAGACCCCAGTGCTTAATAAACGTAATATGTGAAAAAAATGTTATACTCACACTCAGCTTACCTCTCTGGCCCCTCCACTAGTCGTCGCCACCCATCCGGTCCTCACTGCAACTTCTGATCACCTGCTGCTTGCTTTGGACTCTTCAGACCCGCACAAGTCAATAGGTAAGTACAAAACCAAAAAAAAGGAAAAGAGCATTACAGTAACGATAAGCACACCTTTTTCACCTCTTCAGACATTTACAGAAATGATAACCACACTTATTGCACCTCTTCGGACATTTACAGAAACGATCAGCACATCTGACACCTCTTCGGATCTTTCGTATTGTGTCAAACGTTCAGAACTGGGAGGGTTCCGTGCAGGCATGCAGGAGGTTAACAATGTCAAGACGTGTGCCGCGACCTTCAACGCACCAGCGCAGGATCCACCCGGGCACAATGACACCTGGAAGTCTGGCACAGTGTGAGAGACCCGAAGCCTCCATTACGAATGGTGAAGAATCAGAATATGCGGTGAGGATCAAACAAGTGGCAGTGACTAGTTGAGGGGAAGAAGAGATGAGCAGTGAGGAGAGTATAAAGATTTTTTTTAGTTTTTACCTTATTTTTAACCTTTTGATTGATCACTATGATTCAGAAAAATGGCAACCGGCGGCCGCTATTATGCTAAATCTGAATGGAAATTAATTGCAAAATAATCTGCATTTTAGCGAATGCCAATTTTTTGCAGAATTCGAGTATAATTCAATTTCATTCAAATGTATTAATTCATCTATAGTTAGAATAGAAAATACAGCTCCCTTCTTTAATGCATCACAGTCTCTAGTTAGAATACAAAATACAGCTCCCTTCTTTAATGCATCACTGTCTCTAGTTAGAATACAAAATACAGCTTCCTTCTTTAATGCATCACAGTCGGAATGTATATTGTTAAGAAAAAATGTTCTTTCACATTTATGAAAAATAAATTAAATTTCTAAAGAAATATCACTAAAGATTAGTGATGAGCGAGAACTAAAATTCTCGGGTACTTGTTGCTCGGGTCGAGCAAATTGGAATACTCGGGTGCTCGACCCGAGCAACGAGCCCAATGTAAGTTTATGGGAAACTCGAGCATTTTTCAGGCGGCTTCCCCCGGCGGTCTGCAGAGGGCCTAAAAATTGCCCAAATCGATGGGAACTATGCTCAAATGACATGGGAGCAGCATGGGGAAGACCCCTGGAAGCATTTATTACGCCACTTTTATGGACTCACAATGAAACATACAAAAACGAAACCAAAATAGATTTTTCTGCGAAACATGTTAAGGAACATCCATTCCAGGGTAATGACTTGTATATAACACAAAATAAGTAACCAAAACCAAAAATACTCCTCCTCACCTTGGGCTATGTTCAAATGTAGCATTTTGATGTGTTTTTGCACTTTTGCAATGCTTTCAGCCAAGACAAATGCATTTACTGGGAAATATCATTTTAACATTTTACAACCTTATCTGGCCATGTGCATACAGTGCTGAAAAGACATGGGAACAGCATGGGGAAGACCTCAGGAAGCATTTCTGACTGCCAGGTCACTGGCTAAAAGTGTGCCCATCATAAGTGATCCTTGGCGCATGCACCTGTCATTGCAGACTTGCAACAATCACCGTCCACGTCCTAGTGCAGCGTTCAGTTGTCCCTATCCCATTCCTTGAAATGCAAGCACAAGCATGCAGCCAGCCACTCACCATCCCACAGGCTGCCAAATTTTTGACTGCTTCTTGCACTTGAAATGTGGCCTTTTAGGCTCGTGGAGATGGAAGCTGTCCACAATCTTATGGTGGCGGTGACTGGGTATCCATACTCGGACCCCAGCCGCCACTATTTTTTCCGGTATCGTCTCCGCCTTCCACAAGCACGGGTCCCACAACATTACCCGTGCCCTCCCCAGTGCACTTACTGGGAAGGACCGCCTACCCACAAACACGTGGACAGGTGAATGTGGCCAGGGACAGTACAGAGCCAGTCCGCAGCTTTTTTTGCTGAGTTGTATTTAGCTCGGTGAAAGGAAACCGTATCTACTCTAGGTGTAATTTCTCCCCGTAAGTCCTCTAATGCAGCTTGTTGCAGAAGCAATGGCAGCCCATCCAACATCAACTCGCACTTGTCGGTGGTTCTTTGACACACACACATCTTTCTTTGCACATTTAATTTCATGACTACAGAGGTGGGCAATGGCCTGATCTGCAATGCGGTTTGGGAAATAACATGCATAAGCACGTCCGATCCACATTAAAAAAGCAGCCATAGTGTCGGGGAACCTTCCCCCATTCCCCCACACTTTTCTTAGCCAGGACTGCTTCTCGGCAGGGATGGACAGACCCACCAGAAAACCGGAGACTCATCCAGTGGGTCCTGGCTTCTCCTTCAGGAGAGTTCATAGTGCTGAGGTGAGGCCATGATGATGATAGAGAGCACCATCTGCTTAGTTTTCTGTTACTTGGAATGCAAGGTCAAGTATGCAGCCAGTCACCCACCCGCCCACTTACAGGCCGCAATACTAAACTGCCAGATTTCTTGGCAGCTGCTTGCACTTGAAATGTGGCCTTTTAGGCTCGTGGAGGCTGAAGCGGGCTACAATCTTTTGGCGGCGGCGACCGGGTGTCCATACTTGGTCCCCAGCCGCCATTATTTTTCCCGATATCGTCTCCACCTTCCACAAGTAAAGGTCCCACAACATTACCCGTCTCCTCCCCAGTGCACTTACTGGGAAGGACCGCCTACCCACAAACACGTGGACAGGTGAATGTGCCCAGGGACGGTGCGGAGCCAGTCCACAGCTTTTTTTGCTGAGAGTTGTATTCAGCTTGGTGAAAGGACTGGCATAGAGGGAAACCGTATCTACTCTGGGTGTAATTTCTCCCAGGAAGTCCTCTAATGCAGCTTGTTACAGAAGCAATGGCAGCGCGTCCAACATCAACTCGCACTTGTCGGTGGTGCTTTGACACACACACATCTTTCTTTGCACATTTAATTTCATGGTTACAGAGTTGGGCAACGGCCTAATCTGCAATGCAGTTTGAGAAATAACATGTATAAGCACGTCCGATATTCATTAAAAAAGCAGCCATAGAGTGTCCGGGAACCTTCCCACACACTTTTTTTAGCCAGGACTGCTTCTCGGCAGAGTTGGGCGGTCCCACCAGAGAATCCTCTGGTGTGCCTTGGCTTCTACCTCAGGAGAGTTTATGATAGCGCTAACTTTGCAGCTGCTATGGGGCTCTTGAGCGAGGGAGAAAGGTGAGCCCTCAGAATCAATTCCTCTGGTGGGCACAATGTTTTTCAATCTGAAACAGCTTCTCAATGGAAGTTGTATTTCACCACAGCCATATTCTTTAGCTCAGTTAAAGGAATGGCATAGAGGGAAACCGTATATACTCCGGCTGTCATTTCTCCGTCACCAGGATCCGCCCATTGTCACACACGACCATGCCTGGCTGTATGTTCAGCGGTGAGAGCCACAGATCAGGCTGCTGTGTTACAGCTTTCAACAACTTGGAAGCGCTGGGCGGTTTGTCATCTAAGCCTTAAGCATCTTATCTTCAGCACAGCCTATTGCCACTTAGCCAAGGCAGTGCTGCAGTACTGTCAGCCTGTGACTGATGTGGTCATTTCAGAGATGGAGGAGAAGGTGCAGGAGCTGAACAATGTGATTACATTGAGGTTAAATTGGTGATGCTGTTTTTTATACTAAAGAAAGATCCTATTGTTTTGTTTTTTATTACATTATTTTTTAAGACAAATGCATTCACCGGGAAATGTTATTTTAACATTTTACAACCTTATCTGGCAATGTAGTCTGTGACACATCATCAGACACATCCTATTTTATTTATGATGGAGGGACTCTGAAAGTCATAAAGCCTATTTTTATAGAGACATCAGACGGCCCTTACTATTCTTAAAAGGTCAGCAGTCGGCCCTCGCTATTGTTAGAGAGCCATCAGCCGGCTATGCTTTGTTGTTTCCATTATTAACAAGTGGGTCTCCTATACTGTTATTGCGTATCCAGTGACTGCAAGGGCTGCCAAAAATTGTGACACAACCCAATACCCCTTTGAAGAGACATAGAGGAGGGTCTCAGTAAAAAAAATTGTTCCCATGATAAAGGAGCGGGTCTCCTATAGTGGTAATGCCCATGCTTTGACTGCAAGGGCTGCCAACATTTGGGAAAAACCCCACTAAGTATTTAAAGACACATAGAGCAGGGCCACAGTAACGACAAATTCCCATTAGAAAGGAGAGAGTCTGCTATACAGTTATAGGGTATGCAGTGAGTCCAACGGCTGACCAATTTTGGTAAAAACTCCACTAAGAATTTAAAGACATATAGAGCAGGGCCACAGTAATAACACATTTCCATTAGAAAGGAGAGAGTCTGCTATACAGTTATAGGGTATGAAGTG
Organism: Phyllobates terribilis; assembly: GCF_046119375.1. NCBI lineage: Eukaryota > Metazoa > Chordata > Amphibia > Anura > Dendrobatidae > Phyllobates > Phyllobates terribilis. The sequence continues at coordinate 1,019,889,577 of NW_027362761.1, forward strand.
AGTCCAACGGCTGACCAATTTTAGGAAAAACCCCACTAAGAATTTAAAGACACATAGAGCAGAGCCACAGTAGCAAGTATGACATGTTCCCATTAAAAAGGAGAGAGTCTGCTATACAGCTTTTTTACGGGACAGAGGCAGATGGGGATTCAGGGGTTCCACCAAGAGCAGGAACAGAAGAAAATAATAGAGTCAACTAAGGCTAAATCCAACTCTTTCAGAATTATTAACTTATCTAAACATACCATTACTGGTTCTGAAGCCAAAGTTTTGAAGAAGGGTCTGAATTTTTGTCTCCCAACTCATTTAAATAAGTTTAATATCGTTAAAGACTTGCATCTTTTTGGAAGAAAATTAATTTTTTAAAAAATGTTCTCAAAATAGAGAGTTAATGAGACGTCTCCCCAAGAAATGGGGGTAATCTCCAACTTCTCTTGTCAGGACTTGCAGATTCTGGAAATACTTGAAGAACTTGAAACTGATAATCGAGCGGGGGGTGGGGGATGGAACTTGATGATAGAATGGGCCCTAATTGGCGAAAGAAAGTTTTGAAGCCTAAATCTACCAACATGCCATCATTACAAATCTGCCCGGCTGTGAAGGTCTTTATTGATGTGGTCACTAGGGATATACTAGCTTTACCTGATAAAACCCTGGGACCACATTTCGATTTTGAGGATAGACGGGCCATTGATGAATTGAAACGACTAGATGATGTCGTTTTCAAGCCCAGTGACAAGGGCGGCAATGTTGTTATTTGGCCGCAAGACAAATATATCCAGGAGGCTAAGAGACAGCTTTCCAATAAGGACTGTTACAAGTTCCTTTGAAGTGAACCCACGGACCAATTTCTGGATGAATATAAAAATATTGTACTCCAGGGACGGGAAAGGGGGCAATCACTAAAAACAAGAGAGACTTTCTTGGGGTAAAAAATCCCAAGATAGCCACGTTTTATATGCTACCAAAGTCCATAAGGACATCAACAATCCACCAGGGAGACCCATTGTCTCCGGTATAGGAAATCTAACTGAGAAAGCCAACCAGTGGATTGATCAAGAATTAAGAGGATATGTGTACGATCTTCCCTCCTATACCAGGGACACTATGCAGGTTCTGCAAGAACTACAAGGTAGCAAATTGGACCAGCAAGAACTCTTAGCGACGTGTGATGTCGAAAGTCTATATACCAGCATAGACCAAGATATGGGTTGTAGGGCCGTAGATTTTTTCCTTTCTAAGGACCAGGAATACAACCCATCCCGGAAAGAATTCCTTCTTAGCCTCCTTAGGTTTACTTTAAAAAGGAACTACTTTGTCTTTGATGGTCGATTTTACCTCCAAACGCGGGGTACCGCGATGGGGGCGGCAGCTGCACCGACATTCGCCAACCTCTATCTAGAATGGTGGGAGGAGGAAGTTGTATTTGAAGAGGATATGTTTATTCATGTGGATCAAATCGTAACATGGAAACGCTATATAGATGATGTCCTGCTCATCTGGAGAGGTACGGTAGATACCCTGGAAAATGTTATTGACATCCTCAATGACAATCAATTCAATTTAAAGCTCACATTCTCATACCATCAGAATAATATCCCATTCTTGGATATTATGATTAAGAGAGATGTGGATAACATGATCCAAACAGATCTCTACAGAAATGAGACTGACACAAACAGAATCCTAGATGCTAGGAGTGCCCATTCCATAGTAACCATCAGAGCCATTCCGAAGGGAGAATTCTTGCGATTATGTCTTAATTGCTCCACACTCGAGGGATTCAAACTAAGAGCTGGGGAATTAAAAGAAAGACTGCTAGATAGGAATTACTCTAAGAACAACATTAAAAAAGCGTATAATATTGCCCTACAAACCGAGAGGAAAGATCTTTAGATTCCAAAAAAACGGGACCAACTACAAAATGACAATGTGAGATTTATTACTGAATATCATGAGGATTGGTCCATAATGATGAATATCCTCAATAGACACTGAGGTATTTTACGATCAGTTCGAGATCTCAATAATTTTCTTACACCACAGGAATCTGCAGGATATCGCAAAACTACTTCTATTTCTAGTTTACTTGTCAGCAGTCATTTCAAACGGAATAACAAATCCGTGACAGTTAAAGATCCTGGTTTCTTTCCCTGCAAAATGTGTAAGGCTTGTCAAATTTTAGTCCCTATAAGGTCCCTCAGAGATGCCTTTGGTAAAAATTTTACCTTGCGTCAACATCTTAATTGTTCCTCCACGGGGGTAATATACTGCCTGGAGGGCACCTGTGGGTTGAAATACGTAGGGAAGACCACCAGAGATTTGAAAACTTGGGTCAGGGAACATATTAGGAGTATTATTAATTATGGCAAAGATGAACATGTGAGTCAAGAACAACGAAGAGCTTTTGTACCTACTCCCATTGCAAGCCATTTTAAGAACATACATGGCCTGAGGTGGAAAGAACTAAAAGGATGGGCAATTTACCAACAGAAACTGGACATTAGAGGTGGAGATTTAGATTCAATCCTTCTGAAGAAGGAAAGCGAATGGATCTTTAGATTGAACACGGTTCGGCCTCATGGACTGAATGAGAATTTCAATTTTGGCTGTTTCCTTTAATATTGTGAAAGGGATTAGTACAGTAACAGGAGATGTTTGATTGTGGTGACTTATAGTCAATTCAGACATGTGGTCAATAGGAGTCCCATATATAATATACTAAGAATTCAAAATTATATCTGTTGAAGAATCATTCTCTTATATGGAGAATTTGTTTACTCACTATTTTAACTGCTATCTGGCATATTGTGTACTTATTAAATAAATCTATAACCTTTAAGCTATGCAAGCTCTTGCTATAATTAGCTTTTTCCTATTGCATCAACTTTTACTAGGTATCATGCACTCTTCTTTGGTGACTTTTTCCCTATATGTAAGTATTTAACTAAATGACTATACATAGTGCATAATGTAAAATTAATGATAAGATTGTTATCATTAATTGAGATATTTTTCAGGTCCTATATGATTAGAGTAAATAGCTAAGGGACCTATTAACATCACTGTCATCTGTTCATTGCACTTCAAAATCTAATTGTTTTAAGAATAGACATATTTATGGTTTGATTGGCTGCTAGACCTGTCAGTCATGACAGGGTGTATCCCGCCCTTTGAAAAGCCAGTACCCCCGGCGAAACGCGCGTCAGGGACTTTATGTCCTGTGAATTCATGTGACAGCCAGAACCTTTATGCCCGTCCCCACAAGCCGGCTATGCCTCTGAGACAAAAGTTGCTATAGTGTCTCTTTGAAGCTTAATAGTAGAGATGAGCGTTGTTCGACTCGAACTGTTCGCCAATCTCAAATTCGAGCTGTTTTGGGCGGTGTTCGAGCCGTTCGGCGAACACGAACGATTTGAGAAAAATTCGGCTGTTCGAGGTTATGTTCGATAACTGTTCGTGCACCAAAATCATAACTGGATTTTTTCTCAGTAATGATGAAAATTAATGTTAATACGCAGTTTGAGTGTACAGCGGGGTGGGGGGAGGGGCAGGGGATGGATCTCTGCAGGAATATTGAAGATCTCCATTTTTTTTTCTCTTTCCCGCATTTACAGTGGGGAGGTGCAATCTGTCAGCCTATCAGCAGCGCACACACGGAGCGAAGTGCTTTTTTTCACACAAGTAAGGGCATGTGTCATTGGCAGTGTATGTCACATGTCCTTGCCCTATAAGACCAAGCCATTTTCCCCGTCGCCACCATTTTCTCACTGCTGCAGCTGCGTGTTAGACGGCACCGCTGTTGCTGTGTGCGCTATACCTTGTTAATTTCAAGCCAATTTTCGCACAAATCTACAGATAGCTTGGGAGTAGGGAATAGTTGTGATTGCAGTCCTTTTAAGGACTAGGTTACAGCATTTCCTACGACTTTTATCCGGCAGGTCTGTGCTCTTAAATAGATAGATTGTGGGAGTAAAGATTAATTGTAATTGCAGTCGTTTTCAGGACTAGGTTACATCAGTTCCTATCAGTTTTTGCCAGGCAGGTCTGTGCCAGTGCTGTGCAAGTTTTTTTCACAGCATTTGGCTGAATCTAGCAAAGCTAATCCTTTTTGGCCTATTGCAGAGTGTGTTAGTCAGTGGAGTAGCCTATCTGTGTTGCAAGATATACCACCTGTGTATAGAATACCAATTTTTTTACTGCACCTAGTGAAGTAAAATCTTTTGGGCATAGCATCATTCTATTAGTCCATCTATACTGACCTCCATCAGGTTGCAAATTGAATATAATTTTTTTCTGCATCTAGCTCTGAAAAAATATTTGGGCTTCTAGCAGTGTGTGGGACTTGTTCTATTAGTCCATCTATACTGACCTCCATCAGGTTGCAAACTGAATATATTTTTTTTCTGCATCTAGCTCTGAAAAAATATTTGGCCTTCTAGCAGTGTGTGGGACTTGTTCTATTAGTCCATCTATACTGACCTCCATCACGCTGCAAATTCAAAATAATTTTTTGTCTGCATCTAGCTCTGAAAAAATATTTGGCCTTCTAGCAGTGTGTGGGACTTTCTCTATAAGTCCATCTATACTGACCTCCATCAGGTTGCAAATTAAAAATAATTTTATCTGCATCTACCTCTGAAAAAATATTTGGGCTTCTAGCTGTGTGTGGGACTTGTTCTATTAGTCCATCTATACTGACCTCCATCAGGTTGCAAACTGAATATAATTTTTTTCTGCATCTAGCTCTGAAAAAATATTTGGCCTTCTAGCAGTGTGTGGGACTTTCTCTATTAGTCCATCTATACTGACCTCCATCAGGTTGCAAATTAAAAATAATTTTTATCTGCATCTAGCTCTCAAAAAATATTTGGCCTTCTAGCAGTGTGTGAGACTTTCTCTATTAGTCCATCTATACTGACCTCCATCAGGTTGCAAATTAAAAATAATTTATATCTGCATCTAGTTCTGAAAAAATATTTGGCCTTCTAGCAGTGTGTGGGACTTTCTCTATTAGTCCATCTATACTGACCTCCATAAGGTTGCAAATTAAAAATAATTTTTTGTCTGCATCTAGCTCTGAAAAAATATTTGGCCTTCTAGCAGTGTGTGGGACTTTCTCTATTAGTCCATCTATACTGACCTCCATCAGGTTGCAAACTGAATTTATTTTTTTTCTGCATCTACCGCTGAAAAAATATTGGGCTTCTAGCTGTGTGTGGGACTTGTTCTATTAATCCATCTATACAGACCTCCATCAGGTTGCAAACTGAATATAATTTTTTTCTGCATCTACCTCTGAAAAAATATTTGGGCTTCTAGCTGTGTGTGGGACTTGTTCTATTCGTCCATCTATACTGACCTCCATCAGGTTGCAAACTGAATATAATTTTTTTCTGCATCTAGCTCTGAAAAAATATTTGGCCTTCTAGCAGTGTGTGGGACTTTCTCTATTAGTCCATCTATACTGACCTCCATCAGGTTGCAAATTAAAAATAATTTTTTGTCTGCATCTAGCTCTGAAAAAATATTTGGCCTTCTAGCAGTGTGTGGGACTTTCTCTATTAGTCCATCTATACTGACCTCCATCAGGTTGCAAATTAAAAATAATTTTTATCTGCATCTACCTCTGAAAAAATATTTGGGCTTCTAGCTGTGTGTGGGACTTGTTCTATTAGTCCATCTATACTGACCTCCATCAGGTTGCAAACTGAATATAATTTTTTTCTGCATCTAGCTCTGAAAAAATATTTGGCCTTCTAGCAGTGTGTGGGACTTTCTCTATTAGTCCATCTATACTGACCTCCATCAGGTTGCAAATTCAAAATAATTTTTATCTGCATCTAGCTCTGAAAAAATATTTGGCCTTCTAGCAGTGTGTGGGACTTTCTCTATTAGTCCATCTATACTGACCTCCATCAGGTTGCAAATTAAAAATAATTTATATCTGCATCTAGCTCTGAAAAAATATTTGGCCTTCTAGCAGTGTGTGGGACTTTCTCTATTAGTTCATCTATACTGACCTCCATCAGGTTGCAAACTGAATATATTTTTTTTCTGCATCTACCTCTGAAAAAATATTGGGCTTCTAGCTGTGTGTGGGACTTGTTCTATTAATCCATCTATACAGACCTCCATCAGGTTGCAAACTGAATATAATTTTTTTCTGCATCTACCTCTGAAAAATATTTGGGCTTCTAGCTGTGTGTGGGACTTGTTCTATTAGTCCATCTATACTGACCTCCATCAGGTTGCAAACTGAATATAATTTTTTTCTGCATCTACCTCTGAAAAAATATTTGGCCTTCTAGCAGTGTGTGGGACTTTCTCTATTAGTCCATCTATACTGACCTCCATCAGGTTGCAAATTAAAAATAATTTATATCTGCATCTAGCTCTGAAAAAATATTTGGCCTTCTAGCAGTGTGTGGGACTTTCTCTATTAGTCCATCTATACTGACCTCCATCAGGTTGCAAATTAAAAATAATTTATATCTGCATCTAGCTCTGAAAAAATATTTGGCCTTCTAGCAGTGTGTGGGACTTTCTCTATTAGTCCATCTATACTGACCTCCATAAGGTTGCAAATTAAAAATAATTTTTTGTCTGCATCTAGCTCTGAAAAAATATTTGGCCTTCTAGCAGTGTGTGGGACTTTCTCTATTAGTCCATCTATACTGACCTCCATCAGGTTGCAAACTGAATTTATTTTTTTTCTGCATCTACCGCTGAAAAAATATTGGGCTTCTAGCTGTGTGTGGGACTTGTTCTATTAATCCATCTATACAGACCTCCATCAGGTTGCAAACTGAATATAATTTTTTTCTGCATCTACCTCTGAAAAAATATTTGGGCTTCTAGCTGTGTGTGGGACTTGTTCTATTCGTCCATCTATACTGACCTCCATCAGGTTGCAAACTGAATATAATTTTTTTCTGCATCTAGCTCTGAAAAAATATTTGGCCTTCTAGCAGTGTGTGGGACTTTCTCTATTAGTCCATCTATACTGACCTCCATCAGGTTGCAAATTAAAAATAATTTTTTGTCTGCATCTAGCTCTGAAAAAATATTTGGCCTTCTAGCAGTGTGTGGGACTTTCTCTATTAGTCCATCTATACTGACCTCCATCAGGTTGCAAATTAAAAATAATTTTTATCTGCATCTACCTCTGAAAAAATATTTGGGCATCTAGCTGTGTGTGGGACTTGTTCTATTAGTCCATCTATACTGACCTCCATCAGGTTGCAAACTGAATATAATTTTTTTCTGCATCTAGCTCTGAAAAAATATTTGGCCTTCTAGCAGTGTGTGGGACTTTCTCTATTAGTCCATCTATACTGACCTCCATCAGGTTGCAAATTCAAAATAATTTTTATCTGCATCTAGCTCTGAAAAAATATTTGGCCTTCTAGCAGTGTGTGGGACTTTCTCTATTAGTCCATCTATACTGACCTCCATCAGGTTGCAAATTAAAAATAATTTATATCTGCATCTAGCTCTGAAAAAATATTTAGCCTTCTAGCAGTGTGTGGGACTTTCTCTATTAGTTCATCTATACTGACCTCCATCAGGTTGCAAACTGAATATATTTTTTTTCTGCATCTACCTCTGAAAAAATATTGGGCTTCTAGCTGTGTGTGGGACTTGTTCTATTAATCCATCTATACAGACCTCCATCAGGTTGCAAACTGAATATAATTTTTTTCTGCATCTACCTCTGAAAAAATATTTGGGCTTCTAGCTGTGTGTGGGACTTGTTCTATTAGTCCATCTATACTGACCTCCATCAGGTTGCAAACTGAATATAATTTTTTTCTGCATCTAGCTCTGAAAAAATATTTGGCCTTCTAGCAGTGTGTGGGACTTTCTCTATTAGTCCATCTATACTGACCTCCATCAGGTTGCAAATTAAAAATAATTTATATCTGCATCTAGCTCTGAAAAAATATTTGGCCTTCTAGCAGTGTGTGGGACTTTCTCTATTAGTCCATCTATACTGACCTCCATGAGGTTGCAAATTAAAAATAATTTTTTGTCTGCATCTAGCTCTGAAAAAATATTTGGCCTTCTAGCAGTGTGTGGGACTTTCTCTATTAGTCCATCTATACTGACCTCCATCAGGTTGCAAACTGAATATATTTTTTTTCTGCATCTACCTCTGAAAAAATATTTGGGCTTGTAGCTGTGTGTAGGACTTGTTCTATTTGTCCATCTATACTGACCTCCATCAGGTTGCAAACTGAATACAATTTTTTTCTGCATCTACCTCTGAAAAAATATTTGGGCTTCTAGCTGTGTGTGGGACTTGTTCTATTCGTCCATCTATACTGACCTCCATCAGATTGCAAATTGAATATAATTTTTTTCTGCATCTAACCCAGCCAATAGTTTTGGCCTAATACCACAGTTTGGCCACTCAGCTCTGCTCGGTTCCCATCCATTGTTTTTTTGTGCAAACAACTCCAGAGTTGTGAATTAGTTAACCACCAAAATGAGTGGAAAAAGGCCTGCTGCTGGTGGAAAGGGGAATAGGCGTGTTGGGAAGGGGAAAAAAGGTTGTGTCCGTGGGGTAGGTGTTAAAGCAACAGTAACATCTGCAGAAGAAAGACCATCTTCCAGCCAAACTAAAATGTCTACTTCTTTTAGCGGACAATGTGGTAAGATCCCTTTCTTACGGCCACGCCAATCGCTACAAATTCCAGATGAGGCACAAAAACAGCAGGTGCTTCAATGTATATCAAGTGCTCCTTTAAGTGGGCTCTCCTCCACATCAACTTCAACATCACAAATACTCCAGTCCTCAAAGGTGTCACCCCAATCGCACTAGCTTCCTCACAGCTCCCAAATCTCCAGGTGCCCGTCTGAGTATGAGGTAGAACAGATGGTTGAGTCTGCAGAGCTGTTTACTCATACTATAGCCTGGGAATCAGAGGTCGACTCCAGCGCTTCTGTGAATCCAGACGAGGAAATGATCTGCACTGATGCCCAGAATCTTTATGAGTCGGATCCAGGACCAGACGCAGAAGGTTCGGACCATAATGTAGACCCTCGTTCCCAAACTGTAACTCCTGTTGGTGGAGACAATGAGGAAGACGATGATGAGACTCAAATACCTGATTGGAGCGACAACTTTAGTTTTTTGTCAGGGCAGGAACAGGTTGGCTCTGAGAACGACGGGTGTGATAACGCACAGGGTGATGATGATGAGGTTGGAGATCCCACTTACTGTCAACCCACAGTCAGCCAAGAGATGAGGTCAGCAGAGGAGGTGGAGGAAGATGCTAGTGACGACGAGGTCAGGTTGCGCCTTCCTGGACAGAGACGTAGTACTGGAAGCACGTCAACAACTCTGCCTCTCACCACAAGTCGTGGTGGCTCTTCAGGTCGCATGGGTGCTAAGCCTTGCATAGCCTGGGCATTTTTTCAGATCGATAAAGATGACCCAACTCGTGTTATCTGTAACATTTGTCAGCAAAAGCTAAGTAGAGGCCAAAAAATACATAGTTTGAGTACTTCATGCATGAACCGGCACATGGACATGAAGCATAAGTTGCAGTGGGAAGCTCAGTGTGCTACAATGCGGCCTAGCCGGCCGGGCCAACCACCGTCTGCCATATCTTGTGCATCCGCGGCCTCTTCATCCTCTGTGACTGGGGGGACAGCAGTCACACCTGTTTTGGGGCGCAGACCTGCCACCTCTTTACCAGCAACAGCCAGCGTGATTGGCAGGTCATCATTTTCTTTGGAGGTGGTAACACCAGCTGGTGTTGAGCGCTGTCCGACATCGATAGCACCACCTTTGGATCAAGGCAACCTAACATGTCCGCCTGCATCTTCCTCACAGACCGGCAGTTTGCCGAGGACACCCTTATCAACCCCGTCTAAGCACAATAGCCAGCCCTCGGTCCCTCAGATGTGGACAAGTAAAAGACCATTTCCTCCTAGCCATGAGAAAGCTAAGAGGTTGAATTTCACCATCTGCAAGCTCTTGGCTACAGAAATGCTGCCTTTCCGCCTGGTGGACACAGAGGATTTTCGAGACCTTATGTCCGTCGCAGTGCCCCAGTACCAGATGCCCAGTCGGCACTACTTCTCAAAGAAAGGTGTGCCTGCGCTCCACCAGCATGTCGCACACAACATCACCGCTTCTTTGAGAAACTCTGTGTGTGACAGGGTGCATTTCACCACAGACACTTGGACGAGTAGGCATGGACAGGGGCGTTACATGTCGCTGACTGGGCACTGGGTAACTATGGTGACAGCAGGACAAGGGGCTGCTGTCCAAGTCTTGCCGTCCCCACGAGTTGTGCGTCAATCCTCTTTATGTCAAAGTTCCTCCACTGCTTCTGCCTCCTCAACCTCCTCTCGGTCTTCCACCTGCACCCAAAGCCTGTCTGGTCATGACACAAGCTTTCTAACTGCGCAGAAGGGATCCTGCACACCTCCTTACTATGCTGGCAGTAGGGCTCAACGTCATCAGGCGGTTTTTACTTTGAAATGTCTGGGAAATGTGAGTCACTCAGCTGAGGAGTTGTGGTCAGCTCTGGAGAACCAATTTCATGAATGGTTGTCTCCACTGGACCTGAAACCAGGGAAGGCTGTGTGCGACAATGCTGAAAACCTGGGTGCGGCCCTTCGCCGGGGCAATGTCACACACGTGCCTTGTATAGCTCACGTGTTGAACCTGGTTGTCCAGCAATTTTTAGCCCACTATCCCAGACTAGATGGCCTTCTGCAGAGGGCACGGTCGCTGTGTGCTCACTTCCACCGTTCGCATCCCGCAGCTCAGCGACTTACATCTCTACAGAAGTCGTTGGGCCTGCCACTTCACCGGCTAAAATGCGATGTGCCTACCCGGTGGAATTTAACTCTGCACATGTTGCAGCGACTGTGGCAGCACCGACAAGCCCTGGTGCAATAAGTTCTGACGTATAGCCTGGGCCAACGAGATCCAGAGGTGGGGCAAATCACGCTGGAGGAGTGGTCTCAGATCAGGGACCTATGCACCCTTCTGCACAGTTTTGAAATGGCGACGAAGATGTTTAGTGCTGACGATGCCATTATCAGCATGACTATTCCGGTGATTTACATGCTGGAGCACATGTTAAACAGAATTCGGAGTCAGGTGGTGGCACAAGAGGAGGTGGAGGAAGTAGAGGAGGAGGAGTTGTATGCGGAAGGGCTAACATCTGCAAAGTCCAGACGGTCGGCAGCACCAAGGCTGCAGGCATGTGACGGTGGGGGAGATGGTTTTACCAGGGCGCATGGTAGCAGCCAAACTAGTGAGGAAGGTGCAGGAGCCCAGGAAGAAGTGGAGGACGAACTGATGGAAGACTCATCAGATGAGGGAGACCTTGATCACATTTCTGTTGTGCGAGGTTGGGGGGAGAGGACAGAGGAAGGAAGCATGATTGTTACCTCGCCACCAACACAACAGGGACTTGGTGCTCCTGGATGCGCAACACACATGAGTGCCTTCTTGCTGCACTACCTGCAACATGACCCTCGAATTGTGAGAATTAGAAATAATCCTGACTACTGGGTTGCCACACTGTTAGATCCCCGGTACAAAAGTAAATTTGCAGAAATTATTCCTGCCATAGAAAGGGATGCGCGCATGCAGGAATATCTGCAGAGACTGTTGCAGAATCTTACATGTGCTTTTCCACAAAACACCAGTGGTGCACGTAGTGAATCTCACAGTTCCAACTTGCCAACCGTGGGACCGTCAAGTGTTCAGCACTCAAACCGTAACAGAACCACAGTATCTGCTGGTAACATCAATTTTGCGGAATCATTTCACCACTTTTTTAGCCCATCCTTTGCAAGGCCACAGGAGACAAGAAGTCTGACACATAGTCAACGCCTAGAGACGATGGTACAGGAGTATCTCCAAGTAAACATTGAAGCCATGACTATGTCACTGGACCCTTGCTCTTTTTGGGCTTCCAATCTGGATAAATGGCCGGAGCTAGCCACTTACGCCTTGGAGATCTTGTCATGCCCCGCAGCCAGAGTTCTGTCTGAACGTGTGTTCAGCGCTGCTGGTGGTGTGCTGACAGATAAGCGCACGCGGCTCTCCACTTATAATGTAGACAGACTCACGTTCATAAAGATGAACAAATCATGGATCCGAAACGACTTTTCTACCCCTGTGTCATCCTGGGGAGAGTAAAAGCTTGATGATTGGTTAAAATCACCCTACCAACCGTTTTAAGCTTTCAAATTACTAATCATGTTTATCTGTATCTTGGCTGGAAAATAATTTGGGCTTTGTAGCAGTGTGCAGCACTGATTCTATTAGGCCATCTATAATAAGCTCCACCAGATTTAAAATTACTAATCATGTTTATATGTATCTTGACTGGAAAATAATTTGGGCTTTGTAGCAGTGTGCAGCACTGATCCTATTAGGCCATCTATACTAAGCTCCACCAGATTTAAAATTAATAATAATTTTTAGCTGCACCTAGCCCGGAAAATAATTTTGGGGCTCCGAGATGCGCAAGACACATAAGTGCCTTCTTGCTGCACTACCTGCAACATGACCCTCATATTGTCAGAATTCAAAGTAATCATGTCTACTGGGTTGCCACACTCTTAGATCCCCCAAACTTTTCGATCAACCTTTTCATTTTAATAAAGACCAAAAAAATGGTCATTTTTGAAATTATAAGCATTAGCAGGTTATTAGAAACTGAAATCAAACAGTTTTCAACTCAAAACTTTATTCTAGGTGATGTTACATTTTCACATAGGACCCCTTGTTCGAAAGGAGCTTCTGAACTCTCTCGTCCATTGAATTTGTCAGGTTTTGGATGGTTTCTGCTTCAATTGTTTTGCATGAGGACAGAATACCCTCCCAGAGCTGTTGCTTAGATGTGAACTGCCTCCCGCCATCATAGACACTCCTTTTGATGATGCTCCAGAGGTTCTGAATGGGGTAGAGGTCAGGGGAGCATGGGGGTCACACCATAAGTTTGTCCCCATTTATGCCCATATCAGCCAGAGATGCAGATGTTTTATGTGCAGCATGAGATGGTGCATTATCATGCAAAAAATGATCTTGCTGTGAAATACACGGTTCTTCTTCTTGAACCATGGCAGGAAGTGCTGTTTGAGAAAATCCACATACATTATGGAGTTCATCTTTAGCGCCTTCAGGGATCCTAAAGGGGCCGACAATCTCTCTCCCCATGATTCCAGCCCAAAACATTACTCCACCTCCTCCTTGTTGGCGCTGTAGCCGTGTTTGCGTGGGGTGTCCATCAACCAGCCATCCTCCACTCCATCCATCTGGACCATCGACGCTGCACGGCACTCATCCGTGAACAAAACAGTTTTGAAATCAGTCTTCATGTAATGTTTGGCCCACTGAAGCCGTTTCTGCTTGTGTGAAGTGGATAGAGGAGGTCGACAGGATGGCGTATGCACAGCTGCAAACCTCTGAAGGACCCTGCATCTTGTTGTTCGGGGGACGTTGGAGGCACCAGCAGCTTCAAAAACTTGTCTGCTGCTATGACAAGGCTTTTTTGCCGCTGCTCTTTTAACCTGACATAATTGCCTGTAGGAAAGAGTCCTCAATTTGCCCTAATCAGCACGCACACGTGTGTACTGTGAATCAGCTACATACTTCTTGATTGCCAAGACACTTCATCCTGATCATCGCACAATGTTGATTGTAGTCATGCCTTGACCTAAACACTCCACAATTTGTTGCCTCTCAGCAGCCGACACATCCTTTTTCTTTCCCATTTTGGCAGAAAATGTAGGCTGCTTAATAATGTGAGACAGCCTTCTTAAGTAGTCTTGCCTTTCATTGGACACACCTGCCAAACTAATTAGCACAGGTGTCTGCAATTGCTTACAGTGATATAAAGAGCCCTGACACACATCACCATCAATGAGTTTAACTGACAAACAAACAAATTCTTCCCTTATCACTCCTAAACACTTTTTGCATAATAATTTGGAACACAGTGTACATGTGCTTTTCCACAAAACACCAGTGGTTCACGTAGTGAATCTTACAGTTCTAACTTGCCAACCGTGGTCTGTATGGAGTTGTTCAATAAAGGGCCCAAAATTAAGATAACATAGATGGGAGAGGTCTCTATGAATAGGAATTCCTAAGTATTTGATACCCTGTGAGGGCCAGGCAATGGGAAAGTTGGACTGGATGGAATCCTATATGGATTTGGGGAGGGAGACATCGAGGGCCTCAGACTTCGCTGCATTGATTTTAAAATTTGACCATGTAACAAAGTGATCTATTTCAGCCATAACAGCATGGATGGATATATGTGATTGAGTGATATATGCTAGGACATCATCAGCAAATAGAGAGCACTTGTACTCGGTGCCTCCCACCTCAATCCACCTAATATTGGGGTTATGGCGAATTGATGAGAGCAGGTGCTCCGTCACTAGGATGTATAAGAGAGGGGAAAGAGGACATCCCTGCCTTGTCCCATTGGTGATTGTGAAAGGTGATGAAAATGTTCTGATGCACCCCCTGGGCCTTGGGACACCCGGAGCCGGACCCTTTTTGGTGGATGCTGGTGGTTGTAGTCTTCGTGGCGGCGACCCGGTTCCGTGGCTCAGGGTGGTCAAACCAGTGGCGGAACTATTTATGTGGTTTTGATGTTTAAATGTCCGACTACGCCACCCGTGGATTGCGGTCAGAGTGAACCGTCGCTGCAGGGCAGACCGCTGAGGCTGGTGTTGTGGGTGCAGCAGAGCGTAGCATAACTCCCCACGGGAGGAGTATAGCCTCAGGGCAGTGTATGCGGAGGATGGGGGTGATGGTGCAGGGCAGCAGCAGTAACGACACGGAGTCAGTGATGCAGTCCAGGGCCTTTACTCACAGTTCTTATTATCCAGACCACGTCTGCAGGTAACGGCTGCCCACATCGTACTGTACTCACCAGGTGAGGGGCTCAGACAATTCCCAGATAACTTTGGAGCGCTTCACAGGACCCCCTTTGTGTGTACTTTGTCTGGCCTTTCTTACCAACCCTTCTGTCTGGCTGCCTCGGGCCTCCTCTTGGTAAACTTGGCGCCAGTTTCCCTGACCCTATGTGGTGCCTTCCTAGCGGGTGTAGTGAGGGGCTGCGCCACATAAAATGTCACAGCCTCCGGTTTCTAGCTGAGGGTCGTTTCCTGCCTCCACTAGTTTCGGGGACCGGTCTCCCCCTTTGGCCTGACCCCTCCACGCAGGTGGATTCGGGCGTGCGGTGGCGACTCGCCCGTCCGCACCCCTGGGATCCCTTCATTCCTCGTTCCTGGAGCCTTCTCCGCTCCTCTTCCTTCCTTCTCCCTCTTCCAGGCCTGGGCCTCTGTTACTAGGCCTGCCTCCGGAGCAGAGCTCATGCAGAGCCCCTGCTCCCTGCCACTTCTGCTCAGACTTCTCTGCACTGAACTAAGATGGTGCCCACCTTTTATACGCCCTTCTCAATGCACCCAGGAACTGCTTCCTCCCTGCTCCTGCACTACAGGGTTCCCCTTCCTCAGTGTTCCCTACCCCCACTCCAGCCAGGGACAGGGACTGTCGTGCCCATCTCAGAGGCATATTTGTCGCCCTGCCCCACGGCAATGTGGTGTAATGCATGCAGGTGTCGGGTCCTGATCCACACTCCATCCTTACCTGAGAGTGAGATATCACACCTCTGGGTGAGGTGCAATACCTCTGTAGCAACCGAGCCCTCAGGGTGCTACAGTTCCATCTATCTTCAGCCTAGGTGACGTATTGTGATACAGGGCCGTGATTTTGGCTATAAAAGGGTCCCCAAGCTTTTTAAGAGAATCATATATGGCGTGCCAGGAGACTCTATGGAATGCTTTCTCAGCATCCAACGAGAGTATCTAATTACAAATTTTTAACTGCATCTAGCCCAGGAAATACTTTGTGCCTAGTAGCAGTGTCTGCTAGTCAGCGGATTATCCCGGCTGTTAAGCAAGCTACACCACCTGTAGTTTGGACACTTAATTTTTTTCAAAGGAAATGCTTCGGGACCACGGGATACTCAGTGAAGAGCATCAGGAGGCACCCCAAGGCATAGGGGCTGGGACTGGCAGTAGGATGCCTTGCAGTGGACAGCCGAGCTCGATCCTTATAAAAGCTTTTTAACTGCAGCAGCTTTAGTGGACGCTACTGGAGCTGGAATTACGCGGCTGCTGGCATGAGACTTGTATTCATTCAAATTAGAGAGACAATTTAAATTAAAAAGCTTAGAGCTGCCTCCACCACAGGGGGGCTCACTCGACCCACCAGCGGACAGGCACCAGTATTGGGAGAGGGGGGCTGGCCGTCAGGGTTCACCGCGGCTCTGGCACAAACCCGGCGACACGGAGGTGGCACGGGCAGGAGCGGACTGAACGTGTCGGCTTCTCACTTTTTGGATTTTAGAAGGGCATGACATGCCTATATCTGTGTCTCCCCCTCCTTTTACTCCTCCACCTCTTTTCTTTTCGCATGACTATATGTACTTGTCACTTTTCCATGTGTTAGTTGTGTCTTCTGAGCAGTTTGTCAGCTTTTGGACACCTTTGAAGGTGTTTTCTATGTGTTTCTATGTGTTTTTGTTTGCCTGCCATTGGTTTTAACGGTGTTCGAAGGTGTTCGACGAACAGTTCGACGAACAGTTCGGCGAACACACGTGTGTTCGACGAACCAAACCGAACTCGAACACTACGGGGTTGGCTCAACACTACTTAATAGCTCCAAGGTACATAGACCGCGTGCGTACCACGTGCATGCGATCTATGTTTGAGACTGCACTGCCGGCGTCAGGAGTGAATGTGCAGCCCTATGGTTAGCCGCTCATGATAAGGCGCTGCATGCTCTGTGATATTGCTGCGGAGACTGAGATTTCGTGGTCCCGCATAACTTACATATAAGGGGGTCAACTCACATGTGCACCCTGTTTAGTCAGCAAGGGAGAATCCTCTTGCGGGGATTCATAGTGTGGTCCCGCTTCATCAATGCATATTGTCGCCTGTAACATAAAAGC
This sequence comes from Phyllobates terribilis, assembly GCF_046119375.1. Lineage (NCBI taxonomy): Eukaryota > Metazoa > Chordata > Amphibia > Anura > Dendrobatidae > Phyllobates > Phyllobates terribilis. The sequence continues at coordinate 1,019,906,589 of NW_027362761.1, forward strand.
GACTTCCTGACTCTGGATGCTTTGGGTAATTAATATAACTGGGGCACTGGAATGACATATTTCCCCACCATTAATTTAAAGGGACACTGGTGGTGGAATTATACAATAATTTTACTGGTTGTTTCAGATATTCCAGGACTTACAGGGTCTGAATGATACAACTATTCAGTTGTGACCCTATATACATCCACATAGGATGTATGGTTTAGTACATAATTAATTACAGAATCAATAATATTTTATAAATGTGTTCATTCAGATTTTAGATACATAATAAAAGTTCAATTTTAATTCTATTCACAACCTTTTCCCTCTTTTCCCCTTTCCTTATGATGAATTAAAAAAGCAGCCATAGAGTGTCCGGGAACCTTCCCACACACTTTTCTTTGCCAGGACTGCTTATCGGCAGAGTTGGACGGTCCCACCAGAGAATCCTCTGGTGTGCCTTGGCTTCTACCTCAGGAGAGTTTATGATAGCGCTAACTTTGCAGCTGCTATGGCGCTCTTGAGCGGGGGAGAAAGGTGAGCCCTCAGAATCAAATTCTCTGGTGGGCACAATGTTTTTCAATCTGAAACAGCTTCTCAATGGAAGTTGTATTTCACCACAGCCATATTCTTTAGCTCGGTTAAAGGACTGGCATAGAGGGAAACCGTATATACTCCGGCTGTCATTTCTCCGTCACCAGGTTCCGCCCATTGTCACACACGACCATGCTTGGCTGTATGTTCAGCGATGAGAGCCACAGATCAGGCTGCTGTGTTACAGCTTTCAACAACTTGGAAGCGCTGGGCGGTTTGTCACCTAAGCCTTAAACATGTTATCTTCAGCACAGCCTGTTGCCGCTTGGCCAAGGCAGTGCTGCAGTGCTGTCAGCCTGTGACTGATGTGGTCATTTCGGAGATGGAGGAGAACGTGCAGGAGCTGAACAATGTGATTACATTGAGGTTAAATTCGTGACGCTGTTTTTGATACTAAAGAAAGATCCTATTGTTTTGGGTTTTTTTACGTTATTTTTTAAGACAAATGCATTCACCGGGAAATGTCATTTTAACATTTTGCAACCTTATCTGGTCATGTAGTCTGTGACACATCATCAGACACATCCTGTTTTATTTATGATGGAGGGACTCTGAAAGTCATAAAGCCTATTTTTATAGAGACATCAGACGGCCCTTACTATTCTTAAAAGGCCAGCAGTCGGCCCTCGCTATTGTTAGAGAGCCATCAGCCGGCTATGCTTTGTTGTTCCCATTATTAACAAGTGGGCCTCCTATACTGTTATTGCGTATCCAGTGGCTGCAAGGGCTGGCAAAAATTTGGACGCAACTCAATACCCCTTTGAAGAGACATAGAGGAGGGTCTCAGTAAAAAAAATGTTCCCATTATAAAGGAGCGGGTCTCCTATAGTGGTAATGCCCATGCTTTGACTGCAAGGGCTGCCAAAATTTGGGAAAAACCCCACTAAGAATTTAAAGACACATAGAGCAGGGCCACAATAACGACAAATTCCCATTAGAAAGGAGAGAGTCTGCTATACAGTTATAGGGTATGAAGTGAGTCCAATGGCTGGCCAATTTTAAGAACAACCCCACTAAGAATTTAAAGACACATAGAGCAGAGCCACAGTAACAAGTATGACAAGTTCCCATTAGAAAGGAGAGAGTCTGCTATACAGTTATAGGGTATGCAATGAGTCCAACGGCTGACCAATTTTAGGAAAAACCCCACTAAGAATTTAAAGACACATAGAGCAGGGCCACAGTAGCAAGTACGACATGTTCCCATTAGAAAGGAGAGAGTCTGCTATACAGTTATAGGGTATGCAATGAGTCCAACGGCTGACCAATTTTAGGAAAAACCACACTAAGAATTTAAAGACACATAGAGCAGGGCCACAGTAACAATTACGACATGTTCCCATTAGAAAGGAGAGGTTCTGCTATACAGTTATAGGGTATGCAGTGAGTTCAACGGCTGACCAATTTTAGGAAAAACATCACTAAGAATTTAAAGACACATAGAGCAGGGCCACAGTAACAAGTTCGACATGTTCCCATTAGAAAGGAGAGGGTCTGCTATACAGTTATAGGGTATGAATTGTGTCCAACGGCTAACCAATTTTAGGAAAAACCCCACTAAGAATTTAAAGACACATAGAGCAGGGCCACAGTAGCGACAAATTCCCATTAGAAATGAGAGAGTCTGCTATACAGTTATAGGGTATGCAGTGAGTCTAACGACTGACCAATTTTAGGAAAAACCCCTCTAAGAATTTAAAGACACAGAGAGCAGGGTCACAGTAATGACAAATTCCCATTAGAAAGGAGAGAGTCTGCTATAAAGTTATAGGGGGTGCAGTGAGTCCAGCTGCTGACCAATTTTAGGAAAAACCCCACTAAAAATTTAAAGACACATAGAGCAGGGCCACAGTAACCAGTACGACATGTTCCCATTATAAAGGAGAGGGTCTGCTATACAGTTATATGGTATGCAGTGAGTCCAATGGCTGACCAATTTTAGGAAAAACCTCACTAAGAATTTAAAGACACATAGAGCAGGGCCACAGTAACGACAAATTCCCATTAGAAAGGAGAGAGTCTGCTATACAGTTATAGGGCATGCAGTGAGTCCAAAGGCTGACCAATTTTAGGAAAATCCCCACTAAGAATTTAAAGACACATAGAGCAGGGCCACAGTAACAAGTACGACATGTTCCCATTAGAAAGAGAGCTTCTGCTATACAGTTATAGGGTATGCAGTGAGTTCAACGGCTGACCAATTTTAGGAAAAACCTCACTAAGAATTTAAAGACACATAGAGCAGGGCCACAGTAACAAGTACGACATGTTCCCATTAGAAAGGAGAGGGTCTGCTATACAGTTATAGGGTATGAATTGAGTCCAACGGCTAACCAATTTTAGGAAAAACCCCACTAAGAATTTAAAGACACATAGAGCAGGGCCACAGTAGCGACAAATTCCCATTAGAAATGAGAGAGTCTGCTATACAGTTATAGGGTATGCAGTGAGTCTAACGGCTGACCAATTTTAGGAAAAACCCCTCTAAGAATTTAAAGACACATAGAGCAGGGTCACAGTAATGACAAATTCCCATTAGAAAGGAGAGAGTCTGCTATAAAGTTATAGGGTGTGCAGTGAGTCCAGCTGCTGACCAATTTTAGGAAAAACCCCACTAAAAATTTAAAGACACATAGAGCAGGGCCACAGTAACCAGTACAACATGTTCCCATTATAAAGGAGAGGGTCTGCTATTCAGTTATATGGTATGCAGTGAGTCCAATGGCTGACCAATTTTAGGAAAAACCTCACTAAGAATTTAAAGACACATAGAGCAGGGCCACAGTAACAAGTACGACAAGTTCCCATTAGAAAGGAACGGGTCTCCTATACTTGGAATGCCCATGCATTAAGTGTATGGGCTGACAAACAGTTTCCCCTGGGGGGTATACATGAACATACTGTAAATTTTTTTTTTTTACGGGCATCATAAACACCCTTTAATAAAATTATGTGGGTGTTGCATCACGGACCACGGTCACCCTGGTGATATGGTGGTGGAGGATGAGGAGAAGGAGGAGGACAAGAGCAAATAGCCAAAATTAGGAAGAGTATACCCATGTGTGAGTGTGAAGAGGTGCTTGGGAATACACCTCCCAAAAAAAGACACTGGATTTGAGTTTATGTTATGCTGCTATCATTTGGTGGTGTTGAGAAGTTTTGGCCCAATCCAGCCCTTGTTCATTTTTATAAGAGTCAGCCTGTCAGCATTTTCAGTTGACAGGTGGATGCGCTTATCAGTTATAATTCTACAGGCGGCACTAAAAACCCGCTCTGATAAAACGCTAACGGCAGGGCAGCCCAGGACCTCCAAGGAATAGAGAGCCAGTTCAATCCACATATCCAGCTTGGATACCCAAAAATTAAAAGGCACAGAGGAATCACGGAGGACGTTGGTACGGTCGGCAAGGTACTCTCTCAGCATCTTCCCAAACTTTGCACTCCTTGTGAGAGTACCCCGCACTTCAGGGCCTGTGCGATAGGAGGGTCTGAGAAAACTATCCCAGAACTTTGACAGTGTGCCCCTGCATCTGCTGGATGGCATTTGTGTCTCTCTCGCCTGTACTCCTTGGTTGTCCAATAAAGTGTGACCTCTGCCGCCAGCGTTCTCAGATGGGAATTTTTTTAATAGTTCAGCAACAAGGGCCTTCTGGTACTGCCCCATTTTTGTAGACCTGTCCGCCTCAGGAATAAGAGATATAAAGTTCTCCTTGTAGCGCGGGTCTAGAAGTGTCACTAACCAGTAATGACTGTCACCCGAAATTTTGAGAACGCGAGGGTCATGGGAAAGGCAGTGTAACATAAACTCAGCCATGCGTGCCAGACTACTAACAGGCAAGACCAAGAGGATGACTGACCATGCTCTCCTCCTCCTCCTCCTCTCTGTCCTCTGGCCATCCATGCTAAACAGATGGTATGACAGTTGTGGAGGTAGTACCGTCTATAGTGCATGAAACTAGCTCCTGTTCTTCCTCCTCCTCCTCTTCCTCATTGTCACCCAATCCACGTTGGGATAAGATGAGGCTGTTCTCTGTGTAATCACCCTGTGTGGTTCCTTGCTCCATCTCATTGTGCTCCGCCTGCAATGCATCCTCTTTGATTGTGAGCAGAGAGCGTTTCAGAAGAGAGAGAAACGGGATGGTGACGCTAAGTATGGCATCATCGCCGCTCACCCTCTTGGTGGAGTCCTCAAAGTTTTGGAGGATGGTACATATGTCTGACATCCTTGTCCACTCCTTAGGTCTTATGTGTGGAGTCTGAACTTAATACTGACGGCCTTGTTGCCGCTTTGCCGAGGCAGTGCAGCAGTGCTTCCAGCTTGTGACTGATGTGGTCATTTCAGAGATGGAGGCTGAAGAGGAGGAGGAGCTGAGGAGGATGAGGTGCAGGAGCTGTAGACTGTGAGGGCAACCCTGATTGACCTAGGGCCCGCAATCCTCAGCGTCAGGAGGACGTGTTCCGTCCCAAGGTCCGACTGGGTCCCGGCTTCCACTATGTTAACCCAGTGTGCCGTCAGTGAGATGTACTGTCCCTGCCCACAAGCACTTGTCCACGTGTCCGTGGTAAGGTGGACTTTCTTGGTAACTGTGTTGTTGAGGGCACTGCTAATGTTTTGGGACACGTGCTTGTGTAATGCGAGGATGGGACACCAAGAGAAATAGTGGTGGCTGGGGACCGAGTACCGAGGGATGGCTGCCGTCATCAGGTTGTGGAATGCTTCCGTCTCCATGAGCCTAAAGGGCAACATTTCGAGTGCAAGCAGTCGTGAAATGTGGGAATTTAGTACTGTGGCCTGTGGGGCGTTGGCTGCGTATTTGCGCTTGCGTTCCAAGGACTGGGGTATGGACAACTGAACGCTGCACTGGGACAAGGACATGGACGTGCTTCCTGATGCTGCTCCTTGAGAGTGTGCAACGACAGGTGCAGGGCAGGAGGCATCTTCGCATGCACCATGGACAGGGGATTGGCTTGCATGCACAACAGCGGAAGAAGCAATAGTGCCGCCCGCAGACACTGTTCCTGGACCCTGGGGTTTGGCCCACAAATTCGGGTGCTTTGCTGCCATGTGCCTGATCATGCTGGTGGTGGTCAGGCTGGTCGTTTTGTCACCCCTGCTGATGCTGGCCTGGCAGGTGGTGCAAATGGCCTTTTTGGGGTTATCGGCACAGTCTTTAAAAAACAACCAGACTCGGAAACACCTAACAATTGTACTGGCAACTTCCTTCGTGTTGGTGTTACGCGGAACGGTTGCCTGCCTACTTTCTGCGGCCACCACACTGCTTCTTCCTGCCTGTTGGGGTACTCTGCCTCAATCCCCCTGTGTGCTGCTGTCCTCGCTCTGCATGTCCTCCTGCCAGGTTGGGTCAGTTACTATATCATCAACCACCTCGTCTTCCACTTCTGCACTCTGGTCCTCCTCCTGACTTTCTGGCAGTTGTGTCTCATCATCGTCCACCTCTTGGGACACTTTCCCACCGTCGCCTTCGTGTGACCGTGGCTGCTCAAATATTTGGGCATCGCTACATGCGATTTCCTCTTGCCCCGCTTCAAGTGGACCGGGCGAGAGGCCCGAATCTATAAATGGGAAAGTAAACAGCTCTTCGGTGTGTCCAAGTGTGGGATCAGTTGTCTCTGGGCACTTGGCATGGTGGGAGGAAGGAGGTTTAGGGTGAGCAATATGCGGTCCAGACTAACAGCTACTGAGACTTGACCGTGCGGAAGACAAGGTGGTGGTGGTGGTGGCTAAGTGACTGGAAGCATTATCTGCTATCCAACCAATAACCATTTGACCCTGATATGTGTTCAATAGTGGTGTTCTGCGGTCCCCTATTAATTGGGACAGGTACGTCGAGCCAGACGATGTGTGTGTTTGTTGTGGCACAATTTCAGCTTGCCCACGGCCTCAGCCTCTGCATGCACCATCATCACCATCACGTCCAGTTCCCCGTCCCTTGCCACGTGCCTTGCCAATTTTAAATGGAGGACAATATCTTACATGCTCACAGCAAATGACTGAATTTGGAACGAACTTATGTAGTGTAGATTGTATACAAAGTGGAGCCGTCACCACAGGGGATCTTACATGCAGTCTCAGATGAAGGCTTCTAGAATATTCTTCATTGTTTTAGCGAACAGTGAATGTTTTAAGGGGAGGGTGTGATCACTTCTGACCTGGGAGGGGACTGATCCCAGTGGAAGAAAGTGGAGACATGTTTTAGAGAGTTGGTGGAAGGATTGAAGGAAGAGGATGGAGACCGTGGACTTGGAAGGATGGATGAACATGTTACCATTATGGATTATGTCATTTGGATTTAAACTTTCTTAAAAAGGACGGCTGCTACTGGATACCTGTGCTTTCATCGTATTATCTGCCGTCTAGAGGATCATGGACTGTGGCTACAGACTATACTGGCTGGAGATACGAAATCTGTGGGCCAACTAATAGTTGGGAGACAGTGAGTATGGCCTGATAGAAAGCCAGTGGAACTACTGAACCCAGATTGGGAACTTGAGGACTGAGAGAACTATATTTTGGCCATTTACCTGGAATTGCTTTATTACCATGGCTGTGATCAATAAAATATTGTTGCATCGTTAACCTGCCTTGGTGATTACTTACAACCCACAACCTCAGATCTTTACAGTAACTATTTTGAACAGCAATCTGGTGTCAATTGCCTCATTGACACACTGCAACAAATTTTTTATGAAGATCCAAAATGGCATTATTTTCTGAAAACGTATATGTGATTCGTGTGACGGAGAAAACACAGTTTTAAATACTTGGCCTGTAGGTAACTGTTTTGAACAGCAAACCGGTATCAAAAACTTTGCTGACACACTGAAAAAAAATTTAATGGAGGCCAGAAATGGCAGTATTTTCTGAAAACGTATATGTGATCCGTGTGACGGAGAAAACACAGTTTTATATACCTGGCCTGTAGGTAACTATTTTGAACAGCAATCTGGTGTCAATTGCTTCACTGACACACTGCAACAAATTTTTAATGAAGATCCGAAATGGCAGTATTTTCTGAAAACGTATATGTGATCCGTGTGACAGAGAAAACACAGTTTTAAATACCTGGCCTGTAGGTAATTGTTTTGAACAGCAAACCGGTGTCAAAAACTTTGCTGACACACTGAAAAAAAATGTAATGGAGGCCAGAAATGGCAGTATTTTCTGAAAACGTATATGTGATCCGTGTGACGGAGAAAACACAGTTTTATATACCTAGCCTGTATGTAACTATTTTGAACAGCAATCTGGTGTCAATTGCTTCACTGGCACACTGCAACAAACTTTTAATGGAGGCCAGAAATGGCAGTATTTTCTGAAAACGTATATGTGATGCGTGTGATGGAGAAAACACAGTTTTGAGTACCTGGCCTGTAGGTAACTATTTTGAACAGTAATCTGGAGTCAATTGCTTCACTGACACACTGCAACAAATTTTTAATGAAGATCAGAAATGGCAGTATTTTCTGAAAACGTATATGTAATCCGTGTGACGGAGAAAGCACAGTGTTGAATACCTGGCCTGTAGGTAACTGTTTTGAACAGCAAACCGGTGTCAAAAACTTTGCTGATGCACTGAAAAAAAAATTTAATGGAGGCAGAAATGGCAGTATTTTCTGAAAATGTATATGTGATCCGTGTGACGGAGAAAACACAGTTTTAAATAGCTGGATTTTTAGCGCTGTAATATGGAAAGGACCTGGCTGTATTCTGTAGTGCCAACAAGCAAATGGCGCAGAAAAACGGTGTTCTCTGGATTGCTTTTTAAGCAAATAGTGAGGATTAAGATCCAAAAAAAATTATTCCTTGCCCCTGAGACCTGGGCCTTTGTCTAGAAATATCTAACAGCAGCAGAAGGCAGAACTGGAATGGAGCCTCTTGTGCTATGTCCACTGCAGTCTGCTATATACCCTGCCTGCCTATATACACTGCCTGCCTGATATCTCTGCAAATGGATTAGTCCTCAGAAGTAGTGATGAGCGAGTATGTTTTGTTAACCCTTTCGCCGAGTATGCTCGGGCGAGCACCGAGTATTTACAGCTGAACGGTGTTATGTTTGAATCACTCCCGTGTGCATGATTTGCGACTCTTTGACAGCTTTAATACATGTGAGGAATGGGTAAGACATTCCTCACATGTATTAAAGCTGTCAAACAGTCGCAAATCATGCACACGGGAGTGATTCAAACATAACACCGTTCAGCTGTAACTACTCGGTGCTCTCCCGAGCATACTCGGCGAAAGGGTTAACAAAACATACTCGCTCATCACTACTCAGAAGGACTGTTTGTTGAGATGGATATGTGTCTCTAATATAGTCTGTACACATACACTAACTAGAAACAAGCAAATCTCTCCCGAGCTCAGCAGCAGCTCTCCCTACACTGTCTGATTCCGGAGTGACTGTGACGAGCATGGTGGCGCCAGGTCTGATATAGACAGTGAGTGGCAGGCAATCCCTGCATGTTCATTGGCGCTCTAAAGAGCGCCAAACATGCAGGGAGGAGACCCGAGCTCCCGCTGGGCAACCCCGGAAATACTCGGCGAGCGCCGAGCATGTCCAGCAGTGAGATGCTCAGGCGAGTACCGAGCAATAGCGAACATGCTCGCTCATCACTACTAAAGATTGCTATACAAATCAATATGTTATCATCTTCATGCGCATGATTACTCAAACTTGACTTGTTTAATTGATTTAAGTGTTGTCATAGATAAGGCATATTGTGAAATAGAAGGCTTTATATGGAGGGTTATGTGTTAAGGCATGTTATGCAATAAATTAAATGGTATTAAATGTATTTTACTATCTGACCTAACATATTGAAGAATAATTGCTCTATACAAATTTTGTAATCCAACTTGTATCCTTACTGTGGAATTTGCATTTTTATTGCAAGGTTTATGGCTATCTTTGTAAGCCTGGGAATGTTTATATGTTTATAATAACACATTCTGCATTTATAAATCATGAAATAGAGTATTAGCATAACAGGAGAAAAAGAGAAAAGATTACATTTGTATTTACATAACAATGCAATATGTTCACTTTGTAAAAATTCAAATATGTTCAATAAAAAAAATACCTTTATATCTTATATAATGTCAATATTATATTTGTGCGGGGATTAGCTCTTGTGTCTGGTCAAATTCATAAAATCTTAAACTGGAAGATTTTAATGACAGGAGTTTGGGCATCTCTAATTGTGAAACAGCATTTCTCTCAGTAATTCATTAGTGGATCTTTGGGTATCATTATAACCTTCAGACATTGACGAAACAGTGACTGTGAAGGGAGAAGCGCACAATAGGGTAAAACCCTAAAATAGGAGTTTGTAAAAACAATAAGTTTGCTCACCCTGGATGGCTGTGTGAAGACACAATCGCTTTAAAGGTTTAGATAGCCAGCTGCTGCTGCCCCGTGGCTGGGGGAAAATCCGCCAGATGGAATTTACCAAAACAGGATAAAAACACATTTTAAAATTGGCTGCGCTGCTTGAAAGAAGTCTTTATTATCCATGTGTTTCAATGCCATACTGCCATATTTATCAAGTGAAAAAAAATATATAAATAAAATAAAAAATAAAAAAAAACAACAGGTTACACACACTGGTACATGGAGATATTTATAGACCAAAATGGGCACCAAAAATCCTGCGGTACCACCCACTGAGGGGTTGGGATTTTAAATTCAAAAAGAGGCCTGGAAGACAAGAAGAAGGAAGAAAAAAACCTGCCCAGAGTACAAGAAATACTACCATAAAGAGTTGATAGTACACATAAGAAAGAGAGTGCCTAACTATAGAAAATTACACAGGTGGGTAACCTGGAAAGAGGCTGAACTGGTAGAAGTATAAAGGGGCGTGTGAGTTTAACGAAGGAGTTCAATCCACCAAATGGGCAATTCTGGCTTGGATGCAAGATTGCATTTGAAGTCTCCAATGAATAAGAAATTTTGCCAAAGCAGTAAGCAGGAAGAAAAAAAAATGTTGAGAGTGAAACAAGTAAGGAAAAAAGTGGTATGGAATAAAAGGGATGAGGAGGACAATGTGATTTGAAACACCAAAGTGAGCTGTAGAGGAGGGAATTAGGGTAGAGTGAACCCGAACTGTAAAGTTCGGGGTTTGTACCGAACACTGACTTTTAACACGATGTCCTGTTTACTATTCGGGTTCGGATACCTAATAAAGTTTGTTGAAAGGCTGCAATACAACCAACCAACAAGCTTTTAGACTGTGGGCACTTCCTGAGCCATCATAGCCATGGCAAGTTTTGTCATGGCTGTGATTGGCCGGCGCACCAAGTGACTAGGCCTGTATAAATGCCGGATCATGAGTGGCACCGTCATTCTGCTTTAATTATTGTAGGGACAGAATGCAGATGAAGTGAGGGACAGAATTAGATTGTGAACTCTGCAAAAAAGCCCTTTTGTGTACTCGGCACGTGTCTCAGTGGCAGTACTGTGCCAAAAAACTGCTGTGTGTACTCTGCACCCATATCTGTGGGAATACTGTGCCAAAAAGGAGCTGTGTATACTCTTCACCAATACCTGCGGAAGTACTGTTCCAAAAAGCCGCTGTGTATGCTCAGCACCCCTGCCTGTGGGAGAACTATGCCTTTAAGTCTCTGTGTGAACTCTTCAACCCCGCCTGTGGAAGTACTGTGCCTTTAAGCCTCTGTGTGTATGCTGCACTCCTTCCTGTGGGAGTACTGTTCCAAAAAGCCTCTGTGTGCTCTGCAGCTGTGTCTGTATGAATAGTGTGCCAAAAAATAATTCTACTATGCAGCCGTCTTTCACTGTGTCTACATGAGTAATGTGGCAAAAAATTATTTTACTCCTCAGCTGTCTTTTTAGGATTAGTGTGTCTAAAATATAATTCTACTCTGCAGCCGTCTTTTTGCGAGTAGTGTGTCTAAAAAAATATTGTACTCTGAACCTGTCTCTTTCCCATTTATGGGCCAAAAAAATAATTATATTCTACCACTGCACCTATATGAGTAGTGTGCCCAAAACGTAATTCTACTCTGCAGCCGTCTCTTTGCAAGTAGTGTGTCTAAAAAATAATTCTACTCTTTTCCCCTCTTTGTGGGGAGCCAGGTGGCCATGTTTTTGTATACGCCAAGGATACATTATGCGCCAAAGATACATTCATTATATGTTTTATACTACTAACTATGCAAATTTCTCTTATACCAATTTCTCTTTTCATCTAGCTTCACATCTTCAAAAATTAGTTTTCATGCAAATTCACGGCTTCTGCCATCTTACGGTCTCTACTGCTATTTCTTCTTAAACCACATATTTTACTTTGCATCATTTATTTATTTATTTTAAACTAGAGAACTCACAAAACCTCTTATTAGCTTCCTATTCCTCAATCACATTCTCTTTTCTATGCCTCACTTTGGAGTTTCAAATCTCAACATCCTCCTCATCCCTTTCATTCCATACCACTATTTTCCTCATTTGTTTCACTCCCAATATTTTTTTTTCTTTTCCTATCTTCCTACCTACTACTTTAGCAAAACTTCTTATCATTGGAGACTTCAAATGCCTATTTGGCAGTTTGAACTCCTTCGTTAAACTCACACTCCCCTTTACACTTCTGTCAGTTCAGCCTTTTTCCAGGTTAGTCACTTGTAGCTCTGTGTTCCCTCCTCACCAACTGACTTTCCTTTTGTCCAGTCCATGACCTTTGTGTTTCCACGTTGTTGCATCCTCCACCTCTTCACCACTACCTCTTCAATTGCTGGATCTATGTATTAGTCCTCTCTTTCATTCATTATAAGTTATCCTTCTGACAGGTTCTAATCCCTCTACTTTCACATATTATTTTTATTCATTCTTAATCATCTTTGAGCAATTTTCCATTACTGGTATTTATAATGCTTAATTTTCTTTATGGTAGAATTTCTTGTACTCTGCACACTGTTTCTTTTTTCCTTCTTCTTGTCTTCCAGGCGCCTTTTTGAATTTTACTCCCAACCCCTCAGTGGGTGGTACACTAGGCTTTTTGGTGTCCATTTTGGTCTATACATGTCTCCATGTACCAGTGTGTGTAAACTGTTTTTTTTTACACTTGATAAAGATGCCAGTATGACATTGAAATGGGTAGTGGATATAAGTTGAACCTTCCAAGAATATCACAGCAAGAGACTTCTTTCCAGCAACACAGCCAAGTGTTATTATCCTGTTTTGGTAACCTTTAGTGTTGAGCGAGCACTATAATGCTCGGGTGCTCGATGCTCAGGCCGAGCTCGCCGTGATACTCGGGTGCTCGACCCAAGCAACGAGCCCAATGTTAGTCTATGGGACACCCAAGCATTTTTGCGGCGGCACCCCCCACAGTCTGTAGAAAGCCTAAAAAGTGCCCAAAACGATAGTGACAGTGCTCAAATGACATGGGGACAGCATGGGGATCGCCCCAGGAAGCATTTCTGACCCCCAGATCACTGTTGTCAACAACTTGGTTAGAGGTATTAAGCCACTTTTAAGGGCTCACAATAAAACGTTCAAAAACGAAACTGAAACTGCTTTCCTGTGAAATATGCTAAGGAAGTTCCTTTCCAGGGTAAAGACTTGTGTATAAGGTAAAATAAATAACCAAAAACAAAAATACTCCTCCACACCTTGGGCTATGTTCACAAGTAGCATTTTTTATGCGTTTTTGCACTTTTGTATTGCTTTCAACCGTGACAAATGCATTCACCGGGAAATGTCATTTTAACATCTTACAACCTTATCTGGCCATGTGCTGTGTGACACATGCATACAGTGCTGAAAAGACATGGGAACAGCATGGGGAAGACCCCTGGAAGGATCTCTGACACCCAGATCACTGCCTAAAAGTGTGCCCATCAGAAGTCATCCTTGCCGCATCAGAAGATGCAGACTTGCAACTATCCCCGTGCAAGTCCTTGTCCCAGGGCAGTGTTCAATTGTACCTCCCCCATTCCTTGCAATGCAAGCGCAAATATGCAGCCAACCACCCACCCACAGGCTGCAATACTATATTGCTAGCTTGCACTTGAAATGGGGCCTTTTAGTTTGGAGGAGGCCGAAGCTGGCCACTACCTCATGGCTGCTTCGGCAGTGAGGTATCCATACTCAGTCCCCAGCCGCCCGGCGGCAGGGTGTCCACGCTCGGTCCCCAGCCACCAGGGGCGGCCGGGTGTCCATACTCGGTCCCCAGCTGCCCTGTGGCCGGGTGTCCACACACGGTCCCCAGCTGCCTGGGGCAGCCGGGTGTCATAAACGGTCCCCAGCCACCCCTATTTCTCCTGTCAACTTCCCCCCACACACACTTTTCTTAGCCTGGCCTTCTTTAGGGCAGCATTGGACGAGCCCACCAGAGAATGAGACTCCTCCGGTGGGCCCTGGCTTCTCCATCAGGGGAGTTGAGAGTGCCAAGGTGAGAAGCATGATGATGATGATAGAAGTTAGCATCTGCTTTGTTTTCTTGGAATGCAAGCGTAAGTGTGCAGCCTGCCACCCACCCACCCCCAGGCTGCAATACGATACTGCTAGCTTGCACTTGAAATAGGGCCTTTTAGTTTGGAGGAGCCGAAGCTGGCCACTACCTCATGGCTGCTTCGGCAGTGATGTATCCATACTCAGTCCCCAGCCTCCACTATTTGTCCCGGTGTGCCTTATACATAAGATTAAGCTCGCATACCAAAACATTAACTGTGCCCTCCCCAGTGCATTTAGTGGGAAGGACAGCGTATTCCGCTGTAGTGTGTGCATGCCAAACCCCTGTTCATGGTACATGCGAAGATGCCTCCCACCCTGCCCCTGTCATTGCAGACTTGCAACTATCCCCGTTCAAGTCCTTGTCCCAGGGCAGTGTTCAATTGTACCTCTCCCATTCCTTGCAATGCAAGCGCAAGTATGCAGCCTGCCACCCACCCACCCCCGGGCTGCAATACCATACTGCTTGCTTGCACTTGAAATTGGGCCCTTTAGGCATGTGGAGGCGGAATCTGGCCACCACGTCATGGCTGCGTTGGCGGTCTGGTATCCATACTCAGTCCCCAGCCGCCCGGCGGCCGGGTGTCCACACTCGGTCCCCAGCCGCCAGGGGGCGGCCGGGTGTCCATACTCGGTCCCCAGCCACCCCGCGGCCGGGTGTCCACACGCAGTCCCCAGCCGCCTGGGGGCAGCCGGGTGTCCATAAACGGTCCCCAGCCGCCCCTATTTCTCCTGTTAACTTCCCCCCACACACTTTTCTTAGCCCGGCCTGCTCTAGGGCAGCATTGGACGAGCCCACCAGAGAACAAGACTCCTCCAGTAGGCCCTGGCTTCTCCATCAGGGGAGTTGACAGTGCCAAGGTGAGGAGCATGATGATGATGATAGAAGTTACCATCTGCTTTGTTTTCTTGGAATGGAAGCGCATGTATGTAGTAGCGGCTAGGCCTGAGGTGGTCAGCGTTTTGGCGCATATCCTACCTCCTCCGAGGATTGCTGGATGTTTTCCTGCTACTATCCCAGTTCTATGACTCCCATTAAAACAAAGCTTCAGGTGATAAATGATGGATGAGGTGGTGGCAAAGGAGAAAGAGCAGGAGGAACAGGGACCATTCACATCAATATCAGGCCAGTCAACCACATATGTCTTGTAGGATATGTTTCTGTAACAAAAGGAGTGGTTCGGCTACACAGTTATAGGGCATACAGTGAGTGCAATGCCTACCAAAAATTTCGAGACACTCTAATGCCCCTTGGAAATGACATGGAGGTCAGAGGGCCTTAACTAAACCGTTTTTTCCATTTATAGCAACTGGGTCTCCTGTACACTGTTGGCCTAAGCAGTGAATGGAAGGATTTCCAAAAATTATGAGGAACTGCAATGCCCCTTGAAACAGACGTGGATTACAGCGTACTAAAAACCTTCTACCCATTATTGGGGAGTGGGTCTCCCTTAGTTTTCGCCTTTGCATTGAAAAGCAAAATTAGGAGGAAATGCAATGCCCGTTGGAAGTCGTGGAGGTTAGATGTAATTAAAAACAACATTTCAATGCCCCTTGGAAGAGCTGTGGAGTTCAGAGTGGCTTAAGAAGACGCTTTTAATGCCCCTTTGAAGAGACGTGGAGGTCACAGTAGCTTAACAAGATGGTTTGAATGCCCCTTGGAAAAGTGGTGGAGGTCGCAGTAGCTTAACAAGATGGTTTGAATGCCCCTTGGAAGAGACGTGGAGGTCACAGTAGCTTAGCAAGACGGTTTTAATGCCCCTCGGAAAAGTGGTGGAGGTCGCAGTAGCTTAACAAGAAGCTTTTAATGCCCCTCAGAAGAGACGTGGAGGTCCCAGTAGCTTAACAAGACGGTTTTAATGCCCCTTGTAAAAGTGGTGGAGGTCACAGTAGCTTAACAAGACGGTTTTAATGCCCCTCGGAAGAGAAGTGGAGGTCCCCGTAGCTTAACAAGACGGTTTTAATGCCCCTTGGAAAAGTGGTGGAGGTCACAGTTGCTTAACAAGACGCTTTTAATGCCCCTCAGAAGAGACATGGAGGTCCCAGTAGCTTAACAAGACGGTTTTAATGCCCCTTGGAAAAGTGGTGGAGGTCACAGAAGCTTAACAAGACGGTTTTAATGCCCCTTACAAGAGCCATACAGTACAGCATCTTAAAAATATTATTCCCGTTATTGGGGAGTGGGTCTCCCACAGTCTTTGCTTATGCCTTCCAAGCAAAAGCTGCCAAAAATTAGGACGGAGGAACTTGCAATGCCCCTTACAAGAGCCATGCAGTACAGCATATTACAAACATTATTCCCATTATTGGGGAGTGGGTCTCCCATAGTCTTTGCTTATGCTTCCAAGCAAAAGCTGCAAAAATTAGGACGGAAGAACTTGCAATGTCCCTTACAAGAGCCATGCAGAACAGCACATTACAAACATTTTTCCCATTATTGGGGAGTGGGTCTCCCATAGTCTTTGCTTATGCCTTCTGTTACGCTCGCGCCCGGACTGACTGGCGTGAGCGTGATTAGTGATCCCAAGGTACCATGAACCGAGGAGTGCTTGGAGGGGCGTAACAAAGTATCTACCCGATCCGACCAAGGTCGCACGGCGGCTAACGACTCCGTCAACCAAGGAGGAACCGAGCAGAGGGACCAGGTGCTACTCCAGGTCAGACCCCGGTCACAGCTGTTGACCCACACAGGGGAATTCAGGAACAAGCAGGTTAGGCTGGCATACGGACAGGTGGGTATTGGCAGGCATGGCAGGTAACAGGCACGTAACAGGCAAGTGCTCCCAGGTGAGCGGGCTGGCATGCGGTCACGGCAAGTGACTGCAGGAGCCTCCATGTAGGCACGGCAGGTAACAAGCGGGTAACAGGCAGGTAACAGGCAGGTGCTCCCAGATGAGCGGGCTGGCAGGCACGGCAGGTAACAGGCAGATAGGGAGGCACTAGCAGGTTGGAGCGCAGGCTGGATAGGGTCCAGTACAGACTGGAATTTAGGAACAGAACCGCAGATGCAGTAGACGAGCAGAGCAAAGAGGAACCGCTGGAGCAGTGGGCAAGGCAGAGCAGAGAGGAACCGCCGGAGCGGTGAGCAAGGCAGAGCAGAGAGGAACAGCCGGAGTGGTGAGCAAAGCAGAGCAGAGAGGAACCGCCGGAGCGGTGAGCAAGGCAGAGCAGAAAGGAACCGCCGGAGCCGTGAGCAAGGCAGAGCAGAGAGGAACCGCCAGAGTGGTAAGCAAGGCAGAGCAGGAATGAACCGCCGGAGCGGTGAGCAAGGTTGAGCGGAGAGGAACCGCCGGAGCGGTGAGCAAGGCAGAGCAGGAAGGAACCGCCAGAGCGGTGAGCAAGGCAGATCAGGAAGGAACCGCCGGAGTGGTGAGCAAGGCAGAGCAGGAAGGAACCGCCGGAGCGGTGAGCAAGGCAGAGCAGGAAGGAACCGCCGGAGCGGTGAGCAAGGCAGAGCAGAGAGGAACCACCGGAGCGTTGAGCAAGGCAGAGCAGTAAGGAACCACTGGAGCGTTGAGCAAGGCAGAGCAGGAAGGAACCGTCGGAGCGGTGAGCAAGGCAGAGCAGGAAGGAACCACCGGAGCGGTGAACAAGGCAAAGCAGAGAGGACAGGGCTCTGTTCACACTGAACAGACTGGAAGGGAAAAGCAGAACCAGATACACACAAGGTACTTACAGTGAAGTAGCGAGTGGACTCTAAACTCACAACAGAAGTACAGAGACAATGAGTAGGAGTTAAGTGCAGGTTCAGAGACTGCAGGAAAAGGGAAGGAAAGGACACAGAGACAAAACAGGCTAAGAGAGTGTTCAGACAGGAACTGACACTGCAACAAGACACAGGAGCGAGTCTGGGTGTACGGCCCCCCCGAGATAGGCGGACAAACAGGCTAGGAGAGTGTTCAGACAGGAACTGACATTGCAACAAGATACAGGAACGAGTCTGGGTATACGGCCCCCAGAGAGGCTGACAAACAGGCAAAGAGATAGTTCAGACAGGCCTGGGAATACAGCCCCCAGGTTGGCGGACAGGCAAGAAACAGAACGGGACCTGGCACAACAGAGGCAAGGAGCCCTCTGAAGGTAAGAGTTGCTCAGGTACCTTCTTCTGGGATAAGGAGGTTTAAATATCCAGTGACCCACAGCAATAGGCTGGGGACGCATTAGGGGTGTGCCCACAGCAGCTACAAGAATCAGAAAGTAACCGGGCCGCCGCCCTGAGCAGTCAGAACAGAGGCATGCACACAATATGAACAGGAGCAAGATTAGCAGACTGGACAGACAGGTAAGATTGCGGTCTTGCATAGTGGGAGGTGGTGCACTATGCAAGCACGCTGCCAGGGATGTTACAGCTTCCTAGCAAAAGCTGCCAAAAATTAGGACGGAGGAACTTGCAGTGCCCCTTACAAGAGCCATGCAGTACAGCATATTACAAACATTATTCCCATTATTGGGGAGTGGGTCTCCCATAGTCTTTGCTTATGCCTTCCAAGAAAAAGCTGAGGAAATGCAATGCCCGTTCAAAGAGTCGTGGAGGTTAGCGTTAATTAAAAGCAACATTTCAATGCCCCTTGGAAGAGCTGTGGAGTTCAGAGTGGTTTAACAAGATTAGTGTTGAGCCACCCCCGTAGTGTTCGAGTTCGGTTCGGTTCGTCGAACACCCGTGTGTTCGCCGAACTGTTCGTCGAACTGTTCGTCGAACACCTTCGAACACCGTTAAAACCAATGGCAGGCAAACAAAAACACATAGAAACACATAGAAAACACCTTCAAAGGTGTCCAAAAGCTGACAAACTGCTCAGAAGACACAACTAACACATGGAAAAGTGACAAGTACATATAGTCATGCGAAAAGAAAAGAGGTGGAGGAGTAAAAGGAGGGGGAGACACAGATATAGGCATGTCATGCCCTTCTAAAATCCAAAAAGTGAGAAGCCGAGACGGCCAGTCCGCTCCTGCCCGTGCCACCTCCGTGTCGCCGGGTTTGTGCCAGAGCCGCGGTGAACCCTGACGGCCAGCCCCCCTCTCCCAATACTGGTGCCTGTCTGCTGGTGGGTCGAGAGAGCCCCCCTGTGGTGGAGGCAGCTCTAAGCTTTTTAATTTAAATTGTCCCTCTAATTTGAATGAATACACTTTAAATCCATTTACAAGGATCTATTGGAGGGCAAGTCTCATGCCAGCAGCGCGTAATTCCAGCTCCAGTAGCGTCCACTAAAGCTGCTGCAGTTAAAAAGCTTTTATAAGGATCGAGCTCGACTGTCCACCGCAAGGCATCCTACTGCCAGTCCCAGCCCCTATGCCTTGGGGTGCCTCCTGATGCTCTTCACTGAGTATCCCGTGGTCCCGAAGCATTTCCTTTGAAAAAATTAAGTGTCCAAACTACAGGTGGTGTAGCTTGCTTAACAGCCGGGATAATCCGCTGACTAGCAGACACTGCTACTAGGCACAAAGTATTTCCTGGGCTAGATGCAGTTAAAAATTTGTAAGTAGATACTCTCGTTGGATGCTGAGAAAGCATTCCATAGAGTCTCCTGGCACGCCATATATGATTCTCTTAAAAAGCTTGGGGTAGGGGTCTAGGGGACCCTTTTATAGCCAAAATCACGGCCCTGTATCACAATACGTCACCTAGGCTGAAGATAAATGGAACTGTAGCACCGAGGGCTCGGTTGCTACAGACGTATTGCACCTCACCCAGAGGTGTGATATCTCACTCTCAGATAAGGATGGAGTGTGGATCAGGACCCGACACCTGCATGCATTACACCACATTGCCGTGGGGCAGGGCGACCAATATGCCCCTGAGATGGGCACGACAGTCCCTGTCCCTGGCTGGAGTGGGGGGAGGGAACACTGAGGAAGGGGAACACTGCAGTGCAAGAGCAGGGAGGAAGCAGTTCCTGGGTGCATTGAGAAGGGAGTATAAAAGGTGGGCACCATCTTAGTTCAGTGCAGAGAAGTCTGAGCAGAAGTGGCAGGGAGCAGGGGCTCTGCATGAGCTCTGCTCCGGAGGCGGGCCTAGTAACAGAGGCCCAGGCCTGCAAGAGGGAGAAGGAAGGAAGAGGAGCGGAGAAGGCTCCAGGAACGAAGGGATCCCAGGGGTGCGGACGGGCGAGTCGCCACCGCACGCCCGAATCCACCTGCGTGGAGGGGTCAGGCCAAAGGGGGAGACCGGTCCCCGAACTAGTGGAGGCAGGAAACGACCCTCAGCTAGAAACCGGAGGCTCTGACATTTTATGTGGCGCAGCCCCTTGCTCCACCCGCTAGGAAGGCACCACATAGGGTCAGGGAAACTGGCGCCAAGTTTACCAAGAGGAGGCCCGAGGCAGCCGGACAGAAGTGTTGGTAAGAAAGGCCAGACAAAGGACACACAAAGGGGGTCCTGTGAAGCGCTCCAAAGTTATCTGGGAGTTGTCTGAGCCCCTCACCTGGTGAGCACAGTACGACGTGGGCAGTCGTTACCTGCAGACGTGGTCTGGATAATAAGAACTGTGAGTAAAGGCCCTGAACTGCATCACTGACTCCGTGTCTTTACTGCTGCTGCCCTGCACCATCACCCCCATCCTCCGCATACACTGCCCTGAGGCTATACTCCTCCCATGGGGAGTTATGCTACGCTCTGCTGCACCCACAACACCAGCCTTAGCGGTCTGCCCTGTAGCGGCGGTTCACTCTGACCGCAATCCACGGGTGGCGTAGTCGGACATTTAAACATCAAAACCACATAAATAGTTCCGCCACTGGTTTGACCGCCCTGAGCCACGGAACCGGATCGCCGCCACGAAGACTACAACCACCAGCATCCACCAAAAAGGGTCCGGCTCCAGGTGTCCCAAGGCCCAGGGGGTGCGTCAGAACATTTTCATCACCTTTCACAATCACCAATGGGACAAGGCAGGGATGTCCTCTGTCCCCTCTCTTATACATCCTAGTGACGGAGCACCTGCTCTCATCAATTCGCCATAACCCCAATATTAGGTGGATTGAGGTGGGAGGCACCGAGTACAAGTGCTCTCTATTTGCTGATGATGTCCTAGTATATATCACTCAATCACATATATCCATCCCTGCTGTTATGGCTGAAATAGATCACTTTGTTACATGGTAAAATCTTAAAATCAATGCAGCGAAGTCTGAGGCCCTCGATGTCTCCCTCCCTAAATCCATATAGGATTCCATCCAGTCCAACTTTCCCTTTGCCTGGCCCTCACAGGGTATCAAATACTTAGGAATTCCTATTCATAGAGACCTCTCCCATCTATGTTATCTTAATTTTGGGCCCTTTATTGAACAATTCCATACAGACCACGGTTGGCAAGTTAGAACTGTAAGATTCACTACGTGAACCACTGGTGTTTTGTGGAAAAGCACATGTACACCGCGTTCCAAATTATTATGCAAAAAGTGTTTAGGAGTGATAAGGGAAGAATTTGTTTGTTTGTCAGTTAAACTCATTGATGGTGATGTCTGTCAGGGCTCTTTATATCACTGTAAGCAATTGCAGACACCTGTGCTAATTAGTTTGGCAGGTGTGTCCAATGAAAGGCAAGACTACTTAAGAAGGCTCTCTCACATTATTAAGCAGCCTACATTTTCTGCCAAAATGGGAAAGAAAAAGGATGTGTCGGCTGCTGAGAAGCAACAAATTGTGGAGTGTTTAGGTCAAGGCATGACTACAATCAACATTGTGCGATGATCAGGATGAAGTGTCTTGGCAATCAAGAAGTATGTAGCTGATTCACAGTACACACGTGTGCGTGCTGATAAGGGCAAATTGAGGACTCTTTCCTACAGGCAATTACGTCAGGTTGAAAGAGCAGCGGCAAAAAAGCCTTGTCATAGCAGCAGACAAGTTTTTGAAGCTGCTTGTGCCTCCAACGTCCCCCGAACAACAAGATGCAGGGTCCTTCAGAGGTTTGCAGCTGTGCATACGCCATCCTGTCGACCTCCTCTATCCACTTCACACAAGCAGAAACGGCTCCAGTGGGCCAAACATTACATAAAGACTGATTTCAAAACTGTTTTGTTCACGGATGAGTGCCGTGCAGCGCTCGATGGTCAAGATGAATGGAGTGGAGGATGGCTGGTTGATGGACACCCCACGCAAACACGGCTACAGCGCCAACAAGGAGGAGGTGGAGTAATGTTTTGGGCTGGAATCATGGGGAGAGAGATTGTCGGCCCCTTTAGGATCCCTGAAGGCGCTAAAGATGAACTCCATAATGTATGTGGATTTTCTCAAACAGCACTTCCTGCCATGGTTCAAGAAGAAGAACCGTGTATTTCACAGCAAGATCATTTTTCTGCATGATAATGCACCATCTCATGCTGCACATAAAACATCTGCATCTCTGGCTGATATGGGCATAAAAGGGGACAAACTTATGGTGTGACCCCCATGCTCCTCTGACCTGTACCCCATTCAGAACCTTTGGAGCATCATTAAAAGGAGTGTCTATGATGGCGGGAGGCAGTTCACATCTAAGCAACAGCTCTGGGAGGGTATTCTGTCCTCATGCAAAACAATTGAAGCAGAAACCATCCAAAACCTGACAAATTCAATGGACGAGAGAGTTCAGAAGCTCCTTTCGAACAAGGGGTCCTATGTGAAAATGTAACATCACCTAGAATAAAGTTTTGAGTTGAAAACTGTTTGATTTCAGTTTCTAACAACCTGCTAATGCTTATAATTTCAAAAATGACCATTTTTTTGGTCTTTATTAAAATGAAAAGGTTGATCGAAAAGTTTGGGGGATCTAAGAGTGTGGCAACCCAGTAGTCATGATTACTTCGAATTCTGACAATATGAGGGTCATGCTGCAGGTAGTGCAGCAAGAAGGCACTTATGTGTCTTGCGCATCTCGGAGCCCCAAAATTATTTTCCGGGCTAGATGCAGCTAAAAATTATTTTTAATTTTAAATCTGGTGAAGCTTATTATAGATGGCCTAATAGGATCAGTGCTGCACACTGCTACAAAGCCCAAATTATTTTCCAGTCAAGATACAGATAAACATGATTAGTAATTTGAAAGCTTAAAACGGTTGGTAGGGTGATTTTAACCAATCATCAAGCTTTAACTCTCCCCAGGATGACACAGGGGTAGAAAAGTCGTTTCGGATCCATGATTTGTTCATCTTTATGAACGTGAGTCTGTCTACATTATCAGTGGAGAGCCGCGTGCGCTTATCTGTCAGCACACCACCAGCAGCGCTGAACACACGTTCAGACAGAACGCTGGCTGCGGGGCATGACAAGATCTCCAAGGCGTAAGTGGCTAGCTCCGGCCATTTATCCAGATTGGAAGCCCAAAAAGAGCAAGGGTCCAGTGACACAGTCGTGGCTTCAATGTTTACTTGGAGATACTCCTGTACCATCGTCTCTAGGCGTTGACTATGTGTCAGACTTCTTGTCTCCTGTGGCCTTGCAAAGGATGGGCTAAAAAAGTGGTGAAATGATTCCGCAAAATTGATGTTACCACCAGATACTGTGGTTCTGTTACGGTTTGAGTGCTGAACACTTGACGGTCCCACGGTTGGCAAGTTGGAACTGTGAGATTCACTACGTGCACCACTGGTATTTTGTGGAAAAGCACATGTAAGATTCTGCAACAGTCTCTGCTGATACTCCTGCATGCGTGCATCCCTTTCTATGGCAGGAATAATTTCTGCAAATTTACTTTTGTACCGGGGATCTAACAGTGTGGCAACCCAGTAGTCAGGATTATTTCTAATTCTCACAATTCGAGGGTCATGTTGCAGGTAGTGCAGCAAGAAGGCACTCATGTGTGTTGCGCATCCAGGAGCACCAAGTCCCTGTTGTGTTGGTGGCGAGGTAACAATCATGCTTCCTTCCTCTGTCCTCTCCCCCCAACCTCGCACAACAGAAATGTGATCAAGGTCTCCCTCATCTGATGAGTCTTCCATCAGTTCGTCCTCCACTTCTTCCTGGGCTCCTGCACCTTCCTCACTAGTTTGGCTGCTACCATGCGCCCTGGTAAAATCATCTCCCCCACCCTCACATGCCTGCCGCCTTGGTGCTGCCGACCGTCTGGACCTTGCAGATGTTAGCCCTTCCGCATACAACTCCTCCTCCTCTACTTCCTCCACCTCCTCTTGTGCCACCACCTGACTCCGAATTCTGTTTAACATGTGCTCCAGCATGTAAATCACCGGAATAGTCATGCTGATAATGGCATCGTCAGCACTAAACATCTTCGTCGCCATTTCAAAACTGTGCAGAAGGGTGCATAGGTCCCTGATCTGAGACCACTCCTCCAGCGTGATTTGCCCCACCTCTGAATCTCGTTGGCCCAGGCTATACGTCAGAAGGTATTGCACCAGGGCTTGTCGGTGCTGCCACAGTCGCTGCAACATGTGCAGAGTTGAATTCCACCGGGTAGGCACATCGCATTTTAGCCGGTGAAGTGGCAGGCCCAATGACTTCTGTAGAGATGTAAGTCGCTGAGCTGCGGGATGCGAACGGCGGAAGTGAGCACACAGCGACCGTGCCCTCTGCAGAAGGCCATCTAGTCTGGGATAGTGGGCTAAAAATTGCTGGACAACCAGGTTCAACACGTGAGCCATACAAGGCACGTGTGTGACATTGCCCCGGCGAAGGGCCGCACCCAGGTTTGCAGCATTGTCGCACACGGCCTTCCCTGGTTTCAGGTCCAGTGGAGACAACCATTCATGAAATTGGTTCTCCAGAGCTGACCACATCTCCTCAGCTGTGTGACTCACATTTCCCAGACATTTCAATGTAAAAACCGCCTGATGACGTTGAGCCCTACTGCCAGCATAGTAAGGAGGTGTGCAGGATCCCTTCTGCGCAGTTAGAAAGCTTGTGGCATGACCAGACAGGCTTTGGGTGCAGGTGGAAGACCGAGAGGAGGTTGAGGAGGCAGAAGCAGTGGAGGAACTTTGACATAAAGAGGATTGACGCACAACTCGTGGGGACGGCAAGACTTGGACAGCAGCCCCTTGTCCTGCTGTCACCATAGTTACCCAGTGCCCAGTCAGCGACATGTAACGCCCCTGTCCATGCCTACTCGTCCAAGTGTCTGTGGTGAAATGCACCCTGTCACACACAGAGTTTCTCAAAGAAGCGGTGATGTTATGTGCGACATGCTGGTGGAGCGTAGGCACACCTTTCTTTGAGAAGTAGTGCCGACTGGGCATCTGGTACTGGGGCACTGCGACGGACATAAGGTCTCGAAAATCCTCTGTGTCCACCAGGCGGAAAGGCAGCATTTCTGTAGCCAAGAGCTTGCAGATGGTGAAATTCAACCTCTTAGCTTTCTCATGGCTAGGAGGAAATGGTCTTTTACTTGTCCACATCTGAGGGACCGAGGGCTGGCTATTGTGCTTAGACGGGGTTGATAAGGGTGTCCCCGGCAAACTGCCGGTCTGTGAGGAAGATGCAGGCGGACATGTTAGGTTGCCTTGATCCAAAGGTGGTGCTATCGATGTCGGACAGCGCTCAAGACCAGCTGGTGTTACCACCTCCAAAGAAAATGATGACCTGCCAATCACGCTGGCTGTTGCGGGTAAAGAGGTGGCAGGTCTGCGCCCCAAAACAGGTGTGACTGCTGTCCCCCCAGTTACAGAGGATGAAGAGGCCGCGGATGCACAAGATATGGCAGACGGTGGTTGGCCCGGCCGGCTAGGCCGCATTGTAGCACACTGAGCTTCCCACTGCAACTTATGCTTCATGTCCATGTGCCGGTTCATGCATGAAGTACTCAAATTATGTATTTTTTGGCCTCTACTTAGCTTTTGCTGACAAACGTTACAGATAACACGAGTTGGGTCATCTTTATCGATCTGAAAAAATGCCCAGGCTATGCAAGGCTTAGCACCCATGCGACCTGAAGAGCCACCACGACTTGTGGTGAGAGGCAGAGTTGTGTTTGAGGATGCAGTTGTTGACGTGCTTCCAGTACTACGTCTCTGTCCAGGAAGGCGCAACCTGACCTCGTCGTCACTAGCATCTTCCTCCACCTCCTCTGCTGACCTCATCTCTTGGCTGACTGTGGGTTGACAGTAAGTGGGATCTCCGACCTCATCATCATCACCCTGTGCGTTATCACACCCGTCGTCCTCAGAGCCAACCTGTTCCTGCCCTGACAAAAAACTAAAGTTGTCGCTCCAATCAGGTATTTGAGTCTTATCATCGTCTTCCTCATTGTCTCCACCAACAGGAGTTACAGTTTGGGAATGAGGGTCTACATTATGGTCAGAACCTTCTGCGTCTGGTCCTGGATCCGACTCATAAAGATTCTGGGCATCAGTGCAGATCATTTCCTCATCTGGATTCACAGAAGCGCTGGAGTCGACCTCTGATTCCCAGGCTATAGTATGAGTAAACAGCTCTGCAGACTCAACCATCTGTTCTACCTCATACTCAGACGGGCAGCTGGAGATTTGGGAGCTGTGAGGAAGCAAGTGCGATTTGGGTGACACCTTTGAGGACTGGAGTATTTGTGATGTTGAAGTTGATGTGGAGGAGAGCCCACTTAAAGGAGCACTTGATATCCGTTGAAGCACCTGCTGTTTTTGTGCCTCATCTGGAATTTGTAGCGATTGGCGTGGCCGTAAGAAAGGGATCTTATCACATTGTCCGCTAAAAGAAGTAGACATTTTAGTTTGGCAGGAAGATGGTCTTTCTTCTGCACCTACCCCACGGACACAACCTTTTTTCCCCTTCCCAACACGCCTATTCCCCTTTCCACCAGCAGCAGGCCTTTTTCCACTCATTTTGGTGGTTAACTAATTCACAACTCTGGAGTTGTTTGCACAAAAAAACAATGGATGGTAACCGAGCAGAGCTGAGTGGCCAAACTGTGGTATTAGGCCAAAACTATTGGCTGGGTTAGATGCAGAAAAAAATTATTTTTAATTTGCAACCTGATGGAGGTCAGTATAGATGGACTAATAGACCAAGTCCCACACACCGCTAGAAGCCCAAATATTTTTTCAGAGCTAGATGCAGAAAATTTTTTTATTCAATTTGCAACCTGATGGAGGTCAGTATAGATGGACTAATAGACCAAGTCCCACACACTGCTAGAAGCCCAAATATTTTTTCAGAGCTAGATGCAGAAAAAAATTATTTTTAATTTGCAACCTGATGGAGGTCAGTATAGATGGACTAATAGACCAAGTCCCACACACCGCTAGAAGCCCAAATATTTTTTCAGAGCTAGATGCAGAAAAAAATTATATTCAATTTGCAACCTGCTGGAGGTCAGTATAGAAGGACTAATAGAACAAGTCCCACACACTGCTAGAAGCCCAAATATTTTTTCAGAGCTAAATGAAGAAAAAAATTATTTTTAATTTGCAACCTGATGGAGGTCAGTATAGATGGACTAATAGACCAAGTCCCACACACTGCTAGAAGCCCAAATATTTTTTCAGAGCTAGATGCAGAAAAAAATTATTTTTAATTTGCAACCTGATGGAGGTCAGTATAGATGGACTAATAGAACAAGTCCCACACGCTGCTAGAAGCCCAAATATTTTTTCAGAGATAAATGAAGAAAAAAATTATTTTTAATTTGCAACCTGATGGAGGTCAGTATAGATGGACTAATAGACCAAGTCCCACACACTGCTAGAAGCCAAATATTTTTTCAGAGCTAGATGCAGAAAAAAATTATTTTTAATTTGCAACCTGATGGAGGTCAGTATAGATGGACTAATAGACCAAGTCCCACACACCGCTAGAAGCCCAAATATTTTTTCAGAGCTAGATGCAGAAAAAAATTATATTCAATTTGCAACCTGCTGGAGGTCAGTATAGAAGGACTAATAGAACAAGTCCCACACACTGCTAGAAGCCCAAATATTTTTTCAGAGCTAAATGAAGAAAAAAATTATTTTTAATTTGCAACCTGATGGAGGTCAGTATAGATGGACTAATAGACCAAGTCCCACACACTGCTAGAAGCCCAAATATTTTTTCAGAGCTAGATGCAGAAAAAAATTATTTTTAATTTGCAACCTGATGGAGGTCAGTATAGATGGACTAATAGACCAAGTCCCACACACCGCTAGAAGCCCAAATATTTTTTCAGAGCTAGATGCAGAAATTTTTTTTATTGAATTTGCAACCTGATGGAGGTCAGTATAGATGGACTAATAGACCAAGTCCCACACACTGCTAGAAGCCCAAATATTTTTTCAGAGCTAGATGCAGAAAAAAATTATTTTTAATTTGCAACCTGATGGAGGTCAGTATAGATGGACTAATAGACCAAGTCCCACACACTGCTAGAAGCCCAAATATTTTTTCAGAGCTAGATGCAGAAAAAAATTATTTTTAATTTGCAACCTGATGGAGGTCAGTATAGATGGACTAATAGACCAAGTCCCACACACTGCTAGAAGCCCAAATATTTTTTCAGAGCTAGATGCAGAAAAAAATTATTTTTAATTTGCAACCTGATGGAGGTCAGTATAGATGGACTAATAGAATGATGCTATGCCCAAAAGATTTTACTTCACTAGGTGCAGTAAAAAAATTGGTATTCTATACACAGGTGGTATATCTTGCAACACAGATAGGCTACTCCACTGACTAACACACTCTGCAATAGGCCAAAAAGGATTAGCTTTGCTAGATTCAGCCAAATGCTGTGAAAAAAACTTGCACAGCACTGGCACAGACCTGCCTGGCAAAAACTGATAGGAACTGATGTAACCTAGTCCTGAAAAGGACTCCAATTACAATTAGTCTTTACTCCCACAATCTATCTATTTAAGAGCACAGACCTGCTTGATAAAAGTCGTAGGAAATGCTGTAACCTAGTCCTTAAAAGGACTGCAATCACAACTATTCCCTACTCCCAAGCTATCTGTATATTTGTGCGAAAATTGGCTTGAAATTAACAAGGTATAGCGCACACAGCAACAGCGGTGCCGTCTAACACGCAGCTGCAGCAGTGAGAAAATGGTGGCGACGGGGAAAATGGCTTGGTCTTATAGGGCAAGGACATGTGACATACACTGCCAATCACACATGCCCTTGCTTGTGTGAAAAAAAGCACTTCGCTCCGTGTGTGCGCTGCTGATAGGCTGACAGATTGCACCTCCCCACTGCAAATGCGGGAAAGAGAAAAAAAAATGGAGATCTTCATTGTTCCTGCAGAGATCCATCCCCTGCCCCTCCCCACGCCCCGCTGTACACTCAAACTGCGCATTAACATTAATTTTCATCATTACTGAGAAAAAATCCAGTTATGATTTTGGTGCACGAACAGTTATCAAACATAACCTCGAACAGCCGAATTTTTCTCAAATTGTTCGTGTTCGCCGACCGGCTCGAACACCGCCCAAAACAGCTCGAATTTGAGATTGGCGAACAGTTCGAGTAGAACAACGCTCATCTCTAAACAAGATGCTTTTAATGCCCCTCAGAAGAGACGTGGAGGTCCCAGTAGCTTAATAAGACGGTTTTAATGCCCCTTGGAAAAAAGGTGGAGGTCACAGTAGCTTAACAAGATGGTTTTAATGCCCCTCGGAAGAGACGTGGAGGTCTCAGTAGCTTAACAAGACGGTTTTAATGCCCCTTGGAAAAGTGGTGGAGGTCGCAGTAGCTTAACAAGACGGTTTTAATGCCCCTTGGAAGAGACGTGGATGTCGCAGTAGCTTAACAAGACGGTTTTAATGCCCCTTGGAAGAGACGTGGAAGTCCCAGTAGCTTAACAAGATGGTTTTAATGCCCCTCAAATAAGTGGTGGAGGTCGCAGTAGCTTAACAAGACGCTTTTAATGCCCCTCAGAAGAGATGTGGAGGTCCCAGTAGCTTAACAAGACGGTTTTAATGCCCCTTGGAAAAGTGGTGGAGGTCACAGTAGCTTAAGAAGATGCTTTTAATGCCCCTCAGAAGAGACGTGGAGGTCCTAGTAGCTTAACAAGACGGTTTGAATGCCCCTTGAAAGAGACGTGGAGGTCCCAGTAGCTTATCAAGACAGTTTAAATGCCCCTCGAAAAAGTGGTGGAGGTCGCAGTAGCTTAACAAGATGCTTTTAATGCACCGCAGTAGAGACGTGGAGGTCCCAGTAGCTTAGCAAGATGGTTTTAATGCCCCTTGTAAAAGTGGTGGAGGTCACAGTTGCTTAACAAGACGGTTTTAATGCCCCTTACAAGAGCCAAACAGTACAGCATCTTTAAAATATTATTCCCATTATTGGGGAGTGGTTCTTCCACAGTCTTTGCTTATGCCTCCCAAGCAAAAGCTGACAAAAATAAGGACGGAGGAACTTTCGATAATGGCAAGACGAACCACGGTCACCCTGGTGGTATAGTGGTGGTGGAGGCTGAGGATAAGGAGAAGAACATAAAATAGCCAAAATGAGGAAGCGTATACCCATGTGTGGATGTGAAGCGGTGCATGTGAATACACCTCTCGAAATAACACAGTGGATTTGACTTTATGTTATTCTGCTGTCATTTGATGGTGATGAGAAGTCTGGCCCAATCCAGCCCTTGTTCATTTTGATAAGGGTCAGCTTGACAGGCGAGTGCGCTTATCAGTTATAATTCCCCCAGCGGCACTAAAAACACGCTCCGATAACACGCTAGCGGCAGGGCAGGCCAGGACCTCCAATGCGTACAGAGCGAGTTCATTCCATGTGTCCAGCTTGGATACCCAATAATTAAAAGGCACAGAGGAATCACAGAGGACGCTGGTACGGACGGCAAGGTACTCCCTCACAATCTTTTAAAACTTTCCACTCCTTGTGAGAGTACCCCGCGCCTCAGGGTCTGTCCGAAGGGAGGGTCTGAGAAAACTGTCGCAGAACGTTGACAGTGTTCCCCTGCCTCTGCTGGATTGGAGTTGCGTCTCTCTCGCATGTACGCCTTGGTTGGGAAACGAACTGTGACCTCTGCCTCTAGCGTGTTCTGATGGGAATTTTTTTAACAGTTCTGCAGCAAGGACCTTCTGGTACTGCCCCATTTTTGTAGACCTCTCCAACTCAGGAATAAGAGAGTGAAAGTTCTCCTTGTAGCGGGGGTCTAAAAGTGTCATCAATCAGTAATGACTGTCACCCAACATTTTGACAACGCGAGGGTCACGGTTAAGGCAGCGTAATAAAAAGTCAGCCATGCGTGCCAGACTGGTAACGGGCAAGACTTCCGTGTCCTCACGAAGATGACGACTGACCTTGCTCTCCTCCTCCTCCTCCTCCTCCCCCCTGTCCTCAGGCCACCCACGCTGAACCGACGGTATGACAGTTGTACAGGTACTACCATCTACAGCGCATGATACAAGCTCCTGTTCTTGTTCCTCCTCCTCCTCCTCTCCCTCATTGTCCCCCAATGCACGTTGGGATGAGATGAGGCTGGGGTGTGTGTAATCGACCGCTACGGCTTCTTGGAGGAGGAGGAGGAGGATGATGCGCAGGAGCTGTACACTGTGGGGGCAACTGACTGACATAGGGCCCGCAATCCTCGGTGTGGTGAGGATGTGTTCCGTCCCAAGGTTCGACTGGGTCCCGGCTTCAACTATGTTTACCCAGTGTGCCGTAAGGGAGATGTACCGTCCCTGGCCACAAGCACTTGTCCACATGTCCGTTGTCAGGTGGACTCTCCCAGTAACTGCGTTGTTGAGGGCACGGCAGATGTTTTGGGACACGTGCTTGTGTAGTGCGGGGATGGCACACCGGGCAAAATAGTGTCGGCTGGGGACCGAGTACCAAGGGACGGCCACCGCCATAAGGTTGCGGAAGGATTCCGTCTCCCCAGCCTAAAAGGCAGTATTTCCAACGCAAGCAGTCGTGAAATGTGCGAATTTAGGACTGTGGCCTGTGGGGCGTTGGCTGCGAATTTCCGCTTTCGTTCAAAGGTCTGGGATATGGACAATTGAACGCAGCAGTGGGACGCGGACGTGGACGTTGATGCTGTTTCTTGAGAAACTGCCATAACAAGTGAAGACTGAGAGGAGGGGGCATCTTTGTATGCAGAATGGACAGGGGATTGCCTTGCACACACAACAGGGGGTTCTATTGCATGCACAACAGCGGAAGAAGCAGTGGTGACACCCGCTGACACTGGTCGTGGACCCTGGGGTTCACCCAACAAAGTCGGGTGCTTTGCTGCCATGTGCCTGATCATGCTGGTGGTGGTCAGGCTTGAAGTTTTGTCACCCCTGCTGATGCTGGCATGGCAGGTGGTACAAATGGCCATTTTGGGGTTATCAGCAGAGTCTTTAAAAAAATTTCAGACTCTGGAAGACCTACAGGTTGTACTGGCAACGTCCCTCGTGTTGGTGTTATGGGGAACTGTTGCCTGCCTTCTGTGTGCGGTCACCACACTGCTTCTTCCTGACTGTTGGGGTACTCTGCCTCCTTCACCCTGTGTGCTGCTGGCCTCGCTCTGCATGTCCTCCTGCCATGTTGGGTCAGTTACTAGCTCATCCACCACCTCCTCCTCTTCCACTTGCGCACCACGATCCTCCTCCTCACTTCCTGGCAATTGTGTCTCGTCATCGTCCACCTCTTGTGATAAATTGCCAGCGTCGACTTCCTGTGGCCGTGGGTGTTCAAATATTTGGGCATTGCTACATGGAATCTCCTCTTCCACCACTTCAAGCGAAGCAGGCGAGGGGCACAAATCTGGAAATGGACCAGTGAACAGCTCTTCAGAGTGTCCAAGTGTGGGATCAGTTGCTGTCTGACGACTCTCGGCATGGTGGGAGGAATGAGCATCAGGGTGAGGAGGAGTATGCGGTCGAGACTCACGGCTACTAAGATTTGACAGAGTGGAAGACAGACCGGAGGTGGTGGTGCCCAGGTAACTGGAAGTATTATCTGCTTTCCAAATAATAACCTGTTCACACTGATCAGATCACAATACTGGTGTTGTTCTGTGCTTCCCTAGTAATTCGGTCAAGAAGTGGGAGTGAGAAGATGTGGCTGTTGGTTGTGGCACATTTTCACCTTGGCCACGGCCCCGTCCTCTGCACACACCATCACCAGAACGTCCAGTTCCACGTCCCTTGCCACGCGGCTTGCCCATGGTAAAGGAAGTAAAATAGCTTACACTCTCAATGGAAAAAGGGTAATAAAAAGTATATTGGAACCGTGGAAGACGAAAACCACAGTTCTATTTCTCTGGCCTACACCCGACACTTTTAAACAAACTGAACAATCAGGGAGACACTTTTACTGTTTTTCTTTACAGCAAAAAATACCAAAAGCAGGATAATACAGAGATTTGACCCTTGAAACTGCAAAACCACACTTCTATTTCTCGGGCCTACACCAGACTATTTTCAACAGATATATTTGTGTCTGAAAAATCAGGGAGACACTATTAATTTTTTTTTTACGGCAAAAAATGCCAAAAGCAGGATAATAGAGATTTTTTACCATGGAACAGCAAAACCACAGTTATAATTTACTGGTGTATACCAGACTTTTTTAAATATACATATTTGCAGCTGAACAGTGAGCGACACACTCAAACTGTTTTTTTTTAGATACAAATGGCCCAAAAGTGGATAATACAGAGGTTTGAACCGTGGAACTGCAAAACCACACTTCTGTTTCTCTGTCCTACACCAGACTATTTTCAACAGATATGTTTGTGTCTGAAAAATCAGGGAGACACTATTAGGTTTTTTTTTACGTCAAAAAATGCCAAAAGCAGGATAATAGAGATTTTTCACCGTGGAACAGCAAAACCACAGTTATAATTTACTAGTGTATACCAGACTTTTTTAAATATATATGACTCGCCCCCTGGGCCATGGGGCACTCGGATCCGGGCAATGGGGAAACGGTGGGAGTAGTAGTGGCAACCCGGTTCCGTGGCTCAGGGTGGTCAGGCCAGTGGTAGTCCATTATGTGCTGATGATAATATCCGACTACGACACCCGTGGATTGCGGTTATTAGGAACCGCCGCTGCATGCAGACCGCTGGGGTTGATGATGTGTGCAGCTGGGGTAGTGTGACTCCCCACGGGAAGAGTGCGGCCCCAGGGCAGTATAATGGATGGTGGGAGTGATGGTGGTGAGAGTCCCAGTACCGGTAGTGCTGGAGGCGCGAAGGAGCACACAGACAATAGGTTGCAGTCCAGGGTCTTTACTGAAACAGGTAAACTGACCCATAAACAGTCCCAGCTAGGAGGGGACCTGGATGTCTGAGAGCAACGGGGAAATTTGCCTTGGTCAGGGTGAGGGTGTAGGCCTACCGTGCTTTCTGCGCTCCTTCTGGCTATCTCCTCGTTATAGGGTAACAGCTCACGTTTCCGAGCTTTCCGTGTATTCTCGCCTGTATGGCCTGTGACGTGGGTTCCTTTCTGCTCCCAGCCTTGTACGGCTTTACTGGTCCCTTCGGTTGTGGCAGGGCCTCCAGGCTTCTTAGGCCAAGGAATATACAGTCCCTTGCGAACTGGTTATCTGCTGGAGGATGTAGAATCCTCCCAGCCTCAGACACCAAAGTCTGGTATAGTAAGTCTTTTATCTGCCAAGACAGGCTCTCTTCGCCTCTTGTCTCTGGCTTGTGGCTCTCCTCCTGCCACACTTCCTCTTAGGTGCAATACAAAACTGTCTGTCCCTGCTCTGCTCTAGGACAAGTCTCAGTCCTGAGACAGGCTGTCAAGTTCTCTCTAACCCTGCCCCCAGTACCAGCTTTTATAGGGGCAGCCTGCTCCCCCTACTGGCCTGAGACAGGAGGCATTGCATGCTAATGTTCCCCTGACTAGAGAACCTCCCCCTTGCTCTCAGACACAGCTTTAATTACACTTGTGGCATCCAGGCCAGGGTGACACATTCCCCCTAGTGAAATTTAGTACTCCGGGACTAAACAATACACAAAGACAATATGCATAACTATAAAACATTAATAGACAAACGACGCACAGATTGAGTTCTTAAGGTCACAGTGTGGCCTGTGACCGGGTGTCCATATCACCAATACAACGGGGAGCCTTAACCAGGTGGGGGTCTGTCCTACCCCAAGTCCTTTACAGTCTTATTTCATTCCTTGGTTAGGCTCCGAACGCAGTCCATACAAGGTCCTGGTTATAAAAAAGTCCATAACCTGTGAGTCCTTACGGTAGCTGCAAGAAACTGAAACATAGAATTATCAAACATGCATGTAACTTTGCAAACAATTCAACATTTGGCAACAGGGTTATTTACAATTTTGGCTCGCTCTATATTTTCCAGCGAGCGGGTATCTGCCCTTTTGTGCTCCTGGTTGACCTACGTAGCCCACTGTCTGGTGGTGGACCAACCTGGCTTTCCCCACTAGCGTTAGGGGTACAGCTACCAGCTGGGTGTACAGGTAGGGCAGGCAGCTGTCTGCGGGTCCTTTGGCTTACCGCAGGCATGGCAGGCTCACTGTCAGCAGAGGGTTGACTCTCCTGGGCTGCTGGTACAGGCTCTTCTGCCTCTGGAGCTGCTTGCTCTTCTTCACCTTCCGGCTCTGGTGTTGGTTGTTGCTGTGCCGGTTGCAGGAAATGCAGGACGGGTACCACTATGGCATCATTTATGCGAGTCCAGGACTGAGGGAACTCTCCGAGAACGGTGCTGATCATTTCTTCCTTGTCCTCTGCGGGTTCAAGGTCACTCTGATCCTCTTCTGCACTACGGAGTTGCTCGGGGCACCTTTTGAGGTGGTCTCTGGAGACGACACTAGTGGTTTCTCCTCCGTCCTTGGTGATTACGCACACCTTTGGGTTGTCGTGGTCAGACTGCAGTACGGTGTAGGGTTCCCTTTCCCACTGGTCGTCCAACTTATGTAGCCTTCTTATTCGCTTTAGGACTTGCTCACCAGGTTCTAGGGGACCAGCAGGGGCATGTTGATTGAAGAGTTTTTCTTGCCTCTCTCTCACCTGGGCCAGGCTCTTCTCCACACTCTCCTGTACCTTCTTGTACTGCAGTTGCCTTTCCGTATCCCAGTCCGCATCCAGTGAGGTGTCCTCAGGTATTAGGACTCCCATCTCCAGGTCTACGGGCAGCTTACCTGGTCTGGCTCGCATTAGGTAAGCCGGGGTGCAGTTTGTAGCATTCACCGGGATATTGTTGTATAGGTCTATCAGGTCCGGCAGTTTTTCTGGCCACAGGCTGCATTCCTCCAGGGGCAACGTCTTCAGGAGATCGATAACTATATTGTTCATCTTCTCACACATCCCGTTGGTTTGTGGATGGTAAGGCATTGTCCGAATCTTCTTACAGCCATAGAGGTTGCAGAACTCCTGGAAGATTTCAGCTTCGAACGCTGGACCCTGGTCTGTCAGGACCTGTTCCGGATACCCGTGTGGACGGCAGAAATATTGCTGGAAGGCTCTGGCCGCTGTTTGGGCTGTCAAGTCCTTTACCAGGACCACCACTAGGAAACGGGAATAGTGGTCCACGATTGTCAGGGCATAGATGTATCCAGACCGGCTTGGAGCCAATTTGACGTGGTCCAGAGCTACCAGCTCAAGAGGCTGCGTGGTGACGATGGGCCTCAAGGGTGTCTTCTGGCTGGTACGGTGCTTCCTCCTTAGGTGACAAGGGCCACAGTCTCTGCACCACTTTTCTGCAGCTCCTCTCATGCCGACCCAAAAGAACCTTCCTCTTAGTAGGAACTCCAGTTTCTTCCAACCGAAGTGTCCTGCTCTGTCATGGTAAGCCCCCAGGACCATAGCTGCATCCCGCCTTGGGACCACGACTTGCCAGGTCAGCTCGTGCGTCCGGTGGTTGACAATCCTTCTGCACAACTTGCCTTCGTAGAGGAACAGCTTGCTCTTCTCTTTCCATAGCTGCTTGGCTTCCTCTGGGGCATCCGGATCCATGCGGGCGTCTTCCTGGGTCAGCAGATCTTTCACCAGGCGGATGGCAGGGTCACTATCTTGGGTCTCGGCCCAGCTGTGGTGAGGTAGGGGATTGATCATCACGGTTGTTAGATCCTCCTCCTTCACGCGGTGAGAGTATTGAGCGGCTCCATACCGGTGAAACGCGGGGAGTTCTACCTCCTCCAGCTCTTCTGGGTCTTCGTCACCTTCAGGTAAGTGAGGCATTCTTGATAGGGCGTCCGCGTTGGCATTGGTTTTGCCTGCCCGGTACTTGATCACGAAGTCATAGTTGGAGAGACGGGCCATCCACCGCTGTTCCAGGGCACCCAGTCTTGCATTGTCCAGGTGTGTCAACGGGTTGTTGTCCGTGTACACGGTGAACTTTGCGGAGGCCAGGTAATGCTTGAAGCATTCCGTCACGGCCCACACCACCGCCAAGAATTCTAGCTTGAAGGAGCTATAATTCTCCGGGTTCATCTCGGTGGGCCTCAGCTTCCGGCTGGCGTACGCTATCACCCTTTCTCTGCCCTGTTGGTTTTGGGACAGTACGGCTCCCAGTCCCACATTACTGGCGTCTGTGTGGATAATAAAAGGCTGGCCATAATCAGGGTAGGCCAGGATCTCATCCCCCGTGAGGGCCATCTTTAGCTGGCGGAAGGACTCCTCTTCCGGTTTATCCCACTTGAAGGGCGGCTTTTGGCTCCTGGACTTAGACTGTCCGATCAGGAGGTCCTGCATAGGAGCTGCCATCTTAGTGAACCCGGGGATGAACCTTCGGTAGTAGCCTACCAACCCGAGAAACTGTCTCACCTCTTTGATGTTCGAGGGGCTTGGCCAGCTCTTGATTGCCGTGACCTTGTCAGGGTCGGGGACTACTCCTTCCGCGCTTACCACGTGCCCTAGGTACTGGACCTTTGGCTTCAGCAGGTGACACTTCGATGGTTTCACCTTCAGGCCGTAGCCTGCCAGGGCTTCGAACACCTCGGCCAGGTGCTTTAGGTGGTCCTCGTAGGTCTTCGAATAGACGATCACGTCGTCCAGGTAAAGGAGGACCGTCTCGAAGTTTTGGTGCCCTAGACAGCATTCCATCAGCCGCTGGAAGGTCCCTGGTGCGTTGCAGAGCCCGAAAGGCATACAGTTGAATTCGCTCAGTCCCATCGGGGTGGTGAAGGTGGTCTTCTCCTTGTCAGCCTCTGCCACAGGAGCCTGCCAGTACCCGCTAGTAAGGTCCAAAGTAGAAAAGAAGTTAGCTGATTTTAGTGCGGCTAAAGACTCCTCTATTCTAGGCAGCGGATATGCGTCTTTGCGGGTGATACGGTTGATTTGTCTATAGTCGAGGCACATTCTCATGGTGCCGTCTTTCTTTTTCACCAGAACCAATGGGGCTGCCCAGGGGCTACAGCTGTCTCTAATGACCCCAGTTTCTTTCATCTCTCTTAGCATGCCTTTTGCGTTCTGATAATGTGCAGGGGGTACAGGTCTGTGTCTTTCTTTTATCGGTGGGTGGCTCCCTGTGGGGATGTGGTGTTCTATCCCCTTTACTCGGCCGAAGTCTAGCGGGTGCTTACTAAAGACTCTCTCGTACTCCTGTACCACCCGGTAGACTCCTTGTTTTTGGTGCAGGGGAGTGGAGTCAGCACCCACATGGAGTTTCTGGCACCAGTCCTCCTTTTGTTTCTGGGAGCCATTACCCTCCGCCTGTGGAAATGGAGGCAAGGGTTCCACGGCCCTGATAGCTTGGTGTTCGACAACAAACAGTTTGGCGAGTGTAGCGTACCTGGGTAAGTGTACCTCCCTCTCCCCAATGTTGAGGATGCGGACGGGCACCCTCCCATGACGGACATCAACCACCCCCCGGGCTGTCAAAATGGTGGGCCTGCTGTCTGAGTACACGGGTTCTACCATGGCTTGGTAGTCTCTACCTCTCAACCCGATTGCAGTCCGACACCAGATCATCATTTCACTTTTGGGAGGCATGGAAATGGGGAATGGGTCACTCAGTCTTAGGCTACCGATCTCACCACCAGACAGTTCTACCTGCTGCCGTCTCATCAGGGCTTTTATCTCCTAGTTGAGGACTCTCTGTTGGCTGGAACTAGCATTCACCGCCACCTGTTGTAGAATTACAATTACCTCTGAAAGACAATTTTCAATTACGTTAGTACCCACAGTTATTTTAGGGTGACTTTCACGTCGGTCAATGTCCACAATAATTACTCCCTGTGCCGGTAGTTCAACTTTACCAATTTTTATGGTCATCTCCTTGAACCCCATCTGCGGCACGGGTAAGCCATTACTGGCGATGATGCTCAAGTTACTGTCTGGATACCGTGTGATATCAGCATCAGTCCAATACTGCTTAAAAAGTACATAAGGGATAGTGGTTACTTGCGACCCAGTATCCAGTAAGGCGCTCATGGGGATACCGTCCAGCACCACGGGTAAAACCGGGCGCCCCCCCAACGTACTTATTACGCCAATTGTAAGGGCCTGGTGATCTTATGCCTGGGGGTTGGCCCTCTGCCCCAGGTTGGACCCGTTTAAATTACAGTACCTGGAAATGTGTCCGGGCTGGTTGCATCGACGGCAAATGGGCTGTCCATCCTCTGCGTAGCGGTCTGTGGGCCTCCCTCGGAACGACAGGATCCTCCTCTGTCGACGCCAAGGGACATCCTCCGGACTTGAAGCCGGCTCGATGGGTCTTGACGGGTCCACTTGCAACGCCTGGACGGTACTGGTCAACGCTGCGACGCTCCTGGTCAGCTCCTGGACTTGATGGTGCAGGTCTTTCAACGGGGCTTGGTTCAGGGCTTGTGCATCAGCCCCCACGGGGTCCATAGAGGAGGGCGTCCCCTCCTGGTGGTAGGTGAGAGCAGGGCGCCGGGGGTTTATAGCGCCACTGGTTGCAGATTCACGGAGCACCCTTATGGCCCTGTCCTTAAATTGGGCAAAGGTCAGGTCGGGGTTCTGAAAGAACATGAGGCGCAGCTGGGCCCTGTGGGCGCTGGACAGCAGACCTTCTATGAATTGTTCTGTTAGCAGCTTATCCGTTTCCTGCACACTGCCAGGGTCAGTTTGTTGGATAGCCCTCAAGGCTTCCTGCAGATTTAGGGCATAGTCTCTGATGCTGTCCTGTGCCCGCTGCTTACATCCATAGAACCTCATTTTAATTTCAGCGGAGGTACATGTGTCAAAGGTACCCCGCAGCCGGGCCAGAATACCCTTTACAGTTCTTTTCTCCTCAGTGGGCCATGATTTTACCTCCCTTTGGGCTGCGCCAGTTAACTGCCCTGTTAGTATGCTGACCTTCTGTTCCTCTGTCAGGGGGTAAACGTGGAACAAACTGTACAGCCTTTCCTTAAAGTCAGTTAGGGCATGGGGCTCCCCTGAGTACTTGGGCAGCCAGGCCGCTCCAGGGATGTAGGGCAGGGAAAAGGGCATCACCGCTGCTGCAGCTGCATTGGTGGTAGTGGGCGCCTCTGTGTCCGACATCTTCCTCCCCCCTAGTTAAGTGTGGCCTACCTTCCGACGATCCTCTTCTGTAGGCCGCGGCTCCGCTGCTGCTGCTATGGACGAGGACCTGGCGTCGCGTCCTGATGACGTCAGCGTCGCTGTCTCTCCCTTCCAGGACCTTGTGCAGCGTCGGTGCGTGGGGCGGAGCTTCGGATCTCGCGCGGTTTGGACGTCCACGCCCCTCTTCTTCCCGCGCAGCGTCCTGAAGATGGCGTCCGATGGCGGGAAAGAGGCTGAAGATGGCGGGAACCGATGGAAGATGGCGGGAGACGGCTGGAAATGGCGGGAAACGGCTCCAGATGGCGGGAAACCTCTTTTCAGGTAAGTGCAAAGTCTTTTCCAGGCACGCAGTACCCGGTGGTTGCGGGCACGAAATCCTGCCGACTACGCCAAAGCTGACTCGCCCCCTGGGCCGTGGGGCACTCGGATCCGGGCAATGGGGAAACGGTGGGAGTAGTAGTGGCAACCCGGTTCCGTGGCTCAGGGTGGTCAGGCCAGTGGTAGTCCGGTATGTGCTGATGATAATGTCCGACTACGCCACCTGTGGATTGCGGTTATTAGGAACCGCCGCTGCATGCAGACCGCTGGGGCTGATGATGTGTGCAGCTGGGGTAGTGTGACTCCCCACGGGAAGAGTGCGGCCCCAGGGCAGTATAATGGATGGTGGGAGTGATGGTGGTGAGAGTCCCAGCACCGGTAGTGCTGGAGGCGCGAAGGAGCACACAGACAATAGGTTGCAGTCCAGGGTCTATACTGAAACAGGTAAACTGACCCATAAACAGTCCCAGCTAGGAGGGGACCTGGATGTCTGAGAGCAACGGGGAAATTTGCCCTGGTCAGGGTGAGGGTGTAGGCCTACCGTGCTTTCTGCGCTCCTTCTGGCTATCTCCTCGCTATAGGGTAACAGCCCACGTTTCCGAGCTTTCCGTGTATTCTCGCCTGTATGGCCTGTGACGTGGGTTCCTTTCTGCTCCCAGCCTTGTACGGCTTTACTGGTCCCTTCGGTTGTGGCAGGGCCTCCAGGCTTCTTAGGCCAAGGAATATACAGTCCCTTGCGAACTGGTTATCTGCTGGAGGATGTAGAATCCTCCCAGCCTCAGACACCAAAGTCTGGTATAGTAAGTCTTTTATCTGCCAAGACAGGCTCTCTTCGCCTCTTGTCTCTGGCTTGTGGCTCTCCTCCTGCCACACTTCCTCTTAGGTGCAATACAAAACTGTCTGTCCCTGCTCTGCTCTAGGACAAGTCTCAGTCCTGAGACAGGCCGTCAAGTTCTCTCTAACCCTGCCCCCAGTACCAGCTTTTATAGGGGCAGCCTGCTCCCCCTACTGGCCTGAGACAGGAGGCATTGCATGCTAATGTTCCCCTGACTAGAGAACCTCCCCCTTGCTCTCAGACACAGCTTTAATTACACTTGTGGCATCCAGGCCAGGGTGACACATATATATTTGCGGCTGAACAGTGAGCGACACACTTAAACTGTTTTTTTTTAGATACAAATGGCCCAAAAGTGGATAATACAGAGGTTTGAACCGTGGAACTGCAAAAACAACACTTCTGTTTCTCTAGCCTACACTAGACTATTTTCAACAGATATATTTGTGTCTGAAAAATCAGAGATACACTTTTTTTTTGGGAGGGGGGACACCAAAAGGTTAATAAGACGGGTATTTGTATAGTGTGAAGGAGGAAAAAAAAATGAGGATTTAGATGAAGAAAAAAGGATTTTTCCTGGCCCCCGAGACCTGAAGCTAAGTCCAGCAATTTCAACAACAGGAGCACACAGAACTGTAATGCAGCGTTTGCTGGTATAACCACTGCGTCTCCTATACAGCCTGCCTGCCTGATATCTGGGATGGATATTAGTCCTGAGAAGGACTGTTTGTCTGATCTGGCAGCCTTTACTGACCCTACACTAACTATTTCGCAGTATATATCTCTCCCTAAATCAGCAGCGCTGTCCCTACACTGTCTGATCCCAGCCGTCTGTGTCCAAGATGGCGGCGCCCGGTTTTAAATACTCGAGGTGACGCTGTGCGGCCAGCCAATCAATGTAATGCCCACAACCAACATGGCTGCAGCATTACAGTGTCTCGCTGGCAATTCTTGCATGTTCATTGGCTCTGTAAAGAGCGGCAAACATGCAGGGCGGAGACCCGAGCTCCCGCCCGAGTAACCCAGAAATGCTCGGTGCTCGCCGAACATCCCGAGTAGCGTGATGCTCGGGCGAGTACCGAGCAGTGTTGATCATGTTCGCTCAACACTAGTAACCTTCAGACATTGGCATCCTTGGTTTGAGTTTGAACAGGTAAAACATTTGAATGGAGCTGGTATATTGTCCCCATAAGTTACCAGTGCTTGCTATGGTACAAATCTGGTGAAAAAAAATGAGTTCCCCAAACTCATATTTATTCATAATATGTTTCTAAAACAATGGGTATTTTCACATTTCTTGCAGAAATATTTCAATCATTGTATCAATCTATATGTGACTTGTAGAAATACATTCACATGATACATAAAAAAAATCCCACTTATTAAAATGGAATAGACTTTCAGATATAGAATTCCAGCAACAAATAAGACACTTGCAAACACAACCTTAAATGGGTTGTCAGGGCTAACATACTGATGACCTATCCTTGGAATAGATCATTAATATCGGATCAGTGAGGCAATCATGCTTATCTGATACTTTTGTCAGTTTACAGATCCAGAAAACCACAGTTTCCTTCATATAATCAGGCAGCACAGTGGCTCAGTTGTTAGCACTGTAGCTTTGCAGTGCTGGGGACCTAGGTTCAAATACCACCAAGGATGATATCTGCAATGAGTTTTTATGTTCTCCCCGTGTTTGCTTGGGGTTACTCTGGTTTCCTCCCACATTCCAAATATATACTGATAGGGAATTTAGATTGTAAGCCCCATTGGGTACAATGAACATGATGACTGTAAAGCACTGTGGAATTAATAATTATAAGTGAGCAAAATAAATATAATGTCCTTTCCCAGTTACCACAGCTCAGATCACATTTAATATGAGGGTGAGTAAGACCATTTTTTTTACAATATAAATTAC
Organism: Phyllobates terribilis; assembly: GCF_046119375.1. Lineage (NCBI taxonomy): Eukaryota > Metazoa > Chordata > Amphibia > Anura > Dendrobatidae > Phyllobates > Phyllobates terribilis. Next base: position 1,019,950,033 of record NW_027362761.1, read on the forward strand.
ATTATATATGATCTTACACATATTAGGTTAGACTTTGCAACTCTAAAATTGTTCAGATGAAGCAACTTATTTGCTTTACTTTTTTAGTAGCAGCCCTTTAATAGATATGACTTATACCAATTTCACACATCTTTGTCCCCAATGTTTGAGTATTTAGAGCACCTCAATAATACATAAAAAAAAATCGTTTGTGAACCACACACATGCACAAGAGCAGCTTACTGCTCAATGAGTAAGACAATCATATCATTTTAGCTATATCTCAATCTCTCCCAGCAGGAAGGAGGTACAGTACAGTAATCAAAGTCTCCAATGTCTTTACATATATTTTAAATTAATGGAACTTGGAACCTACAAGTTAATTAAAACAATGAAAAACATAAAAGACATATTTTACACTATTAACTTGAGAATAGTGTTAAGGTGTATATTACAATATGTTGGATAACTGGATGAAAACTTCAAGCTTTAGATTGCCTCTACCTATTGCGGATAGGCCCAACAATGTCTTCTTATTTTACTCTGAAAGCTGCAGCTTTTTAGAGAAAAATATAGGACCCAATTCATCAAGACCATTGTGATTAAAGCTGGTCTTGATGAGGAGGTGTGCTGGAGTCAGAGACACCTGATTCATTAGTAGGTGCATGCCTCTTAATTATTTTTGAGCGAGCACTAAAATGCTCGGGTGCTCGAAGCTCGGGCCGAGCTCGCCGTGATACTCGGGTGCTCAACCCGAGCAACGAGCCCAATGTTAGTCTATGGGAGACTCGAGCATTTTTGCGGTGGCACCCCCGGCAGTCTTTTAAAAGCCTAACAAGTGCATGGGGATCGCCCCAGGAAGCATTTCTGACCCCCAGGTCACTGCTCATTCTCTCAGAATATCTTTTCCAGCCCACTTACATTCATCCCTTCGAGTATTTGTTACAGGCCATGTAATCTTTTGATAATCTTTGATGTTAGCCAAGTTAAATGAAAATATGTGATCCTTAGCCCCAACGAATAGTCTTCACCGCTCTTCATCTAATACGAATGTACTGTAACTTGAGCTGTTAGCCAATCCATTGAATGTGATTAAATTGTTGGAGTCCAGCATTTCTCTGTAGGACAATTTCACCCTTGGCACGTTATTTTTGACATTCTGACAGTTCACCCTTGTTGTTATTGATACTCCCAAGAAAAGAAATGCAATCCCAGTAAAAGAGCCCATGCTGAGGAGCAGTCAGATCTGTAGATCCCTTGGTGCCCCTGCTGCAGTCTTGGTTAAGTAGAAGGGGGGTCTTACAACTCAGGAGAACAGGTGACTTAGGTCAGTCTCATTGCAGCAGTCTAGGTAGAAGAAACCCCCTCATCTTTCCTTGAGGAGCAGGCATAAAGATTGGAAACTTCAGAGGTCTGGAGGAATAATAAGGCAGCAGGCACTGGATAATGAGGCACAACTGTTGAGTGGAGAGCAGAAATGAAGCAGTGCTGCAGTGCTGGAGCTTAAAGATCCATTTGTTTCATAGGAGATCTGGTGGAAGAAACTAATCCTGTGCTCCAGTAAGTGTGTGGGAGCTGAACGAGAGGAGAATGCACAGAAAGGAGCCCAGAGAGCTATGCTGCTGACTTTTCCTGTCCACATGCAGAGAGATGACACAGGATCTCCCAGACAGGTTTTCCCTACTACAGCAAAGGCAAACTGACAATGGGAGAACAGGCAAGCTCAACCCACTGCCTTTTTTTTCCAGGTCACTGCTGTCAACAACGTGGTCAGAGGTATTAAGCCACTTTTACAGGCTCACAATAAAACGAAAGTGAAACTTTTTTCCTGTGAAATATGTTAAGGAACATCCTTTCCAGGGTAAAGACTTGTGTATAAGTTAAAATAAATGACCAAAAACAAAAATACTCCTCCACACCTTCGGCTATGTTCACAAGTAGCATTTTTTATGCGTTTTTGCACTTTTGTATTGCTTTCAACTATGACAAATGCATTCACCGGGAAATGTCATTTTAACATTTTACAACCTTATCTGGCCATGTGCTGTGTGACACATGCATAAAGTGCTGAAAAGACATGGGAACAGCATGGGGAAGACCCCTGGAAGCATCTCTGACTCCTAGGTCACTGTCTAAAAGTGTGCCCATCATAAGTGATCCTTGCCGCATCAGAAGATGCAGACTTGCAACTATCCCCATGCAAGTTCTAGTCCCAGGGCAGTGTTCAATTGCACCTCCCCCATTCCTTGCAATACAAGCGCAAGTATGCAGCCTGCCACCCACCCACCCCCAGGCTGCAATACCATACTGCTTGCTTGCTTGAACTTGAAATTGGGCCTTTTAGCCATGTGGAGGCGGAATCTGGCCACCACGTCATGGCTGTGTTGGCTGCCTGGAATCCATACTCAGTCCCCAGCCACCCGGCGGCCGGGTGTCCATACTCAGTCCCCAGCCGCCCCACGGCCGAGTGTCCACACGGTCCCCAGCCGCCTGGGGGCAGTCGGGTGTCCATAAACGGTCCCCAGCCGCCCCCATTTCTCCTTGGAACATCCCCCCACACACTTTTCTTAGCCCGGCCTGCTTTAGGCAGCATTGAACGAGCCCACCAGAGAACCAGACTCCTCCGGTGGGCCCTGACTTCTCCATCGGTGGAGTTGAGAGTGCAAAGGTGAGGAGCATGATGACGATGACAGAAGTTAGCATCTGCTATGTTTTCTTTTAATGCAAGTGTAAGTGTGCAGCCTGCCACCCACCCACCCCCAGACTGCAATTCATACTGCTAGCTTGCACTTGAAATGGGGCCTTTTAGTTTAGAGGAGGCCGAAGCTGGCCACTACCTCATGGCTGCTTCGGCAGCGAGGTATCCATACTCAGTCCCCAGCCGCCCCTATTTGTCCCGGTGTGCCTTATACATAAGATTAAGCGCGATTATACCAAAACATTACCTGTGCCCTCCCCAGTGCATTTAGTGGGAAGGAGAGCCTATTCCGCTGTAGTGTGTGCATGCCAAACCCCTGTTCATGGTACATGCGAAGATGCCTCCCACCTTGCACCTGTCGTTGCTGACTTGCAACTATCCCCATTCAAGTCCTTGTCCCAGGGCAGTGTTCAATTGTACCTCTCCCATTCCTTGCAATGCAAGCGCAAGTATGCAGCCTGCCACCCACCCACCCCCAGGCTGCAATACCATACTGCTTGCTTGCTTGCACTTTAAATTGGGCCTTTTAGGCATGTGGAGGCGGAATCTGGCCACCACGCCATGGCTGTTTCGGCGGCCTGTTATCCATACTCAGTCCCCAGCCGCCTGGTGGCCGGGTGTCCCCGCTTGCTCCCCAGCCTCCAGGAGGTGGCCGGGTGTCCATACTCGGTCCCCAGCCACCCCTATTTGTCCCGGTAACCTTTCCCACACTTTTCTTAGCCTGGCCTGCTTTAGGGCAGCATTGGCCGAGCCCACCGGACTATCAGACTCCTCCGGTGGGCCCTGGCTTCTCCATCAGGGGAGTTGAGAGTGCCAAGGTGAGGAGCATGATGAGGATGATAGAAGTTAGCATCTGCTTTGTTTTGTTGTAATGCAAGCGCATGTATGTAGTAGCGGCTAGGCCTGAGGAGGTCAGCGTTTTGGCGCATATCCTACCTCCTCCGAGGATTGCTGGATGTTTTCCTGCTACTATCCAAGTTCTATGACTCCCGTTAAAACAAAGCTTCAGGTGATAAATGATGGATGAGGTAGTGGCAAAGGAGAAAGAGCAGGAGGAACAGGGACCATTCACATCAATATCAGGCCAGTCAACCAGATATGTCTTGTAGGATATGTTTCTGTAACAAAAGGAGCGGTTCGGCTACACAGTTATAGGGCATACAGTGAGTGCAATGCCTACCAAAAATTTCGAGGCACTCCAATGCCCCTTGGAAATGACATGGAGGTCAGAGGGCGTTAACTAAACCTTTTTTTCCATTTATAGCAACTGGGTCTCCTGTACACTGTTGGCCTAAGCAGTGAATGGAATGCTTTCCAAAAATTATGAGGTACTGCAATGCCCCTTACAAGAGCCATGTGTGGCACCCCAGGGGTCTGGTCACCACAGTAATAGAGATTACGTCGGAGAGCAAGTGGGAGGTTTCCTGGTCAGGATCCCTTAAACATGCAACATCCTCCTGCCCCAGTCCTAGGAGGGGAGAATTCTGCCCTTATAAACTGGATCTGGGGTGGGGTTGAGTGAGTCAGAGAACAGAGAACAGTCAGAGTCAGAGTGAGAGCAAGGGAAAGTAACTGCAAGGAGCTCTGTAGGAGCTAGGAGCTAAAGACGAGGGGCTGGAAGCTGAACAGAGCTCGCCCTGGCAGAAGACAATAGGAACCGGACACAGGAGTCCGAAGCTGTGAGGACTTATATATCCAGCAGCAGAAACCAGCCGGCAGGGGATTTCAGGTCCTCTGGCCATAGAAGCCCGGAGGCTCAGTCACAAGCAAGGGACCAGCACCGCCGTCGTGGAGCGGAGGCTAACAGAAGGCCCCAAGTCACCAGCCATATGGGTGAGCACTACACGGTACACTCAGGGACGTGGGCTACTTCTACCCGCTTACAGCAAGGTAGCCAGGAAGAGTGCAGACAGACGGGGAGGCCTACAACTCCACCTGGCCAGGGGAACTCCTGCTTGCTCACAGACTGACCAGGCCTCTTATGCTAGCCAGTACTCCCGGGAGGGTCTACCTTATAATCATCAGTAAAGACCCTGAACTGCACTGCAAAGACTCTGAGTCATTCCTGCTGCGCTCGTGCACCATCACCCCCATCATCCACACTCACTGCCCTGAGGCTATACTCCTCCCGAGGGGAGTTATCCCATTTTATGCTGCGCACACAACACCAGCCTCAGCGGTCTGCCTCGCAGCGGTGGTACTCCCTGACCGCAATCCACGGGTGGCGCAGTCGGACAATTAACCTCAAAACCTAAGAAAGATTGCCACTGGTTTGACCAGCCTGAGCTACGGGACCGGGTCACAGCCACGGAGACTACAGACCCCAGAGACCTGGCACCGGGTATCCCACACACGTGTACACACGGCCTAGGGGGCGCGTCACATGCAGTACAACATATTACAAACATAAGTCCCATTATTGGGGAGTGGGTGTCCCATAGTATTTGCTTATGCCTTGCAAGCAAAAGCTGCCAAAAATTAGGACGGAGCAACTTGCAATGCCCCTTACAAGAGCCATGCAGTACAGCATATTACAAACATAAGTCCCATTATTGGGGAGTGCGTCTCCCATAGTATTTGCTTATGCTTTCCCAGCAAAAGCTGCCAAAAATTAGGACGGAGCAACTTGCAATGCCCCTTACAAGAGCCATGCAGTACAGCATATTACAAACATAAGTCCCATTATTGGGGAGTGGGTCTCCCATAGTATTTGCTTATGCTTTCCCAGCAAAAGCTGCCAAAAATTAGGACGGAGCAACTTGCAATGCCCCTTACAAGAGCCATGCAGTACAGCATATTACTAACATAAGTCCCATTATTGGGGAGTGGGTCTCCCATAGTATTTGCTTATGCTTTCCCAGCAAAAGCTGCCAAAAATTAGGACGGAGCAACTTGCAATGCCCCTTACAAGAGCCATTCAGTACAGCATATTACAAACATAAGTCCCATTATTGGGGAGTGGGTGTCCCATGGTATTTGCTTATGCTTTCCCAGCAAAAGCTGCCAAAAATTAGGACGGAGGAACTTGCAATGCTGGCACACTGGTGGTATAGTGGTGGTGGAGGCTGAGGATAAGGTGTGGGTGTGAAGCGGTGCATGTGAATACACCTCCCGAAATAACACAATGGATTTGACTTTATGTTACTCTGCTGTCATTTGGTGGTGATGAGAAGTCTGGCCCAATCCAGCCCTTGTTCATTTTGATAAGGGTCAGCTTGTCAGCATTGTCAGTTGACAGGCGAGTGCGCTTATCAGTTATAATTCCCCCAGCGGCACTAAAAACACGCTCCGATAACACGCTAGCGGCAGGGCAGGCCAGGACCTCCAAGGCGTACAGAGCGAGTTCATTCCAAGTGTCCAGCTTGGATACCCAATATTTAAAAGGCACAGAGGAATCACGGAGGACGCTGGTACGATTGGCAAGGTACTCCCTCACCATCTTTTGAAACTTTCCACTCCTTGTGAGAGTACCCCGCGCTTCAGGGCCTGTAAGCTGGGCGGGTGTCAGAAAACTGTCCCAGAACGTTGACAGTGTTCCCCTGCCTCTGCTGGATTGGAGTTGCATCTCTCTCGCCTGTACGCCTTGGTTGGGCAACGAACTGTGACCTCTGCCGCTAGCGTGTTCAGATGGGAATTTTTTTAAGAGTTCTGCAGCAAGGGCCTTCTGGTATTGCCCCATTTTTGTAGACCTCTCCACCTCAGGAATAAGAGAGTGAAAGTTCTCCTTGTAGCGGGGGTCTACAAGTGTCACCAACCAGTAATGACTGTCACCCAACATTTTGACAACGCGAGGGTCACAGTTAAGGCAGCGTAACATAAAGTCAGCCATGCGTGCCAGACTGGTAACGGGCAAGATTTCCGTGTCCTCACCAAGATGACGACTGACCATGCTCTCCTCCTCCTCCTTCTCCTCTTCCTCCTCCCCCCTATCCTCAGGCCACCCACGCTGAACCGACGGTATAACACTTGTACAGGTACTACCGTCTACAACGCATGATAGCAGCTCCTGTTCTTCCTCCTCCTTTTTACCGTGGAACAGCAAAACCACAGTTATAATTTACTGGTGTATACCAGGCTTTTTAAAATACATATATATTTGCGGCTGAACATTGAGCGACACACTCAAACTGTTTTTTTTAGATACAAATGGCCCAAAAGTGGATAATACAGAGGTTTGTACCGTGGAACTGCAAAACCACACTTGTATTTCTCGGGCCTACACCAGACTATTTTCAACAGATATATTTGTGTCTGAAAAATCAGGGAGACACTATTTTTTTTTTTTTTTACAGCAAAAAATACAAAAAGCAGGATAATAGAGATTTTTTACCGTGGAACAGCAAAAGCACACTTCTGTCTCTCTGGCCTACACCAGACTATTTTCAACAGATATATTTGTGTCTGAAACATCAGGGAGACACTATTATTATTTTTATACAGCAAAAAATGCCAAAAACAGGATAATAGAGATGTTTTACCGTGGAACATCAAAACCACAGTAATAATTTACTGGTGTATACCAGACTTTTTAAAATATATATATATTTGCGGCTGAACAGTGAGCGACACACTCAAACTGTTTTTTTTAGATACAAATGGCCCAAAAGTGGATAATACAGAGGTTTGTACCGTGGAACTGCAAAACCACACTTGTATTTCTCGGGCCTACACCAGACTATTTTCAACAGATATATTTGTGTCTGAAAAATCAGGGAGACACTATTTTTTTTTTTTTTTTACAGCAAAAAATGCAAAAACCAGGATAATAGAGATTTTTTACCGTGGAACAGCAAAAGCACACTTCTGTCTCTCTGGCCTACACCAGACTATTTTCAACAGATATATTTGTGTCTGAAAAATCAGGGAGACACTTATTATTTTTATACAGCAAAAAATGCCAAAAACAGGATAATAGAGATGTTTTACCGTGGAACATCAAAACCACAGTAATAATTTACTGGTGTATACCAGGCTTTTTAAAATATATATATATTTGCGGCTGAACAGTGAGCGACACACTCAAACTGTTTTTTTTAAATACAAATGGCCCATAGAACTGCAAAACCACACTTCTATTTCTCTGGCCTACACCAGACTATTTTCAACAGATATATTTGTGTCTGAAAAATCAGAGGCACACTTCTTTTTTTTTTTGGGGGGGGGGGGGCACCAAAAGGTTAATAAGATGGGTATTTGTACATTGTGAAGGAGGAAAAAAAAAAGAGGATTTAGATAAAAAAAAAGGATTTTTCCTGGCCCCCGGAACCTGGAGCTAAGTCCAGCAATTTCAGCAACAGGAGCAGCACACAGGACTGTAATGCAGCGTTTGCTGGTATAACCACTGCGTCTCCTATGCAGCCTGCCTGCCTGATATACCTGGGATGGATATTAGTCCTGAGAAGGACTGTTTGTTTGATCTGGCAGCCTTTACAGACCCTACACTAACTATTTTGCAGGATATATCTCTCCCTAAATCAGCAGCGCTGTCCCTACACTGTCTGATCCGGAGCCACTGTGTCCAAGATGGCGGCGCTCGGTTTTAAATACTCGAGGTGACTCTGTGCGGCCAGCCAATCACTGTAATGCCCACAAACAACATGGCTGCGGCATTACAGTGACTGGCTGGCAATCCCTGCATGTTCATTGGCTCTGTAAAGAGCGCCAAACATGCAGGGCAGAGAACCGAGCTCCCGCCCGAGTAACCCGGAAATGCTCGGTGCTCGCCGAACATCCCAAGTAGCGTGATGCTCGGGCGAGTACCGAGCAGTGTCGAGCATGTTCGCTCAACACTACTCTTAATGAAACAGGCACGTCTGAAAAGTGCTGTGCTCCTTTCCACAAAGCTTAATCCAGTAAGGAACTGAAGAAGGATTTATACTGTAATACACGCTGCAGCTCTTCATAATTTGATGAGCTTGTTTTGCTACACCCCATCGCACTACAGCTCTGCTCATTTTGGCAGAGCTGACCAAAACTGGCGAGAAAATGCCAAAAGTCTCAAAACTTTTGTGACTTTTCAAAGTGTAATACAAATATTGGCATGATCGATCAAGGTCATAGGTTGAAAGGCTTTTTACCACCATGTTTCAGTTTATTGATAGGTCTCTTCCATGTGTATACATAGCTAGAGACCTGTTTGTCAACTGGAGTGAGGTGGTGAGTGTCAAGAAAGGTGTGGGAAAGACTACACAAAGGGAAGAGGGAAAGGGAGCCCAGACTCTAGGGAAAGGGGGGAAAGTGGAGACCTCCTAGGTTGATCTAGCGTCACCCTGTCTTCCCTAGCGTCCCTGTATTGGCTATTAACCAATCGCCGCACTCGTACCTCGCCCTGTCTTTCCGTGGCGTTTGGCTCAAGCTAGGGAAGGGAGGAGATGAGCACTAGTCGATCTCCACTAAACACTATAGACAACAAGGAAGGACAAACAAGGGAAAAGTGCTTAGCTTTAGATGACTCCAGACAAATGCACAAACATGTCCTCAAGCTCCAGAGAGGAAAAGGTACTGCTCTTGCTAAGCCTTCACAAGAAATAATGAATATCGCTGGCACCTCCCTCTTGAACATACCAGGTATTTATACACCCAGGCCAGGGAGTTAATTAGCCAGATGGAGGTAGCCGTTGGGTCCTGCAGACAGCCTCTAAGAAGATGTCTGTAATGCTAAACGTAGAAATCTCCTGCAACCAACTGCAGGATGACTTTCTGTCACCTCTGACACATCCGTGACCGTACCCCCCCTCTTTACGAGTGTGATGCGCCCCCTGGGCCGCGGGGTACCCGGAGCCGGGCCGGTAGATGCTGGGGGTTGTAGTCACCGTGGCGGTGATCCGGTCCGTGACCCAGGTGGTCAATCTAAGGGTAGTTTATATATAGGTTTATATAATGTCCGACTACGCCACCTGTGGAATGCAGTCAATAGGAACCGCCGCTTTAGAACAGTCCTCTGAAGCTGGTGGTATAGCAGCTAAGGTAGTGAACTCCCCACAGGAAGAGTGTAGCTCCAGGGCAGCCAGTGTAGATAATGGTGGCTATGGTGCAGGTAGTCAGTAATGACACGGAGTCAGATAGTGCAGTCCCAGAGTCTTTACTCGTGGCAATTATACAGGCCCCAACGGGAGTACTGGCTAGTAATAAGGGTCCGGTTGGTCTGGGAGCAAGCATAGAGTCCCCCTGGCCAGGTGGAGTTGTAAGCCTGCCGTTCTTACTATGCTCTTTGGCTATCCTGCTTATAGCTGTGTTGTAGCCCACATCCCTGAGTCTAACGTGCTGTGCTCACCCGTATGGCTGGCAACTCGGGCCTTGTGGATTCCTCGCTCCTCTGTGGCGGTACTGGTCCCTTTGTGCTGCTGAGCCTCCGGGCTTCTGATGGGGCCAGGAGACGTGCAATCTCCTGCCCTGCGGTATCTGCTGCTGGTTTTGCAATCCCCACAGCCTGGGACTCCGGTGTCCGGTACTCTGTGTATACTGGCCAGGAAGAGCTATCTCCAGCTCCAGTCCCTGGCTCCTTGCTCCTCTGGCATTACCTCTTTTAAGGGAGGCAATACCACTGTGGCAACCAGACCCTCTGGGGTGCCACATTCCCCCCTAGTTAATTTCAGTACTCCGGGACTGAACATATTTTTCAAAAGTAACAGGTAACAATAACAATGGCTATAAAGGTACATTAGGAATATTTACAAGTATTACTGTCTTTATCAGGTCACAGTATAGTTTGCAACCAGGTGTCCATTCCACTGAAACAAGGTGTACTTCTTGAGGGGCCCGTCTCAAACCCTCCACGGAGGCCCTGGGGTGGCTGCAGGGCATTGACGATCCTGATGTCGAACCACGTCTTCAGCCACCTCCATGGGTTTTTGTTCTGTGGTCTGGCACAAAGGGGCACTTTTACAGGTGCAACTATCCACAGGCAAAGTTTTTGGTTATTCACTGTCCATAACCTAAAAGTCTTTGGGCCCTTTTCGGGTAACCGGAAAAAACAGGTTAAATGCACACATATAAAACATTTAAATACGTTTATACTTTAAATTTCTGCAATTTTAAATTCTCCAACGGGCAGGGGGCTGACCTTTTGTAGCTCTGGTAGATCTACGTAATACACTATCTGTCAGTGCTCTATCTTGGTCCCTTGTGTCTACCCCTGGTGTGGTGGGTTCCATGTGAACTGCACTACAGGTATTTTGAGGTAGTACTGGTAGGTTGGGCAACTTCCTATGGATTCTTTGGCTTACCGTGGGTACGATAGGTTCACTATTAGCAGAGGGTTGATTCTCCTGGTCTGCTGTTGATGAAACTTCTGCCTACGGGGCCAACTGTTCTTCCAACTCTTCTGAGACTTCTGCAGCTACCTGAGGGGCTGGTTGGAGAAAGGTAAGGACTGACACAACAATTGCATTGTTCACTTGTGTCCACAACCGGGGAAATTCTCCGAGTACTGTTTTGACCATTTCTTCCACTTCCTCTGTGGGTTGAGGGCTATCCTGGTCTTCTTTAGTGTGTTGTAATTGCTCGGGACATCTCTTCAAGTGGTCTCTTGAAACTGTTGCTGATGTTTCTCCTCCATCCTTACTAATGAGGCACACCTTGGTGTTATCATGACTCGAGGGTAGGATGGTGTACGGCTCTACCTCCCACTGGTCATCCAATTTGAGGAGTCGCCTCTTTGTCTTAAGGACATGTTCTCCAGGTGACAATGGAACAGCAGGTGCGTGTTGATTGTAAGTCTTCTCTTGTCTTTGTCTTGCTTGGGACAGACTTCTTTCAACACTCTCTTGCACTCTGCGGTATTGTTGTTGCCGCTCAGTGTCCCAATCTGCATCTGTTGAGGCCGTCTCTGGTGTTAGGACTCCCATGTCCAGGTCGACGGGCAGCTTACCAGGTCTTGCTCTCATCAGGTAAGCAGGTGTGCAGTTGGTAGAGTTTACTGGGATATGGTTATAGAGGTCTACCAGATCTGGTAGCTTTTCTGGCCACAGGCTGCGTTCCTCAAGGGGCAACGTCTTCAGCAGGTCTATCACCACCTGGTTCATCTTCTCACACAACCCGTTGGTTTGGGGGTGATACGGCATTGTCCTGATTATCTTGCAGCCGTACAGGTTGCAGAATTCCTGGAACACCTTCGCTTCGAAGGTTGGACCTTGGTCAGTTAGCACACATTCTGGGTAACCATGCGGGCGGCAGAAGTGCAGCTGGAAAGCTCTGGCTGCTGTCTGAGCCGTCTGGTCCTTTACTGGCACTACTACCAGGAACCGGGAGTAGTGGTCTACGATGGTGAGAGCGTAGACATAGCCTGACCTGCTTGGGGCTAGCTTCACGTGGTCCAAGGCTATCAGTTCAAGTGGATGCTTGGTGATGATGTGTTGCAGGGGAGCCCTCTGGCTGTCACGGTCTTTTCTTCTCAGGTTGCATGGTCCGCATTCTCGACACCACCTCTCGATTGCTTTCCTCATGCCAGCCCAGTAGAACCGTTCACGTAGCAGGACTTCCAACTTCTTCCAGCCAAAGTGTCCCGCTCCATCGTGGTACTCTTCCAAGACCATTGACGCATCCCGCCTCGGGACTACCACCTGCCAGACCAGCTCATGTGTCCGGGAGTTGATGGCTCTTCGACACAGCTTCCCTTCATAGATGAACAGCTTGCCTTTTTCTTTCCACAGCTGCTTGGTCTCCTCAGGAGCATCTGGATCAGGGTGCGCGTCAGCTCGTGTCAGCAACTCTTTGACTAGGTGGACAGCCGGGTCACTGTCTTGTGTTTCTGCCCATCCATGGTGGGGCAATGGATTAAATGTGGCCTCCCTGTTGGCAGAGCTCCTGTTCTTCACACAATGGGAGCACTGGGTTACTCCATGATGGTGGAAAGCGGGGATCTCTATCTCTTCCAGCTCCCCCGGGTCTTCTCCCCCATCTGGCAAGTTAGGCATCCTGGACAGCACATCAGCGTTTGCATTCTTGCGCCCAGCCCGGTACTTGATGGTGAACTCATAATTAGACAGTCGGGCCATCCATCTTTGTTCCAGGGCACCAAGTTTCGCAGTGTCCAGGTGCATCAGCGGGTTATTATCCGTGAAGACGGTGAATTTGGAGGAAGCGAGATAATGCTTGAAGTGCTCTGCCACAGCCCAGACTACGGCGAGGAACTCCAACTTGAAGGAATTGTAGTTTTCGGGGTTCCTTTCTGTGGGCCGGAGCTTCCTGCTGGCATAGGCAATCACTCTTTCTCTGCCTTGCTGTATCTGGGACAGTACCACTCCTAGCCCCACGTTACTTGCATCTGTATGGAGTATGGAGGGTTCGCCATAGTCAGGGTAGGCCATGATCTCGTCTCCTGTGAGAGCCATCTTCAGCCTGCTGAAGCATTCGTCTTCTGGCTTATCCCATTTGAATGGAGGCTTCGGGTTTTTGGCCTTCCTGGACTGGCCTACTAGGAGGTCCTGCATGGGTGCCGCCATCTTGGTGAAGCCTTGGATAAATCTTCGGTAGTAGCCCACCAACCCGAGGAACTGCCGCACTTCCTTGATAGTGGAGGGTCTTGGCCAGTCCTTGATTACTGTGACCTTGTCAGGGTCTGGTGCTACACCTTCAGCGCTTACCACATGACCTAGGTACTGTACCTTGGGCTTCAACAGGTGGCATTTTGACGGCTTCACCTTCAGGCCTAAACCAGCTAGGGCTTCAAACACCTCTGCCAGGTGCTTCAGGTGATCTTCATAGGACTTGGAGTATACTATGACGTCATCCAGGTACAGCAGGACTGTCTCGAAGTTCTTATGTCCTAGACAGCACTCCATCAACCACTGGAAGGTCCCTGGGGCATTGCAGAGCCCGAATGGCATGCAGTTGAACTCGCTGAGGCCCATCGGCGTTCTGAATGCGGTCTTTTCTTTATCCGCTTCTGCTACAGGAACCTGCCAATACCCACTAGTGAGATCGAAAGTAGAGAAATAATTAGCAGATCTTAATGCAGCTAGTGACTCATCAATCCTGGGTAATGGGTATGCACCTTTATGTGTAATACGGTTGATTTGCCTGTAGTCTACACACATTCTCATCGTGCCATCTTTTTTCCTTACGAGAACTAATGGAGCAGCCCAGGGGCTACAACTATCTCTTATCACCCCAGCCTCCTTCATCTCTCGTAACATCCCTTTGGCATTTTGGTAGTGTGCAGGGGGTACAGGCCGGTACCGCTCTTTAATGGGTGGATGATCTCCCGTGGGGATATGGTGTTGAACCCTTTTCACCTGCCCGAAGTCGAGCGGGTGTTTGCTGAAGACCCTTTCATACTCCTGGACCACCCGGTATACTCCATGTTTTTGGTGCTGAGGGGTGGAGTCAGTGCCCACGTGTAGCTTTTGACACCAGTCCTCCATCTGTCCCTTAGATCCATTATCCTCTGCCTGTTTGGATGGAGGCAAGGGTTCCACTGTCTTTATAGAATTGTGGCTGATGGTGAATAGTTTGGCCAGGGTAGCATACCGGGGCAAATGGACTTCTTTTTCCCCAATATTCAGGATGCGGATGGGCACCCTCCCATGGCGAACATCAACCACCCCCCTGGCTGTCAAAATGGTGGGCCTACTGTCGGAGAAGACGGGCTCTACCAGGGCCTGGTAATCTCTACCCCGGAGACCGATTGCTGCCCGGCACCATATCAGCATTTCACTTCTTGGGGGCATGGCAATAGGGAATGGGTCACTCATCCTGACACTGCCAATTTCACCACCAGACAGTTCTACCTGTTGTCGTCTCATCAGGGCTCTGATCTCTCTCTGCAGAACCCGCTTCTGACTGGAACTGGCGGTTTCCGCAACCTGCTGTAACAAGACAATAATTTCTGAAAGACAATTTTCAATGACATTAGTGCCTAAGGTTATCATGGGATGACTTTCTCGGGGATCAATGTCAACAATTATCATTCCTTGCGCCTGCAATTCCACTTTGCCAACCTTTATGGTCACTTCTTTATACCCCACTTGAGGTACAGGCTGACCATTGCTGGCATAAATGCTTAAATGTTCATCTGGACTGCGGGTAATGTCTGAATCAGTCCAGTAGCGTTGGTAGAGAATGTAGGGGATAGTGGTCACCTGGGATCCAGTGTCCAGCAGCGCGCTCATTGGGATGCCGTCAAGCACGACAGGTAGGACCGGTCGAGACCCACATACTTGTCTCGCCAGTTGCGTGGGCCTGGTGGTCTTACGCCTGGAGGTTGGCCCTCTGCCCCAGGTTTTGCTTGTTTAAATTACAGTACTTTGCATAATGTCCTGGCTTGTGACAGCGGCGGCAGATGGGTTGTCCGTCCTGGTCGTAGCGGTCACTGTTCCTCCCTCTGGTTGGTGGAATCCTCCTCTGTTGTCGCCACGGGACGTCCTCCGGACTGGAAGCCAGCTGGATCTTCCCTTTGGGGGACACCTGCAAGGACTGCACAGTTTTGGTTAGTGCAGCTACACTTTTAGTTAGCTCTTGGACCCGAAGGTGCAGGTCTGTAGACGGATCATTGTCCAGAGTCTGTGCATCAGCTCCCACAGGCTCTGGGGAAAAGGGTACCACCTCCTGGTGGTAGGTGATAGCTGGGCGCCGGTGAGATGTAGCGCCACCTGGTGTTGACTCTCGCAGCACCCGGATGGCTTTGTCTTTAAATTGTGCAAAGTCCAGATCATGATTTTGCAGAGCCATTATGCGTAGCTGGGTTCGGTGGGCGCTGGACAGTAGACCCTCAATAAACTGCTCAGTTAACAGTCTGTTCTCATCATGCACACTGTCGGGGTCTACCTGTTTGATGGCCCTCAGCGCCTCCTGCAGGTTTAAAGCATAGTCCCTCACACTGTCCTGCGAACGTTGTTTGCACCCATAAAACTTCATTTTTATCTCAGCCGTATTGCGGGTGTCAAAAGTGTCCTTTAGACGGGCCAGTATCTCTTTCACAGTCCCTTTGTCTCTTTGTCCCTGGTTGACCAGGACTTTACTTCTCTCTGGGCTGCACCAATCAACTGGCCTATGAGGATGCTCACTTTCTGCTCCTCGGACAGGGGGTATACTTTAAATAAGCTGCTCAGTCTTTCTTTAAAGTCACTCAGGGTGTGTGACTCTCCTGAGTACTGGGGCAACCACGCCGCTCCCGGTATATTTGGCATGGAGAACGGCATCACTGCGGCAGCGGCCGCACTGGCGGTTGAAGTTCCCTCCATATTGGGCGTCTGCTTCCCCCCTAGTGAACAGTGACCTACCTTCTTTCACTTTTCTTCCTTAGGCTGCAGTTCCGCAGGCGATGGTCTCCATTGAGGACCTGGCGTCACTTGCTTCGGACGTCAGCACTCGCTGGGGCTCCTTCCAGGACCTGGCGCTGCGTCAGTGCGTGAGGTGGGGCTTGGTCTTCGCGTGCTTCCAGTGGTTACGCCCCTCTTCTTCCCGAGCAGCGATCCGGAAATGGCGGCCAATGGCGGGAAACAGCGGTAATTGTTGGGAAAACTTCACCACGGTATGCGACACAGTTCGTGAAGGCACACAGTACCCGGTGGTAACGGGTACGTAATCCTGCCGACTACGCCAAAGTTGACGCGCCCCCTGGACCGTGGGGTACCCTGAGCCGGGCCGGTAGTTGCTGGGGGTTGTAGTCACCATGGCGGTGACCCGGTCCGTGACCCAGGTGGTCAATCTAAGGGTAGTTTATATATAGGTTTATATAATGTCCGACTACGCCACCTGTGGAATGCGGTCAATAGGAACCGCCGCTGCGGAACAGCCCTCTGAAGCTGGTGGTATGCAGTCCCAGGGTCTTTACTCATGGCAATTATACAGGCCCCAACGGGAGTACTGGCTAGTAATAAGGGTCCGGTCGGTCTGGGAGCAAGCATAGAGTCCCCCTGGCCAGGTGGAGTTGCAGGCCTGCCGTTCTTACTATGCTCTTTGGCTATCCTGCTTATAGCTGTGTTGTAGCCCACATCCCTGAGTCTAATGTGCTGTGCTCACCCGTATGGCTGGCAACTCGGGCCTTGTGGATTCCTCGCTCCTCTGTGGTGGTACTGGTCCCTTTGTGCTGCTGAGCCTCCGGGCTTCTGATGGGGCCAGGAGACGTGCAATCTCCTGCCCTGCGGTATCTGCTGCTGGGTTTGCAATCCCCACAGCCTCGGACTCCGGTGTCCGGTACTCTGTGTATACTGGCCAGGACGAGCTATCTCCAGCTCCAGTCCCTGGCTCCTTGCTCCTTCGTGTCCACAACTCGACTCCTCACACTGAACTTTCTAACCCCGCCTCCAGACCCAGTTGCCAAGGGGAGGGGTCTCCCCTTTCTGGCCTGGAGCCAGGAAAGTGTTGCATGTATTGTGTTCCTGACCAGGAAACCCCTGCTTGCCTCCAGACATGGCATTACCTCTTTTAAGGGAGGCAATACCACTGTGGCAATCAGACCCTCTGGGATGCCAAAGGTGGCCTCCAGACACTCAGGACCGGGTTTCTCAGGATAAGAGGTGTGGAATGAACGAACCAATCTGGGAGCACTCACCTCTGATGCTGAAACCCACATCCTCTCCTCTGGACCATAGCCTTTCCAGTGCACCAAGTATTGTAGAGAACGACGTTGGAGACGAGAATCTACAATCCTCGAAATCTGGAACTCCAGATTACCATCCTCCATTACTGGGGGAGGTGGTAGAGGCGAGGGCTCAAGAGATTCCACATACTTTTTGAGTAAGGACCTATGGAACACGTTGTGGACCTTAAACGCCTGAGGAAGTTCAAGACGAAATGCTGCTGGGCTGCCGAGATGGGACTGTATGAGTCTTCAACACTGAAAAATCAAAGTTTACTGAATTTCATGAATGCAGAGGAGGCGAGGGAGTATTTTGGGGTCTTGGTGTGCTGGATAATGCTCTTGTAACCTGTGTGGAGTCAATACTGCTAAAGGTATGGAAAGAAGGATCAAATGAGAACTTTAAATGCTGGCGATAATGTCATGCAAGGCGTGGGAAAGACTTAGTGCAACACAAAGGGAAGGGGGAAAGGGAGCCCAGACTCTAGGGAAAGGAGGGAAAGTGGAGACCTCCTATGTTGATGTAGCATCACCCTATCTCCCCTAATGTCCCTGTACTGGCTCTTAACCAATTTCCGCATTTGTACCTTGCCCTATCTTTCCTTGGCATTTGGCTCAAGCTAGGGAAGGAAGGCGATGAGCACTAGTCGATCTCCACTAAACACTATAGACAACAAGGAAGGACAAACAGCGGAAAAGTGCTTAGCTTTAGATGACTCCAGACAAATGCACAAACATGTCCTCAAGCTCCACAGAGGAAAAGGTACTGCCGGCACCTCCCTCTAGAACACACCAGGTATTTATACACCCAGGCCAGGGAGTTAATTAGCCAGATAGAGTTAGCTGCTGGGTCCTAGAGATAGCCTCTAAGGAGATGTCTGTAATGCCAAACGTAGAGATCTTCTGCAACCAACTGCAGGGCGACTGTCTGTTACCTCTGACACACTTGTGACAGTGAGAATCCAATCAGCGGCCACACTGGGCTAGTGAGGTCTCTCCCTATCTCCCCATGGTCCCAAGCTGGGATTTAGTACCAGGTTCACTTTTTAATAACCAGTCTTGTATGTACATTGTTGCAGACAATTTTACTGTACCATAGCCATAGATTAAAAGATGTACTTATAAAAGGTTCAGATCAGGTGGCTGATCAAGGTGTATGCAGAAAGAAGCTAGTTCTTCCTGGTCCCATTCCCAATGGGTTGAGGAAGCATGGACTGGTAATTTTCTTCTGCAACATTCAAAGGTCTGATATAGGGGATCCTGGGAATCATAAGATGACCCTAAGCCAGAGATGGAAGGGGCCCCATTGTAGTTTGCCTTGGGGCCTCCTCATATTTGTATTTGTCTGTATCAATGCGTTATATCCATTCAAACAACAAATCTTAGATAATACAATAGCTATAAAGTCCAAAGTCTGCTCTCAATAATGGGAGTTCAAGAGTTCATCAATAGTAATGCAAGAAAAAAAAAATAATACTGTGATGACTTGGTGTGCACATATTTTCCCGAAGAATATAAATTTTAGATTCTTTAATATATTTAAGTCTGAGTTTTCTTCACTTTTGCCTATCTTGTTATAAGCTAGCTGCTATGTGTTAACACTAAGTAGCAGAATGAACCAATCCATGGCCAGCTTTATCCATTGGATAAATTTAAGGCAGTGGCCCAAAATCATCAAGACTGGTCATTTTCCCTTCACCCATGACAGCACACCTGAGATAGGGATCCGCCCACCAAGGACAAGAAACCTACTGAAATAAAAGAATGGTACCTCTCTCCCACATCAATTGGTTTCCTGTTCTTGATGGGAACCTGATTCTGAAAGCTTGTCACGGTATCTGGAAGAGCAGCTGCGTGCCTGCAACGTCGGCCTTCAGGTGCTGAAAGTGTTGTCTACTGGTCTACTGGGGACTAAGGTGCGCGTGCGGGCTCGGGAAACAGATGCTTGACATATCTCCAGCCACCACGCCGCCCTGATCTTCTCGCGTTCTGGGAGATGGTGTGCCAGATGATGTAAGAGGGGAGTACAGGAAAATAATGATGTTGTGTTCCACTGATGTCACTGGTGTATGGCACACTGGGAATAGGCATGCCTAATGACATGAGCTGGAGGCGGGCCAGAGAAGACGGTGGTGGCACACTCAATTGGCATCACTAGAGCTGGGTGGAGACACGCCTTGAGGAATATTGCAGAGAGACAGGTGACCAGAAGTATGAAACCGGAGGAGGCGTGTCCAGGGAGGAGACCCTGTAGTGTTCCTTCATTCAAACTGAGGTCTGACCACAGGCAGAGCGCTTGTGCTCTGGCTATCCTTCCTGGTTATCATGGAGGATCAGCAGCAGCAGCCTCAACATTGTGGATACAGTGGGGGCAGCCGTTCAAGTGGCCGGAGCGGCAGCAGTCCCAGCCAGATAAGCACAGTGACTCTGTACTCCCTGGTATCCAAAACAGATAATTATTGTATCCCAAGTCAGCCTCCAAATCTGGTACCCTTGAAGTGACAGCAGATGGTGAGTGATATCGTGAATATTCACCATTTTAATAAGCCCCCTTTTTATTGTTTTTTGTCAATTGGGAAGGCCTAAAAAGCCAGTGTCAAAAGAAATAATAGAGAATGTGCCCTGTGTAAAATTCTGCTAACAGGTAACTGGCAGAAAAGACTCTGTTTGGCCTGTATACGGAAAACAAATTGTGAGGAAACTCCAAACTTCACCTCAAACCTTGCACCTGTCATCAGAGCGGAGGTGGAAGGCTCCCTTAAATCTCTATTGAAGAAAGGGAAGAAGAGATCTAGGGATATTTCTTCTGAGTCCGATATTTCCCTAGTTTCCAAAGGGGAATATGAATACGGATCATCCTCATCTTCTTCTTCAGACAGTGACAAAGGGGGAAGACCATGTTTTCCGATAGAGGATACGGACAAATTAATTAAGGCCGTTAGAGCAACTATGGGCCTTAAAAAGGAAAAAGATGCTAAATTCCTAGAAGGTGAAATGTTTGGGGGTTTGGAGCAAAGGAAGAAATCTACCTTTCCTGTTAATAGCAAAATACATAAGCTTATTAACAAGGAATGGAAGAAGTCAGAAAAAATGGGACCCTACTCTCATCTTCAAAAAGGTGATATCCTTTTGAAGATAAGGATATTGAGCTGTGGGATAAAGTCCCCAGAATAGACATGGAAGCGTCAAAATCCTCAAAAACAGGGCCGGCTCCAGGTTTTCGTGGGCCCTGGGCGAAAGAGTCTCAGTGGGCCCTTTTTAACACATACCACAATTCATAATGCACAGATATGGCAGAGAAATATATATAGTACAATATACAATATTTCATTACATGAGTGATATCTATTGTAAATTCTACAGCATCTCAGAAGCCAGCCAATCCTCACAGTGCACAGTGCAGACCGGACAGTATAGTCCTCCATACAGTATTATGAGTAGAGATGAGCGTTGTTCTACTCGAACTGTTCGCCAATCTCAAATTCGAGCTGTTTTGGGCGGTGTTCGAGCCGTTCGGCGAACACGAACAATTTGAGAAAAATTCGGCTGTTCGAGGTTATGTTCGATAACTGTTCGTGCACCAAAATCATAACTGGATTTTTTCTCAGTAATGATGAAAATTAATGTTAATACGCAGTTTGAGTGTACAGCGGGGTGGGGGGAGGGGCAGGGGATGGATCTCTGCAGGAACAATGAAGATCTCCATTTTTTTTTCTCTTTCCCGCATTTGCAGTGGGGAGGTGCAATCTGTCAGCCTATCAGCAGCGCACACACGGAGCGAAGTGCTTTTTTTCACACAAGCAAGGGCATGTGTCATTGGCAGTGTATGTCACATGTCCTTGCCCTATAAGACCAAGCCATTTTCCCCGTCGCCACCATTTTCTCACTGCTGCAGCTGCGTGTTAGACGGCACCGCTGTTGCTGTGTGCGCTATACCTTGTTAATTTCAAGCCAATTTTCGCACAAATATACAGATAGCTTGGGAGTAGGGAATAGTTGTGATTGCAGTCCTTTTAAGGACTAGGTTACAGCATTTCCTACGACTTTTATCAGGGAGGTCTGTGCTCTTAAATAGATAGGTTGTGGGAGTAAAGACTAATTGTAATTGGAGTCCTTTTCAGGACTAGGTTACATGAGTTCCTATCAGTTTTTGCCAGGCAGGTCTGTGCCAGTGCTGTGCAAGTTTTTTTCACAGCATTTGGCTGAATCTAGCAAAGCTAATCCTTTTTGGCCTATTGCAGAGTGTGTTAGTCAGTGGAGTAGCCTATCTGTGTTGCAAGATATAACACCTGTGTATAGAATACCAATTTTTTTACTGCACCTAGTGAAGTAAAATCTTTTGGGCATAGCATCATTCTATTAGTCCATCTATACTGACCTCCATCAGGTTGCAAACTGAATATAATTTTTTTCTGCATCTAGCTCTGAAAAAATATTTGGGCTTCTAGCAGTGTGTGGGACTTGGTCTATTAGTCCATCTATACTGACCTCCATCAGGTTGCAAATTAAAAATAATTTTTTTCTTCATTTAGCTCTGAAAAAATATTTGGGCTTCTAGCAGTGTGTGGGACTTGTTCTATTAGTCCTTCTATACTGACCTCCAGCAGGTTGCAAATTGAATATAATTTTTTTCTGCATCTAGCTCTGAAAAAATAGTTGGGCTTCTAGCGGTGTGTGGGACTTGGTCTATTAGTCCATCTATACTGACCTCCATCAGGTTGCAAATTAAAAATAATTTTTTTCTGCATCTAGCTCTGAAAAAATATTTGGGCTTCTAGCAGTGTGTGGGACTTGGTCTATTAGTCCATCTATACTGACCTCCATCAGGTTGCAAATTAAAAATAATTTTTTTCTGCATCTAGCTCTGAAAAAATATTTGGGCTTCTAGCAGTGTGTGGGACTTGGTCTATTAGTCCATCTATACTGACCTCCATCAGGTTGCAAATTAAAAATAATTTTTTTCTGCATCTAGCTCTGAAAAAATATTTGGGCTTCTAGCGGTTTGTGGGACTTGGTCTATTAGTCCATCTATACTGACCTCCATCAGGTTGCAAATTAAAAATATTTTTTTTCTGCATCTAGCTCTGAAAAAATATTTGGGCTTCTAGCAGTGTGTGGGACTTGGTCTATTAGTCCATCTATACTGACCTCCATCAGGTTGCAAATTAAAAATAATTTTTTTCTGCATCTAGCTCTGAAAAAATATTTGGGCTTCTAGCGGTGTGTGGGACTTGGTTTATTAGTCCATCTATACTGACCTCCATCAGGTTGCAAATTAAAAATATTTTTTTTCTGCATCTAGCTCTGAAAAAATATTTGGGCTTCTAGCAGTGTGTGGGACTTGGTCTATTAGTCCATCTATACTGACCTCCATCAGGTTGCAAATTAAAAATAATTTTTTTCTTCATTTAGCTCTGAAAAAATATTTGGGCTTCTAGCAGTGTGTGGGACTTGTTCTATTAGTCCTTCTATACTGACCTCCAGCAGGTTGCAAATTGAATATAATTTTTTTCTGCATCTAGCTCTGAAAAAATAGTTGGGCTTCTAGCGGTGTGTGGGACTTGGTCTATTAGTCCATCTATACTGACCTACATCAGGTTGCAAATTAAAAATAATTTTTTTCTGCATCTAGCTCTGAAAAAATATTTGGGCTTCTAGCAGTGTGTGGGACTTGGTCTATTAGTCCATCTATACTGACCTCCATCAGGTTGCAAATTAAAAATAATTTTTATCTGCATCTACAGTACCTCTGAAAAAATATTTGGGCTTCTAGCAGTGTGTGGGACTATTTGTATTAGTCCATCTATACTGACCTCCATCAGGTTGCAAATTCAAAATAATTTTTTTCTGCATCTAACCCAGCCAATAGTTTTGGCCTAATACCACAGTTTGGCCACTCAGCTCTGCTCGGTTACCATCCATTGTTTTTTTGTGCAAACAACTCCAGAGTTGTGAATTAGTTAACCACCAAAATGAGTGGAAAAAGGCCTGCTGCTGGTGGAAAGGGGAATAGGCATGTTGGGAAGGGGAAAAAAGGTTGTGTCCGTGGGGTAGGTGTTAAAGCAACAGTAACATCTGCAGAAGAAAGACCATCTTCCAGCCAAACTAAAATGTCTACTTCTTTTAGCAGACAATGTGATAAGATCCCTTTCTTACGGCCACGCCAATGGCTACAAATTCCAGATGAGGCACAAAAACAGCAGGTGCTTCAACGGATATCAAGTGCTCCTTTAAGTGGGCTCTCCTCCACATCAACTTCAACATCACAAATACTCCAGTCCTCAAAGGTGTCACCCAAATCGCACTTGCTTCCTCACAGCTCCCAAATCTCCAGCTGCCCGTCTGAGTATGAGGTAGAACAGATGGTTGAGTCTGCAGAGCTGTTTACTCATACTATAGCCTGGGAATCAGAGGTCGACTCCAGCGCTTCTGTGAATCCAGACGAGGAAATGATCTGCACTGATGCCCAGAATCTTTATGAGTCGGATCCAGGACCAGACGCAGAAGGTTCTGACCATAATGTAGACCCTCATTCCCAAACTGTAACTCCTGTTGGTGGAGACAATGAGGAAGACGATGATAAGACTCAAATACCTGATTGGAGCGACAACTTTAGTTTTTTGTCAGGGCAGGAACAGGTTGGCTCTGAGGACGACGGGTATGATAACGCACAGGGTGATGATGATGAGGTCGGAGATCCCACTTACTGTCAACCCACAGTCAGCCAAGAGATGAGGTCAGCAGAGGAGGTGGAGGAAGATGCTAGTGACGACGAGGTCAGGTTGCGCCTTCCTGGACAGAGACATAGTACTGGAAGCACGTCAACAACTGCATCCTCAAACACAACTCTGCCTCTCACCACAAGTCGTGGTGGCTCTTCAGGTCGCATGGGTGCTAAGCCTTGCATAGCCTGGGCATTTTTTCAGATCGATAAAGATGACCCAACTCGTGTTATCTGTAACATTTGTCAGCAAAAGCTAAGTAGAGGCCAAAAAATACATAGTTTGAGTACTTCATGCATGAACCGGCACATGGACATGAAGCATAAGTTGCAGTGGGAAGCTCAGTGTGCTACAATGCGGCCTAGCCGGCCGGGCCAATCACCGTCTGCCATATCTTGTGCATCCGCGGCCTCTTCATCCTCTGTGACTGGGGGGACAGCAGTCACACCTGTTTTGGGGCGCAGACCTGCCACCTCTTTACCCGCAACAGCCAGCGTGATTGGCAGGTCATCATTTTCTTTGGAGGTGGTAACACCAGCTGGTGTTGAGCGCTGTCCGACATCGATAGCACCACCTTTGGATCAAGGCAACCTAACATGTCCGCCTGCATCTTCCTCACAGACCGGCAGTTTGCCGGGGACACCCTTATCAACCCCGTCTAAGCACAATAGCCAGCCCTCGGTCCCTCAGATGTGGACAAGTAAAATACCATTTCCTCCTAGCCATGAGAAAGCTAAGAGGTTGAATTTCACCATCTGCAAGCTCTTGGCTACAGAAATGCTGCCTTTCCGCCTGGTGGACACAGAGGATTTTCGAGACCTTATGTCCGTCGCAGTGCCCCAGTACCAGATGCCCAGTCGGCACTACTTCTCAAAGAAAGGTGTGCCTGCGCTCCACCAGCATGTCGCACACAACATCACCGCTTCTTTGAGAAACTCTGTGTGTGACAGGGTGCATTTCACCACAGACACTTGGACGAGTAGGCATGGACAGGGGCGTTACATGTCGCTGACTGGGCACTGGGTAACTATGGTGACAGCAGGACAAGGGGCTGCTGTCCAAGTCTTGCCGTCCCCACGAGTTGTGCGTCAATCCTCTTTATGTCAAAGTTCCTCCACTGCTTCTGCCTCCTCAACCTCCTCTCGGTCTTCCACCTGCACCCAAAGCCTGTCTGGTCATGCCACAAGCTTTCTAACTGCGCAGAAGGGATCCTGCACACCTCCTTACTATGCTGGCAGTAGGGCTCAACGTCATCAGGCGGTTTTTACATTGAAATGTCTGGGAAATGTGAGTCACACAGCTGAGGAGTTGTGGTCAGCTCTGGAGAACCAATTTCATGAATGGTTGTCTCCACTGGACCTGAAACCAGGGAAGGCCGTGTGCGACAATGCTGCAAACCTGGGTGCGGCCCTTCGCCGGGGCAATGTCACACACGTGCCTTGTATGGCTCACGTGTTGAACCTGGTTGTCCAGCAATTTTTAGCCCACTATCCCAGACTAGATGGCCTTCTGCAGAGGGCACGGTCGCTGTGTGCTCACTTCCGCCGTTCGCATCCCGCAGCTCAGCGACTTACATCTCTACAGAAGTCGTTGGGCCTGCCACTTCACCGGCTAAAATGCGATGTGCCTACCCGGTGGAATTCAACTCTGCACATGTTGCAGCGACTGTGGCAGCACCGACAAGCCCTGGTGCAATACGTTCTGACGTATAGCCTGGGCCAACGAGATTCAGAGGTGGGGCAAATCACGCTGGAGGAGTGGTCTCAGATCAGGGACCTATGCACCCTTCTGCACAGTTTTGAAATGGCGACGAAGATGTTTAGTGCTGACGATGCCATTATCAGCATGACTATTCCGGTGATTTACATGCTGGAGCACATGTTAAACAGAATTCGGAGTCAGGTGGTGGCACAAGAGGAGGTGGAGTTGTATGCGGAAGGGCTAACATCTGCAAGGTCCAGACGGTCGGCAGCACCAAGGCGGCAGGCATGTGAGGGTGGGGGAGATGGTTTTACCAGGGCGCATGGTAGCAGCCAAACTAGTGAGGAAGGTGCAGGAGCCCAGGAAGAAGTGGAGGATGAACTGATGGAAGACTCATCAGATGAGGGAGACCTTGATCACATTTCTGTTGTGCGAGGTTGGGGGGAGAGGACAGAGGAAGGAAGCATGATTGTTACCTCGCCACCAACACAACAGGGACTTGGTGCTCCTGGATGCGCAACACACATGAGTGCCTTCTTGCTGCACTACCTGCAACATGACCCTCGAATTGTGAGAATTAGAAATAATCCTGACTACTGGGTTGCCACACTGTTAGATCCCCGGTACAAAAGTAAATTTGCAGAAATTATTCCTGCCATAGAAAGGGATGCACGCATGCAGGAGTATCAGCAGAGACTGTTGCAGAATCTTACATGTGCTTTTCCACAAAATACCAGTGGTGCACGTAGTGAATCTCACAGTTCCAACTTGCCAACCGTGGGACCGTCAAGTGTTCAGCACTCAAACCGTAACAGAACCACAGTATCTGCTGGTAACATCAATTTTGCGGAATCATTTCACCACTTTTTTAGCCCATCCTTTGCAAGGCCACAGGAGACAAGAAGTCTGACACATAGTCAACGCCTAGAGACGATGGTACAGGAGTATCTCCAAGTAAACATTGAAGCCACGACTGTGTCACTGGACCCTTGCTCTTTTTGGGCTTCCAATCTGGATAAATGGCCGGAGCTAGCCACTTATGCCTTGGAGATCTTGTCATGCCCCGCAGCCAGCGTTCTGTCTGAACGTGTGTTCAGCGCTGCTGGTGGTGTGCTGACAGATAAGCGCACGCGGCTCTCCACTGATAATGTAGACAGACTCACGTTCATAAAGATGAACAAATCATGGATCCGAAACGACTTTTCTACCCCTGTGTCATCCTGGGGAGAGTAAAAGCTTGATGATTGGTTAAAATCACCCTACCAACCGTTTTAAGCTTTCAAATTACTAATCATGTTTATCTGTATCTTGACTGGAAAATAATTTGGGCTTTGTAGCAGTGTGCAGCACTGATCCTATTAGGCCATCTATACTAAAGCTTCACCAGATTTAATATTAAAAATAATTTTTAGCTGCATCTAGCCCGGAAAATAATTTTGGGGCTCCGAGATGCGCAAGGCACATAAGTGCCTTCTTGCTGCACTACCTGCAGCATGACCCTCATATTGTCAGAATTCGAAGTAATCATGACTACTGGGTTGCCACACTCTTAGATCCCTCAAACTTTTCGATCAACCTTTTCATTTTAATAAAGACCAAAAAAATGGTCATTTTTGAAATTATAAGCATTAGCAGGTTGTTAGAAACTGAAATCAAACAGTTTTCAACTCAAAACTTTATGCTAGGTGATGTTACATTTTCACATAGGACCCCTTGTTCGAAAGGAGCTTCTGAACTCTCTCGTCCATTGAATTTGTCAGGTTTTGGATGGTTTCTGCTTCAATTGTTTTGCATGAGGACAGAATACCCTCCCAGAGCTGTTGCTTAGATGTGAACTGCCTCCCGCCATCATAGACACTCCTTTTTATGATGCTCCAAAGGTTCTGAATGGGGTAGAGGTCAGGGGAGCATGGGGGTCACACCATAAGTTTGTCCCCTTTTATGCCTATATCAGCCAGAGATGCAGATGTTTTATGTGCAGCATGAGATGGTGCATTATCATGCAAAAAAATGATCTTGCTGTGAAATACACGGTTCTTCTTCTTGAACCATGGCAGGAAGTGCTGTTTGAGAAAATCCACATACATTATGGAGTTCATCTTTAGCGCCTTCAGGGATCCTAAAGGGGCCGACAATCTCTCTCCCCATGATTCCAGCCCAAAACATTACTCCACCTCCCCCTTGTTTGCGTGGGGTGTCCATCAACCAGCCATCCTCCACTCCATCCATCTGGACCATCGAGCGCTGCACGGCACTCATCCGTGAACAAAACAGTTTTGAAATCAGTTTACATGTAATGTTTGGCCCACTGGAACCGTTTCTGCTTGTGTGAAGTGGATAGAGGAGGTCGACAGGATGGCGCATGCACAGCTGCAAACCTCTGAAGGACCCTGCATCTTGTTGTTCGGGGGACGTTGGAGGCACAAGCAGCTTCAAAAACTTGTCTGCTGCTATGACAAGGCTTTTTTGCCGCTGCTCTTTCAACCTGACGTAATTGCCTGTAGGAAAGAGTCCTCAATTTGCCCTTATCAGCACGCACACGTGTGTACTGTGAATCAGCTACATACTTCTTGATTGCCAAGACACTTCATCCTGATCATCGCACAATGTTGATTGTAGTCATGCCTTGACCTAAACACTCCACAATTTGTTGCTTCTCAGCAGCCGACACATCCTTTTTCTTTCCCATTTTGGCAGAAAATGTAGGCTGCTTAATAATGTGAGAGAGCCTTCTTAAGTAGCCTTGCCTTTCATTGGACACACCTGCCAAACTAATTAGCACAGGTGTCTGCAATTGCTTACAGTGATATAAAGAGCCCTGACACACATCACCATCAATGAGTTTAACTGACAAACAAACAAATTCTTCCCTTATCACTCCTAAACACTTTTTGTATAATAATTTGGAACGCAGTGTACATGTGCTTTTCCACAAAACACCAGTGGTTCACGTAGTGAATCTTACAGTTCTAACTTGCCAACCGTGGTCTGTATGGAGTTGTTCAATAAAGGGCCCAAAATTAAGATAACATAGATGGGAGAGGTCTCTATGAATAGGAATTCCTAAGTATTTGATACCCTGTGAGGGCCAGGCAAAGGGAAAGTTGGACTGGATGGAATCCTATATGGATTTGGGGAGGGAGACATCGAGGGCCTCAGACTTCGCTGCATTGATTTTAAAATTTTACCATGTAACAAAGTGATCTATTTCAGCCATAACAGCATGGATGGATATATGTGATTGAGTGATATATACTAGGACATCATCAGCAAATAGAGAGCACTTGTACTCGGTGCCTCCCACCTCAATCCACCTAATATTGGGGTTATGGCGAATTGATGAGAGCAGGTGCTCCGTCACTAGGATGTATAAGAGAGGGGACAGAGGACATCACTGCCTTGTCCCATTGGTGATTGTGAAAGGTGATGAAAATGTTCTGACGCACCCCCTGGGCCTTGGGACACCCGGAGCCGGACCCTTTTTGGTGGATGCTGGTGGTTGTAGTCTTCGTGGCGGCGACCCAGTTCCGTGGCTCAGGGCGGTCAAACCAGTGGCGGAACTATTTATGTGGTTTTGATGTTTAAATGTCCGACTACGCCACCCGTGGATTGCGGTCAGAGTGAACCGCCGCTACAGGGCAGACCACTGAGGCTGGTGTTGTGGGTGCAGCAGAGCGTAGCATAACTCCCCACGGGAGGAGTATAGCCTCAGGGCAGTGTATGCGGAGGATGGGGGTGATGGTGCAGGGCAGCAGCAGTAACGACACGGAGTCAGTGATGCAGTTCAGGGCCTTTACTCACAGTTCTTATTATCCAGACCACGTCTGCAGGTAACGGCTGCCCACGTCGTACTGTGCTCACCAGGTGAGGGGCTCAGACAACTCCCAGATAACTTTGGAGCACTTCACAGGACCCCCTTTGTGTGTCCTTTGTCTGGCCTTTCTTACCAACACTTCTGTCCGGCTGCCTCGGGCCTCCTCTTGGTAAACTTGGCGCCAGTTTCCCTGACCCTATGTGGTGCCTTCCTAGCGGGTGTAGCGAGGGGCTGCGCCACATAAAATGTCAGAGCCTCCGGTTTCTAGCTGAGGGTCGTTTCCTGCCTCCACTAGTTCGGGGACCGGTCTCCCCCTTTGGCCTGACCCCTCCACGCAGGTGGATTCGGGCGTGCGGTGGCGACTCGCCCGTCCGCACCCCTGGGATCCCTTCATTCCTCGTTCCTGGAGCCTTCTCCGCTCCTCTTCCTTCCTTCTCCCTCTTCCAGGCCTGGGCCTCTGTTACTAGGCCCGCCTCCGGAGCAGAGCTCATGCAGAGCCCCTGCTCCCTGCCACTTCTGCTCAGACTTCTCTGCACTGAACTAAGATGGTGCCCACCTTTTATACTCCCTTCTCAATGCACCCAGGAACTGCTTCCTCCCTGCTCCTGCACTACAGGGTTCCCCTTCCTCAGTGTTCCCTCCCCCCACTCCAGCCAGGGACAGGGACTGTCGTGCCCATCTCAGGGGCATATTGGTCGCCCTGCCCCACGGCAATGTGGTGTAATGCATGCAGGTGTCGGGTCCTGATCCACACTCCATCCTTACCTGAGAGTGAGATATCACACCTCTGGGTGAGGTGCAATACGTCTGTAGCAATCGAGCCCTCAGGGTGCTACAGTTCCATTTATCTTCAGCCTAGGTGACGTATTGCGATACAGGGCCGTGATTTTGGCTATAAAAGGGTCCCCTAGACCCCTACCCCAAGCTTTTTAAGAGAATCATATATGGCGTGCCAGGAGACTCTATGGAATGCTTTCTCAGCATCCAACGAGAGTATCTAATTACAAATTTTTAACTGCATCTAGCCCAGGAAATACTTTTTGCCTAGTAGCAGTGTCTGCTAGTGAGCGGATTATCCCGGCTGTTAAGCAAGCTGCACCACCTGTAGTTTAGACACTTAATTTTTTCAAAGGAAATGCTTCGGGACCATGGGATACTTAGTGAAGAGCATCAGGAGGCACCCCAAGGCATAGGGGCTGGGACTGGCAGTAGGATGCCTTGCGGTGGACAGCCGAGCTCGATCCTTATAAAAGCTTTTTAACTGCAGCAGCTTTAGTGGACGCTACTGGAGCTGGAATTACCGCGGCTGCTGGCAAGAGACTTGCCCTCCAATAGATCCTTGTAAATGGATTTAAAGTGTATTCATTCAAATTAGAGAGACAATTTAAATTAAAAAGCTTAGAGCTGCCTCCACCACAGGGGGGCTCGCTCGACCCACCAGCGGACACGCACCAGTATTGGGAGAGGGGGGCTGGCCGTCAGGGTTCACCGCGGCTCTGGCACAAACCCGGCGACACGGAGGTGGCACGGGCAGGAGCGGACTGGCCGTGTCGGCTTCTCACTTTTTGGATTTTAGAAGGGCATGACATGCCTATATCTGTGTCTCCCCCTCCTTTTACTCCTCCACCTCTTTTATTTTCGCATGACTATATGTACTTGTCACTTTTGCATGTGTTAGTTATGTCTTCTGAGCAGTTTGTCAGCTTTTGGACACCTTTGAAGGTGTTTTCTATGTGTTTCTATGTGTTTTTGTTTGCCTGCCATTGGTTTTAACGGTGTTCGAAGGTGTTCGACGAACAGTTCGACGAACAGTTCGGCGAACACACGGGTGTTCGACGAACCGAACCGAACTCGAACACTACGGGGGTGGCTCAACACTAATTATGAGCCCCATATAATGCTTCATACAGAATGGACCATATATAATGCTCCACACTGAACAATGGACCTCATATAATACTCCATACAGAATACTGGCCCCCATATAATGCTCCATACAGGATACTGGCCCCCATATAATGCTCCATACAGGATACTGGCCCCCATATAATGCTCCCTACAGAATACTGGCTCCCATATAATGCTCTATATGGGATACTGGCTCCCATATAATGCTCCATACAGAATATTAGCCCCCATATAATGCTCCATATGGGATACTGGCCCCAACATAATGCTCTATACAGAATACTAGCCCCCACATAATGCTCCGTGTGGGATACTGGCCCCTATATAATGCTCTTTACAGAAAACTGACCCCCATATAATGCTCCATGCAGAATACTGGCCCCCATATAATGCTCCATGCAGGCTGGGTCCCATATAATGCTCCATGCTCTATAAGCCCCATATAATGATCCATGGGCCCCATATAACGCTCCATGCAGGCTGGGCCCCATATAATGCTCCATGCCGGCTGGGCCCCATATAATGCTGCATGCAGTATGGGCCCCATATAATGCTCCATGTTGTATGGCCCCCATATAATGCTGCAGGCTGTATGGGCCCCATATATTTCTGCAGGCTGTATGGGCCCCCATATAATGCTACAGGCTGTATGGACCCCCATATGTTGCTGCATGCTTCCATACATAATAAAATAAAAAAAATTAAATACTCACCTCACCTCTCCTCTCCTGCTGCTGCTGCTCTGCTCTGGACTCCTCAGCTTCGCCGTCTTCCCGCTCTCTGCGATGTAACTGCTTAGCAGAGGGCGCACTGGAAAGACGTCATCGCGCCCTCTGACCTGAGACATCACAGTCAGGAGATGCGGAAGAGGCCAGAGCTGCGGGGAACGTGGAGAGGTAAGTATTATGCCGGCCGGCGCCCTGGGCAAGCGGGGAGGGGGCTCACTTGCGGGTGCTGGAAATGGACTTCTCTGCTCACAGGCCCCATAGCCAGGGTGATCGACGTCGAGTGGACCCCCCACCTGCTCAGGCCCCAAGCACTTGCTGGGGTGCACCGGGTGCTGATACCGGGCCTACTCAAAGACATCAGCCATACTCTTTGAGGATACTGGTATTTTAAGAGA
Source organism: Phyllobates terribilis (assembly GCF_046119375.1). Lineage (NCBI taxonomy): Eukaryota > Metazoa > Chordata > Amphibia > Anura > Dendrobatidae > Phyllobates > Phyllobates terribilis. The sequence continues at coordinate 1,019,982,499 of NW_027362761.1, forward strand.
CCCTCTGGACAAGAAGGCAGAGGGGTACTTGAGACACACATGGAAAGCTGCAGCGGGGGGTTTAAAACCAGCAATTGCAGGGACCTGTACCGCTTGTTCCCTAATGATCTGACTGCAGCAATTAGAAGAACAACTGAAGGATAATGTGACACAGGCACTTTAGATGCAGTGACACAGAAACACAGAGCAGCCAGTACAGGGTTAATAAACAAGGGAGGAATTTATTGTAACAGGGTCTAACTCCACGCAGGGAGTAACAGGGGAAATATGGGGACAACAAGAGGAGTAGCAGGTAAAAGGCTATAACCGACAATCCACAGTTTGGCTAGATGTAGCAGTGTCGAGACGGTTGTAATCGGCAGTTTTACACTTAGCTGACTGTTGTTCCCCACAAGGCCGTTGCCGGCTGATGCCGGTGTTATTTTCTTCTGGCTTCCCTGCCTAAACAATGCTCCATCTTCTGGTGGCAGCGTGCGGTCTCCGGTTTGACCCGCTGAGCCCCTAGTTCATAACACTGCACCTCACTTGCTCGGCTCCAATGCTCCATCTTCTGGTGGCAGCGGGCGATCTTTGGTTTGACCCGCTGAGCCCCTAGTCCATAACACTGCACCTTACTTGCTCGGCTCCATGGACCCTGCGTCTCTTCTCCCTCTAGTCGGCTTGACTCCTCCAGTCCACTGCACTCGGATCTTGCTCCAAGTACTGTAGCCAGGAGCCTGAACCCTCTCACACTGCTCTGCTGAGCAGGACCCAGCTCAGCTTTCTCGCGCAAATGTCCTCGTCTCTTCCTCTGTTTAGCCATGCCACCAGTTCCCCGGTCACCTGACCTCCCAGCTCTCACTCTGGACACGCCCCCAGCTTCCCAGTCACCTGACTCCTGTGCTCGCAGTCTGTCTTCCCCCAGCAACCAGAGGCACGGCCCTGGCAGTTCTGGATCCCTTGCTCTGAAAGTACATACACCCCGGTCTTCCCCCTTACACTCCCGCTCTCCTTTAACTCGCCATTCCACAGTCGAGAGTTCCTTCATCAAACGTTCACATTCTTGGATTTTCTGGACGATATGGTACCATATGAATTGATCTTGTTCGTAACGGTGAGGACGCACTCCTGATGTTGTCCGTTCTGATTGGCGTAACTCAGTTTGACCGATGGGGGGTTGCAGGGTCACTCGGATTTTCAATCTCCGCCTGCCCGGTGGCTTCAACCGATGTTCCCTCTCTGCCTGCACTGGGGACTGCAGGTAATCGAGTGCTGGGGCTCGGAGGTAGAATCAACAACTCTTCTTCGTCCACATCGTGGCTTGGGGCAACTGTGACAGGACCCTCTCTAGAAGCAGGTGATCCTTCTTCATCTTCGTCATCTTTAGACAGAAAGGGCCGCAGCATACTACGATGAACCACTCTGGTAGGGCCCATTTCCTTGAGGGTGGTAAGGAGTAGTCCATGACTTCTCAAACCTGTACAATCGGTGCAGCTCTTCCATCACCCAGCCCTGGAAGCAGGCGCCTTGATCGGAATGGATCCTCTGTGGGCAGCCGTACACCCAAATGACGTCTCGGCAGATGGCCTGCGCAGCTGATTCGGCAGTCTGGTCTCTGGTCATTGTCACCACCGCAAACTTTGTGAAGTGGTCACCAGGCAATGTTCATACCCGAGATGCGCTGGTCCAACAGTCAAATAGTCGATCATCAGCACCTCCAATGGGGCAGAAGTCACAATGGTTTGTATGGGGACCCGCTGCTTCAGGGGCTTAACCAGCTCACAGCTCCGACATCTTTGACAAGCGTCTTCTATTGTTGCTCGCAGTCGGGGGTGATACACCAACCTCTGCAACCACTGAAATGTCTTCTCTGGTCCGAAGTGAGCCCCTAATTCATGAGCCTCCTTAGCCACTACTCCGACCAGCTTCTCTGGGATCACCACTTGCCAGGTGATTCCGAACTCTCACAGTAGCTGTACCCGTCGATACAGCCCGTCTTGCAAACAAAGTCTCCCCCATTGTCCCAGCATTTTCAGCGCCCCCGGGGACAGGGTACTCCTCTCTTCTCGACTGGGGACCTGTCTCAAAGCCACCCATTGAAGTAATTGGGCACCTTCTTTGTCAGTCTTTTGAAGTCGGAACCAGTCATCTCTTGGCTGCCCTAGCACTTGTTCTTCCTACGTTTCTCCGATCTGTCCCTTCGCTGCGACCAGCGGTCCCATGAAACTTCGGAAGCTAGGGACCTCATCCGCCTCCAAATCTTCATCGCGGTCATGATCAGGCCGATCATATGTCACTCTGAAGAGGGCGGCGGCATGAGTATTCTCTGCCTTAAACTGGTAGGCGATCTTATACCTGTACCTGGCCACGCGGACCACCCATCGCTGCTCCAGGGCCCCCAATTTCGCATTCTCCAGGTGAGCCAGCAGGTTGTTATCTGTTCTCACCAGTACTTCGGACCCGGTCAAATACTCTGCGAACTTTTCGGTCATTGCCCAAACCAGAGCCAGCAACTCTAATTTGAAAGAGCTATAATTATCTGGGTTCCTCTCAGAGTCGTGAAGGGAGCGACTGGCATACGCAATCATGCGCGCTTTCTCCTCCTGTACTTGGGATAACACGGCTCCCAGACCATGTAGGCTCCCATCAGTGTGGAGTATGAATAGTTGGGAGAAATCCGCATAGGCAAGTAATGGGGCCTCGGTCAGGGCCATTTTTAGGGCACGGAAGGCCATTTCCTGGCTGCATGTCCACCGAATCGCTTGTTTCTTGGAGCCCGCTGGCACTCCCTTAAGTAGCTCCAGCAAGGGGTTGGCTGTGCGGGTGAAGTTCTTCACGAATCTTTGGTAGTACCTGGCAAGTCCCAGGAAGGCCCGAACGTCCTTCACTGTCTTCGCGGAAGGCCACTCCTGTACGGCAGCCATTTTTTCCCGGGTGGGCCTGTCTCCTTCACCGGACACAGTATGACCGAGATATTCGATCTGTTTGCGGAACAGGTGGCGCTTCTGGGGCTTCACCTTTAGGCCATGACTCTGTAGGCGACTCAGTACTTGCTCCAGTTGCTGGAGGTGCTCCTCCAAGGTGGCGGCATAGACAATTATGTCGTCAAGATAAATCAGTGTCGCCTCAAAGTTCTAATTGCCCAAACACCTCTCCATCAGATGCTGGAACATCCCGGGGGTGTTAGTCAGGCCGAAGGGCATCCGATTGAACTCAAACAGTCCCATGGGTAATATGAACGCCTTCTTCACACGGTCATGTTCGGCCACGGGCACTTGCCAATACCCACTGGCCAGATCCAAGGAGGAGAAGTATCTTGCCTTCCCTAAGGAAGACAGGGACTCTTCGATTCGGGGTAGTGGGTAAGAGTCTCATACTGCACAGGCATTCAGTTGTCTATAGTCCACACAGAACCGCAGGGTCCCATCTTTCTTCCTGACCAGGACAATCGGGGCTACCCACAGACTCTGACTCTCCCGTATCACACCATTCTGTAACATATGGGCTAGCATCTCCTTAACCTCTTTATACATCTGGGGAGGTATCTGCCGGTATCTCTCCCACAATGGGGCAGCGCTCCCCAAGGGAATCTCGTGGGTAATGGCTTCGGTGCAACCAAAATCATCCTCGCGGCGAGCAAAGACTTCCTGATACCGCTCCAGTACATCCCCAACCTGCTGCACCTGTCGAGGTGAAAGTCCCGTCAATTCAGCCCGCATTTGTTCTAGGATTCTTTGTCCCCCCTTCGCACTAGCACGGTGGAATTCCAGCGGCACGATGACCGCCAGAGTCCAGGGGTCTCCTCATACAGCGGACAGCTGTACCACATCAGATCGCACCAACTTCTCTGGCATTCCCAGAATCTGGGCTATTTCCGCCCTGTGAGGGAGTGTGAGGTCACCTTCGCCCAGATTAACGCACCGCACTATAACATTGCCACCCTGGACGGTGGTCAGTGTCCGAGCCACCCGGAGTCCCAGGGGTACTTTTTCCATCGATGTTGGTTCTATCTGAACTTCAACCCCCTCAAGAGGTGTGCAGGCCCTTGCGGGTAACGTGAGTACAGTTTGTCCAGGCAGTAAGGCGAGTGCCGTAGCAGCTGGTACTATTTTCCCCCGGACCTTCCCTTCACTCGACATCTCCTGAGCCTGGGTGGTTCGGATTAATTGTTGAAAAACCCTCCTTTGGGGGGTTCGTGGGTCCCACTGGTCTAGAGGAATCTCCTTCGGCTCACTAATCAGGATTTGCCTGATCTCTTTCAGCACATTCATTCTGAGGGTCACCGGGGATCCTCTTCCGGTTCCCCCTGCGACCAAGACGACCCCTTTTTTTCCCACATCTTTTCCACACTCTCGGATCTTCATCCACACCACCCCTGCGACCGGGATGGGTAATTAATTAGCTGCCATGAGTCTAATTACTGGTCCCCATTCAAGCCACGCTATCTCTGGAAATCACTGTTGAAAGTAGGCTTCTGTCATCGTAGTCACCTGGGATCACGCGTCAATCAGGCAGTGAACAGCCCGACCACTTATTTCGGCCCAGACAGTCGGGCTGGTAGAAACTAGGTCCTTGGGACTTCCCCTTTTTCTTTCCCCTTCCTTTGGCTCCATTAGTTTAACGGCTGCCATGACAGGGGCCGCCCTCAGCTAGCACAGCCCCTAGCGTAATGTCCTGCACCTCCACACTTCCAGCAGGTCATGTCTCTGTCTGTGTAGGGCTGCCTCACTTCTCTACGGAACTCTCCTGCAGGGTGTGGCCTGAATTCAATTCTTTCCCTAACTGGGGCAATCGATCCGGGTATCTCTGGTGTCGGTGCAGGGGTCTTCTTGAGACTGGACCATTCACACCACATCTCCTGTATCTCCTTTTGCATCTCTCGAGCCCATTCCGGTTCAGCTGCAGGCGGGGTGGGTACCTCATTACTCCGCACCATCCCTGCCAGGCCCGTCACTCCCATCTCCTGATCTCTCACACGTTCCTCCGCCTCCACTTCTAGAAAAGTCATACGTAGGTTAGCGTGCAGGCGCTCCCGCAAGGCCTGCTTCAGCTCCTCATCCCTGAGGCCTGCCACAAATTGGTCACGTCAGGGGGCCCATTCCCAATTTCCCCATGTTGTCTTTTCTAGTGATATAGGCATGCACCCTCTGTAATGCATTAACATACTGGGTCACAGTCTCCCCCTCCTGCTGCACTTGGTGAAACAGCCGTATCCTCAGCTCTCCTACATTCGTGGGATCCCCATGCATCTCCTCCAATATCCGCACCACTTTTTCTACAGTATCCCGGTCATGAGGAGGGCGGTACATCATAGAGTGCTGGGCCTTACCGTCCAGGGCCAGTAAAGTTATTTCGGCTGGCATAGCTGGGGTCATCAGATGCATACGTAACATATTCCTAACTCTCTCAACCCAGTCCCACATCATCATATTGTCCCTGGTGAACTTTGGGAGATTGCTGAGCATGGCCCCCAGTGGCAAGCTAGATCTAAGGGCTCCCAGGATGGACTGATCTGCAATGTCTGTGTCTAAAAACTGCATCCTGACGACTACGCCAAATGTGACACAGGTACTTTAGATACAGTGACACAAAAACACAGAGCAGCCAGTACAGGGTTAATAAACAGGGGGGCATTTATTGTAACAGAGTCAATCTCCATGCAGGGAGTAACAGGGGAAATATGGGGACAACAAGGGGAGTAGCAGGTACTAGGCTATAACCGACAATCCACAGTTTGGCTAGATGTAGCAGAATCGAGACGGTTGTAATTGCCAGTTTTACACTTAGCTGACTCTTGTTCCCCACAAGGCCATTGCCGGCTGATGCCGGTGTTGTATTCTTCTGGCTTCCCCACCTAAACAATGCTCCGTCTTCTGGCGGCAGCGGGCGGTCTCCAGTTTGACCCGCTGAGCCGCTAGTCCATAACACTGCACCTTACTTGCTTGGCTCCAATGCTCTGTCTTCTGGCGGCAGTGGGCGGTCTCCGGTTTGACCCGCTGAGCCCTTAGTCCATAACACTGCACCTCACTTGCTCGGCTCCACGGACCCTGTGTCTCTTCTCCCTCTAGTCGGGCTTGACTCCAACTGTCAACTCCCTGCTTTCCCGCGCATAACTCCTTTTTCTCCCTCTTCCTAGACACGCCCCCAGCTCCCCAGTCACCTGACCCCTGAGCTCTGGCTCTGGACACGCCCCAGCTTCCCAGTCACCTGACCCCTGAGCTCGCAGTCTGTCTTCCCCCTGAAACCAGAGGCACAGCCCCGGCAGTTCCGGATCCCTTGTTCTGAAAGTACTTACACCCTGGTCTTCCCCCTTACAGTAAGATCCTGAGGGATATGATTCTGGCTAACCTGCCATTAATGCATGGAGCGGCAGCATTTTTTGCAGATGCTTCAGCAGATTCAGTGTGGCTAGCGGCAAGGTCTGCAGGCTTGACAAATGCGGCTAGGCGGGCCTTATGGCTTAAAGGCTGACCGGGAGATTTCTAGTCAAAGAATAAACTATGTTCTATCCCTTGCAACGGACAATTTTTATTTGGCAAAAATATGGATAACATATTAAAAAATGCTGGAGCAAAAAAGAAGGGCTTTCCCAGTTTTTTCACATCAGATTCAAAAAGGGGGTCCTTTCGGAGGAGAAAATATAATAGAGGACATCCTCCAGGAGAAAGAAGGAAATGGGAGGATAAAAACAGAAAAAAATCCCTGATTTATGTTCGGTGGTGCCTCTTCAGGGAGCAAAAATTTTTCCCAATGAAGCCAATCCACAGATAAGGGGAAGGCTTTCCCTCTTCATCTGAGCATGAGAAAAAATCTCTTCCAGAAACTGGATTTTGGAAATAATAAGGACGGACTTGAAGCTAGAATTTTGTCAGATTCCTCGACAAACCTTCATACTAACACCCCCAGAAGGTCATCAGAAGAGCAATTAGCCTTAGATACGGAGGTCTTGGGTCTATTAGGAAAACAGGTTTTGAGCTAAGTACAAGAGAAAGGAAAAAAAACAGATGGTACGTTCAGAACCATTATCAATTTGAAGAACCTAAAAAGATTCATAAAAGGATGCATACTATCATATGCCGGTACATCCAGACCATCAAAAACTTCTAAGAGTTGCTTTATTTATACAAGGAGAATTAAGGCATTATCAATTCACAGCCTTATCTATAACCCCAAGAGTCTTCACTAGTGCTGACCGAGCATGCTCAACACTGCTCGGTACTCGACTGAGCATCTCGCTACTTGGGATGTTCGGCGAGCACCGAGCATTTCCGGGTTACTCGGGCGGGAGCTCGGGTCTCCGCCCTGCACGTTTGGCGCTCTTTACAGAGCCAATGAACATGCAGGGATTGCCAGCCAATCACTGTAATACCGCAGCCATGTTGTTTGTGGGCATTACAGTGATTGACTGGCCGCACAGCGTCACCTTGAGTATTTAAAACCGGCCGCCGCCATCTTGGACACAGTCGCCCGGGATCAGACAGTGTAGGGAGAGTGCTGCTGAGTTAGGGAGAGATATATAGTGAGAAATAATTAGTGTAGGGTCTCTAAAGGCTGCCAAATCAAACAAACAGTCCTTCTCAGGACTAATATCCATCCCATATGGCAGGCAGGCTGTATAGGAGACATAGTGGTTATACCAACAAACAGTGCATTACAGTCCTGTGTACTCCTGCTGGTCAAATTGCTAGACTTATCCCCCGGTCTCAGGGGCCAGGAAAAATCCTTTTTTTTTTCATCTAAATCCTGTATTTTTTTTTCCTCAGTCAGACTGTACAAATATGCGTCTTATTAACCTTTTGGTATTCCCCCCCCCCCCAAAAAAAATTGAGTGTGTCTGTGACTGTTCAGACACCAGTATATCTGTTTAAAATATTCTGGTGTAGGCCAGATAACTAGAAGTTTGGTTTTGCAGTTCCATGGTTCAAATCTCTGTATTATCCTGCTTTTGGCCTTTTTTCCATAAAAAAAAACAGTAAAAGTGTCTCCCTGACTGTTCAGACACAAATATATCTGTTTAAAATATTCTGGTGTAGGCCAGATAACTAGAAGTTTGGTTTTGCAGTTCCACGGTTCAAATCTCTGCACTATCCAGCTTTTGACCTTTTTTCCGAAAAAAAAAAACAGTAATAGTGTCTCCCTGACTGTTCAGACACAAATATATCTGTTTAAAATATTCTGGTGTAGGCTAGATAACTAAAAGTTTGGTTTTGCAGTTCCACGGTTCAAATCTCAGTATTATCCAGCTTTTGGCCCTTTTGCCGTTAAAAAAAAACAGTAATAGTGTCTCCCTGACTGTTCAGACACAAATATATCTGTTTAAAATATTCTGTTGTAGGCCAGATAACTAGAAGTTTGGTTTTGCAGTTCCACTGTTCAAATCTCTGTATTATCCAGCTTTTAGCCTTTTTTCCGTAAAAAAAACAGTAATAGTGTCTCCCTGACTGTTCAGACACAAATATATCTGTTTAAAATATTCTGGTGTAGGCCAGATAACTAGAAGTTTGGTTTTGCAGTTCCACTGTTCAAATCTCTGTATTATCCAGCTTTTAGCCTTTTTTCCGTAAAAAAAACAGTAATAGTGTCTCCCTGACTGTTCAGACACAAATATATCTGTTTAAAATATTCTGGTTTAGGCCAGATAACTAAAAGTTTGGTTTTGCAGTTCCACGGTTCAAATCTCAGTATTATCCAGCTTTTGGCCTTTTTTCCGTAAAAAAACAGTAATAGTGTCTCCCTGACTGTTCAGACGCAAATATATCTGTTTAAAATATTCTGGTGTAGGCCAGATAACTAGAAGTTTGGTTTTGCAGTTTCACGGTTCAAATCTCTGTATTATCCAGCTTTTGGCCTTTTTTACATAAAAAAAAACAGTTTGAGTGTATCGCTCAGTGTTCAGACACAAATATATCTGTTTAAAAGATTCTGGTGTAGGCCCGAGAAATAGAACTGTGGTTTTCCTCTTCCACGGTTCTAATCTCCTTTTCATTACCCTTTTTCCATTGATAGTGCGAGTGTAAGCTGTTACGGGTCCGGGTGGTGGGACCTCTGTGCCGCGGTGCAAGGAGGGACCCAGAGGGGCGTAACTAAGTATCAACCCGGATCGACCCTGGTCGGACGGCGGCAAACGACACCGTAACCAGGGAGGGACCGAGCAGAGGGACCAGGTGCTACTCTGGGGACGACCTTGTAAGAGAGCAGGTGGCTCCCAGAGGTAAGACAGCAGGGACTGACCGGTATAGCGGATGGACACAACAGGTAGGCAGCAGTCTCTGGGTTAGCTGACGGGTGGTCACGGTACATGATGGAAGAAGTCTCTTGGCAAGTGGGTAGGTGGTCATGGCAAGTGACAGCGAGAGCCTCCAGGTAGGCTAGCAGGTGGTCACGGCAAGTGACGGCAAGCAGGCTGTAGTCTCTAGGCTGACGGGCAGGTGGTCACGGCATGTGACGGCAGAGCCTCCAGGTAGGCTAGCAGGTAACAGGCGGGTGGCAGACGTGGCTCCCAGGTGAGCGGGTTTAGCAGGCACGACAGGTAGCAGGCAGGTAACTGGCAGGTGCTTCCTGGAACGAAGATGGACTTGCCCATAGACAGACTGACGGAAGTCCGGAGGCAGACTGTCGGGCAGGAGGGAAGAGAAGCTGGCAGACAGGACTAGTAGTCAGGCTGGCAACAGGACCTGAGGGCTGAGGCAGAGGTAAGTATTCTGTGCAACAACTTTGCTCGGGCACCTCCATTTTGGAGGAGGTGCCTTATATATGGGAGGTCCTCCGGCTATTGGCCGGGGACTCCTTAGGACGGCGCGCGCGGTCCTTTCAAGAGAGGGGGAGCGCGCGCGCGCCCTAACCACAGTGCCAGGGAAGGAGCGAGTGCCAGCAGCAGCGGGGAGAGGAGCGCTGGAGGACACCGCACCAGGAGCGGGAAGGTGAGAGAGACGGCATCTCTGCCTAGCAGAGGGCAGAGACGCCGATGCTACATAAGCTATTTTACTTAATTTACAATGGGCAAGGTGCGTGGCAAGGGACGTGGAACTGGACGTTCTGGTGATGGTGCGTGTAGAGGACGGGGCCGTGGCCAAGGTGAAAATGTGCCACAACCAACAGCCACATCTTCTCGCTCCCACTTCTTAACCGAATTACTAGGGAAGCACACTACAACACCAGTATTGCGAACTGATCAGTGTGAACAGGTTATTAATTGGATAGCAAATAATACTTCCAGTTACCTGGGCACCACCACCTCCGGTCTGTCTTCCACACGGTCAAGTTTTAGTAGCGGTGATTCTCGACCGCATACTCCTCCTCACCCTGATGCTCCTTCCTCCCACCATGCTGAATGTCGTCAGACAACAACTGATCCCACAGTTGGACACTCTGAAGAGCTGTTCACTGGCCCATTTCCATATTTGGGCCCCTCGCCTGCTCCGCTTGAAGTGGTGGAAGAGGAGATCCCATGTAGCGATGCCCAAATATTTGAACAGCCACGGCCACAGGAAGTCGCGCTGGCAATTTGTCACAAGAGGTGGACGATGACGAGACACAATTGCCACGAAGTGAGAAGGAGGATCGTGGTGCGCAAGAGGAAGAGGAGGAGGTGGTGGCTGATCTCTTAACTGACCCAATGTGGCAGGAGGACACACAGAGCGAGGCCAGCAGCACACAGGGGGAGGGAGGCAGAGTACCCCAACAGGCAGGAAGAAACAGTGTGGTGGCCACACACAGAAGGCGGGCAACAGTTCCCCGTAACACCAACACGAGGGACGTTGCCAGTACAACCGGTAGATCTTCCAGAGTCTGGAATTTTTTTAAAGACCATTTGTACCACCAGCCATGCCAGCATCAGCAGGGGTGACAAAACTACCAGCCTGACCACCACCAGCATGATCAGGCACATGTCATCAAAGCACCCGACTTTGTGGGGAGAACCCCAGGGTCCACGACCAATGTCAGTGGGTGTCACCACTGCTCCTTCCACTGTTGTGCGTGTAAGAGAACCCCCTGTTGTGCGTGCAAGGCAATCCCCTGTCCATACTGCATGCAAAGATGCCCCCTCCTCTCAGTCTTCACTTGTCATGGCAGTTTCTCAAGAAACAGCATCAACGTCCATGTCCACGTCCCATCGCAGCGTTCAATTGTCCATATCCCAGACATTTGAACGAAAGCGCAAATTCACAGCCAATGCCCCACAGGCCAAAGTCCTAAATACGCACATTTCATGACTGCTTGTGTTGGAAATGCTGCCTTTTAGGCTGGTGGAGACGGAATCCTTCCGCAACCTTATGGCGGTGGCCGTCCCTCGGTACTCGGTCCCCAGCCGACACAATTTTGCCCGGTGTGCCATCCCCGCACTACACAAGCACATGTCCCAAAACATCTGCCGTGCCCTCAACAACGCAGTTACTGGGAGAGTCCACCTGACAACGGACACGTGGAAAAGTGCTTGTGGCCAGGGACGGTACATCTCCCCGACGGCACACTGGGTAAAGATAGTGGAAGCCGGGACCCAGTCGGACCTTGGGATGGAACACATCCTCCCCACACTGAGGATTGCGGGCCCTGTGTCAGTCAGAGTTGCCCCCACAGTGGACAGCTCCTGCGCATCATCCTCTTCCTCATGTTCAGCCTCCATCTCAGATATCACCACATCAATTACAAGCTGGAAGCACTGCAGTACTGCCTCAGCCAAGCGGCAACAGGCTGTGCTGAAACTGATAAGCTTAGGTGATAAACCTCACACTGCTTGTGAGTTGTGGACAGCTGTGAAAGAGCAGGCAGATCTGTGGCTGAGACCGCTGAACCTACATCCAGGTATGGTCGTGTGTGACAATGGCCGTAACCTGGTGGCGGCTCTGAGGCGAGGCGAGATCACACACGTACCATGCCTGGCTCATGTGCTTAACCTTGTGGCTCAGCGGTTTCTTAAATCGTACCCCGAGTTGCCAGATCTGCTCGTCAAAGTACGCCGCCTGTCAGCTCATTTTCGGAAGTCGGCTACAGCTTCCGCCGCCCTTGCTGTGTTGCAGCAGCGTTTGCAGCTTCCGGCACACTGACTGGTGTGTGATGTCCCCACACGTTGGAACTCTACCCTCCACATGTTGCAAAGGATTTGTGAGCAGAAGAGAGCAGTTGTGGAGTACCAGCTGCAACAAGGCCGTCGATATTCAGGTCAGACTCCACACATAAGACCTCAGGAGTATTGTTGAGCCACCCCCGTAGTGTTCGGGTTCGGTTAGTCGAAAACCGGGATATTCGTGGAACTGTTCGTCGAACACCTTAGAACACTGTCGAACACCATCGAACACCATTAAAACCAGTGGCAGGCAAACAAAAACACATAGAAAACACCTTCAAAGGTGTCCAAAGCTGACAAACTGCTCAGAAGACACTCTCTTTAAAAAAGCCGGCCGACAATTCAGCATCGGTAGCCAATCCCAGCACATTAACCCCCGCGATGCTGCGATCGAAGTCGATCGAAGTCGATCGCAGCATTGCGGGGGCAAGGGGAGGTGATCTCAGATACTCACCTCCTCTTCCGGCTTCCAGCGCTGTCTGCAAAGGCTTCCCGGGTGTTGCCATGACGACCCGATGTCGTCATGACAACATCCGTGTCACCAGACAGCAGGAAGATTGTTTGGACATGCGCAGTGCATCTCCAAACAATCTTCTCCCTGTCCGGCGCTGACAGCCTGCATGGCACAGGGATGGTGCTGCATTCCTGTGCCATGCAGGCGATCAGAGAAAAAAAAGTGAAAGTCCGAGAGTGGGACAAAGTAATAAACTATATAAGCTTCCAGAAAGTGAAAAAAAAAAAATAATAATCCACCAAAAATAAAAATATAATGTACCCATCAATAAATATTATTATAAAAAAAAAACAAAAAAAAACAATAAAAGGACACATATTTGGTATCGCCGCGTCCAGAACAACCTGACCTATCAAACTGTCCCACTAGTTAACCCCTTCAGTGAACACGGTAAAAAAAAAAAAAAAACGAAGCAAAAAACAATGCTTTATCACCATACCGCCAAACAAAAAATGGAATACCACGCGATAAAAAAGACAAATATAAAAAAAAATGGTATCTCTGAAAACGTCATCTCGTCCCGCAAAAAACAAGCTGCCATACAGCACCATCATCCGAAAAATAAAAAAGTTATAGCTCTCAGAATAAAGCAATGCTAAAAAATATTTTTTTCTATAAAATTGCTTTTATTATGTAAAAGTGCAAAACATAGAAAAATGATATAAATGTGGTACCGCTGTAAACATACTGACCCAAAGAATAAAGCTACCTTATCAATTTTACCACATGCGGAACAGAATTAAAAAAAAACAAAAAAAACAATTCCTGAATTGTTGGTTTTTGTTTATTCTGCCTCCCAAAAATCGGAATAGAAAGCGATCAAAAAATGTCACGTGCCTGAAAATGGCACCAATAACAACGTAAAGTCATCCCGCAAAAAACGAGCCGTCACATGACTGTCTGCCAAAATCTGGAAAAATTATAGCTCTCAAAATATGGCGATGCAAAAACTAGATTTTACAAAAAATCCGTCTTTTAGTGTGTGACAGCTGTCAGTCATAAAAACCCCATATGATTCTGGTATTGCTGTAATCACACCAACCCGAAGAATAAAGTCGTCTAATCACTTATACCGCACAAGGAACGGCGTCAAAAATAAACTCTTGGGTTAGGATTGGGCTAGGGTTAGGGCTGGGTTTGGGGCTAGGGTTGTGCTAGGGTTAGGGTTGTGCTAGGGCTAGGGTTGTGCTAGGGTTAGGGTTGTGCTACGGTTAGGGTTGTGCTAGGGTTAGGGCTGGGGTTGGGGTTAGGGTTGGGGTTAGGGTTGTGATGGGGTTGGGATTTTTTTCAAAAGTAAGAAAAAAAGATGACGATATGGCGACTAGTGTTGAGCGCAAGTGCTCGCTACTTGAGTTTGCATCGGGTGCTCTGGTATGCATTGAGTATCGTGGGTATTTGAGTGACATGCTCGAGTCTCTGCCCCATATGCTTCGCGGCCCAAAAAACTTTACGGGGATTGCCTGCCATGCACGAGCGATCCCCGCATGTTTTTTTTTGGGTGTCTAATCACTGTGAAACATGCGGAGCAGGGACTCGAACATGTCACTCGAGCACACGCTGTGCATGGTGCATACCTGAGTACCCGATGCAAACTCAAGTAGCGAGCACTTGCGCTCAAGACTAATGACAACTTATTCAATATGATGACCTAATGTAAACAAATTCTGTGTCGTACTTCTGGGTTCAAAATGTTCACTATACACCTTAATAAAATCCTTGGGGGGTATAGTTTCCAAAATGGGGTCACTTGTGGGGGAGCTCCACTGTTTAGGCACATTGATTCACAAATTGATTCGTAAAAATGAAAAAGTGAAAAAAAAAACGCTTTTTCATTTTTACGAATCAATTTGTGAAGCACCTGGGGGTTCCAAGTGCTCACTATGCACCTAGATAGGTGCATTGGGGGGTCTAGTTTCGAAAATGGGGTCACTTGTGGGGGAGCTCCAATGTTTGGGCACACAGGGGCTCTCCAAACAAAACATGGCGTCCGCTAATTATTCAAGCAAATTTTACAATCAAAAAGTCAAATGGCGCTCCTTCCCTTCCGAGCCCTGCCGTGTTTTTTCCCCAAATATTGGGTATCTGCATGCCCATGGGAAATTGCACAACAAATTTTGGGGTCCATTTTTTCTTGTTACCCCTGTGAAAATAAAAAAAATTGGTAAAATAACATTTTTGTGAAAAAAGTTAAATGTTCATTTTTTTCTTCCACATTCAAAAAATTCCTGTGAAGCACCTGAAGGGTTAATAAAGTTCTTGAATGTGGTTTTGAGCACCTTGAGGGGTGCAGTTTTTAGAATTGTGTCACTTTTGGGTATTTTCTGTCATAAAGACCTCTCAAAGTGACTTCAAATGTGATGTGGTCCCTAAAAAAATGGTTTTGTAAATTTTGTTTGAAAAATGAGAAATCGCTTGTCAACTTTTAACCCTTATAGCTCCCTAACAAAAAAAAATTTTGGTTCCAAAATTGTGATGATGTAAAGTAGACATGTGGGAAATGTTATTTATTAACTCTTTTGTGTGACATATCTCTCTGATTTAAGGGCATAAAAATTCAAATTTTGAAAATTGCAAAATTTTCAAAATTTTCGCCAAATTTCCATTTTTTTCACAAATAAACGCAAGTGATATCGAAGAAATTTTACCACATTCATGAAGAACAATATGTCACGAAAAAAAATTCTCAGAATCAGGGGGATCCGTTGAAGCGTTCCAGAGTAATTACCTCATAAAGTGACAGTGGTCAGAATTGTAAAAATTGGCCTGGTCATTAACGTGCAAACCACCCTCGGGGCTTAAGGGGTTAATAGCTAGCAAAGGCTAGGCAGACAGCTGGGGGATGATATTAATAGTCCAGGAAGGGTGCCATGAATATTGGCCCCCTCCCAGGCTAGAAACACCAGCCGTCAGCCGCCCCAGAAATGGCGCATCCATTGGACATGAACTCGGCTCATCTGGATGCTGTCACAGCGAGACACTGAGGAGCACAAGCATGCCTGCGCTTCTCAGTGTCTGCAGCATGGCAAGCTGGATGGCAGCTTTCTGCTGCGATCCAGCCTGTCATGTCAATGTAGGAGAGCTGAAGCTGTCCTGGGAACCATGGAAAGGTAAGGATGAGGTTGGTTTATTATTTTTCTTTTATTGCAGAAGACATTGGCTTCAGCTGGAATGGGTGTGGCGGTAAATATGGTTTAATTTGGAAAATTAAAGGAATGTGTGTTTATTTCAATTAAAGGACTTTATTCTGGGTGTTGTGTTTTTTTTAATACTTTACTAGAAATTCATGGCGGTCATGTCTAATATTGGCGTGACCCCATGAATTTCGGGCTTAGGGCCAGCTGATAATACCAAGCTGGCCCTAACCCCTTTATTACCCAGTGAGCCACCGCACCAGGGCCCTGGATGACTTGGGTACAGCGGCAGAATATGGTGCTTCTATGAACGCGCCATTTTCTGGGGTGGCTGCGGACTGCAATTTGCAGCGGGGGGGGGCCCAGAAAGCTTGGGCCTCCCTGCGCTGCGGATTCCAGCCCCCATCTGCTTAGTTGTACCTGGTTGGACACAAAAATTATGTGAAAAAATCCAGTTATGCTTACGAACATAGCCTCGAACAGCCGAATTTTTTGCAAATCGTTCGTGTTCGTCGAACGACTCGAACACCGCCCAAAACAGCTCGAATTTGAGATTGGCGAACAGTTCTAGTCGAACAACCCTCATCTCTGCTCAGGAGTCGACCTGGATGTCTGACATATGTACCATCCTGACAAACTTTGAGGAGTCCACCAAGATGGTGAGTGGCGATGACGCCATCATTAGCGTCAGCTTCCCACTTGTCGGTCTTTTGCAACGCTCTCTGCAGAGAATTAAAGAGGAGGCATTGCAGCCAGAGTATGATGAGATGGATCAAGAAGCCGTAGTGGGCGATTACACACAGCCCAGCCTCATATCATCCCAACGTGCATTGGGGGACTATGAGGGAGAGGAGGAGGAGGAGGAAGAACAGGAGCTGGTATCATGCGCCGTAGACGGTAGTACCTGTACAACTGTCATACCGTCGGTTCAGGGAGGGTGGCCTGAGGACAGGGCGGAGGAGGAGAAGGAGAGCATGGTCAGTCGTCATCTTGGTGAGGACACGGAAGTCTTGCCCGTTACCAGTCTGGCACGCATGGCTGACTTTATGTTACGCTGCCTTAACCGTGACCCTCGCGTTGTCAAAATGTTGGGTGACAGTCATTACTGGTTGGTGACACTTTTAGACCCCCACTACAAGGAGAACTTTCACTTTCTTATTGGTGAGGGAGTACCTTGCCGACCGTACCAGCGTCCTCCGTGATCCCTCTGTGCCTTTTAATTATTGGGTATCCAAGTTGGACACATGGAATGAACTCGCTCTGTACGCCTTGGAGGTCCTGGCCTGTCCTCCCGCTAGCGTGTTATCGGAGCGTGTTTTTAGTGCCGCTGGGGGAATTATAACTGATAAGCGCACTCGCTTGTCAGCTGACAATGCTGACAAGCTGACCCTTATCAAAATGAACAGGGGCTGGATTGGGCCAGACTTCTCATCACCACCAAATAACAGCAGAGTAACATAAAGTCAAATCCACTGTGTGATTTCGGGAGGTGTATTCCCATGCATCGCTTCACACCCACACATGGGTATACGCTTCCTCATTTCGGCTGTTTTTTGCTCTTCTCCTTATCCTCAGCCTCCACCACCACTATACCACCCGGGTGACCGTGGTCCATGTTGCCATCATTGCAAGTTCTTCCATCCTAATTTTTGGCAGCTTTTGCTTGGAAGGCATAGGCAAAGACTATGGGAGACCCACTCCCCAATAATGGGAATAATGTTTTTAATATGCTGTACTGCATGGCTCTTGTAAGGGGCATTGCAATTTCCTCCGTCCTAATTTTTGGCAGCTTTTGCTTGGAAGGCATAGGCAAAGACAATGGAAGACCCACTCCCCAATAATGGGAATAATGTTTTTAATATGCTGTACTGCATGGCTCTTGTAAGGGGCATTGCAAGTTCCTCCGTCCTAATTTTTGGCAGCTTTTTGCTTGCAAGGCATAGGCAAAGACTATGGGAGTCCCACTCCCTAAAAATGGGAATAATGTTTTTAATATGCTGTACTGCATGGCTCTTGTAAGGGGCATTGCAAGTTCCTCCATCCTAACTTTTGGCAGCTTTTGCTTGGAAGGCATAGGAAAAGACTATAGGAGACCCACTCCCAAATAATGAGAATAATGTTTTTAATATGCTGTACTGCATGGCTCTTGTAAGGGGCATTGCAAGTTCCTCCGTCCTAATTTTTGGCAGCCTTTGCTTGGAAGGCATAGGAAAAGACTACGGGAGACCCACTCCCCAATAATGAGAATAATGTTTTTAATATGCTGTACTGCATGGCTCTTGTAAGGGGCATTGCAAGTTCCTCCATCCTAATTTTTGGCTGCTTTTGCTTGGAAGGCATAGGCAAAGACTATGGGAGACCCACTGCCCAATAATGGGAATAATGTTTTTAATATGCTGTACTGCATGGCTCTTGTAAGGGGCATTGCAATTTCTTCCATCCTATTTTTTGGCAGCTTTTGCTTGGAAGGCATAGGCAAAGACTATGGGAGACCCACTCCCCAATAATGGGAATAATGTTTTTAATATGCTGTACTGCAAAGCTCTTGTAAGGGGCATTGCAAGTTCCTCTGTCCTAATTTTTGGCAGCTTTTGCTTGGAAAGCATAGGCAAAGACTATGGGAGACCCACTCCCCAATAATAGGAATAATGTTTTTAATATGCTGTACTGCATGGCTCTTGTAAGGGGCATTGCAAGTTCCTCCGTCCTAATTTTTGGCAGCTTTTGCTTGGAAGGCATAGGCAAATACTATGGGAGACCCACTCCCCAATAATGGGAATAATGTTTTTAATATGCTGTACTGCATGGCTCTTGTAAGGGGCATTAAAATTGTCTTGTTAAGCTACTGTGACCTCCAGTTCTCTTCCAAGGGGGATTAAAACCATCGTGTTAAGCTACTGTGACCTCCACGTCTCTTCCAAGGGGCATTAAAACCATCTTGTTAAACCACTCTGACCTCCACGTCTCTTTCAAGGGGCATTAAAACCATCTTGTTAAGCTACTGTGACCTCCACGTCTCTTCCAAGGGGCATTAAAACCATCTTGTTAAACCACTCTGACCTCCACGTCTCTTCCAAGGGGCATTAAAACCATCTTGTTAAACCACTCTGACCTCCACGTCTCTTCCAAGGGGTATTAAAACCATCTTGTTAAGCTACTGTGACCTCCACGTCTCTTCCAAGGGGCATTAAAACCATCTTGTTAAACCACTCTGACCTCCACGTCTCTTCCAAGGGGCATTAAAACCATCTTGTTAAAGAACGCTAAACTCCACGTCTCTTCCAAAGGGCATTAAAACCATCTTGTTAAACCAATCTGACCTCCAAGTCTCTTCCAAGGGGCATTAAAACCATCGTATTAAGCTACTGTGACCTCCAAGTCTCTTCCAAGGGGCATTAAAACTGACTTGTTAAACCACTCTGACCTCCACGTCTATTCCAAGGGGCATTAAAACCATCTTGTTAAACCACTCTGACCTCCACGTCTCTTCCAAGGGGCATTAAAACCATCTTGTTAAACCAATCTGACCTCCACGTCTCTTCCAAGGGGCATTAAATCCGTTTTGTTAAACCACTCTGACCTCCACGTCTCTTCCAAGGGGCATTAAAACCGTCTTGTTAAACCACGCTGACCTCCACATCTCTTCCAAGGGTCATTAAAACCGTCTTGTTAGGCTACTGTGAGGTCCACGTCTCTTCCAAGGGGCATTAAAACCGTCTTGTTAAACCACTCTGAACTCCACGTCTCTTCCAAGGGGCATTGAAATGTTGTTTTTAATTATCTCTAACCTCCACGACTCTTCCAACGGGCATTGCATTTCCTCCTAATTTTAATCAGCTTTTGCTTTTCAATGCATAGGCGAACACTAAGGGAGACCCACTCTGGGTAGAAGGTTTTTAGTACGCTGTAATCCACGTCTGTTTCAAGGGACATTGCAGTTCCTCATAATTTTTAGAAAGCCTTCCATTCACTGCTTAGGCCAACAGTGTACAGGAGACCCAGTTGCTATAGATGGAAAAAACTGTTTAGTTAAGGCCCTCTGACCTCCATGTCACTTCCAAGGGGCATTGGAGTGCCTCAAAATTTTTGGTAGGCATTGCACTCACTGTATGCCCTATAACTGTGTAGCCAAACAGCTCCTTTTGGTACAGAAACCTATCCTACAAGACATGTGTGGTTGACTGGCCTGATATTGATGTGAATGGTCCCTGTTCCTCCTGCTCTTTCTCCTTTGCCACCACCTCATCCATCATTCATTACCTGAAGATTTGTTTTAACGGGAGTCTTAGAACTGGGATAGTGGCAGGAAAACATCCAGCAATCCTCGTAGAAGGTAGGATATGCGCCAAAATGCTGACCTCCTCAGGCCTAGCCACTACTACATACATGTGCTTGCATTCCAAGGAACAGAAATCTAAGGAGATGGATGGCCTCATGATCATGAATAATTTACTAGTTGTGTAGGAGGCCGATCACTGCTGCTGTCTACCTTCTGAACTTTGTGTTGATGCCTGATTGACCCAGGACCTGCAATCCTCTATGTCTGGAGGATGTTTTGCATCCCAGTGTCCAACTGTGTCCCTGCTTCCACAATATTAACCCAGTGTGACGGCGTCAGTGAGATGGACCATCCCTGGCCACATTGACTTGTGCACGTGTTTGTAATTAGGCTGTCCTTCCCACTAAATGCTCTGGGGATGGCACAGGTAATATTTTGGTATGCGTGCTTGTGTATAAGGCGCACCGGGACAAATATGGGTGGCTGGGGACCATTTATGGACACCCGGCGGCCCCCAGGCGGCTGGGGACCATGTGTGGACACCCGGTCGCGGGGCGGCTCGGGACCGAGTATGGATACCAGGCCGCCGACACAGCCATGACGTGGTAGCCAGATTCCGCCTCCACATGCCTAAAAGGCCCAATTTCAAGTGCAAGCAAGCAAGCAGTATGGTAATGCAGCCTGGGGGTGGGTGGGTGGCAGGCTGCATACTTGCGCTTGCATTGCAAGGAATGGAGGAGGTACAATTGAACACTGCCCTGGGACAAGGACTTGCACGGGGATAGTTGCAAGTCTGCATCTTCTGATGCGGCAAGGATCACTTCTCATGGGCAGACTTTTAAGCAGTGACCTGGGTGTCAGAGATGCTTCCAGGGGTCTTTCCCATGCTGTTCCCATGTCTCTTCAGCACTGTATGCATGTGTCACACAGCACATGGCCAGATAAGGTTGTAAAATGTTAAAATGACATTTCCCGGTGAATGCATTTGTCACGGTTGAAAGAAATACAAAAGCGCAAAAACGCATATAAAATGCTACTTGTGAACATAGCCCAAGATGTGGAGGAGTATTTTTGTTTTTTGTTATTTATTTTACCTTATACACAAGTCTTTACCCTGGAAAGGATGTTCCTTAACATATTTCACAGGAAAGCACTTTCAGTTTCGTTTTTTGAACGTTTTATTGTGAGCCCATAAAAGTGGCTTAATACTTCTGACTACTTTGTTGACAACAGTGACCTGGGGGTCAGAAATGCTTCCTGGGGCGATCCCCATGCTGTCCCCATGTCATTTGAGCACTGTCACTATCGTTTTGGGCACTTTTTAGGCTTTCTACAGACTGCCGGGGGTGCCGCCGCAAAAATGCTCGGGTCTCCCATAGACTAACATTGGGCTCGTTGCTCGGGTCGAGCACCCGAGTATCATGGTGAGCTCGGCCCGAGCTTCGAGCACTCGAGCATTTTAGTGCTCGCTCAACACTAGTCATGATCCTAAAAGTTTTGAGGAAGATCACAGAGGATCAGACAAGTACAGCGTCCATTTTAGGACATGATAAGATATCAAAATCAAACATCAGAATGATGTCAATTTGAGGCTAAATACCCTGTCTGAGAACTGATTTTAATAAGTGATTCTGACAAGTGATTTTGACGAGTGATTTTGATGAGAGATTCTGACAAGTGATTTTAATGAGTAATTTTGATGAGAGATTCTGACAAGTGATTTTGATGAGTGATTTTGATGAGTGATTCTGACAAGTGAATTTGATGAGTGATTCTGACAAGTGATTCTGACAAGTGATTTTGACAAGTGATTTTGATGAGTGTTTCTGATGAGTGATTCTGACGAGTGATTCTGACGAGTGATTTTGACAAGTGATTTTGACGAGCGATTCTGACGAGCGATTCTGACGAGCGATTTTGACGTGTGATTCTGACAAGTGACTCTGACAAGTGACTTTGACTAGTGACTTTTACAACTGTAATAATAATAATAAAAAAAAAAAGTAACTATTCGCTGATGGGACTTGAACCCAAAAATCTGCGTCCCAAAGCCAGTGCACTAACCACTGAGCTATAACCTCAGTTGTTAAAACCTAGGAGCTCTATTTGGTTATATGATTTTCAGTGAAAACTTGTCTAAAACTCATTGGGACTTATTCACAGACTGCAAGCAAGTCAAATTCAAATGATATTTGATTTTGATGTGTGAGTCTGATGTGTGACTTTCTTCAAACATGAGAATCAGAATCACAATGACTTTTAGTCACCCTGAGTATTTTCATGGTTGATCTCATAAGACAAGAAAAGCTGTCAGCTGGTATCACTTGACTGGATAGCGCAGTGGTAAGGCATCAACCTGTGAACTGAAAGTGCCGAACTGCTCCTTTTGGTACAGAAACATATCCTACAAGACATGTGTGGTTGACTGGCCTGATATTGATGTGAATGGTCCCTGTTCCTCCTGCTCTTTCTCCTTTGTCACCACCTCATCCATCATTCATTACCTGAAGATATGTTTTAACGGGAGTCTTAGAACTGGGATAGTAGCAGGAAAACATCCAGCAATCTTCGTAGAAGGTAGGATATGTGCCAAAATGCTGACCACCTCAGGCCTAGCCACTACCACATACATGCGCTTGCATTCCAAGGAACAGAAAGCTAAGGAGATGGATGGCCTCAGGATCATAAATAATTTACTCGTTGTGTAGGAGGCCGACCACTGCTGCTGTCTACCTTCTGAACTTTGTGTTGAAGCCTGATTGACCCAGGATCCGCAATCCTCTATGTCTGGAGGACGTGTTGCATCCCAGTGTCCAACTGTGTCCCGGTTTCCACAATATTAACCCAGTGTGAAGGCGTCAGTGAGATGGACCATCCCTGGCCACATTCACTAGTCCACGTGTTTGTGATTAGGCTGTCCTTCCCACTAAATGCACTGGGGAGGGCACAGGTGATATTTTGGTATGCGCGCTTGTGTATAAGGCGTAGCGGGACAAATAGGGGTGGCTGGGGACGGGTGTGGGCACCCGGCCGTGGGGCGGCTCGGGACCGAGTATGGAAACCAGGCCGCCGACGCAGCCATGACGTGGTAGCCAGATTCCGCCTCCACATGCCTAAAAGGCCCAATTTCAAGTGCAAGCAAGCAAGCAGTATGGTAATGCAGCCTGGGGGTGGGTGGGTGGCAGGCTGCATACTGGCGCTTGCATGGCAAGGAATGGAGGAGGTACAATTGAACACTGCCCTAGGACAAGGACTTGCATGGGGATAGTTGCAAGTCTGCATCTTCTGATGCGGCAAGGATCACTTCTGATGGGCACACTTTTAAGCAGTGACCTGGGTGTCAGAGATGCTTCCAGGGGTCTTCCCCATGCTGTTCCCATGTCTTTTCAGAACTGTATGCATGTGTCACACAGCACATGGCCAGATAAAGTTGTAAAATGTTAAAATGACATTTCCCGGTGAATGCATTTGTCACTGTGGAATGCAATACAAAAGTGCAAAAACGCATATAAAAATGATACTTGTGAGCATAGCATAAGGTGTGGAGGAGTATTTTTGTTTTTGGTTATTTATTTTACCTTATACACAAGTCTTTACTCTGGAAAGGATGTTCCTTACCATATTTCACAGGAAAGCAGTTTCAGTTTCATTTTTGAACGTTTTATTGTGAGCCCGTAAAAAAAGTGGCTTAATACCTCTGACCATGTTGTTGACAGCAGTGACCTGGGGGTCAGAAATGCTTCCTGGGGCAATCCCCATGCTGTCCCCATGTCATTTGAGCACTGTCACTATCGTTTTGGGAACTTTTTAGGCTTTCTACAGACTGTTGGGGGTGCCGCTGCAAAAATGCTCGGGTCTCCCATAGACTAACATTGGGCTCGTTGCTCGGGTCGAGCACCCGAGTATCACGGTGAGCTTGGCCCGAGCTTCGAGCACCCGAGCAGTTTATTGCTCGCTCAACACTAGTCATGATCCTAGAAGTTTTGAGGAAGATCAGAGAGGATCAGACAAGTACAGTGTCCATTTTAGGACATGATCAGATGTCAAAATCAAACATCAGAATGATGTCAGTTTGAGGCTAGCTAAATACCCTGTCTGAGAACTGATTTTGATAAGTGATTTTGATGAGAGATTCTGACAAGTGATTCTGACAAATGATTTTGACGAGTGATTTTGATGAGAGATTCTGACAAGTGATTTTGACAAGTGATTTTGATGTGTGATTTTGACAAGTGATTCTGACAAGTGATTTTGATGAGTGATTCTGACAAGTGATTTTGATGAGTGATTCTGACAAGTGATTTTGACAAGTGATTTTGACGAGTGATTCTGATGAGTGATTCTGACAAGCGATTCTGACGAGCGATTTTGACAAGTGATTCTGACAAGTGACTCTGACAAGTGACTTTTACAACTGTAATAATAATAATAATAAAAAAAAGTAACTATTCGCTTATGGGACTTGAACCCAAAAATCTGTGCTCCAAAGCCAGTGCACTAACCACTGAGCTATAACCTCAGTTGTAAAAACCCAAGAGCCCTATTTGGTTATATGATTTTCAGTGCAAACTTGTCTAAAACTCATTGGGACTTATGCACAGACTGCAAGCAAGCCAAATTAAAATGATATTTGATTTTGATGCTTGAGTTCTTCAAACATGAGATTCAGAATCACAATGACTTTTAGTCACCCTGAGTATTTTCATGGTTGATCTGGTAAGACAAGAAAATTTGTAAGATGATAGTGCGGTGGTAAGGCATCACCCTGTAAATAGGAAGTGTTAAGAGTTCAAATCTTGATAGGATTTTTTTTTTTTTTTAGTTATGACTATTTAGCACACAAACTGCAGGGGTGTTTTACTTTTAATATCTGACACTGATTGTCATCCTGATGTGTTAAGAGTTTCAGACACGCTGTCTATTTGCATGGTAAATTACATAGCCAAAGTAAATTGGGAGGCAATAATTTACTACATATCTATTTCCAAGTGACTTCATATTTGCATAATTTCTTAAAGGGGTCTAATGATAAAATGTCTTTATTGTAAATTTTTATTTCCATCCACCCAAGTACTGGCTGCAAACTCCCAATTTACTTTTGCTATGTAATTTACCATGCAAATAGACAGCGTGTCTGAAACTCTTAACACATCAGGATGACAATCAGATTGTCAGATATTAAAAGTAAAACATCCCTGTAGTTTGTGTGCTAAATAGGCATAATTAAAAAAAATAATTCTTATTCCTATCTGGATTTGAACTCTAACGCTGTAGTTTCAGAGGCTGATGCCTTACCATTAAGCTATCCAGTCAAATTATACTAACTGATAGCTTTTCTTGTCTTATGAGATCAACCATGAAAATACTCGGTGAATAAAAGTCATTGTGATTCTGATTCTGATGTTTGAAGAAAGTCACACATCAAAATCAAACATCATTTGCTTGCTTGCAGTCTGTGCATAAGTCCCAACGAGTTTTAGACAAGTTTGCACTGAAAAATATATAATCAAATAGAACTCCTAGGTATTCATGACTAAGCGAACAGTGTTTTTTATATTATTATTGCAGTTGTAAAAGTCACTTGTCAAAGTCACTTGTCAAAATCACTTGTCAGAATCACTCATCAAAATCACTCGTCAAAATCACTTATCAAAATCACTTGTCAAAATCACTTGTCAGAATTACTTGTCAGAATCATTTGTCAGAATGACTTGTCAGAATGACTTGTCAGAATCACTCATCAAAATCACTCGTCAAAATCACTTGTCAGAATCACTTGTCAGAATCACTTGTCAGAATCACTCATCAAAATCACTTGTCAAAATCACTTGTCAGAATCACTTGTCAGAATCACTTATCAAAATCACTCGTCAAAATCACTTGTCAGAATCACTTGTCAGAATCACTTATCAAAATCAGTTCTCAGACAGGGTATTTAGCCTCAAACTGACATCATTCTGATGTTTAATTTTGATATCTGATCATATCCTAAAATGGACACTGTAGACAAGAGTGATTCTCATAGCTCCCTTTTGGCCAAAAAGATCATGGTTTTCCTTAATGAGGTTAAAGTTGGTCCAATCCATGGATCCTGCCGCAGATCCTATACTTCTCACTTAGGGTCCAATTTGTCACTCTCATATGAAAGATTTCCATGTGACAGCATGGAGTTTGAGAGGGCACTGCAGAGTAAAAAGGGTTCTCCCCAGGATTCGTATCAACTTTATTGAAAAGTAGAAAGGAGATATCAAAAATTTATGGCAGAACTCGGAAAAAGTTTTCGATTTTTCAGGCGAGAAAATAGGAGGGAAAGTTAAAATTAAACCCATTCTAGAATTTCTCCAAAGGGGTTTAGCGCTAGGATCAGCTACTAATACCCTTGAGATTCAAATTTCAGCCCTGAGAGCATTATACGATTGTAATCTGGCACCTGACAGATGGATAAAAAGGTTTATAAGATCCTGCAACAGATGTAGACCATTCCCTATTCCAAGAGTTTCCCAGTGGGACCTAAATTTAGTGCTGGAGGTGTTAACCAAAAATCCATTTGAACCATTACAAGAATCATCAGTTAAGTATCTTACTTTGAAGACCATAATATTGGTAGCACTGTCCTTGGCTCGTAGAGTTAGTGATATTCAAGCCCTATCAGTGAACCCTCCTTATACTCAAGTGTATGATGATAGAATTGTGTTAAGACCTGATTGGGTCTACCTACCTAAGGTAGCAATGAGGTTCCATAGAATTCAGGAGATCATCCTACCTTCCTTTTGTAATAATCCTAAGAACCCAGGAGAGGTGAAATTTCATTGTCTTAATGTCAGAAGAACATTGATAGAATACATATCTGTAACCAGTCAGTGGAGACAGAGCCAATCCTTGTTAGTAGCCTTTCAGGGCAGCAGGAAAAGCTGTAAGGTATCAAAAAGTACCATAGAAAGGTGGATTAGGGAGGCTATTAGTTTAGCTTACTCCACCAGTGATGTGCCGGTTTCAGAGGCCATCAAAGTTCATTCCACCAGAGCTGTTGCGGCCTCCTGGCAGAAAAGGCGGAGGTATGTATTGACCAGATTGGTAAGGCCACAATGTGGTCCTCACCTTCAACATTTTTTAAGCACTATAGACTGGATCTATCCTCCTCTGCTGACCTAATCTTTTTAGAAGGGTGCTGCAAGCGTTGGTCCCTCCCATAGGTGATTTATTTCTCTATAAATCTATCAGGTGTGCTGTCATGGGTGAAGGGAAAACTGCAAGGTTACTTACCGGCAGCCATTTGTTTCAGAACCCATGACAGCACCTGTATATCTCCCCCCCTTTCTCACTGCATTGGCGTTCACTATAGAGTGTAGTTAGAATTGGGTGAAATAATAAATTGCTGTTGGTTGTCTATATAATTAATTGAAGGTCCTCTCATACTCTGTAACCCAACTGATGCGGGGGAGAGGTACCTTCCTTTTATTTTAGTAGGTTTCCTGTCCTTGGTGGGCAGATCCCTCTCTCAGGTGTGCTATCATGGGCTCTGGAAAAAATGGCTACTGGTAAGTAACCTTGGTGTTTTCTCGCCGATCTTGAGGAGGTATGGTGGATTCAGACATTCCTGATTCATGTAAATGTGCACACCTGTTCATGAATCTGGAGCATCTGATGAGTGGTATGTGCCTCCGTGTGCCACACCAGAAATCTTACAGTGAAATTTCTGGCACACATAATCCACAGCCCTTTCAGAATTAGATGAGCTGTGGTGCCATACCCCCTCCAAGCCTCCATTCTGGACATTTCAGCAGAACTGGGAAAAACTGGTGTGAAAATGCCAAAAGTCGCTAAAGTTTGGCACAACTCCAACTTGTGTCAAAATTTTGTGACTTTTTAAAGGTTTCACAAAACTTTTTGGCGTAAAACCTTTAAATCAGTGCCAATGTGTCTAATAGATAAAGCGCACCAGAGGTGCAAATGTCAGTATGATGTCACTTATGTTTTCTGAAACTTCCTGTTTGAAGGAAAAGTTTGTGATTTTAAGTTTGGACTGTTTGTATGTACTCTTGTATGTCTGAGGAAGAAGGAGTTCTTATTCCCCAAAAGGCATTACAAAGGTTTTCATTCTAAACATATATATCCAATAAATATACTGTTGGACTAAATTGTATTCATAGTATTATTGGTGGAGCATTAGGGATCCATGACTTGGCCAATCAGCTTCAACAAGGATGGAAAACCTATTTAATCCTGAGGATGATAATTGAGCCAGAAATTAGGTAAGTCAATTTGCATTTACTACCCTTATAGTGGAGTAACTCACACCATGAATTTGTCAGAATTGTTTGGCAGCTAAGGCTACGTGTCCATGATCAGGAAGAGCAGCATTTTGGACGCAGCTTACCTGCGTTCTGCATTAAAAGCATAGTGGATGGGATTTATAGAAATCTCATGCCCACTGTGCTTCTATTTAATGCTGTGTAAACTCACCCATGGTGTGTGTTTACAAGCCGCAGCATGTCAATTTCTGTAGCGGAGATGCTAGTGTTCGCTGTCGATTTTGACCAATTGAATGTCATTAAATGCAGTGGATCCGCATGTACTGACAAACAAGTGCAGCAGTTAGAACGCAGTGTTTTGGGCGCAGTGAAAATATGTTGCGTCCAGTACGCTGCTATACCTAATTGTGGGGCCATACCCTTTATATTAGTTATATTTTATCTCAGTGTACTGGATTATTTCTTTTTTTATGTATTTATGACCAGTTTTATAGGATGTTGAAATATGTCATGGTTAAAACTTGTTGTTGGCAGTTATTGATTGTGATTTGTACTTCATTTTATAGTTATATTAGATTAGAGATCAAACACCTTCTAGGACTTTGCCCTATATAGGCTAATCCTCAGCTGCTCTGTAGAGTTAATGTGACCCAGCTTTTAACCTTGGTACTTTTCATTCAGACGAGTCTATAATAAGTACGACTTTATCCTGGATTTTATTAGTACCTCTGTGGATTATTATTCTATTTAAAACCCAAAAGCTTTAGTGGTTATTCACCCTATGTCTATGTACTTGAGGTGGGAAGTTCAACAATTGTCCATCAGTCTTTCATGCACTATTAACATTTAAAATTATATTGTTTCCTTGCAAAATCCATAGCACGTGTTTTCACTTTTAATTTTTGATTAAAATTATATATTCCACATTAAACACTTTATTCATCTTGAGGAATGTCTTTTTATTAACTTTACCACGCAATCTATTGCTATGTTTATATTGCAAGAATTGAATTTTATAACATTTATTTTCATTATTATATATGATTAATACCAATTATTACATTTACATTATATATCTACTGTTTGTAGACAGTAACTGTGCACTTGTATACTTCATTTGTTTTGTACCTGTGCTTGTAACTTGTTAGATAAAAGAAGGTTTAATATTTGATTTTTATCTTTATCTGTGCCCTGAGTCTTGGTGCTGCATTGTTTTTGTTGCTTCTTTGTGCCCAATTGCTAAAAGGTGTTGGTTGCTCTCTCGCTATGAGGATATGTCAGTTCTATGATATGGTTTTGGCTTCCCTCGTCAGTGGAATAATCTAAGACAATGATGCCTAAATAGTGATCCAAAACGACATGATCCAACATGAGACCAAAAAAGGGGGCAGCTGCCTTCAAAGTTCCAGTCAGACAGTAACTACTGTATACTCTCTGGACAAAGCTCTGTATGATCTCAGTGATAGGAGAATCCGCTCTGAAGATTCTCTGTTGTCTCTCTCATACCACAGTCAATAAGGAACATACAATGACATTGTTGGTTGCACATAATGCATTTTTGAGATGAGCTGATCGCTTTGTTCAGCCCTGGTCCATTGTCCAGGTCAGTGCTCTCTGGCTGTGGACAGGAGATTCATGAATTTACTTACCCTTCAAAATCCCAGAATTGGTTTATGATTAGGGCTGGCAAGATGTCACTGGTGTGTCGCATGCTGCACAGGCCGGTAAATCAAACATCACACCAGGGAACCTGGAAGCTCAGACAAATTTGCTCAGCTCCTCTCCACAGCCAGAGTGCACTGACCTGGACTGGGGCTGTACGATGCTATTCACTCATCTCTACTGATGTAATGTGTTATCGTCAGTGTGGTTTATTGTAGTGTTGTGGGTTACAATTATGAAGAGCTGATGCTGACAACATCTTTTACATCTGTTACTATCTTTTATGGGCATGCAAGTCAGCTCTCCTTCAGAAGGAAATCTCTTGTGACACAATTTGGCATTTGCCAAACTAAAAGTTAGTGGCCCCAATTCATCAATGTGTTTAAGGCTATGTGCCCACGTTGCATTTATGAAGCAGAAAATTTCTGCTGCATAAATGCAAGTTCTCTCCCGGAAAAACGCATGCGGAATTCTGCACGTGTTTATCGCGCATTTTTCACGCGTTTTCCACATGCGGAATTGCCTTGCGTTTTTTATGCATTGGACAAAGGCAATTCCGCTAGCGGAAACGCAAAATTAAATGACATGCTGCGGATTTTTGAACGCGGCATAAACGCTGCGGAAAAATCCGCAGCATGTGCATAGAACTTGCGGAATCCCATTGGGGACCATGGGGTGCGGATATACATGCGTTTTTCAAGCGTTTACGCTGCGGAAATTCCGCAGCATATACGCTTGAAAAATGCTACGTGGGCACACGGCCTAACACTACAAAACTGGCATAAAACACTTAAAATAGTTGCAAAATTTTTGCACAAAGCGAAGTTGCACAAATTTTTTTTGGACTTTTTGTTCATTACTATGCAAGTTTTGGGCAGATCACATCTATTTCTTCTAAAGTGGCACTGAATGTTATTTAAGAAACGTTACTCAAGTTCATAACTGGGGTAACATTTCTAGCAAGGCTAGAACATTTCAGGCAAGGCACATGCCACTGACGAAATGCATTGAATTCATTAATTGGTGTGCGCCTCTTAATGAATTCGGTGCAACTTATTCCTTCGCGCTGCTCATTAAGACTGGTGTACGAAACACCAATCTTTATGAATCAGGGGCCAATGTCTGTGTTTGACCTAAATACAGCAAATGAACACTTCTGATTCCAAACAAATACTTCTTAAAATACGCAAGTAGAAAAAAATAGAATCCTTTTAAAATTAAATGCATATTACTTCAAAGACTCAAGTAATAAAACTGTAATATTAATCTAGTAGTATATATTAATAATAAGACATACAGCATGATTTTAAATCTTTCATTATTTTTCTCTAGGTAGCATCTTCCAATATTAGAAAAGGATAGGACAGCAAGATGATAAGTAGACTAAATTAATAATATAATATGCTGTTCTGTCTTTGTGTTCAAGTTGTAAATTATCAGATTGAGATATATTTATTCTGCCAGTCTGCTGCAAGAAATACATTATTGTTACTACTTGCTAAAGCAAAGTATTGAGTTAACTTTAGTTAAGTCTAGTGATGAGAGAGCACTAAAATGCTCGGGTACTCATTGTTCGAGTCGAGCAAATTGGAATACTCGGGTGCTCGGTCCGAGCAACGAGCCCAATGTAAGTCTAAGGGAAACTCGAGCATTTTTCCAGTGGCCCCCCCGGCGGTCTTTAGAGAGCCTAAAAATTGACCAAATTGATGGTACCAGTGCTCAAATGACATGGGAACAGCATGGGGAAGACCCCTGGAAGCGTCTCTGATTGTGAACAATGTTGTCAGAGTATTACGCCACTTTTACGGACTGACAATAAAACATACAAAAATGAAACCAAAATGGATTTTCCTGGAAAAAATGTTAAGGAACATCTTTTCCAGGGTAATGAATTGTATATAAGGTAAAATAAATAGCCAAAAACAAAAATGCACCTCAACACCTTGGGCTATGTTCACAAGTAGCGTTTTTGAATCGTTTTTGCACTTTTGTATTGCTTTCATCAGTGAAAAATGCATTCACCGGTAAATGTAATTTTAACATTTTTCTACCTTATCTGGCCATGTGGTGTGTGAGACATGATCAGACACATCCTGCTTCATTTATGAAGGAGGGACTCTGAAAGTCACAAACCCTATTTTTATAGTGTTATCAGGCGGCCCTTACTATTCTTAAAGGGCCAGCAGTCGGCCCTCGCTATTGTTAGAGAGCCATCAGCCGGCTATGCTTTGTTGTTCCCATTATTAACAAGTGGGTCTCCTATACTGTTATTGCGTATGCAGTGACTGCAATGGCTGCCAAAATTTGGGAAAAACCTTAATACCAATTATAGACACATAGAGGTGGGCCTCAGGAATGACATGTTCCCATTAGAAAGGAGCGGTTCTGCTATACAGTTATAGGGTATGCAGTGAGTACAACGTCTGCCAAAATTTGGTAAAAACCCCAATACGAATTTAAAAACACATAGAGGTTGGCCTCAAGAACGACATTTTCCCATTAGAAAGGAGGGATTCTGCTATACAGTTATAGGTTATGCAGTGAGTACAATGGCTGCCAAAATTTGGGAAAAACCGAAATACCAATTTAAAGATACATAGAGGTGGGCCTCAGTAATGACAAGTTCCCATTAGAAAGGAGCGGTACTGCTATACAGTTATAGAGTGTGCAGTGTGTACAGCAGCTGCCAAAATTTGGGAAAAACCCCAATACCAATTTAAAGTCACATAGAGGTGGGCCTCAGGAACGACATGTTCCCATTAGAAAGCAGTGGTTCTGCTATACAGTTATAGGGTACGCAGTGAGAACAATGGCTGCTAAAATTTGGGAAAAACTGAAATACCAATTTAAAGACACATAGAGGTGGGCTTCAGTAACGACATGTTCCCATTAGAAAGGAGTGGGTTTCTCATACTGTTCTTGCGTGTACAATGACTGCAACGGCTTCCAAAAAATTAGAGGCACTCCAATGCCCCTTGCAAGAGATGTAGAGGAGGGCCTAATGAAAAAAATGTTCCCCTTATTAGCAAGTGGGTCTCCCGTACTGTTATTGCCTAGTCAGTGAATGCAACGCCTGCCAAAAATTTGAAAGCACTCCAATGTCCTTTGCAAGAGACGTAGAGGAGGGCCTCATGAAAAAAATGTTTCCCTTATTAGGAAGTGGGTCTCCCATACTGTTTGCCTATGCAGTGAATACAACGTCTGCCAAAAATTTGGAGGCACTCCAATGCCCCTTGCAAGAGACGTAGATATGGTGATATGGTAGATATGGTGGTGATATGGTGGTGGAGGATGAGGATGAGGAGAAGGAGGAAGACAAGAGCAAATAGACAAAATCAGGAAGCGTATACCCATGTCTGGGAATAGAGTTAGACCTCTCAAAAAAAAGACACTGTATTTGAGTTTATGTTACTCTGCTATCATTCGGTAGTGTTGAGAAGTCTGGCCCAATTCAGCCCTTGTTCATTTTTATAAGAGTCAGCCTGTCAGCATTTTCAGTTGACAGGTGGATGCGCTTATCAGTTATAATTCCACCAGCGGCACTAAAAACCCACTCTGATAAAACGCTGGCAGCAGGGCAGGCCAGGACCTCCAAGGCGTAGAGAGCCAGTTCATGCCACGTGTCCATCTTGGATACCCAATAATTAGAAGGCACGGAGGACGTTGGTACGGTCGGCAAGGTACTTAAAAACTTTTCCCTCCTTGGGAGAGTACCCCACGCCTCAGGGCCTGTGCGATGGGAGGGTCTGAGAAAACTGTCCCAGAACTTTGACAGTGTTCCCCTGCCTCTGCTGGATTGGATTTATGTCACTCTCGCCTGTACTCCATGGTTGTCCAATGAACTGTGACCTCTGCCGTCAGTGTTTTCAGATGGGAATTTTTTTAATAATTTCGCTACAAGGGCCTTCTGGTTGTGCCCCATTTTAGCATACCTGTCCACCACGGGAATAAGAGATAGAAAGTTCTCCTTGCAGCGTGGGTCTAAAAGTGTCACCAACCAATAATGACTGTCACGTAAAATTTGGAGAACACAAGGGTTGCGGGAAAGGCAGCGTAACAAAAACTCAGCCATGTGTGCCAGACTGCTAACAAGCAAGACTTCCATGTCCTCATCAAAAGGACGACTGACCATGCTCTCCTCCTCATCCTCCTCCCTGTCCTCAGGCCATCCACGCTAAACAGACGGTATGACAGTTGTGCAGGTAGTACCATCTATAGCACAGGAAACTAGCTCCTGTTCTTTCTGGGCTGTAGGGAAACACCCTGTATGGTTCCTTGCTCCATCTAATCGTGCTCCACCTGCAATGCCTTCTCTTTAATTGTGAGCAGCGAGCATTTCAGAAGACAGAGAAGTGGGATGGTGATGCTAATTATGGCATCATCACCGTTAACCATCTTGGTGGAGTCTGCAAAGTTTTGGAGGATGGCACAAATGTCTGACATCCATGCCCACTCCTGAGTAGTGTTGAGCCACCCCCGTAGTGTTCGAGTTCGGTTCGGTTCGTCGAACACCCGTGTGTTCGCCGAACTGTTCGTCGAACTGTTCGTCGAGCACCTTCGAACACCGTTAAAACCAATGGCAGGCAAACAAAAACACATAGAAACACATAGAAAACACCTTCAAAGGTGTCCAAAAGCTGACAAACTGCTCAGAAGACATAACTAACACATGGAAAAGTGACAAGTACATATAGTCATGCGAAAATAAAAGAGGTGGAGGAGTAAAAGGAGGGGGAGACACAGATATAGGCATGTCATGCCCTTCTAAAATCCAAAAAGTGAGAAGCCGACACGGCCAGTCTGCTCCTGCCCGTGCCACCTCCGTGTCGCCGGGTTTGTGCCAGAGCCGCGGTGAACCCTGATGGCCAGCCCCCCTCTCCCAATACTGGTGCCTGTCCGCTGGTGGGTCGAGCGAGCCCCCCTGTGGTGGAGGCAGCTCTAAGCTTTTTAATTTAAATTGTCTCTCTAATTTGAATGAATACACTTTAAATCCATTTACAAGGATCTATTGGAGGGCAAGTCTCATGCCAGCAGCCGCGTAATTCCAGCTCCAGTAGCGTCCACTAAAGCTGCTGCAGTTAAAAAGCTTTTATAAGGATCGAGCTCGGCTGTCCACCGCAAGGCATCCTACTGCCAGTCCCAGCCCCTATGCCTTGGGGTGCCTCCTGATGCTCTTCACTGAGTATCCCATGGTCCCGAAGCATTTCCTTTGAAAAAATTAAGTGTCTAAACTACAGGTGGTGTAGCTTGCTTAACAGCCGGGATAATCTGCTGACTAGCAGACACTGCTACTAGGCACAAAGTATTTCCTGGGCTAGATGCAGTTAAAAATTTGTAATTAGATACTCTCGTTGGATGCTGAGAAAGCATTCCATAGAGTCTCCTGGCACGCCATATATGATTCTCTTAAAAAGCTTGGGGTAGGGGTCTAGGGGACCCTTTTATAGCCAAAATCACGGCCCTGTATCACAATACGTCACCTAGGCTGAAGATAAATGGAACTGTAGCACCCTGAGGGCTCGGTTGCTACAGAGGTATTGCACCTCACCCAGAGGTGTGATATCTCACTCTCAGGTAAGGATGGAGTGTGGATCAGGACCCGACACCTGCATGCATTACACCACATTGCCGTGGGGCAGGGCGACCAATATGCCTCTGAGATGGGCACGACAGTCCCTGTCCCTGGCTGGAGTGGGGGGAGGGAACACTGAGGAAGGGGAACCCTGTAGTGCAGGAGCAGGGAGGAAGCAGTTCCTGGGTGCATTGAGAAGGGAGTATAAAAGGTGGGCACCATCTTAGTTCAGTGCAGAGAAGTCTGAGCAGAAGTGGCAGGGAGCAGGGGCTCTGCATGAGCTCTGCTCCGGAGGCGGGCCTAGTAACAGAGGCCCAGGCCTGGAAGAGGGAGAAGGAAGGAAGAGGAGCGGAGAAGGCTCCAGGAACGAGGAATGAAGGGATCCCAGGGATGCGGACGGGTGAGTCGCCACCGCACGCCCGAATCCACCTGCGTGGAGGGGTCAGGCCAAAGGGGGAGACCGGTCCCCGAAACTAGTGGAGGCAGGAAACGACCCTCAGCTAGAAACCGGAGGCTGTGACATTTTATGTGGCGCAGCCCCTCGCTACACCCGCTAGGAAGGCACCACATAGGGTCAGGGAAACTGGCGCCAAGTTTACCAAGAGGAGGCCCGAGGCAGCCGGACAGAAGGGTTGGTAAGAAAGGCCAGACAAAGGACACACAAAGGGGGTCCTGTGAAGCGCTCCAAAGTTATCTGGGAGTTGTCTGAGCCCCTCACCTGGTGAGCACAGTACGACGTGGGCAGCCGTTACCTGCAGACGTGGTCTGGATAATAAGAACTGTGAGTAAAGGCCCTGGACTGCATCACTGACTCCGTGTCGTTACTGCTGCTGCCCTGCACCATCACCCCCATCCTCCGCATACACTGCCCTGAGGCTATACTCCTCCCGTGGGGAGTTATGCTACGCTCTGCTGCACCCACAACACCAGCCTCAGCGGTCTGCCCTGCAGCGGCGGTTCACTCTGACCGCAATCCACGGGTGGCGTAGTCGTACATTTAAACATCAAAACCACATAAATAGTTCCGCCACTGGTTTGACCACCCTGAGCCACGGAACCGGGTCACCGCCACGAAGACTACAACCACCAGCATCCACCAAAAAGGGTCCGGCTCCGGGTGTCCCAAGGCCCAGGGGGTGCATCAGAACATTTTCATCACCTTTCACAATTACCAATGGGACAAGCAGGGATGTCCTCTGTCCCCTCTCTTATACATCCTAGTGACGGAGCACCTGCTCTCATCAATTCGCCATAACCCCAATATTAGGTGGATTGAGGTGGGAGGCACCGAGTACAAGTGCTCTCTATTTGCTGATGATGTCCTAGTATATATCACTCAATCACATATATCCATCCATGCTGTTATGGCTGAAATAGATCACTTTGTTACATGGTCAAATTTTAAAATCAATGCAGCGAAGTCTGAGGCCCTCGATGTCTCCCTCCCCAAATCCATATAGGATTCCATCCAGTCCAACTTTCCCTTTGCCTGGCCCTCACAGGGTATCAAATACTTAGGAATTCCTATTCATAGAGACCTCTCCCATCTATGTTATCTTAATTTTGGGCCCTTTATTGAACAACTCCATACAGACCACGGTTGGCAAGTTAGAACTGTAAGATTCACTACGTGAACCACTGGTGTTTTGTGGAAAAGCACATGTACACTGCGTTCCAAATTATTATGCAAAAAGTGTTTAGGAGTGATAAGGGAAGAATTTGTTTGTTTGTCAGTTAAACTCATTGATTGTGATGTGTGTCAGGGCTCTTTATATCACTGTAAGCAATTGCAGACACCTGTGCTAATTAGTTTGGCAGGTGTGTCCAATGAAAGGCAAGACTACTTAAGAAGGCTGTCTCACATTATTAAGCAGCCTACATTTTCTGCCAAAATGGGAAAGAAAAAGGATGTGTCCGCTGCTGAGAAGCAACATATTGTGGAGTGTTTAGGTCAAGGCATGACTACAATCAACATTGTGCGATGATCAGGATGAAGTGTCTTGGCAATCAAGAAGTATGTAGCTGATTCACAGTACAAACGTGTGCGTGCTGATAAGGGCAAATTGAGGACTCTTTCCTACAGGCAATTACGTCACGTTGAAAGAGCAGCGGCAAAAAAGCCTTGTCATAGCAGCAGACAAGTTTTTGAAGCTGCTTGTGCCTCCAACGTCCCCCGAACAACAAGATGCAGGGTCCTTCAGAGGTTTGCAGCTGTGCATACGCCATCCTGTCGACCTCCTCTATCCACTTCACACAAGCAGAAACGGCTCCAGTGGGCCAAACATTACATGAAGACTGATTTCAAAACTGTTTTGTTCACGGATGAGTGCTGTGCAGCGCTCGATGGTCCAGATGGATGGAGTGGAGGATGGCTGGTTGATGGACACCCCACGCAAACACGGCTACAGCGCCAACAAGGAGGAGGTGGAGTAATGTTTTGGGCTGGAATCATGGGGAGAGAGATTGTCGGCCCCTTTAGGATCCCTGAAGGCGCTAAAGATGAACTCCATAATGTATGTGGATTTTCTCAAACAGCACTTCCTGCCATGGTTCAAGAAGAAGAACCGTGTATTTCACAGCAAGATCATTTTTCTGCATGATAATGCACCATCTCATGCTGCACATAAAACATCTGCATCTCTGGCTGATATGGGCATAAAAGGGGACAAACTTATGGTGTGACCCCCATGCTCCCCTGACCTCTACCCCATTCAGAACCTTTGGAGCATCATTAAAAGGAGTGTCTATGATGGCGGGAGGCAGTTCACATCTAAGCAACAGCTCTGGGAGGGTATTCTGTCCTCATGCAAAACAATTGAAGCAGAAACCATCCAAAACCTGACAAATTCAATGGACGAGAGAGTTCAGAAGCTCCTTTCGAACAAGGGGTCCTATGTGAAAATGTAACATCACCTAGAATAAAGTTTTGAGTTGAAAACTGTTTGATTTCAGTTTCTAACAACCTGCTAATGCTTATAATTTCAAAAATGACCATTTTTTTGGTCTTTATTAAAATGAAAAGGTTGATCGAAAAGTTTGGGGGATCTAAGAGTGTGGCAACCCAGTAGTCATGATTACTTCGAATTCTGACAATATGAGGGTCATGCTGCAGGTAGTGCAGCAAGAAGGCACTTATGTGTCTTGCGCATCTCGGAGCCCCAAAATTATTTTCCAGGCTAGATGCAGCTAAAAATTATTATTAACTTTAAATCTGGTGAAGCTTTAGTATAGATGGCCTAATAGGATCAGTGCTGCACACTGCTACAAAGCCCAAATTATTTTCCAGTCAAGATACAGATAAACATGATTAGTAATTTTAAATCTGGTGGAGCTTATTATAGATGGCCTAATAGAATCAGTGCTGCACACTGCTACAAAGCCCAAATTATTTTCCAGCCAAGATACAGATAAACATGATTAGTAATTTGAAAGCTTAAAACGGTTGGTAGGGTGATTTTAACCAATCATCAAGCTTTTACTCTCCCCAGGATGACACAGGGGTAGAAAAGTCGTTTCGGATCCATGATTTGTTCATCTTTATGAATGTGAGTCTGTCTACATTATCAGTGGAGAGCCGCGTGCGCTTATCTCTCAGCACATCACCAGCAGCGCTGAACACACGTTCAGACAGAACGCTGGCTGCGGGGCATGACAAGATCTCCAAGGCGTAAGTGGCTAGCTCCGGCCATTTATCCAGATTGGAAGCCCAAAAAGAGCAAGGGTCCAGTGACACAGTCGTGGCTTCAATGTTTACTTGGAGATACTCCTGTACCATCGTCTCTAGGCGTTGACTATGTGTCAGACTTCTTGTCTCCTGTGGCCTTGCAAAGGATGGGCTAAAAAAGTGGTGAAATGATTCCGCAAAATTGATGTTACCAGCAGATACTGTGGTTCTGTTACGGTTTGAGTGCTGAATACTTGACGGTCCCACGGTTGGCAAGTTGGAACTGTGAGATTCACTACGTGCACCACTGGTATTTTGTGGAAAAGCACATGTAAGATTCTGCAACAGTCTCTGCTGATACTCCTGCATGTGTGCATCCCTTTCTATGGCAGGAATAATTTCTGCAAATTTACTTTTGTACCGGGGATCTAACAGTGTGGCAACCCAGTAGTCAGGATTATTTCTAATTCTCACAATTCGAGGGTCATGTTGCAGGTAGTGCAGCAAGAAGGCACTCATGTGTGTTGCGCATCCAGGAGCACCAAGTCCCTGTTGTGTTGGTGGCGAGGTAACAATCATGCTTCCTTCCTCTGTCCTCTCCCCCCAACCTCGCACAACAGAAATGTGATCAAGGTCTCCCTCATCTGATGAGTCTTCCATCAGTTCGTCCTCCACTTCTTCCTGGGCTCCTGCACCTTCCTCACTAGTTTGGCTGCTACCATGCGCCCTGGTAAAACCATCTCCCCCACCCTCACATGCCTGCCGCCTTGGTGCTGCCGACCGTCTGGACCTTGCAGATGTTAGCCCTTCCGCATACAACTCCTCCTCCTCTACTTCCTCCACCTCCTCTTGTGCCACCACCTGACTCCGAATTCTGTTTAACATGTGCTCCAGCATGTAAATCACCGGAATAGTCATGCTGATAATGGCATCGTCAGCACTAAACATCTTCGTCGCCATTTCAAAACTGTGCAGAAGGGTGCATAGGTCCCTGATCTGAGACCACTCCTCCAGCGTGATTTGCCCCACCTCTGAATCTCGTTGGCCCAGGCTATACGTCAGAACGTATTGCACCAGGGCTTGTCGGTGCTGCCACAGTCGCTGCAACATGTGCAGAGTTGAATTCCACTGGGTAGGCACATCGCATTTTAGCCGGTGAAGTGGCAGGCCCAACGACTTCTGTAGAGATGTAAGTCGCTGAGCTGCGGGATGCGAATGACGGAAGTGAGCACACAGCGACCGTGCCCTCTGCAGAAGGCCATCTAGTCTGGGATAGTGGGCTAAAAATTGCTGGACAACCAGGTTCAACACGTGAGCCATACAAGGCACGTGTGTGACATTGCCCCGGCGAAGGGCCGCACCCAGGTTTGCAGCATTGTCGCACACGGCCTTCCCTGTTTTCAGGTCCAGTGGAGACAACCATTCATGAAATTGGTTCTCCAGAGCTGACCACAACTCCTCAGCTGTGTGACTCACATTTCCCAGACATTTCATTGTAAAAACCGCCTGATGACGTTGAGCCCTACTGCCAGCATAGTAAGGAGGTGTGCAGGATCCCTTCTGCGCAGTTAGAAAGCTTGTGGCATGACCAGACAGGCTTTGGGTGCAGGTGGAAGACCGAGAGGAGGTTGAGGAGGCAGAAGCAGTGGAGGAACTTTGACATAAAGAGGATTGACGCACAACTCGTGGGGACGGCAAGAGTT
Source organism: Phyllobates terribilis (assembly GCF_046119375.1). NCBI lineage: Eukaryota > Metazoa > Chordata > Amphibia > Anura > Dendrobatidae > Phyllobates > Phyllobates terribilis. The sequence continues at coordinate 1,020,023,319 of NW_027362761.1, forward strand.
GGACAGCAGCCCCTTGTCCTGCTGTCACCATAGTTACCCAGTGCCCAGTCAGCGACATGTAACGCCCCTGTCCATGCCTACTCGTCCAAGTGTCTGTGGTGAAATGCACCCTGTCACACACAGAGTTTCTCAAAGAAGCGGTGATGTTGTGTGCGACATGCTGGTGGAGCGCAGGCACACCTTTCTTTGAGAAGTAGTGCCGACTGGGCATCTGGTACTGGGGCACTGCGACGGACATAAGGTCTCGAAAATCCTCTGTGTCCACCAGGCGGAAAGGCAGCATTTCTGTAGCCAAGAGCTTGCAGATGGTGAAATTCAACCTCTTAGCTTTCTCATGGCTAGGAGGAAATGGTCTTTTACTTGTCCACATCTGAGGGACCGAGGGCTGGCTATTGTGCTTAGACGGGGTTGATAAGGGTGTCCCCGGCAAACTGCCGGTCTGTGAGGAAGATGCAGGCGGACATGTTAGGTTGCCTTGATCCAAAGGTGGTGCTATCGATGTCGGACAGCGCTCAACACCAGCTGGTGTTACCACCTCCAAAGAAAATGATGACGTGCCAATCACGCTGGCTGTTGCGGGTAAAGAGGTGGCAGGTCTGCGCCCCAAAACAGGTGTGACTGCTGTCCCCCCAGTCACAGAGGATGAAGAGGCCGCGGATGCACAAGATATGGCAGACGGTGGTTGGCCCGGCCGGCTAGGCCGCATTGTAGCACACTGAGCTTCCCACTGCAACTTATGCTTCATGTCCATGTGCCGGTTCATGCATGAAGTACTCAAACTATGTATTTTTTGGCCTCTACTTAGCTTTTGCTGACAAATGTTACAGATAACACGAGTTGGGTCATCTTTATCGATCTGAAAAAATGCCCAGGCTATGCAAGGCTTAGCACCCATGCGACCTGAAGAGCCACCACGACTTGTGGTGAGAGGCAGAGTTGTGTTTGAGGATGCAGTTGTTGACGTGCTTCCAGTACTACGACTCTGTCCAGGAAGGCGCAACCTGACCTCGTCGTCACTAGCATCTTCCTCCACCTCCTCTGCTGACCTCATCTCTTGGCTGACTGTGGGTTGACAGTAAGTGGGATCTCCAACCTCATCATCATCACCCTGTGCGTTATCACACCCGTCGTCCTCAGAGCCAACCTGTTCCTGCCCTGACAAAAAACTAAAGTTGTCGCTCCAATCAGGTGTTTGAGTCTTATCATCGTCTTCCTCAATGTCTCCACCAACAGGAGTTACAGTTTGGGAATGAGGGTCTACATTATGGTCAGAACCTTCTGCGTCTGGTACTGGATCCGACTCATAAAGATTCTGGGCATCAGTGCAGATCATTTCCTCGTCTGGATTCACAGAAGCGCTGGAGTCGACCTCTGATTCCCAGGCTATAGTATGAGTAAACAGCTCTGCAGACTCGACCATCTGTTCTACCTCATACTCAGACGGGCAGCTGGAGATTTGGGAGCTGTGAGGAAGCAAGTGCGATTGGGGTGACACCTTTGAGGACTGGAGTATTTGTGATGTTGAAGTTGATGTGGAGGAGAGCCCACTTAAAGGAGCACTTGATATCCGTTGAAGCACCTGCTGTTTTTGTGCCTCATCTGGAATTTGTAGCGATTGGCGTGGCCGTAAGAAAGGGATCTTATCACATTGTCCGCTAAAAGAAGTAGACATTTTAGTTTGGCTGGAAGATGGTCTTTCTTCTGCAGATGTTACTGTTGCTTTAACACCTACCCCACGGACACAACCTTTTTTCCCCTTCCCAACACGCCTATTCCCCTTTCCACCAGCAGCAGGCCTTTTTCCACTCATTTTGGTGGTTAACTAATTCACAACTCTGGAGTTGTTTGCACAAAAAAACAATGGATGGGAACCGAGCAGAGCTGAGTGGCCAAACTGTGGTATTAGGCCAAAACTATTGGCTGGGTTAGATGCAGAAAAAATTATATTCAATTTGCAACCTGATGGAGGTCTGTATAGATGGATTAATAGAACAAGTCCCACACACAGCTAGAAGCCCAATATTTTTTCAGAGGTAGATGCAGAAAAAAATATATTCAGTTTGCAACCTGATGGAGGTCAGTATAGATGGACTAATACAACAAGTCCCACACACAGCTAGAAGCCCAATATTTTTTCAGAGGTAGATGCAGAAAAAAATATATTCAGTTTGCAACCTGATGGAGGTCTGTATATATGGATTAATAGAACAAGTCCCACACACAGCTAGAAGCCCAATATTTTTTCAGAGGTAGATGCAGAAAAAAATATATTCAGTTTGCAACCTGATGGAGGTCTGTATAGATGCATTAATAGAACAAGTCCCACACACAGCTAGAAGCCCAATATTTTTTCAGAGGTAGATGCAGAAAAAAATATATTCAGTTTGCAACCTGATGGAGGTCTGTATAGATGGATTAATAGAACAAGTCCCACACACAGCTAAAAGCCCAATATTTTTTCAGAGGTAGATGCAGAAAAAAATATATTCAGTTTGCAACCTGATGGAGGTCTGTATAGATGGATTAATTGAACAAGTCCCACACACAGCTAGAAGCCCAATATTTTTTCAGAGGTAGATGCAGAAAAAAATATATTCAGTTTGCAACCTGATGGAGGTCTGTATAGATGGATTAATAGAACAAGTCCCACACACAGCTAGAAGCCCAATATTTTTTCAGAGGTAGATGCAGAAAAAAATATATTCAGTTTGCAACCTGATGGAGGTCAGTATAGATGGACTAATACAACAAGTCCCACACACAGCTAGAAGCCCAATATTTTTTCAGAGGTAGATGCAGAAAAAAATATATTCAGTTTGCAACCTGATGGAGGTCAGTATAGATGGACTAATACAACAAGTCCCACACACAGCTAGAAGCCCAATATTTTTTCAGAGGTAGATGCAGAAAAAAATATATTCAGTTTGCAACCTGATGGAGGTCTGTATAGATGGATTAATAGAACAAGTCCCACACACAGCTAGAAGCCCAATATTTTTTCAGAGGTAGATGCAGAAAAAAATATATTCAGTTTGCAACCTGATGGAGGTCTGTATAGATGGATTAATAGAACAAGTCCCACACACAGCTAGAAGCCCAATATTTTTTCAGAGGTAGATGCAGAAAAAAATATATTCAGTTTGCAACCTGATGGAGGTCTGTATAGATGGATTAATAGAACAAGTCCCACACACAGCTAGAAGCCCAATATTTTTTCAGAGGTAGATGCAGAAAAAATATATTCAGTTTGCAACCTGATGGAGGTCAGTATAGATGGACTAATACAACAAGTCCCACACACAACTAGAAGCCCAATATTTTTTCAGAGGTAGATGCAGAAAAAAATATATTCAGTTTGCAACCTGATGGAGGTCAGTATAGATGGACTAATACAACAAGTCCCACACACAGCTAGAAGCCCAATATTTTTTCAGAGGTGGATGCAGAAAAAAATATATTCAGTTTGCAACCTGATGGAGGTCTGTATAGATGGATTAATAGAACAAGTCCCACACACAGCTAGAAGCCCAATATTTTTTCAGAGGTAGATGCAGAAAAAAATATATTCAGTTTGCAACCTGATGGAGGTCAGTATAGATGGATTAATACAACAAGTCCCACACACAGCTAGAAGCCCAATATTTTTTCAGAGGTAGATGCAGAAAAAAATATATTCAGTTTGCAACCTGATGGAGGTCTGTATAGATGGATTAATAGAACAAGTCCCACACACAGCTAGAAGCCCAATATTTTTTCAGAGGTAGATGCAGAAAAAAATATATTCAGTTTGCAACTAGAGATGAGCGTTGTTCTACTCGAACTGTTCGCCAATCTCAAATTCGAGCTGTTTTGGGCGGTGTTCGAGCCGGTCGGCGAACACGAACAATTTGAGAAAAATTCGGCTGTTCGAGGTTATGTTCGATAACTGTTCGTGCACCAAAATCATAACTGGATTTTTTCTCAGTAATGATGAAAATTAATGTTAATACGCAGTTTGAGTGTACAGCGGGGCGGGGGGAGGGGCAGGGGATGGATCTCTGCAGGAACAATGAAGATCTCCTTTTTTTTTCTCTTTCCCGCATTTGCAGTGGGGAGGTGCAATCTGTCAGCCTATCAGCAGCCCACACACGGAGCGAAGTGCTTTTTTTCACACAAGCAAGGGTGTTAGAACCTTGCTGTTAGGTTTTTTTTCCTTTGCTGGTCACATGACCTTGTTGGCCTATTTAATCCTGCTCCGCCCTTCTGGCTTTGCTGGACTTCATTGTATATCTACTTTCTAGCTAGCCTGTGCTCTGTGTCTTGCTCTGTTAGTTTGCTTGGTCTACGGACCTCTATGTTCTTTATATTTTGTTTGTTCGTCTGTCTGCTACTATTTCTGTTAGGAGGTGTCCCATATTCCTCCCAGTCCTTAGTACTTGTAGGGATTCCTCCCCCACATCTATAGGTCTTCGTACAGACTAGCTTAGGACTTTAGCAGGTCTGATCGCAGGATCAGGTTCCCTGTTACATCGTAGGGATTCAGCTGAGTCCTATAGTAGGGACAGATCTCCTCTCTTTCCTTAGCTCTGGTAGCAGAACATAACAAAGGGCATGTGTGATTGGCAGTGTATGTCACATGTCCTTGCCCTATAAGACCAAGCCATTTTCCCCGTCGCCACCATTTTCTCACTGCTGCAGCTGCGTGTTAGACGGCACCGCTGTTGCTGTGTGCGCTATACCTTGTTAATTTCAAGCCAATTTTCGCACAAATATACAGATAGCTTGGGAGTAGGGAATAGTTGTGATTGCAGTCCTTTTAAGGACTAGGTTACAGCATTTCCTACGACTTTTATCAGGCAGGTCTGTGCTCTTAAATAGATAGATTGTGGGAGTAAAGACTAATTGTAATTGGAGTCCTTTTCAGGACTAGGTTACATCAGTTCCTATCAGTTTTTGCCAGGCAGGTCTGTGCCAGTGCTGTGCAAGTTTTTTTCACAGCATTTGGCTGAATCTAGCAAAGCTAATCCTTTTTGGCCTATTGCAGAGTGTGTTAGTCAGTGGAGTAGCCTATCTGTGTTGCAAGATATACCACCTGTGTATAGAATACCAATTTTTTTTACTGCACCTAGTGAAGTAAAATCTTTTGGGCATAGCATCATTCTATTAGTCCATCTATACTGATCTCCATCAGGTTGCAAACTGAATATAATTTTTTTCTGCATCTAGCTCTGAAAAAATATTTGGGCTTCTAGCAGTGTGTGGGACTTGGTCTATTAGTCCATCTATACTGACCTCCATCAGGTTGCAAATTAAAAATAATTTTTTTCTTCATTTAGCTCTGAAAAAATATTTGGGCTTCTAGCAGTGTGTGGGACTTGTTCTATTAGTCCTTCTATACTGACCTCCAGCAGGTTGCAAATTGAATATAATTTTTTTCTGCATCTAGCTCTGAAAAAATATTTGGGCTTCTAGCGGTGTGTGGGACTTGGTCTATTAGTCCATCTATACTGACCTCCATCAGGTTGCAAATTAAAAATAATTTTTTTCTGCATCTAGCTCTGAAAAAATATTTGGGCTTCTAGCGGTGTGTGGGACTTGGTCTATTAGCCCATCTATACTGACCTCCATCAGGTTGCAAATTAAAAATAATTTTTTTCTGCATCTAGCTCTGAAAAAATATTTGGGCTTCTAGCAGTGTGTGTGACTTGGTCTATTAGTCCATCTATACTGACCTCCATCAGGTTGCAAATTGAATAAAAAAATTTTCTGCATCTAGCTCTGAAAAAATATTTGGGCTTCTAGCGGTGTGTGGGACTTCGTCTATTAGTCCATCTATACTGACCTCCATCAGGTTGCAAATTAAAAATAATTTTTTTCTGCATCTAACCCAGCCAATAGTTTTGGCCTAATACCACAGTTTGGCCACTCAGCTCTGCTCGGTTACCATCCATTGTTTTTTTGTGCAAACAACTCCAGAGTTGTGAATTAGTTAACCACCAAAATGAGTGGAAAAAGGCCTGCTGCTGGTGGAAAGGGGGATAGGCGTGTTGGGAAGGGGAAAAAAGGTTGTGTCCGTGGGGTAGGTGCAGAAGAAAGACCATCTTCCAGCCAAACTAAAATGTCTACTTCTTTTAGCGGACAATGTGATAAGATCCCTTTCTTACGGCCACGCCAATCGCTACAAATTCCAGATGAGGCACAAAAACAGCAGGTGCTTCAACGGATATCAAGTGCTCCTTTAAGTGGGCTCTCCTCCACATCAACTTCAACATCACAAATACTCCAGCCTCAAAGGTGTCACCCAAATCGCACTTGCTTCCTCACAGCTCCCAAATCTCCAGCTGCCCGTCTGAGTATGAGGTAGAACAGATGGTTGAGTCTGCAGAGCTGTTTACTCATACTATAGCCTGGGAATCAGAGGTCGACTCCAGCGCTTCTGTGAATCCAGACGAGGAAATGATCTGCACTGATGCCCAGAATCTTTATGAGTCGGATCCAGGACCAGACGCAGAAGGTTCTGACCATAATGTAGACCCTCATTCCCAAACTGTAACTCCTGTTGGTGGAGACAATGAGGAAGACGATGATAAGACTCAAATACCTGATTGGAGCGACAACTTTAGTTTTTTGTCAGGGCAGGAACAGGTTGGCTCTGAGGACGACGGGTGTGATAACGCACAGGGTGATGATGATGAGGTCGGAGATCCCACTTACTGTCAACCCACAGTCAGCCAAGAGATGAGGTCAGCAGAGGAGGTGAAGGAAGATGCTAGTGACGACGAGGTCAGGTTGCGCCTTCCTGGACAGAGACGTAGTACTGGAAGCACGTCAACAACTGCATCCTCAAACACAACTCTGCCTCTCACCACAAGTCGTGGTGGCTCTTCAGGTCGCATGGGTGCTAAGCCTTGCATAGCCTGGGCATTTTTTCAGATCGATAAAGATGACCCAACTCGTGTTATCTGTAACATTTGTCAGCAAAAGCTAAGTAGAGGCCAAAAAATACATAGTTTGAGTACTTCATGCATGAACCGGCACATGGACATGAAGCATAAGTTGCAGTGGGAAGCTCAGTGTGCTACAATGCGGCCTAGCCGGCCGGGCCAACCACCGTCTGCCATATCTTGTGCATCCACGGCCTCTTCATCCTCTGTGACTGGGGGGACAGCAGTCACACCTGTTTTGGGGCGCAGACCTGCCACCTCTTTACCCGCAACAGCCAGCGTGATTGGCAGGTCATCATTTTCTTTGGAGGTGGTAACACCAGCTGGTGTTGAGCGCTGTCCGACATCGATAGCACCACCTTTGGATGAAGGCAACCTAACATGTCCGCCTGCATCTTCCTCACAGACCGGCAGTTTGCCGGGGACACCCTTATCAACCCCGTCTAAGCACAATAGCCAGCCCTCGGTTCCTCAGATGTGGACAAGTAAAAGACCATTTCCTCCTAGCCATGAGAAAGCTAAGAGGTTGAATTTCACCATCTGCAAGCTCTTGGCTACAGAAATGCTGCCTTTCCGCCTGGTGGACACAGAGGATTTTCGAGACCTTATGTCCGTCGCAGTGCCCCAGTACCAGATGCCCAGTCGGCACTACTTCTCAAAGAAAGGTGTGCCTGCGCTCCACCAGCATGTCGCACACAACATCACCGCTTCTTTGAGAAACTCTGTGTGTGACAGGGTGCATTTCACCACAGACACTTGGATGAGTAGGCATGGACAGGGGCGTTACATGTCGCTGACTGGGCACTGGGTAACTATGGTGACAGCAGGACAAGGGGCTGCTGTCCAAGTCTTGCCGTCCCCACGAGTTGTGCGTCAATCCTCTTTATGTCAAAGTTCCTCCACTGCTTCTGCCTCCTCAACCTCCTCTCGGTCTTCCACCTGCACCCAAAGCCTGTCTGGTCATGCCACAAGCTTTCTAACTGCGCAGAAGGGATCCTGCACACCTCCTTACTATGCTGGCAGTAGGGCTCAACGTCATCAGGCGGTTTTTACATTGAAATGTCTGGTAAATGTGAGTCACACAGCTGAGGAGTTGTGGTCAGCTCTGGAGAACCAATTTCATGAATGGTTGTCTCCACTGGACCTGAAACCAGGGAAGGCCGTGTGCGACAATGCTGCAAACCTGGGTGCGGCCCTTCGCCGGGGCAATGTCACACACGTGCCTTGTATGGCTCACGTGTTGAACCTGGTTGTCCAGCAATTTTTAGCCCACTATCCCAGACTAGATGGCCTTCTGCAGAGGGCACGGTCGCTGTGTGCTCACTTCCGCCGTTCGCATCCCGCAGCTCAGCGACTTACATCTCTACAGAAGTCGTTGGGCCTGCCACTTCACCGGCTAAAATGCGATGTGCCTACCCGGTGGAATTCAACTCTGCACATGTTGCAGCGACTGTGGCAGCACCGACAAGCCCTGGTGCAATACGTTCTGACGTATAGCCTGGGCCAACGAGATTCAGAGGTGGGGCAAATCACGCTGGAGGAGTGGTCTCAGATCAGGGACCTATGCACCCTTCTGCACAGTTTTGAAATGGCGACGAAGATGTTTAGTGCTGACGATGCCATTATCAGCATGACTATTCCGGTGATTTACATGCTGGAGCACATGTTAAACAGAATTCGGAGTCAGGTGGTGGCACAAGAGGAGGTGGAGGAAGTAGAGGAGGAGGAGTTGTATGCGGAAGGGCTAACATCTGCAAGGTCCAGAAGGTCGGCAGCACCAAGGCGGCAGGCATGTGAGGGTGGGGGAGATGGTTTTACCAGGGCGCATGGTAGCAGCCAAACTAGTGAGGAAGGTGCAGGAGCCCAGGAAGAAGTGGAGGACGAACTGATGGAAGACTCATCAGATGAGGGAGACCTTGATCACATTTCTGTTGTGCGAGGTTGGGGGGAGAGGACAGAGGAAGGAAGCATGATTGTTACCTTGCCACCAACACAACAGGGACTTGGTGCTCCTGGATGCGCAACACACATGAGTGCCTTCTTGCTGCACTACCTGCAACATGACCCTCGAATTGTGAGAATTAGAAATAATCCTGACTACTGGGTTGCCACACTGTTAGATCCCCGGTACAAAAGTAAATTTGCAGAAATTTTTCCTGCCATAGAAAGGGATGCACGCATGCAGGAGTATCAGCAGAGACTGTTGCAGAATCTTACATGTGCTTTTCCACAAAATACCAGTGGTGCACGTAGTGAATCTCACAGTTCCAACTTGCCAACCGTGGGACCGTCAAGTGTTCAGCACTCAAACCGTAACAGAACCACAGTATCTGCTGGTAACATCAATTTTGCGGAATCATTTCACCACTTTTTTAGCCCATCCTTTGCAAGGCCACAGGAGACAAGAAGTCTGACACATAGTCAACGCCTAGAGACGATGGTACAGGAGTATCTCCAAGTAAACATTGAAGCCATGACTGTGTCACTGGACCCTTGCTCTTTTTGGGCTTCCAATCTGGATAAATGGCCGGAGCTAGCCACTTACGCCTTGGAGATCTTGTCATGCCCCGCAGCCAGTTCTGTCTGAACGTGTGTTCAGCGCTGCTGGTGGTGTGCTGACAGATAAGCGCACGCGGCTCTCCACTGATAATGTAGACAGACTCACGTTCATAAAGTTGAACAAATCATGGATCCGAAATGACTTTTCTACCCCTGTGTCATCCTGGGGAGAGTAAAAGCTTGATGATTGGTTAAAATCACCCTACCAAACGTTTTAAGCTTTCAAATTACTAATCATGTTTATCTGTATCTTGACTGGAAAATAATTTGGGCTTTGTAGCAGTGTGCAGCACTGATCCTATTAGGCCATCTATAATAAGCTCCACCAGATTTAAAATTAAAAATAATTTTTAGCTGCATCTAGCCCGGAAAATAATTTTGGGGCTCCGAGATGCGCAAGACACATAAGTGCCTTCTTGCTGCACTACCTGCAGCATGACCCTCATATTGTCAGAATTCGAAGTAATCATGACTACTGGGTTGCCACACTCTTAGATCCCCCAAACTTTTCGATCAACCTTTTCATTTTAATAAAGACCAAAAAAATGGTCATTTTTGAAATTATAAGCATTAGCAGGTTGTTAGAAACTGAAATCAAACAGTTTTCAACTCAAAACTTTATTCTAGGTGATGTTACATTTTCACATAGGACCCCTTGTTCGAAAGGAGCTTCTGAACTCTCTCGTCCATTGAATTTGTCAGGTTTTGGATGGTTTCTGCTTCAATTGTTTTGCATGAGGACAGAATACCCTCCCAGAGCTGTTGCTTAGATGTGAACTGCCTCCCGCCATCATAGACACTCCTTTTAATGATGCTCCAAAGGTTCTGAATGGGGTAGAGGTCAGGGGAGCATGGGGGTCACACCATAAGTTTGTCCCCTTTTATGCCCATATCAGCCAGAGATGCAGATGTTTTATGTGCAGCATGAGATGGTGCATTATCATGCAGAAAAATGATCTTGCTGTGAAATACACGGTTCTTCTTCTTGAACCATGGCAGGAAGTGCTGTTTGAGAAAATCCACATACATTATGGAGTTCATCTTTAGCGCCTTCAGGGATCCTAAAGGGGCCGACAATCTCTCTCCCCATGATTCCAGCCCAAAACATTACTCCACCTCCTCCTTGTTGGCGCTGTAGCCGTGTTTGCGTGGGGTGTCCATCAACCAGCCATCCTCCACTCCATCCATCTGGACCATCGAGCGCTGCACAGCACTCATCCGTGAACAAAACAGTTTTGAAATCAGTCTTCATGTAATGTTTGGCCCACTGGAGCCGTTTCTGCTTGTGTGAAGTGGATAGAGGAGGTCGACAGGATGGCGTATGCACAGCTGCAAACCTCTGAAGGACCCTGCATCTTGTTGTTCGGGTGACGTTGGAGGCACAAGCAGCTTCAAAAACTTGTCTGCTGCTATGACAAGGCTTTTTTGCCGCTGCTCTTTCAACCTGACGTAATTGCCTGTAGGAAAGAGTCCTCAATTTGCCCTTATCAGCACGCACACGTGTGTACTGTGAATCAGCTACATACTTCTTGATTGCCAAGACACTTCATCCTGATCATCGCACAATGTTGATTGTAGTCATGCCTTGACCTAAACACTCCACAATTTGTTGCTTCTTTTTCTTTCCCATTTTGGCAGAAAATGTAGGCTGCTTAATAATGTGAGAGAGCCTTCTTAAGTAGTCTTGCCTTTCATTGGACACACCTGCCAAACTAATTAGCACAGGTGTCTGCAATTGCTTACAGTGATATAAAGAGCCCTGACACACATCACCATCAATGAGTTTAACTGACAAACAAACAAATTCTTCCCTTATCACTCCTAAACACTTTTTGCATAATAATTTGGAACGCGGTGTACATGTGCTTTTCCACAAAACACCAGCGGTTCACGTAGTGAATCTTACAGTTCTAACTTGCCAACCGTGGTCTGTATGGAATTGTTCAATAAAGGGCCCAAAATTAAGATAACATAGATGGGAGAGGTCTCTATGAATAGGAATTCCTAAGTATTTGATACCCTGTGAGGGCCAGGCAAAGGGAAAGTTGGACTGGATGGAATCCTATATGGATTTGGGGAGGGAGACATCGAGGGCCTCAGACTTCGCTGCATTGATTTTAAAATTTGACCATGTAACAAAGTGATCTATTTCAGCCATAACAGCATGGATGGATATATGTGATTGAGTGATATATACTAGGACATCATCAGCAAATAGAGAGCACTTGTACTCGGTGCCTCCCACCTCAATCCACCTAATATTGGGGTTATGGCGAATTGATGAGAGCAAGTGCTCCGTCACTAGGATGTATAAGAGAGGGGACAGAGGACATCCCTGCCTTGTCCCATTGGTGATTGTGAAAGGTGATGAAAATGTTCTGACGCACCCCCTGGGCCTTGGGACACCCGGAGCCGGACCCTTTTTGGTGGATGCTGGTGGTTGTAGTCTTCGTGGCGGCGACCCGGTTCCGTGGCTCAGGGCGGTCAAACCAGTGGCGGAACTATTTATGTGGTTTTGATGTTTAAATGTCCGACTACGCCACCCGTGGATTGCGGTCAGAGTGAACCGCCGCTACAGGGCAGACCGCTGAGGCTGGTGTTGTGGGTGCAGCAGAGCGTAGCATAACTCCCCACGGGAGGAGTATAGCCTCAGGGCAGTGTATGCGGAGGATGGGGGTGATGGTGCAGGGCAGCAGCAGTAACGACACGGAGTCAGTGATGCAGTCCAGGGCCTTTACTCACAGTTCTTATTATCCAGACCACGTCTGCAGGCAACGGCTGCCCACGTCGTACTGTGCTCACCAGGTGAGGGGCTCAGACAACTCCCAGATAACTTTGGAGCACTTCACAGGACCCCCTTTGTGTGTCCTTTGTCTGGCCTTTCTTACCAACACTTCTGTCCGGCTGCCTCGGGCCTCCTCTTGGTAAACTTGGCGCCAGTTTCCCTGACCCTATGTGGTGCCTTCCTAGCGGGTGTAGCGAGGGGCTGCGCCACATAAAATGTCAGAGCCTCTGGTTTCTAGCTGAGGGTCGATTCCTGCCTCCACTAGTTCGGGGACCGGTCTCCCCTTTTGGCCTGACCCCTCCACGCAGGTGGATTCGGGCGTGCGGTGGCGACTCGCCCGTCCGCACCCCTGGGATCCCTTCATTCCTCGTTCCTGGAGCCTTCTCCGCTCCTCTTCCTTCCTTCTCCCTCTTCCAGGCCTGGGCCTCTGTTACTAGGCCCGCCTCCGGAGCAGAGCTCATGCAGAGCCCCTGCTCCCTGCCACTTCTGCTCAGACTTCTCTGCACTGAACTAAGATGGTGCCCACCTTTTATACTCCCTTCTCAATGCACCCAGGAACTGCTTCCTCCCTGCTCCTGCACTACAGGGTTCCCCTTCCTCATTGTTCCCTCCCCCCACTCCAGCCAGGGACAGGGACTGTCGTGCCCATCTCAGGGGCATATTGGTCGCCCTGCCCCACGGCAATGTGGTGTAAAGCATGCAGGTGTCGGGTCCTGATCCACACTCCATCCTTGCCTGAGAGTGAGATATCACACCTCTGGGTGAGGTGCAATACGTCTGTAGCAACCGAGCCCTCAGGGTGCTACAGTTCCATTTATCTTCAGCCTAGGTGACGTATTGCGATACAGGGCCGTGATTTTGGCTATAAAAGGGTCCCCTAGACCCCTACCCCAAGCTTTTTAAGAGAATCATATATGGCGTGCCAGGAGACTCTATGGAATGCTTTCTCAGCATCCAACGAGAGTATCTAATTACAAATTTTTAACTGCATCTAGCCCAGGAAATACTTTGTGCCTAGTAGCAGTGTCTGCTAGTCAGCGGATTATCCCGGCTGTTAAGCAAGCTACACCACCTGTAGTTTAGACACTTAATTTTTTCAAAGGAAATGCTTCGGGACCATGGGATACTCAGTGAAGAGCATCAGGAGGCACCCCAAGGCATAGGGGCTGGGACTGGCAGTAGGATGCCTTGCGGTGGACAGCCGAGCTCGATCCTTATAAAAGCTTTTTAACTGCAGCAGCTTTAGTGGACGCTACTGGAGCTGGAATTACGCGGCTGCTGGCATGAGACTTGCCCTCCAATAGATCCTTGTAAATGGATTTAAAGTGTATTCATTCAAATTAGAGAGACAATTTAAATTAAAAAGCTTAGAGCTGCCTCCACCACAGGGGGGCTCGCTCGACCCACCAGCGGACAGGCACCAGTATTGGGAGAGGGGGGCTGGCCATCAGGGTTCACCGCGGCTCTGGCACAAACCCGGCGACACGGAGGTGGCACGGGCAGGAGCGGACTGGCCGTGTCGGCTTCTCACTTTTTGGATTTTAGAAGGGCATGACATGCCTATATCTGTGTCTCCCCCTCCTTTTACTCCTCCACCTCTTTTATTTTCGCATGACTATATGTACTTGTCACTTTTCCATGTGTTAGTTGTGTCTTCTGAGCAGTTTGTCAGCTTTTGGACACCTTTGAAGGTGTTTTCTATGTGTTTCTATGTGTTTTTGTTTGCCTGCCATTGGTTTTAACGGTGTTCGAAGGTGTTCGACGAACAGTTCGACAAACAGTTCGGCGAACACACGGGTGTTCGACGAACCGAACCGAACTCGAACACTACGGGGGTGGCTCAACACTAATCTGGAGCTATTTCTACAAATATCTGTAACAGCAGAATCAGACAGAATGTGCAATGGACCCTCTTGTGCTGTATGCACTGTCACAAACCCTGCCTGCCTTGCTTTTTAAGCAAATAATCAGGATTAAGATTAAAAAAAAATGAGCCCTGGACCCCCTGATATCTGCGATTATGTCTATGGATATCTGTCAGGGAGATATTAATGTCAGGGAGATATTAAGAAAATATTAACCCTTTCTCCCCCCCTGAAGACCCCCTCACCTCTCCCTTATCCATAGAACTGACACTCCAGGCAGCTGCCTGTGTGCAAGTCTCAGCACACAGGAAAAACGGCCAATTAGCCAGATGCTGGCACAAAGATAAGGCTATAGGACCCACTTAACATACAAATGCATTTCCTCTTAACACAGACCTTTGATAGATTCACACCTTCCAGCATAGGGGCAGAGTTGAAAGGAAGGAGGAAATGGCTCGTTTAGTGTCCATAAGAGTTTTCGGCACCGATACGAAATATGGAATATTGTAAGTTCCGTACATCCGATAATAATGGGACCTATATTTTTAGTGACAGGGAAAGCCAAGGAAACGTATGCCTACTTTCTCATTGCTGTAAGACAAACCAGGGAGCTGTGGCGCAAAAGTGGCAAAACAGCAGACTGCAACTATATCCTGTGTGGTCTCTAACTGAAGATAAAATCATAATAGAAAATATGGTACCACTTTTGGGCTCCTGGGATCAACCAGTGATAAGTTAGCCCAAAAAACATATTTTTTATTCAAACATGAAGGGAGGAGCCCCAGCCCATGGGATGTCAGCACAAGGGGGTGTGCACAGGTCTCTCCCTTAAGCATAAAATAGTTTGCTGAGGTTGGGGATTCATTCATTGCTAGTGGGGTATAAGGACTATAAGCAACGGATCCTGTTCGATAACAGTCTAATCAAATCGGGGAGCCCCTCCTCCACCCATATTGAATCGTCTCAGTGATCGTAGAGTAAGTTTCTTCCTAAATCCTTATTATTTTGTGTAATTGCTTATGTATTTTAATGTCTCCTTTGTAAAATCCTTGTATATATTTTTCCTAAACACTGCTTCCCTTTTGGATTAAATACAATATTTAATAGTTCTGTTTCTTTTGTCCTGTAATTTATCTCTCCCCTGAATCCATATACGCTACCAGAACGCAGGTGTCCGCCCAGGCCTGTATTATATTTCATATCTGGATGGTGGTGGCAGCGAATAATAATATTAATTGGGCGATCATGAAGCTGATAGTGACAGTATGGATGGCGAAAACACGTATTCCATGTGTTCGAATCCAGAGGTGTGACGCCATACGGTCCCTGGTCGCTTGCCGATACATAAGAAGTGAGTAGTCTGGATCGTGTGCTCACGATTCCGGACAAAATCTGTGACATAGTGATGGCACGGTGAGATATTGCATGATCTCCCCGGTGTCGTCTCTGTGGGAAACCTGACAATATCTGTAACAGCAGGAGCAGACAGAACGTGCAATGGACACTATTGTGCTGTATAGTGTTCACAAATTTCTCTGTCTGCCTAACTCCTGCTATTACCACTGAATATATGCAGCTGGATTAGTCATCAGAAGGACTGTTAGTTCAGAAGGATATACACTGCTCAAAAAAATAAAGGGAACAGTCAAATAACACATCCTAGATCTGAATGAATGAAATATTCTCATTGAATGCTCTGCTCTCTACAAAGTTGAATGTGCCGACAACAAAATCACACAAAAATCGTCAATGGAAATCAAATTTATTAACCAATGGAGGCCTGGATTTGGAATTACCCCCAAGATTAAAGTGGAAAAACACACTACAGGCTGATCCAACTTTGATGTAATGTCTAGTGTTGAGCCACCCCCGTAGTGTTCGAGTTCGGTTCGGTTCGTCGAACACCCGTGTGTTCGCCGAACTGTTCGTCGAACTGTTCGTCGAACACCCTCGAACACCGTTAAAACCAATGGCAGGCAAACAAAAACACATAGAAACACATAGAAAACACCTTCAAAGGTGTCCAAAAGCTGACAAACTGCTCAGAAGACACAACTAACACATGGAAAAGTGACAAGTACATATAGTCATGCGAAAAGAAAAGAGGTGGAGGAGTAAAAGGAGGGGGAGACACAGATATAGGCATGTCATGCCCTTCTAAAATCCAAAAAGTGAGAAGCCGAGACGGCCAGTCCGCTCCTGCCCGTGCCACCTCCGTGTCGCCGGGTTTGTGCCAGAGCCGCGGTGAACCCTGACGGCCAGCCCCCCTCTCCCAATACTGGTGCCTGTCCGCTGGTGGGTCGAGAGAGCCCCCCTGTGGTGGAGGCAGCTCTAAGCTTTTTAATTTAAATTGTCCCTCTAATTTGAATGAATACACTTTAAATCCATTTACAAGGATCTATTGGAGGGCAAGTCTCATGCCAGCAGCCGCGTAATTCCAGCTCCAGTAGCGTCCACTAAAGCTGCTGCAGTTAAAAAGCTTTTATAAGGATCGAGCTCGGCTGTCCACCGCAAGGCATCCTAGTGCCAGTCCCAGCCCCTATGCCTTGGGGTGCCTCCTGATGCTCTTCACTGAGTATCCCGTGGTCCCGAAGCATTTCCTTTGAAAAAATTAAGTGTCCAAACTACAGGTGGTGTAGCTTGCTTAACAGCCGGGATAATCCGCTGACTAGCAGACACTGCTACTAGGCACAAAGTATTTCCTGGGCTAGATGCAGTTAAAAATTTGTAAGTAGATACTCTCGTTGGATGCTGAGAAAGCATTCCATAGAGTCTCCTGGCACGCCATATATGATTCTCTTAAAAAGCTTGGGGTAGGGGTCTAGGGGACCCTTTTATAGCCAAAATCACGGCCCTGTATCACAATACGTCACCTAGGCTGAAGATAAATGGAACTGTAGCACCGAGGGCTCGGTTGCTACAGACGTATTGCACCTCACCCAGAGGTGTGATATCTCACTCTCAGATAAGGATGGAGTGTGGATCAGGACCCGACACCTGCATGCATTACACCACATTGCCGTGGGGCAGGGCGACCAATATGCCCCTGAGATGGGCACGACAGTCCCTGTCCCTGGCTGGAGTGGGGGGAGGGAACACTGAGGAAGGGGAACCCTGCAGTGCAGGAGCAGGGAGGAAGCAGTTCCTGGGTGCATTGAGAAGGGAGTATAAAAGGTGGGCACCATCTTAGTTCAGTGCAGAGAAGTCTGAGCAGAAGTGGCAGGGAGCAGGGGCTCTGCATGAGCTCTGCTCCGGAGGCGGGCCTAGTAACAGAGGCCCAGGCCTGCAAGAGGGAGAAGGAAGGAAGAGGAGCGGAGAAGGCTCCAGGAACGAGGAATGAAGGGATCCCAGGGGTGCGGACGGGCGAGTCGCCACCGCACGCCCGAATCCACCTGCGTGGAGGGGTCAGGCCAAAGGGGGAGACCGGTCCCCGAACTAGTGGAGGCAGGAAACGACCCTCAGCTAGAAACCGGAGGCTCTGACATTTTATGTGGCGCAGCCCCTTGCTCCACCCGCTAGGAAGGCACCACATAGGGTCAGGGAAACTGGCGCCAAGTTTACCAAGAGGAGGCCCGAGGCAGCCGGACAGAAGTGTTGGTAAGAAAGGCCAGACAAAGGACACACAAAGGGGGTCCTGTGAAGCGCTCCAAAGTTATCTGGGAGTTGTCTGAGCCCCTCACCTGGTGAGCACAGTACGACGTGGGCAGCCGTTACCTGCAGACGTGGTCTGGATAATAAGAACTGTGAGTAAAGGCCCTGAACTGCATCACTGACTCCGTGTCGTTACTGCTGCTGCCCTGCACCATCACCCCCATCCTCCGCATACACTGCCCTGAGGCTATACTCCTCCCGTGGGGAGTTATGCTACGCTCTGCTGCACCCACAACACCAGCCTTAGCGGTCTGCCCTGTAGCGGCGGTTCACTCTGACCGCAATCCACGGGTGGCGTAGTCGGACATTTAAACATCAAAACCACATAAATAGTTCCGCCACTGGTTTGACCGCCCTGAGCCACGGAACCGGATCGCCGCCACGAAGACTACAACCACCAGCATCCACCAAAAAGGGTCCGGCTCCGGGTGTCCCAAGGCCCAGGGGGTGCGTCAGAACATTTTCATCACCTTTCACAATCACCAATGGGACAAGGCAGGGATGTCCTCTGTCCCCTCTCTTATACATCCTAGTGACGGAGCACCTGCTCTCATCAATTCGCCATAACCCCAATATTAGGTGGATTGAGGTGGGAGGCACCGAGTACAAGTGCTCTCTATTTGCTGATGATGTCCTAGTATATATCACTCAATCACATATATCCATCCCTGCTGTTATGGCTGAAATAGATCACTTTGTTACATGGTAAAATTTTAAAATCAATGCAGCGAAGTCTGAGGCCCTCGATGTCTCCCTCCCTAAATCCATATAGGATTCCATCCAGTCCAACTTTCCCTTTGCCTGGCCCTCACAGGGTATCAAATACTTAGGAATTCCTATTCATAGAGACCTCTCCCATCTATGTTATCTTAATTTTTCTGCCCTTTATTGAACAATTCCATACAGACCACGGTTGGCAAGTTAGAACTGTAAGATTCACTACGTGAACCACTGGTGTTTTGTGGAAAAGCACATGTACACCGCGTTCCAAATTATTATGCAAAAAGTGTTTAGGAGTGATAAGGGAAGAATTTGTTTGTTTGTCAGTTAAACTCATTGATGGTGATGTGTGTCAGGGCTCTTTATATCACTGTAAGCAATTGCAGACACCTGTGCTAATTAGTTTGGCAGGTGTGTCCAATGAAAGGCAAGACTACTTAAGAAGGCTCTCTCACATTATTAAGCAGCCTACATTTTCTGCCAAAATGGGAAAGTAAAAGGATGTGTCGGCTGCTGAGAAGCAACAAATTGTGGAGTGTTTAGGTCAAGGCATGACTACAATCAACATTGTGCGATGATCAGGGTGAAGTGTCTTGGCAATCAAGAAGTATGTAGCTGATTCACAGTACACACGTGTGCGTGCTGATAAGGGCAAATTGAGGACTCTTTCCTACAGGCAATTACGTCAGGTTGAAAGAGCAGCGGCAAAAAAGCCTTGTCATAGCAGCAGACAAGTTTTTGAAGCTGCTTGTGCCTCCAACGTCCCCCGAACAACAAGATGCAGGGTCCTTCAGAGGTTTGCAGCTGTGCATACGCCATCCTGTCGACCTCCTCTATCCACTTCACACAAGCAGAAACGGCTCCAGTGGGCCAAACATTACATAAAGACTGATTTCAAAACTGTTTTGTTCACGGATGAGTGCCGTGCAGCGCTCGATGGTCCAGATGAATGGAGTGGAGGATGGCTGGTTGATGGACACCCCACGCAAACACGGCTACAGCGCCAACAAGGAGGAGGTGGAGTAATGTTTTGGGCTGGAATCATGGGGAGAGAGATTGTCGGCCCCTTTAGGATCCCTGAAGGCGCTAAAGATGAACTCCATAATGTATGTGGATTTTCTCAAACAGCACTTCCTGCCATGGTTCAAGAAGAAGAACCGTGTATTTCACAGCAAGATCATTTTTCTGCATGATAATGCACCATCTCATGCTGCACATAAAACATCTGCATCTCTGGCTGATATGGGCATAAAAGGGGACAAACTTATGGTGTGACCCCCATGCTCCCCTGACCTCTACCCCATTCAGAACCTTTGGAGCATCATTAAAAGGAGTGTCTATGATGGCGGGAGGCAGTTCACATCTAAGCAACAGCTCTGGGAGGGTATTCTGTCCTCATGCAAAACAATTGAAGCAGAAACCATCCAAAACCTGACAAATTCAATGGACGAGAGAGTTCAGAAGCTCCTTTCGAACAAGGGGTCCTATGTGAAAATGTAACATCACCTAGAATAAAGTTTTGAGTTGAAAACTGTTTGATTTCAGTTTCTAACAACCTGCTAATGCTTATAATTTCAAAAATGACCATTTTTTTGGTCTTTATTAAAATGAAAAGGTTGATCGAAAAGTTTGGGGGATCTAAGAGTGTGGCAACCCAGTAGTCATGATTACTTCGAATTCTGACAATATGAGGGTCATGCTGCAGGTAGTGCAGCAAGAAGGCACTTATGTGTCTTGCGCATCTCGGAGCCCCAAAATTATTTTCCGGGCTAGATGCAGCTAAAAATTATTTTTAATTTTAAATCTGGTGAAGCTTATTATAGATGGCCTAATAGGATCAGTGCTGCACACTGCTACAAAGCCCAAATTATTTTCCAGTCAAGATACAGATAAACATGATTAGTAATTTGAAAGCTTAAAACGTTTGGTAGGGTGATTTTAACCAATCATCAAGCTTTTACTCTCCCCAGGATGACACAGGGGTAGAAAAGTCGTTTCGGATCCATGATTTGTTCATCTTTATGAACGTGAGTCTGTCTACATTATCAGTGGAGAGCCGCGTGCGCTTATCTGTCAGCACACCACCAGCAGCGCTGAACACACGTTCAGACAGAACGCTGGCTGCGGGGCATGACAAGATCTCCAAGGCGTAAGTGGCTAGCTCCGGCCATTTATCCAGATTGGAAGCCCAAAAAGAGCAAGGGTCCAGTGACACAGTCGTGGCTTCAATGTTTACTTGGAGATACTCCTGTACCATCGTCTCTAGGCGTTGACTATGTGTCAGACTTCTTGTCTCCTGTGGCCTTGCAAAGGATGGGCTAAAAAAGTGGTGAAATGATTCCGCAAAATTGATGTTACCAGCAGATACTGTGGTTCTGTTACGGTTTGAGTGCTGAACACTTGACGGTCCCACGATTGGCAAGTTGGAACTGTGAGATTCACTACGTGCACCACTGGTATTTTGTGGAAAAGCACATGTAAGATTCTGCAACAGTCTCTGCTGATACTCCTGCATGCGTGCATCCCTTTCTATGGCAGGAATAATTTCTGCAAATTTACTTTTGTACCGGGGATCTAACAGTGTGGCAACCCAGTAGTCAGGATTATTTCTAATTCTCACAATTCGAGGGTCATGTTGCAGGTAGTGCAGCAAGAAGGCACTCATGTGTGTTGCGCATCCAGGAGCACCAAGTCCCTGTTGTGTTGGTGGCGAGGTAACAATCATGCTTCCTTCCTCTGTCCTCTCCCCCCAACCTCGCACAACAGAAATGTGATCAAGGTCTCCCTCATCTGATGAGTCTTCCATCAGTTCGTCCTCCACTTCTTCCTGGGCTCCTGCACCTTCCTCACTAGTTTGGCTGCTACCATGCGCCCTGGTAAAATCATCTCCCCCACCCTCACATGCCTGCCGCCTTGGTGCTGCCGACCGTCTGGACCTTGCAGATGTTAGCCCTTCCGCATACAACTCCTCCTCCTCTACTTCCTCCACCTCCTCTTGTGCCACCACCTGACTCCGAATTCTGTTTAACATGTGCTCCAGCATGTAAATCACCGGAATAGTCATGCTGATAATGGCATCGTCAGCACTAAACATCTTCGTCGCCATTTCAAAACTGTGCAGAAGGGTGCATAGGTCCCTGATCTGAGACCACTCCTCCAGCGTGATTTGCCCCACCTCTGAATCTCGTTGGCCCAGGCTATACGTCAGAACGTATTGCACCAGGGCTTGTCGGTGCTGCCACAGTCGCTGCAACATGTGCAGAGTTGAATTCCACCGGGTAGGCACATCGCATTTTAGCCGGTGAAGTGGCAGGCCCAACGACTTCTGTAGAGATGTAAGTCGCTGAGCTGCGGGATGCGAACGGCGGAAGTGAGCACACAGCGACCGTGCCCTCTGCAGAAGGCCATGTAGTCTGGGATAGTGGGCTAAAAATTGCTGGACAACCAGGTTCAACACGTGAGCCATACAAGGCACGTGTGTGACATTGCCCCGGCGAAGGGCCGCACCCAGGTTTGCAGCATTGTCGCACACGGCCTTCCCTGGTTTCAGGTCCAGTGGAGACAACCATTCATGAAATTGGTTCTCCAGAGCTGACCACAACTCCTCAGCTGTGTGACTCACATTTCCCAGACATTTCAATGTAAAAACCGCCTGATGACGTTGAGCCCTACTGCCAGCATAGTAAGGAGGTGTGCAGGATCCCTTCTGCGCAGTTAGAAAGCTTGTGGCATGACCAGACAGGCTTTGGGTGCAGGTGGAAGACCGAGAGGAGGTTGAGGAGTCAGAAGCAGTGGAGGAACTTTGACATAAAGAGGATTGACGCACAACTCGTGGGGACGGCAAGACTTGGACAGCAGCCCCTTGTCCTGCTGTCACCATAGTTACCCAGTGCCCAGTCAGCGACATGTAACGCCCCTGTCCATGCCTACTCGTCCAAGTGTCTGTGGTGAAATGCACCCTGTCACACACAGAGTTTCTCAAAGAAGCGGTGATGTTGTGTGCGACATGCTGGTGGAGCGCAGGCACACCTTTCTTTGAGAAGTAGTGCCGACTGGGCATCTGGTACTGGGGCACTGCGACGGACATAAGGTCTCGAAAATCCTCTGTGTCCACCAGGCGGAAAGGCAGCATTTCTGTAGCCAAGAGCTTGCAGATGGTGAAATTCAACCTCTTAGCTTTCTCATGGCTAGGAGGAAATGGTCTTTTACTTGTCCACATCTGAGGGACCGAGGGCTGGCTATTGTGCTTAGACGGGGTTGATAAGGGTGTCCCCGGCAAACTGCCGGTCTGTGAGGAAGATGCAGGCGGACATGTTAGGTTGCCTTGATCCAAAGGTGGTGCTATCGATGTCGGACAGCGCTCAAGACCAGCTGGTGTTACCACCTCCAAAGAAAATGATGACCTGCCAATCACGCTGGCTGTTGCGGGTAAAGAGGTGGCAGATCTGCGCCCCAAACCAGGTGTGACTGCTGTCACCCCAGTCACAGAGGATGAAGAGGCCGCGGATGCACAAGATATGGCAGACGGTGGTTGGCCCGGCCGGCTAGGCCGCATTGTAGCACACTGAGCTTCCCACTGCAACTTATGCTTCATGTCCATGTGCCGGTTCATGCATGAAGTACTCAAACTATGTATTTTTTGGCCTCTACTTAGCTTTTGCTGACAAATGTTACAGATAACACGAGTTGGGTCATCTTTATCGATCTGAAAAAATGCCCAGGCTATGCAAGGCTTAGCACCCATGCGACCTGAAGAGCCACCACGACTTGTGGTGAGAGGCAGAGTTGTGTTTGAGGATGCAGTTGTTGACGTGCTTCCAGTACTACGTCTCTGTCCAGGAAGGCGCAACCTGACCTCGTCGTCACTAGCATCTTCCTCCACCTCCTCTGCTGACCTCATCTCTTGGCTGACTGTGGGTTGACAGTAAGTGGGATCTCCGACCTCATCATCATCACCCTGTGCGTTATCACACCCGTCGTCCTCAGAGCCAACCTGTTCCTGCCCTGACAAAAAACTAAAGTTGTCGCTCCAATCAGGTATTTGAGTCTTATCATCGTCTTCCTCATTGTCTCCACCAACAGGAGTTACAGTTTGGGAATGAGGGTCTACATTATGGTCAGAACCTTCTGCGTCTGGTCCTGGATCCGACTCATAAAGATTCTGGGCATCAGTGCAGATCATTTCCTCGTCTGGATTCACAGAAGCGCTGGAGTCGACCTCTGATTCCCAGGCTATAGTATGAGTAAACAGCTCTGCAGACTCAACCATCTGTTCTACCTCATACTCAGACGGGCAGCTGGAGATTTGGGAGCTGTGAGGAAGCAAGTGCGATTTGGGTGACACCTTTGAGGACTGGAGTATTTGTGATGTTGAAGTTGATGTGGAGGAGAGCCCACTTAAAGGAGCACTTGATATCCGTTGAAGCACCTGCTGTTTTTGTGCCTCATCTGGAATTTGTAGCGATTGGCGTGGCCGTAAGAAAGGGATCTTATCACATTGTCCGCTAAAAGAAGTAGACATTTTAGTTTGGCTGGAAGATGGTCTTTCTTCTGCACCTACCCCACGGACACAACCTTTTTTCCCCTTCCCAACACGCCTATTCCCCTTTCCACCAGCAGCAGGCCTTTTTCCACTCATTTTGGTGGTTAACTAATTCACAACTCTGGAGTTGTTTGCACAAAAAAACAATGGATGGTAACCGAGCAGAGCTGAGTGGCCAAACTGTGGTATTAGGCCAAAACTATTGGCTGGGTTAGATGCAGAAAAAAAATATTTTTAATTTGCAACCTGATGGAGGTCAGTATAGATGGACTAATAGACCAAGTCCCACACACCGCTAGAAGCCCAAATATTTTTTCAGAGCTAGATGCAGAAATTTTTTTTATTCAATTTGCAACCTGATGGAGGTCAGTATAGATGGACTAATAGACCAAGTCCCACACACTGCTAGAAGCCCAAATATTTTTTCAGAGCTAGATGCAGAAAAAAATTATATTCAATTTGCAACCTGCTGGAGGTCAGTATAGAAGGACTAATAGAACAAGTCCCACACACTGCTAGAAGCCCAAATATTTTTTCAGAGCTAAATGAAGAAAAAAATTATTTTTAATTTGCAACCTGATGGAGGTCAGTATAGATGGACTAATAGACCAAGTCCCACACACTGCTAGAAGCCCAAATATTTTTTCAGAGCTAGATGCAGAAAAAAATTATTTTTAATTTGCAACCTGATGGAGGTCAGTATAGATGGACTAATAGACCAAGTCCCACACACCGCTAGAAGCCCAAATATTTTTTCAGAGCTAGATGCAGAAAATTTTTTTATTCAATTTGCAACCTGATGGAGGTCAGTATAGATGGACTAATAGACCAAGTCCCACACACTGCTAGAAGCCCAAATATTTTTTCAGAGCTAGATGCAGAAAAAAATTATTTTTAATTTGCAACCTGATGGAGGTCAGTATAGATGGACTAATAGACCAAGTCCCACACACTGCTAGAATCCCAAATATTTTTTCAGAGCTAGATGCAGAAAAAAATTATTTTTAATTTGCAACCTGATGGAGGTCAGTATAGATGGACTAATAGAACAAGTCCCACACGCTGCTAGAAGCCCAAATATTTTTTCAGAGCTAAATGAAGAAAAAAAATATTTTTAATTTGCAACCTGATGGAGGTCAGTATAGATGGACTAATAGACCAAGTCCCACACACTGCTAGAAGCCCAAATATTTTTTCAGAGCTAGATGCAGAAAAAAATTATTTTTAATTTGCAACCTGATGGAGGTCAGTATAGATGGACTAATAGACCAAGTCCCACACACCGCTAGAAGCCCAAATATTTTTTCAGAGCTAGATGCAGAAAAAAATTATATTCAATTTGCAACCTGCTGGAGGTCAGTATAGAAGGACTAATAGAACAAGTCCCACACACTGCTAGAAGCCCAAATATTTTTTCAGAGCTAAATGAAGAAAAAAATTATTTTTAATTTGCAACCTGATGGAGGTCAGTATAGATGGACTAATAGACCAAGTCCCACACACTGCTAGAAGCCCAAATATTTTTTCAGAGCTAGATGCAGAAAAAAATTATATTCAGTTTGCAACCTGATGGAGGTCAGTATAGATGGACTAATAGAATGATGCTATGCCCAAAAGATTTTACTTCACTAGGTGCAGTAAAAAAATTGGTATTCTATACACAGGTGGTATATCTTGCAACACAGATAGGCTACTCCACTGACTAACACACTCTGCAATAGGCCAAAAAGGATTAGCTTTGCTAGATTCAGCCAAATGCTGTGAAAAAAACTTGCACAGCACTGGCACAGACCTGCCTGGCAAAAACTGATAGGAACTGATGTAACCTAGTCCTGAAAAGGACTCCAATTACAATTAGTCTTTACTCCCACAATCTATCTATTTAAGAGCACAGACCTGCTTGATAAAAGTCGTAGGAAATGCTGTAACCTAGTCCTTAAAAGGACTGCAATCACAACTATTCCCTACTCCCAAGCTATCTGTATATTTGTGCGAAAATTGGCTTGAAATTAACAAGGTATAGCGCACACAGCAACAGCGGTGCCGTCTAACACGCAGCTGCAGCAGTGAGAAAATGGTGGCGACGGGGAAAATGGCTTGGTCTTATAGGGCAAGGACATGTGACATACACTGCCAATGACACATGCCATTGCTTGTGTGAAAAAAAGCACTTCGCTCCGTGTGTGCGCTGCTGATAGGCTGACAGATTGCACCTCCCCACTGCAAATGCGGGAAAGAGAAAAAAAAATGGAGATCTTCATTGTTCCTGCAGAGATCCATCCCCTGCCCCTCCCCCCGCCCCGCTGTACACTCAAACTGCGTATTAACATTAATTTTCATCATTACTGAGAAAAAATCCAGTTATGATTTTGGTGCACGAACAGTTATCGAACATAACCTCGAACAGCCGAATTTTTCTCAAATTGTTCGTGTTCGCCGACCGGCTCGAACACCGCCCAAAACAGCTCGAATTTGAGATTGGCGAACAGTTCGAGTAGAACAACGCTCATCTCTAGTAATGTCCTTAAAACAAGTCAAAATGAGGCTCAGTATTGTGTGTAACCTCCACGTGCCTGTTTGATCTCCCTACAATGCTTGGGCATGCTCCTGATAAGGTTGTGGATGGTCTCCTGTGGGATCTCCTCCCAGACCTGGACTAAAGCATCCGCCAACTCCTGGACAGTCTGTGGTGCAATGTTACGGTGGTGGATGGAGCGAGACATAACGTCCCAGATGTGCTCAATCGGATTCAGGTCTGGGGAATGGGCGGGCCAGTCCATAGCTTCAATGCCTTCATCTTGCAGGAACTGCTGACACACTCCAACCACATGAGGTCTGGCATTGTCCTACATTAGGAGGAATCCAGGGCCAACCGCACCAGCATATGGTCTCACAAAGGGTCTGAGGATCTCATCTTGGTACCTAATGGCAGTCAGGCTACCTCTGGTGAGCACATGGAGGGCTGTGCGGCCCTCCAAAGAAATGCCACCCCACACCTTTACTGACCCACTGCCAAACCGGTCATGCTGAAGGATGTTGCAGGCAGCAGATCGCTCTCCACGGCATCTCCAGACTCTGTCACGTCTGTCACATGTGCTCAGTGTGAACCTACTTTCATCAGTGAAGAGCACAGGGCGACTTTACCAATCCTGGTGTTCTGTGGCAAATGCAAAGGGTCCTGAACAGTGTTGGGCTGTGAGCACAACCCCCATCTGTGGACGGCGGGCCCTCATACCACCCTCATGGGGTTGGTTTCTAACCATTTGTGCAGACATATGCACATTTGTGGCCTGCTGGAGGTCATTTTGCAGGGCTCTGGCAGTGCTCCTCCTGTTCCTCCTTGCACAAAGGCGGAGGTAGTGGTCCTGCTGCTGGGTTGTTGCCCTAATACGTCCCCCTCCACATCTCCTGGTGTACTGGCATGTCTCCTGGTAGCGCCTCCAGCCTCTGGACACTACGCTGACAGACACAGCAAACCTTCTTGCCACAGCTCGTATTGATGTGCCATCCTGGATGAGCTGCACTACCTGAGCAACTTCTGTGGGTTGTAGAGTCCGTCTCATGCTACCACGAGTGTGAAAGCACAACCAACATTCAAAAGTGACCAAAACATCAGCCAGAAAGCATTGGTACTGAGATGTGGTCTGTGGTCCCCACCTGCAGAACCACTCCTTTATTGAGTGGGTCTTGATAATTGTCAATAATTTCCATCTATTGTCTATTCCATTTGCACAACAGCAAGTGAAATTGATTGTCAATCAGTGTTGCTTCCTAAGTTTACAGTTTGATTTCACAGAAGTTTGATCTACTTGGAGTTATATTCTGTTGTTTAAGTGTTCCCTTAATTTTTTTGAGCAGTGTATATATATGTTGTGGAATACCTATGCTAACTAATAAACAAGCAAATCTCTCCTTAATCTATCTGTTTCCGGGGTAGACTGCGATGAGCATAAGGGCACCAAGTCTTATATAGACCCGATGATGCTATGCGGCCAGCCAATCACTGTAATGACACAACCAATATGGCTATGGCATTACAGTGCGTGGCAAGCAATACCTGCATGTTCATTGGCTCTCTAAAGAGCACCAAACATGCAGGGTGGGGACCAGAGCTCCCGCCGAGCAACCCCGGAAATACCCACCGTGTGCCGATCATGTCGAGCACAGTGATGCTCGGGCGAGTGCCGAGAAGTGTCGAGCACATTCGCTCATCACTAGTTAAGTCCACTTGGGTGTTATTTGATACTTTTCATTGAGGGCGTGTACTTATTGTGTATAAGTTTCTATATAATAACACTCGAACTTAGCAAAAGTTAACTCATTAAGTGCCAATACTTTGACTGTTCATATCTCCTCAACGGAGAAGCATAATTAAAAAACTTTAAAAAAAAGTTTGATTCCGCTCTGCAGTCACTATTACATCATATGTCCAGTTCAACATGAAAAAATTGATGAAAGGTCCTCTTTAAGAGTATGTACCAAAGGGTATTTATTAACTCCTCCATGACCTTTTATGTACCCATATTTCATGGTTGGATAGAAGTTCCAGACCTTTGACGTATGGGTACGTCATGGCGATCGTGTGGGGCACAGGAGCTGTGCCCGAGCGATCGCTGCCAGCAGCTCAGCTTAAGTTAATACCGAGACCCGGCTGTAGCTGCCATGAGTGGTGTCTGCATTGCCCCGGGCATTTTAACCCCCTAAATGCCATGATTGATTGCAGCATTTATAAGGCTGAGTAGGGGGCTCCCTCTCCCTTCCGATAGGTGCCCCTGCGACGTCATTGCGAGGGCCCAATCATTGCCAGCTACAGCAAGCCTGTTAGACCATACCTGGTTAAATGTCTAAGAAGCTTCTGTCACTGCAGCACTGACAGGTATAATGCATTATACCAGCGATCAGAGTATAAAGAAATTAAAGTGCCATAAAGAGACCAAGTAAAAAAGTACAAAAAATAAATAAAAAAATTGTAAAACTATATATAAAAAAAATCACAAAATAAATCACAAAAAATGTAAAAAAAAATAATATACCAATAAATACACATATTTATGTAAAAAAAAAAAAAATACACATATTTGGTATCTTCGAGTCCAGAACGACTCCACCTATAAAACTCACGATAGTTTACCCCTTCAGTGAACAACGTAACATTTTTTAATAAAAACATGGCAAAAAAAACTATGTATTTTCATCATACCACCGAACTTAAAGTAAAAAAAAAAACATGAATAAAAAGTCAAATGTAAATAAAAAGGGTATTGCTGAAAACACCATTTTGTTCCTCAAAAAAGAAGCTGCCATACAGCTCCATCAGCAGAGAAAAAAAAAGTTATAGCTCACAGAATATAGTGATGCAAAAACAATTATTTTTCTATAAAATAGTTTTTATTGTGTAAAAGCAACAAAACATAAAAAATTATATAAATGTGCTATCGTTGTAATCGTACTGACCTGAGGAATAAAGTTGTCTAATCAATTATATCGATGGCATAAAAAATAAATAAAACCAATTCTTCACCTGCTGTTGATGTGTTTATTCTGCCTCCTAAAGATTGCAGTAAGGCTCGATGCACATTTATCCTGCACTCTGCGCTGAGTTCTTACCCCGGGGTTTCCGTGTAAATCTTTGAAATATGTGATTTAGGTGGAACCCATGATGGAAGATTCCCTATAATGAGATAGATGGAGACAATGTTGGCTCTGTCTGTCCTATGACTCAGCTGTGTCCATCTTTTTCAGCGTGCATAAAAGCACAGTCGGCCACAGTTTTGTGCACCTCTGAAAAGAAGCCAGACGGAGTACAGAGTACCTCTGCTGCCTCACTATAGTGATTGGATTTGGATCCGTTGGAAGTGTCATTTGAAACACTTCACTTTAAGATTTAGATGGAAACCTCAATGTAGGTGCACAGCGTAGAGCACAAGATAAACGTGATCCAAAATGTTATGTAAAATTTTCCCAATAAAAGCTTCAACTCAATCCACAAAAAAGCAAATCCCCACTCAAGTCCGTCATCTATTAAGGGATACATAGGGGACTTCCACGTGACTGATAGCACAAAGGCTCTGGAAAAGCAATATGGCTCCTCGCCCCTCCCAAAAAGTCCAGCGAATTCTGCACTCCCAAATCCAAATGCAAATCTCTCTTCTGAGCCCAACAGTGTCCACATTTAGTGTCCACATGTGTGGCATTTCTGCACTGATGATAGCTGGCCTAATTTACGGGGTTCATGTCTCCAGAAGCAAGCGCTGGGCACAATGTATGGGCACTACAACATACATTGTACTGGGCACCATATTGGCCATATTGGCTGATTTGCAATTTTCACTCAGCAACATCCACAATTGCTTGTTTCTGGAAAACACCCATAGAGTCAAAATCGTCATTACACCTGTAAATTCCCAGTGGGGTGTAATTCTATTCTATTCTCTTCTATTCTATTCTATTCTATTCTATGATAATTTGTTCTCCAAAAATCAAATAGTGCTCCTTCCCTCCCGGGTCTTGCCGTGCGGCTAAACAGTACTGTGCAGCCATTTATGGGGTATTGCCACGTTCATCAGAAATTGTGTGACAAATTTTGTTGCCAGTTTTACTCATTTCCCCTTGTGAAAATGTAAAATATGGGACTAAAACAACATTTTTGTGGTAAAAATGTAATTATTTTTTCACTTCCCAATGGTATAAACTTCTGTGACACACCTATGATGTCAATGTTATCACTGCACCCTTAGATGGATTCATTGAGAGGTGTAGTTTGTAAAATGGGGTCACTTATGGGAAGGTTCTGCTGTTCTTACACCTCAGGGCCTCTTCCATTGGGTCATAGCATCCGCAAACCATAAGAGCCAAATCTGCACTACAATACGGCACTCCTTCCCTTCTGAGCTTTCCAGTGTGCCAGAAAAATAGTTTCTGATTAGTTGTAGGGTATTGGCACACTCAGGAGAAATTGCAAAACAAACTGTGAGGTCCATTTTTTCTTATTAGCCTTTATAAAAATTAAAAACTTTGGGCTAAAACAACATTTTAGCGGTAAAAATGTAATTATTCTTTCTTCACTGCCCAATGGTATAAAATTCTGTGAGGCACATGTAGTGTCAATATGCTCACTGCACCCCTAGATGAATTCATTGAGAGGTGTAGTTTGTATAATGGGGTTACTTATGGGGGGCTCTGCTGTTCTGGCATGTCAGGGTCTCTGCCAATGTGACATGGCACCCCCAAACCATTCCTGCAAAATCTGAACTCCAATATGGCGCTCCTTCCCATCTGAGCTTTCCACTGTGCCTCAAAAGTAGTTTTCAATCACATATAGGGTATTGGCGCATTCAGAGGAAATTGTAACTAAGTGTCATTTTCTCCCACTATCCTTTTTGAAAATTAAAAACTTGTGACTAAAGCAAAATTTTAGTGAAAAAAAATTTAATTTTACATTGACTCAGCCCAATTCTGTGAATCGATAGTTAAAAATGCTCACTACACCAATAGATGAATTTCTCAAGAGGTGTATTTTTCAAAATGGGGTCATTTGTGGGGTTTCTACTGTTTTGGCACGTCAGGGGCTCTTCAAATGTGACATGGCATCCACAATCTATTCCAGCCAGAATTTAAATCCAGAATTCAATGTGCATTCCTTCCCTTCCGAACCATGGTGTGTTCCCAAACAGTAGTTTTCCACCACATATAGGGTATCGGTGTACTCAGCAGTAATCACACAACACATTTTGGGGTCCATTTACTCCTGTTATCCTTGTGAAAAGGAAAAATCTGAGGCTAAAACAAATTTTTTTGTGGGAAAAATGTATTTTTTCGTTTTCATGGCTCAACGTTACAAAATTCTGTGAAGCACCTGTGGGTTCAAGGTGCTCACCACACCTCTAAATAAGTTCTTTGAGGGGTGTAGTTTCCAAAACAGGGTTACTTGAGTTTAGGCTCATCAGGGGCTCTGCAAACACCACATGGCGTCCGCTATCTAACCATGGTTATCTCTAAAGAAACACGTGCAGCCATCATTGCACTGCACAAAAATGGCCTAACAAGGAAGAGTATCGCAGCTACAAAGATTGCACCTCAGTCAACAATCTATTGCATCATCAAGAACTTCAAGGAGAGAGCTTCCATTGTTGTCAAAAAGGCTCCAGGGCGCCCAAGAAAGACCAGCAAGCGCCAGGACCGTATCTTAAAACTGTTTCAGCTGCGGGATCGGACTACCAGCAGTGCCGAGCTTGCTCAGGAATGGCAGCAGGCTGGTGTGAGTGCTTCTGCACGCACTGTGAGGCGGAGACTCTTTGAGCAAGGGCTGGTTTCAAGGAGGGCAGCAAAGAAGCCACTTCTCTCCAGAAAAAACATCAGGGACCGACTGATATTCTGCAAAAGGTACAGGGAGTGGACTGCTGAGGACTGGGGCAAAGTCATTTTCTCTGATGAATCCCCTTTTCGATTGTTTGGGACATCTGGAAAACAGCTTATTCGGAGAAGAAGAGGTGAGCGCTACCACCAGTCTTGTCTCATGCCAACTGTAAAGCATCCTGAAACCATTCATGTGTGGGGTTGTTTCTCAGCCAAGGGAATCGGCTCACTCACAGTCTTGCCTAAAAACACAGCCATGAATAAAGAATGGTACCAGAATGTCCTCCAAGAGCAACTTCTCCACACCGTCCAAGAGCAGTTTGGCGCCCAACAATGCCTTTTCCAGCATGATGGAGCACCTTGCCATAAAGCAAAGGTGATAACTAAATGACTCATGGAACAAAACATAGAGATTTTGGGTCCATGGCCTGGAAACTCCCCAGATCTTAATCCCATTGAGAACTTGTGGTCAATCATCAAGAGACGGGTGGACAAACAAAAACCAACAAATTCTGGCAAAATGCAAGCATTGATTATGCAAGAATGGACTGCTATCAGTCAGGATTTGGTCCAAAAGTTGATTGAGAGCATGCCAGGGAGAATTACAGAGGTCTTGAAGAAGAAGGGGCAACACTGCAAATATTGACTTGCTGCATTAACTCATTCTAACTGTCAATATAACCTTCTGGTACTCATAATATGATTGCAATTATATTTCTGTATGTGATATAAACATCAGACAAACACTAATAAAAACCAGAGGCCAGCAGATCATGTGAAAATATAATTTTGGTGTCATTCTCAAAACTTTTGGCCATGACTGTACACTACTGTCTCTGAGCCCCATTATTGTGTTAATACTTAAAGTCTCCTGATGGAGGGTTACTTGAGCACTGGGTAGTATGACCATGGAAGACACATGTGAAACCACATTCATCTTCAGCATTGGTGAGTGATTTATTTCAATAATTGAAACTACAGACTAAAGACATGATCAGTCTGAAACTAGTTTAATGTAATCATTGTGCTAGAAGATGAAAATAATTAATATTGACACACACAAATTTATACAGTATATTATCATATTTGGCTATGAGCACATGTTTAGTATATGAAGCAGATTTTTCTGCTAACAGAACCAGTGTTGGCAGGAAAAAACTCTGCTAAATATTTGTGTGTTTTTGATGAGTTTTACTTGCATTTTATTTTTTTCCATTCATTGGAATAGATGAAAAACAATGTGAAAATGCTGAAAGAATAGACATGCTGCAGATTTGAAAAAATACTATAATAATAAAGTTCTTAAGCATTTGTGTATCCTGAAATCAGGCTGACCGTGTTGCAAACATAATCTCTTGAACTTTTATACTATTGGTTTTCCAGTTGAGTGCTATGGCTCATTCTCAGTTATTCAATGCACTCACTATTTGGAAGACATGTTGAAGTGACCTGGATCCTATTTTGTTTTTAAGATCGTAAACCCTAAAATAATATTCAGAAGTTTATAATATTTCCTGTATCAAATCTCTCATTTATATTCTTGTTGAATTACTTAGTGTTTAAAGCAGCTTGTGCTTGTGACCACATATCGTATATCTCAAGCTTACAAGGTTATGTGTAGAGCCGAGCCATCGACTTTAAAGAAGCACTCCCATTAAAATTTTAATCCTCTTAAAGGCTTCGCTCTGAAGCCTGTTTTCATCTTCTTGACCAGATACATTTTTTAAATTCTGACCAGTTTCACTTCAGAAGGTAATAACTCTGGAGCGCTTTAAGGCTATGTGCCCACGATCTGGACGTACAGTGCCTTGTGAAAGTATTTGGCCCCCTTGAACTTTTCTACCTTTTGCCACATTTCTGGCTTCAAACATAAAGATATAAAATTCTATTTTTTTTTGGGAAGAATCAACAACAAGTGGGACACAATCGTAAAGTGGAATGAAATTTATTGGATATTTTAAACTTTTTTAACAAATTAAAAACTGAAAAGTGTGGCGTGCAATATTATTCAGCCCCCTTGAGTTAATACTTTGTAGTGCCACCTTTTGCTGCGATTACAGCTGCAAGTCGCTTGGGGTATGTCTCTATCAGTTTTGCACATCGAGAGACTGAAATTCTTGCCCATTCTTCCTTGCAAAACAGCTCGAGCTCATTGAGGTTGGATGGAGGGCGTTTGTGAACAGCAGTTTTCAGCTCTTTCCACAGATTCTCGATTGGATTCAGGTCTGGACTTTGACTTGGCCATTCTAACACCTGGATACGTTTATTTTTGAACCATTCCATTGTAGATTTTGCTTTATGTTTGGGATCATTGTCTTGTTGGAAGATAAATATCTGTCCCAGTCTCAGGCTTTTTGCAGACTCCAACAGGTTTTCTTCCAGAATGGTCCTGTATTTGGCTGTGTCTCCCAGGTGGCTTGTGGCAAACTTCAAACGAGACTTTTTATGGATATCTTTGAGAAATGTCTTTCTTCTTGCCATTCTTCCATAAAGGCCAGATTTGTGCAGTGTATGACTGATTGTTGTCCTATGGACAGACTCTCCCACCTCAGCTGTAGATCTCTGCAGTTCCTCCAGAGTGATCATGGGCCTTTTGGCTGCATCTCTGATCAGTCTTCTCCTTGTTCGAGATGAAAGTTTAGAGGGACGGCCGCGTCTTGGTAGATTTGCAGTGGCCTGATACTCCTTCCATTTCAATATGATCGCTTGCACAGTGCTCCTTGAGATGTTTAAAATTTGGAAAATCTTTTTGTATCCAAATCCGGCTTTGAACTTCACCACAACAGTATCTCGGACCTGCCTGGTGTGTTCCTTGGTCTTCATGATGCTCTCTGCACTTGAAACAGAACCCTGAGACTATCACAGAGCAGGTGCATTTATACGGAGACTTGATTACACACAGGTGGATTCTATTTATCATTACCAGTCATTTAGGACAACATTGGATCATTCAGAGATCCTCATTGAACTTCTGGAGTGAGTTTGCTGCACTGAAAGTAAAGGGGTCGAATAATATTGCACGCCACACTTTTCAGTTTTTAATTTGTTAAAAAAAGTTTAAAATATCCAATAAATTTTGTTGCACTTCATGATTGTGTCCCACTTGTTGTTGATTCTTCCCCAAAAAATTAGAATTTTATATCTTTATGTTTGAAGCCAGAAATGTGGCAAAAGGTAGAAAAGTTCAAGGGGGCCAAATACTTCCCAATGCACTGTAGCAGCCCTTTGGACCTCATAATTTTGCTGCGTCCAAAATGCTGCGTTCTATTGAATGCAGGTAAATCCGCATGTGTTCACTGAACTATGCGGATTTACCGCATTCAATACATTCTAGTGGTCAAATTTTTGTTGCGGAGACTAGTAACTGCGTAAGAGAAATTGGCATGCTGCAGTCCTGCAAAAAGTGCCGAATGTCAGTGTCCGGGGGTGATCTGCAGCCTCAGATACACGCATAGTGGGCATGAGATTTCTAGAAATCCCATCCACTATGGTGTAACATCTGGCAGCTGCAGGTTTGACACTGCATAAATACACAGCGTCAAGCCCGCAGCATTTCCTGATCGTGGGCACGTACCCTGACATATCTCAGTGATGTTGAGATTATTTTTTCATGACATATTTTACTATATGTTGGTGGTAAATGTGTGTAATTTAGTTATATTGCACAAAAGAGTTAATAAATAACGTTTACCACATATCTATTTTACATCAGCATCATTTTTGAAACATAATTTTTTTGCTACAAAGTTATAAATGTTTAAAATTTAGCAGCAATTTCTCATTTTTCCATAAACATTTACAGTAAAAAAACATTTATTTAATTATTTAAATCGTGTTTGAAGTGAATTTGAGGGGCCTATGTGACAGAAAATATCCCAAAGTGATACAATTTTAAAAACTGCTCCCCTCAAAATGCTCAAATCAACATTGAAGAAGTTCATTAACCATTAAGGAGCTTCATAGGAACTAAATCAATATGGAAGGAAAAAAAATAATATTTTACATTTTCCCACAAAAATGTTCCATTAGCTCCAAACTTTTCATTTTCACAATGATAGCAGGAGAAAATGGACCATAAAATATGTTGAGCAATTTCTTCTGAGTACGCTGATACCACATGAGTGGTGGAAAACTACTGTTTGGGTGCATGGCAGGGCTTGGAAGGGAAGGAGCACAATTTGACTTTTGAAGCGCAAAATTTGCTGGAATAGATAGAAGACACTATGTTGCATTTGCAGAGAACCTGATTTGCCTAAACAGTGAAGAAAACCACAAGTGACCCCATTTTGGAAACTACACCGCTCAAAAAATTTATATCGAGGTGTAGTAAGCACCTTGAACCCACAGGCACTTCACAGAATTTTATGATGGTGAGACATAAAAATGGGAAAAAATATTCTTCTCACAGAAATATTCTTTTAGCCCCAAATTTTAATTTTCACAAGAATAACAGGAAAAATGGACAATAAAATTTGTTGTGCAATTTCTACTAAGTACATAGATACTCCATGTGATAGAAAACTCAAGTTTGGGCACACAGCAGGACTCGGACGGGAAGGAGCGCCAATTGAATTCTAGAGCACAATTTTGGCTGGAATAGATTGGGAATGCCTTGTTACATTTGAAGAGTCCCAAACATGCCAAAACAGCAGAAACCCCCACAAGTAACCCCATTTTGGAAACTACAGCACTTGAGGAATTCACCTAGGGGTGTAGTGAGCAAGGGCATATATAGGAATCATGGGGCCCCATAGCAGAAGTTCTAATTGGGCCCTCCGCCCCCCCCCAAAAAAATGTAAATAATTGTCAGGTTCACAGAAGAGCAGATCTCACAATTTTCCAGCCTTTACATAGTAATTTTTCTCCTGCTGAAGTCCTCTATTCCTCTTTCATTGCCCCATAAAGTGCAATGCCAACAAAAGTGTCCCCCAAACACAGTATGATACCCCCATGGTGAATTCCTCCACATGCACAGTATAATGACTCTACTCTACCCCACCTCAACTCCCAAGGCAAAGTATGGTGACCCCAAAACAGTATGATCCCCCAACTGTGACCACCACACAGCCCCACATGCACTATAATGGCCCCACACCTCTCCACACTCCAGAGTATAATGCACTCGCCATGGTCCTCCACACAGTATAATGCACTCCCTATGGTCCTCCACACAATATAAGACACTAGCCATGGTCCTCCACACAGTATAAGACACTCACCATGGTCCTTCACACAGTATAAGACACTCGCCATGGTCCTCCACACAGTATACTGCACTCGCCATGGTCCTCCATGCAGTATAATGCACTCCCAATGGTCCTCCACGTAGTATAATGCACTCCCCATGGTCCTCCATACAGTATAAGACACTCACCATGGTCCTCCACACAGTATAAGACACTCGCCATGGTCCTCCACACAGTATAATGCACCCCATTGTCTTGTATGCAGTATAATGCAGCCCCCCATAAGGGAAAATGCAACCCCCCACCATAGAGTAAAATGTAGCCCCAGTCCTCCAGTATTATCAGTACTCGCTGATTTAAAACTAAATAAATAAATACATACTTACCGCTCCTCGTTCCCCACTGCTTCAAACTCTGCAGCGCGTCTCTCTCATCACCTCAGCAGCTACCAGCTCCACTGTCTGACACAGAGTGGCGCGTCATCACGCCGCTGTGTCAGACACAGAGGGGGAATGATGGGAGAGGGAGGGAGTGTCACTTGAGTGTCTCATTGCTTTCAACCAGGGCCGGCTCCAGGTTTTCATGGGCCCCGGGCGAAAAAGTCTCAGTGGGCCCCTTTAACACATACCGCAATTCATGAAGCACAGATACGGCAGAGAAATATAGGTATACCCCACAGAAATATAGGTATGCAAACATGCACACACACACAGTACGCAGACATGCACACACGGACAGTACGCAGACATGCACACACAGCACAGTACACAGACATGCACACACGCACAGTACGCAGACATGGACACACACAGTAAGCAGACATGTGCGCACACACATTACACAGACATGCGCGCACACACACACAGTAGGCAGACATGCGCACACACATTCACAGTACACAGATATGCGATAACACACACAGTACGCAGACATGCACACGCACATTCACAGTACACAGACATGCGATAACACACACAGTACGCAGACATGCACATGCACACACAGTATGCAGACAAGAGCACACACACAGTACACAGACATTTATATGCACACAGTACGCAGACATGCGCGCACACACACAATACGCAGACATGCACACACAGTACGCAGACATGCGCACACACACAGTACACAGACAGGGACACATACACTACGCAGACACGCACATACACAAACATACACAGATACGTACACATACAGGCATACATACATATTTGAACAAATTCTTAAAAACACATAAAACTGACATAAATATATATACATTGCTCAAAAAAATAAAGGGAACACTCAAATAACACATCCTAGATCTGAATGAATGAATGAAATATTCTCATTGAATACTTTATTCTTTACAAAGTTGAATGTGTTGACAACAAAATCACACAAAACTCATCAATGGAAATCAAATTTATTAACCAATGGAGGCCTCGATTTGGAGTCACCCCCAAAATTAAAGTGGAAAAACACATTACAAGCTGATACAACTTTGATGTAATGTCCTTAAAACAAGTCAAATTGAGGCTCAGTATTTTGTGTGACCTCCACGTGCCTGTATGACCTCCCTACAACACCTGGGCATGCTCCTGATGAGGTTGCGGATGGTCTCCTGTGGGATCTCCTCCCAGACCTGGACTAAAGCATCCGCCAATTCCTGGACAGTCTGTGGTGCAATGTGACGTTGGTGGATGGAGCGAGACATGATGTCCCAGATGTGCTAAATCGGAGTCAGGTCTTGGGAATGGGCGGACCAGTCCATAACTTCAATGCCTTCATCTTGCAGGAAATGCTGATACACTCCAGCCACATGAGGTCTGGCATTGTCCTGCATTAGGAGGAACCCAGGGCCAACCGCACCAGCATATGATCTCACAAGGGGTCTGAAGATCTCATCTCGGTACCTAATGGCAGTTAGGCTACCTCTGGCGACCACATGGAGGGCTGTGCGGCCCTTCAAAGAAATGCCACCCCACACCATTACTGACCCACTGCCAAACCAGTCATGCTGAAGAATGTTGCAGGCAGCAGATCACTCTCCACGGCGTCTCCAGACTATTTCACGTCTGTCACATGTGCTCAGTGTGAACCGGCTTTCATTTGTGAAGAGCACGGGGCACCAGTGGCGACTTTGCCAATCCTGGTGTTCTGTGGCAAATACCAAGCATCCTGCACGGTGTTGGGCTGTGAGCACAACCCCCACCTGTGGACGTAGGGCTGTCATACCACTCTCATGGAGTCGGTTTCTAACCGTTTGTGAAGACACATGCACATTTGTGGCCTGCTGGAGGTCATTTTGCAGGTCTCTGGCAGTGCTCCTCCTGTTCTTCCTTGCACAAAGGCGGAGGTAGTGGTCCGGCTGCTGGGTTGTTGCCCTCCTACGTCCCCCTCCACATCTCCTGGTGTACTGGCCTGTCTCCTGGTAGCGCCTCCAGCCTCTGGACACTACGCTGACAGACACAGCAACCCTTCTTGCCACAGCTCGCATTGATGTGCCATCCTGGATGAGCTGCACTACCTGAGCAACTTCTGTGGGTTGTAGAGTCCATCTGATGCTACTACGAGTGTGAAAGCACAACCAACATTCAAAAGTGACCAAAACATCAGCCACAAAGCATTGGTACTGAGATGTGGTCTGTGGTCCCCACCTGCAGAACCACTCCTTTATTGAGTGGGTCTTGATAATTGCCAATAATTTCCATCTATTGTCTATTCCATTTGCACAACAGCATGTGAAATTGATTGTCAATCAGTGTTGCTTCCTAAGTGGACAGTTTGATTTCACAGAAGTTTGATTTACTTGGAGCTATATTCTGTTGTTTAAGTGTTCCCTTTATTTTTTTGAGCAGTGTATATTTACAGTCATAGACACTTGCATACGCACAAGACACATTAGAAATCTATTTAATATAGGGATTGGGGAATCTGGTGACAAGCCTCACTTACCTGCCCCCGGCCTGTGTCCCGTCCATCAAATCAAGCATGTGACTGTGCAGGGCCGCCGGCGTGTGTTTGTCCCTCAGACACATGGCCCTGGACCATCAGGGGGGCCCACTCACCATCGCGGCCCCTGACCTCCTTGGGGCAGCAGTCGGTATCGGGACAGTAGCTGGTATCGGGGCAGCAGTCGGTATCGGGGCAGTAGTCGGTTTAGGGGCAGCAGTCAGTATGGGACAGCAGTCGGTATTGGGGCAGCAGCTGGTATTGGGGCAGCAGCCGGTATTGGTTCAGCAGTCGGTATGGGGCAGCAGTCAGTATGGGGCAGCAGTCAGTATTGGGGCAGCAGTCGGTATTGGGGCAGCAGCCGGTATTGGGGCAGCAGTCGGTATGGGGCAGCAGTCGATATTGGGGCAGCAGTCGGTATTGGGGCAGCAGTCAGTATAGGGGCAGCAGTCAGTATTAGGGCAACAGTGAGTAGCATCTCCGCAGGGCGCAGGACCTCTGGTGTTAGAATCCTGGCACTTCATGGGGGCCCCACTCCTGCTCTGCCACCCCTGCAGTGTCACCCCTGTCTGAAGTGCCAGCATTCTTGCTGCAGCGCTTGTGCAGCAAGATGGGGGTCCCGATGCAGGGGTGGCAGGGGTACACGGTGCAGGCGACTGCTATGAGGCCCCCAGGCTCATGGGCCCCATAGCAGTCGCGTGGCCTGCCGCCATTGGCGGCACTGGTAGTGAGCATTTTTAACCCTCAAGCGATTCACAGACTTGTATAACATTAGGCTGAGTCAATGGAAAATCTTTTCAGGCACAGTGGAAAGCTCAGAAGGAGTGCAGACTTTGCTGTTTTGGTTTGCAGGTGTCATAATCCGTTGAAAGAGGCCCTGAGGTGCCAGAATAGCAGAACCGTCGATAAGTGACCCCATTTTACAAATTACACCTCTCAATGAATTCATCCACGGGTACAGTGATCATAGTGACACCACGGGTGTGTCACAAAATTTTATACCATTAGGCAGTGAAGAAAAAATAATTACATTTTTCCCACAAAACTTTTGTTTTAGCCCCAGATTTTACATTTTCACATGGTGAAATGGGAAAAAATGGCAACAAAATTTGTTACACAATTTCTGCTGAACGTTTCAACACCCCATATGTGGCTGTACAATACTATTTAGCCACATGGAGAGACTCGGGAGGGAAGGAACACTATTTGACTCTTGGAGAAGAAACTATCGTAGAAATTGCGGACTCCATATACAGAGCCTCTAAGTGTCAGAAGAGCAGAATCCTCCCTCAAGTGACCCAATTTTGGAAATTACACCCCTCTGGAAATTTATTTACAGGTATAGTGACAATTTTGACTACATGTGCGCTTTCCAGAAAACAAGCAGTATTGGATGTTGCTGAGTGAAAATTGCAAATCAGCCATTGTAGTGACCTGGACATTGTAGTGCTCAGTACATTGTAGTGCCGATACATTGTGCTCAGCTCGTGCTTCTGGAGACATGCACCCGTAAACGAAGTGGGCTCTCATCTCTGCAAAAATGCCAAACACGTTGACTCTAAATGTGGTTTAGGAACACTGTGGGCCTCAGAAGAGAGGGGCACATTTTGATTTAGGTGTGCAGAA
This sequence comes from Phyllobates terribilis, assembly GCF_046119375.1. Lineage (NCBI taxonomy): Eukaryota > Metazoa > Chordata > Amphibia > Anura > Dendrobatidae > Phyllobates > Phyllobates terribilis. Next base: position 1,020,065,468 of record NW_027362761.1, read on the forward strand.
TTCGCTGGATTTCTTTTGGGGGCGAGGAGTCATAGCGCTTTTTCAGAGCATTTGTGCTACCAGTAACATGGAAACCCCCTATATTTTCTTGACAAATTATGGACCTGAGTGGGGACTTTTTTGTGTATTGAGCTGAAGCTTTTACTAGGAACATTTTTCATAACAATTTGGATCACATTTATTCTGCGCTCTATGCTGGTCACTTACACAGTGGTTCCATCTAAATCTCTGAATGACGTGATTCAGATGAAACCCTTGAAGGACCCATTCACCATAATGAGGCAGCAGAGTTACTCTGAACTTCGCCTGGCCTCTATTCAGTGGTGTCCTTTTCAGAAGTGCACACAACTGTGGGCGACGTGCTTTTATCCACGCTTAAAAAGACGGACACCGCCGGATCAAAGGCCAGACAGAGTCCACATTGTCTCCATCTGCCTCCTTATAGAGAATCTTCCACCAAGGGTTCCATCTGAATCATGTATTTCAGAGATTTACATGGAAACTCCAGTGTAAGCGCTCAGCGCAGTTCACAGGATAAATATGCACCGAGCCTTACTGCGATATTTAGGAGGCAGAATTAACAAATCAACAGCAGGTCAAGAATTGGTTTTATTTATTTTTTAAGCTGTTCCTTGGGTGGTATAAGTGATAAGGAGGCTTTATTGTTCGGGTCTGTGCTATTACAATGATACCAAATGTATATTTTTTTATGTTTGGCTTCTATCACACACTAGAAAATCCTTTTTTTTGCAAAACAAAGTTTTTGCATTGCCATATTTTGAGATCTGTAATTTTTCTTTATTTCTGCCAACAGAGTCATGTGAGGGCTTGTTTTTTCTGGGACAAGATGACGTTTTTATTGGTACAATATTTGGGCACATAAAATTTTTTGAGTACTTTCTATTCTGATTTTTTGGAGTCAGAATGAACAAAAAACAGCAATTCAGTTATTATTCTTCGGATCAGCACAATTACAATGATACCACATTTATATCATTGTTTTATGTTTTGCTGTGTTTACACAATAAAAACAATTTTATTCAAAAATAATTGTTTTCACATAGCTATATTCTGAGAGCTATAGCTTTTTTATTTTTCCGCTGATGGAGCTGTATGGCAGCTTGTTTTTTGAGGGACAAGATAGCATTTTAGGTGTACCATTATTATTTACATTTGATTTTTTGATTGTGTTTTATTCCATTTTTTTTTTCGTGTTAAAATTAAAAAGCATATTTTTTGCCATGCTTTACTTTTTACGGTGTTCAAGATGTTAACTAGTGTGAAAGTTTTATAGGTCAAGTTGCTCCGGATGCGGCGATACCAAATATGTGTACCTTATTTGTCTATTTTAGTTTTTACATAAATATATGTATTATTGGTATAATATTTTGTTCTTTCTTTTGAAATTTTCAAAAAAAATATTTTTAAAAACTTTTTTTTTACTTTCCGTGCTCTGATTGCTGATCTAATACTCTGAACTGCTTTTGAATTGCAGGGTATTAGATTAGTGCAATGCACACAGGGAGGAGACGTGACAGATCCTGCTCTCAGCAGGAATTTACAGGCTATTGTATCTGGGCCCGGGGTCACCATGAAGACCCTCGTTGTGGCCCGTTGTGCCCGGGGTCACCATGGAGACCATCAGCACAATGCAATTGCAATCGTATTGTGCCGACTGGGGCAAAGAGGGATCTCCTTCCTTCTGCTATGCCGATTGATGTTCGATTTCGCTATTGACATTGGCATCAGAGGGGTTAAATGCCCGCGATCGTCTCTAGCACTGATCGTGGGCATTGCTGAAGGGTGAAAGCTTTAATATAGTGCTGAAACCCGCTGATGATCGCACTGGCGCTGCAAGTGAGCTCCCACGATAGTCAGGCCATACATTAATGGCAATTTGCAGGAACTCACCACCTGTGGAGCCGTACATGTACGGTGGATGTCGTGAAGGGGTTAATATGTTGCAGTTATCATATTATATAGCACTGTGTACTTACAATCCTCAATTTACCCTTCTACCTAGCTAATTCTTTTTTTTCCATTAGGTCTATGAAATCACATGATTAAAAAACTGACTAGCTGAATCCTTCTAAGCTCTATGTAGAAACAGGAGGTCAATTTTCCCTGCATGACTAATCAGTCACTGAAAAAGTCCCTGGCAGGGGGGTAGCAGCTGGGTCAGGAGATGAAGAGGGGAATGATAAATGCTGGGACAAGAGACTTCCTGTTTCTACATACAGCACAGACCAAACGTTTGGACACACCTTCTCATTTAAAGATTTTTCTGTATTTTCATGACTATGAAAATTGTACATTCACACTGAAGGCATCAAAACTATGAACTAACACATGTGGAATTATATACTTAACAAAAAAGTGTGAAACAACTGAAAATATGTCTTATATTCTAGGTTCTTCAAATTAGCCACCTTTTGCTTTGATGACTGCTTTGCACACTCTTGGCATTCTCTTGATGAGCTTCAAGAGGTAGTCACCGGAAATGGATTTCACTTCACAGGTGTGCCCTGTCAGGTTTAATAAGTGGGATTTCTTGCCTTATAAATGGGGTTGGGAACATCAGTTGTGTTGTGCAGAAGTTTGGTAGATACACAGCTGATAGTCCAACTGAATAGACTGTTTATGGCAAGAAAAAATCAGCTAAGTAAAGAAAAATGAGTGGCCATCATTACTTTAAGAAATGAAGGTCAGTCAGTGTGAAAAATTGGGCAAACTTTGAAAGTGTCCCCAAGTGCAGTTGCAAAAACCATCAAGCGCTACAAAGAAACTGGCTCACATGAGGACCACCCCAGGAAAGGGAGACCAAGAGTCACCTCTGCTTCTGAGGATAAGTTTATCCGAGTCACCAGCCTCAGAAATCTCAGGTTAACAGCAGCTCAGATTAGAGATCAGGACAATGCCAAACAGAGTTCTTGCAGCAGACACATCTCTTCAACAACTGTTAAGAGGAGACTTTGTGCAGCAGGCCTTCATGGTAAAATAGCTGCTAGGAAACCACTGCTAAGGACAGGCAACAAGCAGAAGAGACTTAATTGGGCTAAAGAACACAAGGAATGGACATTAGACCAGTGGAAATCTGTGCTTTGGTCTGATGAGTCCAAATTTGAGATCTTTGGTTCCAACCACCGTGTCTTTGTGCGACGCAGAAAAGGTGAACGGATTGACTTTACATGCCTGGTTCCCACCGTGAAGCATGGAGGAGGAGGTGTGATGGTGTGGGGGTGCTTTGCTGGTGACACTGTTGGGGATTTATTCAAAGTTGAAAGCATACTGAACCAGCATGGCTACCACAGCATCTTGCAGGGGCATGCTATTCTATCTGGTTTGCGTTTAGTTGGACCATCATTTATTTTTCAACAGGACAATGACCCCAAACACACCTCCAGGCTGTGTAAGGGCTATTTGACCAAGAAGGAGAGTGATGGGGTGCTACGCCAGATGACTGTGGAGGCCAGGTCATCTGGCGTAGCACCCAGATGACCTGGCCTCCACAGTCACCAGACCTGAACCCAATTGAGATGGTTTGGGGTGAGCTGGACCGCAGAGTGAAGGCAAAAGGGCCAACAAGTGCTAAGCGTCTCTGGGAACTCCTTCAAGATTGTTGGAAGACAATTTCCGGTGACTACCTCTTGAAGCTCATCAAGAGAATGCCAAGAGTGTGCAAAGCAGTCATCAAAGCAAAAGGTGTCTACTTTGAAGAACCTAGAATATGACATATTTTCAGTTGTTTCACACTTTTTTGTTAAGTATATAATTCCACATGTGTTAATTCATAATTTTGATGCCTTCAGTGTGAATGTACAATTTTTATATGAGAAGGTGTGTCCAAACTTTTGGTCTGTACTGTAGATAAAAGGAAAGAGAAAAATTGGGTAGAAAGGCAAAATGAGCAATTGTAAGTACACAGTGCTATATAATATGATGACTGCAGGATAAAAACTTTGATGGGAGTAATTCTTTAATTACCAGGGACTGGTCAAATATTCTATTTTCAAGAAATGTAGTAGTATGAAATACGTTTATTAAAAGAAAATGATAAAAATTAATTTCCGGCAGCCAGAAGGTTTTCATTACGTTTACTAATTATGATTGCTGATATAAATGGAGATTTCAAATATGTAATTCTGTGGATGAAGTATCATTATCGTTTAGGCAATGTAAAATTAATTTATAGAATACAAGAAGTGTATTGCATTATTAACTCTCAAACATATTTGTCTTTTTAAATATTTGAGCTTTAGAATAAAATTATTTTTATAAAAATGACAGAAAAACCCTTTGGTAATTTAAAATATACACTGATTTTTATATTCCTTTTAACAGCATGAAAAAGAATATGGCTCTTAGCAGAATCCTGCAGATAATGTAATCATCATTATTACAGAATCGAACTGTAATACTTCTGAGCTCTTGCATGATGCACTTCACAGATTGATTTTTGAAGTAAAGTTATAAAAGGAACACAGAGATGGGCATTTCATTAAAGGTAAATATCAGGAAATAATTGTAAATGCAATTCATTTTAATTCAAAAGAAAGTTTATTAAAGAGACAAATCCCAGCACAAATAACCTGTCAGGGCATTTAGCCATCAGTCCCCACCCGTCAACTATGAGGCAGAGTAAAAAGCTGCATCACTTTTCCTGAATTGTCAGAATGGCATTGATATAATGCTATATTTTTACCTATGTCAGCTGCAGAAAAAATGTCTGACAAGCCACATCTTTTCACACTGTGCCAGCAAAATCAGCTAATCACCATATTGAGGGCTTGTTAACTAGTAGTTAGTGATGAGCAAGCACTAAAATTCTCGGGTACTCGTTGTTGGAGTCAAACAAATTGGAATGCTCAAGTGCTCGGACCGAGTAACGAGCCCAATGTAAGACTATGGGAAACTCAAGCATTTTTCCGGCGGCTACCCCCCCCGGCGGTCTGCAGAGGGCCTAAAAATTGCCCAAATCGATGGGTACAGTGCTCACATGACATGGGATCAGTATGGGGAAGACCCCTGAAAGCATTTTGGATGCCCAGGTCACTGCTGTCAACAATGTTGTCAGAGGTATTACGCCACTTTTACGGACTCACAATAAAACATGCAAAAACGAAACCAAAATGGATTTTCCTGGCAAAAATGTTCAGGAACATCTTTTCCAGGGTAATGACTTGTATATAAGGCAAAATAAACAAACAAAAACAAAAATTCTCCTTCACACCTTGGGCTATGTTCACACGTAGTGTTTTTGATGCGTTTTTGCACTTTTGCATTTCTTTCAACCAAGACAAATGCATTCACTGGGAAATGTAATTTTAACATTTTACAACCTTATCTGGTCATGTGGTTGTGACACATCATCAAACACATGCATACAGTGCTGAAAAGACATGGGAACAGCATGGGGAAGAACCCCTGGAAGCATCTCTGACTCCCAGGTCAATGCCTAAAAGTATGCCCATCATAAGTGATCCTTGGCGCATGCGAAGATGCCTCCCGCCATGCACCTGTCATTGCAGACTTCCCTCCTGCCATGCACCGTTCATGTCCTTGTCCCAGCGCAGCATTCAATTGTCCCTACCCCATTCCAAGGAATGCTAGAGCAAGTATGCTGCCAGACACACACCCACTCAAAGGCTACAATACTATACTGCCAAATTTTTGACTGCTGCTTGCACTTGAAATGTGTAAAACAAAAACAGTTGGAGCGCCAATGGTGAAGAGCCTGAGGTTTGGGGGGGTGGGAGAAGGAGGAGATGTCGTGATCACTCACCTGGTCCTGTTGTGCCAAGGAGCCCCGCACAACAAGGGAAAATGCTTCCAGGTGGGAGTCTGTATGACTCCCTACATAGGGAGTATAAATCTACCTGAGGAAGATAGCTTTTGCTATCGAAACGCGTCGTGGCATTAGAGAGCGTATTAAACAATAAAAGGTTTGTGTGTTATAACCTTAATCCACTCCCTGTCTAGTTGTTCTAGTGCTTCCCTAACACCGCACAATTCTTTCTTTCTTGATTGCACTTGAAATGTGGACTTTTAGGCTTGTGGAGGCGGAAGCTGTCCACAACCTCATTGCGACGGCCAGGTGTCCATACTCAGTCCCCAGCTGCCACTGTTTCTCCTGGTGTCATCTCAGCCTTCCACAAGCAGGGTTCCCACAACATTACCCGTGCCCTCCCCAGTGCACTTAGGTGGGAAGTACCGCCTAACCACAAACACGTGGACAGGTGAATGTGGCCAGGGACGGTACGGAGCCAGTCCACATTAAAAATGCAACCATAAAGTGTCCAGGAACCTTCCCAAACACATTTCTTAGCCAGAGCTGCTTCTCGGCAGGATTGGAAGGGCCCACCAGAGAATCCTCGGGTGGGCCCTGGCTTCTCCATCAGGAGAGTTCATGATAGGCGCAAACTTTTCAGCTGCTATGGGGCTCTTGAGCGGGGAAAAACGTGGGCCCTCAGACTCAAATCCTCTGGTGGGCCCAATGTTTTTCAGTCTGACACTGCTTCTCAGTGACAGTTGTATTTCACCACAGCGATATTCTTTAGCTTGGTGAAAGGACTGGCATAGAGGAAAACCGTATCTACTCTAGGTGTCATTTCTCCCAGGAAGTCCTCTAATGCAGCTTGTCGCATAAGCCATAGCAGCCCATCCAACATCAGCTCACATTTGTCGGTGGTGCTTCGACAAACAAACATCTTTCTTTGCGCCTTTAATTTCATGACTACAGAGTTGGGCAATGGCCTGATCTGTAATGCAGCTTGAGAAATAACATGCATAAGCATGTCCAATTCACATTAAAAAAGCAGCCATAAAGTGTCCGGGAACCTTCCCACACCCACACACTTTTCTTATCCAGGGCTGCTTCTTGGCAGGGTTGGACGGGCCCACCAGAGAACCGGAGACTCCTCCGATGGGCCCTGGCTTCTCCTTCAGGAGAGTTCATAGTGCCGAGGTGAGGCCATGATGATGATAGAGGCGACAATTTGCTTAGTTTTCTGTTACTTGGAATGCAAGCGCAAGTATGCAGCCAGCCACCCACCCACAGGCCGTAATAGTAAACTGACAGATTTCTGGGCAGCTGCTTGCACTTGAAATGTTGCCTTTTAGGCTTGTGGAGGCAGAAGCTTTTCACAACCTCATGGCGGCGGCGGCCGGGTGTCCATACTCTGTCCCCAGCCGCCACTATTTCTCCCGGTATCGTCTCCGCCTTCCACAAGCAAGGGTCCCTGAACATTACTGCTGGTACTTTTCTGTGGGAATCTACTTGCCTCCTACCAGCCTGGAATATTTCCAGTGAACTATGGTACGATGCCATGGTATTAGCACTGCCCCGAGTACCAGTAGCGAAGCCATGCCTAATTTCCTTCTCAGGAATTCTATTTCGCAGACTGATTGGCTGCCCAAATACATTAGTTTCTCACAAAGGTGCTGAAGATAGAGTGGCAGTAGGTGCAAGTGTCTCCAGCCTGTTACATATCAGAGAGTGAACAGCAGCACATTGGCTCAGTGGTTAGCACTGAAGCCGTGCAGTGCTGGGATCCTTGGTTCAAATCCCAGCAAGGACAACATCTGCAAGGATTTTGTATGTTCTCCCCTTGTTTGCGTTAGTTTCCACCTCAGTAAAAAAAAGAAGCCACAGAGTATCCAGGAACCTTAACACACTTTTCTTAGCCAGGACTGCTTCTCGGCAGGGTTGAACGGTCCCACCAGAGAATCCTCGGGTGGGCCCTGGCTTCTCCATCAGGAGAGTTCATGATAGTGCAAACTTTGCAGCCACTATGGGGCTCTTGAGCGAGGGAGAAACGTAGGGCTTCAGAATCAAATTCTCTGGTGGGCCCAATGTTTTTCAGTCTGACATTGCTTCTCAGTGGGAGTTGTATTTCACCACAGCCATATTCTTTAGCTCGGTGAAAAGACTGGCATAGAGGGAAACCGTATCTACTCCTGATGTCATTTCTCTGTCGACAGGTTCTGCCCATTGTCACACACGACCATGCCTGGCTGTATGTTCAGCAGTGAGAGCCACAGGCTGCTGAGTTACAGCTTTCAACAACTCTGCAGCAGTGGGCGGTTTGTCACCTAAGCATTAAGCATGTTATCTTCAGCACAGCCTGCTGCCGCTTAGCCAAGTCAGTGCTTCAGTGCTTTCAGCTTGTGACTGATGTGGTCATTTCGTAAATGGAGGACGAACTGGGGGAGGAGGTCAGGAGCTGAACAATGTGAATACACTGAGGTTACATTGGCGAGTCTGGTTTTTATACTAAACAAAGATCCTACTTTGTTTTTGTTTTTTACATTATTTTTTAAGACAAATGCATTCACCGGGAAATGTAATTTTAACATTTTACAACCTTATCTGGCCATGTGGTGTTTGACACATCATCAGACGCATCCTGTTTAATTTATGATGGAGGGACTCTGAAAGTCACAAATCCTATTTTTATAGGGACATCAGGCGGCCCTTACTTTTCTTAAAGGGCTAGCAGTCGTCCCTCGCTATTGTTAGAGAGCCATCAGCCGGCTATGCTTTGTTGTTCCCATTATTAACGAGTGAGTCTCCTATACTGTTATTGCGTATGCAGTGACTGCAGGGGCTGCCAAAAAGTTGGATGCAACCCAATACCCCTTTGAAGAGACATAGAGGAGGGTCTCAGTAAAAAAAATGTTCCCATTATAAAGGAGCGGGTCTCCTATAGTGGTAATGCCCATACTGTGACTGCAAGGGCTGCCAAAATTTGGGAAAAACCCTACTAACAATTTGAAGACACATAGAGCTGGGCCACAGTAACAACATGTTCCCATTAGAAAGAAGAGGGTCGGCTATACAGATAAAGGGTATGCAGTGAATGTAACGGTTGCCAAAAATTTGGAGGAACTCCAATGCCCCTTGCAAGAGATGTAGAGGTCGGAGGGCCTCCTGAAAAAAATGTTCCCATTACTAGGAAGTGGGTCTCCCATACTGTTTGCGTATGCAGTGACGGCAATGGATACCAAAAATTTGAAGGAACTCCAATGCCCCTTGCATGAGATGTAGAGGTGGTGATATGGTAGAGGAGTATGAGGATGCGGAGAAGGAGGAGGACAAGAGCAAATAGACAAAATCAGGAAGCATATACCCATGTGTGGGTATGAAAAGGTGCATGGGAATACACCTCTCAAAAAAAGACTATGGATTTGAGTTTATGTTACGCTGTTATCATTCGGTGGTGTTGAGAAGTCTGGCCTAATCCAGACATCCAGACCTTGTTCATTTTTATAAGAGTCAGCCTGTCAGCATTTTCAGTTGATATGCGGATGCGCTTATCAGTTATAATTCCACCAGCGGCACAAAAAACCCGCTTTGATAAAATGCTAGCGGCAGGGGAGGCCAGGACCTCCAAGGCGAAGAGAGACAGTTCATGCCACATGTCAAGCTTGGACACCCAATAATTATAAGGCACAAAGGATCACAGAGGACGTTGGTACGGTCGGAAAGGTACTCCCTCACCATCTTCTAAAATTTCATACTCCTTGTGAGAGTACCCCGCACTTTAGAGTCTGTGCGAATGGAGGGTCTGAGAAAAGTGTCCCAGAACTTTGACAGTGTTCCTCTACCTCTGCTGGATTGCATTTGTGGCTCTCTCGCATGTACTCCTTAGTTGTCCAACGAACTGAGGCTGAGCTGTGGGTAATCACCCTGTACGGTTCCTTGCTCCATCTCATCATGCTCCGCCTGCAATGCATCCTCTTTAATTGAGAGCAGAGAGCGTTTCAGAAAACAGACAAGCGGGATGGTGATTCTAAGTATGGCGCCACTCACCATCTTGGTGAAGTCCTCAAGGATTTGGAGGATGCTACAGATGTCTGACATCCATGTCCACTCCTGAGGTTTTATGTGTGGAGTCTGACATAAATACCGATGGCCTTGTTGATGCTGGTAGTCAATAACTGCCCTCTTCGGCTCACAAATCCTTCCCAACATCTGCAATGTAGAGTTCCAAAGCGTAGGGACATTGCAGATCAGTCGGTGAGCTGGAAGCTGCAAATGCTGCTGAAGCACAGCAAGGGTGGCGGAAGCTGTAGCTGACTTTCTAAAATGGGCACACAGGCGGCATACTTTGACAAGCAGATGCAGCAGATCCGGGTAGGTTTTGAGAAACCGCTGAACCACGAGGTTAAGCACATGGGCCAGGCATGGTACGTTTGTGAGCTCGCCTCGCCTCAGAGCCGCTGCCAGATTCCGGCCATAGTCACACACGACCATGCCTGGCTGTAGGGTCAGCGGTGTCAGCCACAGATCTACCTGCTCTTTCAGAGCTGTCCAAAGTTCTTCAACATTGTGTTGTTTGTCACCTAAGCATATTAGCTTCAGCACAGCCTGTTGCCACTTGGCCGAGGCAGTGCTGCAGTGCTTCCAGCTTGTGACTGATGTGGTCATTTCGAACATGGATGCTGAAGAGGAGGAGGAGATGCAGGAGCTGTAGAATGTGGGGGCAACCCTGATTGACAAAGGGCATGCAATCCTTGGCGTTGGGAGGACGTCTTCCGTTCCAAGGTCCGACTGGGTCCTGGCTTCCACTATATTAAGCCAGTGTGCCATCAGCAAGATGTACTGTCCCTGCCCACAAGCACTTGTCCACGTGTCCATGGTTAGCTGGACTTTCTCAGTACAAGCGTTTTTGAGGGCACGTCTAATATTGTGTGACACGTGCTTGTGTAATGTGGGGATGGCACATTGGGAGAAATAGTGGCGTTTGGGGACCGAGTACCGAGGGACGGCTGCCGCCATCAGGTTGCGGAAAGCTTCTGTCTCCACGAGCCTAAAAGTCAACATTTCAAGAGCAAGCATTTGCGAAATGTGTAAATTTAGTAGTGTGGCCTGTGGGGCATTAGCTGCATATTTGCGCTAGTGTTCCAAGGACAGAGGTAGGGACAACTGAACGCTGCGCTGGGACAAGGACGTGGACATACTTGCTGATGGTGCTACTTGAGAGTGTGCAACGACAGGTGCATGGCGGGAGGCATCTTGGCATATTCAAGAGAATGCCAAGAGTGTGCAAAGCAGTCATCAAAGCAAAAGGTGGCTACTTTGAAGAACCTAGAATATAAGACATATTTTCAGTTGTTTCACACTTTTTTGTTAAGTATATAATTCCACATGTGTTAATTCATAGTTTTGATGCCTTCAGTGTGAATGTACAATTTTCAAAGTCATGAAAATACAGAAAAATCTTTAAATGAGAAGGTGTGTCCAAACTTTTGGTCTGTACTGTATATATATATATATATATATATATATATATACATATATATACATATATATATATATATATATATATACAGTGGGTATGGAAAGTATTCAGACCCCTTTAAATTTTTCACTCTTTGTTTCATTGCAGCCATTTGGTAAATTCTAAAAAGTTCATTTTTTTCTCATTAAAGTACACTCTGCACCCCAGCTTGACTGAAAATAAACAGAAATGTAGAAATTTTTGCAAATTTATTAAAAAAGAAAAACTGAAATATCACATAATCATAAGTATTCATACCATTTGCTCAATATTCAGTAGAAGCACCCTTTTGAGCTAGTACAGCCATGAGTCTTCTTGGGAATGAGAGCCAATGAACATGCAGGGATTGCCTGCCATGCACTGTAGTGCCGTAGCCATGTTGGTTGTGGGCATTACAGTGATTGGCTGGCCGCACAGCGTCATCAGGTCTATATAAGACCTGGCGCCGCCATGCTCGTCACAGTCACTCCGGATCAGACAGTGTAGGGAGAGCTGCTGCTGTGTCAGGGAGAGATATAATCGAGTATTAGGTAGTGTAGGGAGAAAAACTGTACATTACACATATCCATCTTATCAAACAGTCCTTTGCTTGTTGGCACTGCAGAATACAGCCAGGTCCTTTCCATATTACAGCGCTAAAAATCCAGCTATTTAAAACTGTGTTTTCTCCGTCACACGGATCACACATACGTTTTCAGAAAATACTACCATTTCTGGCCTGCATTAAATTTTTTTTTCAGTGTGTCAGCAAAGTTTTTGACACTGGTTTGCTGTTCAAAACAGTTACCTACAGGCCAGGTATTTAAAACTGTGTTTTCTCTGTCACATGGATTACATATATGTTTTCAGAAAATACTGCCATTTCTGGCCTCCATTAAAAAAATTTTTCAGTGTGTCAGTGAAGCAATTGACACCAGATTGCTGTTCAAAATTGTTACCTACAGGCCAGGTATTTAAAACTGTGTTTTTTGCGTCACACGGATCACATATACGTTTTCAGAAAATACTGTCATTTCTGGCCTCCATTAAAATTTTTTTTCAGTGTGTCAGTGAAGCAATTGACACCAGATTGCTGTTCAAAATAGTTATCTACAGACCAGGTATTTAAAACTGTGTTTTCTCCATCACACGGATCACATATACGTTTTCAGAAAATACTGTCATTTCTGGCCTCCATTAAAAAATTTTTTCAGTGTGTCAGTGAAGCAATTGACACCAGATTGCTGTTCAAAATAGTTACCTACAGACCAGGTATTTAAAACTGTTTTCTCCATCACACGGCTCAGATATACGTTGTCAGAAAATACTGCCATTTCTGGCCTCCATTAAAAATTTCCTTCAGTGTATCAGTGAAGCAATTCACACCAGTTTGCTGTTCAAACTACTTACCTACAGGCCAGATATTTAAAACTGTGTTTTCTGCGTCACACGAATCACATATATGTTTTCAGAAAATACTGCCATTTCTGGCCTCCATTTAAAAATTTTTTCAGTGTGTCAGTGAAGCAATTCACTGACAAACTACTTACCTACAGGCCAGGTATTTAAAACTGTGTTTTCTCAGTCACATGGATTACATATACAGTACAGACCAAAAGTTTGGACACACCTTCTCATTTAAAGATTTTTCTGTATTTTCATCACTATGAAAATTGTACATTCACACTGAAGTCATCAAAACTATGAATTAACACATGTGGAATTATATACTTAGCAAAAAAGTGTGAAACAACTGAAAATATGTCTTATATTCTAGGTTCTTCAAAGTAGCCACCTTTTGCTTTGATGACTGCGTTGCACACTCTTGGCATTCTCTCGATGAGCTTCAAGAGGTAGTCACCGGAAATGGTTTTCACTTCACAGGTGTGCCCTGTCAGGTTTAATAAGTGGGATTTCTTGCCTTATAAATGGGGTTGGAACCAATAGTTGTGTTGTGCAGAAGTCAGGTGGATACTCAGCTGATAGTCCTACTGAATAGACTGTTAGAATTTGTATTATGGCAAGAAAATGACAAATAGAACCGGGTCCCAGGTTTTGCATCTTTTTGCTAGTGTGAACATGCTCCTATTTCTTGCATGTGCACCATCTTAGACCTCAGTTCACATTGCTTGTTTTTTTTGTCTTGTTTGCATTCTTTAGGGGTGTTGCATCCCCCTTGTTGAGCTGGTTAGTATATATGTAGCTTACCACTGGCTTAGGTGTTCTGATATTGGGACCCGGTTCTATTTGTCTACCCTTTTATATGCATTACTTCAACTTTGATATACAGTAAGGTTTTTAATATAGACAGTGTAGGACCGTCCCAATTTAGGGTCACCTTGTCGCTGGTGGGACGGCTTGTATACTTTTTTTGATCAAAAATAGTTCACCAAGTACCCTATATTTCATATGCAACTTTGCTTTACATTTATATATAATGATGGTAGGGTATGAGATATATTTTTTGTCTTTTGTAGGTTTTGCATCTTTTTGCTAGTGTGAACATGCTCCTATTTCTTGCATGTGCACCATCTTAGATCTCAGTTCACATTGCTTGTTCTTTTTGTCTTGTTTGCATTCTGTGCAAATTAGGGGTGTGGCATCCCCCTTGTTGAGATGGTTAGTATATATGTAGCTTACCACGGGCTTAGGTGGTCTGATATTGGGACCCGGTTCTATTTGTTTACCCTTTTATATGCATTACTTCAACTTTGATATACAGTAAGGTTTTTAATATAGACAGTGTAGGACCGTCCCAATTTAGGGTCACCTTGTCGCTGGTGGGACGGCTTGTATACTTTTTTTGATCAAAAATAGTTCACTAAGTACCCTATATTTCATATGCAACTTTGCTTTACATTTATATATAATGATGGTAGGGTATGAGATATATTTTTTGTCTTTTGTAGGTTTTGCATCTTTTTGCTAGTGTGAACATGCTCCTATTTCTTGCATGTGCACCATCTTAGACCTCAGTTCACATTGCTTGTTTTTTTTGTCTTGTTTGCATTCTGTGCAAATTAGGGGTGTGGCATCCCCCTTGTTGAGCTGGTTAGTATATATGTAGCTTACCACGGGCTTAGGTGGTCTGATATTGGGACCCGGTTCTATTTGTCTACCCTTTTATATGCATTACTTCAACTTTGATATACAGTAAGGTTTTTAATATAGACAGTGTAGGACCGTCCCAATTTAGGGTCACCTTGTCGCTGGTGGGACGGCTTGTATACTTTTTTTGATCAAAAATAGTTCACTAAGTACCCTATATTTCATATGCAGCTTTGCTTTACATTTATATATAATGATGGTAGGGTATGAGATATATTTTTTGTCTTTTGTAGGTTTTACATCTTTTTGCTAGTGTGAATATGCTCCTATTTCTTGCATGTGCACCATCTTAGACCTCAGTTCACATTGCTTGTTTTTTTTGTTAAAGTACGCCGCCTGTGTGCCCATTTTATAAAGTCAGCTACAGCTTCCGCCGCCCTTGCAGTGTTTCAGCAGCGTTTGCAGCTTCCGGCTCACAGACTGGTGTGTGATGTCCCCACGCGTTGGAACTCTATACTGCAGATGTTGGGAAGGATTTGTGAGCAGAAGAGGGCAGTTGTTGAGTACCAGCATCAACTAGGCCATCGCTATTCAGTTTAGACTCCACACATAAGACCTCAGGAGTGGACATGGATGTCAGACATATGTACCATCCTCCAAAACTTTGAGGACTCCACCAAGATGGTGAGCGGCGATGACGCCATAATTAGCATCACCATCCTGCTTCTCTGTCTTCTGAAAAGTTCTCTGCGTCAAAGAGGATGCATTGCAGGCAGAATATGATGAGATGGAGCAAGGAACCATACAGGGTGATTACACACAGCCAAGCCTCATCTCATCCCAACGTGGATTGGGTGACAATGAGGAAGAGGAGGAGGAGGAAGGACAGGAGCTAGTTTCATGCACTATAGACGGTACTACCTGCACAGCTGTCATACTGTCTGTTCAGTGTGGATGGCCAGAGGACAGAGAGGAGGAGGAGGAGGAGGAGAGCATGGTCAGTCATCCTCTTGGTGAGGACACGAAAGTCTTGCCTGTTAGTGGTCTGGCACGCATGACTGAGTTTGTTACGCTGCCTTTCCCATGACCCTCGCATTCTCAAAATTTTGGGTGACAGCCATTACTGTTTGGTGACACTTCTAGACCCACGCTACAAGGAAAACTTTATATCTCTTATTCCTGAGGTGGACAGGTCTGCAAAAATGGGGCTGTACCAGAAGGCCCTTGTTGCAGAACTGTTAAAAAAATTCCCATCTGAAAACGCTGGCGGCAGAGGGCACACTTCGTTGGACAACCAAGGAGTACAGGCGAGAGAGACACAACTTCAATCCAGCAGAGGCAGGGGAACACTGTCAAAGTGCTGGGAGAGTTTTCTCAGACCCTCCCATCGGACAGGCCCTGAGGCGCGGGGTACTCTCACAAGGAGTGCAAAGTATGGGAAGATGCTGAGGGAGTACCTTTCTGACTGTACCAACGTCCTCTGTGATTCCGCTGTGCCTTATAATTATTGGGTATCCAAGCTGGATACGTGGAATGAACTGGCTCTCTATGCCTTGGAGGTCCTGGCCTGCCCTGCCGCCAGCGTTTTATCAGAGCGGGTTTTTAGTGCCGCTGGTGGAATTATAACTGATAAGCGCATCTGCCCGTCAACTGAAAATGCTGACAGGCTGACTCTTATAAAAATGAATAAGGGCTGGATTGGGCCAGACTTCTCAACTCGACCGAATGATAGCAGCATAACATAAACTCCAATCCAGTGTCTTTTCTTGAGAGGTATATTCCCATGCACCTTTTCACACCCACACATGGGTATACGCTTCCTGATTTTGGCTATTTGCTCTTGTCCTCCTCCTTCTCCTCATCCTTCACCACCATATCACCAGGGTGACTGTGGTCAGTGATGCAACACCCACATAATTTTTTTAAAGGGTGTTTATGATGCCCGTAAAAACTTTTTTCATACAGTATGTTCATGTATACCCCCCAGGGGTAAATGTTTGTCAGCCCATACACTTAGTGCATGGGCATTACAAGTATAGGAGGCCCGCTCCTTTCTAATGAGAACATTTTTTTATGAGGCCCTCCTCCACGTCTCTTCCATTAAAGAGCCTCCAAATTTTTGGCAGCCCTTGCATTCACTGCATAGGACAACACTATGGGAGACTCTCTCCTTTCTAATGGGAATGTGTCATTACTGTGGCCCTGCTCTATGTGTCCTTAAATACTTAGTGGGGTTTTTCCTAAAATTGTCAGCCGTTGGACTCACTGCATACCCTATAACTGTATAGCAGACTCTCTCCTTTCTAATGGGATCATGTCGTACTTGTTACTGTGGCCCTGCTCCATGTGTCTTTAAATTCTTAGTGGGGTTTTTCCTTAAATTGTCAGCCGTTGGACTCACTGCATACCCTATAACTGTATAGCAGACTCTCTCCTTTCTAATGGGAACATGTCGTACTTGTTACTGTGGCCCTGCTCCATGTGTCTTTAAATTCTTAGTGGTGTTTTTACTAAAATTGGTCAGCTGTTGGACTCACTGCATACCCTATAACTGTATAGCAGACCCTCTCCTTTCTAATGGGAACATGTCGTACCTTGTTACTGTGACCCTGCTCTGTGTCTTTAAATTCTTAGTGGGGTTTTTCCTAAAATTGTCAGCCGTTGGACTCACTGCATACCCTATAACTGTATAGCATACCCTCTCCTTTCTAATGGGAACATGTCGTACCTTGTTACTGTGGCCCAGCTCTATGTGTCTATAAATTCTTAGCGGGGTTTTTCCCAAATTTTGGCAGCCCTTGCAGTCACATCATGGGCATTACCACTTATAGGAGACCCGCTCCTTTATAATAGGAACATTTTTTTTATTGAGACCCTCCTCTATGTCTCTTCAAAGGGGTATTGGGTTGCGTCCAAATTTTTGGGAGCCCTTGCAGTCACTGGAGACGCAATAACAGTATAGGAGACGCATTTGTTAATAATGGGTACAACAAAGCATAGCCGGCTGATGGCTCTCTAACAATAGCTAGGGCCGACTGCTGTCTTTTTAAGAATAGTAAGGGTCGTCTGATGTCCCTATAAAAATAGGCTTTGTGACTTTCAGAGTCCCTCCATCATAAATAAAACAGGAAGTGTCTGATGATGTGTCAGACACCACATTGCCAGCTAAGGTTGTAAAATGCTAAAATGACATTTCCCGGTGAATGCATTTGTCTTAAAATAAAATTAAAAAAAACAAAACAATAGGATCTTTCTTTAGTATAAAAAACAGCGTCACCAATTTAACAACAATGTAATCACATTGTTCAGCTCATGAACCTCCTCCTCCATCTCTGAAATGACCACATCAGTCACAAGCTGAAAGCACTGCAGCACAGCCTTGGCCAAGCGGCAACAGGCTGTGCTAAAGATAACATGCTTAATGCTTAATTGACAAACCACCCAACACTGCAGAGTTGTTGAAAGCTGTAACACAGCAGCCTGATCTGTGGCTCTCACCGCTGAACATACAGCCTGGCATGGTCATGTGTGAAAATGGGTGGAACCTTGTGACGAAGGAATGACAGCCGGAGTAGATACGGTTTCCCTCTATGCCAGTCCTTTCACCGAGCTAAAGAATATGGCTGTGGTGAAATACAACTCCCACTGAGAAGCTGTTTCAGATTGAAAAACATTGTGACCCGGAGAGGATTTGATTCTGAGGGTTAACCTTTCTCCCCCGCTCAAGACCCACATAGCAGCTGCAAAGTTAGCGCTATCATGAACTTTCCTGATGTAGAAGCGAAGGCACACCAGAGGATTCTCTGGTGGGACCGTCCAACCCTGCCGAGAAACAGTCCTGGCTAAGAAAAGTGTGTGGAAAGGTTCCCGGACGCTCTATGGCTGCTTTTTTACTGAGGTGGAAACCCACGCAAACACGGGGAGAACATGCAAAGTCCTTGCAGATGTTGTCCTTGCTGGGAGTTGAACCCAGGATCCCAGCGCTGCAAGTCTTCAGTGCTAACCACCGATCAAATGTGCTGCTGTTCACCCTCTAATATCTAACAGGCTGGAGAAACTTACACCTGCTGCCACTCTATCTTCAACTTTTTTGTGAGAAAATGTATTTGGGCAGCCACTCAGTCTACCAAATAAAATTCCTGAGAAGGAAATTGGGGATGGCTTTGCTACTGGTACTGGGGGCAGTGCTAATACCATGGCGTCGTACCATAGTTTGCTGGAAATATTCCAGGCTGGTAGGAGGCAAGCAAATTCCCACAGAAAAGTACCAGCAGTAATGTTCAGGGAACCGCGCTTGTAGAAGACGGAGACAACACCGGGAGAAATAATGACGGCTGGGAACCGAGTATGGACACAAGGCATGAGGCATGAGGTTGTGAAAAGCTTCTGCCTCCACAAGCCTAAAAGGCCTCATTTCAAGTGCAAGCAGCTTTACAGGACTTCCTGGGAGAAATGATATGCAGGCTAGATAGGGTTTCCCTCTATGCCAGTCCTTTCACCGACCTAAATACAACTGTCAGCAAAAAAAGTTGTGGACTGGCTCCGCACCTTCCCTGGCCACATTCACCTGTCCTCGTGTTTGTGGTTAGGCGGTCTTTCCCAGTAAGTGCACTGGGGAGGGCACGGGTAATGTTGTGGGACCCGTGCTTGTGGAACGAGGAGGCGATACCAGGAAATATAGTGGCGGCTGGGGACCAAGTATGGACACCCGGCCGCTGCCGGCATGAGGTTGTGAAAACCTTTCGCATCCACGAGCTTAAAAGGCCATATTTCAAGTGCAAAAAGCTGCCCAGAAATCTGGCAGTTTAGTGTTGCGGCCTGTGGGTGGGTTGCTGGCTGCATACCTGCACTTGCATTCCAAGTAACAGAAAACTAAGCAGATAGTGGCCTCTATCATTATCATGGCCTCACCTCGGCACTATGAACTCTCCTGAAGGAGAAGCCAGGGCCCGCCGGCGGAGTCTCCGGTTCTCTGGTGGACCCGTCCAACCCTGCCGAAAAGCAGCCCTGGCTAAGAAAAGTGTGGGGGAAGGTTCCCGGACACTCTATGGCTGCTTTTTCAATGTGGATCGGCCATGCTTATGCATGTTATTTCTCAAACTGCATTACAGATCAGGCCATTGTCCAACTCTGTATTCCATAAATTAAATGCGCAAATAAAGATGTGTGTGTGTGTGTCAAAGCACCACCAACAAGAGCGAGTTGATGATGGATGGGCTGCCATTGCTTCTGCAACAAGCTGCATTACAGGACTTCCTGTGAGAAATGACATGCAGGCTAGATAGGGTTTCCCTCTATGCCAGTCCTTTCACCGAGCTAAATACAACTGTCAGCAAAAAAAGTTGTGGACTGGCTCCGTACCGTCCCTGGCCACATTCACCTGTCCACGTGTTTGTGGTTAGGCGGTCCTTCCCAGTAAGTGCATTGGGGAGGGCACGGGAAATGTTGTGGGAGCCGTGCTTGTGGAAGGAGGAGGCGATACCGGGAAATATAGTGGCGGCTGGGGACTGAGTATGGATACCCGGCCGCCGCCGGCATGAGGTTGTGAAAAGCTTTCGCCTCCACGAGCTTAATAGGCCACATTTCAAGTTCAAGCAGCTGTCAAAAATTTGGCAGTATAGTATTGCAGCCTGTGGGTCAGTGGGTGGCTGGCTGCCTGCATAATTGCGCTTGCATTCCAAGGAATGGGGTAGGGACAACTGAACGCTGCAGTGGGACAATGACGTGGACTGTGATTGTTGTAAGTCTGCAACGACAGGTGCATGGCGGGAGGCATCTTCGCATGCGCCAAGGATCACTGCAGAGCGCAGGCAATGTCTCTGATGGATGACAAGCTGGATGGCAGCGTTCTGCTACCATCCAGCCTGCCATCTCAATGCCATCCCAGCTTGGGAGAATTCACCTGCTCAAGCGGTGACGTCAATTGCCGGCACCGCTTGAGCAGGAGAATTCTCCCACGCTGTCAGTGATGTGCATGAGGTGAGCTGAGTTCATTGGACATGAACTCGGCTCATCTGGATGCCGTCACAGCCAGACACTGAGGAGCTTCACTGAGGAGCTTCTCGGTGTCTGCGGCATGGCAACCTGGATGGCAGCATTCTGCTGCGATCCAGCCTGTCATGTCAATGTAGCAGAGCTGAAGCCGTCCTGGGAACCATGGAAAGGTAAGGATGAGGTTGGTTTACTATTTTACTTTTATTGCAGGAGATCATTGGCTTCAGCTGGAATCGGCGATACGGTAAGTAGAGTTTAATTTAGAACTCTAAAGTATTGTGTCTTTATTAGTGTTGAGCCACCCCCGTAGTGTTCGAGTTCGGTTCGGTTCGTCGAACACCCGTGTGTTCGCCGAACTGTTCGTCGAACTGTTCGTCGAACACCTTCGAACACCGTTAAAACCAATGGCAGGCAAACAAAAACACATAGAAACACATAGAAAACACCTTCAAAGGTGTCCAAAAGCTGACAAACTGCTCAGAAGACACAACTAACACATGGAAAAGTGACAAGTACATATAGTCATGCGAAAAGAAAAGAGGTGGAGGAGTAAAAGGAGGGGGAGACACAGATATAGGCATGTCATGCCCTTCTAAAATCCAAAAAGTGAGAAGCCGACTTGTTCAGTCCGCTCCTGCCCGTGCCTCCTCCGCGTCGCCGGGTTTGTGCCAGAGCCGCGGTGAACCCTGATGGCCAGCCCCCCTCTCCCAATACTGGTGCCTGTCCGCTGGTGGGTTGAGCGAGCCCCCCTGTGGTGGAGGCAGCTCTAAGCTTTTTAATTTAAATTGTCTCTCTAATTTGAATGAATACACTTTAAATCCATTTACAAGGATCTATTGGAGGGCAAGTCTCATGCCAGCAGCCGCGTAATTCCAGCTCCAGTAGCGTCCACTAAAGCTGCTGCAGTTAAAAAGCTTTTATAAGGATCGAGCTCGGCTGTCCACCGCAAGGCATCCTACTGCCAGTCCCAGCCCCTATGCCTTGGGGTGCCTCCTGATGCTCTTCACTGAGTATCCCGTGGTCCCGAAGCATTTCCTTTGAAAAAATTAAGTGTCCAAACTACAGGTGGTGTAGCTTGCTTAACAGCCGGGATAATCCGCTGACTAGCAGACACTGCTACTAGGCACAAAGTATTTCCTGGGCTAGATGCAGTTAAAAATTTGTAATTAGATACTCTCGTTGGATGCTGAGAAAGCATTCCATAGAGTCTCCTGGCACGCCATATATGATTCTCTTAAAAAGCTTGGGGTAGGGGTCTAGGGGACCCTTTTATAGCCAAAATCACGGCCCTGTATCGCAATACGTCACCTAGGCTGAAGATAAATGGAACTGTAGCACCCTGAGGGCTTGGTTGCTACAGAGGTATTGCACCTCACCCAGAGGTGTGATATCTCACTCTCAGGTAAGGATGTAGTGTGGATCAGGACCCGACACCTGCATGCATTACACCACATTGCCGTGGGGCAGGGCGACCAATATGCACTTGAGATGGGCACGACAGTCCCTGTCCCTGGCTGGAGTGGGGGGAGGGAACACTGAGGAAGGGGAACCCTGTAGTGCAGGAGCAGGGAGGAAGCAGTTCCTGGGTGCATTGAGAAGGGAGTATAAAAGGTGGGCACCATCTTAGTTCAGTGCAGAGAAGTCTGAGCAGAAGTGGCAGGGAGCAGGGGCTCTGCATGAGCTCTGCTCCGGAGGCGGGCCTAGTAACAGAGGCCCAGGCCTGGAAGAGGGAGAAGGAAGGAAGAGGAGCGGAGAAGGCTCCAGGAACGAGGAACGAAGGGATCCCAGGGGTGCGGATGGGCAAGTCGCCACCGCACGCCCGAATCCACCTGCGTGGAGGGGTCAGGCCAAAGGGGGAGACCGGTCCCCGAAACTAGTGGAGGTAGGAAACGACCCTCAGCTAGAAACAGGAGGCTGTGACATTTTATGTGGCGCAGCCCCTCGCTACACCCGCTAGGAAGGCACCACATTGGGTCAGGGAAACTGGCGCCAAGTTTACCAAGAGGAGGCCCGAGGCAGCCGGACAGAAGGGTTGGTAAGAAAGGCCAGACAAAGGACACACAAAGGGGGTCCTGTGAAGCGCTCCAAAGTTATCTGGGAGTTGTCTGAGCCCCTCACCTGGTGAGCACAGTACGACGTGGGCAGCCGTTACCTGCAGAAGTGGTCTGGATAATAAGAACTGTGAGTAAAGGCCCTGGACTGCATCACTGACTCCGTGTCGTTACTGCTGCTGCCCTGCACCATCACCCCCATCCTCCGCATACACTGCCCTGAGGCTATACTCCTCCCGTGGGGAGTTATGCTACGCTCTGCTGCACCCACAACACCAGCCTCAGCGGTCTGCCCTGGAGCGGCGGTTCACTCTGACCGCAATCCACGGGTAGCGTAGTCGGACATTTAAACATCAAAACCACATAAATAGTTCCGCCACTGGTTTGACCGCCCTGAGCCACGGAACAGGGTCGCCGCCACGGAGACTACAACGACCAGCATCCACCAAAAAGGGTCCGGCTCCGGGTGTCCCAAGGCCCAGGGGGCGCGTCAGAACATTTTCATCACCTTTCACAATCACCAATGGGACAAGGCAGGGATGTTCTCTGTCCCCACTCTTATACATCCTAGTGACGGAGCACCTGCTCTCATCAATTCGCCATAACCCCAATATTAGGTGGATTGAGGTGGGAGGCACCGAGTACAAGTGCTCTCTATTTGCTGATGATGTCCTAGTATATATCACCCAATCACATATATCCATCCATGCTGTTATGGCTGAAATAGATCACTTTGTTACATGGTCAAATTTTAAAATCAATGCAGCGAAGTCTGAGGCCCTCGATGTCTCCCTCCCCAAATCCATACAGGATTCCATCCAGTCCAACTTTCCCTTTGCCTGGCCCTCACAGGGTATCAAATACTTAGGAATTCCTATTCATAGAGACCTCTCCCATCTATGTTATCTTAATTTTGGGCCCTTTATTGAACAACTCCATACAGACCACGGTTGGCAAGTTAGAACTGTAAGATTCACTACGTGAACCACTGGTGTTTTGTGGAAAAGCACATGTACACTGTGTTCCAAATTATTATGCAAAAAGTGTTTAGGAGTGATAAGGGAAGAATTTGTTTGTTTGTCAGTTAAACTCATTGATGGTGATGTGTGTCAGGGCTCTTTATATCACTGTAAGCAATTGAAGACACCTGTGCTAATTAGTTTGGCAGGTGTGTCCAATGAAAGGCAAGACTACTTAAGAAGGCTGTCTCACATTATTAAGCAGCCTACATTTTCTGCCAAAATGGGAAAGAAAAAGGATGTGTCGGCTGCTGAGAAGCAACAAATTGTGGAGTGTTTAGGTCAAGGCATGACTACAATCAACATTGTGCGATGATCAGGATGCAGTGTCTTGGCAATCAAGAAGTATGTAGCTGATTCACAGTACACACGTGTGCGTGCTGATAAGGGCAAATTGAGGACTCTTTCCTACAGGCAATTACGTCAGGTTGAAAGAGCAGCGGCAAAAAAGCCTTGTCATAGCAGCAGACAAGTTTTTGAAGCTGCTGGTGCCTCCAACTTCCCCCGAACAACAAGATGCAGGGTCCTTCAGAGGTTTGCAGCTGTGCATACGCCATCCTGTCGACCTCCTCTATCCACTTCACACAAGCAGAAACGGCTCCAGTGAGCCAAACATTACATGAAGACTGATTTCAAAACTGTTTTGTTCACGGATGAGTGCCGTGCAGCGCTCGATGGTCCAGATGGATGGAGTGGAGGATGGCTGGTTGATGGACTCCCCACGCAAACACGGCTACAGCGCCAACAAGGAGGAGGTGGAGTAATGTTTTGGGCTGGAATCATGGGGAGAGAGATTGTCGGCCCCTTTAGGATCCCTGAAGGCGCTAAAGATGAACTCCATAATGTATGTGGATTTTCTCAAACAGCACTTCCTGCCATGGTTCAAGAAGAAGAACCGTGTATTTCACAGCAAGATCATTTTTTTGCATGATAATGCACCATCTCATGCTGCACATAAAACATCTGCATCTCTGGCTGATATGGTCATAAAAGGGGACAAACTTATGGTGTGACCCCCATGCTCCCCTGACCTCTACCCCATTCAGAACCTTTGGAGCATCATTAAAAGGAGTGTCTATGATGGCGGGAGGCAGTTCACATCTAAGCAACAGCTCTGGGAGGGTATTCTGTCCTCATGCAAAACAATTGAAGCAGAAACCATCCAAAACCTGACAAATTCAATGGACGAGAGAGTTCAGAAGCTCGTTCGAACAAGGGGTCCTATGTGAAAATGTAACATCACCTAGAATAAAGTTTTGAGTTGAAAACTGTTTGATTTCAGTTTCTAACAACCTGCTAATGCTTATAATTTCAAAAATGACCATTTTTTTAGTCTTTATTAAAATGAAAAGGTTGATCGAAAAGTTTGGGGGATCTAAGAGTGTGGCAACCCAGTAGTCATGATTACTTCGAATTCTGACAATATGAGGGTCATGCTGCAGGTAGTGCAGCAAGAAGGCACTTATGTGTCTTGCGCATCTCGGAGCCCAAAATTATTTTCCGGGCTAGATGCAGCTAAAAACTAATATTAATTTTAAATCTGGTGAAGCTTTAGTATAGATGGCCTAATAGGATCAGTGCTGCACACTGCTACAAAGCCCAAATTATTTTCCAGTCAAGATACAGATAAACATGATTAGTAATTTTAAATCTGGTGGAGCTTATTATAGATGGCCTAATAGAATCAGTGCTGCACACTGCTACAAAGCCCAAATTATTTTCCAGCCAAGATACAGATAAACATGATTAGTAATTTGAAAGCTTAAAACGGTTGGTAGGGTGATTTTAACCAATCATCAAGCTTTTACTCTCCCCAGGATGACACGGGGGTAGAAAGTCGTTTCGGATCCATGATTTGTTCATCTTTATGAACGTGAGTCTGTCTACATTATCAGTGGAGAGCCGCGTGCGCTTATCTGTCAGCACACCACCAGCAGCGCTGAACACACGTTCAGACAGAACGCTGGCTGCGGGGCATGACAAGATCTCCAAGGCGTAAGTGGCTTGCTCCGGCCATTTATCCAGATTGGAAGCCCAAAAAGAGCAAGGGTCCAGTGACACAGTCATGGCTTCAATGTTTACTTGGAGATACTCCTGTACCATCGTCTCTAGCCGTTGACTATGTGTCAGACTTCTTGTCTCCTGTGGCCTTGCAAAGAATGGGCTAAAAAAGTGGTGAAATGATTCCGCAAAATTGATGTTACCAGCAGATACTGTGGTTCTGTTACGGTTTGAGTGCTGAACACTTGACGGTCCCACGGTTGGCAAGTTGGAACTGTGAGATTCACTACGGGCACCACTAGTATTTTGAGGAAAAGCACATGTAAGATTCTGCAACAGTCTCTGCTGATACTCCTGCATGCGTGCATCCCTTTCTATGGCAGGAATAATTTCTGCAAATTTACTTTTGTACCGGGGATCTAACAGTGTGGCAACCCAGTAGTCAGGATTATTTCTAATTCTCACAATTCGAGGGTCATGTTGCAGGTAGTGCAGCAAGAAGGCACTCATGTGTGTTGCGCATCCAGGAGCACCAAGTCCCTGTTGTGTTGGTGGCGAGGTAACAATCATGCTTCCTTCCTCTGTCCTCTCCCCCCAACCTCGCACAACAGAAATGTGATCAAGGTCTCCCTCATCTGATGAGTCTTCCATCAGTTCATCCTCCACTTCTTCCTGGGCTCCTGCACCTTCCTCACTAGTTTGGCTGCTACCATGCGCCCTGGTAAAACCATCTCCCCCACCCTCACATGCCTGCCGCCTTGGTGCTGCTGACCGTCTGGACCTTGCAGATGTTAGCCCTTCCGCATACAACTCCTCCTCCTCTACTTCCTCCACCTCCTCTTGTGCCACCACCTGACTCCGAATTCTGTTTAACATGTGCTCCAGCATGTAAATCACCGGAATAGTCATGCTGATAATGGCATCGTCAGCACTAAACATCTTCGTCGCCATTTCAAAACTGTGCAGAAGGGTGCATAGGTCCCTGATCTGAGACCACTCCTCCAGCGTGATTTGCCCCACCTCTGGATCTCGTTGGCCCAGGTTATACATCAGAACGTATTGCACCAGGGCTTGTCGGTGCTGCCACAGTCGCTGCAACATGTGCAGAGTTGAATTCCACCGGGTAGGCACATTGCATTTTAGCCGGTGAAGTGGCAGGCCCAACGACTTCTGTAGAGATGTAAGTCGCTGAGCTGCGGGATGCGAACGGCGGAAGTGAGCACACAGCGACCGTGCCCTCTGCAGAAGGCCATCTAGTCTGGGATAGTGGGCTAAAAATTGCTGGACAACCAGGTTCAACACGTGAGCCATACAAGGCACGTGTGTAACATTGCCCCGGCGAAAGGCCGCACCCAGGTTTGCAGCATTGTCGCACACGGCCTTCCCTGGTTTCAGGTCCAGTGGAGACAACCATTCATGAAATTGGTTCTCCAGAACTGACCACAACTCCTCAGCTGTGTGACTCACATTTCCCAGACATTTCAATGTAAAAACCGCCTGATGACGTTGAGCCCTACTGCCAGCATAGTAAGGAGGTGTGCAGGATCCCTTCTGCGCAGTTAGAAAGCTTGTGGCATGACCAGACAGGCTTTGGGTGCAGGTGGAAGACCGAGAGGAGGTTGAGGAGGCAGAAGCAGTGGAGGAACTTTGACATAAAGAGGATTGACGCACAACTCGTGGGGACGGCAAGACTTGGACAGCAGCCCCTTGTCCTGCTGTCACCATAGTTACCCAGTGCCCAGTCAGCGACATGTAACGCCCCTGTCCATGCCTACTCGTCCAAGTGTCTGTGGTGAAATGCACCCTGTCACACACAGAGTTTCTCAAAGAATCGGTGATGTTGTGTGCGACATGCTGGTGGAGCGCAGGCACACCTTTCTTTGAGAAGTAGTGCCGACTGGGCATCTGGTACTGGGGCACTGCGACGGACATAAGGTCTCGAAAATCCTCTGTGTCCACCAGGAGGAAAGGCAGCATTTCTGTAGCCAAGAGCTTGCAGATGGTGAAATTCAACCTCTTAGCTTTCTCATGGCTAGGAGGAAATGGTCTTTTACTTGTCCACATCTGAGGGACCGAGGGCTGGCTATTGTGCTTAGACGGGGTTGATAAGGGTGTCCCCGGCAAACTGCCGGTCTGTGAGGAAGATGCAGGCGGACATGTTAGGTTGCCTTGATCCAAAGGTGATGCTATCGATGTCGGACAGCGCTCAACACCAGCTGGTGTTACCACCTCCAAAGAAAATGATGACCTGCCAATCACGCTGGCTGTTGCGGGTAAAGAGGTGGCAGGTCTGCGCCCCAAAACAGGTGTGACTGCTGTCCCCCCAGTCACAGAGGATGAAGAGGCCGCGGATGCACAAGATATGGCAGACGGTGGTTGGCCCGGCCGGCTAGGCCGCATTGTAGCACACTGAGCTTCCCACTGCAACTTATGCTTCATGTCCATGTGCCGGTTCATGCATGAAGTACTCAAACTATGTATTTTTTGGCCTCTACTTAGCTTTTGCTGACAAATGTTACAGATAACACGAGTTGGGTCATCTTTATCGATCTGAAAAAATGCCCAGGCTATGCAAGGCTTAGCACCCATGCGACCTGAAGAGCCACCACGACTTGTGGTGAGAGGCAGAGTTGTGTTTGAGGATGCAGTTGTTGACGTGCTTCCAGTACTACGTCTCTGTCCAGGAAGGCGCATCCTGACCTCGTCGTCACTAGCATCTTCCTCCACCTCCTCTGCTGACCTCATCTCTTGGCTGACTGTGGGTTGACAGTAAGTGGGATCTCCAACCTCATCATCATCACCCTGTGCGTTATCACACCCGTCGTCCTCAGAGCCAACCTGTTCCTGCCCTGACAAAAAACTAAAGTTGTCGCTCCAATCAGGTATTTGAGTCTTATCATCGTCTTCCTCATTGTCTCCACCAACAGGAGTTACAGTTTGGGAATGAGGGTCTACATTATGGTCAGAACCTTCTGCGTCTGGTCCTGGATCTGACTCATAAAGATTCTGGGCATCAATGCAGATCATTTCCTCGTCTGGATTCACAGAAGCGCTGGAGTCGACCTCTGATTCCCAGGCTATAGTATGAGTAAACAGCTCTGCAGACTCAACCATCTGTTCTACCTCATACTCAGACGGGCAGCTGGAGATTTGGGAGCTGTGAGGAAGCAAGTGCGATTGGGGTGACACGTTTGAGGACTGGAGTATTTGTGATGTTGAAGTTGATGTGGAGGAGAGCCCACTTAAAGGAGCACTTGATATCCGTTGAAGCAACTGCTGTTTTTGTGCCTCATCTGGAATTTGTAGCGATTGGCGTGGCCGTAAGAAAGGGATCTTATCACATTGTCCGCTAAAAGAAGTAGACATTTTAGTTTGGCTGGAAGATGGTCTTTCTTCTGCAGATGTTACTGTTGCTTTAACATCTACCCCATGGACACAACCTTTTTTCCCCTTCCCAACACGCCTATTCCCCTTTCCACCAGCAGCAGGCCTTTTTCCACTCATTTTGGTGGTTAACTAATTCACAACTCTGGAGTTGTTTGCACAAAAAAACAATGGATGGGAACCGAGCAGAGCCGAGTGGCCAAACTGTGGTATTAGGCCAAAACTATTGGCTGGGTTAGATGCAGAAAAAAATTATATTCAATTTGCAACCTGATGGAGGTCAGTATAGATGGACTAATAGAACAAGTCCCACAC
This sequence comes from Phyllobates terribilis, assembly GCF_046119375.1. NCBI lineage: Eukaryota > Metazoa > Chordata > Amphibia > Anura > Dendrobatidae > Phyllobates > Phyllobates terribilis. Next base: position 1,020,094,541 of record NW_027362761.1, read on the forward strand.
ACAGCTAGAAGCCCAAATATTTTTTCAGAGGTAGATGCAGAAAATTTTTTTATTCAGTTTGCAACCTGATGGAGGTCTGTATAGATGGATTAATAGAACAAGTCCCACACACAGCTACAAGCCCAATATTTTTTCAGAGGTAGATGCAGAAAAAAAATATATTCAGTTTGCAACCTGATGGAGGTCAGTATAGATGGACTAATAGAGAAAGTCCCACACACTGCTAGAAGGCCAAATATTTTTTCAGAGCTAGATGCAGACAAAAAATTATTTTGAATTTGCAACCTGATGGAGGTCAGTATAGGTGGACTAATAGAACAAGTCCCACACACTGCTAGAAGGCCAAACATTTTTTCAGAGCTAGATGCAGAAAAAAATTATATTCAGTTTGCAACCTGATGGAGGTCTGTATAGATGGATTAATAGAAGAAGTCCCACCCACAGCTAGAAGCCCAAATATTTTTTCAGAGGTAGATGCAGATAAAAATTATTTTTAATTTGCAACCTGATGGAGGTCAGTATAGATGGACTAATAGAGAAAGTCCCACACACTGCTAGAAGGCCAAATATTTTTTCAGAGCTAGATGCAGATAAAAATTATATTCAATTTGCAACCTGATGGAGGTCAGTATAGATGGACTAATAGAGAAAGTCCCACACACTGCTAGAAGGCCAAATATTTTTTCAGAGCTAGATGCAGATAAAAATTATATTCAATTTGCAACCTGATGGAGGTCAGTATAGATGGACTAATAGAACAAGTCCCACACACAGCTAGAAGCCCAAATATTTTTTCAGAGGTACTGTAGATGCAGATAAAAATTATTTTTAATTTGCAACCTGATGGAGGTCAGTATAGATGGACTAATAGAGAAAGTCCCAAACACTGCTAGAAGGCGAAATATTTTTTCAGAGCTAGATGCAGATAAAAATTATTTTTAATTTGCAACCTGATGGAGGTCAGTATAGATGGACTAATAGAGAAAGTCCCACACACTGCTAGAAGGCCAAATATTTTTTCAGAGCTAGATGCAGATAAAAATTATATTCAATTTGCAACCTGATGGAGGTCAGTATAGATGGACTAATAGAACAATTCCCACACACAGCTAGAAGCCCAAATATTTTTTCAGAGGTACTGTAGACGCAGATAAAAATTATTTTTAATTTGCAATCTGATGGAGGTCAGTATAGATGGACTAATACAACAAGTCCCACACACAGCTAGAAGCCCAATATTTTTTCAGAGGTAGATGCAGAAAAAAATATATTCAGTTTGCAACCTGATGGAGGTCAGTATAGATGGACTAATACAACAAGTCCCACACACAGCTAGAGGCCCAATATTTTTTCAGAGCTAGATGCAGAAAAAAATTATATTCAATTTGCAACCTGATGGAGGTCAGTATAGATGGACTAATAGAATGATGCTATGCCCAAAAGATTTTACTTCACTAGGTGCAGTAAAAAATTGGTATTCTATACACAGGTGGTATATCTTGCAACACAGATAGGCTACTCCACTGACTAACACACTCTGCAATAGGCCAAAAAGGATTAGCTTTGCTAGATTCAGCCACATGCTGTGAAAAAAACTTGCACAGCACTGGCACAGACCTGCCTGGCAAAAACTGATAGGAACTGATGTAACCTAGTCCTGAAAAGGACTCCAATTACAATTAGTCTTTACTCCCACAATCTATCTATTTAAGAACACAGGCCTGCCTGATAAAAGTCGTAGGAAATGCTGTAACCTAGTCCTTAAAAGGACTGCAATCACCACTATTCCCTACTCCCAAGCTATCTGTAGATTTGTGCGAAAATTGGCTTGAAATTAACAAGGTATAGCGCACACAGCAACAGCGGTGCCGTCTAACACGCAGCTGCAGCAGTGAGAAAATGGTGGCGACGGGGAAAATGGCTTGGTCTTATAGGGCAAGGACATGTGACATACACTGCCAATGACACATGCCCTTGTTTGTGTGAAAAAAAGCACTTCGCTCCGTGTGTGCGCTGCTGATAGGCTGACAGATTGCACCTCCCCACTGTAAATGCGGGAAAGAAAAAAAAAAAATGGAGATCTTCATTGTTCCTGCAGAGATCCATCCCCTGCCCCTCCCCCCACCCCGCTGTACACTCAAACTGCGTATTAACATTAATTTTCATCATTACTGAGAAAAAATCCAGTTATGATTTTGGTGCACGAACAGTTATCGAACATAACCTCGAACAGCCGAATTTTTCTCAAATTGTTCGTGTTCGCCGAACGGCTCGAACACCGCCCAAAACAGCTCGAATTTGAGATTGGCGAACAGTTCGAGTAGAACAACGCTCATCTCTAGTCTTTATTTCAATTAAAGGACTTTATTCTGGGTGTTGTTGTATTTTTTAACTTTCACTATGGGGTTGGCAATGGGGGCATCTTATAGACGCCTCTCCATTACTAACCTGGGCTTGATGTCAGCTGGCATTATAAGCTGACATCAACCCCAGCCCTATTACCCCACTGCAACCGCTACAGGGCAGTGGGAAGAGCGAGGCAAAGTGCCAGAATTGGCACATCCTATGGATGCGCCATTTCTGGGGCGGCTAACGGCTGATGTTTCTAGCCTGGGAGGGGGTCAATATTCATGGCACCCCCCAATGGGGGACCCCACGTCATTTTTTTTGGGGTCCCCCATTTTAATAGCTAGTAAAGGCTAGGAATTCAGCTGGTGGCTGATATTAGTAGCCTGGGAACCTCCGTGGGTATTACCCCCTTCCCAGGCTTCAAACATCTGCCCCAGCCGTCTGCTTAACCTCCACTAGAGACTAAAATTACGGGGAACCCCACGCCAATTTTTTTTTAAATAAATCCTTTATTTTAACACTAAATGACAAGTACAGTATCCAACACTGTCACTGTACTTATTATATATGTGACTGACATGTTTCTAGCTATCTAATCTAAGTGTGATGCTCTATTCTTTCTGTTCTAAATTGTCGGGTACTGGTGTATGCCGCTGATGAATTGCTGGCCATCCTTTTGAATAAGGAAGGCTATCACTCCATTTGGCAACGCCATGCCAAACCCAGTAGACAGCGCTTGATTGGAGCCAGTTTCATCCTACAACAGGACAATGACCCAAATCACACCTCCAAATTATGCATGAACTATTTAGAATACCAGCTGCCTGCTTTTTCCCTATCTGTAATGGAGTGGCCAGCGCAGTCACCAGATCTCAACCCCATTGAGCTGTTGTGGGAGCAGATTGACCGTATGGTACGCAAAAAGTGCCCATCAAGCCAATTCAACTTGTGGGAGGGGCTTAGGGAAGCATGGGGGGAAATTTCTCAAGATTACCTCAGCAAATTAACAGCTAGAATGCCAAAGGTCTGCAATGCTGTAATTGCTGCAAAGGGAGCATTCTTTGACGAAAGCAAAGTTTGAAGGAGAAAATTATTCTTTCTAATAAAAATCATTATTTATAACCTTGTCAATGTCTGGACTATATTTTCTATTCATTTTACAACTCATTTGATAAATAAAAGTATGAGTTTTCATGGAAAACACAAAATTGTCTGGGTGACCCCAAACTTTTGAACGGTAGTGTATGTGTGCATGTCTGTGTACTGTGTATGCACATGTCTGCAAACTCTGTGTGTGCGCATGTCTGCGTACCGTGTGCGCATGCACATGTCGGCATACTGTGTTTCTGTGTGCGCATGTCTGTGTACTGTGTGTGTGTGCATTTATGGTACTGTGTGTTTGTGCGCATGTCTGCGTACTCTGTGTGTTCTTGCATGTCTGCTTACTGTGTGTGTGTGCACGCATGTCTGTGTACTCTGCATGTGCGCATGTCTGCGTACGTGTGCATGTATGCGTACTGTGCGTGTGCGCATGTCTGCATACTGTGCGTGTGCGCATGTCTGCTTACTGTGTGTGTGTGGAGGCATGTCTGTGTACTGTGCATGTGCGCATGTCTGCGTACGTGTGCATGTCTGCGTACTGTGCGTGTGCGCATGTCTGCATACTGTGCGTGTGCGCATGTCTGCGTACTGTGCATTCGTGCATGTCTGCATCCTGTGCGTGTGTGCATGTCTGCGTACTGTGCATTCGTGCATGTCTGCATCCTGTGCGTGTGTGCATGTCTGCGTACTGTGCGTGTGTGCATGTCTGCATACTGTGTGTGTGCATGTCTGCGTACTGTGTGTGTGTGCATGTCTGCGTACTGTGTGTGTGTGCATGTTTGCATATGTGAAGGATGAGGGGCTGCCTGGGCCCTGTGTTGTATACCTATATTTCTCTGCCATATCTGTGCATCATGTATCGTGGTATGTGTTAAAGGGGCCCACTGAGACTCTTTCGCCCAGGGCCCATGAAAACCTGGAGCCGGCCCTAGTTGAAAGCAATGATGGAGGAAGGAGTGTCATGTGACACTCCCTCTCCCATCATTCCTCTTCTGCGTCTGACACAGCGGCGTGATGACGTGCCATGCTGTGTCAGACAGTGGAGCTGGCAGCTGCTGAGGTGATGAGAGAGACGCGCTGCAGAGACTGAAGCAGCGGGGAACGAGGAGCGGTAAGTATGTATTTATTTATTTATTTTTAAATCAGTGAGTATTGATAATACTGGAGGACTGGGGCTACATTTTACCCTATGCTGGGAGATTGCATTTTACCATATGGGGGGCTGCATTATACTGCGTACAGGACCATGGGGTGCATTATCCTGTGTGGAGGACCAAGGGGAATGTCTTATACTGTGTGGAGGACCATGGGGATTGTCTTATACTGTGTGGAAGACCATGGGGAGTTTCTTATACTGTGTGGAGGACCATAGGGAGTTTCTTATACTGTGTGGAGGACCATGAGGAGTGCATTATACTGTGTGGAGGACCATGGCGAGTGTGTTATACCATGTGGAGGAACATGGGGAGTGTCTTATACTGTGTGGAGGACCATGGGGAGTGCATTATACTGCGTGGAGGACCATGGGGAGTGTCTTATACTGTGTGGAGGACCATGGGGAGTATCTGATACTGCGTGGAGTACCATGGCGAGTGTCTTATACTGTGTGGAGGACCATGGTGAGTGTCTTATACTGTGTGGAGGACCATACCGAGTGTACAATAATCTGGAGTGTGGAGAGGTGTGGGGACATTATAGTGCATGGGGGGTTGTGTGGGGCATCATACTGTGTTGGAGTCACCATACTTTGCCTTGGGAGTTGAGGTGGGGTACAGTAGGGTCATTATACTGTGCATGTGGAGGAATTCACCATGGGGGTATCATACTGTGTTTGGGGGACACTTTTGTTGGCATCACACTTTATGGGGCAATGAAAGAGGAATCTAGGACTTCAACTTACTATTTAAAGGCTGGAAAGTTGTGAGATCTGCTCTTTTGTGACCCCGACAATTATTTAATTTTTTTTTTTTGGGGGGGACCCCAATTAGAACTTCTGCTATGGGGCCCCATGATTCCTATGTACACCCCTGAGTTCAGGGACAGTTGATCTAGGAGGGGGAGCTTAGATTAGTGCAGACATACAGGCAGTGTTTAATTGCTATTGCAGTTCTTGTATACCACTGCACCATTAAAACAAATGTTATTTTCAGAGCTACATACTTTCTTTTTTCTAGTAAAACTGTTATTACCTGCATTTAGTGTAGGGATAGCTGATGGAGGATGAATAGGTTTGGATTAGAAGCATATAGGCAAGGTTTATTGCCTTACAGTCCTTCAATATAGGTATACTGCTGCTGCAACCTAAAAACAAGTCCTTTTCGGGGCTACATGTTTTCTTTTCGCTACTTGAAAGTTTACAGGCATAAATTGTATGCCTAATTTAAAATGTGCAACTCATAATTTTTAGAGAGTCATCATGTGGCCCTCACTGAAAATTTTTAGACAGTCATCATGCGGCCCTCACTCATAATTTTTAGAGAATCATCAGGCGGCTTGACTCATAATTTTCAGAGGGTCATCATGTGCCCGACCCTTTCTCATAGTTTTTACAGGGTAAACAGGTGGCCTTCCCCTATAATTTTTAGAGGGTCATCATGTGGCCCTCACTCATAATTTTTAGAGGGTAAACAGGCACCCCTCGCTCATAATTTTTAGAGGGTCATCATGCAAACCTCGTTCTTAATATTACCAAGGTGTGTATGATGTCCTCCTCCATAATTTTTACAAGATGTGTATGAGGTCTATCTCTACAATTCTCATATTTGTTTCCACCATCCACAGGTAAATGTTTTTCAACCCTTGCACTTAATGCATAGGCTTTACCAGTCTAGGAGTCACATTCCTTAAAAATGGAAAAAAAAAATTCTGAGGCTCTCCTCTATGTGTCTTCCAGGGTGTATTGCAGTCCCTCCTTTTAATGGTTGGCAGCCCTTGCATTTAGTGCATAGGTCTTATTAGTCTATGAGTCCCTCTACCTTTAACATAATGTGTATGAGGCCCTCTTTTATGTCTAATACAGGGTGTATTGGAGTCCCTCTTTCTTCTAATTTTTGTCAGTTCTTGCATTGTCCGCATAGGCTTTGTGGATTTCAGAGTCCCTCCTTCATAAATTAAACAGGATGTGTCTGACCATGTCACACAGATCACATGCCCAGATAAGATAGTAAAATGTTAAAATTACATTTACCGGTGACTACTGGTGGGTGTAGTCTTATTTCCCCCTCTACTATGTCATCTACTGTAGTCGATGGGGATATATGGTAAGAGATGGCCTTGCTTTTAAGGGGTGGAGGAGGCGTTTTTTTCTCTTTTTAATTTTCCCTTATATACAAGTCATTATACAGGAAAGACTGTTCCCTAACATTTTTCCTATAAAATTCATTTTATTTTCGGTTTTATTGTCAGTCCGTAAAAGTGGAGTAATACTCTGACAACATTGTTCCCAGCGGCGACCTGGGAGTCAGAGATTCATCCAGGCATCTTCCCCATGCTGTTCCCATTCCATTTGAGCGCTGTTTCCATCCATTTCAGTGGCTTTCCTGCCTCCCAAGCCTTACTGTTAGGGTCTTGCGGAAAAATACTGGCGTTTCCCATTGACTTCCATTATACTCGTCACCAAGCCTGTCCGAGCGCCCAACTTGTTCGATTCTAGTACCGAGCACTCAAGCATTTTAGTGCTTGATCATCATGAGTGGCACTGGTCAGTACTGGGGCCATCACAGATCAGCAGAGCAAAGTTTATATGGCGTTTTCCATTGTTTTCCATCTCCAGAGTCATTGATTAAGTCTCTCTCTTCTGTAGTGTGTAAGCTCTTTGGTCAGCAGGGTCCTCTCTCTTTCTCTCTCCTGTAAATTGTAAACTCTTATGGTCAGCATGTTCTTCTCTCTCTTTCTCTTTTCTGTAGTGTGTAAGCTCTTATGGGCAGTGGTGTCCTTTCTTTCTCTCTTCTGTAGAGTGTAAGATCTTATGATTAGCAAAGTCCTCTCTCTTTCCTGTAACTTATAAGCCTTTATGGATGGTCCTTTCTGTACTATAAAGTATAAGATCTTATGGTCAGCAAGGTTCTCTCTCTCTCCTTTCTCCGACATGCATTTTCTAAGAAATTACATGCTTAAAAGATTAATAAATATCATAAAAATAAAAATATAAAATTGCCCCCCTCCCAAAAAAAAGTTTTAATCTGGAAAAAAATAAAAAACCTTAACAATGTCACATATTTGATGTCGCGTCCACAATTATTTTTACTATAACACTATAGTTATTATCCCACACCATGAACTGAACTCTGCAAATAAAATAAAAAATTGGAAGAAACAACATGCAGTAATATTGCTATTTTTGTTCATCCAGCCTCACAATAAACTAAATAAAAAGTGCTGAAAAAATTTAATGTATGTAAAAATTATAACAATAAATACTACAGCTTGCTATGCAAAAAAAACTAGTCCGCCCATACAGATCTGTAAACAAAAAACAAAAAAATGATGGCTCTCCAAACATGATGCAAATAAAAAAATAACTATTTTTGTTAGATGATTTTCTTGTGTAAAAGTAGTAAAATGTAAATAATGATATCAGTTGCATATGACTGTAATCATATTAACCAGTACAATAAAACTTTATCATTATTTATCCTGTATGGTGCAGGTTGCAAGAAAAAAAACAATACCAGAACTGCTGGAGCTTGTTCATCAAAGTTCACAAAAAATGAATTTAAAAATAATAAAAAAAAAGTATTAAAGGATACATAAAACTATATAAATTTGGTATCGCCATACTCATGCTGACCCAAAGAATAAAGATAAAACCTTAATTGTGCAGTACGTGAACAGCGGAAAATCTAAAACATCGAAAAACAACAGCAGAACTGTTTTTTTTTCTATTTCTCCCCTTGAAGAGTTTATAAAAGGTAATAAGTTATAGGTACCTCAAAATGCTGCCGCTGACAAATACAACTCATCCTGGAAAAAAAGGAAGACCTTATATAGCTACGTTGAAGATAAACTAAAAATACTATGGCTCCTGGGATGTGACATTGAAAAAAAAAATCTTTGTCCTAAATGATATAAGAATCACACCATGGCACTTCTGGTAGGGGAGTGCTCAAGTACGATCCTATCCCATTAATCAGAAAGCATAAACTTGGCTCTCGCTCTATATGCTCTGTACATGCAGTGTTCCTGAAGCAATCACTCCACAAAACATGTTAACACTAGAGATGAGCGAACTTGTTCGGAAAACATTCGCCAATCTCAAAGTCGGCATGAACATTGCACATTCGGATTCATGTTCTGACCCCCGAGTGTTTTTACATAAAATCGGCAAAATTTGGCCAAAGTGCGGTAAATGATCATGTTTCCACTAATGCTTTTTTTAGGACTTTGGCTAGGATAGTGGTGCTATATGATGAGCGGAGGGATGTGATTGATGAGGGGAGGGGGTGAGGAGAGGTCAGCGGAGCGGCGTACTGTTATTCTTAATTTTTTTCTCTTAACTTAACATGTGGAGATTCTGGCAGCTAATCAGGGCGCAGAAACCATTCAACGTCCAGACAAAGGCTTGTGTCATTGGCTGCCAAAGTCACATGTCCCTCTCCATATAAAGAGCAGACATTTTGTTTTGGCGCCATTTTGTCAGTGTAAAAGCGCAGAGAGGCTGATCCTGCTGCTGCTACTGGATAGTGAGATAGTTAGCTAGGCGGTTGATTGTCAGTCAACTAGTTCAGATAGATGGGGTCCTGTGTGGCTGTGAAATCGACCTTCCAGCAGATCAATCCTTTTTGCAAATTGTGTGGTTCAGAGACACCAGGCCACATTTCAGCATATAACTCTTTATGCTGCTAATATTGTGCTTGAGCCAGGCGTCCACATTTAGCAATCTAAATTCTTTCTGCTACTAGCATGGTCCTGTAACAAGGCCACATTTTTTGCATAGAAATATTTTGTGCTGGTAATAATTTTGGCCATACAGGAGTCCTCATTTGAACATCTAAATTCTTTCTGCTACTCGGGTGTTCCTGAAACAAGGCCACATTTCAGTATATAACTCTTTTTGTGCCGGTAATATTGTGCTCCAGGCAGGAGTCCACATTTCAAAATCTAAATCCTTTGTGCCACTAGCGTGCTACAGAAAGCAGGCCAAATTCCTGCATAGAAATATTTTCTGTTACTAGTTTAGCTTTAGCCAGGAGTCCATATTTCAAAATCTACATTTTTTTTGCTAATAGCATGCTCAAGCCACATTATCTCAGCAAATAAATACTGATTGGTAATTTAGTGACAGATGACTGACATGTCTGGACCTAGAGTAGTGGAACAGCTGGTTAAAAGAGGGGAATAGTACATCCAACAAGAGTGGGAAAAAGCGAGGTTGTGGTTTAAGGTGGGTAGGTGGTAATGTTAGTGAAAGCTCTACTGAACAAACACCGTCTCGTCCTTTCCAAAGACAACTGACAACTTTAATTACTGGACTCCACTCCCTTTCTTTGGCAGCCGCACAGCGGCACAGATTATAGATGAGGGCCAGAAAGAGCATGTGTTCCATTGGATGGCAAGCACTGCATCAAGTGGCCTCTCCTCCTCTTCCTCCACCTCAACATCACCCACAGTACAGTCCTCAGAGGTGGCACCCCAAATACCCTTGTTTCCCTCCAACTCTCCAACCGCCCAACTAACTGTGGGGAACAATAGATGAGCAAGCCTGCAGAACTGTTCACACATTCTATTCCATGGGAATCAGAGGTCTGATCCAAAGATTCAGAAGACTCTTTTTTCTGTTGGATCCAGGGCTGGAAGAAGTAGGATGCCAGCAGAATCCAGACCCTTATCACCAGACGTTAACCCCCAGGGATTAAAGTGATCCTGATGAGACTCAGATATCTGAGGCGCACCCGGTCTGTACTGTGCTGTCAGGGCAGGAAGAGTAGGAGGGTGACTCTCAGGCGAGGAGTGGCAGAACAGAGAGGATGATGATGAGGTAGTTGATCCCAGTTGGTGTGAACCCAAAGGCTAGCAGCTGAGTAGCTCAGCAGAAAAGGTTGAGGAGGAGGAAAACAAGGAGGTTACATTGCGGCCTCCTGCACAGACACGGAATGATGCAATCATGACAAGCACTGCTTTCTCAGCCACAACTGCAGTTCGCAGGGGCGGCAAAGGTTGCCTAGCCTAGGCCTTTTTTGAGACTGCAAAGGATGACCCAACTAACGTTATCTGACAACTTTGTAAAAAATTACTCAGTAGAGGCAAAAATTGCAATAATTTGACTATTACATGCATGAACCAGCACATGCGCAATTAACATGCGTTAGTCTGGGAATCTCACTGCGATAAAATGAGGACTAGTGGGCCTCGAAAACCATCGGCCACAACATCAGTCGAATCTGCTGCTTATTCCTCCTAAGTATTCTCACTTAGGTCTCCAGCCGAAGAACCCCCACTTGTTTACTGTCACTGGTGTGTCAGGTGTAATAGACAGTTGCCCTGGATCTGGCTGCAGAAGGTCACTGCGCTTGGCATTACAGGAGCCTTCTTAATCCTTCTTCTTTTAAAACCCAGCGGTGACCCCCTCCTGCTGCTGATTAACACACACCCTTGCCTGGGAGTTAAAAACACTTGGTTTGCTCCAGGGAATTGCCGGTGATACTTCTATGTATCGTTATACAGGCTTGGAGCCCTTGTAGTCGGCTAGCTCCTTCTCTGGTGCCCTTGGAGGACAGTTAGCGTTACTCCTATGGTGTCTGCTCAAGCTAAGTTTATCCCCTTTGTTTGTCTACCTTGTTGTCTTTAGTTTGTAGTGGGGCCTGACTAGTGCTCATCCCTCCCCCTCCCTATCTAGGGCCAAGTTCTAGGGAAATTCAGGGCTTAGGTTCCTGCTTGGTGATAGGTGTGGAACCTATATAGGGACGGTAGGGTAGGCAGGGTGATATTAGTTCTGCCAAAGGGTCTCCACTCCCCCTTTCCCTAGTGTTTGGGATTCCTCCCCCTCTATCCTTCGTGTTGCACTTAGTCTTTCCCACACCTTGTGTGACATTTACCCGCTATAGTCGGAGTGAGAGCACAATATTTGTTATGGAAGTAGACATACCTGCTGTTTTTGTTTCACCGAGCACACCACATCTTTCTCAATCAATCAGAACATCTCCAATTGCACCTCACTCACAGTTCAGCAGTTTGATGTGTTCACCCTACTCCACCCTCTCTCAGCACAGCAGCCAGCCGTCTGTCCTGCAGTTGTGGTCACGTTGAAGATTGTTTCCTCCTACACATGCTAAAGCTTAGTGCTTGAACTTCACCATCTCCAATCTGTTGGCCACGGAAATGCTGCCTTTCCACCTGGTGGATACAGACAGTTTCCAAAAGCTGATGGCCGTCGCAGTCCCCCAGTATCAGTAGCCCAGTCACTATTACTTATCTAAGAATACTGTGCCTGTGCTACACCAGCATGTCGCAGACAACATCACCCGTTCCTTGAAAAAAACTATGTCTGCTAGGGTGCATTTCACCTCAGTCACATGGATGAGCAAGCATGGCCAGGGACGTTACATCTCGCTGACAGGGCACTGGATGACTCTGGTGGCTGTGGGGGCAGGCAGGGAAGGGGCTGCTCCACTAGTCTTGGAATACCCAAGGCTTGCGGGAAAAACCTCTGTATCTAACACTACCTCTACTGCTTCTGCCTCCTCCACCTCCTCTTGGGACTCCATCTGTGCCCTCAACCTCTGCCTTAATGACACACGCATTCCAACAGTGCAGAGAGAATCCCCCCACCTCTGTACTGCACAGCCAGGGCTCGCCGCAATCAGGCAGTGTTAAAATTAATATGCCTTTGAGATCGCAGTCACACAACTCAAGAGTTATGGACAGCTATCCAGGCTGAGTTTGAGCAATGGCTGTCTCCACTGAACCTGGAGCCAGAAAAGGCCATGTGCGTTAACGGTGCGTACCTGGTGGCGGCCCTACGCTGGGGCAACCTCACACACGTGGCTTGCATGGCTCACTTCCTCCACCTGATGGTACAGCAATTTCTCTGCCACTATCCTGGCCTGGATGCAGTGCTGCAGAAAGAATGGTCTCTGTGTGCTCACTTCCGCCATTTGCACCCAGCGGGTCATCGACTTGTATTGCTACAGAGGTCTTTGGCACTACCAGTTAACCGGTTGAAATGCGATGTGCCTACACGGTGGAATTCCACTCTGCACATGTTGCAGCGACTGTGGCAGCAGCGAAGATACCTGGCACAGTATATCATTTTGAATAGCCTGGGCCAACACAGTACGGATGTGGTGAAAATCTTGTTTGGGGAGTGGGCACAGATTAAAGACCTCTGCACCCTTCTGCACTGTTTTGAAATGGCTATTAAGATGGCTAGCGCTGACGATGTCGTCATTAGCATCACTATTCCGGTCATCTACATACTGGAGCACACTTTGAATAGTCTGCAGGAGGAGGTGGTGATCCCAGAAGAAGGGGAGGAAACAGAGGAGGATGCGGAAGGGATAACAATATCTCTAAATCCCAGACTGTTGTCACACAGGCGAGTGCCAAGGGAGGTTGCATTACAGTGATCCAGGGGGGGCTCATGTTAGCAGACAAACTGTTAGTGAAGGTGCAGGAGCCGAGGAACAAGTGGAGGAGGATGAGGAGGAAGAGGTGATGGGCACGCAACAGTTAGGAGATGAAGAGGATAATGATCCCCTCTCTGTTGTTGGTGGTTGGCGAGAGGGGACGAGGAAGCAAGCTTCAGTGTTACCCCACCACCCACACACCATGGACTTGGACCTCATGGAAGAGCCAGACACACGAGCGCCTTCTTGCTGCACTATGATCCCCGTATTGTTAGGATTCAAAATAGTGTTTACTACTGGGTTGCCACTCTGTTAGATCCACGGTACAAGAGTAAATTTTGCCAGATGCTTCCCACCATGTAAAGGGATGCGCGCATGCTGGAGTATCGAAACATGCTTGTAGACAACCTTAAGAGTGGTTTTCCCCAATACAGCAGTGAGGCACACAGTGTGCATTGCAGTTGTAGACTTCCAACGCCAGGAAGATCGAGTCATTAACCAAACAGGAAGCACACATGGGGAGACCAGATTTCTATTATCACGCCAAATAAGGCTCTACCACTTGTGTCCTATTTCTATGAGATTAAACCCACTGATGGACCTAAATAGCGATGTTTGAAAAAGACCGTTTAACAGGTCGAAACGTCACGGCATATCGCATTACAACGTATCTGTATATACTCCTTGTGTACTGATCAACACTTGTGATGAATATATGTATTGAAATAAATTTTTATTTTGCATAAATATCTACTTAGTGCGGCTGATTTCAAGAATTTGTATTACTTGGCTCAGTCCAGTCCAGCCAGCACCACCTTCCACAGCTGGGTGTGCATCTTCTTTGTATAACTTTAGTAGTATATGGCAATAATTTTTTGAAATGTGGAGACTCCTAGTTGGGTCTCCATTTGGTGTGTTTCCTGTGGTGGAAGGGGTGTCAGTGCTCCATTATACTATTTCTACTATGGTGAAATTGATGCCATTTTTGTGGTGTGTGGCAATAATTTTTTGAATGTGGAGACTCCTAGTTGGGACAAATGACACCGCAAGAAAGGACCTGGAAACCATCTGCAGTGACTTTGAAGACTTAGGCAAGAAAGTGAAAGAATTGGGAGCGCAGGTGGTCTTCTCATCCATCCTCCCAGTGGATGGCCATGGAACAATGAGGTGGAATAAGATTCTACAGGTGAACAACTGGCTACGTCAATGGTGCCGTCAACAAGGATTTGGATTTCTGGATCACGGAATGAATTACCTATACGATGGACTACTTGCTAGAGATGGGGTGCACCTTACGAAGACTGGAAAACATGTATTTGGAAGTCGCCTTGCTACACTCATCAGAAGAGCTTTAAACTAGAACAATGTGGGAAGGGAAGCAAAAGGCCAGAAAAAGCCATACAGCTGACAAATACTATTGAGATCTCTGCTACTGGAAGTGGAAAGGAAGAACAAAGACAAAACAATTTAAACAATAAAAATATGGGAGGAAGAGAAACCAATCACAAACTAAAATGTTTTTATACAAATGCACAAAGCATGGGCAACAAACAAGGAGAATTGGAACTACTAATGCAGGAAAAGGAATATGATGTCATTGGAATCACTGAAACTTGGTGGGACGATACACATGATTGGAATAAAAGGCTAAAAGGATACAACTTATTTGCAAGAAACAGACTTGATAAACGAGGAGGAGGTGTTGCATTGTATGTTAGAAAAGCGTATATCTGCACAGAGATTGAAGCTTCAGAGACTGGGAGTTCTGTGGAAACTGTTTGGGTAAGAATACAAGGAGAGAACAACGGAAAGGACACCATTGTAGGCATTTACTACAGGCCACCTGGGCAAGCTGAAGATATGGATGAACTCTTTATGTATCAAATGACCAAGTTCTCCAAAAAATATGACGTAGTGGTCATGGGAGATTTCAACTATCCAGACATTTGTTGGGAATCTCTCTCAAGTAAAACTAACAGGTCAAGCAAATTCTTATCCTCTCTTGCTGACAACTTTATCTTCCAAAAGGTAGGGGAGAAAACAAGGGGATCTGCTACTTTGGATCTAATCCTTATAAACAGGGAGGAAATGGTTGAGGAGGTAAAGGTGGCTGGGACCCTAGGAGGCAGCGATCATGCTATTATAGAATTTTGGATAACTAGAGGAGGAAGACATGTGAAGACTCAGACTTCAAGGTTAGATTTTAGAAAGGCAGATTTTAAGAGACTCAGAAAGAGAATAGGAGGGATCCAATGGCTGGATGTCCTTAAGGACAAAAATGTCCAGGAAGGTTGGGAAATTTTTAAAAATGAGATTCTCAAAGCACAATCGTTAACAATCCCGAAAAGTAGGAAGAATGGGAAGCATTTAAGGAAACCAGGATGGATGAACACAGAACTTAAACACATGCTAAAAAGAAAGAAAGAAATGTTTATTAAATGGAAAGAGGGAGGCATATCTAAAGAAGATTATAATGGAGTCTGCAGATCCTGTAGGGCACATATCAGGTTAGCTAAAGCTGACAATGAATTAAGGCTTGCAAGAGATGTCAAAAGCAATAAAAAAGGATTTTGGGGGTATGTCAAAAGTAAAAGAAAAGTCAAAGATGCTATAGGATTTTTACAGGATGAAAATGGAGAAATGGTAAGAGAGGATGTTGAGAAGGCCGAACTTTTTAATTACTATTTTGCATCTGTTTTCTCTCAGAAAGAAAATGTAACATCAACTGATCTTCACTGTCCTTTTAAAGGAATAGAGGAATCCAAGTTATCTGTAAACAGAAAGATTGTGAGGGAATATTTAGCTAACATAAATGAGTTCAAGTCTCCAGGTCCAGATGAATTACACCCCAGAGTACTGAAGGAGATCGTAGAAGAAATTTTAGAACCACTCTCCATAATCTTTGAAAATTCTTGGAGAACAGGAGAAGTCCCAGAAGACTGGAGAAGAGCAAATGTTGTTCCTATCTTCAAAAAGGGGAAGAAGGTGGACCCAGGGAACTATAGGCCGGTGAGTCTGACTTCTATACCAGGAAAGATCTTTGAACAAATTATTAAACAACATATATGTAAGTACATGGATAAGAATGAAGTGATTAACCAGAGTCAGCATGGGTTTGTAACTAACAAGTCATGTCAGACTAACTTAATTTCCTTCTATGACAGAATCACTGACTGGGTGGATCAGGGAAATGCTGTAGATATAGTATATCTTGACTTCAGCAAAGCATTTGACAAAGTATCTCACACCATCCTTATTGAAAAAATGACCAAGTATGCAATGGACCAGGCAACTGTTAGGTGGATTCATAACTGGCTTAGTGATCGGACTCAAAGGGTGGTTGTAAATGGCTTCACATCCAGCTGGATGAATGTCTCAAGTGGGGTACCACAGGGCTCCGTCCTGGGACCTGTATTGTTCAACATCTTTATCAATGATTTAGATGAAGGAATTGAGGGTAAACTGATTAAATTTGCTGATGACACAAAGCTAGGAGGGATAGCTAATACTAGAGAAGAGAGAGAGAGGATTCAAAAAGACCTAAATAAACTGGAGCAGTGGGCAGCAACCAACAGAATGGTTTTTAACAGGGAAAAATGCAAAGTACTACATCTGGGCAATAAAAATGAAAAAAGCATATACAGAATGGGAGGAATAGAGCTAAGCAACAGTACATGTGAAAAAGACTTAGGTATACTAATAGATCATAGACTGAACATGAGTCAACAGTGTGATGCAGCAGCAAAAAAGGCAAATAAAATTCTGGGATGTATTAACAGAAGCATACAGTCTAGATCACGTGAAGTCATTATCGGTCTTTACTCCTCTTTGGTCAGACCTCATCTGGAATACTGTGTACAGTTTTGGGCACCACATTTTAAAAAAGACATAGACAAACTGGAGCAAGTTCAGAGAAGAGCGACCAGAATAGTGACTGGTCTGCAAACCATGTCCTATGAGGAACGGTTGCAGGATTTGGGAATGTTTAGCTTGCAAAAAAGAAGACTGAGAGGAGACTTAATAGCTGTCTACAAATATGTCAAGGGCTGTCACATTGTAGAAGGATCATCTTTATTCTCATTTGCACAAGGAAAGACTAGAAGCAATGGGATGAAACTAAATGGGAGGAGACACAGATTAGATATTAGAAAAAACTTTTTGACAGTTAGGGTGATTAATGAGTGGAACAGGCTGCCACGAGAGGTGGTGAGTTCCCCTTCAATGGACGTCTTCAAACAGAGGCTGGACAGACATCTGTCTGAGATGATCTAGTGAATCCTGCTTTGAGCAGGGGGTTGGACCAGATGACCCAGGAGGTCCCTTCCAACTCTACCATTCTATGATTCTATGATTCTATGAATATTTTGTGGAATAACCATTGTTTGCAATTACAGCTAATAATCGTCTTTTTTAAGACCTGATCAGGCCGGCACAGGTCTGTGGAGTTATCTTGGCCCACTCCTCCATGCAGATCTTCTCCAAGTTATCTAGGTTCTTTGGGTGTCTCATGTGGACTTTATTCTTGAGCTCCTTCCACAAGTTTTCAATTGGGTTAAGGTCAGGAGACTGACTAGGCCACTCCAACACCTTGACTTTTTCCCTCTTGAACCAGGCCTTGGTCTTCTTGGCTGTGTGCTTTGGGTCATTGTCTTGTTGGAAGATGAAATTACGACCCATCTTAAGATCCTTGATGGAGGAGCGGAGGTTCTTGGCCAAAATCTCCAGGTAGGCCGTGCTATCCATCTTCCCATGGATGCGGACCAGATGGCCAGGCCCCTTGGCAGAGAAACAGCCCCACAGCATGATGCTGCCACCACCATGCTTGACTGTAGGGATGGTATTCTTGGGGTCGTATGCAGTGCCATCCAGTTTCCAAACGTCACGTGTGTGGTTGGCACCAAAGATCTCGATCTTGGTCTCATCAGACCATAGAACCTTGAACCAGTCTGTCTCAGAGTCCTCCAAGTGATCATGAGCAAACTGTAGACGAGCCTTGACATGACGCTTTGAAAGTAAAGGTACCTTACGGGCTCGTCTGGAACGGAGACCATTGCGGTGGAGTACGTTACTTATGGTATTGACTGAAACCAATGTCCCCACTGCCATGAGATCTTCCCGGAGCTCCTTCCTTGCTGTCCTTGGGTTAGCCTTGACTCTTCGGACAAGCCTGGCCTCGGCACGGGAGGACACTTTCAAAGGCTGTCCTGGCCGTGGAAGGCTAACAGTAGTTCCATAAGCCTTCCACTTACGGATGATGCTCCCAACAGTGGAGACAGGTAGGCCCAACTCCTTGGAAAGGGTTTTGTACCCCTTGCCAGCCTTGTGACCCTCCACGATCTTGTCTCTGATGGCCTTGGAATGCTCCTTTGTCTTTCCCATGTTGACCATGTCTGAGTGCTGTTCACAAGTTTGGGGAGGGTCTTAAATAGTCAGAAAAGGCTGGCAAAAGAGATCTTTAATCCACACATGTGAAGCTCATTATTCTTGGTTCCTGAACTACTTCTTAATACTTTTGGGGGACCAAACAGATTTCTTGTGGTTTGAGGGGTTGAATAATAAATGACACTCTGAATTAACTTTTAACGTTTTTAAAAAAAAAAAAAAAAAAAATTTGCTGCAGTGCATTTCCCACTTCCATGCTGATCTACAGTACAAATGTCACAATGCCAAGTTAATTTCGCATGTGTCAACCAGCTAAATCTGCAGGGGGTTGAATACTACTTGTAGGCACTGTATATATATATATATATATATATATATATATATATATATACATATATACATAGTATATAAATTTTCATCTTATACATTTTAAAAATTACAAAAAGGAAAATGGGCCGATGCAAAAGTTTGGGCACCCTGCATGGTTAGTACCTAGTAGCACCACCTTTTGAAAGTATTACAGCTTTAAAATGATTTTTGTAGCCAGCCAAGAGTCTTTTAATTCTTGTTTGAGGGATTTTCATCCATTCTTCCTTCGAAAATTCTTCCAGTTCTGTGAGATTCCTGGGTCGGCTTGTATACACTGCTATTTTGAGGTCTAGCCCCAGATTTTCAATGATGTTCAGATCAGGGAACTGTGAGGGCCATTGTAAAATCTTCAGCTTGCCCCTTCTGAGGTAATCTACTGTGGATTATTATCCATTTGTAGAAGCCATCCTCTTTTCAACTTTAGCTTTTATTACAGGTGCTGTTATGTTTGCACCAATAATTTGTTGAAATTTCAATGAATCCATTCTTCCCTCTACCCATGAAATGTTCCCCGTGCGATGGGCTGCAACACAACCCCAATGCATGATTGATACACCCCCATGCTTAATGGTTGGCTAGATGTTTTTTTCCTGAAATTTTGTACCCTTTTTTTCTGCACACATAAGTTTGATCATTGTGGCCAAAGAGTTTTATTTTAACCTCATTGGTCCTCAGGACTTGTTTCCAAAAGGCATCAGGTTTGTTTAGATTTTCTTTTTCATACTTCTGAAACTGAATTTTATGGGGAGTACGCTAGAGAGGTTTTCTTCTGATGACTCTTCCTTGATTGCCATATTTGTGCAGGTGTCTCTGAACAGTAGAACAATGTACCACCACTCCAGAGGCTGCTAAATCTTTCTGAAGGTCTTTGGCACTCAAGCGGGGGACTCTGATTTGCATCTCTAACAATTCCATGAGCAGCTCTCACTGAAATTTTGCTTCGTCTTCCAGACCTTATCTTGATTTCCACTGTACCTGTTAATTGCCATTTCTTAATTACATTTTGAACTGAAGAAAGGGCAACTTGAAGATGTTTTGATATCTTCTTATAGCTTTCTCCTGCTTTGTGGGCCTCAACTATTTTCATTTTCAGAGTGCTATGCAGCTGCTTAGAAGAACCCATGGCTGCTGTTTTTTGGCACAAGGCTAAAGGAGGCTGGGTTTTTATAAAGCTGAGAAATTTGCATCACCTGGCCTTTCCTAACAATGATAGTGAACAAGCCATAACCCTAACAGGCTAATTAAGGTCTGAACCTTTTGGTCAAAGTTATCTGAGCACAGAAATCTCCAAGGGTGCCCAAAGTTTTGTACCCATTTTCCTTTTTGTAATTTTTAAAATGTAAAAAATGAAAATATACATATTTTGCCTAAAATACAAAGAAAATGTGTCATCTTTAATGTAAGGCCTTATAGAGATCATTTAATCATCAACATATTTAAATGTTCACAATAACAGTAATTTTGACCAGAGATGCCAAAAATTTTACGTGCTATTGTAGGTTTGGAACACTGCAATTATTGAGTCAGCAGTGTTATGCACCTCAGAGCTCAGTGACCCAGCTCTGCATGTTTATATGGTCTGCCACTTTTCAGCTAAGTTATTGTGGTTTCTAAACACTTTCAATTTTCAATAATACCATTCACCATTGATTGTGTAATATTTAGAAGAAATACATTTTACAAACTGACTTGTTATAATGGTGACATCTAGTGATGAGCGAGCACTAAAATGCTCGGGTACTCGTTGCTCGGGTCAAGCAAATTGGAATGCTCGAGTGCTCAGTGGGAATAACGAGCCCAAAGTAAGTCTATGGGAAACTCGTGCATTTTTCCGGTGGCCCCCCTGGCGGACTGCAGAGGTCGTAAAAATTGCTCAAATCAATGGGAACAGTGTTCAAATGACATGGGAACAGCATGGGGAAGAACCCTGAAAGCATCTCTGACTCCCAGGTCAATGCTGTCAACAATGTTGTCAGAGGTATTATGCCACTTTTACGGACTCACAATAAAACATACAAAAAAGAAACCAAAATGGATTTTCCTGGGAAATATGTTAAGGAACATCCTTTCCAGGGTAATGACTTGTATATAAAGCAAAATAAATAACCAAAAACAAAAATGCTCTTCCACACCTTGGGCTATGTTCACACATAGTGTTTTTGATGCGGTTTTGCACTTTTACATTGGTTTCAACTGTGACAAATGCATTCACTGGAAAATGTCATTTTAACATTTTACAACCTTATCTGGCCATGTGGTGTGTGAAACATCATCACACACATCCTGTTTCATTTATGAAGGATGATTCAACCCAATACCCCTTTGAAGAGACATAGAGGAGGGTCTCAGTAAAAAAAATGTTCCCATTATAAAGGAGTGGGTCTCCTATAGTGGTAATGCACATCAGGTGGCCCTTACTTTTCTTAAAGGGCCAGCAGTTGGCCCTCGCTATTGTTAGTGAGCCATCAGCCGGCTATGCTTTGTTGTTCCCATTATTAACGAGTGAGTCTCCTTTACTGTTATTGTATATGCAGTGATTCAAGGGCTGTCAAAAATTTGGACGCAACCCAATACCCGTTTGAAGAGACATAGAGGAGGGTCTCAGTAAAAAAAATGTTCCCATTATAAAGGAGCGGGTCTCCTATAGTGGTAATGCCCATGCTGTGACTGCAAGGGCTGACAAAATTTGGGAAAAACCCCACTAACAATTTGAAGACACATAGAGCTGGGCCACAGTAGCGACATGTTCTCATTAGAAAGGAGAGGGTCTGCTATACAGTTATAGGGCATGCAGTGAGTCCAACAGCTGCCAAAATTTAGGAAAAACGCCACTAACAATTTAAAGACACAGAGCTGGACCACAGTAATGACATGTTTCCATTAGAAAGGAGAGTGTCTACTATCCAGTTATAGGGTATGCAGTGAGACCAAAGGCTGCCAAAATTTAGGAAAAACCCTACTAACAATTTAAAGACACATGGAGCTGGGCTACAGTAACGAGTATGACATGTTCCCATTAAAAAGGAGTGGTTCTCCCATACTGTTTGCCTGTGGATTGAATGCAATGGCTGCCAAAAATGTGGAGGAACTCCAGTGTCCCTTGTAAGAGACGTAGAGATCGGAGGGCCTCCTGAAAACAATGTTCCCATTATTAGGAAGTGGGTCTCCCATACTGTTTGCCTATGCAGTGAATGCAATGGCTGCCAAAAATTTGGAGGAACTCCAATGTCCCTTGCAAGAGACGTAGATATGGTGATATGGTAGATATGATGGTGATATGGAGGAGGATGTGGAGAGTGAAGATGAGGAGAAGGAGGAGGACAAGAGCAAATAGGCAAAATCAGGAAGCGTATACCCATGTCTGGGTGTGAAGACAGACATGCATGGGAATAGAATTAGACCTCCCAAATTAAACCACTGTATTTGAGTTTATGTTACGCTGCTATCATTCGATGGTGTTGAGAAGTTTGGTCCAATTCAGCCCTTGTTCATTTTTATAAGAGTCAGCCTGTCAGTATTTTCAGTTGACAGGCGGATGCGCCTATCGGTTATAATTCCACCAGTGGCACTAAAAACCCGCTCTGACAAAATGCTAGGGGTAGGGCAGGCCAGGACCTCCAAGGCGTAGAGAGCCAGTTCATGCAAAGTGTCCAGCTTGGATATCCAATAATTATAAGGCACAGAGGAATCACGGAGGACGTTGGTACGGTTGGCAAGGCATCTTCCGCAACTTTTTCCCTCCTTGGGAGAGTACCCCGTGCCTCAGGGCCTGTGCGATGGAAGGGTCTAAGAAAACTGTTCCAGAACTTTGATAGAGTTACCCTGCCTCTGCTGGATTGCATTTGTGTCTTTCTCACCTGTACTCCTTGGTTGTCCAATGAACTGCGATCTCTGTCGCCAGCGTTTTCAGATGGGAATTTTTTAAATAATTCCGCAATAAGGGCCTTCTCGTACTGCACCATTTTATTAGGCTTCTCCTTCAAGGAAATTAGAGACAGAAAGTTCTCCTTGTAGCATGAGTCTCGAAGTGTCACTAACCAGTTATGACTGTCACCCAAAATTTGGACAAAGCGAGGGTCACGGGAAAGGCAGTGTAACATAAACTCAGCCATATTTGCTGGACTACTAACAGGCAAGACTTCCGTGTCCTCACCAAAAGGACGACTGACCATGCTCTCCTCCTCCTCCTCCTTCCATCCACGCTGAACTGACGGTATGACAGATGTGCAGGTAGTACCGTCTATAGCGCAGGAAACTAGCTCCTGTTCTTCATCCTCCTCCTCTTCCTCATTGTCACCCAATCCACATTGGGATGAGATGAGGCTGGGCTGTGTGGAATCACCCTGTATGGTTCCTTGCTCCATCTCATCGTGCTCCATCTGCAATGCATCCTCATTAATTGTAGGCAGAGAGCATTTCAAAAGACTGAGAAGCGGAATCGTGAGGCTAATTATGGCGTCATCGCCGCTCACCATCTTGGTGGAGTCCTCAAAGTTTTGGAGGATGGTACAGATGTCTGACATCCATGTCCACTCCTGAGGTCTTATGTGTGGAGTCTGAACTGAATACCGACGGCCTTGTTTATGCTGGTAGTCAACAACTTCCCTCTTCTGCTCACAAATCCCTCTCAACATCTGCAATGTAGAGTTCCAATGCGTGGTGACATCGCAGATCATTCAGTGAGCAGGATGCTGCAAACGCTGCTGAAACATGGCAAGGGCGGCAGAAGCTGTAGCTGACTTTCTAAAATGGGCACATAGGCGGCGTACTTTGACATGCAGCTCCGGCATATCCGGGTAGGTATTGAGAAACCGCTGAACCACGAGGTTAAGCACATGGGCCAGGCATGGTACGAGTGTAAGCTCACCTTGCCTCAGAGCTGAAACCAGGTTCCGGCCATTGTCACACACGACCATGCCTGGCTTTCACTATATTTACCCAGAGTGCCGTCAGTGAGATTTACCGTCCTTGCCCACAAGCACTTGTCCACGTGTCCGTGATTAGGTGGACTTTCTCAGTAACTGCGTTGTTGAGGGCACGGCTAATGTTGTGGGACACATGCTCGTGTAATGCGGGGATGGCACACTGGGAGAAATAGTGGCAGCTGCGGACCGAATACCAAGGGACGGCCGCCGCCATCAGGTTGCGGATAGCTTCTGTCTCCATGAGCCTAAAAGCCAACATTTCAAGTGCAAGCATTCGTGAAACGTGTGAATTTAGTAGTGTGGCCTGTGGGGCGTTGGCTGCGTATTTGCACTTGCGTTCCAAGGACAGAGGTAGGGACAACTGAACGCCGCTCTGGGACAAGGACATGGACGTGCTTGCTGATGGTGCTAGTTGAGAGTGTGCAATGACAAGTGCAGGGCAGGAGGCATCTTGGCATGCGCCATGGACAGGGGATTGGTGTGCACGCACAACAGCGGAAGAAGCAGTGATGTCACCTGCAGACACTGTTGCTGGAACCTGGGATTTGGCTCACTTAGTCGGGTGCTTTGCTTCCATGTGCCTGATCATGCTGGTGGTGGTCAGGCTGCTATTTTTGCTACTCCTGCTGATCCTGGCCTGGAAGGTGGTGCAAATGGCCTTTTTGGGGTTATCTGCAGAGTCTTTAAAAAACAACCAGACTCGGGAAGACCTAACAGTTGTACTGGCAACTTCCATCGTGTTGGCGTTATGAGGAACGCTTTCCCGCCTTGTGTCTGCGGCCACAACACTGCTTCTTCTTGTCTTTTGTGGTGCTACGCCTTCCTCCTCCTGTGTGATGCTGTCCTCACTCAGTATGTCCCCCTGCCAGGCCATCAGTTAATTATATCATCCACCACCTCATCTTCCACTTCCTCACCCTGGTCCTCATCTTGACTTTCTAGTAATTGTGTCTCATCATCATCATCATCCACCTCTTGCAACAGTAATTGTACTTTCCCACCACTGCCTTCGTGTCACCGTGGCTGCTCAAATATTTGGGCATCGCTACACTCATTCTACTCTTGACTCGCTTGAAGCTGGCCAGGCTAGAGGCCCGAATCTACAAATGGAAAAGTGAACAGCTTTTCTGAGTGTCCAAGTGTGGGATCAGTTGTGTCCAGGCACTCGGCATGGTTGGAGTTAGGAGAATCGGGGTGAGGAATATACGGTCCAGACTCACAGCTACTGAGATTTGACCATGTGGAAGACAGGGTGGTGGTGGTGGCAAAGTGACTGGAAGCATTATATGCTATCCAACCAGCAACCTTTTTACACTGCTCTGGGTTCAATAGTGGTGTACTGCGGTCCCCTAGTAATTGGGACAGAAAGGTCGAGCGACAAGATGTGGGTGTTTGTTGTGGCACAATTTCAGCCTGCCCACGGCGACGTAATCGGCCCCTGCATGCACCATCACCATCAGGTCCACTTCCTTGTCCCTTGCCGCGCACCTTGCCCATTTTAAAGGTCAGACAATATTTTCCCTTTTCACGAGAAATGGCTGAGTTTGGAATGCAGCTATATGTGAGACGTCTGACAGAGAACCATGGTTTTAAATAGCAGGCCTGTAATTTACTAATATTCTACACAGAGATCTAGTGTGAAAAGCTTGACCAACACACTGCAATGAAATGAAAGTCAGACATAGCTGATTTTGGAACACTGTTATAAGTGATATGTCTGACAGAGAACCATGGTTTTAAATAGCAGGCCTGTAATTTACTAACATTATTCTACACAGAAAGGTAGCGTGAATAACTTGATAGACACACTGCAACGAAATGAAAATGGAAGAAATGGCTGATTTTGGAAGACTGTTATAGGTGATATGTCTGACAGAGAACCACGGTTTTAAATAGCAGGTCTGTAATTTACTAATATTATTCTACACAGAGACCTAGTGTGAATAGCTTGACCCACACACTGCAACAAAATGGAAGGCAGAAATGGCCGATTTTGGAACACTTATAGGTGATA